>NC_139483.1:3580222-4780222 GCF_008360975.1 Lichenostomus cassidix
AGTTATGCTATCTATAATAAACACAATCCATCAGCATAACCTTCAAGGAAGATTAATTGACAATTTTTCTGCATTTTAATGAGATAACATAATTATTAACATCCATTAACTTATTTATTTTAAAAGATTTAATGTTTAATTCAGCATTGCTACTTGACTCTCTTCTCATTTTTCTAGATAAGTGTGATGTGATGGGGTGTGAGACACTGCCCCTTTCTTCCAAAGCCACGTGCTGGAGATAATACTTACCTAATTATGAGTTCAAAGCCTTGTGCAGATTGATTTCAGTGCTCTTTTAACTGATTGATTGACCCTGCAAAGCGAAAAATAGCCCACAAACCTCTGCTGCAGCACTGGCTTTTGCTTTTTGATACATCACAACCTGAAGTTGTGGCAAGGCTAGTGGAAAGCAAAACTACTGACAGATTCAATCCCAGCCTGGTTGGTGATTGCCTGGCATTAACTTGTTTTGTTTTGATGACAATTTGCCTGTTTATGTATTCTGTATATTGAAGATTCCCCATTAGATAGGATGTTTGTGTGTTTCACAGGGTGAGGGTCACAGTGAGGCTTTGGGGTTGGGTTTTCCTTTTCTGCCTGCAGTCAGCTGAAGACACCAGGAAATTGGTGTTGCTTTGAGTGCTTGTTCCCAACTAAGAAGTTGACTGTCTTGTGATATGCTGCTCAGGGTGTAAACCCTCCAGGTTATTATGCTGTTTTATTAGTAATCTCTTCTCTGGTAAGAAATCATCTTTGTGGGTTAAGTCTCACGTTTCATGCAATGCATTAATAGTATATCTAGTGTTTTCCCCTCTTCTTTTGAGAGGCTGATGGAAGAGGTAGTGCCCTGAGAGAGCCAAAGTGCATTATCTCTTTGATGTCCCACCTCTCCTCAGAAGTAAGATGGAAAGCATCTGGTAGGGAGAAAGGAGTGAGACAGACTCTCATGGGTTTTGTTTGCAAAACTGTACAAGTTAAAAAAACAAACAAACAAAAAAAAAAACCACCAAAAAAAAAGGTGGGTTTGGATTTGCTTGCTAGCTTTTTAAAGGAAACAAGAATTTTGAACAGTGAGGCCATCATGCACCAGGCCATGGTTTTAATCCTTATTTTCATGGGTAGATTTTCAGCTTTGCAGGTTTTTACTGTGAGGGTGCTGAGGCATTGGCAGAGGTTGCCCAGAGAAGCTGTGGCTGCCCCATCCCCAGAAGTGTTCAAGGCCAGGTTGGACAGGGCTTTCAGCAACCTGGGACAGTGGAAGGTGTCCCTGCTGGGGAGTTGAAATGAAATTATCTTCAAAATCCCTTCCAACCCAAATCACTCCATGATTCTTTAATGATTCTATGATTTTAGATTTTGAAGTTTTTTTAAATTAATATTAATGTTACAAAGAACATGCTACTTCTTGGGCAATGGCACTTCTACAAAATCCTGGCATTTCTGCAAACACCTGCTGCTCCCAAAATAAATTCCAACCTTCAAATTGTTTGCCCACTGAGTTAACATGGCTAAAACCTCTAGGTTCTGGAACATACTCATTTCTGTAGTTTATCTTCAACCAAATGAACAGGACATCAAGCATTTAGAGAAATTATGTTTTCCCAGTCTTTCCACCTAATTACTGTGGAAGATTTGTGGCAAACAAGTCTAGCTGCATATTCCCTAAATGCATAGTTTAAACCACTCAGAATGGGAGGTTTCCTGCTATGAAAGTAAAAATCTTTTAAATGTCAGCTCACTTGTGAGTGCACCAAAACAAGTATTTTGAGTCCAATTAGGGTTGACTAGAAGTTTTTGTGCTTTTTTTTCCCCCTCATATTTCTGGGATTAGAATATAGCCAACACCTTGACACAGTTATTTATTGCTCTAAAATGTGGTGATACTCAAAACAGAGCATATCCATCTCTGCTACCGTGAAGATCTAGTATTTTTGTTGTGCTTCCCTTTTATGGTTTTTTTTTAAAGAAAAGGGGGAGGATGAAAGGGATTTTTGTTAAAAGAGTGTGGGACAGTGCAGGAATTAGGTTTTGAGATGCTCTGATTAAAATGAAAACCTCCTGTGAGATTACAGATCTCAAATTAATGTAAAAGTATATCTCTTCTGTTACCATAGAAGAGGTACTGTCCAGGAAAAAAAGTCCACACAGATCCAGTTTGCACATGGCCTTTGAGAAAACTGAATTTTTTGAATGTTCATCTCCCTACAGGAAAAAAAAAAAGGGGAGAACAGTGATATTTCAAGAATAGCAGGATTTTTGATGTAACACTGATGTAACACTGTAACCTCTTATTCCAGTCTGTGCCAAGTTTCTCTTCCCACTGCCCGCAAAGAACTGCTGCAATTTTACCCTTAAAAACTAGGAAGAGATCCTTCTTCCTATCAAGTGTAAGGGCAGAACAGAGTGACTGAAGTCATTCAGCTTTATGCAGCAGATACAGGCCTACAAACTCATTTTAAATTGACTGTACAGTATGTATAGATGGGATTGAACCTGGGAGTATTTTCTGTGAAAGGGAGAATATACACACATATGTATGCCTGCACATGTGTTTGTGTGACAGAGAGTGTTCTGCATCTTCATCTCATGCCTCTTCTACCAATTACTTCTTAACCCACTTTAATTATCAGACTTTCTGGCAGGAAAATGCAAAAAAGGAATGGATTTCGTACAGGTGAAGCAAAACTCCCTACTATGCAAAGTTTCGGTGCACAATACATTGATTATAATTCATTAGCACTTAATAAGAACTGAGTTTATGTTTGAAGGTCAACTAAATTAAATCACAGACTAATTAATTTTAAAAATAAAGTCGTGATTAATTATTTCCAGGTGTTCACCAAACTCTGGGCTCCTGTGGGAGTGCCACTGAAAGCAAGTCACTATTTTTCTGCATTCTCTGAAATGGGGTCAGATTCAGTTGGCTGGAGGACTTGTGTCTTCAGAAACAGAATTAGCTCTATGATTTGGCTAGTGGTTAGCCCTAAAAATTCTCTTTGGGCAATGCAGAGGCCTGTAAGTATCCTGCCTGTAAAATGTAATGGGTATAAATTCCTTTTTGGCCAGCTGTAGCTCTCACTGTGGAAAAATCTTGATGTCCTAAAGACATGAATGATTGAGAAGGGATAAACTGAAAGATAGAGCATTTCAAATGCAGGGGAGCTGTGCAAATTGACATAAATTAGTCATTGGTAAGTGGGTGAAAAAGATTGACTGAAAGGCCAATATGTTCAGAAAGAGGTGTTTAAAATCAGCTCTTAGGTATATATTAAGACATCTAAATGAATGACCTGATTTTTAGAAGTGCTGAGCACTCAGCAGCTACCAATGAAATGTTTTTACTTCACCCTTGGGCTATGATTAGACCTAAAATTTCGGCCTGAAAAATTTCAATTATAGGTAAGTGGAAAAGAACCTGTTTTAATGGAAGATTTTCAACACCCTCAGCCATAGCTGTGGCTCTGCATGCCTACTACAGTGATAACATTTTTCTGTCCCTTGGTTAGAAGGATTCCTCTGGAAGCAAACTGGCTAACACAAGCTGGTTTGTGGGGTTTGGGTTCTTTTAACAAGAGACATCAGCACCACCATCCAACCAGCCACTCATTCTCTTTACAACTTCCACAAGGTTCACTTCGAGCTGTTCATCATGTGGGTTATTCACTTCTTCTTCACATTTCATCTGACCTAAGTTGTGATCCAGATGGGGTGCAGCCCCTGAACTACTCAGGAGATATTTCTGCTCTATCCTTCACCAGTAGTGGCATCTGCAACAGGGAACACTAATCTGCTTAGCTGCTTTATTTAAATCCTCCTTATTTTTAAATATTAGCTAACCTGGAGCCATCCAGCTGCACTCCCATCAGTCTGGTGTGACATGCTGCTCCTTTAATCTCCTCCCTCCAGTTCTTTCTCCTGGACAGCTTCTAACCAAGGCAGTCAGTTTTTTTCTCAGCCTTTTCCTTTCCCAGAGCCCTGCCCCTTATGGCAGCAGAAGGATGCCCACAGTTTTTATACCAGCTGTACCTGGAATTTCTCAGGTGCACAGAAGGTGAGGACAAAGGTGATGCCCTTCTGTCAGCTTGAAACACAAATGGGTGGGAGAAGTGTCTGGTGGAGCCCACCTGTAGAGATGAGCTGCTTGCTCTGTTACCTGAAAACTTGGTAAAATATCTCTATGAGTTGTTGCATCTTAAAAGGTCTGGTTTACCAAGCCGTTTAAACTTGGGCTCAAATAAATCCAATCTTTTACAAAGACACTTTCAAATGAAATCTCGGTGGATATAAAAATAACATTTTAATGTCAAAGCTCAAGAATCTCTCCCTAACTTCTCGTAAATCACCATTTTATAGTACTTCATTTTAACACATTTTCCTCGGTTTATGAGGTGAAAGAATACCCTAATCGTGTGGCAGCCTCCGTGCACACCATTACCTGTAATTTTAGATGTCTGCTTGATTTCTTTCCCTCTGGAAGTATTCCAGTCATTTATCACACTATCATGCTCAAAAAAAATAAAATGCACTGAACCTGTTTCTTTCCTAATGACCAACTTTTTCCCTCTTTAATCTTCTTTCAGCTCCCTAAAACATGGTGATTTATCTGTACTGTGTACAGGACCCAGGTGTTTTGCACATTAGAAACTACTCAGTAAATAAGCCATACAGAGAGTAGCTGGGGAAGTGAATTTTAAAAGATCATTAAAACCACTTAACATTCAGTTCTTACCATTTCCCCTCCTCCTTAGCTTTTGCAAAATTTTGTTTGAGCAGCGTTGCCTTATACAGTCAAAAGGAAAAATGAATGGCATGGAAAAGCATGGGGATTTATGCAGGATTTGGACAAAATAGTGTCTGATTATTGGCAGGAAGGATAGGATTGATAGTTTACTGCAAGATACATGCTTTTCTTGGAGAAATTGAATTCCCAGCATACCGTTGATATACTGGAGCAGTGAATATACTTGGGGAGTATTCTGATCAGTTTATTTAAAGCCTAAGTATTTTGTTCACAGGTTGTTAAAGACTGGGGCTAAACCCCAGGTGGGTTCAAGCATGCAGTCACACTTGTTTCAATAAAATGGGGTGGTGCAGAGACAAGCACTCCTGACATGGACACTGCCACTCCAGCCAGCAAGAAGGAGTTTTGGGAGAACTAAGGGATGCTCAGACTTCAATGAGCACTTCAGCTCCTGCTGTGCAGTAGATAAATGTGGCCTGTCTTTGGCTTATTTATGCAATTAAATATCATGTTTGGTTCATTCAAGTGTGATGTTAGGAAGTGTGCTCCAGTGTGGTATCAGAAACACAGATTATTTTTCAGTCCTGACTGGAGAAGTGTTTACCTTTAGAGTCCCAATTTGTAGTTACTCAAAGTAAATAGTGCCCAGTGTGTATGTTATCAAAATAAGCAATATTGTGCTGTAAAAAAACACCCTGGCTTGGGTTCTCTGATATGACTTAACAGATCATTAGCTGTGTTAGGAGCAGACTAACATTGCTTTTTGCCATTTTAAAAGATCACCTGAATAAGAGGTGAGCAAAGGCTTTAGGGGTGGCCAGAGCTCTTGTAGACCCTGGAATCATATAGGACTATAATACTGGGTTTATGCACAGTTGCACAAGGCTCCAAAGGGCTGAGTGAACACAGAGGATCAGCTGAGTCTGAGGAATACCACTTTCCTACTGAAAATTTGCACACAGAAAGTTGTGTCTCATCAGCATTTTTATTGATCACTGCCTTTGGTTTTGCATTTTCACTTTTGCATGGCACAGTTTTGCTTCATAAATCTAGGTTTATTCCTTTGCTTTATTTTAGTCTTGTTAATCCTAAAAGTAAATATGTCCTTGGGCCATTTGTCTTCAATATTTACATTTGAAAAGAAGGAACCTTTGACATGGTCTTGACCTTAAGGATTTTAGAACTCAGAATCTGCATGGTAACACCAATTAAGACAGGATCCTGCTGCTGGAATAAGAGTGCCAGAGTGTTACAGCTAGGCAGTAACTTCCCTCCATCATCTGTTATTTTCAGAGACATGCTTTGGGAAAAACATCTTCTGAAAAATTATCATTGCATATTGCCTGGGATGATTTGGAATTCAGTGCATTTCAATTGCTTTCTCAAACCCCAGAGCACAAGGACAACTGTTTATGAAAAAATGGAACTTTAACGCAAAATTACAATTCCTTAAGAATAAAGCCTATGGCACAGTCTGCCAGCTGTGCCAGTAGGTGGGAATAGTGACAACACCCCTTGCTCTGTGAAGCTCCACAACAACCAGCAGCATGATAGAGCAAATACCTCAGCCAAGCACAAGACTTCTTGAAATCCATTTGTTATCCCTGACCACAGCACGAAATTGTGCCTCTGATGCTGCAGGTTGATTTGTGCATGAAATCAGAGCCATTCCTCGTTCTGGAAGAAAAGGTGGCACCTGGGAACTGGGATTAAAGACACAGGTTTGGGAGCATGAAGTATTGTGCAGTAGGTGTGGGATAAGAGAGCTCTAAGGGAGTGATGGGGCAGAACTGCTTGTGCCTCCCCCTCCCAAAGCAGGTGATATCACACTTATCATCACTTTTGGCTGCTTGAAGGGCTGTGTTTGGGCCCTGGCATCACAGTACTCAAGGCAGAGCACTTCTGATTCCAGCTTTGCCAGTGCACTTCCTTTTCCAAGCATGCAGCTATATCATACAGAGAAAAATATTATTAATTTAGGGTATGGAGTTGCAGGTAGTACAAATCTTGGCTTGTCTGAAATCCCTGAAGCTGAAATCCCAAAAACTTCAGCAAAGCCAGAAGTTCTTTCAATATGTTTTAAGTTTGCTTGAAAAATTCCCTATAAAGTTTTTGTTTTATTCAGGTTTATACCAAGAGATCCTTCGACGGGATTTTGATTAAACTTGGAATTTGATAAAATTCTAATTTACTTTTGTTCCAAATCAGGCTGATAAGCGTAATCCTTTGAACCTCACTGTACAATATGGCATCCTAGTCTGAAAGACTGGTGCACTGGTCCACCTGAGAAGAGAGAGTAGCATCTTAAGTTCATAGTAGGGCAAAAAAAAAGTGCAGCAAGTTTAGCAAATTGTACATCAGTGAGTTATTCTACTTTCAAACTTGCATTTTTTAAACTTATTGTCATGCCACAAAAGAAGTAAGGAACTGTGCAGGTAATTAAATATTTGCCATGTGGGACTATTTGCAGTTAATTAAAGCCACACATTTTCAGCACATACCTTTCCTACAGATTATTACCTTTGGATCAGATGTTAACAACCCAGCTTTCTCACTTATCCATCAGAGATTATTTTTGGACAGTTTCAGGAACAGAGTTTTCCAGAGGCATCCTTGGGTATATTGTAAGATTTGCTCAGCTATATTGTAGAGAGGGACCTTCCAGAAGTTAAGCCATAAAAAGACTATCATAAGGTAACTTATTATCACATGCTGTAGATCTTTTAACACCATCACTTACTTTGCCCATCGAGCAGCATTTTAGGAAGCATCTGACATGGAAACACAAATACTGATGATCTGTTGCTGCTGTTATGACCCAGAGTGAAGTTATCCCTGTAGTTTGCAAACTGTCCAGTTAGATCAGCACTGGTTTTTAACAAGGCTCAAAGAGAGCTCTTTATCCAGGGAAATCTCTGTGTGATGAGGATGAGCAAAACTAAATCAAATGTCTGTGTTGCTGTATTACCTGAATGCTGTGGAGTTATGCATTATGCATTTCTCCATTCCCATGCAAAAACTAAGTGACTTGCCAGAAAATGCTGTTTCACACAACAAAATAATGTCCTGTATTTATGAAGATCCCAGATAGCACAGCAATTGGACTTTCTACCGTATTATTTAAGTCTTACTGTGCCACTGGTTCAGAGTATCATTTTGGGCAGTTCATTTTGATGGTCTGCCCCAAAAAAGAAAAGCACTCTCAGCCTCAGTAATAACCTTGGGAGTTCTGTCATCAAGTGATGTGAGGCTAGGATTTTCACAGGGGTTTATGGGATTTAATGTTTGTCAAGTTTCTGGAAATCCAGCCATGGAAAACTGTTATTCTAAATAAATTATAATCACTTTATTTATCAAGTAGGTGGTTTGTACTATTTCTCATAGATTTGTGCTGCTCCATTCATTAGAAATAAAACTCCTGGTAGCGCTGCTGATTATTCTTATGCCTCCTTCCTAGCCAGCTCCTTGTTTGAGGTCTGTACTGCAGGCAAAAAACTGCTCAATAGGGGTAGGGATTCTGAAATCAGTTTGAATAATTGAAACCCACGAGTATACTTCTGTAGTTCACAAGACTGTAGTTAAACAGATAGAAAATCGGTCAGAGTCTCAAAATGCCAAATATGAAGCTGGCACCTAAGGGCTACCTCTGACTCAAGTAACTACTTTTCCAGCATGAAAACTGCTTCAGGATTTATTTGTTTATTTGCTTTTTCCTCAGATTCCCTGAAAGACTCCAAAGGCACACAGGAGGGTGATTCAGTTCATCCTGTGGCATCTGAACAAGACCAAGCCAAAGGTAACGTTTTGTATAAAAAATTTTTAAGACAGAGATAATGAACAAGTGGGAAACTTTAGTTCTTCCAGTGTCAGCATCCAGTGGGGTTCAGCCTGACCTCTGCCATCTTAAGGAAATGCTGTAGGCTAGGAGAGGTGATGTGTCAGTGAGTTGTGGGGCAGTAATGCCTGGTGCTCCTGGGAAAACCTAAATAGGTTTAGCCATACTGCTCCTGGGTGCCCAGCACTGTTACATTGTCCTCCTGTGGTGCTGTTGTGGGTCTGAAAGCCTGTGGGGTGTTTCTGGTCCTGCTGTCAAGTGCAAGCACTTTACAACAGCTCTTATAAGGAACTGTGTCAAGGCTGAGCTGCAAAAGAAGAAAAAGCTCTAAGTGCTGCAGGGTGAGTTTTGACCAGCTATTTAACAAATTTAATGCTCAGAGCTTGTTAAGTGATATTTTCATATATAAAATGTGTCCGAAATTGTTCACTTAATAGAACAAAAAGCAATGCTTGGCTGAGAAGTGCCATGCTGTGTGTGAGGTTCATGTTCTGTTGTGATGAATTTAGCACTGCCTGCATGCAGGATCATCCTGATAGCATCTTCTGTTTGTTGTATTACCAGGACAACTGGATGTTTCTGCAAATGAGAAGATAAAAACTGGGGAAGATTCCCAAGGCTCCTGCATGGAAATAGATGGTACTCTATGTGTCTTGAAAGCAAAAAGCAAGATTAACAAGCAAAAACACCAACATAAAATCATGGAATTATAAAATGTTTGGTGTTGAAGGGATTTCAGAGATCATCTTTCATCAACAATCCTGCCATGGGCAGGGACACCTTCCACTATCCCAGGTTGCTCAAAGCCCCATCCAACCTGGCCTTGAACACTTCCAGGAGTGGGGCATGGACTGGGTGTGTCTCTGGGATTGCAGGGATTCCCAGTGAACACCCATGCTTGCAGTAGGCACATGAGATTTGGTGTTAAATCCCAAAACATTCAGTAGCTTTTAGGCTTTGTGCTGAACTAGAGCCCCTTGGATTTCCTTGGACAGCTTTTGTATTTGAACTCCTGGAGGAAAGGATCCTTTTCCTCTGCCAGTGTTTTTAATGGCAAGGTCTCTAGTGGATGTTAATCCTTTTATGTCTGTTCTGAAAAGCCTTACTCCTTATCTTTTTATCAAATTTATTCAGAGCCACTGTTGAACCAAGAAGACACAACAGAAGTTGAGACACCTTTGATTCTTGGTGCAGAGGAAAAGGAAGAAGAAGGAAAAGAAGAAGGAGGTGAGCCTATTATAAAACAAATGGAGGCAGACAATGCTGCTGTGCTCGTGTTATCCTTTCCTATTGTGAGGAAACAGGGAGAGAGCAAATAAAAGCTTTTCTTTTCCTCTGAAGAAAAACCCCTTTTTTGTCTTATCTTTGAGTGTTGTTTTGATATATTGGACTTGGATTTGCATAGGAAGCTAAATGAAAAAAAAGTGCACTCAGGTTCAAAAGTGACGTTTAAACACTCTTCTCATTTTTGGTTTTTTGGTTTTTTGCATTTAAGTGCATAATGCTGATTATACAACCAATTTATGTCCTTTTAAGTATCCTCGTGATCACATTTGCTCGAATCATTTGGAGTATTAAAAATAAATGGGTATGATAGTTATTTGTGAGGTCATTAATGGAGATTTAACTAGAGATTAACTAAAATGAGTAATTCTAATGAAGAAACCAATATTTGGAGAGAGAATGCAGTCTTCTGAAGCAGTAATTTTTTTTCTGTGTATTTAAAATCTTGGGAATGCTTTTGCAAGAAAATGAAGAAGTTTAAGCATTGGATGCTTCTGAGAACCCTGCATTCATCTCACCATTTGTAAGGACACATGGTTATATAAAAAATAATGTGCTATGCAAATAATTCTCTAATTGTAAAGTAACTGCAAGTTAATTATATGGTCATTTGTAGAGCCCAGGGATGAATTTTACAGTTCCAAATTAAAACACAGGCATGATTTTTATTGAAAAGTTAGGTCAATACTAACCGTGTTGTCCTAATTATGAACTTCTTTTCTCAGCACCATTGACACCAACTTAATTTCAAACTTGTGTTAACAATATTGACAATTTTCTTCCCTGTGAAGGCAGGTTAATAGAACCTCTTTGCTCATACACAGCTAAACAATATTTATTTTCCTTTTTTTTTTTTTAATTTTAATTGCCTATCTGGGTTGCGACTAATCACACCTCCTTGTTATCATTTGTGTTAATGGTATTGGTTTAGTGCTGTGTTAATGATGATGAAGGGAGAACTGATATAATTCTTACATTTAAATTCGGGTAAATGGTACCACACTACTTCAGCTGCAAATCCAGGTTATCCAATGCAGCCTCACTCTGATTGCAAATACCAATGTCATTATGTTAATCTCCTCCAAATAGAAATTATTTATGTTTTATTTTATGTATCATCTCAAGTAAATTGGACAAAATGTACCTTCTTTATTTGCACATTTTCCCCTCTTTACTGTTTTATCATCCCCTACAGCTAGGGACTGCCATTTAGTTCTCAGCAGAGAGATTCTATTTCAGCATCTGTTCTACTTGCTATTATAATATCCAATGTTAAGGAAAAGCAGGTAATGTCAGAAAAGGGTTGCTCTTGCCACCTTTCCTTTTCCAGCCCTTGATTTTCAAAGACTAAGTTTCAAAGACTAAGTAAAAGGTTCTTGCTAAATATTTTGGAAATTGTTCCTACCTGGGGGCTCAAGTGTTGGTACTGTGCAGGATTTGTCTGATCCAAAGCTTGTTGAAGTCCATAGGAGGAGTGTCATCAATTTAAGTGATCTTTTGGTAAGTTCCATGATAAGAGATGTGTTTAGTCTGTGTTCAGGATAACAGCAGAAATATTCTGTTCAGCTTCTTCCAAATATACATCTTCGGAGCAGGGAAAATAAATGGGTGCTCTTGCAGAGCAGGAGCAGAGAAGGAAATTAAGACTTTCCCTTGCTTTGTTTCGTTCTTATGGGTATAAGCAACCTCGTAGCTCATCTCACTAGATGCTTCTTGTTCTGGTTGGCACAAATTCTGCCACATGGGTTTTGAAATTTTGCCATTAAGTGAAGTGGGTCTAGGCAAAAAGAAGTAAAAAAAAAATAAAATCAGCTGAAGTTCAGACTGATAAAATAAGGTATATATCCCAATGAGAGACTCCTCTTAATGGAAAGAGATTACCTGGCATAAAAAGAGATTTAGTATGTGACATTATTTTATGTAATCCAAGTGCCACCTCCTAAAGTAATTCAGCTGAATAGTTTTCCAGCAGCACACACAGTACATTTGACATAGGATGAAAAACCATATTTTTGTCTAAGAACATGTGGGAGAAAAACTAACACAGGACTGCTAATCTTTTAAACAGAAATTCATGGATCTTAAGTTGGTTTGACCATTCTGGATCTATATGCACAGCCAAATGTAGTGACTAGTAAAATACAAACTACCTGGTGTTTCTGTTCTGTGTGGGATTTTTCTTGTGTGTGTTTTCAAACTCATCACAGAGCAAAGGGTAGCACGAAGCTGCCTCTCTTTTTTCTCTCTCTCTCTCACTGGGAGCATTAGATTCTGGCAGTCATCTGCCATCCCTTTACTGTGTAAACCACTGAAGGACCATCAAAGAACAAAGTCCCTTTTCCAACCTGAAGCTGGATTTCTGCTCAGTTACTGGTTGCAGCTTTGAAGTGTGCTGGGCATTTTTTCAGTGATGTGGTTTTCTGTGGAAAAATGGTGTGTTTCTTGCCGTTTTAGTGATGTGTCTCAGTTTAGGTGAACTTCTAACAAACCGTCGGTTATTTTCTGCTTTAATTGTGCACATTTTACTGCCAGCTCATCTCTGTGTTTTGGGAGGTTTTAGAGCTTGCAGGGTGCTTTCTGCATAGCTCATTTCACCTTACAGCTCCAGGGTCATACTGCAGTGTGTATTCCCAAGGAGTCCCAGGTCCTAGTGTGTTCAAGGGACACTGGGAGCCCTGAGGAATGAAGAATCAAAATCTTTGCCAGCAGTAAGAACCAAGCCAGATTACCCTGAAGAATATAACAATGTGAGGCATCAAGCATTTCATAAAAACCTGCTGTTGCTTTCTCCAAAATCAGTAATAAAATATCACATGTGCCAATTTATTCCCTTTTTTCCCTCCTGTAACTTGAAGTTATATATTACAAGGGAGAAGCTGAAGAAAAAAGGCAAACTAATATAGCTTTTTAATTTTTTTTTAACTACTATAATGCACTCCTTCTGGTTCACAAAAGAATAATGAAATTCTATGTTTCTTATATGACATGGGAATATTCTGAAATCCCTTTATTAAAAACCAGAGTAAGTGGTGATCACTGACCTCTTTGCTGACTAGCTAAGTGTACACAGTTTTAACACACCTTTTGTCAGTCCCTTTATATGTACCCTTGGAAATAGTCCTGTTATGAAGCAATGACTACACACTCAGCATTTATTTGTAGATTTATTCAGCACATTTATTCCACAACATAATTTGCAGCACGTGGAAGTTCTGCTCTAGCTAAGCCAATAGCTGTAACCTGTAACACTGCAGGCAACATTTTGTCCATTCATCACTTGTCTGTTTTACTTTAGCAGGAGTGATAATTTTATGGCATAATCTTGGAGAGAATTAAATATTCCAAAACCTGAAGAAAAGAGCTCTCATGTTTTATAGTTTGAGTCTCAGGCAGTTATAGGATTTTATATGCATTGGTACAGTCATAAATAATGTCAAACTGATGACTTTGTTATCAAACAACGTCAAAAATACCAAAATGACATTGTGGCTATAGAGAAATGAAAGACTTATTGAGAAAGGTCTTTCTGGACAAATCTGACATTTTCATTACTGATTCATGGCAATTTTATTGCTTAACCAAACTCCTTTAATTCTTCAAGTGGAGAGAGAGATGAGACATTTTGGAAAAAAAAAAAAGGTAAAAGTTTTCCTTAGAATTTTTAAATAGATAATTTCACTTTGTTTGGAAAGAAAATAATGTTTTGGAGTGTTGTGGCTTCTGAAGATCTAGTATAAAAGCTCCAACTTCTTTTATTCAGTTGCTCAAAGAGGAGAGGAATAAATATCCTGAATCAGATACAGTATGTTTGGTGTTTGATAAGAACCCATACTGAATAGATCAGATGCCATTATTTTGAGGCTGTTACAGCATAGTCAGACACTAAATATAAAATATATATCTTTAAAAAGTTATTCTGACAGATATTGATGTTTGGCAAAGAAAAAAAGTGCAGCATTGGACCTTTTGCAGAAATGCTGGAAAGGCTGTGGAAGCAGAACGCTGCAAATGGGTATTTAAAGCTCTAAGCTATGCAGAGATGTGGGCTGTTGGAAAGCAGGAGATGGGACTAGTGGAAGGTGTGCAGAGAGATTGTGAGTGGAAATCCTAAAAGGTGCCTTGCCCATGAAGCCTCACTTTGCATGCATTTCTTTTCTTGTACTTCACAAAACTCCAGGGAACTTTGCAGCTGCAGTGTCAGCCAGCTCAGGAGATTTTGTGGCCACATTATGTTTGCCAGCCCACTGTGCTGAGTCTGTGGTGGTCCAAGGGCTATATGAAGCACTTTGCCTTCCTGGCACTATAGCTGTGGCACAAAAGGACAATCAAGTAATTCCTGTGGCTTGTGGAAGTAGCCAGGTGAGGCTCACCTGCATCTTCTCTGCTCTGCTTACCCATCACAGCCTGCAGAAGAGGAGTAGGGTGCTTTGGCCTACTCTGTGGGTTTTTTTGTGGTGTGGGGGCTCTGGCAGGTGTGGAGTAGGAGGCATCCAGGCTCTTCCATCAGCAAAGAGGCTTCTCTGATGGTGCAGGATGGAGCAGGAAATGGGATGCAGACCTCCTGCAGGGCTTCCTGAGGGTGCTTCCCTGAGGATGCTGTGCAGCACTGTGCACTGGCAGTCAGGGTGGTTATTACACTGTCAGCAGTCTGCTCCAGATATTGATTTCAGTCTCCTGAGGAGAAAAAAGTCATATCTATTTTCCTGCCTCAGAAGGAATCTGTTTCTTTTCATTACTCTCCATATATCAGGTTCTAGCCTGAATATATGTAAAGAATAGGTGGCACAAGATTAATTTTAAGTTCTAATTATTTTTCATCCCTTGCAAGGAAAAATAATTTCTTTTTTTCTGTGGGCTTTTCTAATAAACAAGTAGAAAATGTAAAGAATTTTTCAGCTTAAACATTTTGCTTGCTGTCACAGTCACTTCATGTTATCAAACTTGATGGTAAGGGTAAGAGACAAAAGCCAAAAGGAAAGAAAACAGGAAAATAACAATAGGGAATACTGTAACAATGATAGCATTTAAGGTTTATTATGTCTATTTGATTGCTTTCTTCATTTCATTTACAGTAAGCAGAATAGAAATAGTATTATGAATTGGCAATTTTTATTGCATTAAAAAAAATAGTTTTGTTCCTGTTGAAAGTGTTGACAATGTGGGCTTTGTTTAGTTTAATTAACTCATGTTACAACACTGAATTGAATCATGCTCAGCATTAAATCACATAAAAGAAGCTTTAGAACACTTTTCCATGCACAGAAAATAAAAAGAAAGAGAAGAAATTAAATCCTCTGAGAAGCTGGAGGAGAAACTGGATATTTTTAATACAATATATTGAAGTGCCATTTTCATTTTGATTTTCCATGGTGGGAATGCCAAAAAAAAAAAAAAAATAACATCATGAAATCCCAGTGAAAAGCAGATGCTATGATGTCATTCTGATCCTCATATGTTTATAATAGTATTACATGATGTTATGTGGTTTTCACTTGTGAGCTACAAGCCTTGAAGAGCTTTAAGATACTGATGATGCCCTTTGCACGTATGAAAACTGGGGAGATAATGGAATCCATATTCCAAATGGTGGGGACCAAGTCTACCAGACTTTGGTTTCAGTTCACCTCTCCAGAGAGGCAGCAGTGCCTTATGCAAGCAAAACATGGATCTCTTTCAAAATATCTCAAATAGCAACCCAGGAACGAGGGAAAGGAATACTGGGAGAGTCTGACATCTTAGAAACGTTTTCCTGTAACATATTGAAAAAGTAGGGCTCACTGGCCGAGGGCTGCACTGTCACAGATGGCAGCATAGCTAACAGTATTTCTGGCAATGAGCTTTAGCACCTCCAGAGAGATGGCACCACTTTAACATACACTGTACAGCTACAGAGGCATCTGTTTCAACAGTGAGCTTAGCTCCTGTGTGCCACAGTAAGAAATTCAGTCTTAAATTAGAATAGGTCCAGCAGACCAAAGGAGTGCAAGCAGTTTCACTGGGAAACAATTTGATTCCTCACAAATAAATGTTATGGTTTTGTGCTGTGTCTTCGACAAAAGGAGTCTTCATTTTGTTAAGCACTGATAAATTTTAGATTCTTAGCTCTTTTAGTGAACTTTGTGATGGAATACACACAGATCCAGCTGAGCTGGCTCTGGAGCTAGAAATTCTGTGCTTGCACTTGCGCAGGTTTTGGATGGATGTGCCACATTTCCCAGGTTATGGCACTATGTTATGGCTATTTCAAAAACTCAAATGGCCACATGCTTAGGGCAGCAGGGAGACAAACTGCATTTCACCAAGGATTTTCATAAAATAGAGTGGAGTTCAGTCATAATTGTGTGTGGAAACCACAGCCAGTGGGGTGGAGAAGGGATGATTTGGAGAACTGTCTTTTATTTCAAGTATAGAACAGGAAGGAATTAAAAGAACACATCATATGGTTTAGGATGGAAATATTCCCTGGCTTGTTCTTTGGGTAATGGGGGAACATTTTCACTTCACTGTTTATTTCTATATTTTTGCCTAGTGCTGTGGTGAGGAGTAGATCTTGTTCTCCTATGAGAAGGGTGGGTTGTTTTTTTTTTACTTACTCTGTGTACTGTCACATGGGTCAAGAGACACACTTTTTGATTCAGCTCTATGCTCTCTTCTGTGCATTCCCACTTCTGGGTCAGATAGTGAGGCACACCATGGTGTACCTCAGAGGTGTCTTTGCTCCTTGTGCTTGGAAAGGGAGGCCAGAGCTGTACAAGAAGGAACTGCCACATATAGTAAAGGGAAATGTGTGTACAGCCTTGTAAAGTGGAGGTTTGCTAGGGCATGACCCCAGCTGAGATTAAATTTTCCTCACTGCTGCAGATCCAGAGCAGGAAAAATCCCACCTGATTTCACTCAGATCTTTGAAACATAATGCATTCCTCTGGATTTTCTCTTCCTTTTTTCTGCCCTTTACCCATAACTTTTTGGAAGTGTGTCCCCTCACCTTTTCCTAATGTGGTTGACAGGTGAGTGCTTTTTTGAGGAGAGCTTGCCATCTGGAACAGTTTTCCTCTGCTTGGTTGGATTTTATCACATTTTGCTTCCAGATGAGCATGCAAGGGCATCCCCTGCATACCTAGCCCATAGTATCAACCCAACAGCCCAAACTGCCCCTGCCTCTAGTCACCCAGAATGAGCTGCCAGGGAGAAAGCTCTCCCCTCCTACATCTCTGGGCCTGCCTCTTAATCAGGCAGTCATCTCAACATACTGGTGCAGAAGTGCACCTCTTTGGGACTTTCTGATTTTTCACAAAAAGCTCAGCTGCAGGCTGTGGCTAGCACAGGTCTTTCCCATGAGAATTCCTTTTGTGTTTTATAAATAAAGATAAAGTTTAGATGTTATTGAAAACAGTGTCCCAAGATCTGGACAGTGCAGGCCTGGCCAGTCAGGCCTAGGGGGAGGTTTCTGACTGACCAATCTGGGTGACTTTTGAAAACTCTATATATATGATGAAATCAAAACAATAAAGGGCTTTTCCTTCTTGCCACTGAGAACTGGGTCTTTTCTCTGCTAGCGGCTCAGCAGCGACAGCAGACAGTCTATGGACAACTGCAAAAACACTTGGTTTTGTTTGAGATCTGAGAGAAACGTGAAGAGTAGGGCATGGTGGGTTTTTTTCCTTAACTGTATGCATTCTTCAATGCTTATAATGTACTTACTTGCTTAACACTGTGCTTTGCTGAAACAGTTGCTAAGGATTTTCCTCCCAGGTTCAAACTTATGGCTTCTATCCTGAGTTCTAAAATCCATTGCTTTCTGCAGCCAGCAAATTTCAACCAAAAGATGCCCTTCATTAGTGTTTCATTGGTGCAGGGTCTTTACCCTGAAATTTGGGGATATGTATAAGCTATTTGACTCATTATTCCCCTTTGTGGATGTGCAGTCTTCATTGTTTGTTCATTCTGCCATCACTATGCCAATAATCATAGCTACTCCAGAGGCCAAAACCACCTTTATTCCATTTACATCACCCTCTCTAAAACCTCCTAATATCTACATTAGTTGACAGCCCTTGAAAGAGCATGTCTACACATTCACCATTTTCTCTGTGGAGGAAATAAACAGTTACTTACAGGCTATACCATTCTTACCTGGATAGAAAAATCAGTTAAACTCTGTTCTGGATTCTGAGCAGAAAAAGTCACTAGTCTCTTCTCCATTGCCCCCTGGCTACAGCTAACAATGGTGTATCATCAGGGGGTCAGGATGGCAAATTCACTGTATCAGGGCCTGGAAAATATTGAGATTCCAAATTTGTGGCCAAATGCTGTCACAGTTGCAAGGCGTTTCATCAGTTAAAGCACATCTGCTGGATGTGTTTTTATGGTCTGTCAGCCTGAAATGTAGCACAAAGGTGTCAAATGAGGACACATGGAGATACCTCAGGTGCTTCAACATAAGATGTCAATGTGCTGAAAAATCAGTGCCTAGCTCCAGCAGCTTGAGTCGAGGAAACTAACTTGCCTCATTCTTCCAGCTATCCAAGACAGAAGGAAGATAAGCAGGAAGCTCACAGATGGAGCAGGGAGTCATGGTTGGGTCTGAGCATCACCCCCTCTCTGGGATGCTGGTACCTTAGTGTGGTGCCTCCATCAAACCAGCTGTTCTGGAGAGGTCGAAAATGGAGTAGGACTTGCTATTGTGAGTGTACAGCAGCTTCCTTGCTTTTTGTTTGGCTCTTTTCTGAGCATTGAATGGTCTCTGCAGGTGACAGAGTCTCATTGGTGCTGTCCCAGCAATGAAAGAGGCTTCTCTCCTGGCTAGAATGCAGGAATCTCTAAGACACAAGGATCAAGGGTGGAACCCTTCCAGCATTAATTCAGATTTATTTCCAGCACAGGATTTGAGGCCACTGGCAAGCACTGGCATGGTCCCTCTCCCTCAGTTGGGCGCAGATGCTCATTGCTCCAAGTTTTGCATGGCTGCTGCCATCACATCTCACTTCAACCCTTGGCCCTTCTTCTTGGTATTTCACCTCACACATTCCTGGTGTTTTGCTGTGATCCTTACCAGCACACCCGGTCCTTCCTTCAGGTATCAGGAGCTCTTGTCTGGCAGTGACATTGCCAGATCTACATTACAGCGATCTACAAAGCTGGATCGCCAAAAGCTGTGCTCTCGTTTTTTGGGACCTCCTCCTTGGGACAGCAGATATTTTACAAATATTTTATTAATAGCTAACAGCTTTCACACTGGTCTTGGTCTGGTAAAACTGCCATCCTCTGTGGTTTTATCTCTCTGTATTTCAAAGCAGTAACAGTCCAGTGTGTGGTAGGTCCAGCTATTGTGGTATTTTTAAACTGTTGTCAGTGTTTTAAATGCCTGTATCATTATAAATCTGCTTGCACATAGAAACCTGAGTCTTGAATTGCAGATGACTGAGGTTACTGGGAGGTTACTGACATGTCTCAGTAACCACACAGTGGTACTGCAGGCTCCTGCAGCTGGGACACAGCTGCTCTTCAGGTAAATGTCCAAACATGTGAACAATTTTGTAGCTTGGTTTTGAATCTTTTGGCACTGCAATATGGGCAAATTTGCCTAAAAAAAGAAAAGAAAGGTAAAGGAAAAAGTCTTTAAACAATATTTCTAATATTGTCTGCTTCCAGCATGACAAAAGGGAATAGATTTCCTGGATGCAGTTCCACTTGCTGGCTCTTGACATGTGTGAGCATGAAAAGCAGATGATAAGAAATGAGTATATATCTGGTACCTATCTAAAGAAACCTGAGTTATCTTAGAAATTGATATATACAGATATCATAGAATCTGCTCGTGAAACTCTTCCCTCTGGCATTAAATGCAGCCAATGTTTAACAGTACTAAGTTAAAGGTGTGATGTCTAAGACACAGGAAATCATTCAAAAGGGAAAAGAACTTTCAAGGGGAGCCTGAGGGGGAGAGGTATTTACATCAAGATTTGGCTGGAAAATATGGTTAATGCCATTTGTTCTTCTCACAACTGCTATGGGATATTTAACCACCAGAGGTAGCCATGACCTGAGGCTTGTATGTGATGCTGGAAGTGCAGCATTGCAGTGCTGTGCAATGCATTAGATTGCCAGAACAATTTCCTTCTTGTAATGAGGTCTGCCATTCAAGGATGGATATAGCTTGCTCTTGTCCAGCTTGTGAATCCACCTGGATCACAGCACACAGCTGAAATATTTGGAGAAGGATCTGCACATAGGAGGGCAGGAAATCAGCCACACATATTCGCATCCCAAAAGTGAGAGTGAGCACAACAATGCTTTTAGGCAAAGGTTTGGTCAGAGCTTTGGGTGTCAAAGCCAGCTTGCCCCTTGCTGACCTGCAGCTGGAATCAGCTGGAGACACATCCAGCTCCTCCAAGAGAAGGCAGGATGGCGCTGGCACTTCCACAGCTCATAGCTGACAAAGCCATTTAGAGCAAAGATAGCTTAGATTTTGCCCCAGTGTGCAAAGTTTGCCCTTTGAATGTTGTGGTTTTTCTCTAGCTACCCTTAGAGATAGGAAAACACAGCTGAGTGTCATCCAGGCCTGAAGAGGCTGGAGCACATCAGCTGCTTGCCATATTGCTGGAACACCTGGGGCATTTGCTTTGACATCTGAATGCAGACTGTTCACCTGTGTTGCCAAGTACAACAGAAGCTTCCTTCTGGCTGGCAGGGTGGTATTAATTTAAAGAGAACACCATCTGTGGGGGCTTGGAGAGCAGCAGTCAGAACAGACAGGTAGAGAGGTCACCAGGAATCATCTTGTTCTCATCCAGGGGCCTTGCCACCCACATCTATTACCCAGCATTTCAAATTAGCAGCTGTATCTTGGGGAAAGCTGCTCCCATTTGCTTTCCTGAAGATGCTGTTCTTACTAAGAGATGTTTCTGCTGAACCTTTAAGCTCATTTTCTGAGCTTTCACAGGCATTTTGAGCGGTAATGGTCTTGGTGACAGAGTAAAATTAAGGAGTCCTGTACCTCCCTGCTCCAGACTGCCCCTTTGTCCTCCCCCTTTTTTCCCAATGCCACTACCAGATGGTTGGAGATTTTTCACCTTTTTAAAAGCTTTGTATTTTCCCATCTCAGCAAGCATGTCTCAGCCATGCTTAATCAGCAAGGCTTTTCAGGCCCCCTTATTTGCCCCCCCAGAAGATGAGTTAAGGACTTGAACATTTTCAATAAAGTGCTTGGAAAGCAAATCCTTAGAGGCAAGTCATAGGTGCAGAAGAATGTTATGTTATTTAGTGTTGGGGATCAGTTGTTTGTTCTTTCTTTTCTCTGTTTCTTCTGTCTATCTGTCCTCTCATCCATCCATCCTTCTGTCCAACCCATTCTTGTCTCTCAGAACATTCAGGGATGTCCCTTGTTTTTTGGCAGTGGTTGACAGCCACTGATATCTGGTACTATTCAGAGAGCTCTCACCCGTGGGCCAGTTCTTGAATACTGTTGTTTTCAAACTGCTTTAATCTGTTTAGATCCCCTGAATAAAAAATGGCAAATATCATTAGCTAACCAGTGCTAGGAGAACGTTGAGTTAAGGTGTTTCAGTTTAGGGTTTGGGGTTTTTTTTTTGTTTGCTTAATTCCCACACTTGTTTGAAACTAGCTTGTAAGCTTTATTTACAAGATCAGAGCAGCTGAGATGAAAGCCTGGTTAATTAACAGAAAATGTATTTGCATCTTGCTTTGTGCTTGACATTGAACATTATTTGTTTCTGCATTGTCACATACACTCTTTTATTAATAATCTGTGAGCTTTAACTATATACAACTATATACAACTGCAAATGAGATTTTAAAAAAACACAAAGCACAACTTTTTCCCTCCCTCCCTATAAAACACAAGAGCTAGCTGCTTAACCATGTGAAGCACAGATTTGTGTGGAATTCCAACTACCTCAGAGATAACTGTGGACATTTGCCATGTAACTGAATTCAGTGGCTGGTGTTTTGCATTTACAGGTAAACAGGAGCATCCAGCCATCAGGTGTTTGCATCACTAGAATTAAATGCCTATTAATATAGCCTCTCAGGAGATAAATATTTAGATATCATTAAAATGGCTAGCTGTAAATACATGGAAGTGCCCATGGATGATGGGGAAAAATGTGGGAGGGCATTTCCTTGCAAGCACAGAGGATGTAACCTCAATTACTGCAGTTTTCTTCCCTTCATGTTCCACATAAAGTTGTTGCTACTAGGTGCTCACTGCCCAGAGGAGAGCAGTGCTTTATCCAAGGCTAGATTAAAATGCTCTTCATATGCTATTCTGATTCTTGGCATTTTTTTTAAGCCACTGAGGGAAATAAAATGCAAAGAGTGTGTCTAAACAAATGCACAGCGTAGGTTTGTGTTATCTCTGTAACAGTGCTCCCTCCATTTGTGTAACTCAGGCTGTGGCTGAAGAGGAGTGCAGCTCCCCAGTGTGTTGACATCACTATTGATAAACCACGTGGCAACCTTTGAAGTGCTAACTGGCTTTCTTTTAAGAGAGTTGTTACGTTTTTCTCTTCCATTTGTTTTCCGCTAAAAGGAATGTTAGTATTTTTGTGATGGCTGGTGCTTAGCAGAGCTCCTCTGTGTAAAGATAACAAATGAATTATGTGACCTGACATTCTCCCTGGAAGTGTGCTCAGAACAAAGCAAGCCAGTGGCATTTCAAAGCCTGCTTTTCAAGTAGCTGGTTATGTACTCTATTTATCAGAATCGCTAGGAAATGCTATTTGTCTGGTATTTTGCACATTCTCTTAATTGACTGGGAGGTGGAAAAATCTCTGGGGAAAGACCCATGGCACGGGTGTTGGAACCAGATGATCTTTAAGATCCCTTCCAACCCAAACCATTCAATGATTCCATGACCCCCAGGACCCAAAGGACACAGATGCAGAAAGCTTGAAGGTGATCCATGCTTTCTGTATCCTTGTGTTGGCTGAGAGCTTCAAGCAGTTAGGTCTGCTGCAGGCTCTGAGAAAGAAGAGGTGAGCTCTAAACTTGTGAGAGCAGGTCCAAATTTCTGGGCACACTTTGGAATGGACATACTGATTTTCCTCTTCTTGCCCTTCTTCTGGGAGTTGCTGAGGAGGCATTGCCCAGAGCAGCAGGGGCTCCCCAGTTCCTCAGTGAGCATCCCTTCTGCTGCTAATGTGGAATAAATCAGAATTTGGAGGATATGTTCTGAGGATATGGAGAAAAGGGCAGAGGGCTGGTCCAGCCTTGGCTGTGCTCAGCCACTGTGGCTGAGGACACCACAGGGACTGTCACCCAGCAATCCCAAAGCCTTCCTGATGAGGTTTGTGCAAGTGCTGTGTTCCTGCACAATACTTTGTCTTTGATCTAATACTCTATATAACCGGGAATTTTGTTTTGGCAAGAAGGCAACTCTTTTTCTCCACATTTCACAGGTTTCTGTGGCTAGCACAGGTCTTTCCAATGAGAATTCCTTTTGTGTTTTATAACTAAAGATAAGGTTTAGATGTTATTAAAAACAGTGTCCCAAGATCTGGACGGTGCAGACCTGGCCAATCAGGCCTAGGGGGAGGTTTCTGACTGACCAATCTGGGTGAGCTTTGAAAACTCTATATATATGATGAAATCAAAACAATAAAGGTCCTTTTCCTTCTTGCCACTGAGAACTGACCTCTTTACTCTGCTAGCGGCTCAACAGCGACAGGTTTCTATTTTCTCGAGACTTCACAGTTTTGTTGCTCTAAACCATCACATACTTAAATGGATTGGCCCACTAGCAGCCCATGGTAAAAATTTTGCAATAAAGCCACCTTTTTGAGGCCTGATATTCAAATCACTGCTGGGCTCCCCTTGGGAGGGATGGCCACATCAGCAGCTCCAAGGACTGGACTGTAATGATGAATGCCAAAAAGCCCTGCTGCATAGGCTTACTCTGGGGAAGTCATTCTGTGTACAGAATGTCATCCACAGCACTCAGAGTTCTCACCAATTCCATCAGCTATTTGCAGGGTTCTTTCATGTTTGGGCTGGGGAAAGAGCTGCATTAATTCAGGGTTTATAAATCAGAGAAATAAAATAAAAAAAGGTCTAAACTTTTAAGTTTGCTATAGTAAATATGGCATGAGATGAATTTAGAGAACCTTATTTGGGGTCTATTTTCATTATGCTTCCTGTTGTACATTAATGGGTACACTGTTAGGTTGTCTCTTGGGGTATGAATCACTCTGTGTTAAGGAAATGAAACTTAAGTGAAGAATTGTGCTGACAGGGAACATACAGAAGGATAAGCAGGATCTTTTTCCCAACTGGTATTTCTACTATCATCATTAATGATTACTGCTGTATAGCCCAGTCTCTAAACTTAAACTGGAAGTACCATGCAAAGCTCTCTTCACAGATTTCTTTACCCAAGGAGTGCACAGCCTAAATTGACCATGATCATGACTTTCCAAGCTCATCAGCCTAATTGAAGCATCCCTTTCATGGCTGCCAACAGAGTGGCACCACTGTCTTATACATGGATCCTCTGTGACCAACAGGCTTCCTGCAGCTCCTGCTGCCTGAAGAATAGCTTGCTTGCCTCTGCCAGAAGTACTTGTGTCATGAATGACCAGTAAACACATTCCTAAATGCTTGCTGCTGGCTAATCATAAGCACTTCCTTCTTGTTCCTCCTTCCATGAAAATGCCTGACAAAATCAAAAAATACTCATGTCCTTTTAAATTTGGGGATTTTTTTTTTCACTTTTCTTTTAATTGTTTTAGTGGCAATCTGGTAGCTTCAGTTTATGGTTTTGGCAGGAGCCAGCAACATTTCTCTGGAAATCTTGGGCTTCACAGGATACATTTGTATGACTCCCTGAAAACATGACATTTCCCATTAAACTATCTGTTCTTTTAAAGCAGGAAAAACAACATGTAATTTGATTCAGGAAAAGGTTTTGTTAGAAATATTTTGATGGACTCCACATGTGCCTCTGCAGTGGGTTCCCTGCACAGCAAGACCACCCACTACCTGCAGGATGCAGTAGCTGCAGTGGCTTTGTCACAGTGCTGGGTCTTCTGCCAAATGCCCAGGCAGTCTCCAGCCTGAGCCAGGCACAATACTTCCAAATTATGGCAGGTTTTATTAGGCTGAGGATCAGTGCTTGGGTCCCTCATAAGATTTTCAATGTGTTCTCAACGTTGTCACAGATATTCAGGGCAATCTGAAACAGCCCTTTAAGGCACAAGGCTTATTTCTTCCATACCACCCCAAATAATCTCTGCACCTGTTTACTGAAATGCCAGTCCAGACTTTGGACTTAAAGCATATCTTGTGTACAGCCCTCTTTTTGGTGCTTACATCAAAATAACTGGACAGCTACGTCGGGAAGACCTAGATTTGCTATGAGCTGTAAACTTTCTAAGCAAAGACCAATTTTCTGTCTAACGGCCCCTCCCCTTTTAGGATCTGTATCATTCCATTTAAAATAGATTCTATGTAAAGAGAGCCCTGCAATGTGTTTATTTTATTTCCTGGGTTTTCTTAGATACACAGACAGCCTGTGCATGGTTGTGAAAGGAATTTGTTTGGTCTCTTCAGATTGTCAGATTGATGGTTTTTAGTGCACTGAAGTGTAGTAAAAAAAATGGAAACTAAACTATCTGAATTGTTTCAATTTTTAAGCCTACTCAGGAAATCAAGATGTGTATCTAAAATATATTTGTGTATATTTAAAGAAACACAATAAAGCTTGTTTTTAAGATGGTGAAATTTGCTATTGACAATGCCAAACAAAACGGTGGTTCAAGGCCAGTGACTTAATTCTAGGTGACACCTCTCCTAATCCTTTATGGCTGAATCCTTCAGTTTTATCTGTGCCTCTGAGGAAATGTCTGTCAGGGCTGAAGTCACTTGCAGCAGGGGATTAGCACTTCTGCATTCTTTGGAAAGCTTCAGTAGTTCCCATGAAAGTAACAGATGCCAAGGTATTTGAGGAAACTGTGGGCAGTGAAAATCCTTACACCAGCACACAAATTCTTGCAGACCTGGGCATGTGCACACCTGTAGAGAGCACACCTGTAGCCTCTAATCCTGCCCCTTGTGCTATGTCCTGGCAAAAGCTCTGCATTACCCTCCAGCTGGGGATATTCAAGAAGAGGGGAGATGGTGCTGTTTGTTGACCCAAGGCTGGAACCACTATGTCAACTTTTTTTTTCTAAGCTCAAAATACTTGAAAAATATATGACAGAAAGACTCAAGGCATCTGCAAATCCCTGAGCTAGGAAGGTCATAAAGTGTCGTCTGACTCCAGCAATCTAAAGAAGTTTAGCTTGAGGAGCTGTTTTTAATGTGTGCATGTCATTCTGCTTTAGCAGGACAGAAGTTTGCCACTATCAGCTGCTAATACAATTATTCTCTTCTGGATTAATTGGTAGAGGTCTTGACTTTGGTGCTAAGATTGCAAATACAAGCCCTTGTGTTTTCTGGCACCCCATAGCAGAGAGCTGGCCTGCCAGGAAGGGCTAAGTACTCCAGCATGCCAGCCTGGGATTCAGTACTTTTCTATGGCCTGTGGTATTTCTGAGTATCCCACAGCCCTGGCTGCTGTGTTCTGGCTGACCTTCAGGACACGTCTTTGTTACTCATCAGTTACTAAGAGGATTTGGGGAGGTGTTACTGACTAGTTTCAAGGAAAATTATAGTTATCTTGTTACATTCAAGTCTGCCAGTTTTCATGAGACACCAGTTTTGTTAGGAATCCTGCAAGTTCTGTTGAGGGAAAAAGAAGGGAAAAGCCAGATTGTTGGATATAATGTCACTGAGCTTCCTAAGCAGAGACTAAAGAGGTGGTGTCACCCTTAGTGCAGTGAGAATTGGCATGGATTTTTTTAGGAGCGTGTTTAGGATTCAAAATAGGAGCCCTGAATTTCAGAAATGCTGAGCACATCCGAAACTCTTGATGAAGTGAGCCCCTTTGAAGCCAGCTGGAGCTGCTGGGAGCTTGGCCCTTTTGAAAAATGGGATCTAAACTCCCCTTTAAAGTGCTCCTAATGTTAGTCACCTGTTGTTGAAAGTGTTGACCTATGTGTGCTGGCATCTGGAACAACCTCCATGTTAAAAGACTGTTTGATGGAAAGAGGGGGATATAATCTCCAGTGCTAAAGGGAAAAATCCTGCTCTTTTTTTTTTTTTTTGAAAGTGTATTCTCTGATAAGAAACACTGAGACAGTTTCGTCCCCCTCTTTTTCGGCCTCTCTTTTTTTCTTGAACACTTTTGTTTCAGGTTCTGTGTTATATGGTTTTGGCCTCCAGTTTCTATTTGGTGCCTCGAGGTATAACAGAACTTTGAGAAATTTTCAGTAATATGGAGCAAAGGCAGGATGACTGAGGAAAAATGTGCCTCAGCTTTCTGAAAAGGTTGTTCCAGTTTTTACCCAATGTCACAGTAATGATCTAGCCATAAGACAGCCTTGGTCTAACTTGCTGTTTGAATTCACTATGTTTTGATACAAATAAGTATCTGATGTGTGTGCAACCTAGTGTAAATTTCTGATCCCTTGTTCTGCTTTTCAAGTTGCCAGAGTGACCTGCAACAGCAGGGTGGACTTCTTCAAACAGTGGGAATGAGGTTGTGTAAGGGGAGATGTTGTTGGGACTACAGTGGTTTGGGAGATGGAAAAGCCCACAGTAGGTGCTGCCTCTACCCAAACTGAGCAGAAAAGCTCATAAATCACAGGACCTAGGTGTCAGGGCTGATAGATGTCAGAGCTGATGAACCTGACTGAGGACTTCTCCATAGAATTTATTGTAGTTCTGCTGCGCGTTGCTGGCTTTTTGCCTGCCTGCTGCTACTGAGTCCTTGCCTAGGGGTTGAGAAGAGGAAAAGCTGCCTCTTTCTTAAGTGTACTGCAATCAGAAAGCTGTTCTTGATGGTGTCTGCTGCTTAATTTTTTAGGTGACTCTGAAAAACAGTGGCCTTTCTTTTGCAGTTACTAGTGTGCTCAGGTTCTTTTCCCTGTCTTTATCCCAGACAACAAACTGGAGCCATCTCCATGGCTAGAGGCTAATTCAGCAGAAGCACAGGGAGTGGGACTCCCTAAAATCAAGAAAAAGCAGGGAAGGACAGGATACAAACAAATACTAATTAAAGAAAAACATAACTATGTTATGTTTCTCCTAACTGAAGAAAGAAAAGGAATCGTTCAGTTTCAAACAAATAAGTCAGATCCCTGTTTCACAAATCTGAGGTGAGTTGAAGTGCTCTGGAGCTGTTTGCAGGGAGGGAGGATTATGGTTGTTAGTATTCTTTGCATTATGTTATTAAATGTAAATTCCTGTCTCTCATATAAGGTCCTAGTTAGACCCTAGAATTAATGAACCAAACAAAGGATGAAACGTGAAAAAGTTGAGAGGAGAAGATCTGCAGCTGTCTTTGTGTAATTTTTACTGAGAGCTGGTATAAATGGAAGAAAAATCCAAGGCAGCAGTGGCACAGCACATTTTATCTCACACCCTGTGATGCATATTAGTGTTGTTTCCCATAGTGAGCCAGAAAGAGCATTTACAATTTTAGAAAACACTGCATAATGGCTCTCTGCAAGGAAAAGAAGGAAGCCTGCAACTGCCAGCACTGACACTTGGTGTTTTCCTGCCTGCCAAATTGCTGTTCTGGAAGCTCTGTTGTGGACACAATTTTTCTGTTCCGCACTGGTAATTTTGAATTTGGCCTTAAAGTTTTCTTCAATAAACAGAGCAAATAAAACTCACTAATTATCATCACATCACCCCAAGGCAGGTAGAGAAGGATACCATTTCTGCTCCCTTCAGTTGTCATAACACTACTGAGCATGCTATCTGCCTGGTTTGGAGGCAGGGATGGAGCACAAGTTCTCTGGAAGCCATTCAGGACAAGTGATCTACTAGTTTGATCACAACCAGGCAACATTTTAGTTGTGTTAACAGCTGGCAATTGAGGGATGAGATGAAATTTCCTGGGTGCTCCATTTCAGACATTCTATGCTGCAGGCTTCTTCTCTGATGAAAGGTTTCACCAAAAGAGCATTCAGAAAACCACAGTGTGGCCTTTTACACAGCTAAGCATTTTCCAGAATTAAAAAAAAAAAAAAATCAAAAAGGCTTTTCTTACAACAATGTACCTTGTATTCATCAAGAGCCTGCTGTGTGCAGGTTTATCCCGTTTCTACAGAGAGACCAAATACACAAAGTGCTCTTGATGGACATGAGTGATTTTAGATATGCCAGATTTGTGTGGCTCTTATGGACCATACTGCTGAGCAGCAATCCTCATTAGCCTCCCTTTCCCACCTTTGGGGAATAGTAGGCACAGTGAGATTTACTAACAGTATGTTTAATAAAAGGCTGGAAAGGGACAGGGATAAGCAGATCTTAGACACTTTTAAATTGTGTTTAAAAAATTGCCATTCAGCTTGAGCTGGAAGTAAGAGTGGCTGGGAGCAGCAGGATGCCTTTAGGTGCAGTTGTGTGCACAAGCAGAGAGGTGAGAGTGACACACATTGCACTGGAGGGACAGGGACATTCATCACTCTTTGTTACTCTGGAAAACAAAGCCAAAATGGCAAAAAGGAGGGTGAACACTCCATTTAACAATGAAGGGGCTGCAACACAAAGCCAGAATGATGCTCATTCAGTGCCTTGAAAAGCCCAGCAAAGCCTCCCCTGAAATCTGCATCCTTGAGTTTTCTCTTTTCTCCATGGTTCATAATTGCTGGGGTCAGGGAGGTGGTTGATGAAGGTGTAATATTCCTGATATAACAGATGGAGTTCTTTGTTATTTACTGAGCAACACTGAATAGTGAGAGGCACAGTGGAGGCAGGGCCAGCTGTGAAGCTTGACCCGGGCATTGCAGAGGGACAGCAAAGGAGAAAACACCCTCCAGCTCAAACATAATAAAGTATAGATGGACAATGATTGCTGTTTCTTTTCTCAGAGCCCCAACAGCAGCAGGCTGGGAGCTTATACCTGTAGAGCCATACAAGAAGGCAGCATAAATATTGGATGTGATAGAATCCAGCCTGATTAAAAGGGTCAGCCCACATGGATATTGAAGAGGAGTCAAACAGAATCCTTGTTTCACAGACAGCTTCAGTTTCTAAATGAGGCAGCATTTATAATGTTACTAAAATATAGCAGTAAACAGAGTACATGAAGGTTTGACAGTCACATTAGCAAAGAGCTACGATGAAATGACTGGAAAGAAGAAAAAAAACAACACTGGCTAGAAAACACAGCAAGAAAACAGGAAGTAGTTTTGACAGATAAGACAATGCAACTGTTGGTCAGAAGAGCTTTGTCTTTTTATTTTTCTTTTTTCCTTTTTTTTTTTTATTTTGTTATTGCAGGTGAAAAATGGTGCCTTCCAATTTTAAACAGAGAAACTTGGATTTTAACATGCCTGCCTGATTCTCTCAGAGTCTCATGATTAGGGGAAGCATATTTACAGCTAAACTCAAAACAATAAATTCTATTCAGTGGGTAAATCCAGATTGTTCAGAATAGCTGTAAAGTGGTTTTCATATGGCATAATGACAGAGGTGATTTTTTCAACGTATATAACACGAGTAGAAGCAACTGCTCTATGAATAATTTACAGCTAATTAATTTCTTCAGTTTGCAAATTGTCCATGGGCAGGATAGTACTTTATTTAAAGTCTTGTGGCAACACCCAAAATTGCTGAGCAGACTAGCTGTGGGAATAATGGCATTGCCATTTTGCCTGTTAAAGTAGTAGTTTTCTGGATTGTTGTAGTATTGATAACTCTTTTCTCCCTCAGATATTAACAATTATCCTGGGGCCAGGATTTCCCAGTTATTGCAAGACTTCTAAAATTGGGGAATTTTAAAGATTTAAGTTATCATGGAGTTATGTGATTACACTGACAGAACTGACTTACACATGAAATTTGTTCTTCTTTTTGTCTTAAAGAGGGTCGCTGACATTATAACAAGCTAGAAACTAATAGCAGGAGCCTAGGTTCCTTGTTCAGACATGTCACCTGACATCCCTTACCCACACCCAATGCCAAGGCTGGTCTCAAAGGTTGAGCTCTGCCAAGAGAACCCCCCTTGAGACACATCAAAATGAAATAAGCATCCTTAAGGTAGGCAGCTCAGAGCAGAAACTCAGTTCATGGGCTGTTACAGCTTCTAAGCCTGCACTGTTGTCTGCTTTTTTTGCTTGAAATAGATGTAAACCTTGTGCAAAGGGAGAAGGAAGATGATGAGGAGGACAAGGGTCACACTTTTTCCTTGTTAGAAATTATCAGGGGTTTGGAAAACAGATGTCCAACCTCTGTACTTGGGCAGTTTGGAAATTGATGCTGAGGTACCAAGAGCTACCACAATTTCATGTCACTCTTGTAAACAGTATGTGAATCTAGAGGGGGGGAAAATATCACATTTCTCTGGAGAAAATGATGTATTACTGTAAGCACATGGAAAAAGTAACAGATTGCGACTATTAAGGGGGAAAAGGAAAAGATGAAATAAGAGTGCAGAGATTTCTATCTTGCTGGTATATGCTCCCAGCATTTGAAAGGCTGGGAGCCCTGGTTGCCCACAGTTGCTTAGTGCTGGCCTGGTTGTGTAAGCAGCTGTGTAACCAGTCAGCAAAGGGTTCAGGTGATGAGCTGCAGCAGGAGTGCAATTGGAAATGGGAATTGATATTGCAAGTGGTATCTCCTGGGCTCCCTCCCCTTCAGGAGCTCTCAGCTGCTGCATGGAGACCTGAAATCCTTTGCTTGTTTGTGCTGTAACCTGAAGTAATCCAATCAAGGGGGAGGCCTCATGAATAAATGGGTTGTCAAAGGAGTTTCTGGTATTGATCAAATTTTGCTGGTGATGTGAATTGGGCTGATCTCAGAGAGGCACTTGAATTGACTGCACAGCAGGGGAGCTATTTTGGATAATACCCTTTCCACATGCATGGCAGTACAGTGAATGTGCCTGTGTTCTTTCCACAGTAATAGCGAAGGAAGAAATTAAATTTATATTAACTGAATTTGTAAATCCTCCCACAAATGGGATGGTGTACTGTGCAAGCCTCCTCCCAAGATTTGCAGCAGTGCTCAGCTTTGTAAGAGTTTAAAATATCTTCTGCCTACTTGGCCCCTCAACATTGTCTCCCACTATCATTTTCTTGCTGACAATATCCAACAATAAACATACCAGTGTAAAAAACCACTGATACTGCAACAATGCCCTCCTAGAACGGATGGGGAATCAACATTTCAAATGTGGAAAGGTGAAAAAGCAGAACAAAAGCAACTCTTCTGACAGTATTTATGATGCTAAACCTCTGAAAAAAGTAATTTTGCAGATCTGTTGATGCTGTTATTACTCTTCCAAGCATCCTTATAGACTTGCCTCCCCCTGCCCATGTCTGATTTTGTCACTCCAAATGGGACAGAACTGGGACAAAGCACATGTGCAGCTATTTACACACACATGTGTCCACAAAATGCCTTCTCTTTAATTAGCCTCCATTATCACCTCGTGCTGTGCCAATAAACCTTTGCACCTGTCAGCTGCAGGACAGATTTCTGAAATGGAAAGCGAGAAACCTTTCAGCAGCATGCTGAAGCCAGGATGTCAGCTAGTTAAAGATCTTGCAATAAGGGCTGGAAACTTCATGTGGTCATCTTCAGGCACAGACAACGGGAGAAACATATTGCCTTGTGAAGTTGTCATTGCTCCATCCCTTGAAGTGTTCAAGGCCAGGCTGGATGAGGCTTGGAACAACCTGGGATAGGGAAAGGTGTCCCTGCCCATGGCAGGGGATTGGAATTAAATGGTTTTTAGGGTTCCTCCCAGCACACTTGATTATTCTATGATTTTTCAAGATTTTGTTTTTCACAGAACTGCGTCAGATAATCAAAATGCATCACAATCTGAATGTCTGTGTGTCTTCTGTGATTAATCAGTGCTTTCATAGTCCCTCAAATTTCATATTGATTTTGCTGAGAGAAATCAGGCAGGGATTTTGAAACACCTGCTCAGTCTGGTACTTGACAAATTCCTGCCATATACACATGATTTGTGTGGGGTCACTTGGGTTTATCCTTGGTGTGAGCCAAAAGACAGGTGGGTGAGCTCTGGGAAATCTTGGGGATGTTGGTGCATAAAAAAGTCTCAGGAGCTAACCACACTCACTCCAATGAATTCCCTGGAGAAGCAGCTGAAGTTTGATGCAGGCACAGAGGGCCATTTCAGGCACTCACAGATATGCAGCACTCTCAGTCACGGATGTTTACAGGCATTTTGCTTGTGTCTGTGGGGAACAGTGAGGAAGAGGTGAAGCTGGTGATATGATGATCCACTGAAAAGCTTCTGCATGAGAAGTAAGGTCTGTTAAAGAGATGGTGACATTTCCAACACTGTGAATTCATCTGTCCCCCATGCTTGGTAGGGCCATAGGTCAGGCATTGGAGTAGGCTTCCCAGCAAAGTGGTGGAATCTCCAACCCTGGAAGTGCTCAGAAGGTGAGTGGCTGTGGCACTTGAGGACATGGTTTTGTGATGGACGTAGCAGTGTTGGGTTAACAGTTGGACTCAGGCTTAGGGGTCTTTTCCTACCTTCATGATTCCATGATTCTGTGATTCTCTAGGTAGTGTGCCAGAAGTTGCCAGTGAAAATAGCATTGCCATCACAGTGAGCAGGGAGGAAACTAAATTCCCCATGACACCATTGGCTTGCAGATCAAATTAGAAGGAAAAGTGGCTGAAAATTTCAGTGGTAGATACATTTTTATGGACAAAGTAAATGTAGTACAGTCCAGTGGCCTTAAAGGCTCCACTTTAGAATTCCACAGGAAAGAGAAGGAGGTTTTTGAGGGACAGTGAAGGTTTCATCTGTGTTGCTGAGGGGGTAAATTATTTCCCTTTAAGAATAAAATGTTTTTGAAATATCTGAGTCCTTACTATGTTCTGCTGTCTCATCATAACCACCCAAAAGCCTGGATCTCTTAGTGACCACTTCCCTGATATCCTGTAGTTCAACCACAGCATGGGTGCAACAGGCTTTGCAGCAGCCACAGAAGCAGAGAAGTAGCATGATGGATTGTAAATAAAACTTGGCTTCTTAGACAATGGCAGAATGGTAGAACTCTGCCTAAAACAGTAAATCCTTTTCTATTCCTTTTCAAATATTGTTAAGAGTTTGAATCTAAAGCTTCCAGACAAGCCTGAGGCAGAAGAGATAAAACTGTTGCGTTACAGTGATAAAATGTGTTTTTCTACATTTATGTTCTAGTTTGTGTGTGACTACCCAGTGTATTTGACCTCACATTGTATTTACTTTCCTTCTGCTAGCTAGGGAAACTTTATAACTGTGATTAAGTCCCCATCATATGTTCATTTTATGAGCAGAAGGGGTTCCTTTAAAGTGATGAGAAAAGAATAGTGGGGAGGCAGAAGCACACACCACGATGTGGTTTTAACAATCCCAGATTAAAAAGACCATGAATTGCTAAAAGTATTCAGGCAGTTATTTTCAAACCATGTCCCTCCCCCTGTATCCTCTGTCTCCTTCTCCAGTGGGTGCCACTATACAGCAGTGGAGTCTAAAAAGGTAAGAGCATGCCAGAAGGAAAACAAAAAAGCCAGGCATGAGGGGTCTGAGAATTGGATGGTAATCAGGTACTGTGAGTATTGATTTTTCTCCTTCTTTGGCTTATATTATAGGGATACAAGGGCAAGAGGAAACTCTTGTGGAGACTATGAAAACTGACCTTGCAAGTCAAGCAGCAGATGTTTCAAATAAGGATGGTATGTTGTTCTATTGTTTTTGATTCATTTTTAAGGTAATGGTTTTAAACGCACAAAAGGCATGATTACATTATATATTAGTAAGGAATTGTTTGCTAGGAGGGTAGTGAGGCAGTGGAACAGGTTGCCCAGAGAGCTGTGGATGCCCCATTCCTGGAAGTGATGCAGGCCAGGCTCCTGGGGCTTGGAACAATATGGTCTGGGGGAAAGTGTCCTTGCCCATGGCAGGGGAGTGCAACTAGATAGTCACCATCTCTACTGTTGTGTGAGTCTAGTGCAAGTAACTTTCGGTGCTGTAGCCCTGCTTTTCAGGCTGATTGGGTTAATTGGTTCAGTTGGTGTGTTCCATGCTGCCTGCCTTTTAACTAAGTGACATTTTAGACCCACTGTAGTTTTGGGCTTGATATCAAATTGGCCGAGAGGTTTGGGGTCTAACACAGCAGGCAGAAGGTATTTCTGAAAATTTCTGTGCTAGTGCCCAACTCCATCAAGGGGAAACATTTGGCAGCATAACCACTCTGAACTTGTATGTAAGTTCTCAGCTCTGATTCCCTTTCCTCCTCCTTCAGTATCCAGGTATAGCTCAGTCTGGCAACAGATGGATGTTCTCTCCCTAGGACTTTTACTGTTAATAGAACAACCACAATTTAGTTGACTCAACAGCAGTTCCAGTCAGGTTTGTGGACATAATCAACCCAAAATTCCTGACTTGGAAACAATATTCCTCCAGTATTTACCTCTGTGACTGATGACCCACCTGTGGCAAATTCCAGCAAGGACTGAGCTCTAGGATGCTACTCAAAATCTGCAGTGTGTACCATCCTTGTAAACAACAAACAATTGACCTTCTTGACTTATCCTGTGTGTAAAGAAATGATGGCTGGAATCAGCATACTGGTGCTTAGGTTTTGGTGAAGCAGACCCTTAATCACTCCTCTTGGTCAGCTTTTGTAGTGTAACAGAGTTACCTACAGGGGTCTGTTGGGTTTTACACAAATTGGGCTTTTTTGCTGCCCCAAACAGCAGTGTCTTTGAGATGGGGGGTCCAATCCTCATTTTATACCCACAGACTCCTCTCTTAGTGAAGGCTATTTTTTAACTCTTTCTTTAACCTCCTCAACATTGACATAGTATAAATTCAAGGCACACTTTTTAACATCTCAAAGACAAACAGGTTATATTCTTTTTGCTATTAGTTACACAAAGAATCTGATGCTGATTTCCTTTCTCTGGTGTCAGATTGTGCTGCAGCATTTGAATCAGTGACTGATTAAATACTGGCCTGTAAAGAAGTTTGCAAGCACAGGAAAAGCAAGAGTGCATAATGAATTTTCTTTTTTCAAAAATACTGGAGATTATGCTGTTACTAATAGAAGAGCAGAATAAAGCCAAAGCAGCCTTCTCGACTCATCCTTTGAACAAACAAACCAAAAAGTCATAACACATTACAACATTTGGATTGTAAATCCATGGGATAGTTTGTGCTACTTAGTAAAAACAAATCCAAATTTACCAAAGGAATATCTTAAGGGATTTCTGGCTGGAAAGAAAAGCAATTGCATAGCTGTTTTACAGTACAGCAGGATCAGCTAGTGGTTCCTGCAATGAGAACCTTGATAGGTTTCTCTGTTTCAAATCTTGCTTATCTTGTAAGGTCTTCTACATATGACTCATCTTTTACTTTTCTTTTCTTTGAACTTTCTAAGTTATATGAAAGGACAGGAAAACTGTGTTTGCTTAGGCTGTGGAAGAGTACTTCACTTGTCAGGGAAGTCTTTGTTTCTAGACAGCCTAAGTTGCTATTAGGGTGTTTTTCCTTGTGGACATATACTGCATGTTTAAATGAAAAGAGAGGAAGGATCAAACTCATTCCCTTTGAGAGTAATTTTTATTTAAATTGCCTATTTTTTGCTCTGGTCCCCTTCTTTCCACCCCAGGAGATCTCATCACTTCACAGCTGAAAGAACAACATATATCACTGCATCCCCCTTGGCAGCCCAGCTCTTGTGGTTTAATTTAATGTACAATGCACAGTGAAAAGTGCATTAGAGATGCAGAGAGTGTAGACAGCTTAGGTGGATCTCGATATTCTTTCATCCAGTGGGCACATCCATGAGAGTGATATATTTGAGAAATTACTAGTATTTGAATCCTGGGCCTGATTGTCCATCAGGAAAACTGTCAGAAGGGGCATCTGTAGCCTGGATGGGGCCATGGATACAGATGCATATTTGTCCTGCCAGTTCCCATCAGCCACCAGAGCAAAGACCCCTGCATATTAAATTTCTTGTACCCAGGACAGATTTGCTGATTAGATTTTTTTTAATGATGGCAAACCTCACCATTGGTGATTGGGCTCCTAGATGGCATTCTCCTGACAGCAGCCTTCTTTTTTTCTTGGTTTTTTTTTCTTTTATTCCTCTTTTTTTCTTTCCTTATACTTTCTTTCTTTTACTTTTTCTTTTTTTTTTTCTTAATACCACCGAAACTGTAGAGATTACTAAGGCTGTTTTTAGTTTCCAGCTTGTATTAGACAGATCAAACTTTTCACAGTGGGGTTGCTCAATCACCTTTTTTTTTTATTTCAAGCCTGTGGAAAGCTGCACCCTGATTTAAATCAAAACACTAGTATTTTGGTGTCATCTGCCATCCAGATCAACAGCATAATATCCTGGGCTAAAGAAATGCACTCACCCTCTTGCAGACAACTTTAGCTTGGATCTCCAGTCTCCATTTGCCTGTCTTCTCCACTTAGATGCTGTGCTGTCACTCCTGGCTAGCTGACCTTTAAGCTAAGTCTTACAGGGATGAGAAGTAATGCTGCACTGCCAAAGCACATCCCCCTGGTCAGCAGCAACCACAGTGCTGTGATGGATGGCAATTACTTGCTGGGTTATATCTTCTCCTCTTGCAGGGAACTTTCTTGATATTGGGGGGGAAATCCCTGCCTGGTCATAATTTGAGAGCTGATAATTTTGGGCCCCAACAGGTCGAAATTTAAGAGAAATCAGACAGAGAATATCCATGTTCACACAGAGATTCCTGATGCCTGGCATAAAAAGCCATTCATGAAGGTGCAGAAGGAGGTGCAGAGAAAACTGAATTTAGGACATGTGCACCTCTTTGCACTCCAGGTTCTTCTCTGAGTTGTTGGCATATTGTAGCATATTATGGGGAGGTCCCATAATGTAGCATATTATGGGGAGGTCCCACGAGACTGCTCAAGTGAGTTAGCAGTTTTACACCTCTGAAAGCCTTGTTTATCAGAGAGAAGTCCCATTTCAGCTTGCAATGTAGAACACCCAGGGCTAATGATGCCATTCTGACACCCTCTCGAGCTGGGAGGCACTGAGGACTGGCAGTCACATCCCCACCATACCTGGTGGCAGCTTTTCTGTGTGTTCTTGTGATATGTGCTTCACTGCTGTGCTGTTTTCCAGCTAAGGAGAGAACTGTGTGGGTGGCCTCACAGCCCATATGTTGGGGTTCACTCAGTGGTCTGTAGAAGCCAATCCCTCAGTCAGACCTTCCTGTCTCTACTAGACCTCATGCAAGGAGTTGAGCTCCATCAAAAACGTGTAGGAGAAGGCTCATCTGCAGTGCTGACAGAGCCTAACCACAGCTTTCAAGTCCAGATTTGTTTAGCAGGAGTTCTCTGTGTGAGTGAAGGCTGATGGTATTTTCAGCAAATACTGCCAGTGATGCTGTCAGGCATGATGAGGCTGGGAGAGGAGGCTGTTGGCAGTGTGCAGCAGCCTTCCTTCAGTGGTTTTTTTATTAAGCATCCTGTCTTTGCTATGCAAATACGGTTAAAGAACACAACCTTGCTAAATGTGATGCACATCAGAGCACTGTAATCAGGAGAGGATACTCTTCTCATTATTAATCACATACATCCAGGAAGGCATTACAGTATCTGCTCTGCATATGGATGATGAATAATTTACAAATAATTCATCAAAACCCTAAAAGGTACATTGAAATTATATTGATTCAGAAGAGAGATCGTAGTGCCTGGCTGGAAGTATCATCATTACTGATCTGAGGTTTTTCCCCCTCCCCTCTCCCACCTTGTCTTAATTTCCAAATCTCCTTCTTGTGTTTGAGGTTTTTCCCTGTCACCCATGTCAAATGACTCATAATCTGCAGGTGATACCACAACACAAAGCCTGGTTAAAGAAAGAAAAAAAAGGTTTTAATATGAATAGCTTCATTCAAATTCAGTGCCGAACAAATACTAGATACTAGTCTTAAAATTGCAGATATTTATGTTTAGCCTCACTACAACCAATCACACCTGCCATTGTTTAGATGATAGTTTTGACAAATGTCATGTTGAAATGAATTTAAGCCTACTATTAAATTTTTTTTTTAGTAATTTTAAATGAAAATAAGGTTGGCTCTGTAAATGGATCTTACACTAACAAGCTATTATTGCAGGAGTATAGTGACATTGCCTCTGAATCCTCCCCTAGGTTCCAGCAATTTGCAGTTCAAGAGCTTCTGGAAGCAGCATCTCTCTAACTGAGATGGCATCAAAAGTGTCACAGCTTGACTCCTGCAATTCAGGGACATAGTTTAGTGGGACTTGGCAGTGTTAGGTTTTTGGTTGGACTCAATGATCTCCAAGGTCTTCTCCATGCTGAATGACTCTGTTATTCTGTGGAGACAGGCATATGTTCCTCCTGTGGCTCAGCCCCAAGTCCTGCCAGGGGTGTTGTCAGCAGCCAGTGCTTGAATCAGAGGGTCAAGATTTGAGTCTGAGGGTCAATACCACTTTGTATCGACCTGTATCTCTGCCTGTGGCCTACAGAGAGAGGTGGAGGTCATTTTGGCCTTGAGCTGGACTCCTTGGTCAGGTGCCAAAGTCAGACTGGGTGGATGGGGGCCAAAGAGAGTATCTGGAGCCAGAGGCTTGCATTTCTAGTAATGCTAAAGCCTGCACACTTGCAGGACTGTTTGCCATGTTGTCCATGGAACTCCAGGTTAGGATGGGCCCACTAAGAGACCTATTTGATTGCTTAAGTGATTTCTTAATGCAATAAATGTCCCTTTTGGTTTAGAAGCAGTTATTACTCCACATGACAAACTTAATGAGTTTGTCATGTGGAGTAATAACTCATGAACAGAGTCTAATGACCACCTCATTTCTTTTTCAGCTGAAATGAATAGTCAAGTTGAAAGTATAAATGATCCAATGGAAACAGAGCGGGAAGCTTAAGTAACAGGTAAGACATTTATGACTATTTTTCTCCCCTATTTTCCATACAGCTTGTGTATGAAAAATTGCTTTTAAAAGACCTGAACTGAAGTTAAAATTTGCCAAACATAAAAAATAAAATTTATGAAGACAGAATACAAAGGAGAAGTAATTGTCTAACATGGCCCATATTACATCATAAACAGAAAGACTTGATTTGTCAAGCAAATATTACAGCAGCAATCTGCAGCTGTAATGGGTTTAGGTAGTGCATGGTCATAGATCATCAGAAGGTAAAACAGCACTGAGATAAGGAACAGAAGAATAACTGAGCAAACAATATTTGGCATTGTTTTGCAAAATGACAGGCAACTTATACTGGCTGGAATCAAGCTCAGTTCTGTATAAGCTCTGTTCTGGGGACAAAAGGTTCATATCAGGAGAGGTTTGTTGCCCTTGCTCTCCAGTACCTAACATCTCTTGCAGCAATACCACTGAGAAACAAGGCAAAGTCTGAGAACTGCCTTCTCGCACTCTGCTGCCTTTTGGAGGCTTTTTTTGGCTTTACACACTCATTGATAGTGCTGTGGCTAGAGCAGTGGTGGCTGTTGAGGAAATGTTTTCCATAGGCATAAACAGCATTCCTTCTAGACTAAAATGAAGCATGTAGTGGGAAGACAGAAGTCCAAGGCTCATAGCTAACAAAAAGAAGCAGTAGCCATTTCCACCTCAGAAGTAGTTTTCAGTGCACACTGCATCCCTTGGTGTAGGGCTTTTGAGAAACACCAATAACATCAACAGCAACATGCTGTATTTACACTTGTAAAGGGGTTCTATGTAGCACAAGAGCAAGCTACACACCAGTGGGAGATTTAACACAGAGATTTAAAACACAAGGTCTTATTACTGAACGTGACTCTTGGTCCTTATTGTACAGGCAATGTGCTACTGTACTGCTGGAGTGAGAAGTAGCCCTGATGGTGTCCCATTTAAAAAGTACTGAAGTAAAAATGGGATGCACCCCCAAAATATTAATTAAAATACAGCATCCATAACTCTTCCTCCCCCTCCCTTAGCTTCTTGCTCAATCAAAAAAGGAGGAAATAATGAAATCCTCACAGTTAAAAAAAAAAATCAATATGTTAATGCACTTCCTCTGTTTAAAAAAGGTATTTGAATATTGCAGTTTCTACGTGGCCCTTAGGAAATCTGTGTCTCATGCTGCATTTTCCCATAAAAATCATTATCTGTGAATGTTTTGGGCTGGAGTCATTTTTGCCCATGAATAAGCCACCAGTTAATAAATATCTTCAGTTCCACTGCAAGATGTGGCTTTGCAGGCACCTTTCTGATGCAAAGGGGCCACCTGGGCACACCATATCTTGCCCAGCAGTTCAGTGGCAAGCACAGGATCAGAGGCAGCCATCAAACTCATTGCAGCTCTCTGTCAAAGTTGTCCCAACTCCATTGCTACTGCTTTGATTGCTAGGAGTGATCCCCAGGGAGGATTGATCGGCCTGTTAAACTTCAGAGAATCTCACAAGGGTCTTTTTGGAGCCAAGCAGGTCCATTTACTTGCTATTTTCAGTACTTTAAAGTGTTGTTTGTATCACCAAAGCACCTGCCAGAGCTGGGGGTCTCTGGTATTAAGCTGCTGCTTGATGGTGCTCTGGAAAACCAAGACACCCTGCTAAGCACAGGTCATTTATTCACCCAATATTAGCTGTTACACATAAGTTGTGTGACAACATTGGACAAAAAAGAAACAGCAGGCATCTGTTGCTGGAAACATGAGACCTAGGTTCTGTGCAGACACTTGAAAATTTTACCTTTTTTTTTTCCCACTTTTCTCTCCGCTGCTGTGGCGCAGGAAGGATGCAGGAAGGGAAAGACCCAAGGAAACCCTACAGGCAGGCGCTGACATCCTACAGCATCATCCTTGGCTGAAAAGAGCACACAGAGATGATCAGCGGGTTGGGGGGGGGGAGCTTGGGGGGAATGAGTCTTTGCTTTAATTTCTCTTTGTTCCTCATTCCATTTCATTCTGTAAGCCTGTTGGAAAGAATCATAACTTTCCAGGTCTAACAATGTTTTGCAATTAACCCTACATTTACAACAGTTTGTTCTGAAATGTGAGTCCCTCTCTTACATTGGGTCTCTTTTCCTCCTGCATAATCCCATCAATAGCCTGTTTCCAGGCCCACCCCTTTTCTAGCATCTTTATCTTCTTTCCCATGATCAGCCATGTCCTTAGATGTGAATAACACATGTGGCCTCAAACAGCCAGCACCCCAAATCCATCCTGCTTTTTCCAGTGAGCCCTGCACATCTCAAAAGCAGTGCTGTAAGTGTGACCTTTGGTACAGGTAGGCAACAGACATTTCCTCGATGCTGGAAAGACTGTGCATTCGAGGCATCTTTTTAAATACAGCTCCTGGCTTTAACAGCTTCACACAGTAGCTTTTGTGAGCCCTCATTACATTTTCCACTGCATATGCATGATTTTTTTATTTTTTTTTAAGGAAGCAATTAACAGTTATTTGGATAAGAATGTCTCGCCATATGTCAATTGTTCTGCCAGCAAATGCTGTGCTGAAATCTGTAGAAAAGGAACAAAAGGTTTTCATGTACATTTCCCAACTGTGCTGTAACCAAAACTGATGAAAAATACACTGGATGGAAGAGCACACAACCTGTATCCATAGTAGGATGTGCTACAAACTGCATTTTAAAGCATTGCTAAGAATAATTAGATCATTTTAAGCAAAGTAGTTGATTCTAATTTGATAATTTTGAGAAAAATAATTGATCCTGTTCCTTTTTTTTTTTTCACCCAAAAATATTCCTGTATCACAGAATAAGTATTTCATATCTGGCCAGAAAATAAAAGTACAAAAAAAAAAAGGTAAGACATATCTCCATCCTTCTGTGATCTGGGTTCATCCCAGCCAGAGTACTTTCAATGAGAAATCCTGTGCTGGAGTAAAAGCAAGTCAAGGGTGACCCAAGCATACCTAACATGGGCCACGAGAGTCAGTGATTGTTGTTAATTCAAAAGGGTGTCAAGGAGAAACAAAGACTAGAAAGGAAAACAGGAAAAACACCAGATTACACCCAGAGAGCACAGCCCCTGGAAAGGCAGCCCCCCCACCCCCTCTTCTCTGCAGGACTCCAGCATGTTGCCTTGAGGTGGGATCAGAAGGGTATTTCCAGGTGCTGCCTCCAGCGGTGTGTTCACCCAGGTGTCACTAGCTCCAAAAAGGCTCTCAAGGAGCTGCTTCATCACCTGGAGTGGATGCACAATTCCGAGTTAGATTGACTGGAGGAGTAAATGAGCTAATGGAAGTCTATTGATTGGTTTGAGAATTTTGTTAAGATTACCTGTATTTGCTAACTACAGTTCCTCTGGCTCTTCTTCTGACCAAATACCCTTGAATGGACTCCTTGTTCCCTTTGAGGTGCCTCTGATGCTTTCATTTCCCATCCTTGGGGTCATGCTTGACAGAACATGTCTTTTGGGATATGGACTTTTCTGCGTGGTCCCTTATGTGTCTGTGTATTTTCCATACTGGGGTATTATGATTGAAACAGGCTGTGGCAATAGGTAGGTCAGGAGTGGATAAACACATTGGGAGGATGGTATAACTGTGATATCTTTAACAGACTCTCCAGTCCCCTGAATGTAGTTCTGTACCTGCTTTGATTGTGCTTTTCCCATGGGCAATATTAACATCAGCCACGAATCAGATGTCCCTCTTTGTTCAGCAACTTTTGTTTTAGCAATGGAGCCAAAGGAGGCTAGATGCTAAGGTGTGGTCATTCAGAAGGAGATAAAGATTCCTTAAATGTCTTGTGAAGACTGCTGGAAGTTAAAGAAAAAAATTACCTGCGAAGATATTAGACACTCTGTAGCCTCTGACACTAATTTCATTTTGCTGTTCATTTAACCTTGGTAGGCAGTAGTGAGTTTGCCCAGTGATGTGTCAGCAAAGCATGAAGTCCAGAAAGTGTAAAGTAAGGAAACCTATGAGTTGATTAAGTCTTTATTGTACCATTTGCATCCTCGTTTGTATTCATCTTCCTTTGGGTGAGTTTTGGTTTGAGATGTTGGTGTTTTTCACTACTCATGAAGTGAGTATACTTCAGCAGCATGAGTTCTCAGCTGTGTTAACAACAGTCAATACAGTCAGTCTCTTATGTTCTTCTGGAGATTCAGAAAGGTAAGGAGCTGGCTTTGTAGAAGAGCAAGCATTAGATGGAGAATCACCCCACTGGTATTTATGTCAAAGATTTTGGTTTAAGCTCCAAATGTATTCACAGCAGGTAGTGTAAAGGGAATAGCAGCCTTTGGGTGCTGATGTTTGCATTCAACCTAAGAGGCTCTGCTTGATCCTTGTTTCTCCTTTGTCTGAAAGTGCTCACCCCTGCCATTAGGCATGATATTCCTCAGGCTGGTGACTGCTTCCATGATGAATGGTTTGCTTCCATGCAAACATCCAAAGGCAGTACTTCAGACACAGTCTGTAATAATGGGTCACTGCATCTAATTGTCATTCTTTCTATAAAGCACTGAGAAAGCCTCTCTTTGAATTAACACTGTTCTGCTTTAGGACTTGAATGAAATTATATTTAAAAAAAAGAAGAGTTTTCTCTATATGCAGTGCATGCTGGCTTTGCTTTTAAAATTACAAAATTTAACAGAGTATGTGGATCTATTTTCTCGGGGAATAGGGATTTTTATCATATTATTCATCCAGGATTTGCCTTACCCTGACATTTGTGATATAAGTTTTAAAAAAGTGTAAAAATTAAAAAAGGTAATTTTCTTGACCAAAAAAATATGTTTTTACTTCAATGCAAAGAAATGTAGAATATTGCTTGCAAAATGTCTTCTCATAGATGGTCTAGCAGTTATATGGATTAACAATATGCCCTTTTTGTTACTTTGTCATTTCCATGCTGAACTTGTCTGAGTCTCGTTACTTTCCTTGTAACTTAAAGAACTGATGCCTTCATACTACCTTGTTAAAGCAAATCGTTAATAAAGCTTGTCCTGAAGATGAGGTGATGCCACTCGTGTGTTTCTTCCCTCCTCACCATGGTGATGGTGCAGAGGTCATTTTGGTTGTCCGTGAAGGACATTTCAGTTTGGATGTGCTCTCACCAGATCCTCATTAAAATTTGCCATTTGGCAGATTCTTGTAAGAACTGGATTCCTCCAGGCAGGGGGAATTTTTAGATTTTGCAGCTCAGAGGGGAAAAGGTGTCTTGGCTGGTCTCATTGCTGTACAAGAAGTGTTACAAAACCTGTCCTGTTGCACTAAATCCCAGCATCTTATTATCTGTCAAAGAATACTCCATATATATGCAATCCATAGGGATAATAAAGAATTGTGTATGCTCAATGTTATCTGTCCTTTCTACCGTCACTTATTTAAAAAATGGATAGGTAGAGGATACTTCAAAATCTGCAAAAGAGGCTTTTTTATGTCCCATGCCACCGGCATAGGTAAAAGTGTGTGTACTGACCCAACCTTACTCATCTCAGCCAAGGCTTTCATCAGCAGTACCTGTGGCTGTGTGGGTTCAACACTCTCCAGCAAATGGCCTCCTTCGAAATTTCACCTTTCCTTGCAACCCTTGGACTGCCAAATGGAAGGGGACAAGGTGGAGAAGATGCATGGCAGTGGGGAATGTCTGCCTTTGTGCTGGATGCAGGCTCCAAATGTATGTATTGTCTAAGCTAACCTGAGAGAGACAAATCCCAGCGATAGCTGTGCTTCTCACTGGCTTCAGCTCTGTTTCCACTTGATCTCCAGAGCTGTGCAGCAGGGGAGACACCTGCTTTGCCCACACTGTAGCCTGTTTCCTCTGCAACAGAACTGCTGCAACTGCAACTGCTGGTGTGTATATTTAAAGGGAGAACAAATAAATTTTCTTTTTAGCTAGGAGAAAGTGCTGTCCATCCCAGCCTCCTTGACTAGCACAACAGCAAGAAGAAAACCTCCATGCCTTTAGAGTGTGAAGAAGGACATGTTTGGAATGGTACGGATCCTCACAGAGATGGGTGTTTTTCCAAATGATGTGGATTGGGGGAGTCTTCTTGACAAATTTCTAAACAAGCTCTGAAAGGGAAGGTGTTAAATGTTGAATTTATGTTGTGCTTGAGAAAGACTTTTGAGGAGCTGATTACGTTGGATGTCAACCTACAGCTGCAGAAACAGAGGCCCAATTACCAACTTCCCTAATCAGCTTCTCAGAGAGTCTCCAAGAGAAACTGGGTTACCTTTCAGGATTTCCTGTGCACCTTCTCAGAAGGTTATGTGCATGCTTTAAATTGGCTTTGATTCCTCTCCTTAGCCCCCCTAACACAGCAGCTTCCAAAGGGATCATTATGACCTTGTTCTATTTGTAAGGTGAAAACTGTGCTTTGGGATTTTAATTAGTCATGGGGTTGGGGTTTTCTTTCCTTTTTTTTTTTTTCTGAAGTGAAAGTATCCAGAGACATTTAGATACCCTAATTTCTCATTCCACTGGAATTATCCGCAACTCCTTAAAGTAAATGTCGAATTACCACTAATTGTTTCAGAATTCAGTGATAACATATTTCTCATAATGAATTCCTTCAGAAAAAAAAAAGGGAAAACCAAAAAGATTCCTGATGACAGCACAGCCAGTGGAGGAGGTACTCGGGGAGGCTGCTCCATCTGGTGGCAGCTCAGGGCTCGTGGTTTGGGGGTACTTCTGTTTGCATTACACAGGTGAAATTTCCCTCCAGTTCAACACTGTCGAGCATTATCTGCTCCTTGGCAGAAGAACATAAGTCCATGTGCTTGTTTGATGCTGGAAAACGGGGTTGGCATTTGCCACTAGACATACCTCACCTATTAAAAACAGTCACCAAGATCTTCCCAGTTTTCCCCAGGAAGAAATGGGACATTTTTATAAATCATTTCCAGGGCAAGTCTGGGTAGCAGTGCTGCCACTGGCTGTTGCAGAGGCCAGGGAGCCTCTTTGGCCTGTGCTCTGAACTTCCAAGTCCTACTTACCTTTCACATCAGTTTCCAAGCACCTGCTTGGCAGAAGTGTCCTTCTGGAGGAGAAATGTAAGCCTAAGTTTTAAGATTTTAATATATTTTTACCTATATCCCAACAGGCCAGGAAATTAGTTTTGAAATAAAAGCAGACCAGAGAAGCAGAGATCAAATCACAAGACAGTTAAAACAAGCAGCAGAGACTCACAAATCCAGAAACACACAAATGGGCATAATGAAATTAAAAATCCCTTCTCTGCCTGGTGATTCACAGCAGCTCCACACCAGAGCAGGGTGTGTTTATTTTTTTCTGCAGAAAAGAGAAATGAGAGGCCAGGTGCTGAGGAGACACTGATTACCTCTTTCCCCCAGTCAAAACAATTTTTACGCAGTGTATATTCTGTATTAACCGTGCACTATATATAGCAGATGATGGGTAGTTAATGTATTTCAGACTATATAGTATATGTTATTATATACTATACATGTACTACACCTAATCTGATTAAAATGTGTGCTCTATAGAAAATGTGTCAGATCAAACTTGGTTTTATATAACCCCTAAAACTAGGTAAAAGCTGTAACATAAATTCAATACTTGCATACAAAGTATTTCATATTACGTAAACTAAACCATCCAGATATCATTTATCAAGGAGATAATATATACCAGCAGTCTACCACAAATTCTGTGGTTTAGACCACATATTATAGATAGCATATAAACTATATAACATTTCATATTCAATGTATATGTAACTATATACACACTAAGACAATAGTGGTATTTTGATGCTAATGAAATGCGACTTGGGAAATAGCTTCACAAAACAGAGCACTCTGTATTATGTAGTATATAATCCCTATGCTATAATATTCCATTGTATACTACTCCTTTATATTATATATTATATTTGTATCATATCATACAGGAATTATATCATACTATGTTATTTGTCTAGAAAGTGTCATTAGCAAGATACATTACATAATGATGAAACATCATATAATGAGCTATAATAAATCTTACACTACACAGAGTATTTACTGTGAACACATTTTATGTTTATATTACACAATGCATGATGCAGTAATTAGATACGTTTTAGTATAGACTGTATTTTATATCTTGTATATATCCATTGCACATATGTCATTGTAGATTTTTTTGGCAATGTATCCATTTTAATAAAATTGAATGAAGTTCTATATAAAATGTCCTATGTAGGATCTATCATGTCCCAAACACAACTCTCAGGATAGCTATATATGCAATCCACATGTATAACATAGAATATGTAATGTACACTAGAGGTTAATGAAGAACTTTATATCAGAACAATATTGTGACATAAGAGCAGGAGTCAGAGAACAAACAGAGGACTCTATGGTGAAGTTGGTTTCTATCATGAGCTAAAACCAGAAACTGAAGTTTTAAAAAACATGATAACAAGAGGCACTACTGAGTGTTGTTTTGTTCCTGTTTCCAGTCAAGCCTAGTAAAAACTGTAAAAGAGAAAAAGAAGAGTTTAATTTCAGAAAAAAAAAATATAGGCTGCAATCCCCTCTGCTTTCACCCTGCCCCACAGAGAAGTGTGACAAAACCTGAGAGAAAACATTCTGACAGACCTGCACACTTGTTTCTTTTCCTGATGCAAAGGGGAGCCCTGGGTCTTGTTTTGGGTTGTTTTTCCCCTTAACTATATTAATACACAACTGGATGTGGGGAAAACTGAAGTTTTTTAGCCCAGTGGCACAGAGCATGCAAAAGTTGTAGAGAGGTCAGAGTAACTCTGCTGGATGTCTGCATCATCGGAGAGGAGAGGAGAGGAGAGGACAAATACCAGAAAAAAAAGGCAATAATTCTCTTCTTAGGAAATGAGAGCGTTGGCATGATCATTTCCCTCATTTGAAACTCTAAACAACTGAGTCACGGCTAATTAGAGCTGCAATATTCATCAAATATGCCATATTGGTTGCAGCGTGCTCTGAAACCAATCAATCTCTCCATTTTAGGTACTGAGCTGTAAGTGAAGCATCGAACATGGCCAATGTTTCCTGATTGTTATCAATAACTTCACACCCTGTTCAAACACCCAGAGCCCAAAAAGGTTTCAATCCCATCATCCTAATCTTTTAATAGTACATCTCTCTTCCCATCCTCCTTGCTCACCTTATTTTGGGGGATGTGCACTGTATTCTTATTTTGGGAATTTTCAATGCACTCAATGCTACATCAGCCTGAAATGTGGTGAGAAAACCAAACTATGACTGCTGGTCTCTGTGGATGCTTGAATGGCACTTAAATGCATTTTTAAATATTGGAAGGGAATCTGTAAGCAGCAGGTCAGCTCTCAAAAAAGACTTTATTTAATTTCTAATCTGCTTTTAAAAATATTTTTAAATCAGCCCTTAATCAAGTGAACATCTATTTTAATCCATCGGGCCTTATTTCGTAGAGAGCTTAAAACACACACTTATCATATGTCTGCCCTGGAGTGGAGAAAAAACAGGGTAATAAGCCCCAGGCTTCCCATCTAACTGATTTCCCCCTTCCTCCCCAAATCTCCATTATTTAAAAGTACCTGGGCATTAAGAACTGGTACACACATATCCTTTCTCTTCTAGCTTAAGTTTAAATGGGAAGGCAGATCACAACATGTCTGGGGCATAGGCTAGGGAAGGTCACACTGCATGTGATGAGAAAATACCTTTTACCTGGCATGGGGGCTAAAGAGGCAACACTTGGTCACAGTCCTCACATCATCCAAGTGAGTGGTCTGAAAGACAGAAACAGCAGCTATCACCTCTCAGGAGACATTTGGTACTTATGCTACTGGAGAAAAAGTGCTTCCTTTTTGCTTCAAAATATCTCAGCACAGCACTCATCAGATAGGAAAGAAAATAAAAAGTGCAACAGTCTTTGTGTTTCCCATTCTAGGCCAGCTGCCCTAATTTGGTGGGGAAGGGTATTAGCTCCTTGTTCTGAACATGTGGGAGGGGTAATAGCTAAAACAACCCTGGCATTTTCTGGCATTTCTGGCAAGAAATAATCTACCATTTGGAACTTTTTTCAGGGAGTCATAGAATGGTTTTGGTTGGAAGGGATCTTAAAGATCATCCAGTTCCAAGCCCCCTGCCACACCTTCCATTAGAGGTGGAGGCTCCCTCAGTCAACATGCTCAAAGCTCCCTCCAGTCAAGATTTCCAGGAATGGAGCATTCACTGCTTCTCTAGCTCATTTCCCAAGACTCCTCAACCTTATTGATCACAATTGCATATTATAATGCACCAAGACTTTACACAAGACTTGAAGTCTAGAAAGAATGAGTAGCATGTTCTGATTTAACTTAGTGAACACAAAAAATTATTTTCTCAGTTGCAGGCTTTGGTGAGAAGCTTGCAGCAATTGTATAGGAATCCTGGACAATAAAGAGAAAAGCTGTAATTAACCATATGGAGAATAAGCAAATGTTTTGCTTAGAGTGAGAACAGCATTTTATCTCCCATTCATTAAAAGCTGGGAACTGAGGAGTGGAATTTCTTTTTTTTTTAATTTTTGGTAAGGGTCATGATTCCAGTCAGTTATGAAATATATTTTTTTAAAAATCAATCAGAAGCAGATAGTGGAAATGTTTTCAATCCAATCATGCACTCTCTTCCTGAAATGCTGTTAGTTCATTAAAAATAAAAAAAAGACAATGAAGGAGAGGAAACAAAAAACAACCAAAGAAAAGAGAATGGGAAGAGAACAATCCCCAGACCATGGTATTTGTTCACAGATGGGCCAATCTCTTTCCCACTAGCTTGGACTAGAGCAGAGCTGTTCTGCTTGCCAGGCCACCAATTTCCCAAACACTTATGCCATGTGTATGGCTGATTGGATGCCTCTTCCAACAAAATGAATTGCAGAGTTTCCCTCTGGTGCAAATTGGATGCTTCTTCAGCTTTCTTTTAATTTTCCACTTTGTTTTCAGCCAAAGCTTGTCCTCAAGCTTTGTATATGAGCCTGTAACAGAGCTAGGAAGGGAGGAGGCCAAATGATGAAATGGCACTCCCCAAAGAGGCTCCTCTCTATAAAGCCCTTGGGCTTTGTGCTAGCAGGGGGCAATGGGCTGGAGAAGTGAGGACTGAAGGCTCCAGAGGCCTTCAGTGCTAAGAGCAAGATCCAAGCAAGGTGCATTCAAGAAACCTACAGAAATCAAAAATTGGATACATTTGCTTATTTTGGAAGAAAACTCTTGGATGCATTGACTACACAGACCAGAAATTATCATGATGATTGAATGTTGAAAAAGTAAATCTTCAAATAAAAATATGAAAGAGCAAGAAGTTCATATTTAAAATATTGTCTGTACATTGTGGTCTTTACAAAGAGATTCACATGTGATTTCTATTCCTTCTCTTAACCGCCTGATTTTGGACAAGATATAGTAACTAGCCAAAAAAGAAAACATTCTTAATTATTGTTTAAGGTCAAAGCCTTGAGGAGCCTTACCCAGTGAGAGCTTTGAATAGGGGGATTTTCTCTCAGCCCCAAAGGTTACAAAGATATTCATCTGTCTTGGTGTCTGCCAAGGAAGGTGGGAACCTCCCTTGGAATGGAGGATATGACCCCCGTTCCCTCCCAATTATTATAACTTTGAAATTAATGGGCTTTCAGAAAAAACTTTGGGAAAAGGAATAACAGTTCTTTACTAGTTTGTGTATGTATAACAAGGCAAACAAACAACAACAGCAGCAACAAACCCAAGCCAGAAACATAGTGACAGCCTTCTCTGGGCTGTCGAGCACTCTCCCCTTGGTGCAGTTCCAGCCACAGCCGGCAGGGGCGCTGTTGGCTCTGGGCAGGGCCAGTGCGATGATTCCTCCGCGGCTGCAGGGGGCGCTGTGGCGCGAGCTCAGCCGCGTCTCTCTCGCTGGTAATGGCGGGCAGGCCGGATGGCGAAACAGGCTGCAGCGGGAACCTCGGAGCAGCAGCTGGCAGGGCAGAGGCAGGCATCCCCTGGGGTGGCAAACAAAATCTTACAGAAAAACCCCACAGAAAGCCTAAGCAGGAGCCGCGGGAGTCGCACGAGCACGGGGTGTGTACACAGAGAGCAGCGGGGCTGGGCAGCAGCAGCAGCCAGGCTTGACCGTACCAGCTGCCGCCGGCAGCCGGGAAAACACGCCCTTTGGGAAGGGGGAAGGAGTCTGGTGCTGAGTTTTCCCGAGGCTCCAGAGGTGGTGAGGTTCCTTTCTAGTCAGCGTGTTAATAAGGTCCCAGCTCAATGGCTAATCTGAACAAGCAAAAGTCTCACTCACGGTAGGAGAAGCAGTGGTGTGTCTAGCACAGGTCTCTCCCATGAGAACTTTCTCCTGTGTTCTATAAACAAAGATAAAGTTTGGATGTTATTAAAAACAGTGTCTCAAGATTTGGACAGTTCAGGCCTGGCCAATCAGGCCTAGGGGGAGGTTTCTGACTGACCAATCTGGGTGACCTCTGAAATGTCTATGTAAGTTGGAATCAAAAAATAAAGCTCTCTTTTCTTGCCACACTGAGAACCCGGGTCCTTTTCTCTGCTAGCGGCTCAACAGCGACACAGCGGGAGGACAAAAGCTCCGTAGTGGCAGCGAATCTTCCGGCCAGCTACCACAGACCAGCTGTCCCTCCTCCTCCAGTCCCGAGTGCAAGGGGCAGCTAGGAGCTTCATCTAGCCCCTTGTCCACAGACCAAAATCTCACAGTGTCTCTGCCCTTCCCAAGAGAAAACCCCTCAGGTAAGAGAGTAGCAGCCAGCTGCACTCCTCCCCCTCTTCCTTGGCTACATCTCTTTTCTCTCTTAAGTCCTTATTGTCTCTTAGCAATGGATGGGAGAAAATTCCAAGAGAAAGAGAAAAAAAAAAAAAAAGGAAAAATCCTAACCTCCAACACATCCTCAGATTAGAAACTGGCTCATCTGGTCCTACAGAAAGTGCTGTCAAAGCATTAAAAAATTATTTGGAGTTCCTGTTTGGATCAATCATAGTAATTGAATCTTATGTCTATTGCTATTTTCTGTGTAAAGTACATCAAATTCAACAACACAGACTATTTGGATGGCCTGAATTGATACACATCCTTTGGCAACAAGAAGTGTATAATCCAATATACACCAAAAAATGACAGACGTATTCCTTCAGATTTTGTTTTGGAGTCAGGGTGTCTGAGGATATGCAATTTAGTCAAGAGACTATCAGCTTCAGGGACATGTCACCCAAAGTCCAGAGGAGAAATTTTGGCACTGTTGATACTGAAGGCAGAGCAACCCTGAGATCAGACATCTGGGGCTAGATGTCATGAAGGGGATCTCTGGATTTTTGGAATCATGGGATGTACAACCACTCTATTCTTCATTTCCCAGGACCCTCTAGTATTTGACAGCTGCTGATTTGCCTGCGTCTTTCTTGACACTACCTTCCTCTGCTCAGCTCTACAGCAGCCCCACTGACACACTGCCTGGGCTCCTGTTCATTGGGTGCTTTTAGAATTCGGATCCCTCTGTCTTTTCCCTGTCCCCTCCTTCCGTATTTGTTATCAAGGCAATGGCAATTAAGTCAGGAGTTCATAAAGGAGCAACCAGACTAAAAGGCAGAGTACTTATTTACTCACCAGTTATTTACCTCAGTGGTTTTCTTCTAGAAAGCAGCAAAGACTTTGAGTCCATTATTTAAGAAAACCTGTCTGCAGCTTTTAAGAATCAACATTTGAGATTATGGTGATTATTTTTAAAAATCTGTAATCTCCCAACCGTCACCCACTCATAAAGAGGAATAAAATTTTCTTTTTTTTTATTGTCCATCCAGTTTCTTCAGTGATAAAATACTCATCTTCAGTTTTTTTTCTGTGAGAGCCTTCATGAGCAAGGGTTCCCTCATTATGCTGATAAGACAGTTTTACTTTGCTGAACCATTGCAAAAGTCCCCTCCCAGGTTCTGAGGTGTCTTCAATCTCTAGGCCACACCACAGCATTTAATTGTGTAGGTAAAACCATCCAACTCAGGAATGAGAAAATAAAAAATATTGAATAATAGTACTTTAAAAAACCCCAAAATCTGATTGAAGCCAGAAAGAATTCACAAGAATCTGCGCCTGGTGGAGCTCACAACAGTGCAGCTCAACCCAACCATTGTGATGCCTTTCGTTTCCTTCTCCCTACCACATGGTTAATTAGCATGCTGTGGGCTCTGGCTCTCTTCTATTTACTTCACCATCTTTGACCTTTCAATATCTCATGGTCATATCTGAATAGATTTTGCCTGGTGAACTATTGCAGAAAGGAATTGGCTTGTGCAGCTCATTCCAGCATTTCTGAGCCAGGACAGAGGTAGCCTTATTGCCCTCCATGGGGTGATAACACATTAAAAAGCCCCTTTTGCCATCTCATTTATTACCCAAAATGGCATTGCATGGAAATATTAGAATATCCAGTATCCACAGGGATAGGCTAATTTTAATGATTAACTGAGGCACTATTAAATTTGACTTCACTGCTGCACTGTCATTATGGAATTAGTATTAACTTACTGCAAGAGAGGTAATGAGACTTTCTGAAAATGACAATGCCAGGGAGCTGGATGTCCATAATTATAAACTTAGTACATATCATTTAGAAAGAAAATAAGTTTAAAAAACTCTCATGAGCCTCAGTCAGTTGCTGAATTGTGCTTGGGTCCCTGGAATGTGAAGCCAAATAATTTTCTTTTCCCTGCTCTCGTCTTCTCTCTGAGTCTCTTGCTCTCACTGGTTCCTTTTAATTAAGCCTGGATAAAATTAGCAGACCAAAAATCAACACTTTTTAAAATGTCTCATTACTGGATGATGGCAGGATATCTTCCTGAAAACTCCAGCAGGTTTTCATTGCAATGGCCATAAAGAGTGCAGTGATGTCAAGCCTCCTGGATAACCAGTCATGGCCACATGGGAAAGCAAGAGGCCAGAAGAGAGTAAATCCAGGATTTGAGGTGTTGCCCTTTCCCCCCATCCAGGTTGTGTGTCAACATGTTAAAATTTGCCATTACTTGCTTTGGTGGCAATTCCCTCCATGTGACACATGGCTCCCTTTGGTCTCCACCAGCACCCTACTGTGTGTCATCTTTCTTCGGCCTTTATCTCTACCTCTTTTCTGGACCTTTTGAACATTTTTCTGACTGTATCTTTTGTTCAAAGTATCACAATCCTCCAGTGAATAGCCTGGTGTTCTTTGAAGATCTAAACTCCCCCTTCAGCACTTGTTTTGACTGTGTTTCTGTCATGAGCACCTGATCCACCCACTGGAGCTTCCTATTCTCTGACAGCCATTTATACCTCATTATCGCCTCCATAATTGCATTTTTCCCTTTGTCTTCTGTTCTTGATCTTCTAAATCCTTCTAAAACATTTCTTTTCACTTTTATTTCAACCTTCTCCTTTTCTTTTATTGTGCTAGTATCTCATGTCCTCACTCCATCTTCAGGGCAATACTCACCTTTAAGTGATAAATCTTCCTCTCATCTTGAAGACCTTGCTGCCCCTTCAGGCTCTCATAGATTCAAGAGGTGAACAAGTGACTCTTTAGACATATTAACCAAGTAGGAAAAATGTTTCCATGGTGAGTCCTAGTCTTCTTATGCCAAAACAAAGAATATCCTCTGGATGGGAGAGGATCTAACATGGAGGCTCTTCCAGTAAAAAGAGACATCTTGGCTTTCATTTTTTTTCTCCAATCCTTTTCTCCCCAGGGACGATGGGAAAATGTAATCCTTGTTCTTACCATCATTTTGGATTACCCATAGGGGCTTGATGTGCCACCTTCTGTCCAAAATTGATTTTTATCTCCAGTCCCTCATGTTTTCTGTTATCTTCCAGACAGGAGTTATTTATCAGTGACCTTGAATACCAGCTCTTGCTCCCAAAAGGTCTGCCACTCCTACCTGCAAATTTATTTGAATTTCCTTTTTTCTCTCTACCCCAATCACAGGGCAAATGTCTGCTCTGTATTACAAAAAATAGAGAAAATTGATGTTTTTTATTTTAAACATTCTTCTTCTTCACAAAATAAAGCCAGTGCACTGTTTGGTTACCTGGAGGGGATATCTTTGTGATTTTCTCTCTTTTCTGACTTCCCTCTCTAAAACATTTATTGTAGCGTTGGGGAACAAAGGCATAGGATCTCCTCAGTGGTGTGCAGAAAATCTGTTTATTTGCAAGACAACAAGCCTTCTTATACCCTCCATTTGGGTGGGGTATGCCTGTCATGGATTGGCTGCATGCCTGTCAATCACACACCTTCCCATCCAGTCACCATGCAGTGTCCACACGTCCCCCTGACCAATCCCTGCCTCATGCAGGTGTCCTTTCGTGAGCAAGAGTGTACAGAAATGAACAAGATCTTAATGAAAGGCTTTTATCTATCTCCCACAATTTACAACTCCATCTGATACTGTTTTAAGCTTTTAAAGCAAAAATATGGGAGAGTATTTTTACTTCAAAATTCTTATCAAATATTCTTCTGTGCCTCCTCTTCGTGGAGACATCTCTACTGAGTTGACAGTGTCTGTAGCACATCCTAGAAAGGCCGCCCTGAGCTGTCCCAGAGGTGGCAGGAGATGGCACTGTGAATGTGTTAAAGCTGAGATGCCCTTCAGTGCCCACACTGGCAAATTGCTGTCAGGAGAGCCAACCATCTGGCAGCAGATGGCTGTTCTAACTGTGTGTACCATGCAGTTGTTTGTTGCTGTTGAGCCGCTAGCAGAGAAAAAAACCTGGATTCTCAGCGTGGCAAGAAAAGAGAACTATATTACTTTGATTCCAACTTATATAGACTTTTCAGAGGTCACCCAGATTGGTCAGTCAGAAACCTCCCCCTAGGCCTGATTGGCCAGGCCTGAACTGTCCACATCTCGAGACACTGTTTTTAATAACATCCAAACTTTATCTTTGTTTATAAAACACAGGAGATAGTTCTCATGGGAAAGACCTGTGCTAGCCACAGCTGTTGATGGTATTTCTGTAAACGATGCATCAATAAAGAATCAATACATCAATGCACATGGAAGTGCAGTTCAGTTGTCCTGGATTTTATCTCTGCAGTAAGAAGGGATTAACAGACTTTTCTTAGATTATTCTGACTTGTGCCTCCTCCCAGGAAAAGTTATGACAGTTTTTTTTTTTCAAGACATATAGCTTTGGGATTTAAAAGAGTAAATTGGCAGTGGTATTGTAATGACATCACAAAGGACAGAAAAGGCTGCTAGGATTCATGAATTTGGGCCCTCCCCTCCATTTTAGCTAAAAAATTATTGTTTGCATTAAAAAAAATTCCCTTGACTCTTCACAAAGATCCATTTCCTATCAAATATACTCTAGATTTGCCATCTTTGTGTGGTTCCTTGTAGAACCAGAATATTGGTACCTTAGTGTCTTACATGTTGCAATTAAACCAAAACTGATGATACAAATGCCTTTAAAAAACTCCTTAATTGAAAACCCAGTTTTATGTCACAGGCTCTTACAGATTTTCTTTCTCTATGACCACCTGCTCGTATTTCTTCTGTTAGAGGAATTTTTCTGGAATGGTAATATCTTCCCCTATAATTAAACAGACCTTTAAATTTCTGCAGATATTGCAAACTTTCAAACGAATCTCATAGTAGAAATTTAATTTAATAACCAGCTATCTTTCTGGGTATTGAACTGTGGTCAGATTTTTCTGGGCATCAGTATGTTCTTCAGGCATTCCTGTTTTCTCTCAGACTAGGGCTGGCATGCTTGCTTAAATGTGACACTGTTAAAATTGACTTTATAAAGATTATATGAATGTTTAAACCAAGAAAAAGTGAAGAAAATCACGTGTAAGACTTGGGACATCTGTCAAGAATGTGAAGCAAATCTATTTGCTTAATTTCTACCTCTGGAAATTTCCCTCCAGCAGTGGTCCTTTTGTCCCAGTCTGCAATAATCACAACAGTTGATAACACTGGAAAACACTTTACCTTTTATGTCATTTTTGTTAACTGTATCTGCAGGAAAGCAGGCTGACTGCAGTCCCCAAGAACTTCCTCTTTCAGTTTTTCTGATTTCTTTTCCCAATGCTGCCTGCAAGAAGCACTGCCCTATGTGCTACTGAAGAGGGTCCTGTGCAGTTTTTCGTGCTAAAGGTGAGTAAGCACTTTCCAAGACAAAATTGCCTGTCTTATCTCCTGGAAAGTCCTGTGTTTTAAAAAAAAAAAAAAAAAAAAGAGTTCTTGTTATAAACCCATTGAAAACAATTGCATTTTAGTAAAATATATTCAATAATATCTCTGCTTCAGAAATTCAGAAAACTGTCACACTGGTGGGTGTTGTGCACCAATGTCCTTCTGAAGGCAGCTGCTCTCACATGCCACCAAGCACTGATCTAGTGCTTGAGAATAAATTAGCTGGAAGAAAGAACCTGGGAAAGCTGCAAATAAAAAAGAGCTAAAATCTGATTTGAGGTTTCAACACAGTTCAAATATGCAGCTTCTTTATGTTACTGACAAGTTGGCCTCTCACATAGAAGTATATCTGCAAGAATTGGGTTAGTGTTAATGGGCAATGACAATCTGAGCAAGGGATACTATTTGCACCAGATTTATCATTTTGTGGATTATCTTGTTTGCTCATGGAGCTCTCCACAATCAATTTAACTGATATCCAACAGTCCCAAATACATCTAGTGAGATTAACCAGGTTGTTGATGCCACAATCAATAATAACAGATGGAATGAGGAAAAGTCAAGATCATTATGATCTAGAGCTTAATATCCATGGGAGAGAAAAGAGAGGTAGATGTCTGGTTGAGACAAGCTGAATGGTAAAAGAAAGAGTGGAAAAAAAGGAAGGATGTCTGAGAAGTGATATCTGCATCCTGAAATGTTGCACTGTAGACATATCCAGTGGGTTGGAAAGGATCCCAGTGGGAATAAAAAGGTATATCTGAGAACAAAATAAGATGTTCATTATTTTTATGGCGTAATTAAGAAAAAAAAATAAAAGAGTGGGCTAAAGATTCCTTGTGGCCATACAAATCTGTCCTTGCTCAATAGGGTGTTGATTTTATTTCTGAAATTCACCCTTTGGTGACAGAGTGCCCACTTCTGTATCCTAATTGCAGATACTTTCTGTGCTGCTGATGGAGGTGTTTCAAGGTATCTCCTATAAATAAGTGTAACTTGATGTAAGTCAGCACCCCTGAATCTGTCTCAATATTTGAAGTTGATTTGTGGGACACTTGTGGTCCTACTGCTCACCTGCCTGTACTTTCTCCTCTTGTTCCTCCTTTTCTGCCTCCTGTCAGTAGCAGCCTGTCTCTGCCAGCCCAGTCAGGGTTGTTTTCTTTTCTTTATCAACTGCTGTGAGCCTGCAAACAAAACAAACCTTGAAATATTCAGAACAGACAGATGATGGTGCACATGGTTCAAGGTTTTGGAGTGACTCCTATTACCACGTAATGTGCTTACCTTTCTTCAGCAACAAAGCTACAAGAAAATGACAGAAGCAGAGGGGAAAGCAGCGTTTTATGGAGTCAGTGTTCTTTTCTCTCCTTTTTGACATTTGCACATACTGTTTTCTCTTCAAAAAATATAGGATCTGCCCTTCAGAATAAAAGGAACTGAAAGCTGAGCTGTTCAAGTCTCTCAAGCATCCAAAGGAGGTGCCCAAGGATGGTGAAAGGTCTGGAGGAGAAGCTGTATGAGGAGCAGCTGAGGTCACTTAGCTTCTTCAGCCTGGAGGAGAGTGACAGGAGATGCCATTGCAGTCTACAGCTTTCTCAGAAGGGCAAGAAGAGGGGCACTGAACTCTTCTTCCTGGGGACCAGAGATTTTCTTACCAGGCTTTCCACTATCCTCTGCTCCCTCTCACTCACTTCCTCTGGCTCTGCTGGACTCTAAAAATACTTTCTCAAAGCAAAGTGGTGCTGCAATGTCAAGAATAGGAGTAAAATTATTAACAGTAAATTTAAATAAGCTGGGAACAAGATCAGAAACAACTGTGTAGCTGTGAGGCCTTCTCAAGGCGGAAAGAAGAAAATAAAAATATATGGAATAAGGTTAGTTAACTTTGCCACCTAAATGAACATTATATGGACAAATATTCTAGACACATGCACCCTTCAGCAGCATGTTTAATTTGTTAAGTACAAATGGATTCAAAAGTTGAGGCCCTTTATCTTCATTAAAACTGATGAGACTGAATTACAAGATGTGACATTATTATTCTGGCATGATTCATTTCATGTGAAAGCCTCCAAAGAATTAAGGAACACAAATAGGCTGCAGCATGGCCACCTTAGGATTTGCCATTGCCACTTTGACAAATCTGAGCCCTTTTAATCCTGCACCACAGAGCACCTTAAAATAATGGCAGCCCAACAGCAGTAACAAATAAAAACAGGCAGAAAGCTCCCTCATGTAAGGAGGAATTAGAGTACTTTGCCCTCTATTTTCAGAAATGATTGCCACATATCCAGTAAGCAGATGCCTACACGGCTCGTCAGCCTTTGCAAAATATTGGTTCATGTTCCTCCTTTTATGGCAAAATAGGTAATTAATTTTGAAACTGATCTTTCTAGGCTCACAAGAATTTTAATTAACTTTTACTTCATTATAAAGAGGTACAGCCGTATCACTTTTTGCTCTTAGGTTTTCTGTCCTATGTACTTTTCTTTTGGGCTCTCTCTCCCTTGTCTCTCCCTGACATTGCTCACAGAGCTTTTCAAGGCTTCCTGAAAAAGGCTATTACTTGAGCCATCAGTCTAAATTAGGTGGAAAAAGAAATTTAAGAGTGAGCAAAGCTTGTACCCAGATTGCTCCAGCCAGCAGGTGCTCTGGGCTGGGCAAAGCACCCTTGAGTTTCACAGGCATAACCACAAGCCTTACTTTGAATGCCAATACCCCAACAAAGTTCTATTCAATGCTAATGGCACATAAACGATGTCACAGCTTCAGGAAAAAGTATATATGGGGCTGTTAATGAATTTGCACTATGTGGACAGAGGATTAAAATGCTATAAGCTGAAGGTAGAGACAGTTTCCAGCAAACCCTTGCTTTCATGGTGGAACCTTTAGGTGTAACCCTATGTGGATGCCATGATCTTTAACACAAGAGTCCAAGCTGTGGAGTGGGGCACTGGGAGATCACCACTGCCACAACAGCCTTCCCTTGCCACCTGTGCAACCACAGCAGTGAATTATTTTTGCCCCTGGGACAGTGCAATGGCCTGGTCAGCTGAAGCATCTAGGAAGATTTGGACTCAATATCTCATTAGGACAATTACCTTACCACTGTTAGTTCAGTGACACAGCTGCTCCCATCCCTGGCTTTCTGGACATGAGCTAGAGCTCATGAAGAGAGATATGGTAAGTCCTAAATGCATATGGGGAGTAGCTTAAACCTTCTGTATTATAGCTCCATTACAGCAAATCCATAGCCTTACATGGACACAAGCAAAGTGATTGCCATTTAAGAAAAAGATATCTTCTTGTGGCCAAAAATACATCTTCCCCCAAACTCTCAATCAGATCACAATCACGACATTGCCAATCAACAGCTAATCAACACCTCTATGCACTTTCTAGCCAAGGGCGAAACCTGATTATGCTACATTCATTCACTCATTCATTCATTTGTTCATTCATTCACTCATTCATTCATTCCTTAATCATCTCCTTTTTTCAGACCTGTTGCTTTGAAATCTTTGGGGTGGGGGGAGAGGAGGTCTGAGTTAAGTTTTGGAGATGATCCCTACAGACTATTTCCCAGAAGTGACACTCACCCCGCAGCACTACTCTCAGAGTTTCCTTTCTGCAGTTCAATCGCTGGTCCCCCTACTGTGGAGTAGGTTTCTTGGTGAATTTTTTCCCATTTGTGACCTGAAAAGACACTGGGAGGAGGAGATGATGCCCCAGGGATGGATGGCAAGGTTGATTGAGTTAACAGAAGAGTAGCTAATCACTCTGGCAATCCCACTGGAATGGTTTGAGGGAGGTGAAGGGAGTGGGGCTTCGGCAGCTTTTAGCTGGCTCTGTGCAGTCTGTCCATCCTGCCAGTGGGCACAGTTGTCTGGCAGTTTTGTCCTGGACTTTCTTGCCTGTGACTGCTGCTTACCAGAGAGAGAGAGAGGGTTCCATCCACCCCCTTTGACAGAGACTTTGGCCAGAGACTTGCTGGCCCCGAGTGAGCCACTGCGGCCTCTGAGCCCAGCCTGCCCATTGTGGTCATTGCTGCACCACAGGGGAGACTGTTCAGCATTTGGGAAATGTCTGTTACTCTGTTGTTTGTTCTCTTCTGTTATATATATGTTTTCTAGTGAAGAACTGTTAATCCTTTTCCTACGTTTTTGGTTGGAAGCACCATAGTTACAACAATTTGTAGGGAGGGGTCTTCTTTCCATTCCAGGAAGGGTTCCTGCCTTCCTGGGCAGACATTTATCTTTTAAACCAAGATACCATGCCATCTGTGATTTGGGTCTAGAGTGGGTAGATTCCTTTGACACACCAGGTCCAGCCCTCATCAAAGATTAAATTTAAGACCCTTTACTCAAGTGCCTCTGAGGCTTTGGTTCATTTTGCTGTTGAGAGTGCAGGTGACCCCAGCAGACCCTGGTATCAGGTCTTGACTATCTCTCCACTCACTTCTTCTTCCTTCTCCCTCAGTTTTGCTAAACTCCAAATAGTCACCCCTCATCCTTGTGTGTCCTGGTGGTGCATGCTGTGGCCTCTCTTTATTGTCCTGTCAAGGAGGGATGGGGAGGGAATCAATCCCAGCACATTGGGTATTAGGTTTTTGGTGCCCGAAGGTTTTCTGTGGCATTTCGACCACAGGACACAGCTCTGTTCTTCTTTAGTGGAACTTATAAATATGGAAATAAGGAAAACTTCAGAAACAGAAGGCAGGGAGAAGTGAACAGGCTGGCTCTGACCTTGGGGTGAGTGCTCACTCGCTCACTAGCTTTGCTGGTATTAAATCTGCAAATAAATATATATAACCAGGGCAAGGCCTTCCCTTTGCGTGTTTGCTCTCTAAAAAAAAAAGAAATGGGTAGGCAAACCACATTATCCTTTGGGTGTTTGGCCACATCACAGCTTCTTAGGAAGAGATTTGCATAGTAAAATGTCTTCTCTCTGCTGGCAAACTTGTAGCTTCTCCCTGGGCATCTCTGGGTGCAGCCCTTGGGCACCAAGGAACAGATGAAGGTTTTATGTTGCTGTGTCTGTCCACAGAGGGAGAGGGAGTGAATGATGGGATGGGGGGAGCACAGAAACTCCCCATTCCCTGAGGCAAAAGAGCAGGCAGGCACACAGATTAATTTAGAGAAATTAATACTTAGCTCGCCAAAAGACCTCAAGGCACCACTGAATACTTGCAGGGAGAAACCCGTGCTGGGGAGCTTAATTAAACCAAGCAGCTGCAAAAACAGGTAGGGAAAAAAAAAGGATAAAAAATGTGCAGTGCAAATGAGTTATTAAAATACACCCTCACCTGGAATCCCACTAGGGACAAAGTTCTTCCCTGCTGTTGCAGAAAGAGCAGCTCCTCATCCTCCCTATCAGCTGATTTAGGATGAAGAGGTCTCACCCCAGTGGATTCATGCCAGAAGGGATTCATGCTCTTGGTTGGAAGAGGGAGGAATTACACTGCTAGGAAGCCAGCTTTCCTCGCATTTTGCCAGCTCTGGCTGATGGCCAGGTCTTCCAGTGCTGCCTCACCTTGGCTGGCAGCAAGGTGCCAGATTCACTCCAGCTTGTATTTTGGAGAGTACAGAAATGGGTTTTTCTTTAAACTGTCTCCTTTCAGACAGAGCAGCATGGCTCTCTCCAGACTGTATAATTTTTCCCCAGGCTTGTCTGGACAGTGTTGTGATATTTTGATTGGCACCAGGATTTTGCTGCCCTTTCCCTGCTGACTGTCTGAAGTTGGAGCCTCTTGCTCTGCTCTTGTTTGGGACCCCAGTCTGAAAAATTTAGGCACTGGCTTTGCCGTTAATTTTATAATTTTTTATGGTCAGCACTGAATAAAGGTATTTTTATCTGGAAAGCTGCCTCCTTTGCTTAAGTAAGAGTGGGGGAATCTCAAAATTCTTAAAAATAAAGCCTCATATCATAAAATAGGCAGACACATTCAAATGTTAGTCCTCTTTATTTAATGATATCTGTCATCTAGCAGCAATCTCTATGCTGTACACTACACTACACTGTAGCTCCTAAGTGAACCTGAGGATTTCATGATTCTGCATGAGAGGGGTTTGTGAAATGAATGCTTGAGACAAGCCTAAAAAATCAATGGGTGGATCAATGCAAGTGAATGTTTTACTTCTGCAAAAGGCACAAAGCATCATCCAACCCAGCTCATGGTGCCTGAGTGCTGGGGAGAGTTACCTAGGATACTGGCAGAAGTATATGGAATAAGGATTTTCAGAGGAGAAGGTTCAAAATTAATTCCAGGGTTGTTTTGCTGATCTTCATGGTTACAGGGGAATGAGTTCAGACACAGTTGGTTTAGAGGCACCCTTTCCAGGGTTGACAGCCAATAGGCAGATGGTAAATCACTGGCAGCAGTGCTTCCTGGCCCACGAAAGCACTCCTTGCAAGGGAGGCCAAGCATGAACTCACTTCCTCTGCTGAGCACTGCCATGCCAGCTCTGCAGAGAGCCCAGAGGGTGCAGATCACACCTGCTGGTGCTGGGCACTGGAATGTGCTTGGGGACAGTCCTTGGAGCAGCCCCTGGACTGGGATGTGGCACACCAAAGGTCAGTGTGGAGCGAGGTTTCTTCCCCACCATGTGGAACTGTGACAAGGCATACCAGAAGTCACTGACATGACAGAGCATGTTGGAGCCAAGGGGACTGTGCCAGGTACCTGGTCCTCAGCCTCTCCCCTCCACAAGGTCTGTGCTTTGCATATTGCCAATCCATGAGGACTTTTAAATAATCAGTGTTTGAGGGAGGGGTAATTACCAGCTCTTGGTTTGCCCTCTGACACCAATGCTATCAAAGAAGCCTAAATGCACACTCCCTTTTCTGAGGAATTATCACACTGTAACACAATACCTTTGGCTCTCATTGATCCACCCATTTAGGACTATGCAGAGCTGTTGACAGATAAGATTGAAAATATGAAACAGCCACCTCGGAGTGCTGGTACCATACAAAGCCTGTATTGAATACCAATCTAAACATTCAGACTGCTCCTTTCAGATAACCTAATCTTTTTCTATGTTAACACTCCACAATGAAAGGAATCAATTATATCTATCAGTCCATATAGATTGGGTGCTGTGCTTTTGGAGGCTTAGTCTTGTTCCTTCATTATTGAGCAATCAATACAACATTTCAGTAGGAGTATTTTACAGTTACATAATGCAAAACCTCATATATATTTGGCTTCAGCTGATCCTCTGAGTTGTTCTTTTGTGGAGGCTGGATTTATAAATATTTTTTTCTCTGTGACTATGAATTAATTACATAAAGCAGCCCCAACACAGAAATCCAATCTGTCCTTTCAAAACAGAGCATTATTTTTGCTCCTTATAAGGAAAAAAAATTAAAAAAAGAAAATTAGCAATAACAAAAGTCAGATGTAAATATTTAATATTTTCATTTTCTTTGAATTAACCATGACTCTTCCCTTTTTAATGAGCTATAGAATAATTGTTACAGCAACAGTGGCAGCTCACTGAGGGAACTAAAATTTAAATATAGTCCTAGCTGTGCAGTGGGGGCTGCAGCAGTGTTATAGGTAGGTGGGAAAGGAGCAATGGTCCAGCCAGGCTGTGAACACAAACAGCCCACAAAAAAAGGTGTCAGTAAGATTTTACACCAGGGTTTAGGGCAGTGGATGCTGCTTCTTGTCCTCCCAGGTTTTCTTACCTTGATTCCCTTTTTCTTCAGAGAGATCTATCACTCTCCCTGCCCCCTATTATATGTCCCTGAGAAGATTCTTCAGCACTGATCTGCCAAAAAAAGGTGAAGAAGACAGAATGTAAGCAAAAATCTTCAATAACACATACCTGTTTCACCAACTGACAGCAGGGAAAGGATACAGACACCAATGGAAAGAATGCCCCTTTTTTACTATTAATCTTAAGGCAACACAGAAAATAAATTATACATTTAATAAAAAAATTAATTTACTATGGGCTCGATTTCAGCCACAAACAAAATAAGCAAGGTACCCAATCATTATTATAGGAGAAACAGAACAGTGATTGAGAAAGATCCATCACCAATTGCTAAATATATTACCATCATCCACATCCACAGCTGCTGGGGAGCCCCTCTTGCAGTGATGATTTGGAGAACTTTCTCAGGAAGTGGGGGCTGAGCAGTGTGTCCATTCCTAAGTCCACTCCTGCTTTTTTAAAGGTATTAAATGGAAGACAGGAAAATTCAAATCAAAATTTAAAAAAATCAAATTACAGGATCCCCTTTCACACAAACAAGGGTTACTCTTAGGAATCAAAACCAGCACATTTTGATTTTCCTAAAATTGCTATAACTCTTTGTAAATTTTACATGCTATTTTATTTCTCCATTGACTATATAATGCCTTTAAGATACAGTAGGTTTTCTCAGAAAAATGTTGACTATTCTAAAACATTTGCCTTCTCCAGGAAAACAAAACATTTTCTGATGCAAATTTGACCCATTTAAAAACATTGAACACCAAAGTAGACATGAGGGGCAGTGGTAAGAAAAGAAAAGACAGTGTATAGTCTGTATTCAGTACATTTCATGTTCTTGTCTAATTTTATGCTGCTGTAAAGCAGAGGACACTCATGGTGTTTCCAGCAATCCATGGAATTATATTCTTAGGAGCAAAAGGAGGAAGAAAACAAACTCCTAAAGCAGCTGCAGGGAAACAAGGTGGGTGTCCAGGTCTGGGGGCAAAGGTATTTGTGGAGAATTGGGCAAAGCAGAGAAATGATGAGAGGATATATATTTGAAAGAATGAAAATACAAAGATGACTGCTGGCACCACGGCTGGTGTGTCTAAGGAGAAAGGCAGCATTTGCAGAAAGAAGGGGTTAAAGTGCCTCCTGCTAAACTTTACAATCTGTCTGCAAAGCCAAAATTATTAAATTGTCTACATGATTAAAAGCTGCTCTGCAAATCTGAATATTGGCAAAACAAAACCGTGGGATAAGAAACAGTTGCCAGTTTATGTAATGTCATGACATCAACAACATTTGTCAAGCACATTTGGCACTTGGCTGCTCACACTCTGCAGATTTGTGCTCCTTCATGTGCATGTGTGCCTCGGTGGTTTGGAGAGGGCTGAGCCCAGGGAAGTCAGTGCTGAGCTCTCTGCAGATGAGCTTTGCCCCTGCGGTGCTGGCCATGCAAGCTGTGTTTGCCAGTCACTCTGCTGGGCCTTGCAGTGCCCCAGGACTGCTGACCACCCTCCTTGTGGAGACAGTGTCTGCTTCTCCTCCTGCACACACCGGCTGGGATATCAGCACTGTGTTGGGTTCACTGCAGAGTGCTTAGGTACAGGAAGGAGCTGCGTGTGTTCTTCTGAGGAGGGGAGACGAAGCTGCCTGACTTCACCCGGTGCTGCTTGCAGGAAAGCTACCTGGTACTGGCTGTGCTGCCAAGGTAAGGGAGCAAACCAGCCAAGAGCCGAGTGATGGGGCTGCTGCTGCATCCTAGAAACCACAGGTAAAATGCCAGGAGCAAGAGATCTGAAATGGTGTCACTGGAGATCAGTGTCAGTGCTGGGTGTGCAGTGCCAGATGGGAGGGTGCCAGGGAGTGGGTAAAGCTGCTGGGCACAGGCTACACACTCCTTGTTTTCTATGATTCATTTCTCATCTCCTTTCCTGAAGATGAGACCATAAAATGCAAGGGGCTTTTCTCACAGGGATCACTAATTACTCCCTATTAATTGTATTTGTGTTGCTTCAGTATTTTTTAACCCCTGAGAAGCAGGGTTTTGTTGTGACACTCTCCTGCTCATAGTATCCTAATCCTCACAGTATTATCCCAGCTGCAAGGAGTTCTCTCATTTTAGAGATATTTTTCACTATAGTGAGATGCAGAAATTGTAAGCAAAGCTCAGAGAGTGACGAAATGAACTGACCTTGCTCTTGAAAACAGTTATGAACCAACAAAAAAGGATCCTCAAAGTCATTCTCCAGCTTTTTAATCTAATTTTGCTTTTGCACGTGGTAGAGAGTAAAACTCTTTCTCCTTCCCTCATGTGGTTCCCCCAGAGCACAGGGTTTCATCTAAAAGGAAGTATGAGGAAGTATGAGCACCCACACTGCCAGGTTGGATGAGGAGAGTGTCTTCACCACCTGTAACACCAGCAACAGACACTGCACCAGCATGCACACTCTTTTTTGGGTGACACCCTGTCAAACAAAAGGACAGGATGATGGACAGAGAAGACCTGAGCAAAACTGGGGCAGTTCTGACTCGCCTGAGATGACATTGAGCTAAGGCTGGAGAGGCTGAAGAAGTGGAGAGCAGTGACAGGTGCAAACCAATATCCAAACACCTGGCTCTAAAACAGGATGGTCTCACTGTAAAGTACTCATATGGCAATATGTGGAAACCTAATCCTAAACACAACACTCTCCCAATCTCATCACTTCTGCAAGTCTGTGACTATCACAGGATTTCTCCTCCTGCTGTGGCCCTGAGCATATCATCCCTTGTCCCTAAGGCTGATACACTGTGAGCAGTGTCTCTGCTCCATCTTGGGAATTCAGTTATACTGAGGAAAAAGCAAAGAATCCAAAGGAAGCCCAGGATGGAGATGGCTGGTCTGTTGAACACTGGTAGCTCTCTCTGCACTGGTCCCACAAGTGGTTCCACATTAGAGGATGCACTGGAGGCACCGAGGGATATGTGTGGACATGAACTCCTCCAAGTACAAAGGTCAGTTTTCTCCTCAAAGAAAACTGACCCAACAGCTGAGAGTTGTTTTCCAGAGGTTTCCTTGGCCTGTTAGGAAGACCACTGGGTTGCTTTTCTTTTGCCACATGCACTGAGCAAAGGAATTCTCAGCAAAGGCACTGCAGAACTGAGAAACATTTGGTGATGCAAGTGAAAACTAGAAACATCAAAACTTACATCTTGGTGAAGCTCATCCTCCAGGTTCCCCCATTAATCTGCTACCCTGGAATGACAGCTTCATCCTCACTTGCTCTTGTTTTTTCTCTGTTCTGCTTTTAGAATCATTGAAGCATTTAGGATAGAAAAGACCTTTAAGATCATAAAATACATCCATTACCTCAACTTTGCCAAGTCCACCACTAAGTCTTTTCCCCAACTGCCACATCTACACATTTTTAATTACCTCCCGAGTATTTTCCCTATGATTTTCCTTCATTTGACCTGTTTACAGTCTTTTAAAGTTAGCATCAGAAACCAGACTTAAAGTTAATATTTAAGCAGAAAAAAAGTGATCTTGAAAAAAAGCAAAACTCTTTAAGGAAAAAATTTAACTTTTCTTCTTCCCCATCTATTTGTCAATTGCCTACTGAAAGTGAATATTTTCAGCATTACTGAAAACATCACCCACGAGGGAAAAAACAGATAAATATATCTGCTTGTATGGTTTATTTTAACACTATGTCTTTTATGTTTGTGGCTTTACCAACCACAGTGCCCAGCACAGAGGAGCAACATCACACCTATGGTCTGCCCATGGGCAACCTGGAGACATCTCAGCCATGTACAGAAAAAACTTTACAGTCAGATCCAAGATCCAAGTAGCCAAGATGCCCAAAGAAAACCAGCAAAACAGGAAAAAATTCTTGGATCATTCATTTTCTCTTTCTCTGAACACCATCATGAATGCCTGGGCTTTTGCAAGAGCTCAGGGCAGAGTTCACCACACGAATGCTCCTTCTTCCTTGTAGATCTGAAACCTTCCTTCTATAGCCTTTTCTCCCACTGCCAATAGCCTTTTTCTTTTATTTAAACAAACCCTCAGCTATGCATTCTGATGAGGAGCAAAGATTCATGAGCAAGAGGTGTCTCAGACTAGCAGAGTGGCATTACTTGCTGTATCTTTTCAGGTGCCAAAGCAGCATTTATTAACCATCTCTGCTGAGGCCTCAGGAGCTCAAAGTAGATTTTATGGCTGGCACACCAAAAGGAGAAACAAGAAAATCCCTACCATTAATGAAACATTTACAAAATAGGCATTAAGTTCTAACTTCCCCAATGCACAAGATAATGAAGGAGGATTGTTGGGATTGTCAATTTTGGGTTTTTTTTTAATTTGGATTTGTTCAGATTTAAAGACTGTGATTATGAGACTCAAGGTACTTGTAGATCAATAAGAATTACTTTGGTGCTATTTATTTATTTATTTATTTTAAGGAAACTCTGCAGGCATAATGAAAAGTTTTAATCTTATTTCAGAGATGTAATTAAAAAAATCACAGCTTCTAAGAAGGTCAATATGGCTTGATGACAACATTGATTTTTGGAATATTACTGATGCACATAATGATTTTTTTTTAAAGGTAACTTCCATCCCTTCAAGACCTCTGTCAGATATAATTTAATTGGTAAATACCTACTCTAAATTAAACTCACACAGTAATTACAGTGCCTCATCACAATTTATTGGAAAATTATTCAAAATGTTTAAGCAAGTAATAAATATTCTTCTTCTTCCCATTTGGGACTAGGCTTTTGTTAGTGATGGTTACAGGGCACAGGAGATCCCAGAAGTGCAAGCTTGGTCCTACTGAACTTCAGGTGGTTTGAATATTGATTTGCATGGGATGACGATTTTCACTCTGGTTTTTAAATCAAGCTCCTTTGACAAACTGGATCTTTCCTGCCTGCAAATTGAGGCTCATAGTTTGCTGTCTGTCTCTCATAGCCTTATTGTAATTCCTGCTTTAGCAAGCACTTTGGAAACTTCAATGGAAAGGGTTGGGGTGTTGAATTACTCATTACTGTATTGCCCACAGAGAACACCAAGATTGGAGCAGGGGCCACTGCTATGGATTAGCTGTCTGATAAATCTGTCTCATTGATTTTTGTTTTCCTTTATGGGCAACAAAATTGGGATTAGCCTTCTGCAGGGGATGGAGTGAGAATGAGCTTGCAGCTGGTGTGGAGGGCTCACTCAAAAGGACAGATCAGCTATCACTCCAGCACCTTTAGTTTCAGCCTACTCTGGTCTGCATGTGGGGACAGGTGGTCTGACCTGCTTTAAGCCCCATTTAACCAGCAGAATCAGCCATTTTCCATTAGTACAGCAACACTGTCAGCACAACAGACTGTGTATTGCATGTCCCACTCAGCCTTTCCATGGCTCCTCTAAGTCACTTCACACTACTCTTCCATGGGAAACAGTTTTGTGGCTGTAACTTTACGGGGAATGAAAGATAAAAGTGTCATTCCCACCGAAGTGAGGGATTTCCAGTGGTGAAGCAACCCTCACTCAACAGATATACCTTGTTAACAGCTTTCCCTAAAGAAGATATCCCAGCTGTGGCTCCCTTCAGTGATCCCATGGTGATGGATACGTGTTGAAAATGGTCTGATTTACTCATGGTAAATAACACCTCTGACTGCAACAATCCTAAGATAATCATGTCCCCCAAAGCATATGGCCTTCAGGAATGCTGTCTGAGAGATCAGACCCAGCTGCTGTAAATGAGTGTCACCCCATTTTGGGGGACAATCCAGCTTTCAACCCTCTTAGTAATACCAAAGATTACAGAGATAATGGTCTGTTAGCTTAAGAAGTAGATGCAGTGCCACATATAAGTAAATTCTTGGCCATAACCATCATTTCAAAAGGTGTTAATGAACACTGAATCAGGTTTAAAAGCTATTCTTGTGTCTTTATACAGCAAAGGAGGTGCCAGAGATTGCTCCAAATTTCCAGACCAAAATAGCATTTAGTTGGGCTTTGGTTTTTTTCTCAGCAGAGAAGTGGCAAAGGCTCCAAAGGCATCTGCCAGCATGCTTGCAGATATTTGGGTTTTGTCTTGTTAATACCTCCTGATTGTCATTCTGGTGCAAAGAATGGCTTTTCTCCTGAAAAAGGCTTACACAAGGAAAAGGATCTCAGGCACAGATGTGCTTGTGGATCTTCTTTGCTGGACTCTACCAGGATGTTCCATCATGGGGACACATGGAGTCCCTGGATTAAGGGGTTTAAATGGGGCTTTCTGAACGAAATCCCAGTGGTGAGATTACTCCATTTCTGATGAGCATCTGCTAATACTCTCCAAACACTGGCTTGCTTTGGAAGCCCAATGCTCAGGGTTTTTCCTGTCCTGCCCATGTGTCCAAAAGATGCACAAGCTCAGAGTGGCCCCATGTCATGCTGAGCTGGCCACAAGCCACCCTGACTGGCCAACCTGCACGTGAGCACAGGGAGAGCACCCGTGTGGGGTGGGTTTGCAGAAGCTGCCACTCCTACCAGAGACCAACAAGAGTCTTCACTGCCAAGAGCAAAATGAAATCATTGCTTGAGACACATGGGAGATGAGACTGTGGGATCACCCAGGGCAGTGCACCTCTGCAGGCAGGTAGCTGTGTGCCATCACTCTCTCACATGGATCCTTGAAGCAAAGCCTGGAGCAGAGTTTGAGTGCAGCATTTCAGAGGCAAAAATCATTCCCTCTCTCCAGCCAAATGCTGGCAGATATTAGAGACACATCAGAGTTGCCACTGCTCTGCAAATGGAAACTGCTATCTGTGCAGCTTTGATGTTCAGGAAGGGTAGATGAAGCATAACAGAAACAAAAAAAAATAGATGTCCACATTGTTTAACTCCCTGTCATTCTATCAATTACCCTGAAATAATTACTATTCCACGCATACATGCTTAACAATGTAAAATGCACCTTTTTACTTGGCATTGCAGCCCACTGTACAAGCATCTGTCAATTTGAATTAGAGACTCTCCACAAAGTGCTAGGCAGAAGTTTAGCAATTTAGCTCATACAGGAGAAAAAAAATTGCCACACCTTGTACGATGTTATTTTCCAGTCATAAAAGGTAAACATTCCTAACCTTCAAAACTAAATCTCAAGCAGAGGAATGCACAGAGGAGTTTCAAGTCCTGCAGCACCTATCAGCAAAAAAAGGTTGTCTCTCACACACCAAACTGGATTCATCGTCTTTGATTCCAGCATTATGAATTAACTTTTAATTGACTTCAGGATTTGAGAAGTAAATAAACAGTCTACGCCTGTGAGAAGTAGAACTGCATCAGACAAATGGTTTCCACATCACCCTGAGATACCTGCAACACATCTCGTAGCTGCATATGCTCAAGCTCCCTCTTTCCCCCTGAAGTACTTGTATTTCCCAGCTTTATAATCTGCATCACTCCAGTGAACAGGTGTTGGATAAGAGAGAATGACTTTTGGCACAAAGGTGCATGCTCTTATTGGGCAAAATCAGAATTACTTGCATATGCCTTCCTTTTCCAGGTGGCTACCTGAGAAGAAAAGGAAAGAGGATCAGCACAGGAGACTGGCATAGTGAGGGAAAGCAGTCTTTCCCTAGGGCAACACTAGTCCTTGCAGTGTTTTTTAAGGGCATGGACTTCACAAGATGGTGGTGAGCAAAGAAGACGTTTATTGTGCAGTGAAAATTCCATATATACCACAACCCAAACAGGAAATAACTCTACATTACAAAGTGCTCCAATTAACTATCACATTTCACAACATTACCTTTGATGGCAACAGGTAAACAATACCTATTAAGGTAACAAATGGTGTTCCTCACTTCTGACCAGCAGTTCACAGACCCACAATGCACTCTTTCCACTTTCCCTGGGACCAGGATGTTTTTTGTTGCTCCCAGGGTTTCTTCCAGATGAGAGACAGAAGGTCACTTTGGCTTTCAAGGCCTGTTGCTCTGCTCCCTATATCTTGTAACTCCACAATTCCTAGGTCTATGAAGCAATTGCAGTCATCTTTTAGTCCAACTATTCATCTTTTCAATCATATTGAGAAGAGATTTTCGTCAGACTTCATGACACTTTTTTTCTCTTTTTGAAAATGTGTTCATGGGAAACTGAATCTTTTAAAAGACAGTAAATTCCCTAATTAAGCATTTTCTCCCTCTCTCATCAGTAACAGTGAAAACATATCAAGACAAATTCCCTGTCCACAGATGCCTGGCAATGGCAGCTTTTCCCCCTAAATCTCCTGGATCAATTCAGTTAACTGCAGTAAGGATATGAGAGATAACATCTGAAGCCCCCCTTGCCTTGCAGCCAGGGACCAGAGATGTCTGTTCCCTTTGTAAAATTTTCCATCTGCTCCCTTTGATCACAGAGAGAATAGACAGAAGCCCATAGTGGAAGTGAACTGTAACTGTAACACCCTGCAGGAGACTCCACTTCCAAATTAAGGGGGAAAGGGAGGGAAAAAATAGGAGTGCTTATTAAAAGTAGAGTTTGCAGTGTCAAGCCCATGAGCTCGATGATTTAGTGTTGGAAGGGGGAAGAGCTTGGGTGGCTTGTTGTGGGAACTGACAACTAGCCTGCTTCAGTTCACAGACACCAAACAGACACAACCCATTTTTGCCCATGAGAATCTTGGTGTCAACGTGAGCAAGAAACAAAAAACAACCAGGAGAGAAACCTGCACCTGTCTGAAGGAGGTTGTTGTTGCAAGACAGTGTTCAAACTATAGGGAGCCAATGAGTTTGAAACGTAGTAAGTTAGGAGCCAATGGACATGTAGCACACATGCCATGAAACAGTATAAAAGAAGCTCAGTAGTAACAAAATTAGCTCTTTTTCCTCCATAGACCAGTAGTTGTAGTCTATGTGCATGTGTCAAAGTCAGCCTCTTCAGAGAGAGTTTGTGTTTTCCCTTGTAAACTTTTGGTTTACAGCAGGTAGTGGTTGCTCTTCCCTTACACAGCAGATCAGGAGAAGCAATGGGACTGAATCTATGCTTAAGGTATCAGCATTTTGGTAAGTCACAAGCTGCCTAAGAAACCTCACTCTTGTTTAATTCTGCTGCATGAATAATTCGAATGAGACATTTCGTGCTATGAGAAATAAGTCATCTGTCTTTGAGACCTTGGGAAACATCATGATACTTCCATGCAAAGGCTCCTGGCCAATCCCTCCTAGCTAGCCATTCCCAGGTCATTTCTCAACAAAGGCAAAGAGAGAAGCCACTGCCGAGTCACAGCCAGGATTTGGGTTTCTCCTGTGATGCAACTGCTCAGCCCCATGGAGGTTCTTCCTGCACCTCCAAACGCTCAGTTAACATCCCTCACAATGGCAGAGAAACCCAACCTGGGCACTAGTGATGTACCCAAATCCCCCACTCCATGCATCAGGAAAATGTGTTTGCTCTGATCATGAAACTGGTTGCTGTGCATGTCCTGGACAGCTGTCATCTGCCTGCAAATCCTCCCCAGCAACAATCTCATACATGCAATCCTTCCCTTTTACATCTCAAGACGTATTTTCACTAAGCACCAAGAACAAAGTCTGCTCCCAGCTGCCTTTCCCCATGCAGGAGCCAAAGCCCACCAAGAGAGCCATCAGACACAGCTGTGCAACAGAGGGAACATCACAAAGGCAACACGACAGTCGGTGAATATTCCCTAATTACACTGAAAAAAAGAGACTAAAAGCCCACACCAGCTGACACTTGGTTGCATCACCATGGTGCTAATTGGCTGCAGTTAATGAGATGGCAGCACTGATTCCAGAAAGAACCCAGGCCAGAAAGGAATATTACTGATTAGTTTAAAATTAAGGTAAATCCAGAAGAACATCTCCCCACACTACTTACACTCTGCAGCCAGCCTTGGAAAAGCTTGCCAGGAGAGAAGCAGGAAAAATAGGAAAGGAGAGTCCCAAAATTTACAGTGATGCTTCAAAACTGACCAGAAGTCACTGGTTGTCCACCATACACACCTCAAAACCCCATGGCATGTGGAGAGCATAGGGCTGAAAATGAATAGTAAGTTTGCACTGTTAATGTTTTAAGAGACAATTCTTATGGATTTATTTGCTGATGAAATCTGTGAGGCCATGCAAAGAGAGAGGACAGACAACACCTTTGAAGAGCCAAGAGCTGGAGCTGGTGGGACCTGCACTGAGATGAAGGATGATCCATGAGGGAGCAGTTTCACACAGCCAGTGCAGCTTTCCAGCTTCAGCAAAATCTTTGATCTGCAAGAAGCAAACACTTGGTCAGGAGAGGGAATTCAGGGTGAAACAAGCAGCCTTAGCTCAACTCTCATCATGTTCCTTTACTGAATTGAACTAAAAAAAAACATAATCCAGGAAGCAATATAACATAGATGGGATTGAACTGCCACACAAACAGTTTACAAGAAAATGTTAATGTCTGGTGCAAGGCTCTGGAGTTAGTTGTCATATTTTCACTGTTCTTAACAGCCTTTAGATCTGTTCAGATAAGTATAACATACCTTGTTCATTTTTTGTCAATATAGAAAGCTATAGAAAGAGAAATCCATTAATTTTAAACCAAAATAGGGCAATAATGCCCACTCACTTCACAGCTGTTGTGGGGACTAGTAGCAGTTTCAGTGCTTTAAAAGATGCAAGTCCTGTGTTAACCACAAAGTAGTATTAGGAAAAAAGCCTGGCTCTCAGAAATAATTTGCATTTGTGTAACTCTCACTTCTTTCAGCTCAAAAGATAAGGTCCCAGCTTCTTAGTATGTCAGATTCCTATGGGAGTCATATATATGGATTTGTATGCATAAAAGAGCAAAAGAAACTAAAATCCTAACCAACTAGTCAAAGTTCTATTGTATTTAAAAAACATGGCTTTATTTTCTTCTCAGTTTGCAGTAAGGGAAATGCAATTACTAATGAAACAAATTCTGATAACAGTGTTCATGTTTTTATAAGTGAGTCAAAATTCTTTCCTTGCCTTTTATGGTTTGGCTTACTTTCACCCAGTATGTAGTGGTTCAGCTGATCCCACCTATTTCTTTAAATGAATTAGTGTAAAGATTTACACAATCTTTAGAAGATTTTCTGCCATAAACTTAATTTGCTTTCTGTGTCACTCATGGGAAATCAAGGACTGAAATAATCAACAATGTTCATAGGAGTTCCTAAATGAAAGAAAAGTCTTAAGAGAACAGACTTTCTGTGTCAGGATGCACTTTTAGTCAAATACATTCTTTTCTTCACTCATTCTAACCCATATGTTTGGTGATAATAACCTTAATGTTAGATTGCTTTGACCCATCACCACTGCTCAGGATTTGGAGTATGATAGATCCTAGTCCTGGATTTTTACCACATAAAATAAAATGAAAAAGCAATTTATACAACCTGTTCTAGGAAAATGACAGTGCTCAAAGGAAGTGTGGTCAAGATGTAATTTAATTGAGGTGTGATAAGCTTCACACATCTCTCCTGGGTAAATCAGTCAATGAGCTTTCTATCTCATCCATTATATGAGTTAGATTATTTTAAATATTTTTTAACTCTTGAGGACCCAAGATATAAGATTAAAGATATTAGATAGTTAAAAACATGTAATACCTAAAAAAATCATGAGGCACTACTAGCCTGTGGCACAAACAGAAGGGATCTGTTCCAGAGAATAGTCAAGATTTCTGAAGAGATGAGAGGTGCTCCTGACAGAAGGTAGCTGGATTTTGGCTCCTTCACCCTCCTCAAATCTGCTCTCCTTTTGCTGACTCTACTTGACATCACTTCATCCTTCCCTAGTTTCCATCAGCCTGGTGCAGCCCTGTCTCAGTAACTGTGGATCTGGGAGCAGATGTGCACAGCTGGCAAGGAGGGCACAGCTAGATCAGAAAGCACCTGAAGGCCAGGTGAAGCTGTGGCTCTACATCTCATATATGACATGTTGCTGTCAGCTGCAGGCTTTTATGCACCAAAACACTTCAGGTCATCACATGGACAGTGACCAACTCAGTGAACAGGAAAAAGGACCCAAAATACACATGGCAAACCAACAGCAGACACCATATTATCTCCTTCTTGAGCTTCAAAGAACTAGAGTAAAAATAAAATATATTTTGCTATATATTTTGTTTTTATTTAGGTTACCATCCACCATCTCTGCTTCCTCCTGCTGGCTCCTCCAACAAAAATAGACAACCTGATATGGCAGAATGTGTGCCTCACCATGGCAGGAAACTTGGAAGTAGATGAGCTTAAAATCCCTTCCCACCCAAACCATTCTGTGATTCTATGAATGCTGCCTTTCCTCAATGTGAGTTTCAGGATTTACATGGATCCTTACAGGAACCAGAGGGGAGAAAAGCAGCAGCCCAGCATAGCCCACCAGTGATCGCTGCTGCCAAAGGAGGCTGATGTGAGATATTTGCTCAGGTATTAAATATTACCTTGCAAAAAATGCCTTGAGAGTGTAGAAGCAAACCAGTAAATTGACTTTTTTGAGGTCCTCCATGGCAGCAGGAAGTAAAACGTGGCCATACCTCGTTTATCAACTTTCCCCAACTTGTCTGCTCACAGGGCACTTTGTATTTTCCCTGTGTCACGGGATGTGGAGCCAAAAGGTCTTCCTGGGAAGGATGAATAAGTAGTGGTAAGTGCTTAATGCAAACACTTCTGGGCAGCTCTTGTATTGGGTGTTAATCAATCAGCTTCCTGATCTCTAATTGCCACATTGGCTTGGGGTTTTCCTCTTTCTAGAAAGGCAAGGCTGAGTTTTTACAGCTGGAATCAAAAGAAGCCAAACAGGCTTAGTGCACATGAACTTGAAAAGAGGCTAGGCTTGCTAATCTCAGTGTGTGAAGAAAACAAAAGAGAAAAGTTTTTTTGGGGGGAAAAAAGAGGGATATTATGCAAAGAGATTCAGGAAAAAGAGAGTAAGGGTAAGAATAGACAAAATGAAAAAGGATCTGTGGAAGTGGACGGAATTTGGTAGCCCTGAAGAAGAAAAGCTTGCACCTGATTTTGGAAGAAAGCAACACATGAAGTGTTTTCTAAAGCTCTGCATGATTAAGTACAGAGACATAAGTCCAGAGATTCCAGACTAACAACACTTTGGGATGAAACAGGTCAAGAAGCAAAGGTCTAGAAGTATTTTCTTGTGCCTCTGCCAGCACAGATGGGCTTTTTTAATCATCTCACTCAGTTTCAGCAACTTTTATGTGTTCAAGTTAGTGACAGCCTTTGACCTCTTTGCCTTTGGCAAGGGCCAGAGGTCAAGTATTTCTGTGGCTGGTCCATGCCACAGGACATGACAAAACTTTATTTTTTGGGTTTGGAAACCAAAACACAGCAAAGAAACAGAATGTGATAACTGAGAGTGAGCAAAAATTCATGCCCCCTCTTTCTACTTCAGGGCCATTAGCTCACTGCATCAAATTGCAGAGCAGTTTGATTAAGTAATTAATTTCTTTACATGTACACAAAAAAAGAAAGAAAATGTTTCTAATACCAAAAGTCTTCAGGTATTTGCCTGTTCTCCACTCCTCTGGTTGGTGTTCAATATTTCAGCCCTTGGCTTGGCTACTCCCATGCTCTGAGGAAGTATTACATTCCCATAAAGACAATTTTCTGCAGTTTATGTTCTTAGGTACAACCTAAAATTCTAAAAAGGGCAACGAGTCTGGAGGATTGCAGTGTTCCTCAAAGACTCTGGTAATTTCCTGAGAGACAATGACTAAACAATCTTTCCTGTCATCTGCTGCCTCCAGTTAAATCACCTTCAAAGTGTAAGCTTGGGAAAGCAGCATTGAGTCTTCCTTGTTTATCCCTGTTTATCAGCTATGCAGTGCAGCAAAGCCTCCTTTCAGATGTCCTAAACCAAGAACTTGGCATCAAAGCCTCCCTGTTCCCTGCAAGAGAGGAGATTATGACCACATGGCTTTGGAGTTAAATCAACTTCTTGGAAGATTCATCTTCTCCAAGATCAAGGTGAATCTTCAGCTTCCAGGCCTGCTTGTACTTAAAGCTGTGACCTCTCTAAGATATAACATGGAAAAAATTTAGGTCAAACCAACCTAAATTAAAGTTACTCAATGGCCCATAAAAAACTCACAGAAAAAATCTGTCATTTTTTAGGAATTTTAGAAGAAAACCTCAAAGGCTAATTAAGCCTCTCCTTGTGAGATGTCTGACTTCTGACTTTTATCAGGCCCAATGTTGGATTCCTCAACTGTGTGCACAAATTACAGTCTCACAAAAGAGTGGTTAACATTCTTGAAACTAATTCCAAAGCATTATTTTTGAGTGAAATATGTACATACTGCAATAACGAGATTACCTAAGAAACTAAAAATATTTTTTAAAAACAGCTTAAAGAAAGCCTAGCAGATACAACAGGACTGGAGACAATGCAATGTTTTGCAGTTCTATCAGTGTCAATGCACTGCAGTGATTTACAGACTTGCCATACAGAGCAATGATATATTTTCATACCCAGAGGTGAGAAACGTGGATAGTACAGCTGTGAGGACTTAGGTCCTGTCTGCAGGGTGAGGAACAGATTCAGAGTGTCTCTATAAGCCTGAGCCAGGTTTCTGACAAAGTCATTAAAAACTATTAAGTGGGAAACATCTGCTGTTCTCTGAATGCCTCCCAAATCTAAGGCTAGTGTGATGAGATGAACACCAACCACAGCATTTGGCTTTGATCAGAACAGCAAAGCCTTTAACCACCCACCTGGTGAATAACCAATTCAGCTGATTTGACCAGCACAGAAACAACCCTCCTCCTGTTCTCTCCTCAGTGTCATTTCCATGGCTTTCCAAGCCCTAGGATTGATTATTTTCCATGTCTTCCTAATTTTACTTTCAGGTGAAAGGCTTGCCTGCTCTGTCAATCATACTTTCATTCTTGTGGTCCTGGTGAGGGAAAACTGCTGCATTTCAATAGGCTCTGGTAAATCTTCCAAAGTCTGAGGATTTTATCAGCTTCTGCTCTTCATCTTGTCACTGAGCTCATCCTTTTATCTTGTTCTATTCATTCCCTGAGAGAACTTCAGCCTTCTAAAGTCCCCTGATCCCACCTTTCCCTCAGTTCTGCCACACTCTGTGTTCAGTTTGATCTGGTTAGTGATGCTGCTCACCTCAGATGCAGGGGCAAATCACACCTGAATCTCAGCAGATGAAGGGATTGCTATCACAACCTCTGCCTTGTGCTTTTATCCAGGAGGAGGTTCAGCAAGAAGCAGAAAGGTGGCACTCAGAGCCCTTTCCCAAGCTGATTCTGCAGACTGAATATGCTTTAATGATGCTTGTGCATGAATTGAATATCACCCCTTCCCCAAGCCCACTCTGCCAGGTGGATGTGGGGAGAGAGCACAGCTGATTACACTGTGATTTACATTGGGCTGCCCAGGGAAACATCCTGTGCTCCTCCAAAGCCTTTGCTTTTTCCCAGGCTCTGAGATGAGCTCGTTTTAAGCACAGCCATGAAACTGGACAAGCACACTTTATACTTCTCAAGCACATCCTCAGAGCATCACCACATAAATCTCCTGGCACCTTTCCAGAGCATATTCCCCTTTGCCCTTCCGCAGTGCCTCTATCTGGGACAGCTGAAGGACAGGTGGAGACAGGTGTCTCTTTGAGAGTTTGCTCAAACAGACATACAGTATCCATTGGAGAGTATGATATTAACTGCAAATCAAATTCATCAGCATGGTTGTGGATTATAGCTTTAAATGGGAAGAAGGAGAAAACCTTGAGGAAGAGGGGAAGGTTGAAGCAGAGAGAAGCTCTGTATTGCAAGGATACAGTGAGGTTTAACAAAACATTTGCCCTGTTTTAGGGTGCAAAAGACGAGTGTGTGTTGAGGGGAGGAAATGTAAAGCAAAACATGACAAGATTTTGGCAAGGGGGCTGGGCTGAACCACCATCAGCTTGCAGAAAATTTCCTCTTAAATGATGGTAGGAACAAATTTACAGTGGAGCCAGAGATGCCACTATCACTGCACAGCAATTGTTGCTACATTTACTTTTCTGCAGCAGTGAGATTCCTGGAGTGTTCTGCTTAACTCTTATTGCTGCTGTGATTTTTGTTTGCCGTAGATGTTGTATCTTGGTGGAAAATTATGCCTAATATTTCTAAGCAAGGGGGGAAAGGAGTGTTATGGGATGAGATGCTGAGTGAATCTGGCCATGGGATTTGCCTGGAGATTGTGTTTGATCACTTCCAAGCTTTCCTGGGCCAAGTAATTCATGGTAATCACCACAACCTCTTCCAATAGGTGCTTGTTTATACACACAAGTCATAAAATAATATAGATATCCCTGGAAGGGTTCAAGGTCAGGGGCCATGAGCAAACTGATCTAGTGGGGTGAAGATCTTTCCCATGGTGAAGGAGTTGCAACTAAATGATCTCTAAGGTCACTTCCAACCCAATCCATTCTGTGGTTCTATGCTCATTTGATGATTTTATTCCTGTACACATTTACCTCAAAGGAACTTGGCATTACTCAAGCAAACATCATTTTAAAAGCTGGCAGGAGAAAGGCACTCTGTTTTGCTCCCAAGCTGGATATTTTTTTGAAGACCTGTGAGTTAGCTCAGCTGGGGAATACATGGAGCTGCTCTTCTTCCTGGGGGATTTCCTGGCTCAGGTTTCTTCAAGTCACCTCTCAGCTGTCAGTCCTTTTCTGTACACATGCCTTTCTCCAGATTAACTTTCAGGCAGGTGAAACAGTCAGCCAGATAGTTTTGTGGTGAAATAACTGGATATTACAGAGTTCTGTGGATCCCACTGAGAGCAGCACAGACCATCACTCATGGAAAAGTGAGACAGAATTAGGAAAAGTCACAATACAAAAATAAGACCAAATTAGCCCCAATTCACAGAAAGACTCTATCACAAGTACACCCCAAGAGACAGAGTTTCATATTTGAAAGGGCTTTTCAATCCACATCTGAAGGGTAGTATAAAAATGTTACAGGTTATTTTATCTTCATTTCAAATAGCATAAATTGGCAAGTCAGCTCCAGCATTAATCACGAGATAAATGTTAAGTCAACCTGAGTTCTTTTGGTTGGATTTTTCAGCCTGCAGTGCCACATTTATGACCATTTTTCTCACATCATGAGGACTGAAGAAAAAATAAACCATGCTTTTGATGAAAACTGATATTCAGAGAGAGCTGAAGAGTTCCCCAGGCCTGTGGTGCTTTGTAACCCCCAACACCACAAGACACACAACAGTTAAACCTCTGCAGGGCTGTGCCTCCATCCCAGTCAGAGCCCTCATCCTTGGATTGCTTCTCCCAGAAAAACTCCCCTGCAAGATCTCACACCATTCCCTCTGAAAGTCCACCAGGTTGTGTTATATATCACAATACCCAATAACAAATAAAATGCTATTTGCTTTATCCCCAGAAGGCAGTGTTTTAACAATAGAATAATACATTATTTACAAGATTTCTTAGCAACACATTCAAACATACAGAAAAAGGACCATTTGAGCCCAGTGAGTCTTGGTATAAATCATCATTCTCTCCAGCCATTTAATTACTCTGAGATTGCAAGTGCATGTGATGGTCTCTACTTTTATTAATGAAAATATCCTTTTTTTTTCTTTTATGTGGATCAGGGATGCACTTGAAGGCCTTCTGCAGCTGAACCCTTTGTGCTTACAATATGACTTAGGTACAGTATGCCCTCAAACACTTTTGTATCATGATGGATTTAACTGCTAGTGATCCTGGTCTAATCATAAAGTGACTTTGAAATACTACACATTTGAAAAAAAAAGGCCAAGTCCTTCAGGAAACAGGCTTTGGGCATATTCAGGTGATAGGGATGAATGTGTCTTGCTGAGAGCAGCACTTTGAAGTTGCTCCCATCTGGATAATGAATGATTAAAGAACAAATGAGTCAAGCCAAGTTAAATGCATAGATGTGCCCTGTGCACCCTTCATCTCTGGAGCACACAGAGCATTTCCAAAGGGAGTGCCTCTGTGAAAAAGAGCATTAGATACCACACCTGCATGCCCCCAGCTGCTGACAGTGCTCAGAAGAGCCCATGGGAGCATGCAACAAGAAGAGTGTGTGACCCAACAAACTCAGTTCCACATGGGTGACACCCATCAGATTTGCAGCCCTGGGTTCAGAGATGCATCCTGTTTGTTGAGGAAAACAGCACCCAAAGACTCATCTCAGCACCCAAAGACTCATCTCAGACTCGTGTTCTGTATGGAAAATATCACAACATCTGGTACAAAAGCATTTGCCCAGAGGAAGAAAGTCATTGTCTTATTCCTCAACACCAGGACTTACTTTTCAGGTGGTGCTGCAGAGAAGGGACCAGGTACACTCTCCAGTCCCTAAATTTAACTGCAGTGTTAATTCTCATCTCCCTTTAAAGGCTGTCACCAATGGGGTAATTTTTGTTGCATCCTTTTTTTGGACCAAATGCTATGTCTGCATGATGGCAGTGCTAGGAAAGCTTCTGAGTTTCTCCTTCCATCTCACACAAGCAGGACAGATCCCTACTTCGTGCCCCTTGGGGAGGCCAGGGAAGGGATTTCCCTTTTAGAAAATGCTCCCTGAGTTACACAGCCCTTGATGGAGCCATTGATGCAGAGCACTGAATAGATAATAGATAATAGATAATTAATTACAGAGGAGAAAAGACACACACTCCTCAGACCGTTGGGCTTTTCCTTTTTAAAATCTAGGGAATGGCAGTAAATAAATAAACATATGGAGGAATTGAGGACAGAAAAGGCAAATAATGCCTGCTGATCCCCTGGAGCTAAGGGATTCCCCAATCACCTGCAGAAAAAACATCACAGACAGGAACTGAAAGCAAAAATATGTAGCTCAAGAGGAGCTAGATGCAAACTTCTGGCATTCCAATTTGAAAAGCATCCCCTGAGAAAGGATACCAAAGGCTAAATCCTCTGGTTTCAATTTGACAACCCAACTTCAGTGTGAGAGTATGTTCAGAAAAACACCACTTAGATGACCAGAGGAGCCACAAAATCCTTCAACATCCATTTTTTAGCTCTGGACGTTACTGTGTCACTTGTGAGCAGCAGGGAGTGCATAAGGAGGTGGCATAATGCTTGTTTGCAGAACTTTTATGGCTAATTGACATTTCTGCAGAGGTTCCCAGACAGCCTCTGGTAGCACTGAATGGCTGAGCTGTGGAAAGCTGTCCAACACTGCATCCTGTGTGGTACTCAAAAGGGAGCCACACTTCTGACAGAAACTCCACCAAAGAAGTCATGGACATAAGTATACCCAAACATGTTAAATCTGAGCAAAGACACTGGTAACCAATCTTTCTTAAACCAATACAATTGTCTTACACATTGCATATTTCCTTTAATTTCCACATTCATTTTGAGACAAGCTAAATCCCTAAGGACCATCAAAGCATCTCATTTAAGAAATATCAACATATGAAAAGGAAAGCTTTCCTTTCAACCAGCAAGACCGGCTGCAGAAACTCACAGAGGGCTTCTTCTTGTTTAGTTATGCTCTGCATTTAGCTCATCCATACAGGGAAGTAACAGGATGTGGAGACAAACTGCAGTAGCAGAGGAATGTCATTAATGATTTCCCTTTCAACTGCTTGCTCAGCTTTACCTTTGCTAGGAAGGATTACCTGTTGCTGACAAAAGGTGTCATCTTCACTCAGATTAATTGCACTCCAATTAATTACTGGCATGGGCCAAGGCTGGCTATGTGTAACATCATTTCAGCATGTTAACTCTAAAAACTTTTAAGCAGAACTTGCTCTAATAGGACAGTCCATGGTTTGTCCAGTTAGATAAGGAATCTCTTACCCTGTTACTGCCATCTAAATAATCCTTTCAATGTGATCTAAACCGTGATGCTTGGATTTTCAAGACTTTTCTTTCTCATTTTGTCTTCTCCCTTTATGTCTGCTTTTCCTGCTTTCCAGCATGGTTCAACATGGCACAAGCTTTATTAGGTGACCCCTGGCAGCTCATTTCCCAGCTAAGAGCCCTGCAGGAGCAGTGTTCTGTGCTGCTGCAATTGCATCACCCTAAATTATGCCACTTTCATTACTATATTTCCCCACAGCTCACAGTGAGTGCTTCACACTCTATAAAACACTGTAACACCACTGACTTCACCCAGCAGCAGCCACAGGTTGAGGATCCAAGCCAGTTTCAACAGTCCTGTTGAAGATTTTGCAGATGCAATGAGGACAACAAACCTCTCCAGCTACCAAAGCCTCCAAGAAAATTCAAGCATGCTGGGCTGGTGCAGCCATCAGGTGACAAAGCCTCATGGGTGATGCACTGGTGCCACTCCAAAAGGGAAAGGACCACAATTCTGCCTCCAAGGTTTACTCACACTGGGCTTGGGATTAGCATTAGCTTCACCTCCTGTAATTTTTCACTAGGTTCAGCACCTGCCTCATTGGCTATGAAAGGTTATGAAAAGTGGAGATGAGAAGCTAAAAGAACCTCAAACATTACCAGACTCAGCACTCAGCAATGTTGCAAGTGTTCATTTGCCACCAGACCAAGGGGCTGTGCTGAGTCAAAGCACAGCAGGAATGACTCCTCCTTCCCAGCAAGGCTCCACCTGGAGATCAAAGGAGCAGAGCCAAGGAATCTGCTTTCCTTATATCCAGCTGCAATCTGCTTTGAGAGGCAAAGCAACCCTGAGCCTGGCCAAAGCTCTTTACAGGCTAAACCAAGAGCCCTGAGCTTAAAAAAAACCCCAAGAGTCCTGAGCTTAAAAAAAAAAACCAAGAGTCCTGAGCTCATTGATGGGTTTAAAGGGTTTTCTTTCACTAGAACTGAGCTCAGTGTTTGATAGGACAAAACTGAGAGCTTGGGATCACCATAAGCAGAACAACTTTGCATACAGGGAGCTTGTACATTCCAATGATTTCTCATATAGCCACAGGACAAGACACAGGGATTATACCAAACAGCTTGGCATTTCCCCTTATCTGTTCTATCTTAATAAACCACTAATGTGAAATGCAGAAAGTCCAGATGGCCCTTGTCAAATACCCTTAGGGGAGCCTGTCTCTGGCTATGTCCAGGGAATGAACACAAAGTCCAAACAAACCCCAAGACTCACAATGCCCAAGCAATGTGTGATCAACTGTGCTCAGCACAATTCAGCTTCTTTGTGGTGATCATGTAGCCCCATTATCAAAGGTTCTGTCAATATGCTGGCAAGCAGCAAGAAAGTGAAATTAGTTCAGTTCATACATATTTAAGTGCCATGACCTGCATTATCAAGCTCAGGCTTCAAATATTTGTAATGGCACAATTAGCCTCAGGCACGTTATCTCACTAGGATCAGCAACTGTATATATTTATTTACAAATCACACGGGGAGGGGGATTAAATGTTGCTGTCGCTGTTGTCAGGGAAACAAACTACTTCTAAATTTTTAATTTTTTAATTTAAAATGTTGTACTCCAAGCAGGGATAGTCATTAAAATTGTATGAGGAAAAAGCGAAAACAAAATCTGGTGTGTCTACCTGTGGTGAAATTGATGTACACTGTAATTACAGCAGGTTAGGGAGGGGGAAAATGTAGTTTTCATGCAAGACTGTGGTTATGTTTCTGCACATTACTTATGATTAGTGTTGCTTAAGAAGAAAAAGTTATTGTGCATGTGCAAATTCTTGGCAAAAAATTGTAGGTTAGAATACATAATTTACCTTCTGTACAGCAATTTTAATGTAAATACTAAGATCATCACCATAAAAATGGTTGCTTAGTAGAGACAGACTTACAATTATATAAATGGCAATTTGTGCAGTAGGATTTAATAACTAATACCCTAATTTAATACTTCCACAGAATTGGTGGTACAGGGAATGCTTCCTCCTTGAGCAAATATCTTATAAAGCCTCCAGAGATGGACTAGCATATCTGTTGTGAAAATTGCTGCAATAGCTTGTCAAGGCACTTCTGTAGAAGCAAAACCAGGCAGGAGTAAGAGAAAAACAACATATTTTTAATAACATAAGGTAAGACAGCAAGTGTCCAGTCCTACAGACCCTATTTTACTTGTAATCCATGTTTCACTGAGCAAGAGACAATGCATACAACTCTTTTTTGACCCTGCTCTTCCAAAAACCTGGATGCCCAAAGATTTACCATCCTCTGCAAATCCAGAGTCACTGCCACATTTTGCCACAGAGTCACACACTTTGCATCTCCCTGTGCTAAATCACATCCAGAGTTTGCTTTTTAAAGTGATGTGTGATCTGTGTAGCCAGGGAAGGATGCTCTGTTCCCAGTCCATGTCTGAGCAGTGCAGGAAAGGAGCCAAAAGGCAGTGCAGAGCAGAGGTGGGCAGTGCAGAGCAGAGGTGGGCAGTGCAGAGCAGAGGTGGGCAGTGCAGAGCAGAGGTGGGCAGCACTCCTCCCAGGGCTGCCTGCACCCTCGGGATCCTCCTCACCATCTGGCCACAGCTCTTTCCACGCCATGCAGGAAAGGAGCATTTGCTGCCAGAGTCAGAAGGAAAACTTGTTTTTCTGCTTTTCCTGCTCTTGTTTGTGTTACCTGAGCTAATGGCTGGCAAGGAGAGCCTCCCTGGGGTACCCCACGTGGCTGCAGAAATCCTGGCTTTGATTTCTCAAACACACAAACCATCTGCCGGCAGCTCCTGCCTTGGGAGCATGGGCAGGGGGATGGCTGGGAGCCTTTCCCTACTCTGGTGTCCTGCCATGGCCCTGTGGAGCATCCATGTGCCCTTTCCAGCCCCTGGCTTGCTGCTGGGGGACATGCCCAGAGCTGGGAGCTGTGCAGGAGAGGCTGGCTAACCCCAAGAGCTCTCCTGCAGCCAGCCTCTGCAGACCAGTCTGCCCAGCCCACTCCAGGCCCTGTGGTGCCTCTAGCACCAGTGCTGCAGCTGCACTGAGATCAGAGAGCTGGAGGGATTTTTTATAATTAGCAGCTGGGTTTGGCTTTTATGGCCTGTTTGCATGGGATACCTTCTCTCTGATTACTGCTGGTTTCCACTCCTAGGCCCTTCATTCTTTTTCCTTTATACAGCTGTGAATTTCTTTGGTTTTCTGTCCCTAAATAAAAGACCAAACAACATCAGTTCTTGGAAATTTTTGTGACAGGGTTAGTAAGTCACCATAATCTACAGCATTAGCTGTAGATTTAACCCCTTGGTGTGCCAATAAGTTCCCAGCTTCAGTGATTTACACTTTGATAAGGTTGGAAAACCCTTGGCATTTTGCACCAAGTGGTTAATTTGAAAAGGGATGAGAGGTCAGCTTCAGTTACAAGCTTAGGTTTAATAATAAGGGAATGAAATATTTAGGTTACCTGGAGCCCAACCAATATAAAATTGTCCTCGAAGGTGCATTTCTGTGTGAAGGTGAGAACAGGGGGTTCACCTCATAAAGCTGGAGGAAGAGAGAGGAAATACCAAAAAAAAAAGAAAAAATTGGGTACTTCAGCTTCTTTTTTCTTTTTTCCACATTTCTGCAATATGTAAGGGAACAGAAGAGTAAACAAATTGAACAAGGCAGTGAAAAGGGATTAAAGAGTGCATTTAACCAACAAAACAAGGGCAACATGCATTTAATCAACAAAACAAGGGCAAATGGAAAGTGATTTACTTCAAAAAGGGCTTGAGCAAAGGAACCAGAGGAGTGGAACATCATTTGCAACCTGCAGACAAACCACAGAGCAGCTCCTTTACCATGACTTGGGGGAAATTATAAGTAACCAGTGAGTCCTGAGTATCATCAAGCAGGATAACCTGGGGAAGGGGTGTTGGACTTGGCTCTTGAGGTGCCCAGTGGCACCATCACCGTTCTTGATCCCCTTTTACCTCCATCCTCCTGCCAGCATTAGCTTCTTGCATTTTGAATGGGTATCTGCCAAGGCAAGGAAAGTGTCTACTTGAATGGCAAATATTGGCTAAAGTACATAAAAATCAAAGGGTCACAGAACAAATCAGGTATTGTAAGTTCAGTGTATCTTCTCCTGGTTTCAGCTGGGATAGAGCTACTTTTCTTCCTACAGGCTGGTACAGTGCTGTGTTTTGGATTTAGGATGAGAAAATGTTGGTAACACGTCGATGTATTAGCTGAGAAGTGTTTCTACTAAGGCAAGGACTTTTCTGCTTCTCACATCACACCACTATGGAAGAGGCTGAAAGGGACACAAGTGCTGGGACAGCTGGTCAGAAGGATATTCCAGATCTCATGATGTTGTGTCCAGCATAAAACTGGGGGAAAAGCTGCTCAGGGGCTGCTGCTTGGGAATTGGCTGGGCAGCACTCGGCAGGTGGTGAGCAACTGCACTGTACATCATTTGACTTGTATATTCTAATTCCTTTTTCATTATAATTATTAATATCCCTTCCATTTCTGTCCTATTTAAATGCACAATTTTCACTTTCTTTTTCTTTCCCCTATTCTCTCCACCATCCCACAAGGGGTGGGAAGTGAGTGAGCACCTATGTGGTGTTTATTTACCTCTCCAGTTAAAACACAAAGCATCTCCACAGAGAGAGATGCTGACTAAGAAATTTCTAGCTGAAAGCTCTGTGCAGCCTTAATAATCACAGCCTAAGCCTTCCTGTTTGGGTAATAAATCACTTAACCCAAGAAAGTCCTGTTGTTGCTGATTTTCTGGAGTATCATCAAGGCAATCTCATTTACCAGCCTTATCCAAAGTAATACAACAGTCTTCATAATGGTATGGTGAAAATTATTATGTGCCTTTTGTCCTGCAGTGTACAGGATGCCAGATGAGTGTTAATAAACAGGCCAAAACTTACCTTGTAAAATCTCATCATGCTTTTAAAGGCCAGATTACTCAACAGGACTTTTAAATTCCACCCTTGATTTAACTCACACAGAATGAAATACACGTTGCCAATTTACCCAGCAGAGTCCCAGTCCCCTAAAACCCTGTTCCCCCACAAGAGATCAGGGGTAGTGAAATCCTCTTGTATATGAGATGAGTTCTGCTCAGAAATCCTCTTGTATATGAGATGAGTTGTGCTCAGAGATGCTCTCATTTCCTGATATACTTGACAAATTTGAGGAATTCTTGTTCCATTCAGTAAATAATGTTATGCAAAATGTTAAATTACCACAGATTAAGAAGCTTCTGATACATTTGTTTTTCGAACAAGCACTTGGTTTTGTTTTGCTTGTTTGGGTTTTTCTTTTACTTTCTAGCAGTTTGTTTTGCATACTTCCATTCTCCATCGCCTTTCCTAACACATAGTGCTACTCACACAACACATACAGCCAGAGTCTGGCATGTAATTAAGATGTTAAGAAGTTACTTCATCTGGGCACATAAACCTGAGCACCTGCCTATGAAAGCAGGTGCCAGAATCAACATGCTCAGGCAGCTTGGAAGCTTGTCCAAGGCTCTGATTTCACACTGCTGAGCAACCTTTCTGTGTCAGAGCACAGAGGGTGTCAGCTATAGCTCCTGGAAGCATTTGCTTCCCAGAACTGGCACTTTCTTTTATCCACATTGCGTTAATGAACACTCCCAGACTCAGAACAGGATAGCTCTGAACACAGGGCAGACTGAAATATGGATCTAGCTGTTCACACCCTCTTTCCGAGGGCTTTGCTGCCTCTGCATTGTACAGCACTCTTCTCCTGTTGCTCAGCTACTAAAATAATGAGAATTGGAGGTGGTTATGCATGAAAATGTGCCATGGCTTGCTTTTTCAGGAGTAGAGCATTACCTTCTCTCATTAGTTTCCACAGAACAATTCTGGAAGCTCTCATTACCAGTGGGTTCATTTTGCACCTGTTATCAGCATGTTCCTCTGCACCATGGAAAGGTGTAATTTGCAACACATACATCTCCTAGGTATTCACATTGGGGAAAAAAACCAACCATGATGCAGAAGTCCTGAAAACCCACTGAGATTCCCCAGGTAGAACAACAACAACATCATCAACAATTTTCACCTGCTCATTTTTGAGATTCTGATTTCTGTGATATTTCAAATCAGGAACATCGGTTTTCGCAGAACACGACTAAAATGTGGTTTCAATTGATGATCTCTGATTCCTGTCTTTACAGAAACAGAAAAACAGATTACTAGAGGTTATCCCTGTCTCAAGGTAACATTAAAACAGGTTAATGTGGAGAAAATACACCACTGGCAAGGATGGTGACAAAAGGCAGAGTCCCATAAAGACCTAAACAAGGCAGTAACACTAAGTAGAAAGCTCTCTCTCCTCAAAAACCTTGTTTGAAGAAAGGCTCATGTCAGATGTTAATTACAATGGAAAAAGAATGTAAGCATGACAATGAAAAAGTACAATAACACCCCAAAAACTGTAGTGTGAAAGACCTTTGAAGGCTCAGATCTAAAAAGATCAAAACTGCATGTTGCACTTTGCCACAGAAGATCAGAACAACTTATCAGAATATGATAACTACCATTTTTCATATGATAAAGGATTTGCCTTCTCTTCAGCCCTTCCCAGCACATTCTTAAGAACCATCTGTAAAACAAGACTACAGAAGGAAAGTAATTGAAAACTTACAAAGAATGAGAACAAGCCACCTGCACAAAACTGTTACGAGACGATAGAAGAAGCTATCCAAAGAAACTGAGAAGGACTTTGAAAGAGTCTGTAAACTTTTTTATTGGACCTATTTCTTCTTCTGAGTCTGGTTTCAAAAAACAACCACCAAAATCCTGCCAAAACTCTGTGTGAGTGCAGAAGCTGTGCTATGGGCTCCAATTTCAGCACGACATTGGAGAAAAGTGTCAGCATTTATAAAGAAAACAAAGTTCACAAAGAAGAAAAAGGACACCATGCTGCCACTCGCAGTTTTGCTTCTTGTTACCCTCTGCAGACATGAAGCTAAAGCTACTTACTGCTCCAAAGTCTTGCCTCCATTTTATTTAACAATAATGTTTGCCCTTAATATGGCTTTGCCACATATTCAGTTCAAAACTCAATCTCGAAAAGACAAAATGATTATATCCTTTGGGATTGGGTATTTTCAGCCACTTGAATGACCTCTTTTATGGATTGAACTGCAGTAGACAGGTGGCATAAGGAAGTTTACCTATTTCCCACAAAATTCATTTTCAGGTCACAGTTCACTCTCCCTACCTGTTTCTTTCTCCAATTGCACCAGGGGAGGTATAGATTAGATATTAAGAGAGATTTCTTTGCTGGAAGAGTAGTCAGGCATTGAAATAGGCAGCCCAGGGAAATGGTAGAATCACCATCCTTTGAAACATTCACGTAATCTGTGGATGTGTGGAGACATGGTTTATTGGTAACATAGTAGCACTCAGTTAATAGTCGGACTTTATTATCTTAGAGGCCTTTTCCAATCTTAATCGATTCCATTTTATGGGTTTTTTTGTTCCTAATCAACTTTGTTTTCATTGTGTTAGGAAAAAAAAAAGCTGCATCTACAACAGCATTCTGGTCTGCCACCAATCACAACAAAGCACCCTCTTGAAATAATAAAATAATTTTAAAAAGTGGCAGGACCCAGTATATTAAAAATTCACTTTACAGGTTAGCCAAGAAAATATATCCAGACTTCAAGGACTTAACTGGATCAGGGCCTGTGCAACTGCATAGATCTTAATTGCTCATGAAGCATTTCCTGCAAAGGAACATCTATTGCCCATGGGGTTGGAAGCCAAAAAGTTTTTGCTCTTTAGTTCATCAAACTTTTTTTTTCCAGCATCCAATGAAACACAGAGAAAACAAACCCAGGGGTGGACATAAGAAACCTGCTAATTTAAAAATACTTTATTTATTCCAGTTCTGGGGCTTTGGCGAGGGGAGCATATAAAATTTCAAGCTTTATCACAGACTAATACAAACCTATTTCTTATTCCCACCTACAGGACAAGGAGATTGGCAGAGCCATTTGTCAGCAGGGCTTTGAGGGCTGCTCAATCTCTTGCCCATGAGCAGCAGCACACTCAGGGGAAAGAACTTCCAGTTAAACGAGCATAGGGTCAAGACCAACAAGAAGGCTTTGCTCAAAGTTTTTTTGCATGTTGATCATGTTGTTATGCAGAAGAAAAAGCCATCTCCAGCGTGCTTTTTGGTCTTTTTCTGTGCAACCCTATTGATGAAAAACTGCTATAGGCTCAGCAAGGATATGAGCCAAGTGGTTTGGTGACTTTAATGGAGACATGATTTCAGTAGCATGGGCAACAACATTCAGTGTGATGGCCCCATTATAGTAAAATACTTAAACACACACTTTGAAATATATATAGTACTGATACAGAAGTTAGGTTTTATTTAAATACATTTCTCAATTACTGAGGCATTTTGGGAAAAAAAATCTATACCAAGCCCGAAAATAACTTTCACAATGTTTTTGAAAGTGTCAATATGCTGAAAATAAAATTCACAGAGAATTTTAGATCCTGGGGATATCTACACAGAAATGCAATTGGAGCATCTTGAAAATGGCTAACAATTTTGACACACATTTCAGCTTCCACTGAAAACTTCTGATGAAGTCTGGGTTTAAAGACTGCAGTTAATAAAGAGATATCATATGTTTTACTGAAGAAATTATTCAAAGGTGCCTCCTAGCTTCGCCTGAGCTTGCCATCATTGATTAAACTCTGGATACCAGCAAAAGATAGGTAAGAAGGTGGGAAAAGCCTGGGGTTGTGGTCCTACTCACACGCTTACATTCCCAACTCTGCCGCTTTTAACTTGACGACATTTTAAAAAGAGTGATTAATAGACCTTTACTTTCTTATTTGCAATGTACACACTTAAGACTCCAGGTCAGATAAAGTAAACAGCATAAATTAACCACCTTATCGGCAGGCTTACACCACCAGAGCATCTGGTCCTCCCTGAATCAATTAGCACTGTAGACAGGAATCCAGTACGAGTCTTCTTTTAAATTAAAGTGAAAAGAAATTAATATACAAATTTTTCACTTAACTCTTTCTCTAGCTGTGGTTTTCTTCAACTGGTTCTCCAAATCGAAAGTGACACAAAATATGGGACTTACCTCTAGGAGCTGGGTTTGCTTAACCCTTTGCACAACCAGCATTCATTGTGTGGCATGACAGAGATTTGCTTGGCACACCAATAATTTTTCAGGAAAGACAACTGCAAGAAATGGGTTTTATCTGTGCAGCAAATAAAGCAGTTGGCCATTTCTTGGCCTGCTAGGTCCTTTAACAGAAGTGGCACACACAAAATAACGCTTTACAGTTGTGCAAAATCATTTTTCTAAAGACTCTGAGGCATGAATCCATTATCATACTTCATTGCAATGAGGTAGGAAGGGAAGCAGGCCAAGGGAGAAGGAGAAAAAGAACACTTACTGGCTTTGGAATGAGATTTAAGGTCAAATATAAGAACCAGGAATATCACCCCCAATTTCTGCCTCTGAATTACTCATATGGGCATGAGAGCAAGACAGCCACGTGCCAGGAAGTTAGCAATCTTCCATCAACCTGCCACAACACCAAACTCCAGTTCCTCAGCTCACCACAGGAACCCAGCAAGCATCCAGCCTCCACCACCTCATTTGGGAAGCACAAGCAAAGCCAAATGGCAGAGTGAAGAAGGAAGGGAAGACACAGCCTTGTGGTCAGAAGGATGAAATGTGCACAGAGGGCCCTGGGAGAGCTTGGAGAGGTGTAATACAGGCACTGGGCAGAGGAAGAATCATGAGGCCAGGTCCCTGTCAGTGATGAAGCACAGGCAAAGTCAGTGCTCCAGTGCAGGAGGGAGTCCAGAACAGCTGGGACCCAGTTTGGGAATCAACAGGTTTGATTGGAATGCTCAGCTTCCCAACTGAAGGTACTAAGATGCCTAAGTCAGATAGAGTCAGATAAAAGCAGACATATTCCAAGGCAATAACCCCTACCCTGCTGATAATAGGGCTCTAATGGTTTAGAAATTTTACCCTTTTGTTTTCCCCAAAATTAATAAAAATAATTAAAAAAATAAAAATACTCTCAAAATTTAAATAATCTAATTTTTTTCTTTTTCTTTTCTTATTTTAATTAGAGATGCTTATTGCTTAGTAATGGAACCCAGTTATCTTTATACATAATCACAGAATCACAGAAAGGCCTATTTTGGAAGGGACCTTAGAAGTCCTCTAGTTCCAGTGCCCTTGCCATGGGCAGGGACACCTTCCACTAGACCAGGTTTCTCACAGCCCCATCCAGCCTGGCCTTAAACACCTCCAGTGATGGAGACACCACAGCCTCTCTGGGCAACTTCTGCATGTGCCTCACCACGCTTATAGTCAAGAATTTCTTCCTAATATCTAATAAAAACAGCTTAAGGCCATTGCCACCATCCCTGCATGCCCTTGTCCTCCAGCCTTCCTGTAGGTTCCCTGTAAATATGGGAAAGGGCTCTAGAAAGTCTCTCCAGGCAACCAAATTTGCAGGCATGATTGGCCTTTAGTGAAGGCATGTTGGCAGTCACCAATTACCTCTTTATTTACCATGAGCCTTAGTGCAGTTTCCAAAAGGACCTGCTCCATAACCTTGCCAGGCACTGAGGTAAGACTGACTGGCCTACAGTTCCTTAGGTCTTCCCCATTTCCCTTTTTAAAAGTGGGGGTTGTGTTTCCCCTTTTCCAGTCAGTGGGAACTTCATCAGAGTGCCATCACTTCTTCAATGTGATGGATAGTGCCTTAGCCACTTCCTTGGCCAGTTCCCTTAGGACCATGGATGTATCATATTAAATGTAAAACACTACTGTAGCTGTAACTTAGGTCAAATAAAACAAAATAAATGAAATAAAAATGCCACCAGTGTTGTTACTTTAGGTTTTAATAATAATTTTCTATGACATGAAATAATTTGATTACCACGACTTACCAGTGGTCAGTGATGGCAACTCAGAAATAATGCTTCACACTCTGAACAAATGGCACACAAAACTTACCTTTGCATTTTAATAACTGGAAATCATTCAATTCTGATTTTTATACAACCAATTATACATTAACATGTACACATACTCAATTCCAGTCACAGTGTATACACATTTTTGGATCTGCAGCAATATAAAATGAGTTCTACCTGTATATACATGTGCAAATCTGAATGAGACCTGAGTAATTTTAAAGTACTATTATTTAAATCTCATAAATTTCAGCCGATGCAAATAAACCTCGGGTTTGACAACTATTGTGAAGAAGCTATTTAAAAAACAATATATAGCACTTTGCTTTAGCTTTATGCATAGCTCTGAGCTCTGTGCAGTACAGTTTCCATTTACAGTCTGAACGATTCAGAAATCTGAAAAGATGCCGACCACGTTCTTCAGTAACTATTGCTTCCTGTGCTTCTTTCTTAATGGTGAGTGATTCATTCTGCCTCCAAACAAGCAAGTGTGGAAGACTTTGACAGGGCTTACATTATACTCTTTCTGCTGCACATATTTTTGTAAGCATTCAAGTTACCCAGGCCCTTGAATTCTTCTGAGAAAAACGATACAATTATACAGTCAAATAGTTAATCGGTGTATCTGGAAGGGAAAGAAAATGAAACAACAGTGGAGCATGAGCATTACCTTAAACATGACACTCTGCTCTGAAGAAACAAAAGAGGAACAGCTTGGACAGAAACCAAAAGGCTGCTCAGAAACCCTCTGTGGGCATGACACACTGCCATGGTAAACATGAGATGCTCTTGAACAGCAACAAATTACCATAGCAAATGGGAAGGAAGCACTGCTGCCAAGGAGGGAATCCAAACTCATCACAAGAGAAGAGTCAGAATCTCTGTACAGTATTAACAGAACAACTTACACAAAAATGTCTGTACACCCCATGCCAGGAGAATGCAGGCACTACCTTGGGAGCTGGTAAAGGACACAGGTTAGCATGGGGGTGTAACTGTGCCTAACCAGCGCTGTTTGGATGCAACTTCCCAGGTATGGAGAAGACAATGGTTTTTTTCTTCCCCTTATTCCTCCTGAACCACAAAAGTGAAGGCACCACTCCAACCATACTCCTCCAGCATAAGGATCCTGGCCCAAAGCTCAGCTGGTGCCATGGCTGCTGTAGTCAAAAACGCCTTTCCTGAAGAAGGGTGAGAATTCGCAGATGGTGTATTTTGACAACGTTAGCCCCACTTTATCGATGTGCAGTGGAGATGATGGAGATTTCAGCAATGCAGAGAAAAAGCTCCTGAGGTATTTCTGTGGAACAAAACGTAAAATGTCATAAGTTTACTTGATCAAATTGATTACAACCACTTGGAAGAATTAAATGAACAGCAAAAAACTCCAAACAAGATCTCCGTGGGCTGTGAACAGTCCTTTTAATAACCATCAGCATTTAAATCCATTTATGAAACAGTCTACAGAAATATTTATATTAAGCTCCAGAAAAGCAGAAAGGAAGTATTTTTTAGCAACTTTTTTATTCTGTGGTTGTGTGGTGATTCCTGGTTTACTCTGCAGTCATATAAAGCTTTCTGCTAATCACAATGTGCTAATACTGTTGCCTATTACCAAACACTATAGCAGGTCCAAACCTCAAATCCATCCTGCATGTGTCCTACATATGGACACAAAATTACTTCAAAAATCTTTCCCTCATGCAGTTTCCACACTCCTTGCATTGAATGGGATTTGTTTTGATGAAGGCTATCCGCAGAAAGCTTGCATGAATTCCATATTATGTCAGAACCTACCAGCATCCTTTCACTGGGCTGCCTCAAAATTGCTTTTCCATTTTTTATGTCTTACTCATAAGAAGCATGTGGGAGATGCTTCCTTTCCTTCCCATAATTAATATTCACTAACCACTGTGCAACCCACAGTCATGTTTGTACCTAGAGAAATTGGGGGATACAAATTAACACAGTTTTCACAAACCTGAACAAATTTCCATCACATGTGGGTTCACTTAGCATGTTTAGTAAGTCATATTTATAACTTTTGAACCAAAGGCAAAAGGTTTGATCAGATAGGTGCTAAAAATGCACCCAGTGAGTGTCACCCAGATACCTGCAAGAGAAATCTCATCTGGAGCACAGGGATAAACTCCTCTTCTGTACTACAGACTGACCAAAGAAAGAGATAACTTTCAAAACATTTGCTAGTCTTGGATTCCATTGGAAATACATTTGCAAGACAGAGAAGCACATCCTCCTCTGAAGAACACAAGATTTAGTTATTTGAATGCAGCAGCTTTGGGGTGATGGAAGTGGTTTGTTCAGGAAACTGTCCTAATTACTCATTCATTTCTCAAGAAGAATTCCTCCAAATTATAACAACCTGCTATCTATCTAAGAGAACAGCTGTTTTAACATCACAGAAAGATGAAAAACAAAACAAACCAAAACAAAACAAAGACCAACGAAACAAAACAAAAAAAAAAGCAGCTGGGACAAAAGCAGCTTGGTAGAAATGGTGAATTTCCTATTTTATTCAGATCTGCCACAGGTTGTATTAATGTCCATGAAAAATTCATTACAGAAATGCCTTCAAGAGGAACTCCAATAGACTAAGAAGCAATTTGCAGTGAGAAACAGATGCCATATCAACATTTTTCATAACTGGTTTCAAAGTAGGGTTCTTTACAAAAAGTCCCAAACCAGTAATGCCCGAAGGATGAATATGCTAGAAAATCAAATGTTAAACATGGCATCCTGTTAAGAGTTTTAGCACTGTGTTGAAAAGTTACTGCAGTAATTCCAGTTTATGACTACCAAAGGCTTAAAGGTACCAGAATATCTCACTGGACACATTACAAGACCTATTGCATTCACCTTGGTATGTATGGCCAGATAATTGAGTGTCATGCCTTTTCTGCAAAGCCATTACTCACTGTTTTGGCATGATAGCTCTAATGGCAAAGTAAAAAATCCCTCTGCTCTAAGCATACACTTATGTGACACACTAGGAACAGCAGGTACACTTCTTCTCCACATCTGTGCTCCAGAGCTGATGAGTGAGTATCACAGATTCTTTGAACACAAAAAAGATCCTTGGGAAAATGGCAACAAGCAGACCCTACCAGATAATGATGGAATTAATTTTATATGAAGGTTTCCTGCCATATGGCTTGACATTATGTGCTCTTCAGCAACCACCTCTGAACAAATTAGCCCTCTTATAAAACCCAGATCTACATTTGCCCTCGTTTGCAATTCTGATATGTTAATATAGCCCAGAGCTGCTGTGCCCTTGACACAAAGAAGCTGTTGCTTCATTGAAACACAGGCTGCTCTGCCCAAAGACATTGGCTGGGAGTGCTCCCCTGTAGTGAGGAAACAGTGACTGGTGGCAGAAATGCTCACATCACAAGCATGGATCCAAGAGCTGTGGCTGGGCACTACAGGGGCAGGTTGTTCTGTCCTGTTGGCTGCAATGGACAGCAAAGTGGAAGAGAGTGACAGGAGAAAAAGAGGAATGCTCCTTACTGAAGTATGGAAAGACACTTCCCAAATTCAAATGTGAAAAGCAGAGGATGAGGGTCACAGCAAGCTGGGACAGGGGCAGGAGCACATCAACACCAATGTGTTGAATGCCAAACGCCATGAATGACAAAAGGTTCCTTGGAGAGGCTGAAGGGATTCAGCATGGACTTCACTGCAGCCCAGGAGGCCACTGCAAGCAGCTGGAGTGGGAGCAAGGCTGCATGAAAGGATCTCCCCTGCCAGGACTCAGTGGGCAGGGAGAAAGCTGGTTTTGAATCTTTTGTATTAAACTCCATTTCCAGCAGCAGATACAATTTTCCTCTACTTACAGAAGAGTGTTATTTATGCTGATTTAAAACTAGGTGGGAAGCACTCTGGTATCTTTTGATGTGTCCTTGAAAAAAAATTCTTAGCAGAGACTGGCAAACTCAGGATACCTTCCTATGGCCAAATTTTATACAAATTAATGATGTGATTTCCTACTGATTAGCAACATTGTCCCTGGCATGCAAAGCACTGTGTTATAGCTACCAGGTTTGCATGACTATCTAGGAAAGAAAAAACTAGTTAACTGCCAAAAGATTCTAACACACTTGGTTTTACTACTAATTTTGATTTGTTAGACTCTGGCTATTTGTTCTGGATTATTTAGCCTGGTAATCAGTGTTCTTCCAAATGCACTTTGGAGTTTCATTTCACTAACAGCATTCAACCTGCTACGCTGCTGGTTTGCTGGAAAATATCCTGATGAAATGTTTATAAATGTCTTGCTTGGTGTGAGGGCACAGGACCCTACAGCACTGTAACAGAGATGTAAAATGGGCAACTTACAGATCAATCATGCTAAACACACACTCACAGGTTGCTCTGGCTAAACACACACTCAGGAACACCAGTTTAGAGAATGGAAATACTCTGTGTGAACAAAACAAGGATAGAAAGCCAGATTAATAAAATAATCCAACATAGAAAAAGCAGCGGGGTTTGCACTCTCTGAAGGCAATATAAACTTCAAACCCTTTAACTTAAAAATTATGACAGCTGTACCTGCAAGTTTGAACTTTGCAAATGAAACAAAACTGGAGGAACTGGTATGAGGCCCAAAGGTTTTTCTTTCTTTACTAGTCTGAGTAGGTTTCCCTCCCTTTTAACTATGTGAATAGCAAAATGGCAACCATTTAAAAAGCTTGTTAAAAATAATTTTAATAGGGTTCACCTTTTCAGCAGTAGGCCAGTGCTCATCTTGTGCTCAATTCATCAGCACAACGAAGTCATTCTAATGATTTTTGCACTACTTTGTGATGTGGGGACTTCATCATTTTATACATTTTAATGTAAAGCCGTAACTTAATTTAAAGTTATTAAAGTTATTACAATCGAAAAGCTTTCTGAAGTGTGGAAGTCTTCTTATCATCCTTTCAATTGTGGCATATTAAAGAGGAATTCAGTTCAGTGACATTGTTCTCCTAATCCATTACTAACGGCGATAGCCTCAGAGACCAATAGCAGAGCTTAGCAAGAATTGGATTTTTCATTAAAATTTGGTGTGTTTAAAAACTCATCAACTCTGGTACTTCTAGAAAGTGAAAAAACTTTGAGCTTTTGCTTTCATACTGCTGTTTTTTGCAATTTCCTCAATAAAGTCAGTGCTTAAAATTCTTTATTAATTACATTTTACAATTAGCATGGAAACACCACCTGCTAGTTTATGCCAGAGCTGAAAGCAACAAAACGTTGAATAAGATAAACCTTACAAGGCTTTGGGGACTTTTTGAGACAATAGGTTCTTTTCTTAGAAACCATACCACCTTTTCAACACCTACATGTCAATGTGACAGTCAAAAGCTTTACCACAAGGTCACAGAAGGTGATTGGTGGCAGAGGCAGGACTAATTAACTTGCTCATCTAACTTCCAACATAGGCTCCTCTCTCCCTTTAATACAGCTGCTAGCTCCTCTTAGCACCAATCACATAATTATTCCGTTGACTAGTGTTAAGTGCTGCAGGCTTTAAATCAGATCTTGATTTGAATTATTCATAGAGCAAAGCACACACAGGTATCACAGCTCTTTTCTGTAGGATATGAATCTGTTATCAAAAAAAAAAAAAACCAAAACCAAACCAAAACCAGACAGACTGAAGCATATTCCCTTAACTCTGAAAAATCACATTACGTTGTAACTAGATATTTGCAAAGGCAGATCTTCCCAAGTAAGACTCTACCCCAAAGCAAGCAGACAAGCACATGATTCGCTTCCAGTCTGTGATCACAAAGATAAGGATCTGTTTAAATGACAAGGCTGACAAAGGGAGCCTGCTGGGATGCTGAAATGGGAGAGCATCTCCTCCTGCATTTGTCTCCTAGAAAGTAATTGCTGGGCACATGCAAAGGAAAATCAACATTTGGGGATCCTTCTCCAAATTAACCAACTTTCTCTATTTTGGACCTTTCCGTTTATGTGTCGAAAAGAAAAAAAATTACTTCCAGGGTGGTTTTTCAAAATACCAAACACTGCAGGAATGCCAGCTATTGTCTAACTACTGTCTACTGACAAAAATAAAGCTGGGCTTAAATGGCACAGACAAGTGATGGTGTCCCACAGAGACTTCAGGTTGGCAAAAGGCCCCATCTGGGGAGATGCTTTATACAGAACATGATAAAAAACCACACAAGAGACCAAGAAAAATAGGATTTAAATTTCTAATTGAATCTGCTTCTTCCTTGTTGGGTTTTTTTTTTCCCCTTGTGTTTTGGGGTTTTTTTAATTGGCAAAAAGCATTAAGATACTGTACAGGGAGATAAGTCAGGACTGGAATGCAGAAGATAGGAACTCCTAGGAAAAGGGCTGCAAGCTAAGCCAGGACAGGCCCCACATCTCAATCACCACCCAGGACTGGATTATCTGGGTATGGAAGACAAGGAAAGCCATTAACCACAACACAGAAAATTCATTTACAAACTGAGTTCCAAGGGAGCAGGTTTTCTTGTGTCAAATATCCTGACATTACACATCAAGGCAAATACAAGATGTCCAAACTGAGGTGTTTTGGAGGCAGTGATCCCAGCAGGCTCCTCCTACACTCCACAAGTATAGCTCAGCCTTGTAGGTCACAGCTCATTTCAACTCAGTTAAGCTTCCCCCTTCCACTCAAACCATCAAACCACTTCCATCAGGGACTACCTAAGGCTAAACTGGGGCATTAGGACTGAATGATGGTTAGCTTAATGCTCTGACAGGTCTCAAAGTAGTTTCAGATCCATTTCTGGAATTATTAAATTTAAGCAAGCAGTGCAGATAGCAAAACTATAGAATATGAGGTGCCATTGCTTTGGAGGACACCAGACTATGACTTCACCTCCACCAATTCCAGATCCAGATCAATTCTCCACTCACCACATATACCTTGCTCAGAAACATTTTGGTCTTTTGTGGGCTTTTTCTTTTCCTTTTCCTTTTTTTCTAATAAAGAAAACATGAAGCTTCAATTCTTTTCCCCAACACCTTAACACGTATTGGAAGATATCATAAAGCAGATTTGAGTAAAGTCTGTGAGCAGAACAGCATGTGATAGTCAATACATCAAGTGATATTTCAGGCCCCTCAGGAAGTACCTAATGTCACCTCTAGATCTGAACACATTTATCTCCTGCACATACCCTTAGGTCATTCTGAGTGTTTGTGATTTCAGAGCAACTGGAAAAAAGACATACTGCCTGGGAGACTACCTGGTGCCTGAACAATCTTATTTCTCTGGAAAAACTTGGAGAGAAAGCTTCTATGACAGGATGACCTGGCCCATTATCTTTTGCTGAAAGACCAGGATGGCTGTGTTCTCCTTCCAAAAACCCTGCCCGATTAGACACTGCCAAAGCTGTGCAAAGCTTCCTTGAGGAGTCAAAGTTGACAAGTGCCTCCAGAATGTGTCTGTCCCTGGTACCAGAGACCTTGTTCAAGTCGCAGATGATTTGTGTAAGCACAAAGAGACTTTTCAGGAGAATAAAGACAGATCCACATGTCTGTAAAATGGCAAATTATTAGTCACATCATATTAACAGGAGGGGGGAGTTACTTGCTTCAGGTTGGCAGGCATTAATTAGCCTCACGGCTGGATTAACACAAGCCAAGAATAAAGAACTGGCTTATTTTAATCAAACCCTTCCTGCTCACTTTGATTAGGCTTAATCAGAAGTGAGGCTGTTTAGAGGTATTGCCTAGAAGTCAGCAAATAAATAAATAAATAAATAGGCAGAGAACATCCCAATCCATATCACCTTACCCTGTGTTTGCACGTCTTACAAGTCTACATACAACTCCAACACCCACACCAATTTTCATCTAAAACAAATTCTACATTGTGAGCTTCCCTAAACAGAAATAATGCAAGCATGGCACTTATGCTAGGTTGTTGGTTTTTTAAAATTTACTAGCAAATATCTTGCCAATGTGACTATGACACAAAGTCAAACTCTTAACTTGTTACACTGAAGCTGTTTACTAAGAAGCTACATGGGAGGAGATGAGATTGAAAGCTCCTACCAAAAATGTAATGTAGCTCTGTCCTGGGGTAATCCAGAATGTTATTGTAATCCATATGTATCTCTGCACCCCCAAAATTGTTACTGCATCCTTAAGACCCTACAAATGAGAACCTTGGGTGTTGTTATAGAGAGTGCTTTTAAAATTGTCACTCTCAGGTGGCTTCCAGTTCTTTTGCCACAGGGTATTTGCTTTGCAGGCTACCTGGTCTTTGCTCAGGCAAAGGCTTTCCCTCCCTTTTTGGGCTCTCTTCTCGTTTTTCTTTTCCCTGGCTCAGAGAGTTAGCAGCTTTGAGCTGCCTTGGGGCAAATTCCACAAGCTCCCACCTGCTGCCACCGAGCAGGACAGCCCCACTCCAGTCCAAGCCACTCTAACTCATCAGTGGCACCTGGCTGAAGAGAGAGGACCACAAGTTGTCCCAGCCCAGCCACCTTGCCTGGCCTGCCCTGCTGTTGCTTGCTGCAAGGACTCTGAAGTCCCTCCACGAGTGCTAGCCCTTGATACAGAGAATTCCAGTTCGATCTCCAGCTGTCAGGGAGATAAGCAGAGCCAGGGCTGGCACAGGACAAAGACAAGACTTTTCCCTTCTCCTTCAAACCGTGTGCTTGGCTGCAGAGTGCCATCTTGGGGGATGGCCTATGTCCCCAGCATTTTCAGGTCTCTCTTCATTGGGGGGGAATCCACAAGGTTTAGTAATTTTGTATCTAGCAGTTACTCACCATTATTTTTTGCCTGTTGCTGTTCTGCTTGTTAGTAAACTGTTATTTCTTCACTTATCTGATGGTATCTCATTCTTTATGTTGGTGGGAAGGGATTGTTTGAGACCTTAAGGGGAGACAACTCATTCCAGAATGTTGTTTTTAAAACTGTCTTAAACGAAGGCAAATGTGGCACCCAATTTAATGGGGAAAAGAGAGAACATGAAAAAATAATATTCTTGTCCCAAAGACCTTGTATAGGGTACAGCACTCACTGGCCACCATGCTGCCTGCTTTAATAATGGCCTTCTGGCACCTAGGTATGTATCCTTATCCCCAGATATTGGCAATTCTGCCCCAGGTAAATATCTTTTTCACATCAGGGACATGAACCAGGATTGCTGTGTAGATATATTCTGTCATAATAATGTATTAAAAGAGAACATCAGGGCCAATGTGAGTTATTTGGGCTGTGTATTCTCTGCTCTTTTCCTGTGCTGGTCTCAGCTGTTTCTCTTGGGGGTTTATTAATAATCACACCCAAACTGTTGGGGGAAAAGTAGAGGATAATTTTTTCCAGCCTTTTACCTCCTTCTCTCCCTTCAGGTCTGGCATGTCACATTTTGAGAAAGTTCAGTAGCCTCTGGATGTTAAAGACACCACATTTTTGTTTTTAATTCCATTAACTCTCCTCTATATGGCCTACAGCATGTTTAGAATCAGAGTTGAGATTTCCAGAAAGGTTGTCCAGAGATCTGCCCCAATGGTGGAAAATTTTGAGTGGTGTGGGATGTGGGAGGATATAGGCCAAGCCCTGAAGGAACTCTCTGCCCTGATAGTTTGGAACTTTCCCCCTGAACAAATTCAGAATCCAGCTGAGGTGAAGAAATACCTGAAAAAAATGACAATGACAGATCTAAAGAGAAGAAGGGTTGGGCCCTGGTTAATGCTTATCGCTCACTGCTCACACAGCAGCAGGTACAGCCAGAGGGGCAGGACAGCAAACCAGCAGACACCCTGGTCACTGGGGCTGCAGTTAAACCAGAAGGGTAGCCTGAGCCTTTAGCAATTCCCCCTGCCCACAGAAATAAATACAAACCCAAATCCATTTGCCTGGTGAATGACGATGGGGAGCCAGGACCCTAACAACTAGCAGAGGAATCAGAAACAGAAATATTCACTGAGTCTTTGTCTTCACAGTCTGAGGAAAGATCTCACCTGATGGCCCAACAAGTCTATATTAAGTTGGTTGGCACTTGGGATCCCTGTCATGTGATGTGGGTACCAATCATGGGATAGCAAGGAGGCCTGAATCTCTCAGCATTTGGCCATGGCTATTAACAAGTGTGAAGGAGGGAACTGCTGCCCAGAAGATCTCCAGCTGCAGCAAGGCCTTTGGAAGACCATGGAGCAAGGAATCCAATGCTTGTGAGAACTGGCTGTGATAGAGATCCTTCTCTCAGATGACAACCAAACCACTAAGAGTCCAGACCTGGTAAAATGTACAACACTGATGTGGCTCAAACTCCCACAGCTAGGGACACCAGCATGTGCCCATGCCCTAGCACTGCTGCGGTGGATTGAGGAGAACGAGACAGTGGGCACTATGACAAGGAGGTTTCAAGCATATGAAGACACTGTACACAGCCTGACACAAGCCCAAATGTCATCTGTGGGAACAGACCAGAGCATATGTGGAAACTGGAAGATGGGATTGCAGAAACCTATCAGAAACTCAGCAAGGAGCTTAAGGAGGGCCTTCTCCAAGTCTTGTCTGTACAGACCAGAGCCCTTGTTATCAGAAGAGGATGTCCCCCAGCTAGGGAGACAAGGTACACCCCACAAGCTGACCTCTGGTTCTTTCTGTGTGACCATGAGGAAGATATGAGAAGATGGGATGGAAAGCCCACTTCTGTCCTGGCAGCATGGGTGTGTAAACTAAAGGGGGAAACAGAGGTTGTTCCACCAGAATGAGTTCCTCCAGTTTCCCATGAGCAAGCTGCTAGGTATAACAGAATGATGACACTTCTGATCCCAGAACAAAACCCCCCCCACACAACACAACAACACCAACACCACCAAACACAAAAACACAAAAAAAAAAACCAAAACCGCCACAATCCCACTTGAAGGGACCTCCAGAAAGCACGCCCAGGGAAGGAACAATAATCAGGACTAGATGAGCCAGGTAGAGGCCAGAGAAAATCAGGTCTATTGGACTGTGTGGATTCAGAGCTCTGGCACATCAGAACCACAGAAATACAAAGCCTTGGTCAACACTGGTGCACAGTGTACTTTAATACCATGGGGACATAGAGGGGCAGAACCCATTTCTATTGCTAGGATGACAGGGGGGTAGCAGCTGACTCTGTTGGCAGCTGAGGTGAGCTTGGCTGGGAAGGAGTGGAGGAAACACCTTATTGTGACTGGTCCAGAGGCCTTGTGTATTCTCAGCATGGATTTCCTCAGGAGTGGTTATTTCAAAGACCCAGAAGGACTCCAGTGGGCTTTTGGGATAGCTGCTGTGGAGACAGAGGGCAGTACACAGTTGAACACCTTGCCGGGTCTCCCAGAGGACCCTTCTGCACTAGGGCTCCTGAGGGTGAAGAACAGCAGGTACCACTTGCCACCACTACAGTGTATCATCAGCAATATGACACCAACCAAGACTGTGAGATTCCCATACATAAGATGATCCGTGAAACAGAGAGCCAGGGACTAGTCAGTAAGACCCATTCAGCCTTTAATAGCCCATATGGCCTGTGCCTAAGTCTGATGGGGAATGGAGACTATCATGGCTTAAATGAAGTCACACCATCACTGAGTGCTGCCATGCTGGACATGCTTGAACTTCATCATGAGCCAGAGACCAAACAAACCCACAAACAAACCAACCACAAAAACACCCACCCCACCAGGGCTACCTGGTCTTTGTCCAGGAAAAGGCTTTCCTTCCCTTTTTGGGTTCTCTTTTCATTTTTGTTCTCAGCTCAGAGGGTTAGCAGTTTTGAGCTACCTTGGAGTGAATTCCACAGGTGCCTGCCATACAGCACTCCTTTGGGCATGTTTAGAGGAACCTAAATGACTCTGGAACTAAGCAGGTAAGAATCAAGCTTCTTTAAGCAGCTAAATTGCACTAAAAAATAGCAGGAATTACATTTTTAGCCCCTTGGGAAAGTCTCTCTATGTTTTTCATGCACAGCATGATACAGATTCCTTGAATCAGAGTTAGTTTCCTCCAAAGCTGTACAGGTAAAGCAGATTTTACCACTACATCTCCAGAAGTGTTTGACTGCCACTAAAATTTCATTTTACCCAAGGTGCTACTGAAATTTACTTGAATTCATATATCTTTTTGAATTCTCTTAATGTGCAAGCATTCTGAGAGATGCCAGTTATGATTCAAGGTGAAACTGCTCTCCTAGGTTTTCAAAACCCAAACTATTCATTATAGCTATTTGGAGCATTTTTCTGTGCAAGTCTAATGGCATGAGCACATTATGCTGAATTACTATTATGCCACATCAATTGAATTAACTTCTGAAGTCAGTCTACATCCCAAATTACAATCTTATTCTGCCTAAAATTCATTTAAAATCCACAGGACTTAATATTTCTTACAATGCCTGCATGCTAGAAGCTTCCATTTATTGGCTTTAGGGAGCTCCAATGAAAACTGAATTGCAGGCTGGCAGGGAAGCAAAAAAAAAAGGCAGCAAGGGCTATGATTTACAGGTGGTCTATCAGTGTGAGTCTTCTTTGGGAAGTGAATGGCCATACTGAAAAGGATCAAAACAGACCTGACTGGTGAAGGAAACCAACCTTTTCTCCGGAGCATAAGTCAAAACAAGTCTTGTCAAAATTTATTCAGAAAGAACAACAGGATTGAGTTTAGAATGCATCCCTGGGCCAGCAGTGACAGAGTGTCATCTGCTGGAGTGGTCTTGGCAAGCACCTTACAAACAATTTGACATGCATCACCCTCTGCTTCCTCTGGTGAAATCACATGCTGGAGGATGACTGATATGCTTGCTTTGAAATGGGGCAGCACCAAATTCAACTCAGTGTCCTTCGCCGAGTGCTCCTTTTACTCATCTGCCCCCATCTGAATGAGCAGAGCCACTTTTGGAGACTTTGATAAAGGTATACAACTTCAAAACTTAATCTGTAGGAGCATGTTGGGAAATTAGTCAATCCTGACAGCAAAACACATCAAGATGTGGAGCTAAACTGGAGCTCAAACTATATGTTGTCTCATTTTCTAAACTTGCTAAATAATGATAAACATACCTCCTTATTTTGTGTTACTCTGAAACATCTAAAAAGGAAAGGGAAGATTAAAAGGCTTACAAATTAAAAATACTATTTAATTTTTTGGTTGAAATGGGGATAAATATTTGATCACACAAGATGGTTTTTGAGGTAGGGACCTGAAGCTGTACACCTGAAGAAAGAAACATGAAAATTCATCTAAAGGGATACATATCTTATGCCAAGTTACCTCCAGTAAACTCTGCAGAGCAAGGCTTGAGACCTGATCTTGAATTAGGCCCAGAGTTTGAGCAAATGAGACCAAGGGTCTGCTTACACTTACCATTCCTTTTGCATCCAGTAGCCTATCAAACCAAAGCTTAAAATTACCTCATCCAGAAAATAACCTTGCACTTAAGTTCCTTCTACAGGACCATCTTTCTCATGTGTTTCTATTACAAGAATAATGTCTTGCATTGCTGTGGGCTGGCTGAAGGTCTACAGTGTTTAATCAAAGTAACATTTTATTGGTATGGGATCAACCGCAGACCTATGCAAAATCCTAATTTCTGCTTCTTTGTATCTAGTGAGTGTAACCAATAAGTAAAATTGATTTTATTCATTCATTTTTTGAAGCCAACAGGGTTTCACACAAGAAGCAGAACCACCCGAAAAAAGGATTAAATGCTTTGCTGCTGAAAGCTGCTGCAACTCCTCTTTGAGGGTTGATGTTTCAAAACCAGAAAAGCAATGCACCTTGGGCTGCCCTAACGATGTGCTGACAGATGGGAACGTGACCTGTGAACTTCCTCTCAGATGGCTAACTGCAAAGACTTACTCTCTGCCAGGAAGACTTCAGTGTTGCTGCTGAAAAGCAGTTATTTTTGTTCTTAATTTTTCAGTGGTTACTAGAGGTTATGAAAGGCACCTGGTGCAGCCTGACTATACCTAAGTTAACAAATGATTTGACATGGATTTCATGTAACTGACATTCACAATGTGGCCCAGCCACACACACTCTTTTGTCTCTGTGGATGCATCTGTGCTCTTTCCTTCCCTGATTCCACAGCATCCCTATTCCTCTAGTGGAAAATTAAAGCCATCACTCCAGGATATTGCATTCTATAATTCAGACTATGGGTATGAAACGATCCTCTCCGGGATTATCAAACACCAACATTTGCAGCGGTTTGCTTTTGCACCAGCAGTCTTACTGATGTGCATTCCTGCCTGTAAAACAAAGACGAGTTTCCTTTCGTCTTCCAGTGAGTACCAAATGTATTCTCAATGAGTTCTGAAGTCCATCCCACCCAGATTCTGCTAAGAACAGTATTTACCACCACCCTGTCAGATGCAAACATTCATTCTGCAAGAGCCAGGCTGGTGAGCAGCTGCATTTAAAGCTCCTTTTATAAAGTTTTGGTATTAGGGATGTTGTTGTAAGCTGATGCCTGTGTCTAATAATTTCCTTTTAGTAATCACTTTGAACAAACATGTACACAGTAGCTTTGAAAGGTCTTTGTGACTGGTGTCAGCCAGGAAAAAAATCTAACAGAAATGGTAACTCTAGCCCCACTTGTTAGGATTTTTACAATAGAAACATCAATTCACCTGTAACTAGCATGAAGCAGGTTCTCTCAGTTAAAGATATCTAGGAATGGGGCAGTGAAACAAAGACTCATGGGGAACATTAACAAAGTTCATACTGAATATTCAGATGCATATTCAGGAGCATCTAAAATCTCATAAAAAGGTTTCTGTCCTCATGACTGCAAGGAAAACCTCAAGGTCTCAGGGAGATTCAAACATTCTGTTTGCCCAAATTTGTTGACAATATTTTGAGGGTTTTTTTCCTTTTCAGACATTTCTACTGCTGGCTTCCATCTAGGTGCTAATTCAAAAACCAGTAAGACACTTCAATAACAAGAATAAATCCAAGTTCAAAAAACAAGGTGCTATTTCCATTATTTCACCTTTTCCTGAAGAACCAGATTCCTGTCAGCAGAAAGTCAGTTTTAAAAGGGAAAGACAGCATGGCTAAATTTAGAGCCCAATAAAAGAAAATACCCTAGAAATCATCACCTCCAAAGGAACTCAAGTAAAAATACAAACTGAAAACCAAACAAAGGATTTGACTTCTAAGTTAATCTAATTTTGGAAGGTTAATTTGGACTGAAGGTAACAGCAATATTTCAGCCAGTTCAGCGTCTACAATACTCTCCCCAGACAGCTCTACATATTGGACAGCAAAATTGAATTACACAGCTCATTCAATATTTATTTCTGCCTCTTGCTTTAACACCTATCATTGAACATCAGCAGACATCAGGAAGTGAGGAGGTTAAGGACAATTGTATTATTAATTTTAAATAAATTAAGCATGTCTATCTTTTAAAGAGGTTCAAAGTACCAAGAAAAAGAAAGAGCAGAGGCAATGCCAGGAAGATGTATATATTTCTACAGAACTTGACATAAGCTCACATTACCATAGTGTTACAGGCTGACTTTCATTCCCTGAGCTCTGTCAGTGGCAGCAAAAGACAACACATAACTCCTACTGACTGCTGAGCTTTATTTCTAGATGACAGACCACAGGATACTGTGAGCTGGAAGAGACCCACAAGGATCAAGTCCAACTCTTAGTGGAATGGCCCATTTGGGGATTAAACCCACAAGGTTGGTGTTACCAGCACCACACTCCAACCAACTGCTAATCCCTAAAAACCTCCTCAGGGATCTTGCTTGTTTCTCTCTTTGCTGTCTGCAAACCAACCTGAGGAAATGCAGCCCTGCAAACAGGGAAGAGGAAACAGGGAACAGAGACAAGGAGACAGCCTGAGGTGTGGGAGAGTTTTTGTTTTCCTTTAAGCAACAACCTGCTCAGATTTTGTTGGTGTAACAGTTGTTTGCTCCTAAACACACTGGTGACAGCAAGGGCAGGAAAGAAAGTCCTTTCTTTCTACAAGGCTTCTGACCAAAGAGTCAAGAGACACAGCTCAATCTGCTCTGTCAGCTTAGACTCCTGCGCAGTTTCTCTGGCTGCACAACGGGAAAATAAGGCTAAGAATAATCTTCATTACTACAGCAAAGCATGAGTCTAAGAGAAAAAAATGAGTCAGGGGATATGATACAGAAACACAGTATCCAAAGAAGCTGGGATTTCAGGAAAATTTAGCGTCATTCACAGACCTAGCAACTCATCAAGGAATAAAAGATACTTTGCAGTTAAAACAGGAATAGATACATTCACTGACTCGAGTATTTCCTGTCACAAGTGCTTCTGTTACAAAGCTTTTGGTTAAAAAAATATGAAAAAATGAATATTCATCATCTGATTTCACTAAAAAAAAGATCCTACATTCTTACCTACTGATTTCTAATTGCAAGAAAGGATAGATACACACTAACTTCTGTTCATTAACTTTAATCAAAAGAATTCTTGGCTGTTTCATTTAAGGGAGATTTAATCAAGCAAGGTTGGCTCTGTAGTGAAATTAAAGTCTTTAAACCACAGAACAATTAATTTAGAGTTTTGCCCTGCAACAGGTCCCTGATGAAAAACTAAATTAATAGATTGCAATAGGGCATCTTTGGGCAGATAATTTGAAATACAATTTTGATGTTTTCTCTTAAGATATATAGGTAAAAACTTGCACACTCTTTTTCCAAAGCTCTGTGGTAATGTCAAATACAGTTCAAAAGACTTGATATTATACCAACAAACACCAAAGCTAAAGTGTTTATATTGCAACTACATATCATGCTGGAGATCAAAGTCACATTCTCAGGTTCATCTCAGACAAAAATAATTCACATAATGTGTTTTCCTACAAACAAGACATTGTGAAGCTTTTGGTTTGTACCAGATAGGATAAATAAAAGAACTTAATGTAATACACAAACTTTGAATTTACTGTGATTTAAAAATCACAACTGTTGTAATTCAGGGCTCTCTGGATTCTTTTACTCCAAGTAACACCATCTCCATTGTGGTGAAATATGCCCACTTCTAAACCCAGGGTGAAATAAGGTAACACTGCCTCTCAATCTTCAAACAAAGCAAACTCTACAAGAGCCAGCCCCCCTTATTCCAGTTGTCTGGAAAGGTACTAAAACCCCAACTGTACTTCTCAGTACTACTGTCACAAGAATCCTAGAGATGATGTGTAGGAAAAACTAAATTCTTCCTAAACTGCATCACAAAGGGACAAATCTAATTAGGCACAAGGAAAACTGCAGTTGCTAAGAGATGACCTGTGGGAAGCACTGAACTAGCCAAAGCTACTTCAATGCAAAAAGTTCAGGAAAAATTATATGGAGTTCCATCCTATTCAAAATGTATGAATACCTAATGTAAAAACTGGAAGGGAAGAGCAATTTCTTCTTCACCACCAGTGGGATGACAGCTCCACTATAATCCTAAATTACAGAATATTTTTTCAGAACACTTATCAGATTGGTATTTCAGGCTATCATTTATTTTTAGTCAATAAGATAAGCTCAGACGTTGAATAAAAATATACATTTGTGTTGCTCTGGAAGCTGAGCTTTTCCTTTTCTAAAAATGCTGTATTAGCCAATAGCTCTTGACTAACCAAGTGGAACAACTGAAAAAGCTTTTATTCCCTACTACAGCTATACCAACACATCACCTGTGAAGACTGAAAGAGATTGATTGCAAGGGGTTTTCAGCAAATCAAGGTACAGGATCAGATGTGAAACTCAACTCAATACAAGCCATGTTTCTACTTGATCCCAAGGTCTAATGCTCTCACCTTCTACCTGACCAAATTCCCATTGGAGAAACACACCACAGTCCAAAAGCCAAGGACCCACATCCCTCCCAGAGACAATCCATCCATTTATTACTTTCCTGTTAGCCCACTGAAGTGTGCTCAAGGTGCACACTGGACTGAAAGCCACAAGGCATGAACAACCAGTATTTGAAATAGGACTGGTGCCTGAGCCATCTTCCACTATGGCAGTGTAATTGCCACCTTCACAACACAACTCAAGATGTGCTTTGAGCCTTCAAAGCATCACTTGACTTCAGAAACCATCACTGCTTAGGTGGTTTCTCTCACTCTTCACCAAGGAGGCTGCAGCTGTGTGAGCTGAAACTCTCCAGCCATTGGCAAAACCCAAGCAAACCAGTGCAAAACATGTAGTGAAAAGGAAATACCGTGATTAGAGATCTCTATCATCTCTAATAAGATAGAGGTTTGATAAGCTTTTAACTGATAAGGGCATTTTGAGCAGCTTTTTGCATCAAATTCCTCATGGCAAGGATAGTAACATTTGCTTGGTTCCTTGTCCTCTTTATCAATCTTGCTCTTAGCCACAGAGGATCTTCAGTTTCTCAACACTGAGTGAGTCAGTGTCAGGACTACTGAGTGGAATGGCCAAGTGGCATATGGCAAAACATATTCATGTGAACAGTTGTCATATATTGTGCTTGCAAAACATATAGGTAATAAAGTTTTAATGATGTATTTTAGTTAAAATAGATACAATTTAATTTTCAGTTAAAACCTGGCTATATAGAGAGCTGTAAGTACTACATGGCCATGATCAAAACATTGCTATACACTGCAGTTTTAACATTAGAACAATTACAGTAAAATCTGTTAGTGAATAAACAAAAGGTCAGAATGATTAGGGGATTAAATCTTTTACAGGTACAAAAATATGCAAATTGAATACTACACTGGAACATGGCCATGCCTTTATGCTGTCTATTGAGGACATGAAAGAAAAATAAATTCATTTTGTGCTTCCTGTAAGACAGCTTCACATCAGAAGTCAGTGGGAGGATGTTTTGTTGGTAGATCAAAGAAAAGGTGAAGTACATAGAAGTAATTCAAACCACCTAAGAAAATATTCCAGTTGTAAGCAATCTACTATTACATTCATTTGTCTAAAGCTCTACAAAATGCTATTTTAGCTGAACAAAGAATATAGTTCTTAATGACTTGCATGATCAAGCAATCCCCATGTTGCTACAATATAGTTGCAGGGTGTACAGTTTAGTCTTTGATCACACCTCTTCTTCCTTCCCAAAACCCCACCTCCTGCCCCTGGGCTACAATAAAACATGCATTAACATAGAAATATAAAGACCAGAATTATGCCATCCACACAGCACTGTAGAACTAGCAGAGTAACTCAAAACCTCAAACTCAATAACCTAATCCACAATAAAATTAATTTTTAAAATTAATTGAAAGAAACAGAATATATTCAGAAAGCTGGGTTACAAAATGAAACTCAAAGATGCCTAAATATTGCTTTCGTTCTGTCATGAGGTATTTGGATATAGTAACTATGATAAAATAGTAAAGCCCAAAAAACCAAACTGCATTTAAAGTAGCAGTATATTTTTTTAATCATGTCTTGCACAGAGGCCATCTGTCTACAGTGAACATTTACCTCACCTTTCCCCCTTAAGTAAATGTATCTCCTATGAATATCTCTAAAGAGCTCCTTTTATTTTCTCTAGACTAGTAGTAATTCATTTTTTAAGAGATGTTTCATTACTTTGCAATCTACTGCTGCCATCTCCTGTGTTAAATGAGGCAGCAAGCACCTTACAAGCAGGCTATTTAATGTTGATCACATGGGAAAGGTTTCTGTTGGTGAAGCAAGGGAGTGCTGCACGTAAACACACAGCAGAAGCCTGTTAAAAAGTTGGAATTACCTCCAAGTGACACCGTCGCTCTGCAATCACTCGCTCATCCTTGTTTCCAAAGAGCTTCTTTGGAGGGAATTCTAAAGTGGCAACCTGGAAGACATTAAAGGATGAATCAGCATCAGAAGTGACAAGCTGAAATGAGAAATTCTGTTCAAACCGCAAAGCAACTGGGGAGAAGAAACTGCCAAATATTCATGAGCTACACCATATGCTATTAGTAAATCTCACATTATACATTTCTACTTGAGGTTATTATGATCTGCTCTGTAGAACTGCTAAGATAACAATGCATTTTGTCATCAGAGAGCGACTGAAAGAAATTTTAGGAATTGGACTGCCACTGTTTTCCCACAAAAATATTAAAAATTTGCAATCCAAATGAGACAAGATAGCATCAAATAGGAAGTGAAAACAATTTCTGCAGGAAAGTGTATCTTAAAAGACTGCATCCAGCCTCTTAAAATCTGTGGTGTCCAACTGTATGGTGGTGTAATTTTTTGGGGTTTTCTTATGTTCTATCATAAATGTAAGATCATTGGACTTAAGAACTATCACTGAAGTCATGCTCTAGGAGATGCATTGCTGGACTCCAGACAACACTTGACCTGAAGCTTTGGTTGTGCCCTGAACTACCATTTCTTGTAACTCAGCTGTAGCTCAATCCCATTCAAACATGGCCACGCTGGAAGCTGATAGCTTTAACTTCTGATGAGAATTCATACATGCAGGCAAAATCTTGCTTTATCACACGAAAATGAGAACAAGGCAGTGGCACAACTGCTAAAAACAACTGCTCCTATCTGTATTTTAGGTCTTCCACAGAGGTGTTCAAAGCTATCTCCTCATTTTTTTTCCATCCTATGGAGGGTGAGAAGGGGTGTGTGTGTAAGGGAGAGAGAGAGGGAGGGAGGAAACTGTCTCCCCTTTTTGTACACCAATAAATAAAATGCTTGATCTAATTCCAGCCAGCTATATCTGGAAAACACACAAAAGACTCAAGAGTTGGTAACAAGTATCAATGAACTAGGTCTGCTAAACCACTGCTAGGAACAATGCAGGAGAAAGCAAGTCCTCCCCCCATAATTTGTGTTTGCACTTGAAGGTACATCAAACCCATTTTTTCCCCAGAGACAGAAATATGCAACCTCCCATTGGCATTGCTGGATTTGTTTTGCAGGAGAAACCCCTGTATTAAAACTGCCTCCTGTATTAATTCCCTAGGCTGTTTGATAATATTGAACTAATAAAAAAGATGCATCATTTTCTAGTCTATCAGCACATACAGGACTGTAGAGAATTTATGGCTGGTTACAAGGAGCAGACATACTGAATTAAATGAGGAGCTCCATTACTAACATCGAATGTAAGCATCTTTGAAATACAGAGAAATTCTGCAACACACACAATTTATTCCCACTCTCTTGTTCAACTCCAACTGTGATAACTTGAAAGAAATGCCTAGACATCTTAAAATGAGCAAATTAAAGTGATGTGGGGCACCAGAGGAGATGGAAGAGCTATCTGCTCTGCATCAGTCTTACCAGTATGTCTCAGTAACATTCCTCAAATTTCTGCAACCATATTCTTCTCATTGTGCCTCCCTCTTCATGTTGGCAGAACAAGCAATACAAAACCAAACAACATCCTATAATTATGTCCTGGGGACTTATTTTCACTGCATTACTCACTTCTTCACCTATACAGGATTATAAGTGCTAATATTTTCAAGGACTTCAAAATTCCCCACCTGCAGAAACTGTACTTTATTATTATCATGTCACTACCAGGAACAAGCAAGGTAAAACAACTACCACCACAATTCCCTCCTGGCTGTAGGGAGATTGTTTTTATATTTATTTGCTAATAAATTCTTTCATTACAGAATTTTAAAACAGTGTCTATTAAAAACCAATTTGCACAATGAACCTGCCACTACAGCATCCTCAGACCTACTCTGTGGAGTCAAAGCAAGGTCTTACAGCTAAAATCAGGAATGATTTCTTTATCTAAATTAATTTTCATCTGAACAGGAATTTGGGGCTAATTCTGTATAACTTCAGATAAGCAAGTTGTTTTCCAAAGCTTTCTGGATGTATCTTAGAAGAAAACCAGTTTTATTTTATAAACCAATGTGTTTTGCTGAATACTTTGAAACAGAAGAAGCTACTCACACTGTTTCACCATTTCTTAACTCCCAAATCACTACCATGCACATATCTCTGAAACCAAACCAATAAAGTCCATTACTACAGTCATGAATTTAATATGGAAGACAAAGGCTGCAGCCAGTAAACTTCACTCTGCAATATTCAAAGTCACAACACGATCCTATCAGAAAATCATGAGTTTACTGCTGGTCAAGATGTGGGGATCTGAATACTTTGTATGCAATAAAAGCCACCACACAGATCACAATGTCAATGTGCTGAACTATCCTTGACATACATATATAAGTTACTTATGTTTGTAATATGCCAGTGTTGCCAGTATATACACAAAATATACCTATATATAAATATATGTCACTTGGAAGGATTTTTCATCCTGCAGAAGTATGTTATAAAGGACTAATCTTTTACTGCAGGTGGCATCTCTATGGGGCAGATGATGCTCAACCTCAGACCTGATGGAACATTTCTGTGTCCCATACTTTACCATTTGTCCCGTGGCTCCTCTTTTAGCCAAATGATTGGCAGATGGCCATCTTACAAATAAAGTACCAAGACCATTTCTGTCACATAACAGATGACCACCCAGCTCCATGACAGAAAATCCTCCAGCCACAGATTTCATCATCACTTCAGCAACCCAGTTATTTCAATGGGCTCTACATGCCAAGAGTCTAATCCCCACCAAAATGAGAAAGAAGGCTTGAGTTCCAGGCCATCCAAACACTTAATAGAGACATGACAGCACTAGTTCCCACCTACTTTGCAGCTTGAAAATTTTCTTTGCAAGATGAGAACTGGGTGCATTCATGCAGCAGTGTGAATTATGCAGTTCTCTATCTGGCTGAAATTTCAATGTAATAGGAAGCCAGTCCATTGCACTATTTTTATATAGAAATACATTATTAGTATATTTACCAGAGATAGTATCCTTATCTTATATACATATATATACATATATATACACACACCATTGATCTTCAACACTCTGACTTATAAAATTATTTCTTTAATGCAGGGAAAAATACGTTGATGCAAGAGCCCCACAAATATACAGAGTGATAATAAAACGTTCTCATCTCACCATAATTTTGGTTTATAAAAATATGAATTAAAAAAACCCAGCAACACAAATACACTGAAGTAGTGATAATTTTACAATAACAGTCTATAAAAATCATCTGTCCTAATGTTCTATTTGATATACAGACTCCAAACATAATTGTGTGAGATTCAGCAAAGCAAGGTTCAGTAGAATTTTGAGGTTTATTTAAAATACTTTACTCATTTAAGCCAAAGTGTAGCAGCAAATATTACAATAAATTCAAATTTTGCTATTAGGGGTGCTACATCACCTTTATGAAACTGCACAGTAACTTCAGTGGATATAAACACTGCCACAAGTTAATGCACACAGAACAGAATTTTGTTCTGGCACTGAAATATGTAAGAGATCTCAGAGGTGTGGATTTTGCATCAAGATGTTTGCCTTGCCTCAAACACTGTAAGGGAATTTCACGCTATCCAGATCCAGGACCCTAAATTATTCTTTCAGAATTAAAAGTTTGTGTACCCTCTGGCTCAAATTCATTTTTCAAGGCTCTCACCTTGACTACGAGATTAACGTTTTGCAACAACACAAGGCGTAACAGTGGGACTTAACAGGTAGCAAGGTAAATTATTCTCCTTCCATGGAATTTCTGAAGCACACCCCTCCCTTCCCTGTCCCCCTTCCTGCAGTGGCAATGGAAGCATTTGGCAGGCAGTCTTTTTTGGCAGGGATGTTTTGTCATTTTCTAGGGCTGCTGATGAGGTGATGTATTTTCTGTCAGGGGAAATTAAGAGGCACATTCCCCAGCCTGATAGGAAGAGAGGGCTTGAATGATTTCCTGAGAAGCTTCTGTATGTAGCGTGCAAGATTTCTAATTTTTATTCTGACAGCAGAAGCATCTCCCTACTATATTTAATTATTGCATTGTTGCAATCCAAATTCCATTCTACCCACAGGAGTGTGTGCATGCATGCATACCTGTACTGTGGGCAAGGCTGGGACTATGCTTAGACCCAAAAGGCAAAGGCAGATGACATATTTTAAAATAGTACAGAGAGACCTTCAGACTGCATATCAGTACTCCTAATATCTTGTAGAAATTGAACTTTTTACATTTAATGATGTTTATCCTAGCTGGCAATTGTTGCTAGGCAGTAGCAGTCTTAGAGAGAGGCAAACAGTCATTTGCAATTTATTCCCTAATTCCTTTATAATAAAGGCCATGTTTTATTTCTGGGTCTTGTATTACTTAGAGGCATGTTATTTGTCTGTCTCAGCAATATTATCTGCAAGAAACAATGCTTACCTGCCACAATGGAGTATTTGTGAGTTAGTGCAATCAAGTTTAGACAGTATTAGGTGAAGTCCTCAATGGAAAGGTGCTTCATCCCCAACACAGGTTATTCCAGTAAACTTTAAACAGCTGAATGGATTCCTCTACTCCCACATTCCAGCCTGGCTTTTACCAGGCATTTAGTGTTGGTAAGAGCAGATGGCAGAACAGCAAGTAACTCTTATTCTGACCTTAAGATTCTGGGAACAGCACATACCTAACAACATCTATATGGAAGCAAACCCTTTTAAAGTAAAAGGGTTCATAGCCTTCAACTACAGAGCCCCAGAGAGAGATGCAAATTTGTAGACTGGTTTCTTGGAAACCAAGAGAGTGAAAATGAAGGCTCCAATACCATGAAAGGCTCTGCCTGGGATAGGGTGCACTCTCATTTCAGGATTTTTAGGAAAAAAAGCCATCAGCACTTGAAGGCTGTCCTTTAATTTCTATTATAATCTGTTAGAGACTCTTCACTGACATTTATTATGTATGCCTGGGGACCTGCTAGATTTAATTCAGTTCAGGGGTTTTATGGTAAAGCAGAATAGAATATGCTAATGAAAAGTCTTGTATAGTATTTTGCAGGTGATATTTCAATATATAGTGGACCAAAGTAAAATAGCACATAATACAGACATGTAGGCTTGTCACTTCTGAAGCATGAAATTGTTCCAAGTGTTATGCTCCCTAAACATTAAAAAAGTTCCATTTTCCTACATCAAGCAAAAATCTACAGGATTGAAACATCTCATTATTTCTGGCTGGTATAGTCTGTGTTTTAGTGCCTACAATAAGGTGTAAGTTTTTTTAAGGAAGAAAAACAGGGCAGACATTGATGGAGGCTGAGTCATCTTTAACTTTTCATCCCCAATTCTCTTTGTACTTCCATTTCCATGTTTTGATACATTTAAATGGTGGGGAAAAGGGGGAAAAAAGAAAATTAAGGAAATGCTAACTATTAAAATTAAAAAGTCTTTCACTCTCATGTTACTTTTACAACTCTGTATTTTTTTCATTTTTCAAAGAGTACTTCTGACTTTTGATCCTTTGTACCAGAAATCTCTGTCACAGATGAGAAAAGTTAAAGAGAAGAACGTGACACAGTTTTGCAGCCAGTGTGGCTGCACCTGACTTGAACTTGCAGGGAGAAATGAAAGAAAAAACTGTCCTACTTTCACTTTTTGAAGTTTAAACAAAGCAACTGAAGCCTCAACTTCTCAAGACATTCTAAGACTTCCAGAGTCTAAAGAAACTAGATGGAAGCTGAATTTTTAACTAGGAACTTGCACAAAGTATGTAGGCATTTGACAACAAGGCTGGGGGGGGGAATGCTTGATTTCTGTATTTTTATTTGTATTTTGACTGAAATAAATGACCTTTTCTACACAATTTCATAAGAAAGCAGTGGGCAAAGGTAAAAAGTTAACGCTTATTGGACAGATTAAAGGCTGCTTTATAAATTCTGAAAACAATCAAATGAAGATCAAAGAGAAATCTTTTGATATACTATCCACTAAAAATGAAACCAACAAAATAACATGTAAAAAAACCTAAGTCATATTTTTGGCAGATATAGCTCAAACTATTTAGAGTGAAGAAAACTCTGAACTTATTCTCCTTTAAACAAAATACTAACCCACTCCTCCATTGTGTAAACCTTTCAGTACTCACCCAGCATGAGGTAAGTCATGCCCTCAGAAGACAGAAGGATTAAAGTCATTATTTTCCTTTATCAATTAATCAAGGAGAGGGAATATCCAGGGAATTATTTTCTGGATATTCAGATTTTTACCTATTTTTCCTCTTCCATTTCTAATACTTTATTTTTCCCATCTCTTACAACACTTCTTCCACTTTCCAGCTTCCCAACTTGTCTCTGTTTTAATACTATGCTTCCCTCCATTCCTACATGACCTACCTAGTTCTTCTTCTTACTCTACTGGGCCATATGTCATCCTCCCTACCTACTAGAAGGGGAGAGGGATTTGATATTCTCAAGAGGCAGCATATCCAAGGATTAGCCAAAGCTCTGAGGTGGACCCATGTCAGCCTTCTAATGGAGTGAACTCTTTGGAGAAGGCTGACCAGCTTTTAAGCACCAACAAAATCACTATTTATTATTTTTAGAAAAGGTTAATTAACCTCCTGAAGTGAGGAAAACTCAAATGAAATAGAACAGGAAAAAGTATGTAAGCAACCTTCCTCCTCCACACAGGGTCTCTGCAGAGGGCCTAACACAGTCACTCCTTCAGTGTCTTTGAGGGGAGCAAACTCTGCTCCCGAGCTCTGTGCAGTGTTTCCAAGAGCCAAGGAGCTGCTTTAGGCTCCTCCCTGCTGCATCTCATTGCTTTAGGCTCATCCCTGCTGTGTCTCATTGCTTTAGGCTCATCCCTGCTGTGTCTCAGCTCTCAGGTTTACAGCTTTCTGTTGCTGTCCTTCCTTGCTGCTACAGGCACCAGGGCCTGGATCCCACTCAAACACACACAAGGCAATGAGCATCTCCCTTCCTTCCTTGGGCAAGTCTACTCTGAAAAATCCTAAATAAATTGGTTGGCAAATATTTCCTTTCTGACAAATGTAAGAGATTGCAGCAATATACCAGACTTCTGGGGTTTGGGGTTTTTTGGTGGGTTTTGCCCCCCTGGTATTTCCTGTACACAATCTATGCCACAATTTGGTTTCTAGTCCCTTTACAGCACAGCTTTTTCTCTTCAAAGAAGCTGCTTTGCCCCACATACATGAGAACATTCTTTTCTTTCTGCTATCCATCCTTTTTGCTCCACACCAAAGGTTTACCTAACCTTTTCATTTCTGGCTGGCAGGGGCAACTCCTGGTTTGCACATTGCTTTTTGCTTGACCCCTAATGGCAGCAGCCCAGTGAGCCAGGTTGGCTTTATCCCCTTCAGCACACATCCCATCGAGGCCAGAGTGCACTGGAGACCTTCCTAGGGTTAACCTGCCAAGAAGCCTGTTTGGCAGCTTCTCCACTCTACTTAGACTGGCTACAATTCCTTGCCTTCTTCCTACACATCTCTCTGGAACATCATGCATGTCTGTATCTATATTTCTAGGCAGATCTTAGTGCCAAGAAGCACAAGCACTTACACCTCCTCCCAGAAATATTCTGTTCCAAGAAATTGATATTCACCAATAAATGAGCATCTTCTCAGGACACACAAGCTCTCACAGCTCGGCTGTCTTTAGTTTTGTGGAATTCTCTTTGAACTTTCAAGATCTTTTGCCAGTTACCTTCCTCAGACAGGCATAATTGTTTCTCCAAAGAACATTTTAACTCTCTCTGTCCCACTTACAAGGGGTAAGGACAGAAAAAGAGACATTCTCCTCTGAACCACCCCGAAACCTCCCTCTGATGATGCAAAATGACCAAATAGGATTAGACACCAAAGATTTCTCTGGCTTTCAATCATGCCTACCTGCCCATCAAATAATTATTTGTTCAGTCAAAAGGGTTTGAGAGCTCTCATATCCATGTTTCTCCTTTAAACCAACAAGCTTACCAAGACTTAATGTGCAGTTTTGGAGCTATGGTGAGCTGTGGAGGCCATGGATTATCATGCCATTTTAACTCCATTTAGTTTGCCTCCTGTTAATGACAAAAATCAAATTAACTGCAACCAAAGAGGTTACCTTGCACTACAGGAGTATTTTTCTTTTCCTTAAAGCAATTCTAGACTATTCGGAATAACAGCATACCAAAATAAAGCCATAAACAAGAGTCTATATAATATTTGAAAAATTACTTCATTGTTTGGTCCATTATAAGCAGTACAATAACATTTAGATACAGAATAACTACGAAAATGAGCTATAGGACATAACAAAGTTCATGCAAACCTTGCACATTTCTATAAAATTATGCAGTCTGGGGATTTTAATATCTTTTATAAAAATCAGAAGCTAATGTAGCCAAGGCATCTTTCCAAATATAAACCAATACCTGTATAGCTCTTAGGATTACCAATCAAGGAGAAACAGACAAAAATTGGCCCAAATGGGAAAGAAAACACTTGGAGTTTCATATGCAGGCTGTAAAAAGGCACAGAACAAGATGGTGCAGAAGCAGCATACATCAACCAAGAGATATAATGGCCTTGGATGTAAACCAGTCAAAACTAAATAAAAATAATTACATTTGAGTTGTAGATGTGTTTGGAAAGTAAGCATGAAAAATTCCTAACACACCAATCTTGATTTCCCTCCCTTGTTCATCTATCCCTTACTCCAAGACAGAAGTCTTTGGGGGAAAAATACCAGCATGGCATGCCAGACCATGGTCTAAGGCAAGGGTATGTGCTGCCCTAGAGATTAAATTAACAGATTTAATACCTACTCTCTATGCTTCTAGGCCATGATTTTGCCAACTAAACATTAATCTTTCTTCATGTAGTCTCAGCTCTTGGTTAGTTCTTCTAAGAAATGGCAACAACTGCTGGGTTTGCAAGGTTGTGTCTGCAAAGCTCAACACATTAATCCATCTTTATCAAGGTATGACTCAAACCCCACTTCTCAAAAATGTAAAAAAGTGATTTTTGGGAGCTCTCTATAGGGTTTCTTTTCCTTTCAAAAATGATTTAGGATTTGATTCATTATCTTCCTGCTGGGATTTCCAGCAAGGTCTAGGCCACACCTGCAATAGCACAAGGTGGGTCATGTATCAACCCTACATTCACCATGGCTGCACCCAGCCAGGAGCTCCAACTGTGCACCACATTCCTGCTGCTGCCATGGTGCCTATGGGGCTACTTGGACTCCATGCTGAGAAGTTACAACACCATTTGATTTAAGAAACAGGCTCAGAGAAGGGGATTCACCACAGCAGTTTTTACAGCTCTCCCTGAGCAGGGTTGCTCGTTGCACATGAGCTCATCTCAGTGACACCTGGCAGCATTTATGACACATCCCCATCTCATGGGGCTGACTGATACCGTAAATTTCAGTCACCCTTGCCTTTGAGAAATGCTAATAATGAAAACTCATCAACAAGCAGCAATAATTTCTGCTGCTGACTAGATGGATTCCTTCCTGACTACTCAAAATTAATGGCAGCTCCCAGGGTCTTAAAGAACAGCTGTCACAGAGAAATACACCTGCAAACAAACATGCAGCATGCCTTCAAGTGTGATTTGTTATAAGATATAAAGTGCTAACTCTCACAACAAACTGGACTGATTACAAGGAGAAGTTAGACAGCCTTCTGCATCATTTGAAATGATAAAACCAGAGAAAAGGCAGCGCAGGCACACAAAAGGGAAGCTTAAAAGAAATTACTTAGTTCCCCCTCCAACAGTGACTGATAATCATATAGGTTATACATTCATTTTAATTTATGTCCAGTTGTACAGACACTTTAGAACTAGCTGCTTTATCACAAACTTAAAAATTAGCTGTAAACCTCATACAAATTTGGGATTTTCCTACCACCATTACTGTTGTCACTAGACAAAGCTTAAAAAGACAGGTAACAAATTAGATGTAATAAACTTAAGAGATATATTTTCAGGAGTTTGCTTAGCAGAGGATTTTGAACGTGCAGGGCAGAAAAAGCAACTCTGGGTACAGAAAGACCACTGTTACTATCAGTTTCATGAGCAATACCCTATTTAGGACTGCTCTTGAGAGTCAGGATGGTGGGTAAGAATAGGTATTTGTTTCCAAGTCTAATAAAATTTTTTGATCAAGCACTTGAAGCTAAATGCTTCATAACCAAGACACATGTATATATATATACCACATGCACATGGAAAACTCAAAGACACACTCATGAAAATGCCAACATGGTATGGAAGCCAACATCATAACTTTGGGCAGGGGAGACAAGAGGGATGTGTTTAACTATTGGAATAATTTGGGGATCAATTACATGTTAGTAATTTCAGAATTCCCATCTATCAGATGCTTTCTAGAAGAATGTTTGTCCCCACCAAGCACTGCTTCACTGAGGCTGTGCAAGAGTCATGCTGCTCCACCTACACAAGTTTTAGTAACCTGAGAAAACAGGGGAAAGCTAAAAGACCACATTAATGTTTTCATTATTTTTTACAGCAACTTTACAATGAGTTACAGCACATATGAGCCTTCAGATACAATCAGAATGGAAATTATGCTACTCTACCTATTTAAATAAAATTCTGCAATACATTAATTTGCAATTACTTTACAATACTGGTCCTATCAAAAAACTGAACTTAAAAGTAAAGGTCTCCTTATTTATTCCCTGATTTAAAAATAAAAATGGAGTTAGATTCGACTGTGCAGAGAGTAATTTAAGGTTTTGAAATACTGCTAAAGCTCTGCTTCTGTTTTTTTTTTCCATAGAAGACATAACAAGACTAGGACATGCAGTGTTCAGAAGCAGTTTGAAAGAAATTCAAAAAAATTTCCTGGAAAATACAGAGGGTACACTCAAAGAGTTTCAGAATACCTGCACTGCTGACAAAAGTGCACAACACAAACATTAAGGGATCATTAATACCCAGTACTACCTACAGTTAAGTATGACAGAAAATAACAAATTCAACATAGAAGAAATTGGCTATACAAAACCATACCTTTAATTATTTTTATTATTCACAGCATTTTAACCAATTACAAATAACCATGAATTAATAGAACATTTTAACATTGTGTCCAAAAGTCTGGCAGCCATGAGAAACGTGCTTTTTCATCTCACCTTCACTCACATCACTAACATTCTCATATCGAATTTTGTTTTTCAGACATGCCCAGACAGTTTACCCTCCAACATTGTTATTCCTGGCTTTGGTTCTGAAATATGTCCTACAGTAAACTGGATAACATCCTCAGCTTTCAGTCTTCTCTTGACATCTTCAGTTCTATACCTGCAGCTCAATATTCTTCCTGAGAGCCACTGCTTCTTTGTGTTTGTTTCATATTAAACCACAAGAGATTGTATTTTATTGATTTTTGTCATGCATACATGTCAAATAAATTTTTTGGCTTGGGCTTTCTTGCTTTAGGCTCTCTGGAGGGATACAGAATTCTCTCTTACAAGATGGAGCTTTCTGTACATTATGTGTTGCAGGGACAGATGGTAAAAGACCCTTCCATTTTTTTTTTTTTTAATATATTTACATTACAGCAGTCAAGAGAGCTTTACAGGAAGATCTCACTGTGAATACCAAACAAGGCATTTAGAAACTCCTGTAGTAACTGTACTACCAGGTGCACAGGCTAGAGAAATTTGTTTTCTTCCTTTCTTCTAAAGTAAATTTATTTTTGACTGAGAAACACAGTAGTACTTTCGCCATATTGAGTCTGAAAGATCATTAGCAGGAACATGAAAAACTAATACCTGAAAAAGACCCTTAGACAAAAAGTGTCTCTTACAGATCCTAACAATGCTAACTTTAAGGTTGGTTTTAGCATCCTAGAATGGTTTGGGTTGGGAAGGACCTTAAAGCCCATCTCGTTCCAACCTCCCCCTTATGGGCAGGGATGCCTTCCATTAGACCAGGTTGTCCAGCCTGGCCTTGAACACTTTTGGGGATGGGGCAGCCACAGCTTTTCTGGGCAACCTGTACCAGTGCCTCACCAACCTCACAGGGAAGAATTTCTTCCTAAAATCTAACCTAAACCTACTCTCAGTCAATTTAAAACCATTTCTCCTTGTTCTGTCACTCCATGCTCGGGTAAAAAATCCCTCCCCAGCTCTCCTGAAGCCCCTTTAGGTACTGGAAGGTGCCTAAGGTCTCCCCAGAGCAGCTCTCTCATTCTGTCTTCATGGGAGAGGCACTCCAGCCCTCTGAGCATCTTCCCAGCCCTCCTCTGGACTCTCCCCCATGTCCACCTGCTGCCCACAGTGCTCTACATGCACTGGGATGCAGTTGGCTTTCCAGGCTGCAAGCACACCTTGCTGGGTGACGTTGGTGTCATTGGCAAACGTGCCTCTCCTCGTTTGGGAGCACAAGGCTGAGCACAGCACTTCTGCTCTTTTACTCCTCTAGAGGAGCTAGAGAAACTATAAGCCATAAATGTATATTAAAATGTGCAACAACTGTTGCTAGATACAGAGGGGGATAATTTTCAGAAGCTTTCCTTTCTTGCAGACTATATTAGCTAAGAGTTACCTGTATCTCAATCCTATTTAGATTATAAATCACTCATTTGATGAATACAGCAACGCCAAAATAAACAGCTAAATAGTCTTACTGTGCTGCAAAATCCACAATCTGTTTTTCCCTGTTCATTCTTCCAGTGGTTCCAAAGGGAGAATAAACCTGAAATGTCCTACTCAACAGCTGCCTCATGAAGCACAAAAGAAGCATGGTATAATTCTCCAGATCAGGCAGTCAATAAAATTTAGCAAACAGTTTCACATGTGCAGTAATACCATCTCAATATGTAAGGAAAAAACACTACAGGCAGTACAGTTGGAGCCTGACAGTTTTCGTTACTCTTATACATTTTTTGTTCAAAATTTACCAGGGTATTTTCAGAAAAACAATAGTTTGAGCTGGGTCACTATATCCTAAATCAACCGATATGAAAGAATTTTACTTGAAAGATCTACTTAATCTAGCAGCATATTCCTGACAAACCCAACAAGAACAAGCTGTTTTTCACAAACCCCTTGGAAGGCAGTGAGACTGCCACTAACAGCTAATGATTAATAGAGCACGTGTCCAAAAGTCCCCTGAAGGAAGGTAATCATAAAAAAAAAAAAAACAGCAAAACCTCCAATCCTTCCCTCTGCTTTTCACTAAGCAGCAAGAAAACAGACACAGGGTTGCAGCCTAAGGGTTGCAGCCTAAGGCATTCCTCAAGCCAAGAGACAGAAACAGCTAAGAAATGGCTCAGTCTCAATGAGCACCTAAACCTTCAGCTATAGTGTCTTGGAATTCTTCTCAGAGGCATTCCTCTCTCACAGATAGCTGTTATCCATACAAAACTGTTTTACCGATAAAACAACAAGAATATTTTGATATTGTGCAAATTCAGTAGATAATTGAGCAGAGCCTTGAAAAATCTCATTATCGAACAATCAAAGGAATTATTCTGTCAAATGGTTCATAAATTCTGAGATGACAGACTCACCACACCTGTCCAAATGCTTTTTTCAATTTCTGTGTTACTCATGTGCAAGACATTTGCACAGCACAATCAATGAAACCAGGCATTTGATGCCTGCCTGCTGACTAAACTTGTTTCATTCTGAATCTACCAGAAGACCTATAAAGCTCTGAGAATTGGTTGGAAGCTCACAGGTTTCCCATGCTGCAAGGGAAAAACCAAAAAAGACCAGGTCCTCATCAACAACCAAAACCCAGCAGGGAAGAAAGGAAATGAGGAGAGATAGAGAGAAGCTGTATTTCTGCAGAATCACAGGCACCAAGCCAAGAAAACTTTTCTGCACAAATCTGGCACCTAAAGCAACAACAATCACAATTCCAGAGTTGGGTTTTTACAAAGCTCTTACACATTCAGATTTAGTTTTCTGACAAGAAACTCACAGACTGATTTCATTCTCCAACTAGAAATAGTTTGAGAATTGCATATTGTGATGGAAACAAATATGCCAGGGGGGTTTGCTGTTGTCTCTGATGATCCAGTCCTGATTAGCAACTACCAATTCAGAGGGACCACATGGAATAAATACATTTCCCTGTAATCAAGCTTTCACTGAACTACATGATATGGTTAGCAGCAAAGTTTTTCACACTTTACTTATTGGAATGAACTCTCCTGTTCATTTTCAGACTGATGTACTGAGAAAAATGCTAAAAATTTCTTTTAAAAATTTCAGCAGTTTCATGGAAGCTTTTAAAGATCTACTACTACAATCCCATCTGCAGGTAGTGGCAAAGTAAGGCGAACTACATATATAAACCTGCAGGCTTGCAGAATGCTCTGAACATAATATAATTAGTAATAGGAGCTGGAAACATGTATGTGACAAACTATGCTTCCTGTGTACGCACTTCCTGCCAGTTATAGGTGACAAGAATATGAATATTAAAATTAACCATACCGTAATTATTGTAATTGGTACTGAATGAAGCTGAAGGCTGTAATCACATGCTCATATAATAGTATTAAAGGGTTTACACACAAATAGGTGTTCTAAAACTTATTGCTTTTTTATTTCAATGTCTGTGGAAAGATGTATTACCAAGGCTACTAAATTCCCAGGCTAGAAAGTAAAAATTTGGATCTGTCATGAATTTAGGATTCACATTTTAAAACTTATTTTCTAAATGCTTTTCTACATCTAATTCTGCCACAATACATATCATAGCATTTGCTATTTACAAGCACATCAATGTTGCAAATAATTTTCATTTTCAGCTGTGCCCTAAAATACAGTTTCCATTTAAAAAAAAAGGCTTTTAGACTGTTTATACATTCTTGGTGCTTGTTCTACGGTTCTTATACTAAATCTGTGAGTCCTATTATGTTTTACCACTGTTTAAAACCAAATTTCCAAAACTACATACATTAGTCTTGACTATTTGGAAAAAAAAAAAACCAAATTTACTATTTCATATCCAGATACCCAGAAACATCCTTCCAGTTCAGCCAGAACACATCAACAAGCTTATTTCTTCACTGGATCAAATCTTCAAAGAAATAAACAAATCTCAAAATATTGTTAGAGAGTATGCTTACAAAAGGTCATGGGGTTCTATTAAAGTACCTGAACTGAGAATCCATATCCAAATAAACCTGAACTTCTAAAAACAGAGATAGCATTTGGAGCAAGATTCATACAATCATGTTCAGTATTACATGCTACACCTGCTCTCTCCAGTGCATGCAACCCATGATTTTAAACTGCCCCTTGGTCTCAAGAATTTCTAAACATCAATGTCAACAATCAGTGAATTTGTGAACAGATTGAGATTTCAGCCATTGCAGGATCTAGGCTGTGGCATAATCACAGCAGGTTTCAGAACAAAATCATTTTCAATATGGTCTTAGGAATGTTCAGTTATTTACAGCTATACTGCTCTATGCTACCTAAAACTGAACACTAGAAGCATCCAAATGCCTAGAATTTCTCATTCAACGTGAGCATACTACCTAAAGCTTACATACCAACTAAACATGCAGTCACTAATGCCAGTAAACTAGAAAATCCAATGATAAAACCAGCAGAGCTTCAGACCAACCAGCTTGGATGCAATAAGCTTCTGATTTCTGCAGCAAAATTAGCTCCTAAGCTCCAGGAGCTCACTAGTTACATGGCAACTGGCTCACCAGCCTTGCAAGCCAAGTACCTTGATACCAGAAGATTAACATAAAATTCGTATTCAATAAAACTCTACAGCTGCAGAGTCACAAACCAGAATTGGAACAGTCAGACAGCCAAGATCCCAGCCCAAACACTGCCCCAAAGTGCTCTGCACAAGTCTGCTGTGTTATTGCTCTGCTCCTGGTTTCATTTCTGTTTGAATTCTTTATTGGAAGGGAGCATTCTGCATCTCTGATAGGACTTCAAAAAATAATTTAATAATTACGTAAGTACACAGAAACTGGCTAATTATGCTTGAGATTATTGAGGGGAAGGGAAAAACAAAATCCCCAAACTCGCACCAACCATGTCTTGAAAATTAGTAAAATATTGTATCTCTCTCAGTGATCTTTTCCAGAATCCAAGGATGTTCTCCTAAAATTAATGACTTCACCTCAAATTCATCCCCTCTCCATTATCTGTGCCACCAGGTCGTGTTGAAGATTTCTTCCACTTATTACTTATCAAGAGCACCAGATGTAAGGACCACTTACAAATGAAACACAGACTGCCTGCCCTGGCAGTCACCCAAAAGAGGAGTAAAGAAACAAAAGGAAAGGACAGTGAGACCAGTCAGTGGTGGCTCCATGAACAGTTCATGCCTCTCCATTAATCATTACACAGCTGAACTACACCTGAACAATAAGTAGTACTAGAAAAGTGTCTAAAATGAACTTAAGAAACAATTACAAAACTGGTGTCTGCTCTATTTTAATAGCAAACATACACATGATGTGTTGGGTGGTTGTGAGCAGTGTGGATGGATGGAACAGGTACTGTCTTCACTGAGATGCAAACACTTGTCTTTCTTCACTGAGAAGCAAAATACTTTGGATGAAAAATGGACAAACTACTTTTGAGTTTTGAAAAATCTGAAATATTCTGAAGTATTTAAAAATATTTTTTAAATAAGCTTGCAACAAATGTTTTGATTTCAGTATGTTTTCCAAAATATTCACTTACTACTTCTGAAAAATCTGAGAAATATTTTCTGGTCTTTGAGTTTCACACAATTCTTACAGGTTATGACCTATAATTTGTTAAAAATTATAAATAGTCCTTTTGTACCTCAGAGCCTGAAAGATACAAATATATACTTATACAGAGACCTCTATACATCACCATCATATTTTACATTCTGTTAAATAAGCTAGAAGTCAATAGCTTTGGGACTTCTGCAGAAATCTTCCCTACACACTTATGCCCTTATCTCCATGAATGAATATATAAATGCAAGCATGCCTTGTAGCTTCTCCTTGGCAGCTCTCCAGGGATTTGCTAATATTTTAAGTTAAAAATCACTATTAGCAATAAAAATGCCTCTAAGCAAGATGCTTTCCTTAACAACATGTGGGCACTTTTATGCACACAGAAAGAGGTTTCAAGATGACTGACAGGTAACTCCATAAGCAGAGCCGACAGTGAAAGCCCCAAAAAACCTGAATGCAAGTGGGACTTAAGGACTCCTGCATGAAGGAGGGACTTCATAAACCTTGGATTTAGGAACTGTTTCTCTGCTCTCCTTTGAAAGAGGGTAGAAATAGGAAAATATTAGGAGAATGAGAAAGCATAAGGAGAGTGAGATTTCCCTTGCAGCAAGATGTGGATCATGAAGAAAAGATTTTCAGCAGAAACTAACACTCTGGTAGTATTCCAAAACCAGTAGCTGGTGGGAAAAGAGGAAGAAGGAGAGGAAAATAGGAGAATCCAACTCTGCAAGTTCTCACTTCTCTATTGAGAATGAGTAGTCCATTTGCTCCTGTCTCTGACTAATAACAACAAGTGCGTTCATTAGAGAGACTACTGCAACTGAAAGCCAAGTATGGTCTTAATTAAAACTCCGAAAGTAATCAAATGGTCATTAACAATCCGGCAGTGTAAGAAAGCTGGAACTGGGCAAATGAAAATTATGTAGACATCCCCCACCAAAAAAACCAGGCACTCTTAAACACAGTTATCTGCCACTGGCCCAATCTCACCCTGGTGCAGCTTCTTCAGTCTTTCAAAATTTGCATGTGACACATTTTAGTTAGATATGCACTTGTCAGCAGCCACTTAATTAGAAGAAACGTGCAGAAACATAATATATATGGCATCTTGTAAGACCAGAAGACATTAGATAGTTTCTGCTTTTGAAAGAGATACTTTTTTCTAAAACTTTCCTAATGAATCAGTTTGCCAAGACATCCCTCTGGGAATTCAGGGGTAGGAACATGAAATGCAAGATCAGCAAATTATTAAAATACCAATACAGTGACTCAGAGCTGAGCAATTAATGAGCTGGAAAGTTCACTTCTAAAACCAGGACACTCACATATTAAACATGTCCACAGTATTTTTGCTGTTCATAATAAATATTAATTTAGAGTGGAAAGTTGAATTGTGCAAAATAAAACTCAACTATGATGGATTCTGACGAGATCCTTTTAAGGATCAAGTTTCTTTGGAATAACACATAGTGACTGAAGACATTACTCTGCCAAGTTTGGTATTAAAATCAAATTTATCATCATGGTGAATACTAAATAGGTGAATGACAGTCGAGCAGAAGCAGACAGATGAGTTTCAATTTACTGAACAAACTGAACTGCTACTCACATTGCAACACTAATCCAAAATTACCATAAATTAAAGTTATTTTAAATAAAGGTAAAAATATGGAAAGCCATTGATCATTCACAAGTTCATGATAATGAAATTCTTTCAAAGAAAACAAATGCCAAATCTTTACTGCAGCACACAATATTTTGTGTTTCATCCATCACAATATGATCCTCCCCTCTGATAAAGGACACAGCAACCTGTAGAAATGCTGATGAGTAGAACAAACCCCCTGCATATTATGTAGGTCGCTTCTGCCCACAAGCCTGCCATTCCCTTGTGATGCCCTAAGTCTCAAGGCAGGAATGGACACAACAGAAGAGCCTGTACTATGTAAAACAGAGCAGACATCATCAGTGCTACAGGGGTTTCCAGGACAGTTACTTATTTATCAGTACCTGTCTAAAAGCAATACCTAACATGATCAAATGCTTGTCTCGTTTGTCCTAATCTTTAGCATGATTGGTATTTAGCAAATGTGCATATTTGAACCTCTCTGATAATTTAGTGAAAGTTACTGTGAAATGAAAGCTCAGTCAAGGCTGGAAAAAATACTATTGGCAACCTTGTAAGACTTGGTATTTGCAGTGACCTAAAGTTGTTCACAAGTGAACAGATAGCTTAATAAAACATACTATTATGTGTTTCCTACATGGAAATTAGACAGTTATTCATTGGCATAACTAAACCAGCAATTCCATTAATGTACCAGATGTGAATCACAGTAAGTTTACCTAAGACACAGACATATGGCAACACAGAAGTGTCAATAAGGAACAAACTGGCACATTAAACTAGTGAATGGATTGACCATGCAAGGAAAACCACAAACAGAGAGAATATGATAAAAGAAAATAAGCTGCAAAAGAAAATTGCCTCTATAAGATACTTATAAAGTGAGCAGTGTAGAGAATTTAAAATATAGATAAAATCCACAGGAAAAATATTAACTATGAACTATTAATGACAACAAAAACAACTTTAGCTGCAAAGACTCCAAGATGAAGAAAACTATGTACCTGTGCTCTAGGCTGGGATCTTTTCCTGCTGTACACTCTTGGATGCTGGACTTTTATTTGACCTAATAATACCACTCATGTTCTCATGGTTCCTCAAACAAACAAACAAATAAATAATAATAATAAAACAACCACTCCCTCCTGTAACACCAAAAAAGCCCGAATTTGTACTGTCAGTCAAAAATACTTGATTCAAAAAGGTGAAATTAATATGCTGCAGCACACAGGACATCTTAATAGTGGCTTTAAGAACATCAGATTCTTCCTGAATCCAAGTACTACCAATTACTACTATTCAATTATTCCATCCTGAATCCAGTGTAGTAATTGATGCAACTGTTAAAGCCAAATGCAACTGTTAAAGCCAAATGTAACTGTTAAAGCCAAATTCAATTGTTCCTCAATGTACTGTCAAGACCAATAACCAACCCCAAAGAAGACTACACTAGCACATTTTCCTAAATAGGAAAAATCAGTCTGCACAGGGATTCAGGTGGTCCTTTTCCACGTCAACTGGATGATTGGCTGGCTCTTTTTTTCTAGAGTTAGATGCAATTAGGATACTCCCATTGACAGACTGTAACTCTAACATCCAAGAGGAAATGGCAATGTATTCAAATAAAAAATATAACACTGACAATCACAAGTAATATTTTTAAAAGCATTTGTGGAAAGAACATTTCAATTTTCCATTAAAAACTCAACTTTACCTTAAAATTTTTCTGTCATTTAAAAAAGATAACCTAATTTTATTTTCTCTCTCTCTCTCTCTCTCTCTCTCTCTCTCTCTCTCTCTCCTTTTTCTTTTTTAGTTTAACTTTTTCTTAGATATTTGGTGCACAGTAGTTTCCATTCCTGGTTTTCATACTGTTTTGGAATGGGAACAATCTTGAGCCCCAGACTCAAGGTCTGCTCCATGCTCATTTCATTTTTATCTCAAAGCATATGTTAATGAAGACCAAGAAAGCATGTGCACACTATTGCATGTCTCTCCTTCTTGAACTTATTCATGTTTTTTAATATACTGCCCAGGCTTCTTTACTTGTGCTAACTCTCAAATCAAGATCACTTTCATTGCTTGAATGATTTATTTCATCTAATATCCAAGGGAACATGTAGGAAGGAAGAAAAATGTTAATAATTAAAAGTTAGATGTGAAAACTGTAATTCCACAAATGCTCACTCCAATGAACTAAAGCTCCATCAGGCACAGCTCCTTACCCTGAATGCCCAGAGTCTCCCAGGTGGTCAGAAAGATCAATTTTTCATTTTGCAGAAACCTGAAAGCCACTATTACCAAGGGGTATCCTTGGAGCAACACTTTCCTTTTAAATGAGAAGTTTTCAGGATGACAAGATCTGACTGCAAGTATTTTGCAACGAACAAAACAACAACCTTCAGTGAATGACGCCAGTCAGCAGTAAAGGGAATTTATGGCCAGAAGCAACACACAGTCACAGTTTCACTGCAACATCCATCCTGTATCAAGCACCCTTGGAGCTCTGAAGTGCTGAAGGGCTTGACATATATCTGAGAGGAGTTATAGAATCATAAAATCATTTGGGTTGGAAGAGACCTTTAAAGGCCATTGAGTCCAACCCCCTGTCATAAGCAGAAACATCTTCAACTAGATCAGGTTGCTCAGAGTTCCAGCCAACCTGCTTTTGAATATATCCAGGAATGATGCATCCATTACTTCTCTGGGCAACCTGCACCATAGTAAAAATTTTCTTTCTTTTATCTATTCTGAATCTGCATCCTTCAGTTTAACACCATTATCCCTTGTCCTACTGCAACACCTCTGCTGCAAAATCTGTCCCCATCTTTCTAACAATCTCCTTTCAACAACTGAAAGGATGTTATCAGGCCTACCCAGAGCCTTCTCTTCTCCAGGTTGAACAACCCTGACTCTCTCAGCCTCTCTCCATAGAAGAGGTGCTCCAGCCATCTGATCAACCTAGTGTCCCTCCTCTGGATCCACTCCAAGAGGTCCATGTACTTCCTTTGCTGAGGATTCCAGAGCTGGATGGTTAGGTCTCACCAGAGCAGAGTAGAGGTAGAGAATCACCTCATTAGACCTGCTGGCCACTCTTCTGATGCAGTCCAGGACATGACTGGCTTTACTGGCTGCAAGTGCACATTGCTGGGTCATGCCCAGCCTCTCACCCACCAGCACCCCCACGTCCTTCTCAGCAGGGCTGCTCTGAATCCCTTCATTCCCCATCCTGGGAATTCCCCAATTCCTCATACTGGGAATTGTCTACACCCAGGTGCACTTGGCCTTGTTGAATCTCATGAGATTCCCATGGGCCTATTTCTCAAATTCATCTAGGTTCCTCTGGATGGCATTCCATCCCTCATGCTTGTGAGCTGCACTCAGCTGGGTGTCATCTGCAAACTTGCTGAGGGTGTGCTTGATCCTGCTGTGTCAACTCATGGAGGTATTTAACAGCACTGGTCCCACTACCCACCCCTGAGGGATACCACTTGTCACTGATATCTGTGTGGACCTTAAGCCATATTGACTACCTCCTGCTGGATGTGACCACCCAAGCAATTCCTTATCTATCAAAACAGTTCATCCAATTTAGAGAAAAGAACGTAGTGGGGACCAACTGTTCTGAGGTGATCCGTAATGTTATTGTATTCCATATCTATCTGGATATGGAATAATTGTTAATCTCCTTCAGACTTTGCAGCTGGGGACCTTGTGTGTGTGTGGGGACGCTATTGGGGGCGTTTTTAAAATCAGCCCTCCCAGGCAACTTCTGGTCCTTTGCTGCATGGTATTTGCTCTGCAGGCTGTTTAGACCTGGTTCAGATAAAGCTTTTCTTCCCTTTTCAGGCTCTCTTTTCATTTTTGGTTTCTTTCCCATCCTGGAGAGAGTGCAGTTAGCAGGTTTGAGTTGCCTTGAGGTGAGTTCCAGGGGTGCCTGCTGGTCGCTGTGGGTGGCCCTGCTCCAGTGAGCTGCTCTGAATCATCAGCTGCCTGCTCCAGGAGAGAAGACTATGGGAGCAGAGCCTCTCTCTGGCAACTTTGGCTTTACAACTGTAGCCACTCCTAAAGACTGCACTTTGCAATTAGAAACTGTCTCGAAGAGAACTTTGCAAACTCTGCCAGCAGAAAAAAAACTGTATTGGTGAAGTCATGCTTGCTATCTGAAAACACCTCCTTTTTGAGTCAACATAGTTCAAACTGCTTTTTTTTAAGTCTCTATCCTTTTCTTTAAAAGAAGTTTTAACAGAACTCACCTCTGGGTACTTCAGTTTTAAAGTTTTATGCAATTCTCGAAAACGACTGTACCGACGAAATACTGTCCATGTCTCATCCAGGACTGTGATCTAGAGCAGACAAAATAAGAAGAAGAAACAGAAGTAAACCCACACAGCGTACAACACTAAAATCCATGCAGTATACACAGTTGTAAGATTAAAATGGACAATTCTTAGCTGTCTTAAATCTACAAACTTATGTAAGTTTATCTAATTTTTCTTTCATTACAGTGATAGAACTGTATTTAATAAGGAGCACTGATTGCAAAGCAAAAAAAAAAACCTGAATGCATTTACTCCTTATTCTGCAGTGGTTTGACAAGACTGTAAACACATTAGAACATCCCCGATCCTCAACTATTTCTTGGTGCAGCTATATGACTCTCACCACTACAATCAGTGGGTGTTCCATTAATGAATTAATAATACCCAGCATAAGTGTAGTGTAACCTCTCTATATATTCACAGAAATGTATATTCTTGTATACATAGATATTAACAATAAATGTACATTTCTCAGACACACAGAGCTCATTACCGCATAGAGTGGGATTCCAGTTTGTAGGGTAAGATATTACACATGCCAGCTTTCAGTAGAAGATACTCCTTTAAGACACTTGGTCTGTGTCTTCAATATGGTGAGGAACATCCCATTTATACAGGAAGTTCTCTTAAAATCAACATGATTAGTCCTGTGAACAAAGGGCATCACAACAGGAGCAAAGACGAAGGGCAAACCAACCTTACCATCAGTTATTCCCAAAATTCTCACTGGAACTGAGATACCAAACACTATCTGAAATTAGGTGAAATTAAGGACATTTCTAAGTGGGTCATAAAAGTGCTGTGACTAGGGCATTTGACTTTACAGCAAAGTCTTTGTGCAGCTCTGGTGACCCAAGGCTACCAAGAAGCCAAGCTGCAGGGTGAGTGAACATTACTCCACACAGACCAACAGAGATGGAGAGAGCCAACTGGCACTGCTTAAAACTGAACACTGCTGCTTTTTTAATCAAATAGGCCTTATATGTTGCATTACCTCTGTCTGGGTATGATTTTCTGCATGAAGATAAAAAATAAGCAATTTCACTAAGACACAGGCTTTTTAATCCTAAGTGACTCCTAAAATTAACAAGCAGTTCACTCACTACTGAGTGTATCAAAAAGTTATGGAGGTAAAGAAATGTGCAACGGAGCAGGATAACTGCGAAAAAGAAATCAGAGCAACAAAGCCAGAGGAAAGCAGTGTCCAAGCACCAACCCTACCCCACACTTGCAACAAACTCATCTCTGGTCCATCCTTCTCCATCCCTGCTGCCTTTGCTGCTGTATACAGAACAGGGAAACTAGAGGAAGTGTTCTGAAAACCAGAAATTATTATGTGTCTTATGACAAGAGGAATGAGGTTTGGGATGGGATTTTTTCTATTTTCACCTCAATTTTAAACTAAAGAGGAAAGCAAACAAAACAAGCCTTCTCAAAACTTTTTGCAAACATTGTAACATAGGCTCTTCTAGCATGTCACCACAATGACCACTCATTGTTTCTTTAAAAAATTGTCTTTTGTATCACCAATAAGCTTGACTGCTCCCAAGAGCCACCATCCCTGGAAGTGTTCAGAAAAGTGTGGATATGGCACTTGAGGACATGGTTTAATGGTGAACATGGTGGTGGTGCAGAGCTGACATTTGGACTTGATGATCTTGTTTCTTCAAACCTTCACAATTCTGTCATTTTAAGACACCTGCACAATAGACTATATTGCCTCAACACATTGTTAACAGTGTCTCAAACTTGACAACTCAGGTGAACAGATTTAACATTCATAGGCAGGTTTAACTAAAAAAAAATTAGTAACTATTCAGGAATATGCATGTTACACCAATGTGGATTAACCAATTAACCACCCTATTCTGAATAATTAGAGGACTGTGGGACTTCAATGTTCAAGTGGATAATGGTCAAGTGTAATGGCTAATCATAAAATAAAGATGCTAGCCATTGCTGCATTCTTTTTGCTTTAATTCTGTCTTTTAATATTTTAGAGTTATGAACATTTGCTGTGTTAATTTCTTTTGTATATGATCTTTATTCCAAAGGAACCTCTATTTTTCCCTGGGGTTTCCACAGAAGGAGGAGCAACCTAGCCCAAAGCATCCAGGACTCCTCCAGCCACAAAGCCTGGGGAAGAGCAGGCATGTCATGTTGGCTGTGCATCTGAACGTTAAGTGATAGGATGGCACCAAACTTACCCAAATCAAATTGCCTGCAGCTAATCATTTATTAGCTCTCTTCTACAAAGTTTAATAACTTGGTAGAGATGGACAAGAAGGAAAACAGCAAAGCCATGCATCTGTGCTGGTTGAGAACTGAGTGGTTTTTGGTGGCTTGGTTTGACTTGACTTGGTCCCTTGTCATCCTCTTTGTTTACTTTGCTTTGTTTACTTTCCAAATTCTTGTAACGAGACTATCAGGTAATTGCAAAATTTTATTGTTGTTACAGCTGGTACTATTGAAAAATGAATTTCAATGCTAAACAAAATCTTAACTGGCCCCCAAAGCACAGCAATAATGTTATTAGGACAGATAAAATCAAACTCCACATGTATGAAGAGAATTACATTGCACCTGGCAAAGCAACAGCATTTCTAGAACAGAGCCTTTTACTCCTAGAGCTGATCCAACAAGTTTGGGTTGGGATTCTTTTCCCCCATTTAAAAAAAAACTGTATGACACTATACCCTCTGTAGGAATGGGACAGGGACATGAGCAGATGCTTTGAACAAGTAAAGCAATTTTGAAAAGCCCCTTAGTTTTTACATAATTTGCTAATACAGTTTAAAATATTTTCTTAAGAACAAAAACCAAATGGTTAAGCATATCTGCAAGGTAGATTTTAGAATACTCTAATCTAGGCACTGCTGTGATCCTAGACTTGCCTTAGAATTGTGTGTTGTTTTGTTTTCCTCATTCAAAGGCACCATGTAAAGGCATCCTATGTAAAATCTATAAATCTGAAAGGAGATATTACAGTCCTGTCTCCTTATCTTTTCTTCTCATGATGACTGATAGGAAATAACCTAGGAGACACTTTCAATTGATTCCACTGTAAAGCACATCACAGAACTTGTCTTCTTTCTGCCCCATTGCAGTAGAAGTGAAACAATGGCTGGGAGAGAAAAAGCAATATTCCACCTGACTCTGAAAGCAGTCAGAAAAAACAAATGCCAACATTCTTTATCTGGGCTGGTTAAACTGTCTACAGTCATCACAAGAACTTGTATTTCTTCAAATGGACCTTGCTGAAACTTCCTCACACAATGAAAACAGCATGTGAAAAGCTGGAAGTTTTCTAAAAAATTCTTATAAACTTTTTCTATGTCTTCCTGAGGGTATTAATCTGATAAGGTTGACAGAATATTAGACTTTTTACTAATTTAGGTACTTATGGGGCATGCATAATTTTCTTGAAGAACTACATATCAATGACAACTGCCCCTGCTTTACTCCCACTCTGCAATAGCTCACCAAACTCAGAAAGAAATTTAGACTAGAAATGTGGACTTTTTGAGCAGATCCAACACAGTATCTGGCTGAACAGAAATGCAACTGGATGTGAAGGAAAGCACTGCTTTAGGATGCATCTGCCTGGATCTTATAGGGAACTTGTCAGACATCACTAAAAGGCTTTGAAACACAAGAAAACCAGTTTTGAAAGAATATCAAACAGGATAAAGAAAAGAAAGGAATTGACAAAAATGAGGGAAAGCTGAGTAAGAATGAGAAGGCTTATCTGCAACTTTCACTATAGTCAGAAGATCCCTGCAGGGCTGTGCTTGATTCCAGGCTTTGTTTCCATCACCCTCTCTCAGCAGACCCTGTATTTCTTTACAAGAGCTGGAGTTCCACCTTCCCTGCTGCCTTGCTGCTCCTTCCACCATCCACAGCTCCTTTCTGCAGCCATAGGCACTGTCTGTAACAGATGCCACTGATTTTATTGGTGCAAAAGCTCTTCCCACACACTGTTTCTAGCACAGTCTTGTCAGAATATCCTGCATATGACACAACATGAAAGGAAGGGGGGAATACAAGAATAGCTCTGTGGCATTCCAATTCAGCTCTAACATAAATATGTTTAGACCTGATTAAGTTATTACTGTTTCATCATGTCTTTAAAGACAACACATAAAATTGTCACTCAAATGGAAGTTTTTTTGGAAATGGATCAATTCATACAGAATACTTAACAGCAGACTAGTACAAACAGTTCCATGACGTATCCTGCTGCAAAAGAAAGTACTGTCTTAACTCTAATAAAGTATGGGTTTCTTTCTGTTTTGGATTCTCTCCAGTCAGTTCTTGTGGGACTCACTCAACATCTTGAAATAGCATCTATATCCAGTGAAAGAACCTGAGTGGACAGACCATGTTGCTGGCCTGTTCCCATACATGTCTAGACGGACAAGATGAACCTGCACTAAAAGAAAATATTGTTGGATAGTATGTTAGAGTTGAAAGACTTATGAACTGACCACCATGCTTGCCAAGGAAAGTGGAACTCATTCTCTCTCTTCTGGCATATAAACAAAACAGTCTTTAGTACTGCATGTCACAAGAAGAAATGTATGTATGTATGTTATATACAGAAGTTTATTATATTTGTTCCTCTGTAAAACAATATGCAGGATTTAACTGCAAACACAACAACTAGAAACATCTGTTGAAGAAGACACCTCTGAGATAACTAGGATTCACAGTTTTGGGGACTGTCTTAAAATTCAACTCAATCATCACTTGCCCCTTTGTCAGGTTCCAAAGTGCAATGACATGAAGGTAAGTCAGCTACCCATCTTCCCAAAAGCAGGAGGAACCTTGCTGAAGAAAGCTTATTTGGGACCTAGCAGAGGAAATGAGATTAGCAACATCTACCTCAGCCCTTTCCCACAACTGACATGTATTTCAGATGACCTGGAAATAAACTTGAACTAAGTGAAGTAAGGCTGAAATCAGGAATTATTTTGACAGCTGACATGGTATTCTGACCTGTGAGAAAGAGATGGAATGAACAGGTACATGTTCTTCCCCTTCTGCCACATTTTCCTGATTTTTAAGGCAAAAAAAATACAAACCCACTATTCCATATGTTCTAATTTTCTACAGAATAACTGTAGGAGCTTCTGAAGATTAATACAGATCAAAGTAGGGCTGGGAGCTCTGCAGGAAAAAGGTTTAAAATAGAGAAGTTTGTGGAAGGTCTGTGGATTGTAGTGTGGAGCTAAATCCTGACTACAGCAGAAGCAACCTGCTGTGACACAAAGACCTGGAGGGAAAGGGAAAAGCATTAACAGTTGATCAATTCATGAGAGGGAATTCATGTGAGGAGTAAGAAACATCCCCAAAACTGCCAAACTGCACATACTCTTTGAACTGTTCCTCCTTGCTACGATCTTGTAGAGGCTTACACGGATTTTACCGATGAAGGCAGAATACTTGGAAAAGAAATCCACCTATATATTCAGAACAGAAGCTACCTTTTTACTTTATCCATCTTCACTAACCATTACCTAGTCTAGTAAATCCCATGTGCTGAAAATTGTTGGTGAGAAGAAGAATCCTTGGGGAAGTTTAATGTGCACCTACTCATCTCTCAGCATCTCCCCAGCTCTACGCTTTCACTGGCACCAAGAAAATCAAAGTTCAACATGCAAAAGAAGGTATTTCACACACAAATAGTTTGGTTTGGTTCAAAATGAAAATTTAAATCAGCACATACAAAGCTAAGACTGCCCATCTTAATAGAAATCTTTTCACAAGAGAGCACAGCTCAAAAATGGTCCTTCACACTGTCAGAAAGGTCACTTCCCTCCACCTCACAGCAGCTAACGAAGCACCTGGAAGCACATTCGGTGAAGCAGGCTGCCAATTCTGTTTCCAATGCCATGGACATCAGTTATGCTACATGTCCACACACACTGAGAACACATTTCCAATTCGACTTCAGATCTTGCTCTGAAAAAACACTGGCTGAGTACCAGAGGAAACAAAATTAATATGCTTTTTCCCCCCCCCCAGCATTTCTGCGCAGAAAATCAACTGAGAGAGCCACTAGAATGAAGAGGAAGCAGATAACAGTTTGGAGAAGCAGCACCCTGGAAATACAGAGTGGGAAAAATCAGAGCAAGAAAGAGAGCCTGAAAGGAATCAAGCCTTTGTTGTGCATATGTTCAAAACACTTTAATTATGCTTTCATGCTTTCATTATTTCAGGTATGTATTTCCAGTCTAAGCCTTTTCTACACCTGATACTTGCAGCTCAATAAAGGGCTTTTCTATAACCAATATGCATTTAATCCTCATCTCTGGAACTCTTCAAACTGAACTAACATTGGCTCTGGAACTGCTCATCCCAAGAGTTTGGTCACTAGCCTCCTCTGTACAATCAATCCACTTGGAAAATAAAACACTGTCTTTATAGTGTCCTATACTGTGCATTCTTCTCACAACCTCTGTTATTTAAGAGTACTGAGGCCACTTACACAACAGGAAGAAAACCAAAAATTGCACTTAATGGAACAAAAACATCAAAGGAAAGCACCTGAAAAGCACTTACCTTTATTTCAAACTCGTAGTGCTCATCCTTTCCCTGCCCACACAGGACATACCGTGGAATGCTAATTTTAATTGGGTCCTTTAGGTCGTCTGGATTTGCTCCCAGGGAACGAGAGACTATCCGCTTTCATGGACATACCAAACAGGGAGAACAAAGGAAAACCAAAATCACTACATGAGGGAAAAAAGAAAAGAACTTCACTGAAAATGAGAAAGTGTTCTCAGCCAAAGGAGCAGGAAATGAGAACATGGAGGAGACAGAAATTACTTCTAAAATGAAGGAGTTCTTTGAAAACCAAGTGGATCTTGTTTTATAAGCAAGGTCTAACATTTTTTAACGCCTTCAAAAATGAAGGTGAAGTGTATTAAAAAATATTTCTTTCTTTGAAAAGGCATTTTCAGCTTAGATACCAAAAACAAGGGAAAGTAAAAGACCTTTTATTACCTCCATTAAAAAAAATAAAGATATTAATCAAGTCTTCACAGTTAACTCTAATTTTCGTATGTGTCTATGTAACAAACATGTTTACAGTATCATGCAAAGCTGTAGGTGTCTAGGCAATTCAGAAAGCTCTTAAACTTTAAAAATTCAAATTAATTTTATAATTAAATAAGCAATCCTCTGTCAGAACAGTTTCCTACTATGTTTTTTAAATTGTATCTGAATACCAGAAAACTCAACTATGACAAATTTGTACAGTATGAACAAAACAATCTAAAAAGTTATTTGCAGTGAGGGCCCATTCCTCTGACAGTCAGATGGAATCTGTAACTCTGAAATTATGTCAAAAATAAAATACTTTTGCAACTGAAAAGACTAATGCTTTGCAGTCACTACGTCCAAAAGTAGCATAAGCATTTAGAGTGAAAAGGTACTGACTGAAACTGCCTTTAAGGAAGTCCTCTACTTGTTCCATTGAACATATTAGGTCTGAAAACCTCAATGAACTGGGACTTAAAAAAATAACAGCAGCATGACAAATATAAGTTAACAACAAAAAAGACTGAAAAGCTATCACTTTAAAGTTATGACTATGCTATATATTTGTATTTAGCACTGTTATCCATCAATTGAGCTGTAACTGTATTCTCAACATTCATCTTCTTTGCAGCAACTCCTGGTGACTTCCAGTACACGTGAGATATTCTAGGAGTTGGAGAAGAATTTGAAACTCATTCATAAACACCTCTGCCCACTACAGAGAGCCTTTGGACATCCTCATGGCTCTCAAGAAGTGGAGGCTTTTATTTCATTGCCAGTCAATTATAAATGACAATGTAATTTATGTCAACGTAAGCATTAAAAATAGCAAAAAAGAAAATATTAAGAAGGTGAATTTTTGTTCCAGTGACTTTATGTAGTGGGTGTTTACCACAAACTTGCTTTGTCTTTACAAGAAACCATTTAAAAAGTTTATGTTTGAATGGAAAGATATTCTTAGCAACCTTTTTTTGCACAAAAAATAACTGTCTCCTATCCATTTTGTTCTTCTATAATTACTCCCCACATTACTGGCTTTTCAGCTAAAACTCATTTCTGGAGCATTGAAATGTAAGCTGTTCTTTCCTTGGGGGAAAAGAGGAGGTCATTGCCCTGACAACAACATCATCTGTTTTAAAACAATAAAACCATAAAGTCACTCTTAAAGCCACCTCTGTCAACATGTAATTTATTGGCAGTCATTTTCAGAGACCTATTACAAATAGGTAATAGTCAGAGAGGAAAACCATTTCAAACACAAGGCGTTGTGGAAAATGAACCCTAATGTACTAAATAAGGTCTTGATACTCATAAACAACAATCTTTATGTTAGCTTCACATAGGAAAAATGGTAGAAATATTAGAATAAAATATACTGCTATGAAGTTGTTCTTTTTGATAAAAGTGCAGAGCATTCACTGAGTTAGATTTTTTTTTAAAAAGAGCATTAAAGAGGAAAAAATGTTATTGGGAAACACAGGACACACAAACATTTAACTTTGGAGAAAAATCAGAAAATAAATCGGTTGCAGAGATTGTTTTCATTCAACAGCCTTGATCAGGACAAGGCTCATTGATCTCAAACAGTGCCACTCAATGCTGACTTTGGGCAAGACCCAGAAGAAATGCCTTGGTGATGTCCATGAGGGAGCCACTCCTGAGCAGTACTGACATGAGGACACTACTCTGTCTACTCATTTGTGTACACATTCTTTGTTAAAACAAACCCACAATACCTCAAAATAAAGTGACACATTTTGCTCATTTTTGGACTTCCTTAATGAAGTACAAAAGTAGAAATAAAACCCCCCATAATTCTCTATCCAAACAAGTGTTCATCCTTTCAGACATTACTTCCCTACCCAATGCAAGCCATTTCTTTTTAAATCCCACGTGAGTTACATTATCATGTCTTACCATATGGTAAAAACAAATGGGAAATGTTCTTATACTAGCAGAGAGACTGTAGTCTAACTCTGTCTAGTAGATTTCACCTCTGCTGGCAATATGCTTACAGAATTTAGAATTTCAGATTAGATACCACTGTTTTTTCTGCCAAGAACCATCTTCCTCAGAGAGGGCAGATGGCATAATCAAGCAACATGATTCAAAACATATTCAGCTCCCCTTAGAAGGGAAGAAACAAAAGATAGGAGACAACAGCTTATTTATTGTTTGAACATCTGACAGTGGTAAACAGGTAAAAAAACCCTTGTCCTAAGCTAGAGGAAAGTCTCAACAATGGAAATCTCCTACTAATGCCCAAGAGGTCCATTTTTTCTTGGGACGTACTAATAAAAAGACTGTAAGAGGTGTAATCTCACAGCATCAACAACCCCATTAGTAAGCAAGCAGAGAATGATGAAAGGAAGGCCAAGCACATTACATGGACAGAACTCTAGAGCTAAACTTACACCATCTGTCAGGCAGTGCTCCCAGTTGTCAGCTACCCAGTTACACCATGAGAAATGTGCACACAGTTGACAGACCCCCAAAACATTTGTCTTGCCACAGTAGCATGACCAAAGGTTGAACTGCTATTTAAAGCACAACTCCTTTGGAACTAGTGGCAAATTTTGATATGAAAGTGGAAAGTGCAAGGAACTTTAAAGGCAAAACGCTGAAGCAGAAGAGAATTGTCAAGGCTAATATTCCCAAAATTGCACATATAAAAGCTGTAAACATCTGTAGTATTAAGAGCATACAGTGATAATAAGATCTTAAAAATTTGCAGATGTTTTGAAATCTTGAGATCAAGGGCCTGAAGTAAATGAGGAGCATCAAAAACAAAGATAATGAAAAAGATTAAGGAAAAGACAATCAAGAAGGAATAGAGAAGACACTAATGAGGACAGATAGTATATGGAAGGAGGCAGAAAACACAGCCAAAATGGAAATCAGAAGACAGAGCTGTAATTATAGTTTTCATCCACCTACCATATAACATAGAAACACTTAATTTCCTCACTTTCCCAAGGAATTATATGTACAGCACAAAATGCAAGCACTCAGGTAATAATTATTATTGCTTAGATGTGTGTACACAGTCTGTGGTATTCCCTTAGAGCTCAAAGGTCCCTTTCCTCTACTGATTAAAAAAAGAAAAGGAAAAAAAAAGGATTTTATCAATCTTCATTAGCCTTTTATTTTGAATGTATCTAAACGTATTTGGATTTCAACACCTAGTCAAATGCATAATTAGCCAAATGGCTTCTTCACTTGAACTGAATGTTAATTTCCAGATTTCCGAAGGGATATGTAAACTGCTTTGCAGGATTGATGGGATGACTGTCAGCTGAGTATTTATTTCTTTTTCACAGTATTCAGAAGAACCAATTACTGGATCAGGTCCAACCTTGCTCGTTCTAGAAAACACAAGCTCAATTTTTGTGCAATTCTCTTTGTCTGGCAAAACTACACATCGAATATCATTCAAACTGTACAACCAAAGGCTGTCAAATTGTGATCGTTGGCATGAAGCATCCAAAACGTTAGGTGCAGAAAAAAAGACATTTTCCTTTAAGAGACCTATATGAGTAGTTGTAAGAACAAGGCTCATATACACAGTCTGCTCAGCACAGTCTACTTTCACTGAGGTATACAGCAGTACATGAATGTCGCCCAATGAAGGTTTAATACTTCCCATATTTTCATGGAGTAAGTAAACCAGATCAGCTAACTCAGTTTGAAATTTACAGGACAATCGTACTCCATTTGAAAGAACTAATTCACTTATATCTGAAGTAAAGTCAAGTGAAATCTGCATCAAATCATCCTTCAAAAGCTGGTGATTTAAATAAACATCATCATCATCCACTGCAAAAATCAAACTCATTATGTCATTGCAAATTCTTTGAGTGAAGTGTTTGTTATAGGTAAATATTGTGAGAAAACCATCTTCAGCAGAACACAGAAGCTGAATATTCTGTCCAGCAAAGCCAACTTGAATCTCCTTTATAGTGCTGATAGGAACCTCATGAAACACTGCCAAGGAACTCTGGTAGGCATCTTGTTCAGCTGACGAAACAACAATGTACAGAATGGAACTGAACAAAAGCAAGCAAGCAGGTTCTGGGTTGGGTTTTCTGCAACTGCCAACAGCAAGCCAATAGATACCTTTCAACTCCTCCATCCTAACAGAAATTTGAGGTAAGGCACAGATGAAAAATTCCAGTACCTTTTCCAGAGAACAGACCTGAAGCTTCAAAAAGACATCAGGAAAATGCACAAAGTTCTGTCTTAACATGAAACTGTTTTCTAGCTCTTTGTTTTTCCAACAGCACGCAAATCCTTCAGGGGGCTTTCTCATGAAGGCATCAGAGATCTCCATGCTTGTGCACATTGTGACAGCCTCTTGCACAGTGGATTCAGGCTGAACAACATTTTCTGTATGAGCTTTTGCACCATCAGTAGTGTGGGGTACATCTTGATTAACACCTGACTTGAGGAACACATTTACTTGCAAGTTTCTTATAAATGGCAGATTTTTTACTAATGATACTGCTTGGGCACATCTCTCGCTTCTGTCACACAGAATTCCCAACTCCCTAATCTGTTTAGAAATCACTGCACTGCTGAGCAGCTTACTGCTGGTATCTTTGTAAAAGCAGGAAAGTTTACTCCAAAAATATCCCAAACTGAAAGTGTGTTCTGGTCTCCCACCAAAGGAGCAAGAAGAAGCTATTGACTTAAAAGAAACCAAATCAGAGGCTTTCTGTGTTGGAATCTGAGAATTACTGGACTGGTTTTCACTTATTGGGTGCACTGTGTTTAATGGGCTCGTTTTTTGGTAAGTTTTTGTTTCAGAATGCACACTAGACTGAGAAAAGAGAAGGCACGATATGCTAAAGCCAGTTTGATCATTAGCACCCAGCAAGGACCTTGCAGGAGACTGTTTCAAGTGGGAACAATTGGATTCTGTTCTTGAGCTGTCACAATCTGGAGAAGTAATTATTTTATCCTCAAAGTGATTGAAATTTTCAACCTCGTGGAGTGAATAAGCCACATTATTAAAGTCAGAACTACGTGAAGAAGTAGATAAAACACTCTGATAAGGAACATTCTTACTCTTTGAAGTATCAGTACTTTTGGAGTGAATTAAACTACTTTTAATGTCACAATGGCAAGCACAATTCTCCTGTTCTGAGTTACTCCTTCCATTCTGAAATGCCTTCTGTGATGTACAAGGGGAGGAGTGTCTTCCAGAACTGGGTAAAAAATCCAGCATCTCCGTGTATGCCTTCTGTCTCTTATGGTCTCTTACAGCTGCATTTTCTCCACACAACTCAGAAGCATAACTGCCATCTTTAGACAGAAATGCAAAGCCATACTGTGGCTGCCACTGTTGACTTTTCTGTTAAAAATTCCAAAAGAAGAAAATACAAACGTCTTTGTAAAATCTTCTGATCTGAACATTTCTTAAACTGAGGATTGATTTTGGTAAGATTTGTACAATCATTCAAAATCAGTACAATCCCTCAAAATGAAAGAGAGAAAATCCAACAGATGTGATTGAGATCTGATTAAGGAATAGTTGATCTTTCCAACTCACCCCTGCTTTTTCTTTGTACAGTATCCATTTCACCTGGTTTATATTTGCTTTACTCCAAGGCCTCAGGAAAGTCAACTGGTAAAGCAGAAACTTACAAGCCCTTTAGTATTTTCCTACACATGCACAAAAAAAATAATCCTGTGATAGTCAAGAGAGTGCAAAAAGTCCAACACAGCTTAAAAATGGCAGTGTAAAAGTCAAAAAAAGTCCAAATTCAAGGTGTTGCAGCCCTCCTACTGTTAAAGTTTAAATCTATAAAGGTATTTAGGATTTACTCACCAAGACAATAACTGTGTTTCAAGCAGCAGTTAGACAACTAAATACGGTGGGAGGGGTTTAAGCCTCAGTTTAAAAATACATAAATACATGTATGAATCCTTCAAAATATAGGCAAACTTGTCTGGTTCTTCTTGCTAAATTATGGAAACCCTTACAGCAGTTCATTGTGAGTCAAAAATGTGACGAGCATTCTGAACTCAGACAATCTCTCCTCTCTAAATGCTATTCTCCTCCAAAAAAAAGGAAAGGGATACTGCTCCAAATTAAGAATCACAGCGAAACAATGAAGAAAGATCCACCATAACACCACAGCTTTCAAACAAGGAAAAGCTAGGTCCAATCTGAGACAAAATCACTTTGATTCCAGCTGGGAACATGCACTGTCATCTCTGTTAGCCATTGATCTTGCCGTGAGTTCAAAACTCTAATTACGCAGCTAAATATTAAGAAATTTAATTACAGGGCATGCCATAATTTAAGACAACCATTTCATTCTGACAAATTAGGACCTACCTCATACTTCAGCTTGCGTTGAATGCTGCTGTTATTACGCCTCTCGTTATCCTAAGCACAAAAAAAGGTACAGGAGATCATCAAAAAGTGCCTCTCTTGTATAAATTAATTTAAAAGTATTCAGAGGGACAGACATTCTTTGTAACAGACAAAAATAACAATAGATATATATTAAACCACTGGCTTAGAAGTCAATCAATCCACTCTGGATCAATTAGAACACCAGTTTTTGAACAGGCATTTGTTTGCAAGTATGAAATTCCATTTTATTTCTCTGACGTAAAATGAAGATTTTATTTTATCTGCAAATTTCCTATTGCCATTTACACACTCTTTCCTACCAAAAAAACCTCAGATTACAATATAAAAAATCCATTGGAAATAAAAATATGATTAAAATTTAAAAACTGATACCATCCCTGATTTACTGTTTTCATTTTCAGGTAAATTAAAATTAGGTAAACACAGGAAAGCATGAAAATTACTGAACAACAAAACTAAATCAGTGGTTATACATGGACCACTGAAGGTCAGGATCTCCCACCCATTTCTGCTCACCTTGAAACTTTCTGTAGAGCAGGATACACCAACATCATTATCCTCAGCTTTATGGTGAATATTCTGGAGCCTCCTCTGCACTTCTTGTTCAATAAAGGCATTTATCCTTCAAGATACAGAAAAGTGTATGTGTATGGAAAAATAGTGTATTTTTACACAAAAATCAAGACATTCTATGAAATGCTTTTAACCCTAACTACTGCACAGATCTTAACTGACAGACTTAATGTTAGACCAGTTTTATCCCTCCTTAAGGAAGGAACACTGACTTTTGAGTGAGTGTTGATCCAACAGGCAAAGGTTAACAACTTTTATCAGTTAGACAAATTAACAGACCACAGGATAAGCCACTACTATGAGTGCAGCTCTACACACAAGAGGCAGTGAGGGTATGAGTGATGAAGAAGAAAGAAGGCTGGGGCTGCATCTTCCGTAATGTAGGAGTTTGTTTTCTTTGCTGCTGCGATATCAGCAACTTGGGCTTACAAAGGTTTGGTCTTCTAACAGAAGGAATGTTCCAAGAGCTGACACTAACAACTGCCATGTGTAACAAGGGCAGAGACTAAAGATTTTAGTGATGCCAGGCAGCTACCCTATTAAAAAATATTTAAGACAATTTAATTTATTCTGTTGTCTTAAGCATATATGAAGCAAAACCATATAGACAAGTAACTGTAAACTCAAGAACAATTTAAATACCTTTCAGGCCACAGTTTCCCAACCCTGTATTCTAAAACAAACTGCAGAGGAGCAAAGATGAGGCTACTGGTTATTCAAAGTAGAATACAAACATAAATTTTCTGACCAGTCTTTCAGTACAATCACAGTATTTAAATCAAATCCAACCCTGGCAGAACAGTTTTTCAAAACATTTCTTTTCCAAAGCTATTGTTTGCATTCCATTGCAGGAATGCAGGTCACCTACCTATCATCAACCAGTGGGGCAGCAGGTGGCTGTGACCTTGTTGGGCTGGTAGGGGAAGTGCTATGGGAGAGCCTCTCGTCCAATATTCCATGGTTTCCTTTCTGAGCACCATCACTCTCGTAAATTTTTTGTTTCAGTTGCTTGATTTCCTGGTCCAGGCTATAAAGAGATCTTAACATGTAATTTCCTTTGGTTTAGAGTTGATTTGTGTAGTTCTAATGTGAAGTAATGTAGTTACACTGGTATATATGTATGTAAGATTGGAGGTGCTAATATTTATGAAGGTTTAAAAATCATAATTGTTCTTTAAGCATATTTAGACAGGAAAATTGACACAGCTTAAAATCACATTCCAAGAGTAGTATTAAGTTGAATAAAACAACTTCAATGATTTCCTGTGCAAGAGGTATCTAAATCTGTACATTAAATATTAACTCCTAAGACGTAATCTATCTATTAGAATCATTTGAATAAATTCTCCTTTTTACAGCACTCTATCCATGACCTCAGGTATTATCTTCCTGTGTTAAGTAAATAATGAAATGAAGGGGGAAAAATTAACAATTCAAAATACAGCACTAATACAAAAAAACACCCAAGCCAAACTAAAACACTGATGTGCCAAAACACCTCAATAAGAAAACCTTTAAATTGTGTACTACACATTTACAATATGTACACAATTATATTATGACAAATTAATCTGCAGAACACCCTTTTTACTTGAAATGTAGCTGAGATTAGATTAGTAACACACTAATAATCTTCCCCACTTTCATTACAATTTTTGTCTCTAAAGGTAATTATTTTTCTAGAGGTTATTTAGAAATCAAATAATAAAAGAAAAGAAGTTCTTGCAAAAACTGGGGAAACTACACGAAGCTGGGTTTCTACCACTTCTGCTACAACTGTATATATCTAAATTGAAGTGCAATTCTATACTCCATCCTGGGGGTTAAATGAGAAAATTAAGGAGACCATGAATGCTGAGGCTTAGGCTGAATTGTTACTTCAGTTTTAGAGTACTTTTTGCAGCACTGCCAGAAGCCATGTTTCTTTTGATTAGCAGCAAAACAATATTGAGTCCTGAGGGCAAGTGGATGGAAGATGGCTGATGTATATAAGAAAGTGTTTGCATCTATGGAAAATCAATTTAACCACAAAAATCAGCATTACATTAAAGGAACAAAGCTTAGCTCTCGCTTTGTAAACATCCATGAGAAGATGTCATTTTTATAGCTATGAACTTAGTCAGCCTTGTGATGCATCCACCAATAAGTACACTGAACTGCACCTGGCCACTTGCCTCAAAGATGGCTCTAAAGCTGCTTCATGTTCATTCTACTGCCCCAAACCCCTGCCAGTAAAACAAAATGTGTGTATGTAGCAGACAAGAAAAACCTTACAGAATAAGGGGCTTGTCACCCTTGTTAAATCCTACTGTTCATCTCTGTCACTTCAGCTAACCAGAAAAAAAACTCTGGGAAAGGTTCAGCTAACATAGAGATAAAAAACAAGTTACATAACCTAAAAACCAAGTTATATAACCAGAAAACAAGTTATGTACACGTGGTCACCTCGGGGATTTTACGGTGATTGCCTTGGGATATGCATGGACACCACATGATCTAAAAGGTGATTTTCTGAAGGGATGTGTGGACATCAACACCTGCAGTGGCAGGTAGCCAATGCATGTTTGTTTTGCTTCACAAGAATACAAACTGATGAAAGGCTTACAGCATAAAAGGCCTGGATTTTTGCATTAAATGATTTCTCTCTGAACCTGCCAAGGAGAGGCCGTGCCATTTATCATCCATACATATCCCAGTTTAGGTTAACTTCAAATTGTCATTTTGGGGGTCCTCCCTATTGTTTTGGGGTGATTCATAATGATATTGTATATGTATCCCATAATCATTTGTGCCCAAAAATTGTTACTGTATCTTTAAGGTCCTGAAGCCACAGACTTTGTGTGTCTGGTGAGATGGATGGGATGGGATGGGATGGGATGGGATGGGATGGGATGGGATGGGATGGGATGGGATGGGATGGGATGGGATGGGATGGCGTGGGGTGGGGTGGGATGGGGTGGGGTGGAGGGTGTTTTGTGTGAGCATTTTAATAAGTTTCCCCCGCGCCAGTTTTTTCAGGGCTTTTCACAGCATGCTATTTGTGTCACTGGCTGCTTGGTCTTTGCTTGGGCAAAGGCATTTCTTTCCATTTCGGGGTGGGTTTTTTTTGTTTGGTTTGGGTTTTTTTGTTTTGTTTTTGGTTTTTTCTCAGCTCGGAGAAACTGCAGTAGCAAAGTTCGAGCCACCTTGAGGGCAAATTCCCCAAGTGCTTCTCTGACAACCACAGGCACCACCCTGGCAGAAGTGGAGCTAAGCTGCCTCACTCCAGCCCAAGCCACTGCTAACCATGCTGAACCAGGGAGAGGATGCATTGAGTGGCTTCAGCCAAGCTGCTCTGACTGCTCTGCTGTGCCTCTCCGTGGGGAAGCTCTTCATCTGCAGCTCTAACTGCTCCATGAGGCTCCTGCCTTCCCGAGCCAGATCTGACAACATCTTGTCCCTCTGTCCTGCAAAGCCCAAAGCCACCCCACCAGACCAGTATTGGGAATGGGTATTTTCCAGCATTTCGGGTCTCTTTTTGTTTCAGTGGGGTGGTGAGGTCTAGCAGTTGGATCTCTAGCAGTTACTTACTTATTTTTGTTCCCCTGCCTATTGGCAATGTTTCTGAATAAACCATTGTTTTTTCACTTTCATCTATTAGTATTCATTTCTTACTTGTGGAAAGGGATTGCTGGAACCCTTGAAGAAGATAACTCATTATAGAGTGTTCTCCTTTAAATTATCTCAAACCACCTGTAGGTGAAAGAATTTTGAGCTTCCATATGATTCAAACAAATGAAAACATTTTATCTAGTTATGATGGACTTACACTTGTATAGCACTTCAAATGAATATTGCATTTAAACATTTTCAGAGAGTTAAAACTGATCTGAACCAGAGCACATCATCACATAATGGGATGTAGATAAGACAATAAGAAACATATAAAATCCATATGCTTACTATGGCACCATATAGTGTGACATATAAATTCAAACACAAGAGCAATAAGTAGCCTGAAATGTTTAACATGCATCTTTAGATCTTTCTCCTGCCTCAACATTCACAAAAACATTCTGAATTGAATTATTCAGGCCCATGAGCTTTTCGCTGAAAGACTTCAAAGTTTTACTTAGCCTGTGCAAGAGAACTTTAAAGTAAGCAAGAAAAAAAACACAGAAAAAAAGAGAAGAAAAAAAAAGAGAGAGATCTTTTTACTTCCTTGATATCATTTCCAAACTTCAGTATTCTAGCTGGCAACATATTTTTTCACTTATCACCCAACCCAGCAATCTTGAGGGCTAACTAAGCTGTCTATTTTTGTGGAACCTCCAGTTGTTTATAGCTCACTTTAGTAAAGTGAGATGCTTAGTGCAGAAAATGAGATTTTATGTTCAAGACAATTATGGGAAAAAAAGGCAACATCTACTAAAAAATGATAAATCAGTATTGAAAATGCTTAACTAAAAGCCAAACAATGTAGCTATAGATGTTGAAAAAGTGACCTCTACACAGTGTATATAAAGCAACTCTTCTGATAACGGTTCAAAAGGAACAGAATACAGAAGAGCTCTTCAATCTGGCTACAGGCAAGTTTCTTCTTTAAGATGGTTTTTCCACATCTGTTTGAAGGGCTCATGAAAAAAATATTCAGATACATCAGTGAAATATTAAATAAAATAAATGACAAATGCTACCTCAAGGAAAAACCACTTCATTGTTTCACTGATATTCACAGGTTTTAAAGTTCCAGTATTAGCAAATCAGGTAACACATTCAAAAATAGCAATTCTGCCCTTTCTCCATACTGCAGGGATTGAATGAATTAATCTTAGCGAATTTCTGCTCTGGTCAAAAAAATCCTCAACATATTTCTTCCTCTTCTTCCACAGAGAAAGATCCTTCCCTACCTGACTGACTTTTCTCTAAGCCTCCTGTACTTAGGCTAAATATTATGCTGTGAGATATCTTGAGTGTAACTGATGACATTGCTTCTGTGCCTAAAAGGGATTGTCACCACATTGGGCAGTACTAAAGCCTCTGGAAATTCTCCAATAAGCTTAAAAAGCATCACCAGGTTTCACATGGATAGATATATGGCTATTTTATTTAGCCCTGAAACCTGGGCTATTAAAAAATTAAACATTACCCCCGTTTACTTTTAACACCAGAAGTGTTCAGTACGAGAAAGATTTACTGTATGAGGCAGGTTTACTGTAAGTCTTCAAATCTTGAACAAACATCTAACTTGTTACTAAGAAAGAAAAAATTATGTTATACAGAAATAATTTAAGAGGAAAAAAGTCATTAGATGGTACATTTGCTGTAAGGGCAGAACATGCCTGAGCTTCCTACACAGGTAAAACAATTTAAGGACTGTGATGGCTAATGCAAATAATATCCTGCTGAGGATGGGATAAGCATCCCAACACACCAAAACTTCATGAGTGAGCAAGAACCCTTTAAAAAGCAGTAGAGTTTCAATTCTGGATAAACTATTTGAAACTCATGAAGAAACCCAAGTACTGGGACACAGAACAAGCTGCACTCTCAACATCCCAGGTATCAAATGCTTCACCTTTTGTGGATAGGTTCTGATAAATGGAAGTTCCCACAGCACTCACCGTTCTCGGTCTTGTTCAAGAGCTTTCTGCTCAGCTTCCAGACTTGCCTGCAGCCCTGCCTGCTCACTGCAGCTGTTGTTCAAGGTGGCCAGCTTCTGTTTCTGCTCTTCAATCTCAAAGTCTATGGTGGAACGACGCTGCAAAGCAGAATGCCTCCTTTCTAACTTAGCAACTGCCTGCTCCAGTGCCTCTCTCTGCTGCTTTTCCCTTGATTCAAGGATTTCTTTCTCCTTTTTCCGAACTTTTTCTTCCTGCCGAGCTACATTGGCTGTGAATTCAAAGGTTTCTTGAAGCTGCTGCAGCTGATTTGTGCTAGCCCTATACTGGGCAAGCTGCTCTTCTTTTTCTTCTATTTCTTTCTCTATTTGATAGAGAGTATTATCTAAGCCTAACAAGCCCCTATCAAGGACTTCAGCAGCTCTTTGTTTTTCCTCCAGCAGAGCTGGCAAATGATTAGTCCTCAGGTACTCAAGCTGGCGCACCTTAGATTGGAGCCTATATTCCACTGGCTTTATCTTGTCAACTTCTTCAGCATTGAGCATGGCATCCATAAAGTTTTCATCGTCTCTCTTGAGATTTAAATGTTCTTCATGTGCAAATTTTAAGTGCTCCAGAGCTCTTTTGTCATCTGCTATTTCCTTTTCTAGGTGATCCATTTGTTGAATTAAATCTTTTTCCAAAATAGTCAACTGTTCCAGCTGTTTCCGTTTAAACGCTACAAAATCATGCTGTGCTTTTTCTAACTCTTCATGGTTTTCATCGCCTTCAGATCGAGCTTCCTTGACTTTCAAAAGAAATTCCCTGATATCTTCAAGATCTCTTCTCTCTTCTTCTACTCTTTGCATGTCCCCTCTCTTCAGGAGCTCTATCATGACCTGCTTCTCTCGAAGCTGTTCCTCTAAGTGAGCCACTAGCATCACTTGTTCTCTTTCCTGTTCTTCAAGTCTCTTTTTTTCTGATTCCAGCTTAAGACATTGCTCATCTTTTTCCTTTTTTAGTTTTTCTAGTGCACGAAAAATCTGCATTTTCTCTGCTTTTTCATTATGATTAAGTTCTTGCAGTCGCTGCAACTCCTCTTTGACTCGGGCAAAAATTTCTTCCTGCTGCTTTTTCTTTTGAAGCTCTATCTCCTGTTGTTCCCGTAATCTCTCTTCTTCAAATTTTTCTTTTTCAGCCAGCAAATCCTTTAACCTGCTCTCAATGTGAACACTTCTCCGTTTCAGACTCTCCTCCTGCTTTCGTATTTGCAGCTGAACTATTTCTGTCTCTTTGCGCTGCGACTCCACTTCTTGCTGCATTCTTACAAGCTCTGCTTTGTCAGACTTTTGTTTTTCTTCCATCTCTTCTATTTGTTTCCTACAGTAAAATATTAACATGAAGTTAAAAAGGCTTAGACAAAGATTTTTGAGTACAAATAACCATTTCTTTTTTAAATAATTCTGGTTTGCTACACGTTAAGATCGTTCATTGCTTGGAAGTGACTCAACACATGAGACAAAACAAAAAGACATTCATATAGTCTGTGTCAATGTAAAAAGCTGTGGATATATAAAGTTATAGGAAGACATATTAATAGCACTTATGTTATTAGAAAATTAGACTGTATTCTGTCAAAGCCAATAAAAATATTGATAGAACATTTCCATGCACAGAGTGCAGAGTAAATATGTATTTTTTTATACATACATATATTCTCATGCACAAAAACTTGTATGAAAGGACTTGATTAGCAATTTGTCTCACCAAATTTAAGCCAACAGATGAATTAATGTTTTCACTTTAGGTAACTCCAGCTGTATTACTGATAAACAGTACTGTAAGATTTAAGACAAATTATTCTGTTCCATGTAATCTCTCTTACTTGAAGGTCACCATTATTCCCATAATACAAGTAAAGACAACCAACAAGTTGACTGCTTATTTTCAAGAAGTCAGATGAATGAAAGCAGAAGCAAATCAACTCCTGCACAATCTGAATTCAAAGTCCACCAAACAAAAAAGGATAAATATCAGTGATCCTGTGTTGCGTTAGTTGCTCAATAGCATCTTTCAGTGCTTCAGAGCTTCAGGATTTTTCTGAGTTCACTGAGTCCAACTATATAAAGAGTTCTATCAAAATGGAGCACACCATCTAAAGCTAAGATGGCAGAAAGGTTTTCAGGTTGTGAATCTAAGCAGTACTGAGATCTGCAACAAGGTACATCTACCACTTCCACAGTCTTAGCAGGTGTGATGAGCCAGAACCATCAGCTCAGTTTGCCAGCTGACAACAATGCTTTCTTCTGTATTTCAAACCAATTTCTGCATAATGTTCTGCAAAGCAGGATTAGTATGCCCATTCCACATCATAGCTTGATGTAAGAGAAGCAGGATGTTACATGGGAGTTTCTCCTATCATGATTCAATCAAAAGACAAATAAACCATAAAAAAGAGATAGGAATAAAGAATGCAATTTGTCATCTTTTAAAATAACCATGAAAATTAGAGTAAGGGTAATATATCTGTACAATCTATCCTCCTCACACCTTATTCCAGAGTTTCTTTACTAAACATCAGTTAGCTACAATTCATGCTTGCTGAATAACACTGCAATTCCAAATTAATGATTGAGGCTGTAAGTTGGATATATAGACACACATACACACATAAATAACACAGAGAACAATGTTACCTTTTACTTTCTAATTTTTCAAGCTCCTCTCGTTGTTGTCTCTCAAATTCTAGCCTGATTTAACAAAATAAAAAGAATACAATAAAAAGGTTTTCCTGAATATCACAAAAATAGGAAGACATAATGCAACTTGCTGTCTGTTTAGATGATAACAATGATACAAGCAAAGTTTTGTAGGACTACTTTCTACAAGAACAGAAAATAGTTCCTTCATTAAGGTTACAAATTAGGTATCATGCTGACATGAGTATAAACAGAAAAATAAACTGGTTTCTGAGGAAAAAAGTATTTAAAAAGGAAAGTTAAGCAAGACATACAGATCATTAGCATCGCCTCTGCGGGTTATCTACATGCAGATATGGCAATCAATAAATAGAAATTCAGTTTCTCTACCTTAGACAGATTGGTCCTTTTACAGGGAAAAGACTGCCATGGGAGGCAGGGGGAAACAGAGCAATCAATTGAGAAAGGAATTGACAGAAAAAACATATTAGCAGTACAGAATACATTAAAACCAACAGCACTTTGTTTTATTAGAGGTTAAATTGGTTAGATTCATAGAACATTTATAACATTCCACATCAGAAGTAAAATCCAAATAATTATTCTTTCTAAACATAGTTTTCAAATGGCAATGACAGTTAAAATTATTCTCTTCATCCTATGGTTTAATAACTCAGCCATTTCTGAGAAGGAAAAGTGCAACAAAACTACAGTAATATGTGCTAACAGTAGTGCCATTTCCTTCCAAGAAAAAGAAAAAATCCCAAACATTCCTAGGATGTAAATAGTGGGATTAAAAAAACCCCAAAGTGCAACATTCAAACACATGAAACAACTCAAACCCATTTATTTAAAATATTTTGAGATTCTAATGTATTTAATTTGACAAGGCTCTGAATAAGCACGGGAGAACATTTTATGTCATTTTTAATCCATTTTTATTACACAACTTGTACACAGGTATTTTTCATATTTTAATTTCATTTGAAAGATTTATCTTATATTTCAGGAACTGCTTAATAACAAATATTAAAAAGGCAGAGAGAACCTATACATGGATTAAATTACTCAACAAAATACACAAATATTTAGTTATTTCAGGCTTGTTACAGTTTAAGGATATGCAGGTTAGTGAAACAGTCCATAAATACTGAAAAAAATGCAAGACTGCACCACAAGTTAATTATCAAGTTGACAAGTTAACACTGCAGCTTAAGACATCATGACCACAATTACATAGATATGTTTTCAGAAATAAGGCATTTTTAATATTTCTTTTTAAAGTCAGAGAAATGCATACAACAAAAAGAAATTGCCCTTGGAAATATGCAAACAGTACCCCAATAATCTAATATTTATAAAGCTATTGAAATGAACTTTGATTCCTACATGTGCAAGAAGCATCTTTCCAATGGCTGCAACAATCAACAACAACTACTTCAACAAATTCCGTATTTAATTTTTCCCCATTTCTCACAAATTCATTTTTAAAAATGTTTTCTACAATTCCTTAGAGATTAGCCCATGCAGATTTTTCTACCCAGCTCCAGGGATTCAGAGCTTCCATGTAACTTTTTTTTTTTTTAAGCTATACCTCAAAATTTCTCCCTTTGGCTATGATCTGCTATCTGGAATTCAGAGCTTTTAGCTATCACTTTTTACCTAAGGCTTGGCTGACAAAATGCCATAATTACTTCAGTCCGAAACAATACAGACCATGGGGAATACAGCTCTGGCTTGTGGAAATGCAGGTTTCCTTTGGGTGCTGCCAGAAGTAGACAGTCTTTGCTTAAGACAGTTGGCAAAGAACAGTTTGAGTGTATTCCCATGCTTGGTTAAGCTACAATCAAGTAAAATATTTGATTGGCTAACATAACATGCAAAACCCAGAGCAAAACCTTTTGGTGTTTTGACTGTCCTACAAAACACATAATTTGGCAGATATATTTTATATAACCATAAAAATGGTAATTAGCTTGTGATTGAGATCGAATACAAAGAAAATGAGCCATCATGACAATCAGTCTGGTATAAAAACAGATCAGTGATTAAAAATACTGTGATTCTCTCTTTGAGGAATCATCCCTAATACATTCAACAGTGGCATCATGACAATTGGTTTTGCCTTGCACTGAAATGAAGCTGGAGGTGACCAAAAAGTTGTTCAGGAGAAAGGAATGAATTGTGCAAAACTGGTTCTCTCCAGTGAAAATGCCTTTTTCCCCAAAAAATGGATCATCATTACCACCCCAGTCAGCAGCCTCCAAAGGCAACACTGAGGTGTTTTAAAAATGCATGTTTAAGGTATTTTAGACCATTAAATACTCCTATGATGACAAGAGTTATTGCTGCCTGTAGGTGCCTAAGATGGTCTGAGCTCCAGTGAAGGCTCTCCAACGAGGTTATTCACAGTGTCTCCATTCTCTCAGCTGCTCACACTGCAGCCTTTCTTTTGCAGGGGTAAGAATTATGCCTGTCTTCCTTAGCTGGCTGCCTATTATCTTAATATATTTAGGAATTCATCACTCTTGAGACCACTGGAATATTTGCTTCAAACTCACTGTGGGCTCAAAGTTATTTTAGAACAGGAGAGAATCTGGGGAGGCAGGAAAGGCCTGACTGCAGTAACCTTGTTTCTTTAAAAAGCTAGTACAAAAAAAATCTCAGCACCACAAAAGAAAAAAACTAAAACCACTGGCTATAGCAAAACACTGTCAGTTTTACAAAGCACAGATGCAAGACTGATGTTTTCTGGTTTGGTCTATCCTAATAAAAATCTTTTTCACACAACCTCTATTCCCTTTATTTATATTGTGAATAGCACTATTGTGAATAGAAAAGAGCATATTAGCTTGAAATTAAAAAGAAACATACAGATATTAAAGACTAGAATCTACTCTTTCTTCTTTTGTAGATCTACCACAAAGGAACTTAATCTGATCAGTGTTGAATTAAATAGACACCATTTTCCTGGAAAATGTGTCATATCTAGTAATAAGAGCAGTGTAGATAAGCTGCAGAGAAAGGAAGTCAGTTCTACAAGCACAGCACTGCAGTAGTTTAATTTACACAGCACAAAATATGCAATCTGATACTACATCTGTAAGGAAAGACTGAGTACTGGCAGGACTACAGAGATGTTACAATGCTGTTCAGTAGACCAATTTATCAGATTATTTAAAAACAAACAAACAAACCAAATCCCCCATACTAAACCCATGACAAGACCAAGGTTTCTCATCAGTAGTTTTACAGTTATAGTATCACGTAGCTAAGAAAAGGTCCATAAATGAAATCTTCAGCATAAATCTACATGTAAAATTCTATTTTATCCAAAGCTTATTATCTGAAGCAGTGTTGCATGACACCAGATTAAAGACAAAGACTGGGAAGAAGCAGAATAAAGGATTTTGCACATTAAGCCAAAATTTTATGCAACGAGATAAGTTTCCCACGTATGGAAAATCAACAGCCAAACAAAAAAACACTCACAAGAAAAGACCATCCATCTGAAAAGACTATTAACAATAATCCTGGTTTTCACATGGAAAATATGCAGATATAGTAAATAAGACCCATCGTTGCATTCACAACAACTGAGGGTAATAAATACCCCACAGGTTATTCTGCCATTGATTGCTAAAGATGCTAGATCTTACCAGAATCTTTATTGCAACCTACAAAAACTGTAAATTTAGCTAATCTTTAGGTTATCAATACTGAAACTGGAAGAAGAAGCAGTCTTGAAAAGGATAATTAACCATAGGCAGAATGCTAGTCAGCAACGAAAACTGCACAGAAAAATTCCCAAAGGGAATCTTGACTGAATCTTGACCTGCACAAGATTGGAAAGTGGTGGGCAGTATAACATCATGATACTCAATCTATTGTAGGAAAGGGTCATGGCATTGCTCCTCATAAAACAAACACACAAAAAATCCCCAACAAACTAGATTTAGTGCAGGGTATTCCTTTCCATTCGGCACTTTGCCAGAATGCAAGATGCTCCACCCCACTTCTTGGGTACAATTACCCTGCCTTTGACATTAAGAGATATAATTCATTGAATGTTTCATCCAGGATGAACATAGTCACCACTCAGAATAACCTCTAGCACTTGTTTGGCAGCATTCTTAGCTAGAAGTAGAGAGTTTGGAGTCTGCTTGATTTTAACCATATTCTTTTCTTTAACTTGCATTTATCCCAGCCCCCTCTTACCCTTAAAATAACACTTTCTGCACAATACCACTGCGTGGCAACCTCACCACATGACCAGAAAAATTCCTGTGCTGTTACAAGGGGGAGATGTTTTAAAAAAACAGCATTAGCATCAACATAAATAAATTTTAAATTGTCAGGGTACCTCAGCCTAAGCTGAAAAGCTGCTGTTGCCAAATTACTGTCCATAAAGATGTATCAATTATGGAAGGTGCTTTCATCTAGTGATTCATAGGGCTCAGTTAAACTGCAGTGCAACATTCAGAGCCTGCCTTTGCAGCAGTACATAAGCAGAACAGTAACCTTTCAGGTTGGGAGTCTTTTGCAGGGTTGGGGTTTTTTGGTGGGTTGTTTTTTGGCATTCTTTTTCAGGGAGAAGGGAACACACAGGTGTTTGGTTTTTTAAATCACTGATCTGTTAGCACAACACCCACCCCCATAGTGGATGAACCACATGTACTCTTAGGCATGGCTTTGATGATATGAAATGTGTCCTGGGCTGCATCCAAAGCAGTATGGGTAGCAATCCAGGGAGGTGGCTCTGCCCCAAAGCTCTGCTTGGGTGACACCCCACCTGGAGTGCTGTGCCCAGCTCTGGGGTCCCAGCACAGCAAGGGCATGGAACTGCTGGAGCAAGTCCAGTCAAGGGACACCAAGATGCTCAGAGGGCTGAGCTCCATTCCTATGCTGACAGGCTGAGAGCTGGGGTTGTTCAGCCTGGAGAAGAGAAGGCTCCAGGGAGAGCTCACTTCACCCTTGCAGTACTTGAATGGGGATGGGGGCAGATTTGGCAGCAGAGCTGCTGCAAGAGGACAAGGGGTAAAGGTTTTAAACTGAAAGAAGGTAGATTCAGAATAAATTTAAGGAAGAAATTTTTTACAGTAAGGGTGGGACAGGATGCCCAGAGAGGTGCCTGTAAACATTCAAGGTCGGGCTGGATGGGGCTCTGAGCAACCTGATCTAGTCAAAGATGGCAGGGGAGGATGGAACTAGGTGACTTTTAAAGGTCCCTTCCAACCCAATTGATTCTATGATCCACAAGCTTCCTCACTCAGACAAACACATATTTTCAGTGACTACACAATAACTTCAGACATGTTTTATTGCTCACAAACAAGTGACCTGCATTCCTTATGCATGAGGAGCCTTAAGCATAATCCTTTCTTGTGTTTACAAATTAAGCAGGAAAAAAATACCTATTCTTCCAAGACAGTTCACAAATATTCACTGAATTAAGACTACCAGAAGAATATCAATGATTAACCCTCTGCTGACAGTTTCTAGTTTAATAAAAGACAGGCATGAAATATTCAGAAATACCATGAGTCTTTCACCTAATCCTAGTCTCAATTTCAAGACCAATAGTAGTCTCACAACCACACCCAAGAAAGGAAGAGCCACAGGATGTGTGAGATGGGAAAAATAGCAGTGTTTCAAAAAATTGCTGCATATATTGACAACCTAATATTATCCACACTGTTTGATTTCCAGGAAAGCAAGATGCAAACTGATTAGGAAAAAATAAAAAAGCAGAGGAACTTGCAATCTGCTTTATCACAGACAATCAAGTAACTCTCCAGACACTCCCTCTCTCTCTCTCTCTCTCTCTTTCTTTTTTTAAGTAAGGTTTACAGGAAAAATCCTTTCTGTAAGGCACAGATTTGGCATTATCTGAAGACAGTATGACTTCTTGGGCTGGGAAATCATTATGAAGCAAACCTTCAACTGGGCCTTGTCCATGCCATTATATTTTGCTGTAAATCTGCGAGACTAGGGAGGCAATGCTGAAACAATCTGTCCTACTCTATGCTGACTGCAGAGTTAAGGTCACTACTATCCAGTATAATGCAATTATATAACAATATTACAGCGGAACAACATCATCAGTCAGGGAAAAGCCCAGGATAGCTCACCAATAACCAGAGGTAACAAACAACAGCCAGGAACTTTCCCCAGCTCACAGAAAACATATCACTAGCAACTGCCACTGTAAGTTTTTAGATTGAACTGTTTGAAAAGCTGTAGAAATAGGAAAGCAAGTATACTATGCTTTTTCTGATCTTCTTTATGATCTCTATCTGAAAATAAGATGTAATTTATTAGCAACCAGTTGGCAATCTTGAGACCTCTGTAAGTAGCTCAGTCGCAGAAGAGTAACAGTTACATCTGAAGCAGTGTTATTACACACACTCCCCCTATTTCAGATATCATTTAACTAGAAGTTATTATTACCTGTCCAATATTACTAAATTCCAATGGACAAAGAACAACCCTGCAGTAAAACCTGGGAATAAAGCTGCACTTTCCAAGGCTATCATTCAATTCACAGTCATTTTTTCAAAAGCACATAGGTGGTTAAAGTGCCTCATCTCACACTCAAAACACAGGCCCTAGCTATGGAAAAAAAATTAGAACAAAACTCCATCAATTCTCTGTAAGTCACTTTAGGAACAGTGGAAAAATCATTAAAAGCAGCTTCTCTACCACAGGCATTCTATGTCATTGTAACTGCATATTAAAACTCTTTTCCATAAATTAACTTGGCCATTTACTCAGAGGTACTGAGAGAGAACATGAGACATGCATTTCTCAGCCTTTTTATGCTTGTATTGGTGTTGTACAAACTCAGGAAATCTTAATTTTCAGTTCAAAATTCATTTTTTCAGGAAAAATCATTAACTTGTTATTCTGAAGAAAGTACAAACATAAAATTTGCCATGTCATTTTTTTGCTGAACTGCTTTAGTCATAATGCTTCTGGAACATTTCAAACAGATAAAATGAAGAATGACTGGAATTGTAACAACTGTATTTTAGAATATACTCACCCTGGATTGTAAAGCATAACTGCTGACAGGTTCTCACAAGATTTAGAAAGATCCGTCATAGACAAGCTGAAGGAAGATAGCAGTCCACTCTAACAACAGACCACAAAATAAATGTATTAGACAAGTAATGAAGTGTTCACAAACTCCTACTTTGATGAAATATTAACTAAAGTACATGAAACAAATGAAAAAAGGCATTATCCAACAATCAAGACATGCCTATATAAGAAATAAAATTGTTAAAACGTTTAAATTCACCAAACACTGATTTAATCTCACCTTTCTTTTCTCCCTTAGCTTAGCAGCTTCTTTGGGGTGGTTAAAGCGAAACATGTTGGTTCTTCCCAGTAATATAACAGCGCCTGATGAGAAAAACACACACTAACAACATTCTGCAGCTGAAAGTACCATGGAATTTTTCAGACACACAACATGTAAGCAAAGACTTCCATTAAGAAGGAACAAAATGAAAACACATTTTGACAAGTGTATAACCATGCACAGGCACAGCTACCTTAACTGAGGCATACAGTGCATTCCTTCCTCTTCCTACTTAAATGAAAACCCACATATTCACACGCTGCATGAATATGATTGACACAAACATCAATCATGTTTATGGAGCTCAGTTAAAGAATAAACATAGGGAGAGGAAGCAGCTGCCCCAATTTGATTTATACACATCTTTAACAGTGCTACTTTGGAAGTCACCAGTAGCTACAGATTGAACAGCAACATCCATAAATGGGACCAAGAACAAAGTTGTCCATCCGCTACTGATCACTGGTCAGGTTGGACTCCAACTACACTGAAAGCTCCAGATCTCCATTATTTGCACTCTCACATTTTTCTTCTCCTTGGAGAACACTGAAGTTTATTGCCACTCAAAGCACCCAACAGCTATTTTCTGAGGGAAGAACCTTGAAAAATTCATATTGCTCAATGCACATCTGTTATGGTATTTAATCAGTTAAGGTATAGGTCACAAATAATGGGATTCTGAGCAATCCTTAACACATTTTAAAGACAATGGTACCAAGATTAATACTTCCCTACTAAGAAGTATATTGTCAGTGATGTCTCCCTACTGTCATAACATGGATGTCTTCCAAGTTCACCACCTCAGAACCAAGCACTTATCTGCCAGTCAGTACGAAGCATTTTTTAAAAGAAAAAGGACTCCATTATGCTCACAGGATGAAAAAACTCTACTTAAACTGATCACTACAAATTCTTACCATCTGATAATGAAATGCTGTCCTTAGATAGGAATGCTTCTCTTAAAATCAGATTAATTAGGGATATTGACTCAAATTAGGTTATCCAGTCTTAGCAAAAAAATGGCAAAAAGCACTACAGTAGCTTCTTGCTGTCTATGTAGCACCTCAATTCTGGATCACATCTGCAGTTTACCTTAGTCTAATCTCAAAAAGAATTACCTTTCATTAATCTGTATGAAATTCCTTTCATTAATTTCAAGTGAAGATAAAAATAATTGATTGGAAACATTTGTGACCACTTCCCTAGGTGGAAGTAACTTAAATAAATTAGTTAAATTTTCAGAAGTAATAGTTACAGATATGTATCCCTAACTTCAAAAATTTAAAGGAAGATAGGAGAGACAGACTTAACAGGAAGCACATGAGAGTCAGTCCTAAATGATGAGTCATTTGAATAACTCCTATATTTCTCTTTTAAGTACAGAAGGGTTGCCAATTTGGCCCAAAACCTTGAAAACTTATTTATTCTAAGGTGAGGATATATTTAAGGTAAAGGACAAACATTAATTGTGAATATTAACTCAGTTACCTTTAGAAATCCCACCGTATGTTCTTAAGAGTAAAAAAATATTGTAGTTCAGTTACATTTACAAAAATGCCACATTAGCCAGAATTTGCAAATGATGGAAGAAATCCATAGAAGGAAATGGCAATTAATTACCATGCCTCTTATTTTTTTTAAACTCCATGGTGGTCTAAAATTTTAACACATTTTCAAATGAACAGATATTAATGATTAACAGAAACATTGATATGTAGCAGCAGTTAATCAGCATTACCTAAAAGTGGGTATTTCAAGGACGCTGGCACTTCATGCTGTGAGGCTAAATGCTAACACAGCTGGGATACATGGATTCCACAGGAGTCCTTAAACTAGTGATTTCATCAGTTTTGCACACCTAATGTCATAGTTGCCACCTTCCTCTCAGACTCAGTCTGCTCACACACAGAAGGTCAGTTTATTTATTTCATTTAGTATTATAAATTTATTTATAATTTATTTATTTATAATTTAGTAACCCTGGGCAACCCCTTCCCCTTTGAGTTGCAAACTTCTGTCTAAAGAAATCTGTGAGGAAGAAAAAGTCACGTTTCCACTTCTAGCAGTTCAAAAATCAACTTGTAACATGCATCTGAAAGAGGCAAATAGCATCCAAACTCCTGCTTTCTTCTGAGGCATGCTGAACATTTTCTGCCTTTAAAATGCAGCAGGATAAAGTAAAGATGATTCATCACAACTCAATTTTTATTGTTTACAGTGTTATTTACTATTAATGTCAATGTTTCTGTTGTTAACAATTTATGCATGGATTTATGAAAACCTAAAACCAAGGTGGTTTGGCTTTTTTTCCCCCTATCTGTAATAGAAACAAGCACATATGCCTCTTGTTTTGCATTAAGAAATAAGCACTCAAAAAAAAAAATAAGTCAATGTTCCCTTTCTCTACTAAAACTTATTTTCTGCAAGCAGCCTTTAGAAGCATTTGTCAGCATTCGGAAAGGATGCAAGACTCCCCTTGTTTAACACTGCATTCCTCCTTTGCTAAGCTAAGCTAACTCCAAAAGCTTCTTCTCAGGGAAGTAAAGTGAGATTGTTTTCCAGCAGCTCAGCTGAGCCACAGCCTCACTCCTAAACAGGTCTTTTTCAACTCCTTGTTGAATGGGAAGATATTCTAAGTGCTCCTGGAAGATAAAACATCCTGAAGCTCTGCTGCACCATTCACCAGCTCACTTGTCAGTCAGTCCTTTCCAGGCCAACACAATACACCTTTGTTCCCAGTGTCCCAGCTGCTTTTTCATTTCCAGATTTTAAAGCTTTTATATTAAAATTGTAATTCTCTAAACTTCCTCCCTAAGGGTTAGCCTCCCCCTTTTGGTTATTTCCTACAGTTGCAGCAAACAGATACTCCAGCTCAACCTCCTGCTGAACAAGAGCATTTGGCAACAGCATCAAGTAGGACTGACCTGAAACTTGAGGAGTGGGGCAGGGGTGTCTCTAATCTAATAATTAAAATAATTATTTTAATCCTGTAGAGATCTATATTCTTTTTCTTAACATTACAGCAATGTAAGCAATTGGGCATGGAGTTCACTTTGGATAAAAATAAACAAAATCAAAGGGTAATTATCAAATTACAACCAAGTTTATGAAGTGGTTGAAATTAATAAAGATTTCTCTTTTCACCACATGGCAATTCCTTGACAACAAAAACACCTTATCTTTCCTGGTGGTTTCGGACTGTAGTTGAGAAGACATGAAATTAAAACTAATTAAACAATAACCTCTTAATATACACACAGATTTTTTCAGTGCTGTTTCCAGGAAGATGCAAAGAGGCTGCATGAAAAATGACATTAGGCTAGGTAATACCTTGGTTGAGGTGTGTGGGCTCTGTAACCTGAATACCATTCACAGAACACTGCGCTCCATTCAGTGGGATGAGGTTCACAGTACCATTGAGATTTTCAAAGATGCAATGCTCACTTTCCAAATCAAGGCCATGAAGAACTAAACACAAAGAAATAAAATAACATAATTAGTCTCCTAAATAACTAATAACATTAACATGCTAATAATAATTTATTAAGAACACATTGCACTACACATCGGAGAGTATATTTTTTCTTTATTCTGGATGTTTTCTTCCTTCCTTTATCACATCCTGCATGCCTTAAATATTTGCTGTTCTATTCTAGTGGAAAGAAGTGTACTGGGTTGGTTTTGCATTTTTTTGGCATCATGCTCTTTATTCCTGTGCTTTGTTCCTGTCCTGATTGGCAAATGCTCCTTTCTTTCCAATAAAAAAGAGAGAAGCACAATTCACGTATTTGTAAAGAGAGATTCTTTGACCAGTCTCACCAGGAAATAATAAAACCTCTCAGACTTTAAGGCAATGATGCTTAAATCTGAAAAGACACAATATAATATGGCATTGTAGACAAGCAAGATGGCTGGAAGTTCTAATGTCCTGTGACATTCAGAGCTTTTATCAATCAGTTATGCTACTTCCCATTTTTTTCTTCAAATAATGTATGATTATGTGTATTGTTGAATAACCCAAAACAACACAAGTTTGGTAGTTTCATAGTAATTTAAATCCAGGCAACTTTTGACCCATGAAAATACACCAAACTAAGTTATTTGACTCAGACTCTCACCCAAGAATTAAAGGATGCAATTTACTTAATGAAATTGCCTTCCAGGAACTTACGTGAAACTTAAGTAACAGGACAATCCAGATCTAGCAGTTAGTTGCTTTGGTAAGAAATCAACAGGAAAATCAGTAGATTTTCACCAACTTTCAGAATTGTTTTTAACTCAAATCTGAAGTCCAAAGACTGTCTTAGGTATAACAGTGTAACAACGCTACCATTATACAAAGGTTAAGAGAATGATTTTGCAGTAACTGTGACAGGGGCTGTGTGAAAAAGGACAGTGTTTTTACAGGATGCTATTTCAAGATAAGCAAGAAATAAATTAGCAACAAGAATATTTATATACTTAAAGCCCACAAGTCATGCTCTTTGCAGCAAATCCCATGCAATTCAGCTTTCAGATTTTCTAAAAATTAAAATATACAAAACACAGAACAACGAACTAAAAGAGGAAAAAACACACGAAGCTTAGTTCATATATTAGGATACTGGAAGAAGAAAGAATATAAAATTGCCAAATTCCATACCAATATCCTGTTCTGTCATAGCATCCTCTCTGCCAACATATGTCTGGCCCTCCTAATTAAGAGAAACAAACATTATTTCTAGAAACAAACAGTATTTCTAGTCCCTATCTCCCCAACAAGAATATAATTCATCCTCCCACTTTCCCAGGGTAACCTGAATGAAATGTACATTTAAACATATATGAAAAAAAGGAATCAGGTAGCATTTTCAGAATGCTTTCACAGTCTTTACTGTACAATATTTCACCAAATTCACGTTTCAACTGTCCAGTGCAGAACCACCTTTGTAGTTTTAAGACAAACTAGATTTGGATTTTAAGGTCAAGCTTTGTGATGACAAATCAACACACATTGCTAAAAATACAAAACACCTACCTCTGGTTAACCAGTTGACCCTCAAGATAAACCTAATATTTCAATTTAATCAGTTGCAACCTCTTAAGAGCTATTCTTAGTACAGCAGAAGAGCATAAAGAGCTTTTCCCACCATAGTAACATAATAAGCAGTATATTTAGAAAGCAAATCAATACTACAATTTTTCTGCTGAAAAAAATCACGAGGCATATAAAGGCTATGGAAACACAGATGTGTATTTACCTTCAAGTGGTACAAGATGATACCAGTACTGAGAAGATCATCATCAATGCCAATGAGATGAGGCAGTTCAGAATCTAACACAACACCTATCCCTTCTTTCCTCAGAGCCAAGGTTCGTTCCTATAAAAGACAAAAGTCTATTTGTTACAATGTGCAAGAAATACCCCTCTTCTATCTCCTTCTAAACCACATTTATTGTAACTTCTTCTCTGTAATATCACACCAAGAAAGAGCAATTTTTTAGAAGTTTTTAGTTTTACATTTTAAACATGACTTCTTTACTTCTGTTAAGCATTCCAAGCTTGCTCTTGAGGAAATCTGTGAAGGTATCATTTGAAGTAAACCAACAGACAAACAGCTGAATTACACCAGATAAGGAATATCAATGAAGAGTGTAATGAAGCAACGTTGTGTAAAAGCAAGCTATGTGAGCTATGTGCCATCTTTCATAATGGTAAAGAGAATTAAAAACCCCTCAGAATTCAGTACAGCTAAAGAACAGAAAACTGAAAACTCTTCAGCAGTCCTTTAAATAAGATGAACCTTGCACAGTAAAAACCCCAGACACCTGACAACTCAGTAAACCCAAGCAGTTAAAATACCATGTAATGTAAGAGGAGCATTGCCAGTAGTAAATAAATGTAAGAAATATTCACAGCACATAATCTGAACTCTTCAAAATTCCTTTGGGCTGTATTGTACAGCCATCCATAGGCTGAAGCATCATTCAGCAAGACTGCAAGTAGAAGACTTCAACCTTAGATAAAGGCTGATGGAGGTGTGATGTAGTACACAACAGTCTATGCATTAAATAAAAACTTAATTATAGCTTTCAAGTAAGTCTTAGTATTTAGTAATTTTCAAGTTGAAACAAAATCCTACTGGCTTCTAGGCCTGGAAGATAGCAACAACAGAGATTGTGACTGTGCACACAACACACACCACATTTCAAAACAAATGTGTTTTTCTATGTAAAAGAGCTAAGCCCTGACAATCCATGAAGCAGAGGCAATGTCAGCAAGTACTGCTTCTGTGTATTACAAGGAGTATAGTTTTCTCATGGTGCTAGTAAAAATGGAAAGTAAGTTTTCTGACAGCTGCATGACTCCTTTTCCAAGACATCAAAATGCTTCTCCAGAGCCAAAAAAGCATCACACTCTTTGTAAGAAAAAACAACAGGTAGATTGTTATATGTATTTTCCCAAGTACCACAACTTGCAAGTCTAAAGGAAGAAAACAGATGTAAAATCTCATTTCCCTGCACAGTACAAAACATTGTCAATATTGACACTGTCTAAAAAATTCCAAGTATGGATACATCTGGACAAAATGAGATGATAACACAACATACAAGACTCTGCAAAACAAAACTGCGAAGTCTTACTCTGGTCATGGATGAATTAAAAAGTTCTCCAGCATTCAGAAAAAAAGAAAGTAGCTGTGATTCCTGTGCAGCTCTGACATTCAAAATGCACTCAAATATTCCTTGATATTATAAAAGAGTCACATCATAAACCTAAAAAATACAGCTTAACTAATTGTTCAAGCCAAAAAGTAATTTCAGTCAAAAATACCTATCACATATTAGATATTTATTGAGTAGCATCTACTATTGTACATAATTTATCATGTTCCCATATGATAAAGATGAAAACAAGACCCTGAGGACTGGTGACCAGTTACTGCTGGCACTTTCAGCTCAATGGAATTGATAAAATATTAAAAGCTGAATATTTTTTCCCCAGCACAACAAAGCATTTGCTAGCATCCCTGACAGAGGAAAAAACAAGCATCCCAGGAGACAAAGAAATTATTACTCAGTGAGAAAAATACCTCACAAATAATTAAGAATAAAGAAACAATATGATTCTTCATTTTCCAGTCTTTTAATATTCAAAACATTTTTACTATAATCAGAAATAAATAATGTAAAATTGTGATTCAAAACAGATGGCTTGCTCTTTTATTCAGATCTAAAATTCAAGAACATAAATTAATTGAGTTTCTAAAGTCATGTTTTGCAAACAACTACTATTCACACACAGAATGCATCCTGTTAATGAAGCTTGTAAATTAGCTTTTATCCTCAGATACAATTTACTAAAAAATCCTGAATCTTGATCAGATACCTGAAGTAACTCCTAAACTTTAATCGCTTGGCCTAAAATTTAACTCCAAATTCAAAAGCTTCTACAAGGATGCCTCCAAATGCCAAACTGTGCACTTTTGCCCCAAAATGAAATCACAGAAACATCACCAACCATAGATCTTTATTATTCTGTTCTCTAATAGTGAGAGAAAGAAAAGAAAAAGGCCCAAAAGAAAAAGTCAAATTGTCCCTCTTTCATCCTTGACAGCATAGGAAGGATGTCTCTGAAGAGGGACAGACCTGTTTTGAATTAAAATGAAGGTCTGTAAGCTATTACAAGACAGAGAAATTATTAGATTTAATCCACTATTTGATTCACTTTCATTTGTGCAACATAATTTTAAGAAGCGGTGAATCCATAAATCAAATGGCAAGAGCATGAAAGGTTGCTGTCCCTATTAAAAATTAGTAATTCAGAAAATTTATGGAAATCTCAAGGTGCAGTTTAAGAAAGCTGAATGTACCCACATGCACCTTAGCTTGAATTATCCTTGAACAGAAAAGTGTACACATACATACTCCTTCAGTATTTAAGATGTGCTCACAGGCTGTGGGAAATAAAGCAAGTCAAGTATTATCCACAAAGGAGCACTCGGGTTGATAGAAGTGGCTACTGTGCTGGGAGCAAAAAAGGGTTTTCTTCTTTGGGAGCTACTAGATCAAATAGACTCGCTTGAAAAGCAGAAACTCAGAAAATAATGCTGAGTCAGTATACAAAAAACACTTCCTTAAGTAAAAGTTAAAATAAATGGATTATATTGTGTATTTAAATTCTGGGCACTTTGAATTAAGCTCTGACTTGGCTGTCATAATTATCCTGATACAGTAAATTCATTAAGATTTCTGTGAGAGATATAAAAGCTTTTGTGAAATCACATTTCTTCGGCACTGATGTATTAAGTTTACTGTATTAACTGATGCAGTGGTACCTCTGAACTGAGATATGATCTGGTAGTTTAAGAACAAAATCTTTGACTAAAATACTTACTTGAGCTGAAGAGTTAGTCATCATCATATACAACCACCCATTCTAAAGAACACCCCTGTGACACACAGGATGTCTTCAAATGGATTTCTTTAAATGCACACACAAAACCAGAAACACACAGCTTTACTTGTTTTTGCCAGTGAGATATTGAATCAAATTTAAAAAGAAAGTAGGTCAGAAAGGCATTTCCAACAATCCTTGATCAATCTACTAGTAGAAGGAAACATTATGTTGCTACTCTCCCAGCACATATTACAGAATACATGTAATTAGTGCACTGCAATGAACAGAACCTCTCAGAAGAGTTCCATTTTTGTCACGCTTTCCAATGCAAAAATGCCTATTCTTTTATTTAAATATTGAACAGATAGCTGCTAGCACACAGCCCTGAGAATACATTGTGCAGACACTTTTAGTAAAATATTACTATTTACTTAGCCAGCATAATGTTCAGATTTCTACATTCAAATTATACAAAAAACCCACGTGATATCAAATTAAAGAAATTACGTGCAAAACAGTGCAATGGCAAAAGTCTCTGCATTAATATTTAACCAGATTATATATGAGAAAATTCTAACAGGTACTTTGGGTGCACTTGATTTTATTGAAAATATGCTATTATAATCCCGAGTTCACAAAAATGTCTGATGATACTCAGTGGCCCAGCACTAACATTAAGCCCTCTATAAAATGTATAGACTGCTCACACATATGTAAACTGCTCACAAGGGAAGTTCTTAATTCTTAATTGGTTTTCCTCCAGTTACATATTCAGTACACTTTACATTTCCTTTAAATCACTGGAAGCAAATGTTTTGTACCTAGAGAACAAAATATTCCACGGTGTTCAGAATTCAAAAGCTCCTGAAGAAGTGGATTTTTAAACCCAGCAGATACATGGGATTAAAGAGACTATGTAAACAGAGAGAGGAAATTTGGGTGAAGCAGCCTCAGCTAGCCACGCCGTAATCAGCATAGGTGAAAATCCAAAACTTCTCTCACTGAAGCTGGAAATCTCCTCCATCACAGAGCTGCAGATTAGCTGACTTAAAACCACAGCTCCATTGCAGAGGTTCTGGACAAACACAGGAAGCTGAGGGCTGTACTAGTGGATTACAGGCCAAGAATATACAGCAATATGAGCAAACCCACTTCAAACCCAGTTCATACTCATGTGCTCTAACAGGGCTACGCTGGTAGAGCTTCCAGAGCTAATCCGTCCAAGAAAAAAGAAAATGAGACATAAGTACAGGGCACGACTCTGATGAATGTGTACAAAATCCAAGGGGGGATATTCCCAAACAAGTAGTGCTCACTTGCTGCTTCTTATATCACGAAGTAGAAAAGAAAATGGATCATCAGTTCAAAACCAAAAAGCAACCCCTTGCTGTTAAATTGAAGGACACCGTGGACACCAGTAATTTATAAGGCTGCAAGAAATGACCTGGAAAAAAGGTAAGAAAAGGAAAAGAGGTACTTGTGGACAAAGGCACAGGGCATCCATTGCCCAGCGTTCCCTAACTTGAAGAATCACAGACACAGAAAGCATGGGGAGTTTTCTGGAGAAGGATTGCTGTCTGCTTGCCCTGTTTTATACTCCAAAACTGAGTACAGCTGAATAAACCATAACTCACCTACACAGAGCTTATTCCCATCATTTGGGTAGTACAGTCCTAATATAGGCTTTGAATGGATTAAAAATAGCAGGATATAAGAGAAATATACTGCAGACAGACCTCTGTTTCTATTTACATAAATTATCTGAGTAATTCTTGATTTAATTCTTCTCAAAGTGCTACATAAACAGATTGACTACTCCTCTGAATTTTCAACTGCATTGCATGCTAATTATTATATTTATAGAGATGACAGCCAACTATTGAAGTTGCACTCACAGTATTAATAGGCAAGTGTAGCAAAAAATTAGGAAGGCTGCCAGTGAGCTCCACAAAACATAAGAAAGCTGACTTGATTAGTTCTGTAATTCAAGGAAAACTTGAGGAATTTTTACCTCTGCTTGAAATGCCAGCAATGTTTCTCCTACCTGAGAAGAAACAACTGAAAAGTGACCTCCTGTGTCACAAGTGCTCTGCCCGAACACCATAACAAGTAATTTTATAGATTACACTCAGGCTCTGACCCATTATATAATGTAAAATATAATATATCATGTAAAATATATTTCAACTATTTGGTCTGAACTTGGTAAGAGCCAGTTTATACTCCTGCACTTTGCATCCCTATTGACTGTATTCAGCTGAAGTAATTATTTTCTTTCTCCAGACTTTGTTCATTGATAGTGGCAGCAGTGGTAATCACTCTCATTACTGTGGTTATATCAGGCCAAACTCCAAGCATTTCCCCCCAGGAGATGACCAGGCTCACCATACCCCAGCATTCAGCACATCCTTTCTCAAGGTCATCTTCCTTGAGACTGCCATGCCATGTTCCCAGGGTATATACAATTTTGCCAGCACACTGTACATCCCTCTTTTCCACTCACTACACACAATATCTGTCTGATCCTTCCACATTCATGTGCCTTTCATGCAGATGTACTATTTCATGACAGTAAAGTCTCATGCTATTCCCCTCCTCTTCCACAGTGTATTAAGTCCTTTGCATTGTAAACAATTTACCATCAACCGCCCTTCTGTTATCCTTAGACTCGCCCAATACTCTGTCAGATGCTCTGCTAGACAAATTAGCTATACTATCAGCAAACTTCACCAGTTAACACATTTAAAGAAACCATTAAACTTGATCAAGTCCTATTATGTGCTCCAGTTCCACCTCCTCAAAACCCCTCCAGCTACAAACGTCCCTCCCATCCCAGTACCACTGCTCCCATCACATCCTCTGTATAAGCATTTTTGTTGTATTTCAATTCTTCTCTCCACACTACATAAATAAGGAAATCGTTTCCTGTATGTCCCATGGACAAATGCTCCAGCAATATCCACCAGGATGAGAACCAGTCCCACACTGTTTCTAAAGGGGATCACTGATGGACAGAACCAGATTCAGCACACACTGAGCAGACAAACCAGACCAGCCAGAAAAAATCACAGTCTCAAGAAAATATCACAGACTACAGACATGGCAAATATTAATCAAATAGAAAATTACTATTTAAAACCCAAGAGATTTACAGGGAGTTATGACTATGATTTTGAAAGACGTGGTAGAAAGAAAGACACCATTTCAAAGAAGTCTTCTCAAGAAAACAATTCCTTTCAAATTAAAGTTTCATCATCAGTCCAGCAAATATAAGCCATTCAGAAGGCAGTATCAGTCAAGTTTTTGAGTGCTTCCACAATTCCCTTCAGCACAACAAATGTAAGTCAGAGTAATAGCTCTGAATTTAACATTTGCATTTAGCTTTAAATACTTAGTTCCACCAGATAACGTTTTAGCAGATTATTTTTCATTCATTTTATTTTGAGAACACAGTTTATAATTACTTTTCTGGAAATTGATGAAGGTATAATCACCTTACCTTCTTTCCCAGACATAATATGCTAGTTTTACTAGGTCAGTTACAGCAAATACAAGTTGTCACTTACGTGATGTTTTCAATGCAAATTAAAGGACTATTAAAAGGTCAAAATCACAAAAAATATATTCTATTTGATCTCAAAGAAAACATTTGAGGATGTCACAAAAAGACAGGATAAAGGGCACTGACAAAAATCAAAAATTTTGTGAACCCAAAGCACAAAATAATTGGTGCTTTAAGCTGGCACAAATAGCATTAGCCGCTGGTTGTTCATCATAAAGTGGCTAGGATTGTTGATATCCTTTTGTAGAGCAGGTAAACTCAGCTGGGGAAACTGAACTTTTCTTAGGAAAACATCACCCCTTAATTCGAATTCCAGTGAAACATATCTCATCTAAAAATATATTCCAATTCTGTCATTAATACCACACAAGAAAAGCATATAAAAATACAGATATAAAAACTGTATAATTATACATAGTATACTGTCAACTGGGGTGAATTCTCTAAATTGAAGCATTTCTAGTAAAACCATTGAAAGCCAGAAGAGACCCAGGAAAAGCCCATGTCCTTTAATTATGTATAATGAAACTACAGTTCATTTCACAATTTCAACAATGAAATAAAAATGAAAAATTCAATGTAACTTGCAATAGCCCAATACAGTAATTAATTTGCTTTAAAGAACAACATAAGGGGACAACAACTGTTTCAGCTGTAATTATAATAGAAGGACCTCAATTTTAAATATACACAATAATGAATCACATGTATAGATGCCAAACAAGATCACAGACCCTTTAAAAAGGTAGGTTGAAAAAAAGGATAAACATAACATAAGGGGAAAGGACAAGATGACAAGAGTATAAATACAAAAATATAGTCATGGGAAATAGGTACCATGTGAATCAAAGGGAAGTGTACTTTAAAAATAAATAAAAGCAACCTGTACTGAGATATCTATAATCTTAGCACCAATCCCTAAAACCAAGGTCAAAAGAATTATCATATCTAATAAAAAAACAAGAACCCTGAAATTATATTTCATAGCCAAGACAGACATCCCAAACACTGACTGAAGGGTAAAGTTCCCATCACTTTCTTTTGTACGTTCAGCAAAAACTGAATGGGAAAATTGAGAAGGGAGGAATCTCTTGCACTGTACAATGTAATCTAAACTACAATATATTATGGCATTCTTGGCAGATTGCAGTTTTGCCACATTTGAGTATTTTTAAAATTTATGGCCCAGTAAGTCAATGAGAGGAAACCAGCACAGCTTTACCAACTGATAACATAAAATAAGGCTTCCCTGAAAGATGCAAACCTGCTGCACTTTTAGGGAAAAAATGCAAAGCAATCTACCCAAAGCACAAGAAGCAAGCACTGACCTTTGCATTTTGCTAATTGATCTGAACCTTAACTTGGATAGCTGCCACATTTTGCATTCTGAGAAAAACCTTCAGGGTTTTTGTCAGCTAATATCAAACAATAAGAAAGGAAGTCGCAGTGTCCAAAGGAGGTATGGCTTTTGTTATATTTACATAATGTAAGAAATGAGGCAAGCTTTTCTTCTTCAGTGGAAAAGCTTTATGTTGTTATAACTTTACTGAGATTTGAAAACATGAGTGTGCAAATGCTGATTCATTCCACTATGTAAACAACCTCAAAATAAAGGATTAATGCACTGACATGGCATACAATAGAATACTTTTCAGTCACTTAATAACTGGCAAGAGAATATCACCAGCCAGAACAGATGGAGGGCAAATCCCCTCTTTCAATCCTTAGCCTTTGAGGCATCCAAGACACCAAGTTTGATATTTTCAGAAGTTAAATAAGACCTCACAATGGGTTTAAAACTAACCACTTGAACAAAAAGCAGACTAGATGTTTCAAATACTCATTTAAAAGCTTCATTATAATAAACTATCAGGAGAACACTAGAAGTCTCTTTCAAAAATGCTGCCAACAAGGACTATGGGACACCAAAGTAACCTTGAATTTAACATGTACAACAGATCTTTCCATGATGAAAACAAGCTGACAGGTGTATTAAGACCAACAACATCACTGGTAAACAATAGCTACTTGTTGAAATCAGGACAAACTTTGATACTGCTTTACCAAAAGCAATAGATGGCATTAAATTTTTAAATATGTTCTTTTAATAATAGAGAAAAATTTAGATTTCCTGTCTAAAGCAGCTTATACCTAGACAAAACTACAGAGATTTAAACATAAAACCAAATATAACCAAATGCTCTCCCAGGCATATTTCAATTAAGAGTAATAATGACTGTCTTAAGTTCAGCTAATCAATTTAGGTCTTAAGAGACGAGCAAATTTAAAGGAAAATGGCCAAAAGAAAATTCATCAGGAGAAAAGCCTGTCAAATTTCCCTAGGTTAGGGATACAGTAAGATACAATTTCCATGGGTTAATAGAATCTTTAACCTTAAAATCCTCCTCTGCCTTTCTGTTATGCTCCCTATCCATGACTGTAAGTCTGGAACCCATCAAGGTTAATCAGACTATGGCCTCCTTCCCTCCACAGTCCATGCTGGATTTTGCAGCCACCTTTCCATTGACTGAAACCAGAGAAAGAAATAATAAAAGACAGCAATGTGATCACATAATTAAAGACTTTTAGCAGAGGCAAATGGCAGGTGGACTACTGTAAATCAGCTGGGCATTTCAAACATCTGCATTTCAGCCACTCAAAAGTGTGACTTCATGTTTACCACATTATCAGCTGCACTTCTCAACAGAAAAAGCTTTCCTTGCAAAGTTGGGATATGCAACCAAAATGACAAATGGATCTGTGCTTTTCTGTGAGGGCCAATTAACAACTCAAATGAACACCAGAAAACTGCAACTATATGCTCTTCTTCTTTCTCACAGAAAATTCTTGGTTATGTGACAGTGTGCCTGAGCATAATATCTAGTGTTTTCCCCAAAATTCAGAGTATCCCTGCAGCACATAACTACTAAATTAACACATACTGCAGATCAACTGGCATATTAATATTCCAAACTCTACTTTTCTGAGTTCTCATTAAAAAGCTGTCACCACAGAAGCTGCAGAAACACAAATGACAGGTGAATTCCACTGGGAGGTGGGGGAAACACAAAAAAGCAAACAAAAAAACCAAAAAAAAAGCAAACAGCCCAGACAACTATGGACATGCTATTCCTTCATGCAAAACATAACGCACAATCAGGTACCCTGATTTTTTTTTTTATTTTAAGTTTCTGGATAGCTTATCTTGCTCCTTAGAGCAATCAAGCTTTGTATGATGCCTGGAAGATGGCATTTTGAATTGTTTCCCTTGACCAGAAATTATTCTTGAAAACAAGCATCTCCACATTCAACTGGAAAAAAAACACTACATCACTTTTCAGAAGACTCAAACAGGTTCTTTTCATGGCTCATGTCAGCAGTTTTTTGGACCTATTATCACAGAAGGGTTTGGGTTGAAAGGGACCCTTTAGAGGCCACCTGCAACTAGACCAGGCTGCTCAGAGCCCAGTCCATCACCTTGTCAAACCCTTGTGCTGACCATGTCATTTGCCAGTCCAAAATCCAAGTCTGATACTGTAGCCTGAGGCTCAGGAATGCAAATGAAGGAAGATGCTAAGAAGCTTCCAAAGGCAGGTAATAAACCAATTTCACTCCTTATAGCATCAAACTGCTTCTTCAGATAATCAAAGGTCTGAGCACCTTTGAATTACTGCAAAGAAATTGAAATGCTGTTGTTTATGTTTTGAAATATAACCCATCTCAGATTTGTTTCCTTATGCTCTGTGAACACAGCAACAAAATAAGAATAGCAAGGTGCAATGAAAAATAGTTGGAAACAAAAACAAACTTACAACCTTTAACAATCAAGGGTTTAGAGCAGTGCTTGTGCAGGAAGATACTTTTTAACAGACATGCACCACAGAGAAAATCTGATTTAATTAAACAGATTCAGTACAAATCCTTCAGCAACAGTTTTTCCGGATGCTGCACATAGGACTTTGAAAGAAATTCAATGTGAATATTTAACAAAAAGTTCTACAGAAGTTGACATTTTGAAGATGATTAAGTCCTTCTCTGGTCTGCTGTGGATTAATTAGGCTTAATTATGTCTTCTGTATTTACACAAGGGCAAAAACTCCACACATAGAAACTCTGATATTCATGGATGAACTATTACTAGGCCAGAGCTGCCTGAAACCACAAGTCTTTTGCAGAAAAAGTTCCTGCACAACAATGAGGCTTCTTTCACACAGAAGGAAGTTGTGCTTGGGAAAGTGCTCCATAGAATTATGTCTAAACCCAGTGTTTTTAAGATATTTATACAGCCAAATCCACTTCAAAACAAATGGGAAGTAAACAGCTAAAATACTTTCAAGCAGTAACTGATACTTCAGTACCTAAAATAGGGATAACCTGAAATACCAGCACATTACCCTCCAACAAATAAAACTTAAAACTGAACTGCACTCTCTTTAACAAGACTCTTATTGGATGAGTCAATCACTGCTGATAAGACATTTTTATTTCCTTCTGGGAAGATTGTTGTGGAAAGAGAAAGGTATTAAATTACATCAGACTGTCAGGGTTCAGTATTCTCTATATTATGTCTCAGTAACATTTTCATTCTCAGAAGGAAAAATATCTAAGTGTACCAGAAGAAAAAAATCTGCATAATAAAGCAATATTTCTGTGGACCAACTAGAAAAACTGTATTGTATCAGTGAAGGTGCTCTTCTTCTTAGTGGGTGTCTGTTTAAAAAGTTTTTTTTGGTTTTTAAAAAAACCTGCATATACAACATCAAATTTCTATCCCATGTTTTACTTCCGCTTGACACAGGTATGGTATGGCTTCTAGAGTAACAAAGTAAGTTTTGAATCGCTAGCCTAAAAGGTAATATGTGTTATTTGGGTGCAAAGCAAAGAGAAGAGGAGATACAGAACACACCATCAGTGGAGGTGTATGCTTTACACTTCGTGCACATGCCAAAGTTACGTTTGGGACTATCCTGGACTTCAATAAAATGTTTTTGAAAATTAAAAATATGCTCTTCCTTTACAGGCTATAAATTAATTATTTGTATAACTATCAATTATGAAAGGGGATATTGATTTCCTTGTGCATACAGATGTTAGATAAGGCACAAATTCCTACCATGTCTTCTCCTTCTGGATAATGGAACAAAGAATTAACACTATACTGTTGGCTGTTGTCAGCGCAATTAAAACAAGTTTAGTGGAAGTAAGACATTTCATTCTTCTGAGAAGAAGAAACTGTAACTATCCAAACCTACAAAGAAAACCACCACTGCAGAAACTTCCTAAGCAGTTTTTCCCCCTTCTCCGAGGGCATTAGATGGTAGCACTCTCATCAAGTAGGAAAATCCATTAAAGAGTCTGCAACAACCAAGATCAGAAAACCATAGTTTCATTGTGAGCAGCTTACTGTGAAAGTGCAGGTGCTCCTGCAGCAGCCCACAGAGGCATCAATAGCTCTCTGCAATGAAGGTCAATGAAAAAGGCAGATGCAGAACTGCTTAAATGGGCAACTGCTAAGACAGCAAAGCTAAAATGATAAGCAATTCCTTTTAAGAATAAGGAAATTGCAGGAGAAGTTCTTAGTCTCAGGAGATCAGCTTGCCTTTTCCATTTTTCATTATTTCTCTTTCCCCTTGGAATGGATTGCCACTAGCTCACTGTTGACATAGAGCTGGATACTAATACACAGAAACCCTATTATTGTGGTGGCACCCCAAAGCACCTCTACATTTAATGTGCTGCAAGGATTTCCATCAGAAGCCTTGGCAGATTTAAAGCTATTTTTCAGAAAATTTAGCTTTCATCCCTAGAATTCCAAGGACCAACCTAAGTGCAAATGCCTGCTCCTTGACACTTCAGACTTTGTACAGACAGAACTACTTCTGACATTTGAGAAAAATCCCCTGAATAGAACTGCAGGATTTGGCTACTTGTAACTAGAGGTTCCCATTTTGGCTTCCTGGACACTAGTCTGTAAAATCATATTTTCCAGTGGCTTATAAAATTTAAACCATCAAAGCTGCTGTTTTCCATGCTGGAGCATCTGCTGCAGGCTGGTTCCTGTCCCCACTAGCCTGGCCTAAGGGAAAACTATTCTTCTGTTTCAAGAAGTAAGGCACCCAGAGCAAATTTGGTTTGTCTCAAGTGAAGGAGGCTTCAGAGTTTCCTATGTGTGAACACAGTGAGCATACACTAGTCTCAAAGGACAAAGTAAGTCTACATTTAGCAACACTGACATTTGGGGCAGAGAACTAGACTTTTCTTGCCATTACTGAAGCTTCCTAGCAGGAGAGATTATACCTCTGGGTATAATCAACAGGAGACAGCAATGCACCCTCAGTATTCTTCATGCTGATATCTAAAAAGGGGGAAAGGCCTGGATGAAAGACAAAGACACAGGCTATTTTCATTCATCTCTTCTTCCATGTGCATTACAAAACAGCCTTTAATTACATGTTCACATATTTTCTACAGGACATGTGAATAATTCATTCCATAGACTTTATTCTGGGAATTAATTCAAAAAGCAGTGGACTATTATCTACAGGACTCCTACCTCATTTGTTGCTAAAGCTGGATGATGAATGAGTCAGGGAATTGTAGAGGGAGAAAAAAACTAGGCTCATAACTAATACATTTATTAATTCTAAAAGTTATTTTGGGTTTTGCATGTTTCTTGGGTGATGGGAGAATTACACGTTCCACTTATATAGAGTTCTGTTTACCTAGAAATTCGTCACTACTTCTGTAGAGATGAATCTAAAATAATAGATTGCTTTCAATCTGTGACCTTGGGACCAACACATAACCCATGCTATTGAAAGAAATTGGAGGAAGGTGTAGGACTATGCATACTAGCAAGCAACAACCACCAAGGAGAAAAAACAGACTTCAGGACTAGCAACACAACAGCAAAGACTTTTGCAGAGGAATATTCATAGTTAGATGCACATTCTTGACTGGCTGCAACAGCCACAGACTGTGCTGCCACCTGTGTTGAAGACACCTCTTAGGGGATTTCATTAGAAATACCTTCTCTGCAGTTGGGAAGCACAAAAAAAGAAAAGTACATGGCTCAAGCTGCACTGCTGCAGCAGTGTGACTGCAGGAATCAAGGCTAATGCTCAGCTTCCAATTAAGATGAGAAGTCAGGTGCACAACAGTACCATGTACTCAAAGCTATCAGAATCACACAGCAATAAACTCCTAAATGTACTGCTAACAACATCAGCAGAATAAAATGGTTCCAGCATTTCATATCACACTGTCATTAGAAACAGCTCCTTTGTGAGGCAGATAGAAATTTGGGGTTCATCAAAACTGTTGATGTTGGAATGCTTCTTCCCCATTCCATAACCAAATCCAAAGAGAAACTTACATTTCATTTCTCTCTTTCTTAATACTTCTTTGCTGACCCTTTACAAGACACAGTTTTCAAGACATACTTCCTCTTTCATGAGTTTCCACTATAAATTTAGACCATCTTCCTGGCACAAGATAATTAAGAGGAATGCAGACCAAATGCCCAGGAGGAACTGTTGAACAAGTGACATCTGAGCTGTAGAAAGGATTTCAAAAGCAACCCACTCTGTCTGACTCCCTGTCATTTGAAAACTGCCTACAAGCTCTAGGGATGGATGAAAGCCAAGCATGGCCTGGATAATCTGCAAATGCAGAGCCCCACTTGGAAGGAGGAGGGCAGTGAAATATTTGGCAGAATGGTTACTCCTAGACACTGGAGGGCCTCTTTTGAAATGCACAGCCTACCAACCAAACATTTCAACCCTGGCTTAAACAGTGGTTTGTGAGCTCAGAAACTGTAGTACCCAGTCATGCTTCTCTTATGGTCCAGCTGGTTTCAAGTGGAAAAACCAGTTTAAAACTGAAACAAAAAACAATCAATAGCATTAGGCATCTCTTGATCACAACTTTCTAGCAGAAACTGAAAGTTAAAAGTGGTCAGTCCACCACTGAGGCATCACAAGCAGCTACAGCATCTGCAAGCAAAAAAGGAGATTTATTAATCAGATGAACACAGGTGGCAGAAAGACTTGAAAGCAGACAATTGTTCCTTTTGAAATCTGCTTTTGACTACTGCACTCAGCACTCCCCAGGTGGCTGGGACCCTTTCAATATTGTTTCTATTAGGAAAAGAGCTACAGTAGATCAGTAGCACCAGTTCCCAATTCAGTACTTTTTTCATGCTCTGACAACAGCAAGCCAAGGCTGAGACTGGACAAATCACTGAAAAAAATTATTGGTGATGGAAGAGCAATGATAACTGCTCCTCTGAAGAAAAAGCAATTTGTATTTCAGGACAACCATATAACCCCTTTAAAAGTTTCTATCTGTTTGCTTTTATAGAAAATTTCATTCCATTCTATTTTCTTTATTCTCAGTTTGAATTAACATAGGTATACCTACCAGACCGAAGCAAGGAGGATTATAAGGTAAAGTAATAATCATCACTTAATAATGTTAATAATCTGTTCAGCCATATAGTATGAAAAAACAATGTCTCTTCAAGGTAAAACAAATCATGTTTGGATAATCTCTGCCCAAACTCAAATTGCAAATGAGAAATCTTCTGACCAGAATGGATGAAGTTATAAACTACAACTACTGCTAGTAACTGCTACACTTGGGAAATAAATACATAATGTACAATGCCAGGTATAAGAAAACAAGCCCTAATAAAATTGAGATCTAAACTTAATATTACTTGTCATTGCTCAGGAGGCAAGAGCTGTGGATAAATAATGTACGAGGACCAAGAACAGTAATTACTTCCTTGTTATCAGACAACTTTATTAAAAAAAGATGGAAAAAACCCAACAAAACTATTAAATTTTAATGTACTGAAACTCAATAATAAATCTACAGAAGTGATTAATCAAGAGAAAAATGTTAAAAGAAGCAGTTGTAAATAGAAACTGCATGTCATTGCCACTGGTGTTTAAACTGCAATATCCAATGAAAATAAATAGCAGAAGTGGCCTGGTGAAAGATCTCAATGTCCAAAAGCCTGCTTGCTTTCTCAACTGCATTACCTGGTAAAATAAGAGCTACTGTCTCTCTCAGAAACTGTTCTTCCACATCTCTAAAATATCAAGGATACAAAGTTAAGAAAATAAACATATTTTAAAGGCTTTAGCTAAAGCTGTCAAACATTCTAGATACACTGTCAGTTGAAAAATAGAGTTGAAAAATGCACTGAAAAAGAATTGCAATAAATCTTAATGTACATTATCAGTATACAGTGCATTGTAACAGTGAATTGTTGTTCTGAAGTATTTTTGTCAAAACAGTTACTCAGGTTCTTCAGAACTTGCTCCTAAAGCAATGTTTTGCCATTCTCATAAACTTCCTTTAGTGGATGTGAACAGCAATGAAATTCAAGATATTGCGAATCATTTTCCCTTAAAATATCTGAATTAAATCCAAATTAAGCATGCAGAAGAACCTGATTTTTGTATCTGCAGTGACATCTAGTGCAAGAAATCAAAACCACACTTAAACAAGCTTCTAGAGAAGACATGCTATTTTCATTTTTTGTGTGATTACTGACCAAGATAAACAAGAATTAACTAACATCAGCCGTCTTAAAACTTTCATAGCATCTTTTCCTCTGCACAACACTCACAAGCCAGCTGAAGGCAATTCTATTTAGCATAATATATTAATAAGAGACTACTTAATGGGAATGTGCACTTTTCCATACAAACTCAGTTTGATAAATCAACATACATTATATAATTGTCAGAGGGCAAACAATTGTTGATAAAGCCAACATCCCTAGGAACAGAGCTGTTACTCTATTTATTCTATCAACTTTCCTAAAAGAAAACAAATTCAGCAGCAACATCTGACTTAAATTCTTTCTGCCAGTTCCATAGCTGTGCAATCCTGTGATGATTTTGCAGTGATTTTTAAACCTCTTACAAATTCAAGCAGATGACATAGCTTGCAGAAAGGAAACAAAAACTGGAAGCATGCAATGACAGTTGTCTAACACAAACAGATGACGAACAGAAGAAGTCATAAAATATCAAATAAGATTTGTTCAAGTCAAAGTACAGACGTAATTCTCCCTTTAGAAGTACAGAGTTACACTTCAAACAGAGCCAACAACAGACATTCTAACCAAAATGCAACACCAATATGTCTAACGAGCAACAAGTTTACAAAAATAATTCACTTACTGAATGTGAAAAAACCTTAGAAACAATTCCTGCCAAAGATACAAACAAATACATATGCCAAAGCTGCAAACCATTTACATACAGTATCATGCAGACTGCTTTATACACAAATGCACAACAGTGTTGTAACTCCATTTTTTTTTCATTTGACCTGTAAATAGAACCATTTTTCGAATCTGCTCTCCACAGGCATGTGACCAGAAGTCTTTAAAACTCACCTGCACTTTTTAAGGGCAGGATTAAAGCCTATATAATTTTTAGAAGTTTTAAAGTTTGTTTTTCAGGAGCCCAAGAGCTTGTAGAACTTCTCTACCCTAGAGCCATCAAAAGTGGAAGTAGACACTAGAATTTTAGGTGAAAGCAGAAGTTGCTAATTGAGAGCACTTCTCACCCGAGGACTGAGCTTGTTAAAACAATGACATGAAAGAATGAAGAAAACAAATGCTCATCAAAGGGCAACATACTGGGGCAGAACGAGAAGAGGAAAAGGAGACAAGCCAGTCAGGGTTCATAGGTAGTAACAAAAAGGCATAAAAGAGCAAAATGGTAATGTATGGCCAGCATTTCTGGCAGAAGAACCCAGACAAAAGTGTTTAAATACCATTCAGCAACAGTGGTTTAAAGATTATCTGGAAATGAAAATAATGCAGCATTTATACAGAACACAACAAACTGCTCTTGGCAGAGCTCAATATGGTATGCAAGCCACCACAGAAAGCAAATGATTAAAATCAAAATGTATTTGCTTCTTCCACTCTAATCTACACCTCATAAAGAGCAACACAGTTGCTTTCAGATTCGGTCTCCTAGGGTCTTTAGTGGATATAGCCAGGATTCCTAAAGAAAGAAAATTCTCCCACTTAGAGGAGTATGTCCACCAAAGTAATTGTTTGGTATTAGTCTTTACTTATTCATCATGGCAAGTGAAGGGTATTTTATCGCCCCCAAAAAGAGGCTTGATATAAATAAACAGTAGATGCTAATGCTTTTCATAAGCAGTTTTCACACAGTTTTCTTATTCAACCCACTTAACAACCATTGTTAAGGCATAAATATGTACTATTAAGCAGTAGTCAACCAAGAGGCACAAGAAAGAGAAGGAATAATCAAACAAAACATCAATAAACAGTATTCAATAACACATTTACACACCATGTGGTAAAGCGTTGCAGCAGAATTAGTATTATTGATGCAAGTGAGGTGGTGTCACTAAATCCAACAGCACAAAGCCAGTTGAAGCAGAGACTAGTTTAACTATTGGCACAAGCATTAGGCACACACACAAAAAAACCCTGTCCTTTTATAGACTCTGAAGATAGATCTCTCTGAATCCTTTGATGTTGGTTGACCACCAACATACAAAGCTAATGACGTGATTAGAATCAAACAACAGGATAAGGAAATAAAAGGGAACTCTAAATCTACTTCAGACTAATAAAGGAGAGCATTTAAATACCTTTACACTATCTACAAATGACATACATCAATAAGGCAGAAGCTGAAAGTCACAGCAATTTCTACACAAACAGAAAAAGGGAAAAGAAATTTAAAAGAAGGTTGGGACAAAAAGCCAGCAGAGAATTATATAAAGGAGTGCACATTTTGAAAATATTAATATAAAAGCTGCTAAAGGTTAGAGAAAGAAATTGAAACATGCACAAAGGATGACAAAAATAAGGTGAGAGTAAAAGAAAAAGATCTCTAGGAGAATAACAACATATGCAGTCAAATATAGCAGCCACATCAAAAGAAGTTTTTTATCAATTAAAGCCTAAAGGCAAGAGAAAAATCAAAAGTTGTATAGGTTACCCTAACATCTCAGAAAGATGATACAAAGAAATTAAAGACCCCAGGACTGATCTTTAGCAGAACAGTACAAAAAGGACTAAACTAAGGAAAAGAGTAAACAGAATTTCTTCCCTCCTCCTCTTCTTTTTGGAAATGTGTACAGAAGAACATTAAGAGAAGGAAAAGAAAAATCCACAGAAAGATTCAATGAGCTTGAGATGAAAGCAAAATGCTGCAGTTAAGTGCTGAGGGTGAAAGACCCCAGAAGACAGAGAAGCAATGTAAAGCAACATTGTTCCATAAGGTGCAATTCTTTGGTGACATTTAAAGAAATAACCCAAAGCCTGTGGACTTAAAACAAACAATATCACTCGGGTTCCAATGCAGAATTTTACCCAACAGTGAAGCATCATCCACATATTTTTAAAGTTTATTAAGCATTAAAATATTCTTGCTTTTATAAAAAAGAAGAACAGAAGACAGATTGTAATACTAAGTTCATAAGGTTAGAGTATCACTTTGTATTACAGTGAGGAGGTCAAGGATGAAAACAAACATCGCTAAGGCAAACAACACTTGGCATTTCAGGCAGATCAGCAACACCAAGAACCTGCCATGCTACACAATATAGAATCCTTCATACAGAATCAGCACTAATTTAAACCCTGATATTTGCAGTGTCCTAAGCTTTCAATAAATAAAGAAAGAAGATTTGGGCTTTAGGTGTGAGCTGACAATAATTTGGAGTATAGAGGAAGCCAGACAGTCACCCTCCAAAAGGATTCTTCCAAAAGCATGAAAGAAAGAGAGCACACTATCAGTACTACCATCCCCAAGATATGTCCAATCTATCAACAACACAATGAAGGATGTGAACGAGATGTTCACAGCTGCCAGTGGCATTCAGCCACTGCATGCTGCCCCAAATCCAAAACTGAAAACATTTACAGATGGAACAGTTCAACATACTCAGTCTAAAGATGCACACCGCGATTGAAAAATGTAACTTCAGGTAAACGACACACAAACGCCCAAGGGGATAAAAGCTACAAACACAAATAAGGCAGAATACTGGGATGCACATGTCAGCTGCACATATGGCACAGTGCTGACTCGAATAACTGAACTTTAGGCTGACAGATACTTTTTATAAAAAACTTGCCTTCACATGGCATTTTCTGTTCCTTGGTACTGTCTAGTTGGATAGTATCTTCCATTCTCTATGAATTATTTTCAAGGTAGCATTTAGATGCTGCTGGTCTAATTTTAAACAAGGTTCAAAATAACTGGCAAGGGTGAACAATTTTAGGGAACATCTTTCCTGCAAAACATCGTTTCTTTGTCAGGCATCTTTGCCTGAAGAAAGCACTGTATTCACTGAAGGTAACTTTTTGCAGCAATATCTGTTGACCTAGTACAAGACACCAGCATGCCTCTGATTTTTACTGTATTTTACAAGGCTTATGCAAAATCCTTTCAACTATTTTGGATTTAAATAGTTACAGATTTCCCCATCAGCCTGTGAGAACAATTCAAAATCACGTGAACTTTAATATTTAGAACTTAGTACAGAAAAAGTAGAACTATATATAATAAAGTAGGGAATCCCATTCAGCTACCAACCAGTGCACTTGCATCTCTCAGGCATAAGTGTGGCTAGCACAGGTCTTTCCTGTGAGAATTCCTTTTGTGTTTTATAAATAAAGATAAAGTTTGGATGTTATTAAAAACAGTGTCCCAAGATCTGGACGGTGCAGGCCTGGCCAATCAGGCCTAGGGGGAGGCTTCTGACTGACCAATCTGGGTGACCTTTGAAAACTCTATATATATGATGAAATCAAAACAATAAAGGTCTTTCTTTCCTTCTTGCCACGGAGAACTGGCTTCTTTACTCTGCTAGCGGCTCAACAGCGACACATATGCCTAAAAGATTTGGAGCAAAAAGTGTTAGAAACTGAAAAGCAAATGGTTTTTAATTCTCCAAGCCTCTGGCAGGGCAGGAATTGGAAGGCAGCAACTATCTCAGGATGGCAAAGCTAGGGGGAAGCAAGGGAAAAAACATTTAAATGTAATGCAAATATGGAATTCTAAGTTCCTTAATGAAGAATGTCCTGAAAGTTACTGAATTATGGCATGGGAAAAGCGGCACGTGTGACTTCAGTGATGTGGACATACAAAGACAGTCTCACTTCTCAGAGTGTCAAGACAATCTGTTTTTACAAATTAACGTGTATGGTCTCTGTGTGCAAGGTGGGAACACTAATGACAAAACAAAAACCCCAGTGAGCTTACAGAGAATCCATTACAAAAAATATCACTGCTCTCTATAGATTAAAATCTGCTTTCCAGTGACTCAGCCTGGCAAACTTCCAAAAACCCCTTTCCCACTCATATGCTGGCAGTGATTTCACAAATCATTAAACAAGAAGTCAATAAAAATATGGAGCCCTTTGGTGAAATGGTGTAAAATAAAACAGCACAACTAAGAAATCGTTGGCAGATTTTCAGGGGGGTTGGGACAAAGAAAGTTTGCTCAACTGCCTTTAATCCAAGAGTGGAATATAAGCTATGCTCATACACTCAAATAGCATCCTATGAGAGTGCAGTTCATACAGAAGCTGCACAAATTAAGCTTAAAAAAGCTCAGTAGAAAATCAGAAATCACAGCTTCTGTGTTTAAGTCCTTTACATTCAAGTATTTAACAAATGCAGCTTTCCCTTGCTTATATCTACTGCTCAGTTAACACCTCCTCTGATTCTATAATATCTGTGCAGGAATCAGTGCATTTCCAACATAGAGCTTTCAAAACTTCCTATGTGCAACATAATGTTCATTTACTTTACACAATTAACCAAAATTCACAATGTGACAAAGGACTTCCTAATCCACACATGAATAAAGAGAGGATTAACAACATTTTATGTATGCACAGGTGCTTCAAAACAACAAAATAACACAGAAGTAACATAAAGTTGTACCCAAAACATTTCTGATGAATATGCAATTGGTAATTCCTAGTTCAGTATCTAGATAGACATTAAAGACTCCATTCTGTCATGCCAACTGCTAAGTAGTTATCAACCCTGCCCTGTTCTCTCTGCTGTTTGTGCTTTATTTTTATTTTTAAGCATGGAGCTATTCAACTCATGTGGAAGTCAGATCAAAGACAGTGGTGGACTTGAAGAAAAAAATTTAGGAAATCAAAAAGTGATACAAGAAAAATCGAGTCTCAGATCAGTGATACAGAGAATTAAAAAATTACTTCTAAATGCTTGGTTGAATTGCACTACAAACAAGTAATGCTCAGAACATCATGAAAGCTTAAGCTTTGTTTTCAAAATTTTTTTTTAACAAAACAGTTAAAACATTTGGCAACAAAAATATTAGTTAACATGAAAAAAAAGAAATTGTGGGAATTATTCTTCTGTGTGTGTGTGTGCATGCACACGTGTGCTTGTACATATGCACAAAATCATTAAGCAGCCCATTAAAATATAATCTCAGACTACCACTTGCATCATGCACCAAATAGCAATACAAAATCTCACCAGAACAATGGAAAATCAGTATCTACTATGCACCACATCCACTGAGACACTCAAAGTAAGGTAAGAAGTGATTATTCACAGGTCTTGTTGATACCACACAAATATCAAGGATATGAGCCCCTGGCCCAGGCTTTCTGCATTTGTAACCAATAAAAACATTTAGCAATTTGAAGACTTATTAGAGAGAAGCTGTTTTGCACTTTGGGCTCACTATGGTGAATAACAGAAAGAGTTGAGCCAAAGAAGACGACTTAGAAAAAGACCTTTTTTTTAAAGGAAAAATACTAAGGCTAGGTCAAATACCAAGAGGAGAATTTATTTATTTGCCTTACTTTCAGAATATCTTGAGTTTCATTCCACTTGTTAGTCCACTCTTTGGTCAGTGCTTGTACCTATGAAAGAAAACAAATATTGAAAAAATTCACATCTCTTCCAAAGTTCTTGATAAATGCATTCTCAGAGAAGTACTAAGTATTTGTGCAATTCTTTGTGAAGTTTAACACTTAAGCATTTAGAAGAGCATTGATGGTCTGGCAGTTAGTTGCCATACCTACAATACTTCTCCCTCAAAACACAAAATGCTTATTTACACTGTAAGACGAAATGAAAGTGAGGGACAATTACTTCCAATAATGGTCTGTCTTCAATCAGTTTCATAAGGAGCTTCATCCTACAAAGTCTACTGCCACAGACTGACCCCTTAGCTATAAGAGGACAGCTCCTTTCCCATGGTACAGGTAGGCATGTTCAGGCTAAGACCCCCTTCTGAGCATGGCATGCAGGGGGAAAGGCAGACCAGTCACCTTCAGGACAAAATTTTCTGCAACTTAGAAACCACCCACTTCATTGTTATCAGCACAGAAGTGAGAAGATGGCATTATAGACAGGGAGAGCATTGGGTATAGAATCATTCAGGTTAGAAAAGACCTTAGGATCATCAAGTCTATTTACAAAGATACTTTTTTAGCAAGGCAAGCTGGTCAGGGAACAAATCTTTTCATTAAACAGAACTGCTACATAAGTATCAAAGACATATTTTATTCTTAGTTATAATGTTATCTTATATTAGTAGGATAACAAAATTACAAAGTCACACACTTTTTTTTTGTTTAACATCAAGGCAATGCTGTTGTGGGACAAAATTTAATTGTGCATTAAGATAAATCCTGAAAACTATGAACACTGTTGCATCCAGACCAGCCAGCTTTCCTTTTTTTTTTGATGTTTAAAAAAATTGGTTTAGGAAATTATAACTCACCCTTGCTTCATTCTGCTGAAGCTTTTCTTCCATACTTAAAGCTGTTGGAGAATCCAAGAGTGCAATCTAAAATTGTAAAAAGTAAACACCAATTCAAAAAGAAAACAGTAACAATTTCTGGGGGAACCAAATAAAATACAATTGTTCAATTTCTCCGATTCTTTAGCATAAAGTCCTTTGAACTTTAATCTGTATCATTTTACCTTTAAATACAGCAAACAGAAAAATCAATATCTTGTCAAAGCAGATATTTCAAACAGAAATTGGTTTGAGAGTACTATTTTCACTCACTGTATACACATGGTCACACACATGCAGACACAGAAACTAGACACATGTATAACAGCTAACTCCTGATACAGCTTTCTTTATATTTCTGCTAAACATGAAAATTTATTATGCATGAATAGATAACCATTTTGCTTTACTATGTGTGTATACTGCTTATCTTTAATAACTGTATCTTAATGTAACTGGCCTTAAAAGAGAAAAATTATGAACCAATACAAACACACAAGCAGTACTCATTGTATGTGATCTTCTACACTGAATCCAGAACCATGTTTTGATAATCAGTACCTTCAGATGTACAGAAACATTTACAATACAGTGTTCTGGTAATTCAAAGGAAAACTATAAATGAAGTTATACATAAATTTATACTATGGTGCATACATAACACACCATTGGCTGTTTTACCAGCCATCACAATTTCAATTAACTTAAGCAAGTTCTCTATCATCTCCCACACAGCCATCTACCACATCCTACCACTGAAACAGATTTACTTTCAATATCCACTATTTTACAGCTTGAAACTAGGTCAAAGCATTTGAACTTCAAGGGGATCCAAGTTACCTCTACTTTGCTAACTCTAAAGCAAACCATAATTTGAAAATAAATTAATTTTCCCCTCCTAAAGAATATGAAAGAAACACAAGTAACTCAGCCCCATAAAGAGTTTTCTATTTGTAACAAAGCAGAGCTCCCTGCTTCAGTCATCTACAATACTCATTTCTGCTTCCAAGAGTGGTCCTATTCCCTTTTTCAGCAAGTTTTTTATAGCATGAAATCTAGCTGAAGTCCTACCCTTCTACTAACAATAGTCCATGCTGAACTGACATTTCATGTTGAACAGCCCACCTAAAATAGAATTACATAGTTCTAGAAAGTAATCAGAAGTATTACTTCAGATACTTCCAAATTGTATTTGCTCAAGTATGAAATCCAGCAATCCTGAACAACATTGTGTAAAAAGACAACTGCTCTGAGCCAATTGGACATTCCTTATTGTTACCTTGGTTTCACCATCCTTGGAATATAGGAGAAACTAAACTGAGCCTGTGCAGCAAATGTTTACAGCAGATCAGGCTGACAGAGCAAGAAAGAGAATCATGCAAAAGTGAAGCAGAGCATAATTTTTGTTTTCTTACACCACCACTGAAAATATTTTTACATATTTAGCATGTTATGTGCCTTCTAATGTACTGTGCAGCCAAACAGGTAAAATGTACTGTTTAAATCCATTCATACTCCCACATTTTTATATTATGCATCTTAAATACTTTAAACCTTCTACTTGTTTTAAGATACTACAGGCCAGAAGATAAGTTTTAGCTCAGTCTGCTTATGCTGTGTTGACTGTACAGTCAACACAGTGCAATCCAGTTTGGATTATATTACAAGAAACCTAAAAGCTTTGGGATGACTATTTTTTCTGCTCCTCTGTTAAAAGAAGTAATATGCTGACCACATGGAAACTGATTGAATCAGGAAACTAATATTCATTCGTAGCCTCCCAGAGCTTGTTTACTCAAGTCAATATAATGAAAGGTAATTATCTCATCACATTCTAGAAATAGATGTTATAACTCAAGGAAAATTATACACAAATTCCAAGTGAAGCTAACCTGATTCCCTTGAGCAAGCAGGGCTTTTAATCGGGCTATTTCAGCTCTCAGCTCACGGATCAGCCTGACGTTAGGATCCTCATTAATCGTGGGCTTGTTGATGATGTTTTTGGCTCTATTTGCATAGCGAAGTGTACTTAAAGTTTCTCCATAATTTACATCAGCAGGTGAAATAGCTAAAGACATGAAAGCAGAAACAGTTTATCTAGCACCGTATGTTTCATTGACTGAAGTTAGTTTATACTTTAAATGTCAGCTAAGCTCAATGTGAGTGAAGAGACAGAAATGTATCATAAACCAGTACGGATACAATTTGTTCCAACTCTTCACTGAACTCCACTTTCATACCACTGTAACTTTGTGTAAGTAAACACTGTATGAGAATAGTGTATTAGGATAATCAGGTCTGGCAATCAAGAGTTGCAAAGAAATCTTGCTGTCAATCTATTTAACATTTACATTTCCCCAGCAACCAAAAATGCCCCACATGAATACTTCACAGGCTTTCTTGCAATGTTTTTACAAGAATAGTGGGGAAAACACTGAGTATTTTTTAAGTATCAATGTAATCAGTGAAAAGAAAAGACATTCCAGGCAAAACACAGTAGGGAAATTAAACAGCATTAAAAAAAAAAAACAGACACAAGAACCAAAACAAGAGAAGAGTTTCTATAATTTACAAATCTAGTTGCTCTCCTGAGCTGCAGGAATCTGGCAGCACACAGAACTGTCAGCTATCTGATGCATCAAGAGAAACCAGTATTATTTTTACAAGCAACCTAACCAGAAAAAACAATGCAATTTAAATGCAAGTGCTAATGCTATCCTTCCCTTAATTTTCCTATCAACATATATGATGTTCCAAATCAGAAAGATAACTAAGGCATCCAAACAGATGAGCAAAAACACAGAAGAGAAAACCATCCAGAAATCCTAATGATCAAACTGAACAAGCGATCAGAGAATCAGACAATGAAAACACCTGAAAAACTAATTAAGCAACTAAAATAACCTGTCCTTTCCCATTCTCTCAAAACCAATAAATATTCTTTTTGAGACTCTGAACTACAGGAGATGCACTTGGAAACAGCCTACACTTCCCGCAGCTCCCACTCTCACTTCCCTGCTTTATCTACTATCTCCTCTCCAGTACTCAATTATTCTCTTTCTAGAAAGGTGTTACAATAGGTTATAGAAATATGACAAATAAAAATCAGACATATTTTTCTAACAGCCTTTCCTACCGTTTAAAGTGATCTTCCTGCTTTTTTTTTTTTGTGCTTAGTTACAGAAAAGGCAGGCTAAATGTATCTGGGCAGCTTGTCAAGCTCTGTGAGGGAATTCTACCACATCACCAGTAGTTACTGTTAGAGAAAAGATCAACCATCAGAGCTCTGCCTAGCAGAAACATCACTAATAGGTAAGGAAGTAGCTGAAAAAGAAGCTAGGTACTGTAATCATTAGTATAGGCACTGAAAGCTCACTGTGTTTCTTAAACCTCTCTTCCCAAACCCTCTGTCAAGAGAAAAAAAAAAGAAAAAAGACAAAAATTGCTCAACCACGTAACTGCAAGAAAGCAACAAGAAGAAAGCAGCCAGCACAGCATTACTTAAAAAGCCAGAGACCAAAGCAGAGTCTGGTCCACAATCATCTATTGGCACTATTATGACTATCCTGAGGAAAACAAGTGGCATGGATTCCAAAAACATCCCCAAAATCAAGCAACAAAAGAACTGCTATCCAGAGAATTTGACTGGTTCTGAAGAACCAGAACTTGATCTGAGACATTTTATTCCCTCAATTCTGCTATCCCACTGTTCCCAAAAGGGAACTGCACCATTTATGACCACATTTCATCTGAGCAGGAAAGAGTGAGAGAAACTTCAGAGCTGCTCTTCTCTTCACATCCAGGGGTACCTGGACAAGCTCAACAAGTGGGCCCACAGAGACCTAATGAGGGTCAACATGTCTGAGTGCAAGGTGCTGCACCTAGGTCAGGGCAATTCACATACAAGTACAGACTGGGAAAAGAACTCATTGTGAGCAGCCCTTTGGAGAAGAACTTGGGGATTCTTTTTGGTGGGTGGACATGAGCCAGCAGTCCTGTGAGTTCTCACAGCCCAGAAAGCCAGCCACATCCTGGGCTGGAAAATGGTTTCAAGCTGAAAGTGAAGAGATTTAGATGAGGTATTAGGACAAAATTGTTTACCCAGAGGGTGGTGAGACACTGAAATAGTGAAGTACTAAGGCCTGAACAACAGGCCCTGAGCCAAAGCTGACATACAGATGAATCTTCCAACCAAATGTTATATACGCATTTGCTCATTAACAGAGTATTGTTGCATGTGTTTATTTACTGGCAAAAGATGTATTTACATTTCTATATCTAGAAAACAGATAAGGCCACATCTGGCCTAATTAGGGGGGTATATGATCAAAGACAACTCCCTTGGTTCCTCCTTTGGGAAGGAAAGGCTGGCCAGGCTTTGTGAAAAAAGCCAACATGAGGAATAAAATTAGAAATTTTGTCAGCTTGTTGGTTTAACTGTGTAAAAACTGGGCCACTCAGAGCAAAGTGGGGAAGCCTCATGGCCTGAGGCAGGCACACCGTGCAGGATCCCAGTTAACAACTGTGATTCTCCAGCCCTTTGCTGTGACAGCTTCCCCCCCAGCTGATGTCTCTCAGACTCCAACGATGTATCTTTGTCAGGGTAACTAGTGATGTATCTTTCTTAATCACTACAGGCATTCTTCCATAGTAATGAGTAGATGCACTGCTTAGCTTACCCTTTTGTAATTCTTTGCTAATGATTATGTGCTTTGCTTAGCTTATTCTTTTGTGATTCTTTGCAGTTTTACATTATGGCAATTAACACTGTCCCTTAAGTTGGTGTCTATGTCTCTGACCCTACCCACCAGCAAATCAAATAGGCTGCCCAGAGAAGGTGTGGATGCCCCATCCCTGGAAGTGTTAAAGGCTCGAGTGGATGGAGCTCTGAGCAACCTGGTCTAGTGGAAGGTGATCCTGTCCATGGCAGGAGGGATGGAACTGAATGATCTTTAAGGTCCCTTCCAACTCCAACCATCCTATGATTTCCAGCATCCAAAATCCTCACCTCCCCTTAAACATCATCCTGGCTTCACTTTGTTCTTTTGGGAATGGAATTCCCATTCCAATTTGTTGACAAGCCAGCAATACATATGCAATAGGAAGGGTTTTATACTAAGCTTCCTATGGGTAAAAAGGAAGCCATAAGACTTTACAAGACAACTGATCATAATTAAATCTAGGCAAAAAGTTAAAATGTTGTGTGCATTCAGTAGGTTAAATAAAAGTGACAGGATGTCCAAAGAGACCAGGTTGCTACTAATGCAACAAAAATCAACACAGTTTGGAGCAGCAACTGATTCACCCACCAGTATTGACCAGATGCACAAAGCTTTAATTACACTCTGCAGAGTGTAAGTAAAAGACAGAGTGTTTCTAGAAAGCTCAGAAATAAAGAAATCACTCATATGTGTAAACCATGTTCTGCCTTAACAAAACATCTGGAATCTAAATATTTACATCCACTCCTATTAAGCATGAACTACTTAGAATTCAAAAAGAGTAATTTTAAAACACTTACTGGCAATCATGATAGTTTTAGAGTTTCCTCCTAGGCTATCTTTTAACAGCCAAGTCAACACTGAGTCCCTGTAAGGCACAAATACTTGTTTCTTCTTTGAAAGAGGATTTGTTGCATCCTGAGATAAATCAGCTGTGATGAGGAGGTAGAAAAAAATTAAAATTAAGTCTTTTCATTCATTTTTAAAAATGTGTTAGGCCACTATTTACCTAAGTAAACACAAAGGTATTTAACAACTAAAAACACCTCAAGACAGACAAGCACAAAAACCAGAGACTTACCTAAGGCAGAAATTACATTTCCCAGAGTAACTAGAGATTTGTTAATATTCCCTCCTTCCTTTAATCTAACCCCTGTGGCACCGGTGGCATCTGCTCTCTCACTTCCAGCAAGATCTACCAAATGAATCTTGCTAACAGTTTCACAAGGCATTTCAGAATCAAATTTAGCCTACAGAAAAGAAAAAAGGAAAGTATGTTAAGCTAAGAAATACTGCACTTTTACTGAATCAACTTTAGTGGCCTTTTTCATGACATGACTGAATTTAACTTGTTTACAATAGCAGAGCTTGAGAAGGCAGGTGTATTAGAGGTGTCACTGAAAGATATTTGATAATGAATTGTTTCATAAGTCCCATTTATTTCTTTAAATTGCAATATTTGCAACTTTTTAGCCACTTACAGACAAGTTGAGACACGTGAGCTGTAATTTACATGATGCAGTGATCATGTGCTGCATTCATTTTATTAAGCTTGCAACATTTATGCTACATTTATATATTGCTTTCAACAAGTTATAGCAGCATAGACAAATTTACACTCAATTTCTCCCCAACCTTCAAGTTCAAGTAAGTAGAAATTGTAATTTTACGATTTTAACTGAGCCTTCCTCCCAATTTTTATATTATTTCTTATAAATCAATTCAAATCATGCTGTTTCATATCTTGTTCCTCTTTTACCATTCAGCAGTAGAACAAAACCTTTTGCTGCCCCTGCCTCTCATCCTCTTCTGAAAGCTTTGCAATGAGCAACTCATCAGTAGTGAAAAGTAGGTGCATGGGAGGACGTGTGTGTTTTGAGGGGAGACACACAAAGTTCTGACAGGAACCACCTGTACATAACCTTCTCTTCATCTAGCAGATCATCCACAGGCTTTCTAAAAAGCCCCCCAAAACAACAATGAAGAGCAGGAGTCATTAGAAAAAGAGTTTACTATATATAAGCAAACAGATCATTATGCTCTGAGGAAACACGTCCAATCTCTCTAAGGAGTCTTGTTTTCTTACCTGAGTGAAGTTGATTGTGAAAATGGCATGTGACCTGCTGCTGACATCATTCATTCCAGTTGCAGCCGTCGTCCTATTTATATTTCCTGCATCCATAAGTTCCTCAACATCAGCATAATTTTGGACTAAATGTTTAGACAAGTCTGAAGAAAAGCAGAGAGTTACAGTATGCTCATACATGCCCTTCCTTTTCTTTATAAAAAGACTCAAATTACACTCACTGCTGCAAGCTGTTGCTGCAATTAGTGTTTATTGTCATGTTTGTTTATCACTTAAGGAAAGTAATGAGGCCTCATATGAACAATGGACAACTTACACATTCACAGTAAAAAAGGAAAAAAATATGTAATCTTACAAAAATATTTAGTGCAGTAACATGAGCATAATCCCACAAGAGACATGAAACTTCCCTGGCTGAGAACAGATTAAGACAATTAGATCTTAGTAAGTTTTCATTTCATCTAAACATCTAAGATTTATAAATTATAGTCAACAAACTATTAAAACCAATTGCATCTCTTAACATTACTTAAAAAAGTGTTATAAATTTACAGATAAAAAACTCTATAATAATTTTAGGATTGGAAAAGCAAGTAGAGATGCAAAATGAGAAGCTATTCCTTCAATGTTTTTTACCAAAGCAAAGCACTGCATCCATCATCATTTATATTTTAAAAGCTAAAACGCCCTATTCAATTAGACAGTACATTTTAGAATGTATAAAGGTAATAAAATATGCAGTGTAAAATAATGAAACTATTTTTACCCTCAACATATGGCCCTTCTTTCGGATGTTCCCGTATTCGTAAATTATTAGTTTTGCATGATTTCCGCCTGAGAAGATCTCTCACACGTTCATTATAAATTTCCAAATAACTGAAAGTAAAATAATAGAAAGACACTGACTGATTCAACAGCCTTTTATAAAAGGAAGGCTATGTTAACACTATGTTTGATAGCAAGATACTTGAAGAAAAAAAACAGATCCAGAGCTGGCTTAAGATAATAATGACTACAAGGTATTGTATCACAAAGGAAAAAGCCGAAAAAGCAAGAAAATGGAAAGAAAGCAGACATTAGCAAGATCAAGATCTCCTAATGTCAGTCTGAAATAAAGGGTAAAAAAAAGAAAAAAAAAAGGAAGCTGCTGTCCATTAGTAAAGGCATTTTCACAATCATACAAATGAAGCAAAATGCACAACTCTTGGACTGAAGGTACGAGCACTGCGCACTTTGACGAGTGCCAACGAAAATCAATTATAGGACTGAGGCCAAGCATAAAAAGGTACTTTTGGAAAATATGCACTTTCCTTAGAGAGAAAGTGAAACAGAGTGGTTGTAACTGAAACAAGTTTGATAACCTGCAAACTCTTAACGTGCCAAGACCTACCTGACTTCTGTTCGAAAGGACGCCTCCTTCCGCTTTGTTTTTTCACTTATTTTGCTGAATAATCCTTCACAAATTCGAGGTATCAAACCTGCATCACCCTGCAATAACAACAATTCTTAATTCCAAGGCCATGTATGCATGCACAATATATTTTGAAAAAATAAAACCCTAGATGACTAGCGGAGAGTTGCGGAATCCAGAATGGGGAAAAATCAAAACTTTTCATCAAATATTCTCTTGCCCTTCATTTAACTGCAGTCACCTTGCCACTTTAACCCTTTGCTGTATGGCATGTACAACCAGCTCCATTTCTTTGCTATTGGGACATGTTTTGTCCCTCTCATTCAGTTTGAATAATCCCAACTGCTTAAGGCAGAGACTGGCTCCCCAGAGTAAGTAATGAACTACCTTATCTCACTAGTGTCTTAACTGCTTCTATCTCATTTCATTGTGGACTTAGCAACAACTGCAGAGAACAGGAAAAGAGGCATATACATGCACCCATGGAACACTTATTCAAACCCCCAATCCCCAGCTCACAGCCCTTCCCTGTCTTGCAGAGTGCATCAGGTCCTCTGAATAAATTAGTACATCATGACAAAATTAATCCTACATTCATTGTATCCCACAATCATGCCAAATTAAATTTGATGTTTAACTTCTGAGTGTTTGGCTCTGCAGATAAGGAGTTTTTACACATGAAATGGTTGGTTGGTTTAATAAAGCAGACTGAATAAAATCTATCCCACTGAGACACCCAGAAACAGCATGCAGCTTTCCTCACTGCTTCAGAAGAGCCCTCTCCAGCCAAGCAGAAAGCCATGAGGAGGGTTTTCCCCAGCACCAGAGAGGAGCAGGAGAGTGCCATGCAGCTCTGATCTCATCTGACAAGGAGAGCTCACTCCCAGCTACCCCAAGTCTGATCAGGCAGGTGACCAACTACCTGCTGAGCACATCAACTGCTTCAGGGAGAAAGCAGTTAACACTCCCTCAGAGCCATGGCTCCCAGGAATAACAGCACAGGACATACACATAGAGAAGAGCTTTGGGGTAAGAGATTCAGGCTCAGGAGCATCTTACAGAACAGTCTGTCAGCTATGATTTGCCTCCAATCTAAAAACATGGAAGAGATTCGATGTGATGGAGCAATCCTAACTCTATTCACCACTGTGGCAAGAGATGCTCTTGTTTTTAGAGTGAGGGACCTTGTAATTAAGCAGGTTGCAAATTAGGACAAACCAGACCAAACACTCAAGGTGAACATAGCCCAGGCATTTCAGGCACCTAACAGTTTGCCTGGTGGGATTCCTCACAGATAACTGGCAACAGGAAAACACAAAGCCAGTGGACTCTGCCACATGAAACTCTGTCAGAGCGAGTGCTCCATGGACAAAGACTTCTCTTCTACTTGGACCCCGACAAAAAATGCCACCCATTTTGCCCAAGTTCACTCAAGTCTGCTCCCATACTGGTCCCTCTGTCCTCATTCTTCAGTTTCTCTCTGCATTCTCTGTCACAGGAATCTTTTTCCAGCTGCCACTTCTGAGCTCCTCTTCCTCCTACTTTGCCCAATTCATCATCCAGCCACTTCTATTTTTAAATCATATTTTATCCCTCCATTTTGCCCTTTCCCAGCTTCTTCCTCCTCTTAATCAGAGACATTCTATCCTTCTCAAACCAAGCTTCATTCTTGGAAATCATAATCTATTCTCTGCTTCTATCATTCCTAGTTCTTCAAATGACTGCACCAAGGGTTAAAAGAAAGCAAAAAACTCCTAAATTAAGGGAGAAAGTTGCAGATTAATCAGGCTGTTTTTGAGACAGCTGTCTCTGGCAACAGAGGAGCAATCTTTTCCCAATTATCTGTCAAGTATCAATATCTATTTCCAGGTAAAGTTTCAGGGGTCAGTGCTGGAAATTTCCAAACCTATTTTTTTTTTTAAAGAATGGAAGAGGGAAAACACTTTTCTTTCATCTCACAATAAAGCTTTGTGAAAAAAACAGGGAAAATCTATCACAAAGTTTTAGGCAAGTTATTAGTGTCTGACACAATTCTGCAGCCACAAAGAGAAGCTTAAAATAGGAAATACATGCTCTAATTGAGTAACTTCAAACACAACAATATAGTGATGAGAAAGAAAGAACACACAGTTCCCAGAATATGACGTCAGTAAAATGTACATCTCATAGAATGTACAGTCTTTATTGGAAATTATAAACATTTGCTCCCTTTTCAGCCCCTACAACTGCAGGGCAGTTACAACCACAGCTTGAACTTTTTTTTTTTCTGGCCTACAGAGTTTCCAGACATGGAAATCAGAAGAACCAAAATAGGTAGTTCACTCCAAAGCTGAATTTCTCATTAAAAAGCCAGTTGTCCTTCTGCACTATCTAACTAGAAAACTCCTTATTGCAATTTAAATGTACTGGGTTTTGCCCATCTACCTTGACCATAAGGAATAAATTATTCCTTTCCTTTCTGCAGCAACCTTTCAGCTCTTGGAAGACTTTTATTCACACATAGTCTTGCCTTCTCTGTGTACTCAAGTCTGACTTTCCCAACATTTTATAGATCTCTGCTCATTCCAGTATCTCTGCTCAACACCTAATCTAAGTGGCCTGCATATTTCTTGAAATGATTGCTGCACATAGAATTGCAGAACAAGCCTTCCAGAGCCAAGAACAGCAAATATTGAAAACAAAATGAGAGTAGAACCCAGGCTTTTTAAAGACAAGTAAGGAAAAAAGAACAGTTATTTCCAATTCAAGTTTTCTTATAGCACAGTAATCTCCCTGACAGGGCAATCAATTTTGAAGCCTTTAACTTGCCAGCTGAGTATATTTTATTTGTACTCTATACAAAGCCAGACTGAAGTATTTATGTATCATGGCAAGAAGATTAGACCTTCATTATTGAATAGTGTCAAACAAACTTCAGCACCTATTTATCTGCAAACTGTTTTGATGATTACAGTCATTATATATAGTGACGTAGTCTCATAAAAATGTCACTTTTATAAATTTCTGAAATAGAAATCCACATCTAGGTCATGAGATCTTTTCTGGTTACAAAAGTCTATTCTGCTTATGACATTAAGCTAAATATAAAGCTACTTATTTTGTGACAACTGAAAGCTAATTTACTTTCCTAAACTAGAGGAGGTGCAAAGAGGCCAATCTTACTACATTTCAGAAGAGTGATCTACCCAAGCAAGGACAAGCAGTAATACTCCCCTTTTCATTTCTACTGTGAGAAGACACAATACATTTCTTTTCTCAGGGATTAAGAAATGAAACCTGCAGAGACTGCCTGCCAAACTTCTATCAGTTAGCCTTTATAAACTGCTCCACTCCCAACAGTTTAGCAGGTTCTCTCTGTCCTTGGACAAACAAGGAGGCAACTGCAAGAAACCACTGCCACCCTTTACTCACAAACTGCCAAATACCTCCTATCACACCTTCCTCTTCCTGCAGTGCTCAACAGGACACAACTCTTAAAATTAAATTTACTGTATAATCTCATAAGGGTTTGATGATTTACTCTCATGCCCAATTTCTGCTTCTTACCTGACAGCCTTCTCTAAGGACCTATTTTAGTCTTCTGACTCTTCAAAAGAAAGCACATCTCTCCAGAAAAAGCTGGTCATTCATTTTCTCAAAATCAGTATCTTCTTTTTTGTCTCAAGTTGGACATAGAAAATCAGCAGTAACATTTGAAATTTTTGGCTTTGTTATTGAACAAAAATTACTGGGTTTTGTCCAAAATAACAGAGCATAAAGTAAACTACTTCCAACTGTAAATACCTTTCTAAAAAGGAAACAGCTTCTGAATCCTCTGATTACTACCAGAAGGTCTGTTGGTTTTGCTTGGCTCAGTTTTTGCTAGTGGGGGGGCCACAAAAATGGCTTCTGTGTGAAGCTTCTGGAAGCTTTCACCATGTCCAGTAGAGCCAATCTCTGGTGGCTCTGAAGATTCTGCTGGCCAAGCCTGGGCCAATTAGAGATGTTAGTTATGCCTCTGTGAAAAGATATTTAAGAAGAAACCAAAACAATGGGACATGCACTTCTTTTTAGCCAGAGAAGGAGGAGGAGGTGAGAATATGTGAGAGAAAACAACATGGAGACACCAATGGGAGAGGTGGAGGGAGGAGGTACTCCTGGCACCAGAGCTCAGAATCCTTTGCCAGCCATGGTGATGACCAAAGGGGGAGCAGGTTGTCCTCCTACAGCTCACGGGGTCCACGGGAGACGCAGAGATCCACTGGCAGCCCAAGGGAAGGTGACCCACAGTGGTGGATGCCTGGAGGAGGCTGTGATCCAGTGGGAGTCCCAGTGGAGAGAGAGGCCTTGCTCCTGAGATGGACCAGCCTGGCCTTGGAGGGCTGCACCCCATGGAGGGAGCTCACATTGCAGCAGGTTTGGGCTGGCTGCTGCTCAAGAGATTTGGACCCACACTGGAGGAGTTAGCAGAGAGCTGCCTCCCGTGGGAGAGACTCCAGGGCAATGTAGAGGAAAAGACTTCTCTCCCTGAGCAGCAGCAGAAGATCTTCGTGATGAACTGACTAAACCTCCATGCACTGCCCCCCGTGCTGCTGGTGGGGAGAAGGGAGAGGGGTGAGAGGAGAAATGGTGTCTTTAAGGGCTTTATTTTACTCGTCACTATACTCCTCTGACTTTGCTAGCAATAAATCACTTTGCAACTTTAAGTTTCAGCCTGGTATGCCCTCAGGGCATCTTCTCCCAGTTCCATATCTCAACTCATGACCCCTGTGTGTACTATTTTTTCTTCTCCTCTGCCCAGCTGTGGCAGGGGAGAGCAAGTGAGCCCATGTCCTAGGTGCCTGGCATTTGGCCAGGGTCAAACCATGACACATGAGAGGGTTAGTAGCATACAGACAGGAGCAGTATTAAAAGTTCCAGGAAAACATGCTCCTGCAACAGCATAATTTTAATCCATTGCAAAAAAATAAAAAATACACCTGATCACTTGATGTGGCACAACAAGTGGACATTGTCTACCTGGAATTCTCCAAGGCTTTCAATATGGTTTCCCACAGTCTGCTGCTAAAGAGGATAATGTGTTATGGTCTAGACAAGGGGTCTGTGTGGTGGGTGGGAACTGGCTTACAGGCTGCACTCAGGGGGTGATGGCAAACAGCTTCTTGTCAAATTGGAGACCTGTCATGAGTGGGGTCTCCAAGGATCAACACTGGACCCAATGCTGTTTAATATCTTCATAAGTGACCTGAACTATGGGATCAAGTGTACCACTCTGCAGGAAGACCTGCAGGAAGACCTGCACAAACTGGAATAGTGGGCTAACAAGAACTTTATGAAGTTCAACAAAGACAAGTAAAAGGTCTTGCACATGGGAAAACACAATCCAGGAGTGCAGCAAAGGCAGGGATCTATCTGGCTGGGGAGCAGCTCTGTGGAAAGGGACCTGGTGTCCTGGGGACAGCAAGAACAATATGAGTGAACAGTGGGGCAAAGAAAGCCAACAGCATGCTGCGTTGCATCACCAAGGGCATCATAACAACCAGAGCAGAGATAAAGTGATTATCCCACTCTACTCAGCACTTGTCAGGCTACACCTGGAACATTGCATTCAGTTTTGGTCTCTGCCACACAAAAAAGATGTGGACAGGATGACCACAAGGACGACCAAAAGACTGGGAAGCTGCCATGTGAGAAAAGGCAAAGAGAGCTGGATTTATTCAGCCTTGAGAATAAAAGGCTTGAAGAAGACCTTATAACCAAGTTCCAGTATTTAACAAGTGTCTACAGAGAAGATGGAGATTCCTATTTACTAGGAGTCACATGCAAAAGACCAGTGGTAATATACACAAACTACTCCTGCACGGAATATGACTAGATACAAGAGGACCATTTTCCATAGAACAATCAGCAATTGAAATAATGTCCCCAGGGGAGTGGTGGATTCCCCAACAGGAACAGGGTGCTGGGCCATCTTGGCTCAGCTGCGCTTTTGTCAAGAAAAGTTGGACCAGAAGATCCTTGAGGGTCCTTCCCACCGGGTATTCTATGGTTCTGTGAGAATACAACATACCACATTTCCCATCATGGTGTAGGACTTGCCAGATCCTGTCTGTCCATATGCAAAAACACAGGCGTTATAACCTTCAAAAGCAGACTGAAGCACATCTGTACCAAGATTTTTGAAAACCTGAAAAAAAAAAAATATTTAAGTCAACAGAGGTTTGGGGGAAAAATTGTCATCAGTCTGACATGACATATGTTGAAGGATACCACAACAGAATGGCAAAACCTAATAATATTTACTATAGGAGAGGAAATTAATATTTCAAATAAAATACTAAATCTTACTACCATATTTAGTTTACAGCACTGCAGTGGTTTATCTTTCACTTCTTTCTCTGACACGTAATACTTGACATGTCAAAATGCTACTTTCTTTTCTAAAGCCCCAATATCCTTCAGCAATCTCAGCTATTCCATTCACTTTTCTTTCTCATTAATATTTACTCATTTTTTGTATCTTCGCCAACTCTCCACATTCTGCAAATATCCAGTCCCCTCTCAAAAGGAAACATTTCAGTGATCCTGTCAGTTTCTTCCTTTGTCTTTTTGGAGGGTTTTGTTTGGTTGGTTTTGGCTTTTTGTTTTAATCAAGTGTAAGAACTTGACCCATAATCTTCTCTGCATTTTCTCCCTAAGTGGCTTTCACATAACAATACTTTCTAGGCTGGCAACCATGGAAACTTGTTTTTAATGGGATAAGTGACCCTCTTTCATCAGCTAACCCCTTCTCTTTTACCCTCAACATGTAAAAACTAGTAATGATCCCTCCTCCACATCTTATAATATAGGACTCTGTTCTTACCTAATAAATTCAGCTCTCACCAGATGCCTTTACCACCTTCCTCTACAATACTGGCTCCAATATCCCTGCAGATTTTCCAGACCTTTCATTATGATTACCCCACATTTCAATCCATACTCCTCACTGGGCAAGGAGTACCACTTGCTGAAGCATTTCTCTCAGTTAAAATATCAATCTGTGTTTCACCATCTAGACATGATCAAAAATCTCACAAATGCTTCACATAGTTTGGCTACTCATCTACAATTTATGTAGTTTAAATTCATCAAGGCACACAAGCCATTTTTAATGGTGAATGGCACACTCACAGTATAATCACACAGCTTCTCCCTAGAAGGAGTGCTGGGTAATTTCTTTAATCAAATATGCCTCTGGAATACTTCACTTGACCTTCCCTTAAGCAAAGGAGTTACAATGCTGTAATCAGTTATACTTCTCATGAGAAGAACAACATAAAGATCAGCCAAAGCTACTTCATTCTTTCCCCTACTTTTCTCTATGTCCAAGTTTTTACCTCACCAAGTCATTACACACTGCTGTTTTGATGGAATTTTCCTTTTTAAAAATTTGTGTACGTCTTGCATGTGATTTGAGGTAGTGCATAGGACAGGTATGGTCAGCCTTGTCGGAACACAAAGGCTTAACACACGGGTTAGAAGAAAAGACTTTTAGGATGGGACACCAGTTTGTCAAAAAAGGGCAGTAAACATCAAAATTCTATTTGTTGCTCTGTCAGGAATGCAAACTAAGAAGCTTCATGGCAAATTGCCACCTCCACTCTAACTCTGGAATACTAAACCGTATTTTGCATCTACAATGCCTGTTAATACAATATGTAGTATTAAACAGATTACCATTTCTTGGTTTTCTGCCTTTCAAATGGAAAAATATAACAATCATGAACAAAGGGCACTAGGCAACCACATCACCAACAATCAAGATCAATCAGGCAAAACAAATGTGAAAAAGATGCCCTTCTATGCCATCGGCGTAGTTAACTGGAATTTCTGCAACAACTTGATAAGAGCTTAACTACAAACCCTTCCAATTAAGTATGAAATTATTAACACAGGCAAAACAATAGCTTGTGCAGCATATGTTTAGGAACTGCACTCCTATGGCTTAAAAACTTTTGTTTTCAAAGGGCTGCACACAGTGTAAGTAAAACACCTGAAAAATAGTATTTTTATAGTTAAGCAAGGGAAGTTAACACTCTTGCCAGTACAGATAAAGGAGGTGTCCAGGGTTGAGGAATACAGTGTATTAACAAAATATTGAACACAGATATCTAAGCTATGCTTATGATTTATTGTTAGTATCCTATCACAAAACTCACAGCTTAAAAAAATTACTGCTCAAGGCTGCTGCAGCCATCACTATATGGGTATTTTAATCTACTTTTTTGCTACAGACTGCTGACATGGGCAAGTCATACTAATCTTGTCTCTACCTGATCCACTCTGAAACAGGCAAAATGGCACCAGAAGGAAAAACTTTGAAAAGCAAAATTATCACTTATATGTGGAAACTGGCCATCAATATAGGCTACAACTTGGATATCTATTTGTATACATTCAACTTTACCTTGCAAATGGCTGTTTTAACAGGAATTAACTTCATTGTTTCATAGCAAATTTGGATTCTGGAAATAAACTGCATTGTAAAACCAAGAGCCTACTAAAACCATGACACTCTTTCTGGAGATCCTCTAATGAGGTCTTGTCTAACACAGCTTTCCACATGTATCTAAAGGCAGGTTTTTAGAGGATCCAAGAATTTAAAACCCACAAATTTAAGTCACAACTGGTGCATAAGAAGAAGCTTCAGTTAGAATCAGAGCAGAAAAACACATTATCAAAGCTGCTTTAGTTAAAATAAATAAAAAACTGACTCTGCATGCTCCATTTAAAGCATTTGATACAATTCTAGCAAAGCCATTGGGCCTGAAACACCTGCCTAAAACTCTCCACTAGAATCTCAGGTTCAAATCATTGCTCTCAAACACATGATTACTTCAATTTGCCACAGTGCTGAAGTACTCAGGGTCTTTCTAAATTGATGGCCAAATAAAATGTATGTTTCCTGGTATTTCAGAAAATGAATGTGCTTCTCAAAAGAACATTATCAAGAAATAACAACCCAGAAAGTTTAAGAATATAAATGATCAAATGTTTGGACGAATATCCCTAATATTCCTAATCCCTCACCAAAACAAAAAAGAAGCATTCAGAAAATATGAGAACCTGTCATTTACACTGTTGGTTAAACAAAAAGTTCTAAGTCTAAATTCCCTATCAACTATAGTCATGATATATATAATGGCAAAACTTGTCATTCTCATAAATATTTCAAAATGGCTTCAACTTACTGTTTCTTATGACCAGTTTCAGTTGTAAGGCTTTTTAGGATTAGCCATTGCACTACCCCTGATTTCAAGGGTTACTGAATAGATGGGATACATACTAAACAGGTATGTACCCAACTGGCTTACAGGATATTCAGTAAATTGCTGCATTATTTTAAGGGGAAAGAACTACTCTCACTTGAAGCTTACAGCATCAAAACCAAAAGGGAAGACAGAATCACAAATCATTTCAGCTTCACTTCACAAATTTATTAGGAAATGGGAGAGAACCAAAAGGTTCCATGTTCACATGAAATGCAAGGCCAGAGAGGGTCTATCTGTTCATCTGAATATTGCCTATAGCTCCAAGTTTAATTTTCTGTTCTGAGTGTGCAGGAAGAAAAACTGTTTTGCCCCTTCCAAATCTGAATACTCAAGGGAGATAAAAAAAAAGAATCTTCTTCAATATGTACCTATGCTTCTGGGAAAAAAAAAAAAGAAAATGAAAAAAAACCCCTATAGACAGCCTAACAAAAAACCAAAACTCCCCAACCCCCCACTCACAAAAAATCCACACCACACTTCAACCAGGTAAGAATGTTTCTAAGTGAATTAAAGTTGTTACATGCATGTTTATCAAAAGAGATTTTTTCTAAGAAGCTTTTCAATATCAATTTCAGTTCTCAGAGAGGTGCTCTAACTTGACCTTACAACACAAATCAGACAAAGGAACTTGAAAGAAGGCATTTAGCACACCACTTACATAGTTAGATAAGTTTTTAAAAAAAAAGAAAACAAAGCAAAATTCAAACTCACAGGTACCGAGGAAACTTCTAAATTAAAGAAGAAGCATTTTCAATGGAAATAAGCTTCATGGAATGCTTTCAAGCCAAATAAAAGGGAAAGGAAAAAGATCAATAAACATTCAGAAATCCTACCATTTCTTGACAAACAAAGCTGGGACTTTTACTGTCTGCTGAGAAATAGGAAAAATCATAGGTAAATGTCTTTGTTCTTTCTCGTCCTGTGTCTCCAGTAGCACCCTCTGGTACCTATTAAAAGAAGAAAATAGAGCCTGAAAAAACACAACCTGATGAAGTAATTTTTAAAAATTGACAATAAATAATCAGAACACAAATTTAACAAAAGGCTTTACACATTTAGAAACATATAATGGCAGGTCAGACTATTATTCCAACAACACTGACAAAATTTGGAACAGGTATACCCTGCATTAAGACAGTCATGTCACAAAGCAGCACAGCAGGAATTACCTGGATTTTAGTTTACTGCTTCTAATCCCACCACTCATTTTTGTCACAACACTTAGGTTCAGTTAAATGGTTCCATAGATGACATAATTATAATCAAGGATTATCCCACACATATCATTTATAGGAGCCAGAGAGCTTTGCACCGTGAACAATAATAATGTGGCATTGTAATTAAAAAGGTGTGACAAACCTGCTGTTTAAGGCAATCATCATGTTCAAGACATGACAGCTGGCACTGTAGTTCAGCAATACTCACCATGCTCTGAATCAGTCTGAACAAACTACATACTGAAACTCCTTTTTATATATTAGTCATGGGAAACTATCTTGCAAAAACCAATTAGCTGCACATGGCTCCTCTTGCTGAGAGAAATGTTAAAATATACCATCAAAATGTCATAGCCAGTAATGGGTACTTTGAATTTGGTTCATTTTCATGGAAATTCCAGAAGATTTCTACAGATGAAGCCAAGATTTAACAGCTATCAGGAACATACCCCTGTTCCACTGCTGGCTTTCATCTTCCAGCTAAATAATGACCAGAGTGATAAACCTTTGAAGAAATGATGAGATAGAGCCTATAGAGTGGTCTTCAGAAAACCATATCGTAGCAAGCTAACAGTGTAACCTGTTTCCCCAAAGCATTACTTTAACACTCTATTTTAATGACTAAGGACTGTTGTCCACAGTGCAGCAAGCATCACTGTTTTGTCCAGTCATATTTTGGCAGCTATTTAGTTACAACTCTCTTTTTTAAATTGTGCTTACTCACCTTTAAGTTTGTGATTGTGGTCTTATTTTTTTCCATTGAAATAATAAACTTTGCATTAAGGTCTTTTTCCCTGAAAAAAAACCAAAACAAAAAATAACAGACTTGAGTATGTTAAATAAAATATATCACAGTTATCCACAGTCATATTTCCACCCATGAGGTTGCCTGCCACAGTAAATTGTCAGATTAATTAATTTGTATTTTATTTTTTAATTCTTGTGTCCAATGTTTATTTATTTCTATAGCATATATTTTAAGTACTTGGGCTTGCCTCCAAACCCCTTCATCTAGAAACAGAGCAGAAGCTTGAGGAAACCTGCTTCAGAAATTTAACTCTGCAAGTCAGTTAAGTGGTTTGTTCTGAACTGGAAGCACTCTGATCCAAAGCCCAGTTAAGTCAAATACATGGCTCTAAAGAAGGGCAAAACAGAACTATGAGATTAAGCCCCAGCTTCTCACCAATATTCCAGGAGCAGCAGTTACCACTTCTTCATACAGTCTAGGTAACAGGGACTGAATCTTTAAACCACAATAACCTAGTATTTTAAAACTCTCTCAGAAATAAGGTACCAAATGTGTTTTGAGCTGTGATGCATCATAGCAGTGAAGGAGAGAGACTGTACTACCAACAAAGAATTACACTGGTTAGTGGCTTCCCAGAGCACAAGGATGCCAGGAAGGAAAAAATCCAGCTCCAAAGCAGTGTTTTCATGCACTTGCATTTATCTCACTGTCGTTTCTGACTGTTTTCAGAAACACCATAAAAAATTGTGAGCTTGGTGTCTAAACCCAGCACGTAACAACCTGCTTGCCAGAGATGGGATCTCACTATTGTTTGTCATAAGAGCAATACAGGCTGCCCCTGAATGACAACCTTGAGCATAACACCTCCTGTGCTAATGAAAACCTGCACACACAAAAAAGAGCCAGAAGGGGAAGATGCACAGCACACAAAACCTCATTCCCCAAGCATTGACACACCTGTCCCAAAACCCTCTAAGCTACCTGAGAAACTGGTGTGCCTGACCAGTGCAGAGCAAAGCAGAGGGCTTTAAACCAATAAAGTGCTGCCTCACCATATCACTCAATATCTCAGCAATTATTGGATATTTGCTTGCACCAGCACAAAATGCAAAAGAGAAACTTCTCCCCGATAATGGGACAACTGTGTTCAGGATTTTAGCGTTTTTCTTCTTCATTATGCACCAGATCACCCAACTCTGTGTTCCTCCAACTGCTCTCTGTTCATATTCAGTTTTCTAGCAGAAATAGTAAAGAAAAGCAAATGCCATTTTAAAATCTACATTAATGAATAAAGATTAGGCAAATAAATAAATATCAACACAGTATGTTATTTTCTAAGCTAATAAAAGAGATCATTGTAATAATTATATCAGTTATACAACTGAATTTAGATCTAGCATAAAAAAATTTGAGGCATGCCTTATGATCACCTGATCCAGACTTAAGATACTCAAATATCAAAATACAGCTACAGATAATAAATGGGGAAATGGAGAAAAGTGTCCCATGGTGTTTTTTGGTAGGAAATAGATTTTGGCATTGCACTAATGCAGCCTGTGGACAGCTCCCAGTCATCCTGCTTCTTCCACAACTGTCGCTGCTGAGCAGCTAGCAGAGTAAAGAACTCAGTTCTCAGTGGCAAGAAGGAAAAAGCCTTTATTGTTTTGATTTCATCATATATATAGAGTTTTCAAAGGTCACCCAGATTGGTCAGTCAGAAACCTCCCCCTAGGCCTGATTGGCCAGGCCTGAACTGTCCAGATCTTGGGACACTGTTTTTAATAACATCCAAACTTTATTTATAAAACACAAAAAGAATTCTCATGGGAAAGACCTGTGCTAGCCACACACAACCTCTACCTGTCTGTAGCTACTTGCTCAGCAAAGGTGTAATAAGTAATTTGGCCCAATTAAAAGGTCAATCCTACTACAAAAATTTGTTTCAAATATAAACTGTAACCTGCTTCCTCTAGGAAGGACTCTAGGCAGGAAGAACCTTGGGCCAGAATTATTGCTTTTGTAATCTCAGTTTCTTTATGTTTAAGGTGTTCAAGGGGAAATAAACAAGTGTGTCAGTGCTTCCTTTCCCAGACCCAGCCAGCTCTCCATACTACTATGTTAAAGCTACTCAATAATGGAAGACTGGTACAAAATCTTTAAAGTCCAACACCCATATATGAACTACATAAAATTCTGAGAAGCCTAAAGTAATTAATTTCATGACAACAATGAAAATATTACTAAACATTATTAAAGGATGAGAATTTCAAAGTTTTTTTTTTTAAAGCCTTGGAAAGCACTAGCCAATAATACAATTCATAAATAGAATTCTGCATTTTTGAAGGAGAAGGGATAGTGAGAAGACAACCTAAAACAGGAATACTAGGATCAGAATAAATAAGCCAATCTGAGAGCAGTGGAAATAAAAATTAACAGGAATCAAATACCCAAGCTTCATTTTCATAAGAGACAGCTGAGTATAATTTATTGTACACACAGAGTTTGAGAGCATCCCATAAAAAACAATTCCTTGCATGATGCCAGTTATTTCCAGGCACTCATTTAATGCCGTTCAGCAGGGACAAGTCACTTTCAAAATGTTTTGATTGCAAGTTCCACCCTAGTTAAAGGTTCAGGCTGTAAACAGCTGTATAATAGTGTTGGGTAACCTTCAGAGCTCAGACAACCCTCCTGCACCCAGCAGCTCTTCCAGCACCCACATGAGCCACTTGCCCTACCTCATCCAGAGATGAGCTTCAGCCACTAACCAAAGACTCTGCCCCTGCAAATTCCAGCCTCCATCACAGAGCAATATAAAGGGACAGGCTGCCAAAACTGGTTCACAATTAACACTTTGATGATTTAGGAAATCCTGCTTCCCCCTGAGCCCAATTTGCTCACAGAGGAGCACTCAGGGACAGCCTCTAGGCTGTTCTCACTGCTCTTTCACACACCACGTGAAGTTCCAGCATCACAAGGAAAGGAAACTTATAACCCGTGATCCCATGGCCTCTAACCAAATGACAAAGTGATCATGCAGGCAAGTTTCTTGGCACAGACATCAGGAAATATGTCAGCCTAGTGCTGTAATTACCCCTCTACTATTGCTCAATGCAGCTAGCCATACAGCAATTCACTGCACAGAGGAAAGAGAAATTGATGGGGGGGGCAGGAACCAGAAAAACTACTTCAGATCATACAAACACTTTATTTTAATATAAAACAATGTCAGTGTTAGTACCAAGACAAGCTTAAAAGAACTAGTATCCTGTTACCAACTTGCTAAATGGATTACTTGGGCCAAGTTTTAATAATTTCTTCACAAGAGGAACATGAGTTGTGAAAAACTGCCCTAAATTGAAGATGATTCAGAAACTGTATCAAAACATGGCAGCTCATGGAATAAGCTCCAACAGAGATATGTCTATGTCAAGGTTCTTTTTTTCCCTCCCTTATACTCCCTGCTTATTTTGAAGGCAAAGACCAGAGCAGTTTTTCCACCTCCATGGACATCTAGTTGAAATCATACTACAGACAACAAAATATTAGCAATATCTCCAGATTTCAAGACAGCTTCCACTGACCCCTGCTCATAAAGTCTCTTACCCATCCAAAACCTTTTGAAGGTGCTCCCCCAGAGAGAAGGGAGAAGAGACTGAAAAAGTACTGTGACCTCAAATATAAATCAATGAAGGAAGTTTTAGGAAAAGCTCTATTATTGACACGCAAAATCTGTTTTGTCTTTTTCCAAGTTCATCTTTAAGTTCCTTCCTTTAAGGTCCTTCAATGGAAAGTTCTTGAAACAGTGATTTTACATTAATCAATTCTGTACTATTCAGACAGAGCATTTATTATAGCTTAACCCTCTAAAAATTCATTATATTATTATTTCCCTAATGCGAATTATTGTGTTTACCCATCACACATACCTCAGAAGAAAACAGAAAGAAAGAGATGCATTTCATCCATGGGGTTGTAGGGAAAAACCCAAAACGATGGGACAGAAAGTGCCAGTTTTTCCAAAGAGCTTTTAAAAAGATCACTTCAGCAAACCTCCAAGGCTGCACAGCCACTACCTGAACTGCCTGCAGAGCACCTGTGTTGAAATAGAAGGTCTGTAAAATATAGTCTTGGAAATCCACTTGACTGTAGAAATTTAATGGAAAATTTGTTGGCAGAGGATTATACCGAAGAGCAGATGTGCGATTTTGTTTTTCAACTTTTTTTGGTAAAAAAAGTCATGCTCAATGGCTTTTCTCTTCAGCAAAGTTCCTGCTACTTCTTATATTTGCATTTTAGGCACAATGTTAGTTATTTCCTGCTCTATTACTCTTCTTGCTCACTACCAAGGCGTATTTCTGGCACCACAAAGTGAAAGCATGGGAGTTGCTTAATAACCAGAATTCAAGGTAAATTTAACTGAAAAACAAGCACAAAGTGTGGCACATAAAGAATTTTTAATTTTCTGTTACCTTGATAACATATTAATTATGCATTTGCCCTGATGTCCCATTAAATTATACAGATCAAGAGCACTTTTCTTTTTCAGAGGTAACTCAAGACAGGAACATGAACTCAATTGTGTGCTTTAAAAAGCCAAGCAAAACCCCTCCTACACATGAAATTCTTCGATACTTTCTGTAAGGAAAGCAAAGCTGTTGCAATCTGAAGTATCACATAATTTCTCTTTCCTATCCAGAGGTTTTTGTTTGGTTGGTGCTTTTTTTTAACTCCTTCAATGCTTATCAAATCATTTTGTAGAAAGTAGACTTTTTAAAAATGCAATTCAATATCTAGGCACAGTTAAAAAAAAACCACAAAAACAAACTGCTAGTCTGTAAATAAAATATATTCATCACTATATGGGTTAAAGTAATTTCTTCCCATAAACTTCAATAACAAGTAGTTTTAATGCAACGCCAGCTGTGACCTAAAACCAGAAATGCAAATCAAGCAATCTGATCTAGTCACAGTATTCTGGAAATCCACTGTGGCTGGGGTCACTGGTACCACATGATTACACTACAAAAATCATAGCTGTCTCCAGAGTAGGGCAACAGCATAGCATACACTGAGTTCCCAGAGACTAGCAGAGAAAAAGGTGAATCAATCTCTGAAGTGACCCCATGGTGCTGACTAATATTGCTACAAGGCCACAATCAAATGGCTGAAGTCACATTTACACTAACATGTTAAAGTTAACACCTATAGATTGTATGTTAAGCAGCACAACTGCAATCAGAAGTCCTTCAGACTCAGTTTGAGATGAGTCCTCGGGGCATCCAGTGGCAGTTGATAAGGGTGACAGTCTACCCCTTGCTCAGGAGAGCTCTGCAGGCTCCTTGACAGCTGCCCATTTTCTTTGACAGCACATCTTCATGACCTTCAAGACCTCTACTGAACTGTCAAACCCAGCTGACATCAGCCAACAGATTCAAAAGCCCTAGATGAGCCCCGGCTGGCTGACAGATGAGTTGTGCCAGCTCTTGAGTTTCACCTCACTTTCAGCCAGACAAGAAAACAGAAGAAAAACTCCTGGGGATTCAAGTTAGAAGAAACACCTTTCTATTGATCAGATTGCATTTGTCTCAGTAAGAAACAGAAACATGGCACCAATTTGGTACTTTAAAAGAGCACATTTTGTATGGGCACAGGGTTTTTTGTGATCAACAGAATCTTCATAATTCACTAGTGTAGATTGATGATGATACCCACCTTCCCTTCTACTGGTTAAAAAAAAAAGTCATTTTGAAAAGAATTAATAGAAATCATTCTGCTAGTCCCAGGATTTCCTCCACTGTGCAGCTGAAACCAGAACAATAAATCCAGTGACAGAGAATGCAGACACAGGGGAAATCTTGTATATGACATGAAACAGAAATAATCTCTAAGTCTATACTAGTACACATATATTGGTTCTTGTATGAAGGACAGGCTAGATTAAATGCTTTTAGCCACAAGAATAAATTTTACCAACAACACTGAAAGCCAGCAGTTTAATATACAGCACTAAGGCTCCTAATAAATGAACATCCAGGTGTCCTTGTGCTGTCTCCTGTCAAATGATATCCAGTGTTCTTGGGAAACAGCACACTCCCAGTAATATATACAAATTGGTCACTATATTAAATCAGTATCTGACCTGCTTTTTAATAATTTTTTTAATAATATTACAGGTAGCTCCACAGCTCCACTTCTCAAGAACTTGGATCACAACTGGTTAAGTGGCCACAGAGGCAAATTTTTAAATCATCAGCAACAGCTAACTTATTTTATCTACACATAGCAGGGTCAATGATCTCCCAGTAACCTGGAATAGGTTCAATTAGAAGACCACCTCAACAGTAACTTTTCTGCTTTGCCTGCATATTGACCAGGTTCAGTAATGGTCTTACCAGCAGGAGCTAGTCCTGCACAGCTAAAGTTTATGATTGCCGCATGTGAATCCTCTTCTTACACACTTCTGGTATCAGCCTTTAAGAAAATGTAGCAAAAGCCCATCTTTAGCAGAAGCAACATAAAATAGAACCCCAAACACAACCGTTGATATGAATGACTTCTGGAATTCTGTTGTAACTATTATACCACTATGAAGTCTATTAAGGACTCCTGGTTTTCAGCCCATGTCATACTTTGTTTTGAATATCTTGTTTCCTCCAATTTGTTCTTTCATCCCTGCTATCCCAAGTCAAAGACAGCATTGCCTTAACCTTTTGTGTACAGCAAAACATGATTCTAAGATTCACACTTTCCCTGCAGTGCCCTTGTCTTTTGGGGTAGAAGTCCTCAAATTAGAAATTCAGGGGGGAGAAAAAAAGCTGTGCCTGACTTCATGGCTCTATTAGTCCCTCAAGTAATCCATAAGGCTTTTCTAGTGTCATTTCTTTTCCTTTACTGAGACACACAGAAAAAATCTGGACTGAACAACAAATGAGTTCAGTTTTCTGGGTACAGATATCTCTCCAATGTAACACAGAAAAATGAAGGGTGTACTCCAAGTTTCTGCATGCCACTGTTGCTTTGTAGTTACAACACAAACTCTTTGGAGAAGAGTCTTCATAAAGCTAAATATTTGAAGTTCCTGACTCTTCAACAATAAGAACTTCAGCCCATTCGTAATTAAGATGCTGAGTGCCATCTATGCACTCTTTCTGTTAAATAACTGAAAAACCCTCTCTCAGTAAATAACCCTGGCTTTGTACTCACAGTTACTACAAAACAGAGGACTTTGCTCTTCAATTCAGTCAGCTGTTCTCACCAACAATACCTGCCTTTCAGACACTCAGACTTGTAAGAGTCTTCAAGTCCAAGAGTTCAGTTAGGTTAGAAGAGCTGAGTGCTAATCCCATTTATTTCATAACTGGTCTTAATTTCAAATAAACAAAGCCTGAAAAACAAACAGACTCACCTTTCTGTCGCTTCATTTCATCAGGAAAGCTACAATTCAGAGAGACTTATTCACCTTTTTTTTTTTTCCTGCTGGTCTCAGAGAGCTCTTAACAAAAAGCAGAAGTTTAAAAGTATTTTATTGTTCATCATTTCAGTGATGTAACATGCATAGGCAACCTGGCAATGCGTTTGATAATACTGAAATAAAGGATCTGGGAAACACTATTCTAAAATTAGGCTTTTAAGTTCAAAATGCTTAAGACCAGAAAGTTTTGTGGACTGCAAACTATAAATGAGGCGAATGTAAATATGCTGACCCACATGTGTCCATGCTGCCACTGTGCTCCAGCCCTGCTGGCACTGGAAGGTCTTTGTATTTCAACTCTATGGAGGGGGACAGACGAAACAAGGTAGTGATTGTGACAAATCCCACAGGCTTGAAAAACTTTTGAAGTATTTGCATTAAAGCACTAAAAAGGACAGAAAAATAGGGCAGAGGCTGTAGGCAGACCTCTGATGGTTTATGGAAAATTAACTGTCACTCCCAGCTATTAACTCTTTAGGTTGTGGGAATCCAGTATTTGGCTGAAACCTCTTGGAGCTTCTTCTGCAGTGGACAAGTCTGCTCCAGTTTTGCTGCTCACCAACACAAGGATAAAGCTCTGCACTTAGGATTCTCCCTCCTGATCCATCGTCTTTGATACATGAAAAGACCAAGATCCCATTTTAAAGACTGCATACCCCATTTATTCTCACTTCTGTGTATAAAGCTGTGCAAAAACCACTGAAGACGAGGTCTGAGATAGAATGGCAAGCACAGAAGCTACTTAACAGTCAACCAGGTCTAGTCTCACCTTCCCATTGAAACAAGATCATTTCCTCTAACGACCTTCTTAAAAGGAATTAGATCTACCCAGCTGCCTGGGCTTCCATTCCCCTCAGGAGACTCTTCCACAACCTGCACTATCTCACCAGCAGTGATTCCTTAAGATAGCGTTTAAGCTGATCCATTATTAGCTTCATTCCATTACCCTGGAGATGATATGACAGAGCCATAACTAAGTATTTAATTCCTCTTTTCAATATTTAAGCCCTGAAAATATTTCTACATTTACATCTCCTAATCTATTCTGGTAGTCATAACACATAGAGTACACATGGGGATTGAAGTTCTTTGAATCAAGGACTCCCATTATTTTTGTCGATCTTTTCCATCGTAATTGAGGTAACGAGGTCCTGGAAACAGGATTTTATGAGATATTGACACAGGGGCTTGCTGGGGGAAGCATCAACCACAGCTTCAGCGTTTGGCTCTGCAATGGAATCGCAAACAAGGACTACACTGAGAGTGCAGCACACTCCTAAGTTCAAATCCATTGCTTCTGAGCAGAAAGGCTTCAAAAACTAACCACCAAAAGAAAGAGCATAGAAAGAAGAGGAAAACAAGTCACTAATATTCAAAGACCGTGTACTTTAGCAGAGGTGAGAAACTCTAGAGAAACAAACACCATGGAGTGCTGGCATTCTCTAGTGCTAGGCCCCTAATTACCAGATCCCTAAGTTCCCCTAACCCCAAAGTTTCAGCTTCCTTTGAGCACTGCTGACACTTGCTATTGTCAAAAAGCCTAAGGAGAGTCCAACAGGTTTTTCTAGAATATCCTGACCTATGGCATCCGAATTTCCAGTCAACTCTCATCCTTGCTGATGGCTTCTCTATTTGACTGGAACTTCTTATTTTAGCAAAGGACACTCTCCTCAGACCCTGATCCTTAACCCAGCTGCCCATACTGTGTTTTACCACCCCTTATCAAATACATGGTTAGACCACCTTCAACTTACGCTCTCCAGGAGAGCAACTGCTCTGCTTTACATTTGCAATGTTCTCCTTAAACTCCTGAGTAAAAGAACTTGGGTGTTCTTCCCCTCACTTCCCAATGCTTCTGCCATTCCCACATAAACAGACCTGAACTTTTTATCTACCACTTATTACTCTTATACCAAAAAAAGCCTAAAATATATTGATTATAGGATTTCTGTCAGCTCTTATTCTTACCACTGACAAACAAGAGTTTTCTGTAAGGCCACTAGGATCTTTTTTATCTTCTAATCCTTCTAGTTTGAGTCAATGCTCTGCTGTGAGCAAGCTGCTGCTTCAACTTCATTTGCTTCAACAGCAGGCTCTCCAGACTTTTCCTCAATTTTTTTAATGGTCTGCCTACAGCCTTATAACCCAGCTTACATCCCTTTCTCAAATACATGATCTGTGTAGAAACCATTTAAAGGAGCCTCACAACATACAGCACCTATGATTCCTAGCAAACATTGCTATCTCAATTGCATCTTCATTCCAGAACTACAGACAGCAAAAACAACAGCCACTAACTACCATCTGTGAGACTTTTATAATCCTTACAGGCATTTTTACCTGATCACAAATGTTTATGTCATAATTTATTGTTGATACCTGTTCTCAAAGAACACATTCGCACCACATCTGACATCAAGAACTACTGAAACCAGAGACCAACAGTCCCTGGAGAACAGGTACATCAGCATGTCCTACCCATCTCTCTTTTCTCTCAGGTTTTACATCTTGAACACGTGGCCACACAAAAATAATTTCATTTCACCTTTAGGGTGAAACATGGATCAGATTCCCCACTTTGTAACCCACAACTGAGCAAGTACTAGGTAGCAATTATTAAGGAGAGATGACATGGACGTTGTCATGCTAATGTTCACTCCTCTGCTACTCCCTGTAGTAGAGGACCTATCCTGAGAAGATTCATGACTATACTGTAGAATAAAACTCTTCCTACTGTTCGTTCCTTTTGAAGAGGTGAGAGAAAGTAAAAACATTTCTTGATGTATCTTACAAAACTAAGAACACTTTTACTTTCAGACTTCAAGTGCTCTTAGTATCAAGTTCACATGATCCAGGAACTTGGATTAGTCAACATCATTATGCAATGATCCAATGCTAACAACAGAAACAGCACACTGATGAAGGGACTGATATCTACATATATGCATAGCTTACTTTCAGGGAGAGAAAACTATCTACTTTGAACAAAAGGAAAAATCTGCCAGAGGTTATCAAATATGTTCAAGGTTTAGAACACAAAATGTGGTAAGGTGAAAAAGTCACATTCAGTACAGTTAGTTCACCTCGCCAACTCAGCTTCAAAGTAGATTTTTATTGGATTCAAACTCAGCCACATATAAAAGCACAGGCAAGACAGATGTACATTCACCCCAGGCACACCAAAGCCTCACCCTATGCTTACAGATCTGTCAACCTCTTTTTATAGTAGAGCAATTATACACGATTATAAATCAAATCACAAGCACCATGATTAAAATAGCAGTTCAAACAGGTACCATAGGAAATAGCAAACTCAGCTTGCTGATAAATGGCTTATCCTGATCGGTACAGTAGTTCAGAAAGTGACAGCATTGCAACACCTGGCCACGTTGAAGCTCTGAGTCATGTTTCTGTGATCACTCTGGACACCTCCTAAGAGTAACAACCAGCAATCAGTGTTTGGAAACAGACACAGCAAAAATTTCACCATGTACGTCAGAGACAGACATGGTATTTAGCTATGAGTGTCCTTCCTTCTAACCACTGCATCCTTCCTCACTCTACCTGTGAGTAGAGTGATACACCTGTGATACACTGATGTTACACACATTCTGTCAAAACACTCTATTATGAAAATTAGAAACATACACAGTAACTTCAAAATGAAAAATATACAGTAATTCCTACTTTAAACACTGTAATTTATCATGAGACACCAATTCATTCCCTCTTCCCTGCATTGACAATTTTATAATGTGTTTTCCATGATGGCTTTTGGTTTCTCTTCTCAATTCTATAAAGCATGGATAGTTGTTTCATACTCCCAGTAAGTTCCTACCTGAATCACTTGTAAACATTTAGAATGAAAATTAAGAATTCAGCTGGTTCTTCACTGTTTGCTTGTTTATTTCTTTTTCCTGCTATAAAAACACTCCAGTCACAAGTTCATTGTAAAATGAAACAGCTTGTTTTATATCTCTGTGGCTTGCATTGCTCTATTAATTTGAGCCACTGAAAACTCTGCTATTCATATTACAGCCTGGATAGTGCAAACACTTATTTTAAAAGATAAGATATTGGTCCTAAATTTCCCAAGGTACTCTAGCTTCAGCTCTGTATGCAGAGTTGCTAAGACTTACCAACATAACTGATAAATGTCATAATGTGAATCCAAGAGGGCCAATCTTCCACTTAATGAATAATCACACAGACTGTATTTGTGGATTAAAGTATCAGCTTTTAATCCAAACAAATCCCAGAGTCACACAAAAGCTGTCTCCAAGTCGTAGAACCTATTTTCTCTGTCTCCCCACTATCAAATATAAAAGCTGTTAATCTTCACGCCATAATTGTGAATTGCTGCATAACCACAAAGAGCACTACAGTGCCTACAGCACTGCATGTACTTCTGCTATCCCCACTGGCCACTTCTGTTTTGGAGAGCAAGTGGCACATGTGCATCCCCCACATGCTTCTGACAATCAAAGTTGAGACAAATCAAAATTATATTGCCTCCTCACATCATTTAAACATTAAATCAGATTAGAATTTCTATTTCATTATATTGGCAATAAGAAAGCCATGATAAAGTCTAGGCAACTCGTTTAAATGAACGTCTAAAAGCGCCGAGAGCATTGAGTAAGCACAGGAAAGAACTTACTGCAGTGCAAACCCATGTTCTGGTGTCAACTGCATCTTTACAGGTAAGGACAGCACACAACTCTCATTTAGTTTGTTCAACCAGTTAAATACAATAGTTAGTTTACACAAATACAAGAAACATACTAAAAGGGTTAAAAATCTCTAAAAGCTTGCGTCCCTCTATTAGTTCATGAATTAAAAGCCAAACAGAACAGAGCTATCAGGTGTGAAACTGAGAAACTGAGAGCCTAAAGAACTAGTGGCAGTATTTGAAAGAATCAAGTTGATATTTCCTTTATTATCAAAGCATTTTTTCTTATTTGGCATATTTTAGATAGTTTTATTTATCTGACTGTCTTAGGGTGACTGGTAATGATAATGTATCCCGCAATCATAGGAGCCGAAAAAATTGTTAGTGTATGTTTAGGACCCAGAAGCCGGGAATCGCGGGTGTGCTGGAACAGGAAGCTGGCTTTTGGAGCAGGCGGTTTTTAAAAGCTCCCCGCCCAGGTTTCAATCGCAGCCTGCGATTGGCGGTGTTTGCTGCACTGGCGGTTCGATCTTTGCTCAGGCGAAGGTTTTTCCTTTCCTTTTTTTCTGGGCTCGGAAAAGCCGCAGCGGCAGTCCTGGGGCTGCCTCGAGGGTGAATTCCGCAGCTTCTCACCGAGAGCCGGAGGCATCTCGCTGTCAGTGGAGCGGAGCCACTCCAGCCCAAGCTGCCATGAACCGCGTCCAGCCCGCAAGAAAAAAGACCCCGAGTGTTCCCAGCCCAGCTGCCTCGCTTGCTGTGCCCACCCTCCTGTGCCTTGCCGTGGGAAAGAGGGAAGAGCCATCGGCGCTTCGTCTGCTGCTGGAACTGAGCCATGAAGCTTCTGCCTTTCCTGACGCCGTACTGTTGCTTTGTTCCAGTGGGGTGGTGAGGTCCAGCAGTTTGGTATCTAGCAGTTATTTAATTTTTTTCCTACCTGTTAGTATCCTGTTTGTTAATAAACCGTGGGGTTTTGACTTTCATCTATTACTATTCATTTCTTATTGGTGGAAAGGGATTATTGGAATCCTAAGGGAGATAACTCATTACAGCATGTTCTTTAAATTGTCTCAAGCCAAGACACAGACAAAAGTGTAAAAGTGGATTCCTGGAACACTAATTGAATTCTAGTTTTCATAAAGAAGAAACGTGACACGAAATGGAAGCAAGAAAATACTACTCCATGTGAAGACTCCAAACAGATGGACTAAAGCAGTGTATTTATTTGAACTGTGCAGATGCAATGCATAATACAAATCAGAGAGATAGAATTAGGTGAGGCTTAACAGGATCCCAAATAGCTCACACTATGCAGAAGACATCAACTGGTAACCAGTCACCCAAAGTCATCTGTTCAGTGTGTGAACAAATAGTGCCTCAAATCTGATTACACTTCTCTACAATCCCATCTTATGAATGCTTCTAGTGACCGTGTTGGAAAATGAGCCTTAGAAATCAAGGTGTCCAAACCCATTTACTTGCCAAAGCAAAACACATCAAACACCCTATCCAATGACAAAAACCAAGGCTTCTGACAGCTGTCAGGTTTTTTGCTGCCTTTACAGAAATTTACAGCTTACAAGCACAGACTGAAAGGCTGTCATGGCAATTCAGTGTTGAATGAGGGAAACCAAATGACAGAGATCAAGTAAGTGAACTTTCTTAGCTTATGCTACAAATGGTTTCAAAGCAGTAACTGTAAAGCCATTAGACACACTCTTATTACATTATGCAGAGAAAGAGTCAAAATATTTCAGTTTAACACTTGTGTAACACAATTTGGGATGCCACTCCAAGAAGAATGGTCAAGGACTTTTAACAACACCACTGAAATGAACAAATTCCTTCCAGGTCAAGTCAGAGAATGAGAAGACTAAAAATAAATCACAGAAGAAGAAAAAAAAAATATTTGTCATCTAAGCATTGGAACAGTAAGTAATCCTTAAACAACAACCCTCTCCCCATCATGTTTCATTCCAAAATCCATGCTCATGACTTATTACACAATTAGCAGTGCTATGACACCACACAGTGCAACTGCTCCATAATGCAGGAGTCTTCCTATAACCATTCATCAACTATGTCTTCTCTAATTAAAAATGACTCATGAAATAAGCTGCATTGTATTATTAAACTTCAAACAAACCAAAGCAAATTTAACCAAATTAAATTTAACTCCTCACAGTATCATGTTAAGGATTTTGAAATTAAGTGCTGGAGAATGAACACCTGGTTGTAAAGTTCCTTTGAATGGGCAAAAAGGCCTCTCCTCTGTCAAATGCTCCAGGGACCCAAAAAGGCAAAGGGAGCACAGCTGAGAGAAGACCTGCAAGGGAACACCTGCCAAGGTGCCCGTGCCTTGGCAGGAGGGTTGGACTAGATGATTTCCAGGGGTCACTCCCAACCCTAATGATTCTGAGAAACCACTACGAAAAATATGATTACTGCTCCCGGCTTACAGTTCACCATGCCTTCCCTATCACAATAGGAAAAGCTATTGGATCCTCTCAGGCTTAGGATCTCAGTTTTACCAAACACAGCACGAGTCCAGCAGTGACTGACAGAGAGGAGCACCAGTAACCACAGTGCTGGGTCCCACACCAAACACCAACTATGCCTCTGAAGCAAATTGAGACTTAAAAGAACATCCCACGACACTAAATCCAGCTTCCTTGTAATGCTTCATAAACATCTAACATCCCATAAACTCCAAGGGTTTAGCAACTTCAGCTGGAAGGCTCTTCACAGTTTGCACAGTCAGACACCAGTTTTCAGAGTAAACTCATGTTTTGCTCATTGCCACACAGTTGTGACAAAGACCATTTTCTCGGCTTGCCCCTTGGACCACACCACACCAGGCCTCTGTCTGCCCTGCTCTTAGGCTTGCCCTTTTCCATTGTATCACAAACCATTTTCATCATTTTCTTGGTATGCTCTGATCCAGCCCCATCCAAGTAATCCTCCCACATGCAATATAGACACCAGATCCAGAGTCCTTGTCTGATATTCCTTTACCACAACACTTGCAAACTCCCACTCACAGGTTATGAGTCTGTGTTGCCACTGCCTGTCACCATTACCAGCCTTCACTTCTGCCATGTGCATTCCATTTCTCTCTCTCTTTTGTCCCTTAGTAGATCACAGGTACAGCCTTCCTGCAAAACTTCTCCCTGCTACCAAAACATTGCACATCAAGTCTTATTAATACCCTGAACACCTATGCTACCTGTTGTCAGAGATTCTTGAAAGAAAAGTGGAGTGTATATATAGAATAATTTTTTTTAAATTTTAAGAACCATATGATTAGAGCCAGGGGAGAGGGCAGGGGAAAGTAAGAGGGTGTGACAAGATTATTCACCGTCCCTGGCCTCCAACCACTCAGCTCCATCCACCTAAATTAGTCAAAACCAACCAGCAGTATTTTCCCCTTCCCACCTTTGTCAACTGTATTTCCATAAGGTTTGTCTTTCCCTCAGTGAAAACAACAAAATATTGAGTGAGTTTGAGAATGTGGCAAATCAGGTATTATGAATATCTGAATCAGATCAAGTGAGAGGAACGGTGGAGTCTGACTGTGCTTTAAAACCACTTTTCTTTTGAACTGGCTACAGAACAAGGGAAGAAGGAAGAGCACTGCAAGTAGAATATGATAATTTTCCACATATGGTTCTTAAATTAGACCATTAACTCTATCATGCATATTACATACTTATTTCATGACAGAAAACTGTTTATTTCCTAGATATATCTCAGGAAATGGGTGATGAACTTCTGTCCATACAGTAAATGCAGCAGACTGCCTGGCTTACACTTTTATATATATATATTTATATATACTTTGAGCTTAAGCTGATAACCTTTAACCACACTGGCTCCAAATTGACTAGACAACAATCTCTCAAGCGGTAGAAAAGGCTGCTGTTTCCAGACGAAGTAGGTTTCTTTCACATTTTACAAGCCCGGCTGTACATCCTTGGCAGGTCCTTCCTCTCAGAGAGTTTACTATCGTCACCAGAGTAACTTTCCCGTCATTACAAAAGAACAAGACAGAGCAATGCTCCAGACCATGACAGAGCGAGCTTCCCAGGCAGAGCCCCGCTGCTCTCCGCTTCCCCAGGGAGCCACTTCCCAACCTGCGGGGCAGAAACGCTCCCAGCAGCCGTCTGCCGGGCAGAGCGACTCGGCCGAGGGCCGGCAGCGCCTGGATTCCCGGCAGAGCTCCGCTCCGCCCCGCAGAGCCGGACACGGCGCTCCTCGCAGCCCGGTGAGGACACCGGCCCCAGGGCGGAGCGGGCCGGGGCGGCCCTCACTCACCTGCGGTTCATCGGCCGCACTCGCACGGCCACCTTCACGGAGGCCATGGCTCATCGCCGCCGCGTCCCTCGCCGCTGTCCCTCGCCACGGCTCCGCGCCCCGCCCGCCGCCAGCGCCGAGCGAGGCCACCCCCAGCCTAGCCCATGTCGCCGCGGCTGCCGCCAGCCTGCCCCAGCGGCGCTACGGCGGCCGAGCAGGGACAGGAGGCCGGCTGGACGCCGCGCTGGAGCGGGGCGGGGAGCGAGGGAGGAGGAGGAGGAAGGCCGGGGAGAGGAGCTTTGAGAGGAGTGGTAGAGGCAGCCCTGTGGGTGGGCATGTGGGAATGTCTCCAAAGGGCCATCCACCGCCGTGTATTTATTTATTGGAGGGGTGTATGCGCCTGTACATACATATATATACATATAAATAGATATAGTCATATATATGTATATACACACAAAAGTATCACAGAATCGCAGGTTCAATTAGGTTGGAAAAGACCTCTGAGATCATGGAGCCCATACTTTGACTGAACAACACCATGCCAACTAGACCAGAGCACATCCAGTCCGTCCTTAAACACCTCCAGGGACAGTGACTCCACCACCTCCCTGGGCAGCCCATTCAGCTGCCTAATCACCCCTTCTGTGAAGAAACTCTTCCTGATGCCCAGCATGAAATTCCCCTGCTGTGGTTCCATTTATCTATCCATCTATCCATCTATCCATTTATCCATCTGCCATTTAAAATCTATGTGTATCTGTACATTTCTACATATGTCATGGAGTTGTCTGGGATGGAAGTGACCTCTGAAGATCACCCAGTCCAACCATCCCATCAAGGCAGGGTCACCTAGTGCAGGTGACACAGGAACACATCCAGGTGGGTTTGGAATATCTCCAGAGAGAGAGACTCCATGACCTCCCTGGGCAGCCTGTTCCAGTGCTCTGCTACCCTCAGGGTAAAAAAGTTCTTCATGTTGAGCTGGAACTTCTTGTGGTTTAGTTTATGGCCATTGCTCCCTGTCCTATTGCTGGGAACCATTGAAAACAATCTGGCACCCTCCTCTTGGCACAGAGATATTTGTCTGTGTTGATGAGATTCCTCTAAGTTTTCTCTTCTCCAGGCTAAACAAGCCCAGCTCTCAGAGTCTGTCCTCTTAAGAGAGATGCTCCAGATCCCTAATCATCTTTGTGAAGTCCAGTAGCTCCTTGTCTCTTTTGTACTGAGGAACCCAGAATGTGGCCTTATTAAGGCCAAGTAGAGGGGGAGTGTCTTCTCCCTGGACCTACAACTGGTCCCACTCTTCCCAATACACCCCAGGACACTGTTGGCCCTCCTGGCAGCAAGATTACACTACATGTTTTCGTTAATATCTCTTTTTCTTCTTGGCTACATATATGTATGTACATAAATATGTGTTTAAGAGAAGGTGTTAAAACCATGTGTGCAATCCCTGTGACTCTCTGCCAGGCTGCCCTGGTGAGATGACACTGCAGCTGGGTGGTACTGTGGGGCTGGGGACAAAGCCTGGAGCCAGCATCTCACCATGTTGCAGCACACAGAGGGACAAGCTCAACAAAGCAGAGACACAGGCAGCACTGTCTCAGCAAAGGAAGGAAACATGCCCATGGAGCAGAAATGGGACACATAGTGGGCATAATGGTCAAATAATAATATTTAAATACATAACACAATAAATCTGGGTTATTATTTTTTTACAGCAGCTCTCCTGGTAGGTATCAGCACTGACTCTGTCCTTTGAGTAAAACAAGAAAAGCTGATTATGGTCAGCTTGAAAAAGTGAGAGAATAAAAAGGTTAAATTCAAATGTACATTAAATGAAGTGTGCTGGAGCACCTCTCCTACAAAGACAGAGTGTGAGATTTGGGATTGTTCACCCTGGGTAAGGGAAGGCTCTAGGGAGACCTCATTGCAGCCTACCAGTAACTAAAGGGGCTACGAGAAGGCTGGAGAGGGACTTTTGACAAAGGCATGGAGTGACAAAACAAGGAGAAATGGCTTCAGACTTACAGATGGCAGGGTTAGATTGGATATTGGAAAAACAATTCTTCACTGTGAGGGGGGTGAGGCACTGGAACAGGTTGCCTGGAGAAATCATGGATGGCCCATCCCTGGAGGTGCTCAAAGCCAGGCTGGATGGAGCTCTGAGCAACGTGGTCTCGTGGAAGGTGTCCCTGCCCATGGCAAGGGTTTGAAAGGTTTTGATGATCTCTAAGGTTTCTTCCAACCCAAGCAATTCTGTGATTCTATGAAATAACAAATATTTTATTTGTTTGGTGTTTCAGTGACTGGAAACTACACCTAGGATGGAGACACCATTTAAAACGCTGTATGAACATGGTTTCCATTCAAGCCAGTAAGGTGTTGACAAGCCAAAAAAACCCAGTTGCCAGGACACAGAAGATATCAGACCCAAACACCTCAACTTTAGCACAACTCCTATTGAACACTTATTGTCTCCAAAAAGGGGAAGGAATCAAAAAGGAGCTGTGACAGTAAAATCATCACCTGATGAGCAATTAGTGTCAATGGCAAGCGCAATGAATGAGCTGACCTGCAAAAAGGAGAGCAGAAAAGGGAAAGTGAGAGAAAGAAGGACCCCATTTTTAAACTCCAGAGGTGGGGAGGAAGTACCAGGGTCAGAGAAACACAGCCAGGACAGAAGAAATTTAGAGGATGATTGACTTCTTGAGGTGGTCAAAGGGGATGGGGTGGAAGGCTACTGGACACTGAAAGACAGCTGAAAACCAGGACAAAAGGAGATGCCATGGGCTGGAGAAAGGAGATCATGAAGAAAGAAGGCATAAAAGTGATGTCCCCAGCAGTGCACCAGATCAAGTGAGAGATGAGGTGACATTTGAAGGGAGAGGTCAGGTGCAAGGGATGGTTTTATAGCAAACCAGAAACTATTATATGTTCAATTTTCTTGAGAAAGAGAAGAGGGGGGATGAGAACAAGAGAAGGCCAGGGCAAGGGGTTAGAAATCACTGATGCAGCAGCTTAGAAGAAGAAAGAAATATAGGGCCAGTAATAGGAAAGATGGAGGAAGATAAACAAGAGATGAAGAGGGAAGAGCACATTGTTGGAGATCCAGAAAGCTTTCAACAGCCAGACAGGACCTCTGACCTGCAAGTCAGAGATTAAAAACAGTTTTGAAGTTTTGGAGATGGAAAACAAAGTAGTAAATTTCTAATGTGGATTTTTCCTGAGGTTTTCAGTGATATGAAAGGACAAACACAGGGAAAAGATGCAAGGGGGGAGATAGTTTGTGGTTCTGAGACAAACTCCAAGGGTAAGAGAGGAGAGCTGGGAGAAGTTTTGGCACAAGTGTCAGAGTATTGTGTACTGGAGGTCACAGGAGCACTGAAAGGAAAGAAAGGGATCAGCTCTGCCATGCCAGAGAGGTGTTATAGTGGGAGACTAAGAACAGGGGGGCTGGGAAATCACAGAAGTAGCAATATTTGATTAAAAACCAGCCACAGTCTGGGTCACACAGGTGAGTGCAGGAGATGACACACTACAGCAGCCAAACATTCAGGCAGGGGGACACCCACCAATGTACTGGGCAAACTGATTAGAGGCTATTGTAAACTCCATAGAGGACCCTGGGTGATGCACAGTAAGCTGATAAGGAATAGCAAAAACACATTATAAAAATATAATAAGCTAAAAATGGTATAGGACAAAATAGATATGTACATGCATGCATAATGGGATAAAAGAATAAAAGCAGTGGTAAAAGCTACATAGGGCTCCTAGGAAAGCCAACCAAAAGGTAGCCTAAGCTCTAGAGCATCTAGTAACTCTTCTCAAACAGTTGTGCTTTCCCTGTCTCTGCTTAGCAAAGCTATTGAAGAAATACACCTTGTTCAGCAAATAACATCTCCACATGCTGTGTTCTGAGACATACAGCCATCAAGGGCATATGAGCTTCTCCACACTCAGAGATTCTCCTGTGTCATTGAAAACACTTTTCCACTTCCACAGTGAGTGCCCATTGCAGATGGAAGCTGGACCAGCTAAGACACCAGCAGCATGCCTGGCATGGAGCAGCAAAACACCCCCAGGCTCTCCCATGCTCCTGAAATTCTCCATGGTTTGGTATTTCAGAAAGTCCTTTCATTCACCTAGCCAGGACATGAATGCTATGTGCAGTGTATGGAGAGTAAAGCCTGACCTGGTTTTGTCCAGCAGCATTGATGAAGCCTTGTCCACAGGATGTAACCAGCATTGAGTGTTCCTCTCTCTCCTGTCCCTTGGTTCAACAATGAGTTTGCTTGAACTTTGCTTGAAGTTCTCACCAGTTCAGTCTGCCCCATGAAATTATTACACACCGTGGGTAACATCTCCTGCAACTTCAGTAAGTGACAAGTGAGTTTTACAAGAGGAGGACTCAAAAGGAAGGCTGCTTTCCTAGGGCTGCATCCTGTAGTTAAGCTGCCCAGCAGATGGTCTAAGGATTGAGGCTGTAGGAAAGTCCCTCTGTTCTCAGCCTGCATCCTACAACACTTTTCAGAAAGGGTTTATTTTTGGGACTTCTAGACATAGGTCACAGTTTGTAGACGACCCCCTGCAAAAAACAATATAAAGATATGTAAATATACATACCCACACCAAGCACCTCAACCTCCTTTCCTTAAAATCCTGGTGAAAAATACAGCTGTCAGTTTCTGAATACTAAATATTTTACACTCTGAAATACCTGGCAGAATTTACAAACCCAAATCCGAACCAAACTCAAGGTACATGCATTGCCAAATACTCCTCTGCTCCTTTGGTATGTCTTTAACAAACATGTGGTTCAGATAGGATTGATTAAGCATTTCCAAGGGTTTTCCTTCTGTTGTCATAAAAAACCTCTCTGCTACCCTTCACTAGGAGTAGAGAAACCAAATTCCACCTCCAATAGAAATTCTCTTCAGGCTCAAAGGTGGGATCTCTGGAGTTGCTATGAATCTCCAGCCTGCTCACAAGAAGATGAGAAGTGCTGCACTGGACTGACTCTTGACCACCATATTCTGCCTTTCCTTCTTGCTCTAACTCAGCCCTTACAATGGACCTGCTCATTCAGAAGCACCTTCAGGCACTCATCATCCTTTCCTGGGGCTGCAAAACAGGTCCCAAACACACAAGATGGATGACAGGCTGGACCTTACTAATAATGAGTGATGCTAAGTCTTTCATTCAGGCCCTTCTGATGCACACTCCCCTTGACAATGACCACTTGCCTGTCCTCTCATTCATATGCAAATAGCCTGGAAGAGCAGGAATTAATGACTTGCCCAACAATTACCTCTTACCGACTAAAATACTCTTGTCCTATCACAGTTTGAAATATGTTTCTAAGAAGGAGACATCATTCAGGACCTCTACCCAAGCTTGCTGAGATACCTGTCCAGTTGGCAGACCATGGAGGAGACAGAAGGACGGGCATCTCCCCACCCTGCAGGACTCACCATTGGGCTGGAGCTTGTCATCAGCCCCAGATCAATTTGCTAATTTAATGCAGAAAGGTCAATGCTCACTGCTAGAAAGATGAAGAGAGTAGTAGGAAGTTCATGGATCAATTAATCAGGAAAGTTATTCTTCTCTCCACTCCCGGCAGTCCTTTGGAGAATTGCTCCAAAGAATTGAACACTTGCTCAGCATCATCCTCCAATCCTGCTGCTGCAGGGCTTTTCACACCTGAGGTGCCACAATGATGCCTAAAAGCAGGCTACCTGAAACAGAGGCCGAGACAAATTAGGAGTATTAAAAGTGGACAAATCTATTCAAGGCCTTCAAGGTACATTCAGGCAAGCAAAGTTCCCCTCGAGGGACTACACCCAAAAATGGACACTGAGTCAGGAGCCCCTCACCTTTTATAAGTTGTGTCCTATTAGCATATTAGTCCCTAATTCTCCAATCACACCCTCAGGCAATGATGTTAACCACCCCAGGCCTGCTCCCCCCAGTTCACTGTTGTTTACATATTTTTGGGCTCTAGGGCAATGAGTGTGTCCTTGGATTTTCTACTCAGAGGGATTGTTTTGGCTAAAGGTGCTGGGAACAGAGGTTGTTAGCACTTTATAAGAAGCACAGAACTACACCAAGTTATAGATACATTAAGAGTAAAAACACAGAAATTATTAAGGCATCAACACAGATGTGGGTGTCATTTCTGCTGTCCCTGCTGAAACCTATTATTGTGAACTCTTTTATCTGAGCCAGAGAAATCCTCCTCCTTCTTGGGCTGTTCTGATTTTCCAATCTGTCAAAATTATGAGGAATAAAGAGTATTGCTGATTTCCAGCAGCACACATACACAGCCCTTCTAGTCCATGCACAGGGCTTCACTACAGCTTCCCAACAGAAGGCCCAAATGGAGCCACCTGATGGATGAAAAATAAAGGGTATCCCTGTATTAAGAATTAAACCAATTGCTATGCAAATTCACGGTAAACAACAAGAATTATCTCGTTTCCAGCAGCTCTCAGCATGCAATTTCAAGTAAATAAGGATCAAGCTGTCAGCTTGAAATTCATGTTGGGAGCTGTATGTTTTTAATGAGCTGCCATCAGTGCTGCAGTTTGGTATTTCCCACTTTGCCCTTTCCTGCTCTTGTCTTTTTCTTTTTAATGAAATGCCATGGACATCAAACCAATCCACTGCCAGGGTGTTGCTGAAGGATGTCGATAGGAGTAAGGAGTTTGGGGTACCCAGGAGGGTCACTTGGAGCTGGCACTGCCAGCACCACCCCTGGGAGTGGCTCAGGGAGAGCAGCAGCAGCAGCAATTGCAGAAGACAAGGCAGGAGTATAATGCCTTTGGCGGCAGCAGCAGCAACTACTGCTGTGCCAGGCTGTGTGCCAGAACTCTGCTTGCCACAATTTGGGGAATCAGCCTGAGCTAAATGGTAGCAGCTCTGTCTCCCTCTCCTGTTTGTCATCTGCATCTAGCCCTCTTCTTGACATTCACAATTAAAACGGCAATGGTATAATCCAGGATGTGACCATTCCACCTGTGCTTGGCAGAGAGACCATTCACAGCTCATCCAGCAGCTGAATGTCATGGTCAGTGAATGCTGCCTGACTTTCTAGGTCCATCCCTTCCTGGAGATCCCATCACAAATATCTGGATATTGCACCATAAAAGGCTGGTATAGGAAACAGTGGCCTATTTCCACACAGACAGCACTTGTGCAGGGATCCTCAAAATTCCTGGATGGAGGTACAGGGACATAGCTAGCTGTGTTGAAGGGTGTCCCCATGGGCACCCCTCAAGGGTCCCCCCCTTACTCAGTCTGTCCTTTGAGCTACAAGGGAGGCTGCAAATGTTTTACAGCCATACTGGTTTAATGTTGGGGTGAGGAAGTAGACACAGCTTCTTGCCCCACTGTGGAAGGACCCAGAACCTGCTGAGGTGCAGCTGTAGCAGGATACAGAAACACCAAAGTCTCCATTAAAAGTTTTCATTGGTCTGCTGGGCCAAATGAAAGAAGAAAGAGTTTGCAAATAGCTTTTGGAGTTGGATCAGGGAAATTAACCAAGATAAGACTCAAACCACTGGGGGCACATCATTATTTCTAAGCTGTGTGGGGCTTGATACAGAACTGAACCAGAATAGCTTCAGCAAAGTTTAGCTTGAACTGAACCACAAAGGCACCAGCCTGCCTCGCTGTTTTGATCTCCTGCTAATTGCTTCATTCACTCTTCTATGAACTAATTTTCCTTTTGCAGTGCTTTCCGCTTGTGTTCAGTTTCAAAGCATTTTAAACATACTAAATCTGGAAATAGGCAAATAAGGTATATAACAGGTAAGCAAATGTACTGCTCACATTTAGATATATATTCTATAGGAGACAACTTACTCCTTTGACACACAGCTGTCATCTTGAACTCTCACTGTGAAAACACAGCCATTACATTTCTGGTTCAAAATATTCATGGAAGATGAAGTTTGTCCTACACAGAAACTTCTCTCATTACAAAGAGCACTAATGAATTTCACAGAGTATGCTCTAGCATTTTAAATATGTTGCTGGGGCTTCTTAAAAGTGAGGTTGTTTTTATCCCCTCTCCTGCTTCACTTTCACTTAAGGTGCCTGGTAATGAAAAGTATGCTATGGAGAAGTGGAAATGAAGACTAAGTGGTTATTTAACATTTAATTTCTGCACAGTTGGAAAGAGAAATGAGATTGTCTATTTTTCAACTCCTTATTTTTCCCATCCAAGAACATCCAACCATCCAAGAACACAGCAGTACATTGTTTCATTATTAAATATAATAGGGAGATGTTCTGATAATTTTTTCTTATCAAGTTCTTATTATTTACAATTCACGGACAGTGGCAGTCTCCAAGCTCTCTCTTTTGCTGTTTTCTGATGCATCACTCAATTAACACCAAGGCAATCTGTTATGTCCAAAAAAGACATGACAGGGCCTGATAAGCAAGCAAGCTGCAGAAAGATCTAATAATGTTTGATGAATTACTGCAGCACCATGTTTGTAGATGTTCTCCTGGCAACACCCTGGGATTTACATAACACATCAACTTGTCACACTCCTGGCTTTTTAAAACACAGCCAGTGCATTCCCCCTTCCTTCTCATTCGAGCATCCCTTTTATCACTTTCATTGGCATTAAAGAGAGAGGAAGTTTGAGGCTGCAAAGTCTCTTCCAGGAAACCTCTCACAGATTTTCCAGTGAGACATGAAGCTGAGCACCTACACATTGCCACCTTGTATCACTCAACAAGCAACAGTGCTGGAGGACCATGGAATTTAGCACTCAGAACCATTTCTTCATTCTGCACCTGGAGAAGCAAAACAGATGATGCTGATGCCGACACCTCCAGCAAGAAGTAAAGGCTGTGAAGGGCACCTGTTGGGCATGTTAAACCCAGGGACTCAGATATGCTTGCTGTCAGAGTATCTAGATTTAAGGCAGGAAAAGGTTCTTCAGGGATCGACCCTGGAAGATATCAGGCTGCAGAGCAAGGCTATGAGAGGCATGAAAGAAATTAAAATTCGATAGAAGCTTTCCTGGAGGCCAAATAAAGGTTGGTTGATGGTATATGAGAAAAAAATAATAATTAACTTTTCTTCTATATTTCGAATGTTACCTCTTTTCCTTCTCAAGGCAGAAATTTCCTTTCCCTATGCCTAGAGCAGTTCAGGGTAGGAATTAGTGACTTATTTACACTGTGGGTTTAGGGTACCTAATAATGAATGTTTGAGGCTGGACACTGGAAGATCATGGGCACAAAAAGTATCACTGCATGTATCTTACCCTCAGTTAGTTCCCTGGTATTTTTTACTTCTTTTCTTTTTTTATTCTTTTTTTTTTTTCAATGGAAGTGAAGGTGAATGACATAGCCAAGCTTAGCATAAAATAAGAAGAAACTTGGTAAAATACAAATCGATGCAAACCAAAAGGTAAAATACTGAAAATCATTGAGAAATGTTGTACCAGCTTCAGTGCAATTTAATCAATATCTACAGGTGAAAGTAGACAAATAACATGCTTGGAATAAAGTCCCCTGAGAAAACAGTTAGAGGATTTGGATAAGACAAATTTGGAGCGAAATAAAGAAATTATTCTGAGTTAGTATAAAGCACATTTATGTCCTAATACACTAATACATGAAGTCTGGTTGTATTTAATGCTAAAATTAGGATCAGCAGAAAAACAGACTGGAGTACAGGTCAGCTATCTTAATAAAATAAGGCTTTATCTGTATTCCCTAGGGAAAAGGACAGTACAAGACCGAGCTGCTAAATATGGTAACAGCCATAATGGAACTATTTTAGGAGGTACTTGAAAGGCAGCCCACACATCTTCAAAAGATCTACAAATTCCTCTTAACTGGAATGGAATATTTAAGCAGTCTGGAAAGCCATTATCCTGACAGGTTGTCATGAAAATAAGCATATCTTTCCATTGAGGCTAGTAAGCCAAGCCTACCACCCAGCATGCCAGCCCACAAGCAGCGAATTTCAAGGGGCAAAAGACACATCTAGAAAAGACACAGCAAGCAGAGTGTCTTGGTATGTGGTAAGAGATTGCTATTGGGGCTGGGGAGGGCAGGTGAGCTCCTGATGGAGAGAGGAGCCCATGATAAGCATGGGATAAAAGAGAATAACTGACTGATGAATACAGGCTCTGATTCTTCATCAGGTGGGCAAGGGAGGATTCAGCCCATTGGCTGAATACAGCCCATTGGCTGGGGGAACATAATGAAAAGCTCCCTGCTTCTATCCATCCTGCAGTTCCTGCCTGCTCCTGGGAGCTCTATTGAACTGACTCCACTTTTGTTGTCCAAAAGATAAAATAAGCTTCAGCATTGGCTTCAAAGGCCAGCTTTGCCTGAATAAGAAGTTGCAGGACTTCGGCTCTTTTAAAAGGCAGCTGAGTGGGTAGAGTTTGTGTGTTTTCAAAATTGCCATCAGTTTGCTCCTGCTCCTTTTCCAGTGTGCCAGGGTATCAAGTCAATGAAACACCTTCCCACCTACGGTCCTTGGAAGCTGGGTTTAGGTCACAGATGACTCTTCATTCAGTGATGCAAAATATCTGTTTGTGAGCAGAAAAGGGATGGTCATTGAAGAGCCCACCCAAAAAAAGCCTCAGATTTGGGGACTGATGTATATTTTACAAAGGGTTTTGGGGAAAATTTAGCAAGAAATTAAACAACAACAGAAAGATCTTTTTCTTTCAAGTAACCAGTGTTACCTAGTCCTAGTTCCTTCCAGAAATAACCCTCATTAATAAGATAATATTAATTTATTACTTAGTAGTCTTTCAACCTGCAACTTGGGACATGGTTTAGTGGTGGACTTGGCAGTGCTGGGTTAACAGTTGGACTTGATCATCCTAAAGGGCTTCTCCAATTTAAATGATTCTATGAATCTTTGATTTCTTTTTCAATAACATTTGCAAAAGGCATTAGACAATGCTTGCTTAAATTTACATTCAGATCAAGCCAAGCAAAGCATTTTAATAAAACTACATCTTGTCATTTTCACCTCATTGCGTTTCCTTGACAGCATAAAATTAGATCAGGATCACACAAACCAGAAAAAGAAAAACAGGTTTTATATGTCAGTAAATGTATATAAAAGATGTATTTATTGTGAATAAAAAGAACACATGTCCCATACTAATGCACATCCCATTCTCCTTTTAGTGGCCACTGCTCCTCCTTAAAAATAAAATCAAGACATGAAGATTAAATCATACCACACTGGAAAAGAAAGAAGTGTGAAGAAGACCTGGAACAGCTTTTAGTTTCAAGTGTCTACTTTTCTGCTTAGCAATGTTTCAGTAACAGATCAAACATTGCTGGTCAGAGGCAGCACAGTGCAATCCTGCAGATCCTCCTGCCTGAAGCAAGAGGGAAAATCATCTGGTTTCAAATCAGAGCTGAAATTATTTTGTTGGAGAGGGACCAACTGCTGAATTACTGATTCAGAAAAAAAAATTGCAAAAAAATTGCAAAATCACATCTGCTGTGTGATGATTAAATTAAAAAGTCACTGCTCTTCATTAGAATTCAAAATACACTAAAATACAAATGTAGTTTTGCTCAATATTTGAATTGATATAGTTTCCTATATTTGCTATTAAGTACAACAGCTATAACAATTATTTAAATATCACTTTCTAATTGTCAAAAAGTTGTGTGTATAAATACATAAAACACTGATACAGTGCTGCACTGATAGTTGACTGCATAAAAAACCCAATAGAATTTATATTGGCTGTGAGAAGCATCACTTGTTCTAAAATGGTGGTGGCATATTTCCAGAATTTACATGGGACATTGTTGTTTACTTTCAGATGACGAGCATTCCCAGAGAGAATTTAGGTTTTGCTTCATTGCCCTGGAATACATATAGTAACATTATTGTTGGCAATAACAATTAATATTGTTAATAAAATGTCTCTAGTATCCACTCAGTCAAGCCAGAAAGCCCATGGTGGTAGATATGCTGCAGCATAGCTCTTACTATGCCTGGAATCTGCAGCCTGAATAGAGAGGATGGTACCAGAACATAGCAAGAAAGAAGGGAAAGGAGATGCACAGAGTCACACAAGAAGTCAATGAGAAGAGAGGTTTTATGAGCCATATGCACACAGCCCAACACCTGAATCACACAGACTTCAGTGACAGGGCACAGCCAGACTCAGTGTATGTCATCTTGGAAACCCAGTGAGCAGCTCCCAGCATCCCTCATCTAATCCTTCCACTGCTTCCAAAGAAGCAAAAGACTAACAATATAATGTCCTTCTTACATTTTATCTCGTGTCCCTGCCTGATCTGGCATGTCACAGAGAAACGAGCTCTGCCTCCAAATAAAACCCAACCTGCTCATGGATGAAATAGAGTCTAGCAAATCAATAAAGCCCTGAAATTTAAGTCAGTGCAATTTTAAGGTGCATTTCCCATTCAAAGGCTGAAATGAAACACCTCATAACAGTGTTTAGTCAGGAGATATGGTTCTAATCCCACCTGGAAAAGCAGCAATTAATTAGTATGTTTCTAAATGCTGATAGCAAAGAAGCAGCAGCCCTGGGCAGCGAAGGTCTTGCAGGCTAAACACACATCACAGTTTTCAGCCAGTATGCTTAGAATATATCCTTAAACTATCTGTCAACTAACAGAGTCCCAAAAACCTCTGACAAAAGGTAGTTTGTTTGGTAACTCCATCACAGACATTGTCCAAGTGCCCACCCACCACCAAGCCACCATAAGGTTGGCATTCATCCACCAAGGAAAGGCATCTTCACAAAGGCAGTGCAGATGGCACTTGCCTTAGAGAGAAGCAGCTGGATCCATGACATCTCTCTTTTGCTCTGTTTTGTCCTCTTGCAGAAGAGCCCCTCCAAGGAATGAGCTCTGCCTCTTTAATCTCCCCATTTTCATGTCACATCAGCTGGAAGGGTAAAGCAAGCAATGTGTTTACCAGGGCTCTTCCTTCACAAGTTGGGTAATACCTTCCTCAAGAATCCTTTTGCTTCTCTCAAGAGACTTTTACCAGAGGTTAGTGCACTATTTTCTTTGGAGATGATTGCTATCAACATTGGAAGAGCTCCTCAAGCTTGCCAAAAGGAAATATCATCTCACAGTATCTAATTTCCAAAACAGCCTCCTGGGCATGCAAACCCAGAGCAGCACTCATGAGTTCTGCAGCACTTTCTGTCATGCGAAGTTATAAGCATTATTACAAATTTAAATATTTCTCAAGAAGTACTATTTGAATAATCAAGAACAAGCTATAGTTTTGCTGCTTTCAGGATGATTGCAATTGAAGACACATAAATGGCAGCCCAGGTATCAGAAACACAGAGAATTTTCCAGGGTGACAGGCACTGGTAATGGCAGGGAGACATGCAACATGTCCTTATCCCATTGTCTCAGCTGAGCTGTACTTTCCACTGAGCATTTAGAAAGCATATATGGGAACATTTTAGAAGAGCCATATACACAAAGATTGCTTTTCTTGAAGATTAAAGAACAGAAGGGGTAAAAGCAGGTCTGGACTTTCTTTATACTAAACCCCCTGACTTGCAAGAAATCTCATGTATGTGAGTCCAGCAGAGCTCCAGCACATGGAGATATTCACTGCTGTTTCACAGGGCTTGTCCATGCCTTGGAAATTTCAGCCAAATTACAAGTGGTAAGTCAGAGTGAAAAAAAAACCTGTTGCTTAAAAAAAATAAAAAGTAAAAAGAAAAATCCTAATATCTCTGAGGTCTTTGCTATATTTCACTATATTCCTAATACACACATTTGAACAAATTATTCTGAAGGAGTGGTAAAAATCAAGGAAGAAGAATCATAAGACCTTTCATGGTTTCATTACCCTTACTAGGGACTAATCCATTGAAAGTCAGCAGGACAACAAAAAGTACCCTGTATGGGACAAACCATTAAAAATGCTATCATTTTATGAATGCATAAATATCAAACTTGTGTCTTTCCCACTGAGCAAACACCAGAGGATTCTGCACGCAAGAAACAAAATATAAACCCTCAAATTAATGTAAAATCCTGATCACTGCATTCCCACCCTTGGGACATACTAAAGGTGTGTCTTAATTCTGCTCACAGGCAAGATTATCTAGAAAAGCCTCATCTTAACTTCTTTGCCTCTTGCAGTGAAAATAGGAGCATCCCTTGGCTTAATAATGACAATACTCAATGGACCCTGATCCTCACAGATGCAAGTCACCTCAGTTGTACTCTTCTTACCTAGAAAACAAAGAGCACAAATACTTTATGCATGAGCATAATATACCATAAAACTATATTCTACAGAGTAGAGGAGGGCTTTCAAAGCTCTAACATTATGCTGTTGTTGGCTTGAGCTCTTCTGGTATTCCACATTTTAAAAAAATTCCCCAAATAATATTCAGAAATATCCAACAGGCTGTGCTGCCATTCATGTTTGCAAATGATAGAGATCTCATGTCTGCAAAACACAGGATGAATGCCACTGCCCTGTATCCCTATCATCTAGCTGGTATCCCTATACTTTCATTACTGTTTCCTGGCAACAAAGCATGGAGGCACTTCCAGGAATGCTAATAATCTGTATTCATCCTGCAGGCAGACCTTTGTGAAGAGCCCCATCAAAATGAATGAGTGGATCAGTGGTATCTTCTCCCTACGATGCCAGCCTTCAACACAAAATTATTTTTCACCCTGCTTGGGGAAAGTATTATTCATGTGATTATTTTATCTAAAAATCACTCCTATTTTTTTTTTTTTCTAGGTAGGTTTTTTTTGAGTCATACCATACTATTTCACCCCAAAATGTAACAATCTCATTTCTATTCATATTGCATAGCAAGCCTGATTTATCAGTTCAGTTTTATCAGCTGGGCAGTTTGATGGTTGGGGTGTTTTTTTCCAGTCTGCAGGAGCAATCTGACAAATCTAATACTGAGCATGTATTTCATCATTTTTATGTTTTTAAAGACTATAATTAGTGTTTCCATTTTTAAGCTGAGAGATGGTTTCATTAATATCAAGACTAAAAGACAAAGAACAACATCTTGAGGATGTTACACTTTCTTCTATTGGAGAGATACGGCTCTTGAACTTTCTTACCACTAAACTGAGGCAGAAGTAACTGTTATAGTTTAGTAACTAAGATGTTACTAATGGCAGAAAAGCAGGAAAAGGAGATGTTTTTTGTGTCTCACACTATTGCAAATCCACATGGAGAGAGGATTGCTCCCTCCAAGAGCATGTCCTCCTTGATGGTCAAGCAGGCAGGCGGGAGAAAGGAAATGAAGAAAAAGCAACACTCACAAATGTTTTCAAATAAAAAATATTTGCTCTTTTCTCCTTATCCTATTTGGGAGGCTCTGAACTGAATGGCAATGCAAGGCAAGGCAAGGTAAAGGGTCCTCCTGCAGTAATTCAGTGCTGTCCCAGAGGGCTGCATGCCTTTCTGCTGTACTGGGGACTTAGCTGTCCATCAGATGTTTTCCTCATTTGCACTTGTAATCTGAAATGGTATCCACTAACAGGGATGTTTTTCAGTCTAGAGAAAATCTGGGCTGGTTAAAAAAAAACCCCTACTAAATAACCAAAAATACATCTGCTGAATTAGGATTAGGACATGGTTTGGAAAGAGAGTATTAGGAAAGAGAAAAGAAAAGATTATTGTTCCCTGTTCTTGGTTACTGAAAACTTCCACCAGTATTCTGATCCCAGGAGACATCTCTTTTATTTTCATTATGTTGGTTATAATGGATTATGCAGGGCATCTGGATCCTCTGAGGAATATCTCCTTTGCCTCTCACTCCTCCCAACCTCCCTCCACAGCCCTGGTAAGGCTTTAGTTAATGTTGAGGTGTTTATCAAATTAATAGCCCCTTATGCACTGTGTCTGCCTTCCCAAAGGGCTTGCTCATACTGAAATGCTGTCAGACAGCATGTGGAGGTGGAGGAGATATATTGCATGGTACTACCACCAAGAAAAAAAAACTATATTGACAAAGAGTCTATTCCCAGGTTTGCATTGATACTGTTAATAATTTAATGTCATAAGGGAAATTTGTTTGACATTAAAAACATCTGAGCATACCCTGCCACAGTTAATTTTCTGTGGGTTTCTCTCTGACAGCTGACACTGGTTTGAAGTTCAGGCAAAGACATTTCTTTGATCACTAACATTGCCCTGTGACCAGGATTTTTTTTCCTGCAATGGTTGTTTTCTTGGATAAAACTGCCCAGGTAGTGAGGAAATGAATAATGTGTTTCAATCACACTTAGCAGATCTAAAGGCTTAGCTGCCCCTTGTTGTAATATATGGCTCTGGCTGTTTTAGCCTAAAATGAGTTTAAGATGGATTCCCTGAAGGAATGGTTCATGGCATATAATCTGGCTGCTAAGCAGAATTTCTTAGGTTGACAGCATCCCCAGCTGATGCACTCAAAGGCTGTGACTGCTGAACAAAGTCAGCATGGGAACATTCCCTTTGTATAAGCTGATGTTCCACAAAAAAAGTTAACATTTTCAAAGGGCTCAGTGAAGTAGAGGAATACAACCCCTGAGACAGAAGCTGTGACACAATCCATGACTATGGTCATTTATGCACGTGGTCTCAGTCTGCAGGAACAAGAGTTGACACCATCACAGCCACGATGGACATTGGAAAGTCACATAGAGATGCAAGTGCCAAGCACCGAGGAATGTTATTCATCCTCTCCTCACTGACAGACCCACTTGGGCTAAAGGACAGGTTACTCCCTTCCCAGGATAAGAATTTTGTCCCTTCGACTATCACCTGAAATTTAGGGTTCAAACTTTTCTGAATTCCAAAGGGGCAATAACAGTCACACATCTTGTTTGCTGCTTAGCCATGAAAAGCAGGCATGGATGCAGAATGATATTGATCAACAACTGATATTGATCACAACATTAGGTGACTCAGACTTGTTTTGGATGCCAGTTCCCACTCACAGTCCCTGTTTTCAGGAGATTAGAGGCTAATTTGCCTGAGCTGAGAAGCTATGGGCTGTCCCTCACTAGGCTGGCTGCAGGTCTGTATCAGTTGCTTGGTGAAAGACCAAGGCAAAGGGAATCTGTAGTGGGAATACCCAAATCCATCACAGGAGAATGTGATCAGAAGTGCTTCATGCCTTTATTTAATACTGTAATACTGCACAGGACAGGCTATACAAATTTCTTCTTTTTTGCAGAAAATGCATTTTCAACCACCATATTTCAATTTGTCATTGTATGTCAATGGTTAACATTGCTTTATTCCTAACACAGTGTTAGGAAGGACTAAACATGCACAGAGACCGATGGACTAGGTAAAAACCTAGATCAAAAAAAACCCCAAACCCTTAAAATATTTTGCAATCAGCAAACAGCAAGAGACTACTATATTTCTAACATTCTACTGCAGGTTTAGGAAAGGGCAGTCTAGAAGGCAGCACAGTATTCTCAGGCAATACCACCCAGTAGGTGCATTTTCACTGATAAACTCATCTAAGCTGGCTCTGCCCTGCCAGTCCTGCCTTGTGTCCTCGGATGGAGGGGAGGTGAGCAGATCACTTTTCTCATCTGCTTTATGGGTGCAATTCTCCAGGCATTCTCACATAGTTTTGACACGTGTCTGAATCGAGCAGGGAAGGGAAGAGCAGTGAAAAGCTGCCATCAAATACCTGAGACCACCAGAGGTTTCACGGAAGTCATCCTTCTGTGCCTTTTGTCACCTTGATGTCACCACTTCACACGCTAGCTGTCACTGTTGTAGCAGGAATGTCTCCCTGTGTGAGAAATCACATCTCTGGCAGCAACGTAGACTTACTTTCACATAGCAACAGGGAGGCTACATGTTCACATTTACCTGAAAAATTACTAACCACAAAGTAATGAAGTTGTATCAGTTGAATAGGATTCTCCAGGATAAACTACCACTTCACACAGAATTCAAGAGGGAGAAGAAAGAGTAGGACTTTACAGTACCTCTGTCTTGCAAGAAAAGAAAAATTACCTTTTCATATAAAATTTTTCAATGCTAGAAAATATTCAAGTGTTTTAATGACGAACAAAAGCCTTTTCTCAAAATTCAACATAATTTATAAGAACACTCATAAGCAAAACACTCCTAGTCACCTTTGAAGAGAAATGTTTTCTCTAGAAAAATTATAATAAGATGTGTGTGAAATAATTGCCTTTCAGTCTGAAACCAGGAAAATTTTATTTAGGATATTGAATGTTTAATATTGTAACCATAATTGTGGTGGAAATTATTATCTTAATGCACTGACACATTTCATTTGAAACCAGCAGTTTCATATGCTCTTCTATCCAAGCACTTGTTCTCATTTCAGTCTTTGGAGGTGAGGAATTTATGCATTCTTAGGTAAGGTCTCATCTCCCAGAGCTGAATTTTTCTTTTACATGCCTGAAGGCACAATGGCATAAATCACAGTCACAGTGAAGCCTTTTAGAAAGCTGATGTGTGTGCAGCTGCTCCACATGATATTCTGATGGAGAGAAGTTGAAGCTGTGTTTGATGTTGACCTTGACCTACACTATCTTTTTGATGTAGGGTTTTTTTCAGAGGGTGGCACAAGAGAACCCTAACACTTGAAGGGGCTCTGCCACACTGGGGTTAAATGAGGAATAAGCCCTCAAAGGCTCTCTGACTCCTAGCACAGCTCCAAACACAAGGCAATACAACACCAGCATCCTTTTCCATACCCAGCCAAGAAGTTACTGCCAGCTCTACAAGAGCTACAAGCTCTACAAGTCTACAAGATGTGGTAAATTTACAGCCATCTAAAGTACAAGAGTTGGTATGATTTACCATCAGCTCCCCAGTGTCTACTGTGACTGAGAACTAAATAACTTAAATCCATAAATGTTTGAAAGAATGAGACATTTCAAATAGCTCTTGAGCTTTATCAGTATGTGTTTGGGGAACTGGCAGAAACTCAACATAAGCCTAAGTGGAAGTTGTTCATGGGGCTTAACACTGCTGCTTGCCCAAACTGTGGCAATTATTAACCATAAGACTAGTAATGAAATAAGCATATTTATAGGTTCATAGCTCAATGCTGGCATGGGTCTTAGCAATTTCAAGGCTGAGCTGGCCTGAGAAAGAAGAATTTGGAAATCTAAAGGCTTATTTATAGTGTCTTATTGTTCATAGAGCTGATGTGAGCTGTCAGTTAGCACTGCAGAAACCCTCACTGGGCAGACCTCCCTCCTCAGGTAGCACTGGTGTCGCCAAATCTCTGCTCTTGACACCCTCCTGCTGGGAAAACCTGTCTCTGTCTTCCTCTCCATCAGTGTTTTCAAGGGCATGTTTGCCCTTTCATCCAGGACACAGTGTATTCCCTCCCCATCCAGAGAGTGGGCTCCTCAGATCCTCAGTGATGCCACAAGCTATTTGAGTTTACCATCCCCAGTAATTAGTAGTACTAATAAAAGGATAACCCCAGCATCCTAAACTAATTTTGAGCCATCTGTACGAAATTAAGAGCACTATTCACACTTCATCTCTTCAAGTATATTAGCACACTCAAAGTAATTTGGCATCACCATGATGATAAATATAACAAACATGAGGTGTCACATACTTGCAGCCAGAAATTTCAGATGAGCTTTTGCCACAGGGGACAGAGGCAGCAGCGTAATGCAAGAGATGCAAGGTCCTGAAATTGTCAGCAGAAAAAAAACTGGTCCAAGATGGAACAAGCTCCACCATAAAGGACAGTCTAGAAGTGCATTATTTTTTTCATTTCAAAGATGAAATATACTTATTTGCCATTTATATATGCCGAATATAACTCATTAACTACAAACATTAGTATCTAAAATTTAATTCTGGTTTACTTAACAATGATTTTTTTTTCTTTTAAACAATGCAACAGTATTATGTTTCCATAAACTAGAAGTGGGTCCAAAGAAATAAATGGCTGTGCTTATTGTTTTCCTCAGTAAAGGAGACAGCTGACTTGGTCAAGAGAACAAGCAACAGTTGTATTAGCCATGACAATGGTTTTCCTCTGAAACAGCAATAATAAACAATTGGTTGTGCCAGTGTATTCTTCCCCTGTTTGGTGACGTTCTCTTGACTAAATTACAGTTTGTCAAGCAGTGTATTAAATAATCAAGAGAATAAACTGCCAGTAATAAATGTCAGATGAATGTGTGGATGTCCTTTTCTTCTAGATCAAGCAGTAATACACTCAAACATCTTTTTAGTGATTATGCAACAGCCTTATTAAATGAAGTGCAATACATTTTCCCCCATCTGTACAGTGTTTTTGTTTGCCTCCCTCTCTCCTACTGGGTGTTTTATTGTCCCCCAAATGGGGTCAACTCTATTTATGAGTGGTTACAGTTAATTCAGGTGGTTCAAGTGATGCTTTGCCAAGTGCATTGCCAAGCTCTTGCCAATGCTAAACTTCTCCTGCTATCACATTGTGCATTCCCTCTGCTTTGTTAATTTGCAGAGATCACATATGAAGAGCCTGTAAACAATGATCTGTAAATCCCTGTGGACTCCTCAGCTTTGGGCAACAGCAGCTCATCCAACTGCTCAGCAAATCCTGATTTCTAGGGAGCAATAACACCTTTTCACACCTACCAACTGAATAGAGATCACAAAGTTGTTCACCTATCAAAGAACATTTTCTGTCTTAAATATGAGACTTCATGTATTTTGCCTTTGCAAGTGCTCACAGCACCACTTTGTACTCGCCAGGGAATTTCCTTATTTCCTGTCATTTTGTTCATTATCTTTGTCCATGATGCCATGTTTAGTGATTTTGTATTACCTTCTCCCTGATACAGCAGAACAGAGCAGTCAAAGGCCAGAGCAAAACTACTGAAGACAACTCCAGCCATGTCACAAAACATTCACACTTGTGTTCCTTCCTAGCACGTGGGTTTGAGATTAAAATATACTGTAGTGATAAACTAGAGTAACTTTGCTTATTCCACAGTCTTCCTACAGGAAATAACAGCCAAGGAAATCGTGAAGCACCATAATGTGTGGATCCAATCAAGGCCATGAGGAGGACATGGAGCTGTGAAGCTTCCACCATACACAGCTCTTGGTTATTCTTCATACCTCAGAGATTTTGTTGAATTTAGAAAAGGAAGATGAGGGAAAAAAAAACCCTTGATTTTTATAACAGGTTTCATAACAAACAGCAGAGATAACAACAAAATGCTGGGTTTCCTTGACATTAAGCAAAGGAAAGGAGGGGGCAAATGGTGGCTACAAAGATATTTTTAAGAACTCTGTGCCCTTTGTTTTGTTTCTCCAGAGCTGTTTGGCAACCTCTGATGAAGCAGGTACCTGTCCAAGCTGAAAGTGTTCCCAGACCATTATACTGGTGATGAATCATAACTGCTTATTAAGGTGCTGCAGGCACTCTTTCTAAGAAATTTGAAATTATTTTTACAATACTTCAAGCATTCAGAGACTTTTAAATAAACTACATGAATCGCCATTTTAGTGAATATGAGAGCTCTATACCTCTGTTTGGTGATTAAGAACACAGAAGTAATTCAAATAAACCTTAGGGAAGTGAGGAGGAAGCCAACCTGAGGAATGAATGTCACTTCTATTGAACTGGCAGGCAGACTGTGAAATCCCATCTGAAGACCAGGAAAGATGCATTTTTTCTGCTTTATTGCATTCAAATTCTGCAAGAGTAAATCAGCTGTGCTTAAAGTGACTCTGAGCAAGTATGAGTATGGCATGCTGTGCTGGATGAAACACAGAAGCTATGAATCCTTCCTTACTTTGTGTCAGGCTGAGGGGCTGTTTGTTTTCTTTAGAGTGTCTTCTCCATGGGCAGTTGGAGGACTTAATTTTTAAAATAATTTACAAAATGTCAAGATTTTTGATTCTGTGAGACCAATTCCTTTAGCTGTGTTGACTCAATAACAAACAAGCAGTTTTGAACATTGATACTAAGTTATAAAGTTATGTGGACTATGTGGACTGTACTGCTGATGGAGGCATAAAATAGCACAGCCAGCCTTTCTGAAAACAAAATTTTAATGTACTATTCAGGCTTGTGCTTTATATTAACAACTACCTCAAAGACAAAGAAAAATAAATAGAACCCTAAAACTTGACCAGAACTGCTGCCTGGCATGTTCTGAGTTTGTGGCATGTGTGCATTGCATAAGGCATCCACTGGCACACCATTTCTCACACCATGCCCTGCTGTGAACAACTGCAGAACACACAGTTTTCTTCCCCCAATGAATAACACCTCAGTCAACAGCTCATGTTCCTTTGGCTTTTATTTTTGACTCCCTTTAATCCATGTTTTTCTTCATAGACTTCCTACATGCTCTGGGTTCTGGAGTAATGGGTTTTTTTTCCTGAAATGTAACTGAACCAAGAACTCTGCCTAACATTTCTGCCTCTTTACAAAGAGATGGCCTGTCCAAACATAGCTTATAGATTAGGCAAAAACTACTTCATCGATTATACATCCCCTGCAAGAACTCCTTTTTTATATGTAAACCTTTGCAACTTCAAATTGTTTCCAAAAAAGCCTCCATAATCATTCATAGAAACGAAAGCATGCAGGCTGCAAAATTATTCTAAAAATTCGAGGGCTGCAACCTCAATCTCTTCTCTGTGGTAGCCAGATTTTCAAAGTACATTCAGGAAATTACCTTCAAGAAAATGCATCCCCTTTTCAATACTGGAACTAAAAACAAATGTTAGCTACTGGATGTTTACAGACATTTTGCAATTTCTGCATTCTCCCACCCACAGTGCTGCATCCAACTCGGGGATCCCCATCACAGGAAGGACACAGACCTGTGGGGATGTTGGAAAATATATCAGGTTAAAAATTTTGTATAACTTTAGTCAAAAGTTTTCTTTGTCTTTACCCTGGGAAAAGGAATTTTAGGGCATTGTTCTACCAGATGAGGTCTGGTGAACTCAGCATATTAACAGGTCGGGAGTGACCCTGAATATGACCAGAAAGATAAAGACTATTAACAGAACATCCACCAGGACCTTGTGGTTATCAACAAGACATGATGGATATCACAAACAGCTACCCCAGACCACCTCCAGAAGGGCTGAAGACATCCTGGCCGAGAAAAAGGACTGATAAGACAAACTGAAGAATGAAGAATCTAACTAGCATCAGAGGCGAGGAGATTCAGATCCAATGCGAAACTGAATACTGGGGGTTTGCTCCACTTTAGACCAATGAACACTGACCCAATGCTTTCCTATGTATTTTTACTGTATAAAATATCTGAAAAATCAAGTAAAGGCTATGTATCCTGGAATGATTCTCTCTGCACACCTAGGCTATGTGTGGATGAAATGATTTCTGTGGTACATCCTAGCCAGAACAACATCCTGGCCAGATAATAAAGTAATGCCTTGACTCTCTAACATTAAAATGTTGTTGGAGGGTTTTTGTATTTTTTCCCGCAGATTCGGTGACAGGACAGTCCAAAGAAGGGACACAAAGGTGGTTTGCAGGGTGGAGGTCCTCTGCTATGAGGAGAGGGTGAGGGAATTGGGATTGTTTAGCCTGGAAAGGAGGAGGTTCTGGTGTAACCTGATTGTGGCCTTTGAGAAGGGGCCTTAATTATAAGGAAATGTTCAATAAATGAAACCTTTTAAATGAGGAGAAATCTGGAGTAACGGTTTACAAGGTTATGGAGTGATAGGACAACACAGAATGGATTCAAACTGACAGAAGGCAGGTTGAAATCGGATATTGGGAGGGAATTCCTCCCTGTGAGAGTGGTCAGGCCCTGGCAGAGTTTCCCCAGAGAAGCTGTGGTGTCCCTGGATCCCTGCAGTGCCCAAGGCCAGGCTGGACAGGGCCTGGAGCAGCCTGGGACAGTGGGAGGTGCTCTGTCCACAGCGAGGTGCTTTTACCAGATGACTTTTAAGGTCCCTTCCAACCCAAACCATCCCATGCTTTCCCAAGCTGCTGCTCCAGGTCCTGTGAAGAGACACCCAAAAAAAAAAAAAATTACAGTTGTCTTTGCTTAGCGCCCATTTCGGCCAGTTTCAAGCCTTGCTGTGACTTCCGTAGAGCCGGCAGCCAACTTTTATCCCTCACTATCCCTACCTGGATAAAGCTCTTATCCCGCTTTATCCCGCTCACCCCGCTGCCCATCGGCGCCATCGGCGCTCGGCATCGCCTGCTCTGGCAGCGGCTGAGCGGGCTGCGTTCCGCCCCGGCGGGGCGGGAGGAGCTCGGTGCGGCAGGGCGGCGGAGCGAGGCGGGCAGCGCCGGGGAGGTGAGGTGAGGGCTGTGGGCTCCGGGCGGGCGCAGGGGGGGCAGCGCCGGGGAGGTGAGGGGTGAGGGCTGCGGGATCTGGGATCCGGGCGGGCGCAGGGGGGGCAGCGCAGGGGAGGTGAGGGCTGTGGGCTGCGGGATCCGGGCGGGCGCACGGCGGGCAGCGGACGGGAGGTGAGGGGTGAGGGCTCCGGGGTCCAGGCGGGCGCACGGCGGACTGGCTCGCGGTTCCCTCTCTGGTGTTCCCGTCCCTCCCGCCCGTCGCGGCCCTGGCGGGGCGGGTGCGCGGCCTGAGCGCTTACAGACAGGCAGACAGACAGACAGACCCCTAGGCCCGCGGTGCCGCTGCCGGCTGTCGCCGCCGCTCGCAGCTCTCCCTCACGGGCTCGGAGCGCCCCGGCCCCGCTAACACCTCCCCGTGTGCTCTACCCGCGGGCAGGTTCGCAGTGCCGCCGAGGATGGACATCAGGCCGAACCACACCATCTACATCAACAACATCAATGACAAGATCAAGAAGGAAGGTAGGGGTGGCTGCCGCTCGCTGCTGGAAAGGGGAGGATGTCCGGCGGGGCCTGGCCATGCCCTCTCGCACACGGCACTTGTCCTGCAGAGGGACTCCCGAGGCACCCAGGAGCTCCCGGAGCTCCCTGAAGTGCCGAGCAGGAGGAGGTGGTCGTGAGCCCAGCTCTCGGCAAACGCCTTCTTTGTAGCTACAGCAAACAAATGCATCTCCGGCTACATTAAGTTGCTCAGATCTTCCTACAGCCCCGTCTTGGACACTTTCAAGGGTGGGGAGTCCACAGTCTTTCTGGACAGCCTGTTCCAGTACCTCACCCCCCTGACAGAAAAGAATATTTTCCCGATATAAAATCTAACCTCTTCTCAGTTTGAAGCCGTTCCCCCTTGTCCTGTCACTCCAGACCCTTGTAAATAGTCCCTCTCCATCTTGTAGGCTCCCTTCCAGTATTGGAAAGCCACAGCTAGGCCACCCCTAAGCCTTCTCTTTTCCAGGCTGAACAACCCCAGATCTCTCAGCCTTTCCTCATAGGAGAGGTGCTCCATCTGTCTGATCAACTTGGTGGCCTCCTTTGGACTTCCTCCAACAGCTCCTTGTCCTTCCTGAGCTGAGCACCCCAGGTCTGGGTGCAGCTCTGAGATGCAGTCTCACCAGAGCAGAGCAGAGTAGAGCAGAGGGGCAAAATCCCATCCCTCACCTGCTGCTCGCCCTGCTTTGGGTGCAGCCCAGGACATGGGTGGTTTCTGGGCTGTGAGTACACATGTCCAGCTCGTGTCCAGCCCCTTGTCCACCAGTTCCCCTAAGTCCTTCTTCCCTGTGCTGCTCTTCATCTGTCCATCCCTCAGCCTGGACTGATTGATAGTGGGGGTTGCCCTGACCCAGGTGTAGCACCTTACACTTGGTCTTGTTAAATCTGATAAGATTCCCACGGGTAAAATGTAGGGTTTCAAACTACCTGTTAAGCTTGCAAATTACTTTCTATTTTAATACAGTTCTTAAAGTAATTTTTAGGGAAAGTGTTTTGATAGAAAACCTTTTTTTAATACAAAAAATACTTCTCTATGTTTAGTCAGGAGCAGGTGGAGAAAGTGACAGTGGACTGGTATTACCAAGGCTCAACAGCAATAGAAAAAAATCAGCACTCCTACATTGCTAAAATAGTTCAAATATAAGGTTTGTGTGTTAGAATGATTACACAGTACAAATGATTTATTTAGCTTGATTTGGATAGGACTAGGGTTTAATTTGGCATTTATTCAGGTGATTGTAAATAATTAAAGTAGATCCATTGCAGCTGTAAGGTGCAGTAGGCTCATACAAAAATCACTCAGATCCAGAATATGAAGAAATACTTCATGTGAGTGAGAAAATTGATTAAACATTTACAACCAAAATTTCCAAATTTAATTAGTCTTTATGTAATTACTGTTTTGCTGTGTTCTTGTTTTACATCATATCTCTTTAGTGCTGTTTGTTTCAGTTTTGATTTTCTGATCAGTAATACAGTCATACATCATAGTTGTTTGTGTGAGAGTGTGTGTGTGTATGAAATGCACACACACATGAAAATATGGTTTTACATACTCTTATGTGATTGTTACTCACTCAGAATGGCAGAATGGACAGCACTAGAACTTCTTCACTACCTGAATCCTTGAGGTGTGAAACCAAGTATTGCACACCAGCTTCCAAAACCTGGACAAATAACTTGAACTCATGCAACAGTTTTGACAAAGTTATATAATCACTGTGTGAACTAAAGGTCGTAAGAAGCATTGTTCCTGAAGGACAGCAGACTCGGTAGAAGTGAAAATTTGCATGTAACCTGTTGTAATCTGTTCTCTCCTTTGGTCCCCAGAGCTGAAGAGGTCCCTGTATGCATTGTTCTCACAGTTTGGTCATGTGGTCGACATTGTGGCTTTAAAGACCATGAAGATGAGAGGACAGGCATTTGTTATATTTAAAGAACTTGGATCGTCTACCAATGCTTTGCGACAGCTACAAGGCTTTCCATTTTATGGGAAACCAATGGTAAATTATTTTGTTACCTTTGTAAAGAAAAAAACTAGCCTGATGGTCTGATACACTGTTTTGGTACTTGCACTTTGGTAATGAGCTATCATATGTAGTTGTTACTGAATGATTACTCAGTCACATCACATCCTGATGAGTATCTGCATTTGTGCAAGCTGCAGGGATGCTGGAGAGACTGCAGTTACAACACACACACACTTTGAGCTTAACATTTAGGTTTTCTAACTGGGGTCTTTTTGTTTTTCTATGCAGGATTAAAGTTTTAAAGATCTTAAATACTTTCATTTTACTCATCACTTGTTGCACTAAACCAGTTAAATTAATTCTGTAATATTGCTGAAGTTAGATGCTTTCAGTTACTTTATGCAGAGTAACATAAACTGCTGTTAGATTCATAATGAATAGCTAGAATATGATGCTTTCTTTTTGAGGTAACAGTGAGGAGGGTGAAGATCTCCACAGTTTATTTTCCAGATGTGACCAGTGATATATTTTTTTAAATTGATGGCTGGTTCTACTTGACTGTACATCAGCAAACCATGTAACTGTGTTTCAATATAACTTCAGTGAAACAAATTTAATGCTGGTTGATAGAACATGATGTAGTAATGTACTTTATAACATGTAGAATAGTGCAATTGACCTGCTTTGTTCTTGTCTGCTTGGATAGTAAGGCATCTCTCAATTCTGAAACTGTTGGTGAGGTATAACTACATGCAAATGGCCCACAATTTCAGCTGTGGATGGGTACAGCCCATGGCTTTGAGCACTGAAGAGAGCAGAGACAGTTGTGTTGCTGAGCCCCAAGCTATTTGCTTCAACACCTTCAGATTCTCTAATGAAATCCATAACACAAAATTTCTCAAGCTTAGTCCTTCCATTTATCCTTATGGAGTTTAGTGCTCAGTAGAATTCAATAAGAAATAAAAAGACTAAGGGTTCATAAGCATTCAAGTATACTTCCCTCTTAGAACATTGTCTGCAGCCTGTATACCCTAAGCACTGAACAAAAGCATTTTGAAAGATCTTCAGCTGCTGTGTAGTTTTGTATTGAGGTAAGTCTCCGATAGGAAAAACAATAGGATTGTGTGCATAAATAATAAAGTTGTGCACCTCTATAATTCCACCTGCATCTGCTTAACCTGTGGCTTTGGGGGGCTGAAGGGGGGCTTTGTCAGAAGAAGAGCACCATTTATGCTCTTGGGATTAAGGTGTTTACTTGCCTTTTCTGTTTAAGAACTTTGAGTTTTGCTGAAGTCACTTTTCTGCAGAGATGTGAGAAATCACTGTCAAATTTTAACTCCCCTTAAAATGGGATTGAAAACTCACAGTTTTAGTAGGAGGTAGTGCCAGTTTTCTCAAATGTCCTTGTATCTATATTTACATGTTACCCTGACAAATGTTAAAAAGATAGCATTAGATGAATGGAGTTCTGATTTCAGTGAACTAAAATTAGTTATTTCCATATTAGGGGTTTTTTAAATAGTTCTGTAATTGTGTTCAGAATTAACGATGAGAATTAGTTACCCTGTAAGTGTACCTACAGTTTATAACAATGTTTTCATATAGAAAGTTCCTGAAAAAAAGTGTAAATACACAGATAATGAAAGTGGTGTGAAATGTTCAGTATTGTTAACTGCAGAATGTACTCTGTTTTTCTTTTTTCTTTTAAAAAGCGTATTCAATATGCAAAAACAGACTCTGATATCATCTCTAAAATGCGTGGGACTTTTGCTGATAAGGAAAAAAGGAAGGAGAAAAAGAAAGCCAAAACTCTGGAGCAGTCAGCTAATGCACCAAATAAAAAGGTTATCCAGGTATGATGCTTCTCTGTTTAGAAAAAACAAAAACAAACAAACAAACACAAAAATTTAAAAAGAACCACAAAAGCTATTCTAAATTTTTAATTTTTTTTTAAGGACTAGTGTTGTCTTTTGTTACTTTTCAGTTCCCTAAACTGGGGTGTGTTGATTATCTAGAGCTCTTGAGCATTTGCTAGAATTTGAAGGAGAGGGGGCTTGTTATGTAGTCCTTGCTGTTCCTTTTTTTTTCCTCCTTTGCTATTAGCAGATGAAAATAAAGATGTAGGGCAAAGGTACAACAAACCAAAGTAGAAACTAGCCTCTTTTAAGAAAAGGAAAAAAAGAGAGTGTGCTTATCTTTGGTACTGGTGTCAAGTGCTCAGCCAGCTTTTCTCTTCAGTGTTTTAATGCCATGTTTGCCCAATAAGGACAGAAGAATGTTAAATGGGAGCAAGGTAATTAATTTCTGTTAGATGTTCAATGTTAGATGAACAGTTCATCTAACAGTTCATCATCAGGTTTGGAATATATCTCTACTAAGGGTTGGCCTGCCTAAACTAACAAAATGTGGTAGTTTTTGTGCTGAAGTATAGCAGAAAACATCAAGGCACCTGACCAGCTCCCCCCAGTTTATATATTGGACATCATGTTCTGTGCTGTGGAACATCCCTTTGGCCACTTCTAGTCAGGTCTCCTGGCTCCCTCCTGGCTTTTTGTGCACCTGATCACTAGCAGAGCATGGGAAACTGGCAAGTCCTTGATTTAAACAAGCACTTCTTATCAACAACCAAAACAGTTTCTTACCAGTGTTTTACTAAATTCAAAACACACTGTACTGAAAAGAAGATTAATTCTATCCCAGGCAAAACCAGGATACTTGTCTAGGCCTTCATTTTCAAAACTACTTCCTCCCCATCTATTAAATCAAATCTTGTAATGTGGAGAAATACTTGACTCAGCCATTAGATTGATCAGATGGTAATGATATGTCTTCTTTTGATTGTCTGGTTTTGGAGCTAGGGAAAATTCACATGCTTTGTTCCCTTTGGGAAGGATGTCCTAGGCAGAAAATGTACCTTGGATTGTAGCTCAAAAAAACCCTTAACATGTGTCTTGAGTGGTAGAGAAACATGGTGATGTGTGCTTATCTATTTCTGGTGGAACACCTTTGTAAAACTATTTTGTGCTTATTTGCTAGGGAGCAACACAAAACTCAGCCAATGCCCCAGGGACTACAGCACAGAATCAGGTAATGCTTTTTTATATTTGTAATTAAAAGCACTAGTGTTTATAATTATTCTCTGTGAATAATAGCTCGTTACACATGGAAACTTGAGGCTATATTTTACAACTTTGTTTTTGTCCTGTGAGACATTTGTCTAAGAGCTACATCACAGTAAACAAACAGAAGGAATCCCTCTTTTACTGTATATGATTGACAGGAAATAAGAATCTGCAGTTTCTCATAACTGTACAGGAAACAGCACTATTACCAAATCATACTGGATTCTTAAATTTGGACTCTGCTTAGTATCAGTTGAAAGATTCTTAATTTTTTTCATTGTTAATAAATTCCCTTTAACTTACTTTGTTCTAGTAGCAGATAAGGAGAACGAAGACAACACAGGATGCCAAAAAATCTTTCTAAAAAGCTTTATTTCAGGAGTTTGGGTGTTCTCTGCTCACCTTTTTTTTTCCTTACAAGTGTCTTATTTTTTTTCCAAAGGATTGTGTTGAGATGTAGGAACAACTCCCTACACTTCATTCTTTTTGTCTGCTCAGTAACCTTCTAAATGATTCCTGTTAAAAGTGAAGGTGGTAAAGAGCCAGGATTTGCAGGAGAGCAAGTAGCATAGAATAATATTTTTGCCTGCCCTGCAAAGTACATCTTTTTGAGTGCTGTCATTGCATACATAATCAACAGGGGAAAAAGTCTTGTTACCACTCTGGATTTTCAGGCACAATATATGTATGTCAGTTTGTATCAAAGCATAGCACTGAGTGTTTGGGTATTTCTTTGAACTTCAGAAGTTTATTTTCTAATGGCATTACCTGAAATGTTTCCATCAGTTGAAGGAGATTGTTCTTCTGAGGCTTTAACTTATTTGGCACTGGTTTTAGGATATTTGAAGGTGTGGTGTCCAGTTTATTTTTATTTTTATAATGTACTTGATCACTTGGAGATTCCACTATCAGCAAATGACTACTTGGCCTTGTCTGTGGTCCATGGCTATGAATTCATATTAGCAGGCAAATATGTTAAAAGACTAAAGCTCTAATTTTAAAGGGGTTTCTAATGATGAAATTTGAATTGAGCTCTGTAGTAAAACCATGTGGGTTTTGGTTGCCCAGAGATACTCAGTATTTCAGTAGCACTGCAGATGAACAGGGCTTGGCTTCCCACAACTTTCTGGAAGGATGTGAGTCTTTTATATGTTCTACCACTGCCATACAGGTGTCTTGGACAGCACTGCAGCCATGACTTGGGCACCTGGGTGCAGAGAGTACTGCAGTGTCAGCTCTTGACTAGTTGAGTTTAAATGTGACATCTAAGACAGTGTGTAAATGTAATTTTTGTGAAAGTAAGAACCTCTCAAAATCAATAAATCCATGTAAAAGAGCCAGGAGCTCTATATGCATATTGATAAAGGTGTGCTGAAGCCCAGATGGAATGTTATGAGCAGAATTAAGGAAATGTGAGTTTTGGTTCAAATAATCATACAGACAGATGCAGAGGAACTGTATGCAACTATGTATAGTCTTCTGAGCTTTGATCTTCTGTTGTTGCAGGTGCCTGATAACCCACCAAACTATATCCTTTTCCTTAATAATTTGCCTGAGGAAACAAATGAGATGATGCTGTCCATGTTATTTAATCAGTAAGTTTTGAATGGAAATTACTTCTCCTTTGAATTCTTCTGTAACCTGTGTGTGTTTTCTTAGTTGGCAAGCTGACTTTTTAGAAATAAGAGTTTCTTCTGAAGGTATTTCAGTTGTTTGTCTTACTGCCAAGGTTACAGATGTCAGTTCTGATTGCTTGATTCAGAAAGCAAATCTGATCTTTTTCATAGCTGGTTTTGATTGTGTAATTTATCTGATATCAATCTGCACTGGATTTAAGCTGGTGGCTTTAGTATTAAAGTCTTTAGGACAGCAGGAGCAGTTTTAAAACTAGTTTTAAATAATCATACAGATGTATGTGTACCAATTAAATTGTTTCCACATAATGATCCTTAATTGAGGCATAGTTCTAAGGACAGAACACGTAAAACCCACCAATTTAAATCTTTCATTAGTAATAACTGTTGCAGTAGTAGATGCTTCTGATAAGAAGCTACTGAAGGGAGATATATTGTCGAGCTAAGAAGTATTATTTGACTCTGACCTTCTTTTAAAGGTTTCCTGGATTCAAAGAAGTGCGCTTAGTGCCCGGGCGCCACGACATCGCTTTCGTGGAGTTTGAAAATGAGAATCAAGCAGGGGCTGCTCGAGATGCTCTCCAAGGATTCAAGATCACCCCATCTCATGCCATGAAAATCACTTATGCAAAGAAATAAGTGATAGAAATATGCTCCTGTAGAGCATCTGTAGCATGTTTACTGTTCTCTGCAGAAAACATGAGACTTGAACAGAATTGCCACAATGACCAAGGCACAGGTCAGATTTCCACGGATCTGTTGGATAGTAACTTTTTCTGTTGAAATACTAATTTTTATAAAATAAAATATAAATATGCTGTTTTCAAGCATTTTTTTTCTTAAATCTCTCTTATTATTGATTAGCCTAGCAGGGCTTTATTCAGTTGAAGAACTTCTAAGGTGATCCTTATTTCTTAAAAGTGAGTGCTAGAAAACAGCTCTTTCCAGAGCAAAAAGTATGATCAGGAATGCTAAGTGCCAGCATATTCAGAATAAACAGGGCACTCATTATCAAGGGTACAGCTGTTTTTCACTTAGGAAATAAAGCTTGTCATTAGTGGGTAATGGAAAATTACCCATTTTCCAAAACAAGGAAAATTGTTTCAATGTGCCTGTAACAGAAAAAAAAGTCAGTTTTTCCATTTTATTTTTCCTTCTCCAGTCATAATTTTATGCATAATAATTATGCTCTCATTGCATCCCACTAGTTTGTGTGCACATGACTACCATTGCTGTTCACTTTTATTCACTTAAAGGGTTTGGAGCTGTCTGCCAAGGTAGCTGTACACAGCAATGCTGTTTGTACTCCTTGATATCACACTTAATCCTTAACCAAAGTTCTTGTAAAAGAACATTGCTGGTTTCAGCTCCTGTTTGCTCTTGAACCAGCTTCTATGAGCTATGGATACATCATATACACATGGCTACTATATGTGGACACCAAAACACTTTCACAAAACATTAGGGAACACTTTCAAAAAAGGATGCATACACCAGGAAGTAGGTAAATATATATTATATTTCTGATGTTGCATAAAGGGCAAGGTTTGGAGTCTCAGAGAAAAACAGCCTGCTAGTACTTCTCTGGCATTTAAAAACAAGTGGATAAAAACAAGACGCAAAACCTGCACGACAAAAGCCAGTCCCTTTCTCTGCTATGGCAGTGATGGCCCAGTCAGCCCTGTGCTTGGGTGTGACTGTAGGGGTGTGACCCCATTGCAGTGCTCCCAGGGAAATGCAGTGGGATCCCCTGCCTGGTGGTGTGCAGCACTGGAGACAGGAACACGAGCTGGCACAAGAAGGTTGTGCCTCTGGAGCAGAGGCACTGGATTTCCTTGGCCCTGTTCTTGCCTTCTGCTGAAGATGCTGGTGTTCAATGCCTGTAAAAACAGCAACAGTTCTGTCTGACTGTGTGTGCTGGGCTCCTGATGGATTTTGGGGCTTCCAAATGGTCGTGGGGATGCTGTGGATGTGGAGTTGGAGGTGAAGGAGGTGGAGTTGGAAGTGGGGCAAGGGAGGTGGAGGTGGTTAAGGTGGAGATTGAGGAGCAGGTGGAGGAGTTGCAGAATGAAGAGGTGGATGTGGAGGTGGAGCTGGTGGTTGAGGTGAAGGAAGTTGTGGAGGTGGATGTGGACGTGGAGGAGGAAGAGGCTGAGTAGAAGGAGGTGGAGGAGGTGGAACTGGAGGAGTTGGAGAAGGAGGTAGGGGAGGTGAAGGAGTTTGAGGAGGAGCTGGAGGCGGTGTAGGTGGAGGAAGTGGAGGTGGAGCAGATGAAGGTGCAGGTGGAGGAGGTGGAGTAGGTAGAGGTAGAGGTTGAGAAGGTTGAGTTGTAAGTGGAAGAGGACGTTTTCACCGCAAAAAGTCAGCTGAAATGATTCCCAAATAGCTAAAACCCCAAAGCACACTGGGAAAGGCAGGTTTAACAAAATAAATGGCCACAAGAACAAAATTCTAATTTAGCACTGGGTGTTGCTCTTGACTTCCTGTTTTCCTTCGTAAAGTTATGTGCATTTGTATATAACAAATAGGGGTGAAGAAAATCCCTTTCCTTAGAGGCAGAATTAAGTGATTATGCTTCCAAAGTTTACTCACAATTTTAAAGTTTAAGCAAGCACTTCCTGTCCACAGCAAGTCTGGCACATTTCATTTCCATTTCAGTGACACTGGTTACTTTGGCCAGGGCTCTCTTTGTGTCTCAGGTGTTGGGGACTGCAGTGACCAGGGCACAGCCAGCCTGAAGGCAGAGCAGGTTCCTCTGCATTAGCAACATGCTGGGGACAGCTGGGGACAGGACAGCGCCTGGCTCACCATCTGAGCACACAGATGTTAATCCTTCGCAGCACCTGGAAAAAACCCGGAAAAGGCAACATTAAAATGATGCTTCCTGTCAGAAATTGAGTGTCTATGAACATAAAATTTCTCACAGATTTAATAAGATCATTTTCCTAGAAAATCCCCAAGCCATGGGAGGTCTCTCCAGCACAGGTGATAACAGGAAGGGGAACTACAGTGAGGGCAGGGAGATGCCTATGTCAGCTATTGGCGCTTCCCAAAGACCCCTCTGCACTGGGATGCTCTTTGCCCTTGATTTGTAAAGAAGGGGGTGGAACTGCCCAAAGAACTGGGGCCTCGGCACACGGAGCACACTAGGGAAGTTGTGAGGAGAGAGCTGGAGAGAGCAAACATACAGAGCCAGTTTAGCTTGTTTGTGTTCCTCAGCTATGGGAACTCTGAAAACACAGGGTGCTGGACAGATCCTGGCTGTGAGCACTGCCCTGGCTTTGATGGATCAGTTCTGCCTTGGCTCAGAGCCCTCAGCTCCGGCCACTCCTGAGAGCAGCAGGGAACTGCCGCGGGAGAAGAGCTGAGCTAGTCACAGCTCAGGATGCAGCCATTCCAGAGGGGGAGCACTGGAGAATAACCGACAGGACCTCTATCACACACAAGAAACACCGAACTGGACTTCACTGAGGTGCGGCACAAAGCTGCTCACAGCGGCCAAAGGCAAGAGGTGCACACAGCACCACTAAATCAACACCGAGCAGCAGCCCCTGAGCTTGGCAGGGGCCTGGGTCAGCCTGTTCTGGGCTCTTGGCTTCATTTCTCTGCTTCTACTGCAGTGAACCTGGCATGGCAACTGGGAAATCACAGACCATACAGTGAGACAGTATCTTCCTGATACAGTGAGACAGTTTCTTCCTGAAACAGAAATAAATTCCAGCTGCGGCAAAGCTCACTGCCACATTTAGACACCCTTCAGCAAAACCCTCGGAAAAGTAAAGGTGATGTGTGGTGACCTGGAGCTCCAGGGGACTGAGGTGAAGGGGGGCAATGAGCAGCCAGCAAACAGCTTCCACTGCTCCTCATTGCAGCCACTACAGCTTCCCTGGAATTTTGCATCCAGTGTGTTTCTTCCAAGCTCAGCAAGCAAACAAAAGGCGCTCCAAGATTTACTTCCTTTGTACTTTTCCAGTGCTGCGCTTGCCACGATCCTTCGGGCACAAGGACCGTCCCAGACTGTCCCACAGCTTCGCATCCCACTTGCTCCTTTTGGCACAGCTCGACCGGCTCACTGCCCTTTCAGAAAGGATCTTTCCGAATTCTCTTTCTGAAGCCAGGACATCCCCAGCTTTGCTTTCCCCTTAGATGTTCTGTTCCCTGCACAGCTAAGGCCCTTCCAGCCGAGGAATCGCAGCCAAGAGCCCGCCCGGCAGGAAGGAACGTGTGTGCAGCAGCAAGAGGATCCCCAGCCTGTCACTGCCAACCTGTCGCCTCTCACAAGGGTACTCCAATGGCACCGGAACTGTCTCTGCAGGCAGAAACGCCCCTCTGTACGAGCTGTGAGCAGCACTGAACAAACCAGGAGCACACAGGGAAACCAGGGCTATCTGTTCAGCCAGCGGCAGCTGCAAGAGAGGCACTGAGACAGCACTGCACCAAAACCTGAGAATCACTTCAGTGTTGAATCCCTCAATCAAAACAAAAAGCGATTTTTAGACGCTCGGCAGAAATCCGTCCCATTCGAACCCATTTCTGCGGCTTATTTCCGCCTGCCGATGCTCATTTCCCAGCTCACACACACGCGGCTGCCAGCATTAGCGCCGCTTCCACACCCAGACAGGAGAGCTGCCATGGCAGCAGCCTCCTCCCGGGGACAGCAGCAGCACCCACACGTCCTGCTGGCTCAGCTGGACTGCATGCGGCACTCGCACAGAGCTGCCGGCAGCTGAAATTCTCCCTGCTCGCCCCGCCTGGCAGTGCTGCCCGCAGCTCCGGCCGCGCCGCCTCTCACCTGCCGAGCGGGGCAGCTCCGTCCTGAGGGCTGCCGCTCCTGAGGGTTTGCTGTTTTCCCGCCATTCCCGGCAGCTGCCGCTCCTGAGGGTTTGCTGTTTTCCCGCCATTCCCGGCAGCTGCCGCTCCTGAGGGTTTGCTGTTTTCCCGCCATTCCCGCCGCGGGTCCCCTCAGAGAGCGGAGAGGAGCGGGCCGGTGCGAGGGCGAGAAGCGTCCCCGTGGCTGCCTGCCGCCGCCAGCGCGGATCCTGTCCGCCCCCGGCGCCTCTTACCGCACAGCCCGCGTCCCCACAGCGGGAAACGCGGCGGAAAATCGCGCTGAAAGCGCTGGGTCGGTGTCAGTGTCAGTGTCAGTGTCAGTGTGTCAGTGTCGGTGTCAGTGTCAGTGTCAGTGTCAGTGTCAGTGTCGGGCTCAGGCAGTTGAGAAGACAGACCTTACAGGCCGCCATTCCGCGTCATACCTACTGCGCATGCGCTCCCGTCCGCCATCTTGAGTGAGCTGTCAGGTGATTTCTCCCAATGCCGCCATGCTGAGAGTGGCACAGGCCAGCTCTGTCCCGACTCTGCTCGCCCCGTGTCCCGCCCGTGCCCGCGGTGCCACCGCGCCTCTGCTGCCGCCACAACCGACCCGCTGCCATTCCTCTCAGTCACCGCCCCCGCTCCGGCCACTCCTTTTACCGCCGTGGCCCCGCTCAGCCACGGCCGTGTCCGTTCGCACTGCTAACTCTCCTTCGCCGCTGCCCTCCCTCTACAGCCATCGCCCCGCTCGCTCCCGCTCCTTGCCCTTCCCGCGCTCGGCAGCCCCGGGGGTCGCCGCTGTCTCGTGTCACCCGGCAGGACAGCAGGGACAGCGGGACAGCAGGGGCAGCAGGACAGCAGGGCAGCAGGGCACAGCAAGGACAGCAGGACAGCAGGGACAGCAGGACAGCAGGGCACAGCAAGGACAGCAGGACAGCAGGGACAGCAGGACAGCGGGACAGCAGGGACAGCAGGACAGCGGGACAGCAGGGACAGGACAGCGGGACAGCAGGGACAGCACAGCAGGACAGCAGGGAGGCTCAGGGCGCTGTCGGGGGCGGCAGTGCCGCTTGCTGTCACCAGGGGGCAGCACTGCCGCAGAGCTCGGGGCAGAGCTCAGTGAGCGAACAGAAAAAGTTGGCTTGGAGCACTTTTTATTTCCTTCACGCCCATCGGCTTTTCTGCTGTGCTCAGGCACTTGATTGTTTCAGTCATCTATAGAAATGGGATGTCATTATTTTCAAAACCTACAGATCTCTATTCGGAGTTTCTTATATTCCTGTATGTAATATAGCAGATACGGAAGGGTTTATTTTGAAACTAATTTATATACAAAAATTAGTATTATTTGCCAATACCTATAAAAATTAAAAACCTGACAGGTTGCAGTATTCTACACACACCCCGTTCCTGTGGATTTTCTGTCCTTTTTGGATCCCTTTGCGGGAGAGCACCCAGCATAAGCCCCATCCTTCCCCACTCACCTGCTCCTGCAGTCCATCAGGGCTCTGCCAGGGACATCGCGGGTCCCAAATGACACCAGAGCCCCCGAGACTCCACCCTCTGCCCCAGCCTTTCCTCCTCAGAAGGCACAGAACGAGTCGAGCTGCCCGGGACAGCAGCGTGCTGCTTTAATAAAGCCATTTCCACGTGTCCATCCGCCCAGCAAGGGGCTCTGCTGGAATAATAAAGGAGAGCAGCCCCAGCACGGCTGAGGTCCCTCCCCAGCTCCTGTGGCACAGGACAGAGCCCTGTCTCCTGCTCAGCTCCGCTGCTTGCCCGCGGCAGTGTCAGGAATTGTCTCATCCCTTCCCTACCGCTCGCTGCTGCCCGCTGTGAGCCTGGGAGCACCAGGAAGGGAGGAGGAGAGGCAGAAACAGGGAGGGGGAGCAGAGAGGACAGAGGAAGAGAAGGAAGAACAGGGTGCAGGATGGAGATGGGAAAAAATGGGATAGGGAGCACGACACAGAGGGATTAAAAAGGAATAGGGACAGGGAACAGGAGAGAAGAATACAGCGAGAATCAACGGCACAGGGAGCAGGATGGAGCAACAGAGAACTTACAGGAACATGAGTGAGGCACAGAGAAGGACAGGAAAAGAGCAACAGGGAAAGAGGACAGGGAGTGGGACAATGGGTCAGAGTGAGAAAAAGAGGGGCAGCAAGCAGGACGGAGCGGTGAACACACATGAAGGACAGAGGGATACAGAGAGGCAAACAAGGACAGAGAGAAAACAACCACGGCAGGTGGGTGCCGGGGGAAGACAGGCAAGGCACAGCAGAGGGATGGAGAAAGAGAGGGAGGACAAAGGTTTAGAAAGATAAGAGGAAAATGACGGAGGAGGAGGAGCAGCAGATGCAGAAAGGTACAGGCAGAAGGCCACCGAGATGGACAAAGAAATAGTCACAGTGCAGGACAATGGGAAAAGGAGAGGAAAAAACAAGCAAAGATAAAGATGTGGGCAGGGAGTGAGACAGACAAAAAGGTAGGACAGGGAACAGGGAGAGGGATTGAGCAATATTTATTAAATAAATACTGAGTATTTACTTATTAAAAGAAAAACAACAAGAGAGAGAGTGAAGTAGTGAAAGGGAATGGGATGGAGAGCACACAGTACCAGAAAGTAACACAAAAGACACACTGGACAGACAGAAGAAAAGGGGTGGAAAGTAAGATAAAAGGATGAAAGAAAAACAGGATCAAACCCCAGTACTTATTACAGTGTGGCTGACAAACATAAATAAACCACCAGCTCAAACAGAACCAGGTACTGTAATGGCTTGGCCTGGGACTCATTAATAAACACCTGTCTCTTGGCAGGGCCATAACCCCCTGATAAAACATGAGGTGAAAGCTGAATGGATTGTGTTCACCAGGTTTTGTGCTGCTCGGTCCTAATCCCAGCCCATGCTGCCAGTGAATGCCCTGATCTCCAGACCTTTTCTCAGAGAAATTTCACCTTTATCCATTCTCTTCCCCTCCCAGTATCTCAGTGTGCTGCGAACAAACATGATGAGAGGTTTCTCTGTTGCAGGTCCTTTGGAAATCCTACATTGACTTTGAGATTGAGCAGGAGGAGTATGAGAAAACCAGGAACCTTTATTGCCAACTAACATCAAACACCTTGCACTGGAGAAGAGAATAGCTTGTTTTTACATGCCCAAATTCCTTCAAGTTCTAGTATTGTCTGTTTCCTGGCATTATGAGAAATGAGAAGTGTTTTGCAGAGCACAGTGAGTAAATTGGTGTCATTTTCAGAAGACACAATTGCATGAGGACAGCAAAACTGCCTCAAGGAAATTTGGGCACACATTTCCCTTTCTGCACTCTGAGCTTTTGTGTCACACCTGACATTCTGAGTTTCTTAGTGCTCTGCCCCAGTCCTTCCCTCTCTTGTCAGATGAAAAGAGAAGAATTTTCTTCAGCACTGGATGTCAGCCTTAACACTGCAAGAAGTGGTTCAGCAGGCAAGAAACTTGCCTGCTGCTTGCAGGCAACAACTGCTCAGGCCAAGGATGCCAACTCAGAGTGCTACCATGTCCATCCTTTGCTCAGTTTGTAGTTGGACAAGCAGCCCAAAAACCAGCAGAGCAGAGTCACCTATACACAAAACTTTCCAGTGTGAGCCATTCAAAACAAAAAAGCATCCCCCAAAGCCCACAGCACACAACATCCCAAATAATAATTATCCCAAATAATAATTCAGTATTAAAATGTATTGTTCTGTGCAACACTCACCGTTTACAAAAGGAGATACAGACAGTGCCAGGGGCTCAGATCCACGGCAAACTGACACAGTGCAGCCCATCCCCACAAGTACAACACCCCTTAGCAGGCACTTGCCTTGTGTTACACAGCTCCCAGCAGGCTGGGGAGAACTCCCCATCCCTCTCAGCTCTCCCTGCCCTGGCTGGGGTGCAGTGTAACCCACACCCTCGTCTGGCTGGGACAAACCCACAGAACACGTGTGCTGAACACCAACTGATCTCTGCACACACCAGACTCACTGAGAGACACAGCACCATGAAATACTGCAGCATGCTCTTCAGGCCAAGACACACTTGGATGCTGGCAACAAACTGTACAAAACAGTGTTCTCCTTCACAGTACTGATATCTTTAATTCTCTGCTAACACAAATAGTACATGGGAGAGGTACTGTCAAACCCCTCTGCAAACCTACACCACTGCTTACATGGAAGTTCCTTATCAACCTCTTTCACCACTTCCTGCATGGAACCTGAGCCAGCAGAACAGTGGATTTCAATCCTAAATTAGGTTCTCTACAATCTTTCTCTGCCCCTTCTCTACAACCTTTTTCTTTCAATTTTCTCTTCCAGCCCCCTGGTTCTGTCAAAAACAATGCATATAAACAATAATACAGACAACAATACATCAAATACATCAGATAAAGGCACTGAAATCGGCAGTTCCGATGTTACAACCTTCTTACAGATAACAGAAGTTTCATATGAACTCTCCTGGAACAGGGAGAAAAGAGAAACCACATAGACTTTTAATGCAATACTCTAAAACCAGCAAGAGATTTATTCTTGTATATTAAATGTTAAAAATCACATGCATAATTATAGAATACTTTATAGTTAAAAAAATATTTCAAAAACCAACCCTGACAGTTTACCTGCAACTGCTATAAAATATCTATTTTTTTATATATATATATATATATATATAAAAACATGATGATTTTCTGAAATCAAAAAAATTAGAAAAGGATGCAATCATCCAGGTAATAATGAGTTAACTGATGCCCTGCATCGGACAGTCTTGTCAAACTCCTGCTGGCGAAACTGAGCTCACCCCAGCCAGTTTACAGAAACACTTGTCTCACATATGGATTCAAATCAAAATGACACCTGGTGAAAAAATTAGTGTAAGAAAATTGGGTTTTGCACACTACAGCAAAGACCTGTGAAGGGCCACAGTATAATATGCTGCAAAAGAGCGTGTGATACAAGAAATAAGGCTCATGGGCTGTCTCCTCAAATATGCTGGTGGAATATTCTGCATACCTGGCCACGTGCATGGTGTACCTGGGTTTTGTAAGCAATGCTAGACATGTCAGCACGTGTTTTACTAGGCACTTATGGTTTAAGACATATTTTAGCTCCTATGGAAGGCAGCCAACAATGATGTTTGTGAGAATTAACAAAGAACAGAAATTAAAATGACAAAGTTGCTGGTTTTAAGAAGCTGAGTCGTTGCTGTTTTGAAAGATGGCACCATATGGGTCACTGTTAATGCGCTTGTAGACAAAGTGAAAGACCTGGGGCTGTGGACGGCTGTGCAACTCCGCCTTGATTTTCTGAGGGTAGGTATCCTCTGTCAGTTGTTGCCAGGTGTCATCAACAAAAAGAAACAGGCTATATTCTTCTGGATTTTCCACTTTAAACTTCTCAGCACACAGCTGACACACATCTTCGGTAGTGATATATGGCCTTACTAGCAAAGTCTTTCCCGTACATCCACTGTTGACTTCCTGGAATGCAACACGAAGGTAATTCTGTGGAACAAGAAAGCAGACATCAGAAACTCAACAAACCCTCATCCTCTGAAAACTGAAAAGTCAGCAACAAAAAGCAAGCCTCTCCATGTTCCAGCTGAGAAATACACCCCAGCGATTCCTGGACATTATGGCCATACTGTGAAATGCAGCCTGGTGTCCAAGCCTGGCCTAACCCAGCTTCACATGGCAGCATTTCATTCTTTGAGAGGGATTCAGAAAGAAAATTTACTCTGCACCATACAAGTAAACCCATGTGATCTTGAGGCAAAAGCTGGATCTTATCTTCTGTACAAACTGACACATGCCCACAACTCTGAGAACTGGGATACAATCTAAATGTGTCCCACAAGGAAATGCAGTTTTGTGTGCTGTTTGTCTGTTTCAAAAGAAAAATTAGCTGGAATTAAAGACTAAAATGCAGTAAGATTAAAGGAGGTGGAAAAAATTACAGTAAGAAAGAGCTGTTTATTGACTGAGCTGGTACCTATGGTTCCTATGCTGAATAAACTAAGCCTGCTAAATCCCAATGGTAGAAGTTTACATTTCACAGAAACAAGCTGTTAAAAGCTAGGGCTGAGAAGAACGTTCCAAAGACTCAAGTTCCAAAGAGCACTCTTGTCTAATAAAGTATTTCTTGATACCATGCAGACTGAAACACTGAACCTCTGTAAGAGCATTTTAAAAATTGGGACTGAACCTCACTGAATAGGACTGAGACATTTTTGTTACCTGGTTTGAAGAACTTGTAGAAAAAAAACAGCCCTAGATAAGGCAGAACACACTCATTTTAATTTTTAATGTAGCTACCACACAGAAGACCTGTTTTGAAATGCACATACTTTAAGATGGATAGGATTGCTGGAAGGAAAGGCTGAAGTCTTTCACAAAGGCCTGTAACTCACAGACTAAGTATCAAAATTATTTACATAGTATCAGAAAGCTGTATTTAATCATAAATACAGCTTTATTAATAAATACATAAATACAGCCACGGGTTCTTGCTTTTCCATCCATTTGGGGAAGATGGAAAGACGGAAGGACATCCTTCATGGCCCAAAAGCTGGCAAGGCTGTGAGATTGCATCCCAGAAATGCCACGACCACACCCTGGTTCCCTGTGAGAAAGATGACTGGAGCTACAGGTGTGTTCCATGCTGGTTGCAAGGGAAGGTGCTCCATTTCAGGAGTGCAAGACTAGTCAGAGAAAAAACAGAGAAAACCGGCATTCCGAGCAGATGGCAAAATGCTTGAATTTGTGCCAAGCATATCCAGGAAGTGCTGGGATCTACTGATTCGAGGCTCTCTTTTGAAAAAAGAGACAACAGCAGGAGAAGCACCAGACACAGTCAATGACAGCTCTTGCCTGCCTCCCTGCATCTTCCTGCATCCAGCTGTACCTTGAGCCTGGACCAAGCGCATTTGCAGAGAAAGAGAAGATGGAACTTCCTACAAGATCCTGCTGAAAGAATCTTCTGAAATTTTGTCACCCAGCAGACAAAGGTGCTGGTTGTTGCTATGAAAAGGGCAGTGTTTGGCCAGAAAGAACAAGGACTCCAGCTCCTTGAATTTGACACCTGACTACAGGAAAGCAGAACAGAACGTGGATCCCAGGGAGATGGACTGGCTCTGTGCGCTGGCCAGGCACTGGAATTGCTTGTCATTGCTTCTCCTCTTCCTAACTGTGGGCAACTGGACATCAAGGAGGAAATTCTTTCTTCTCAGTTCCAACATCCTCCTTGTTCCAGTCCCCAAACTGCTGCATCTCAACTGTCAGACAACAGCACGTTGAAGAGATGCAGGACCAGGTTTAGAAAATGAGGAGTAATAACAACTGTTTTGTTATTCTTCAGTTGAAGGTACTGCCGTACTCTGGGAGAGGAGTACAAAATACAGGAGGCAAAAAAACCAAAACAAAACAGAAATAAACATGAGGACATCAGAGTATTACAGAACTCTGCCACCTACTTGAGCTTCAAAACTGTCAAGAAATATTTGTCCCACCTCTCCTCTCTCCTACTTGCTTTACGTCACCACTGGCTGCTGGGGAATTGTGCTGATTTATACCCCTGGAAATCTGGATTTGACCTTTTTAACAGTAAAGCATACAAAAAAGCTGAATCTAAGATACAATGCAGTTTGTCCTCACTCTACATGAATTAAAAGAGAAGGTAAGAAAACTTTAGTGTTTTCTTCAGACCATCATAATGAAACTGTTTGATAAAAAGTGCAAAGACTTCAAAAACCAAGGCAATTTTGCCAGCCATAATCTCAGCACTGTTTCACTGCACTTGTGGCCCCAAGGGAATTTGCTATGAATTATACCTCTCACATGGGAATTTTCAACAGCACAATTGTCCCATTTTTTATTTCAGCCCTAAGCTCTACCTGAAAATCATCAACTGAAGGTATTGTCCTGTTAGTTGTCCTCCTCTTGTGCCACTGCCGCAGAGTATCTCTGGCCTCTGAACTCAGCAGCTGGGCAGCTTGTTCTTCCTGGAAGTTCTTGATCAGTGAAAGTGCTCCATAAGCACTTGTCAAGTAATAGCCTCCTGTAAAGGACAGCAAGGGAAGAACTCAGAGTGGTTACAGTCACAAGTACAGGCAGTTTTCTTTGATATATATAAATGCACACAGAGAGACACCCAGACACACACATAGATATGAAAGTCCCTGTATTCTATTGCCAAAATACTTGCACACAAAAGGAAAACAGCTCTCTGGCCTGCAAAACACTGGAGGGTGTGTTTTCAGCTGCTAGAGACATGCAGTAGCAGCATGTGCTCCATATTAGACAGTGGTGCCCATGTCTGGATCCACTCATGCTGAGGAAAGCTGATTCCTTAAATGACTCCTGTTACTCCTTTACTCTTGAGTGTTTACTCCTCCACTGTTGAAACATCAGCTTTTTTCTAAACAATTTTCAAACAAAGTGTTTTGTTTTCTTCCCAAGTTTCAGATGTGGATGAAATAAGCCTGGCTATTTAAACAGAGTAAAAAACAATCTACCAGTGTTCATCAGCTTAAAAGCAATCACCCTTAGAGGAAATAAACCAAAAACTGAGTGTGAGATTTGTACTCTGGAATCATCCCAAAGAGTTGCCTTTGTTTTAAAAAGGATAACTGATCTGTCACCTTCTTAGCATTCCCCATGTCCAATTAGTTCAGGAGATGGTGTGTACAGTCCTGCATACTCCACCTTTATTACATGAGTAGAGAACAAATTAAAGCCCTAACAGAGTCGCCAATGTACAAAAGAAACGGCAGGTCACAAAGTAAAAGGAGTCTCAACAGGAGGTGACAGTCCTCAGCAACCAGGAGAAACAAAAGACATGCTGTCTGTCTTTTCTTTTTAAAGTCAACTATTTGAGTGGGAGTGTCCAGCTAAGAGGCAGCACAGCCTATTCAGAGGCACTCAGAGATGCATTCTATGCCCATTCTATGCCCCAGCAGTTTTTTCTGTATTACTGACAACATCCCCTCTCAGCCTTTACCTTTGCAACAAGATTAACACATAAAATTCATGCAAGACCCATTAGATAAACTGAACAACACATTGCAGTTGAAATGCACAACTGCAAAGCACTATATGATTTTTCCTGCTCAGTATAGCTGAGCTAGTGCCAAAGACAGGTCCAGCCAACGGACAGACTTCCTTTGCTGCATTAAAAACAATATGACTTAATAGTCCAGTAAATCTTTCTGCTTTTGAAGCATGTTAATGATCTCCAGCTTCACATCTCAAGTATTTTCCATGCTAAGATTCCTAACAATGCACTCAAGGATGCTCTGTACACCAAGCAAGGAACAGATTGGAGGAATCATGGCATCAATTCTCAGAGGCATACTGGCATGCAAGAGGATACAGCAATTTCAGAAAGCCAAGATACAGCAGGAATAGGAAACATACACACAGTACCTAAACACACAGTTAAGCCTGGCTGCAAGAACCTTTAAACTTCCTCATAAACCTTTTAGATTCTGAGGCCTACCAGGGCCTTGCAAAAAGCTTCATTAAAAAAGCTACCATGGAAACAGCAAGGAGGCAGATTTCCTTGCCTCTAGCAGACTTTAGCCCTCATTCAAGAAATGCCTCAGGAAATATATTCCTAGGGCTCATTCTTTGTGAGAAGCACATACTGGGAAGAAGCAAAGTTTATTAAAGGGGGGCAATATTCTCAAAAGCACTTCCAAAGGAGTCCTCCAGAAGTTTACACAAAACACCTCAGCCAAGTCTCATAATGTGCCTCACAATTAACAGAGTGCTAGTACCCCATAAACACTCTCAGGAAATTTTCAGGCACAAAAGGCTGAGGCCATTCAGCACCTGCACAGCACATGTGGATGCCTGCTAAGTCACCATGGGTTGGAAACAACTCATTTGATCATAAAGCAATACACAGCAGCAGATTTCCAGGTCACTGGGGCTTGTGCTCTGCAAGCTAACCAGCAGTGGAAATGATTATGAGATTCTCTTGTTACACTATCAACATCACTTTCATTACATCTCCCATTAATAGGACTTTCAAGGGCAACAGCAACTGTGCTATGAGGAAGAACACCCCCTCACAAGTCCTTCACGCAGTTCTAGTAAAAATAAAAAAACAGATTACCTTCTCCATGCAGCAAGGATGGATCCAGCAACTCCATCATGTATTCAATTTCAGTATCCAGCTCCAGCATATCACACTGGGCTAGCACATATGTCAACACAGGCAAGAAGTCATCAGCTCCATATAGCCTCCCTAGGTTGAAGGGAAGACAGGCAGTGAGAGACAAACCTCATTTTTTTACCAGTTTCCATGAAAGGAAAGCACTTTTTTGTGCCTTCTTTATCCAGCATGTCTTACCAGCATGTATTACTCTAGAACCCTGTCACCAATGTGCAGCAAAGAGAATGTCACCAGACACTCACTGGACACACCAGCTCAGTCCTGTACTTCAAACAAGCACAAATCTTATGATGTACACCTTGAGGCATGCAAGGGAAATTTAGAGACTAGGCTCACCTTGGCACCAGCTCAACTGATGAAATGGTGAAAAGGCTGCCATGCCAGTCTGGCCTGACCTTCACCTGCACTGCTATCACTGCCTATGGGGTGATGAATTGGCATTTTTTAAATACATCCAGGGATGACATCCACTTTCTTGAAGGATCCAGACACAAACACCAGTTTCTGAGTATGAATCCCATAGCAGAGAAGCCTGAATATAAAAGCCTATTAGACTTGACAAGGAAACTCATTTCCTTGACAGAGAAGAGTCAAAAATACCAGTGAGGTAGGCCTCCTGTACCTGAAGAGAGCCTTCAGGAAAGATGGGAAGAGACTACAAGGGCCTGGAGTGACTGTGACCCACAAAGACTGTGCTGTACCTAGGCCTGTCTGTGCTGCTGGCACTTTTCCTGCATTTTGACCTTCTGTTCAGAAATCACCATGTGGCCAAATCTCTGGGTCTGGGAAAACAGTGTTTAGTGCAGAACTGATGGGATGGTCACTGAGAATCACCCAGAGCATGATCAAACTTACAACTCTGGTGAAACTCAAGGTACACCAGCTGAGGCACACCCCCCAGCTAATGCTGAGAGTATGTGGCAAAGCAGACACTCAAGCAGCTGCTGGCTCAATGTCACGTTTAACAAACTTTACATGACAAAACAAGACAGCCCAATGAGCACATGCCACACCTTAGACAAAGTCTTCCAGTGCAGCACCTAAGCAGTGGCAGCCTCTCAGTATTTTCCTTCTGCATGTCAGAAATACCTTACTCAATGCAACAACACAGTATGGAGAGAGGAGTTTACAGAACTTCAGGCCAAGATTCCTATATCCATTTTTAAAATGCAGAATTTTGAAATGCAATAATTAGCTGGGCAGGAGCTCAATCCTAAATCTTGTGAAAGTACCTGTGGGGCTTTAACAGCCACAAGCTTCCACCATTCATCTCAAATCTCAAAAGAAAGTAGGTGTCTTGATCTGCACCAGACCCAGCTGCACATGCAGTGCTTCCTTAGAAAGAAAACTGGCAAGCACCTGCAGCAGCTTATACTTACTTAGTGGAAAAACATCTCCCACTACCACAGCATTGCTACACTTCAGCTCATGACCTATCATAGCAGTGCAAGAGAGAATGTCAGAGTTGCATGTATAAATTTAATGTCATCCAGAAGAGCATTTTGGACCACTAACTGCTCAGCAGGTCTTGACTGGTCTGTAGTGCCTTTTCAGTATTTAGGTTTCAAAGGCACTTTTGGATTCTTTCCACAGTGCAGAAATACATGTCACTTCTGTTCCAAGAGCATGACAGAAAGCATCCAAATGAGAACATTCATTGGCACAGCAAGCCAGAAATACTGGATTAGAAGCTGCTTCCCTCCACCCATCAAGACAGAACCCTTGCAGTTATCATATTGCATACATGCTATTGAATTACTATAGTTAAATATTTGGTATTACCTCTTTTACAATTTGCAGAAAAATACTAATTTAGAGCATTAAATTCAAGGCTCACAGGACAGCCTTTCTGCCAGGCAACTTCAAAAGCCTACAGTTAAGGAAAGCTGCTCTTTTTCAACTGCTTCACATCTGTAGGATTCTCTGCATGGAATGAGGTAAAACAATGCCCTGTTTGCAGAGCTATCAGTGGTGAACTAAGAGGTGGTGTCATGCCACTTTTGGTGTTGAATTATGCTAAACCCAGTCTGACTCCTCAACCCCAAAGTTAACCATCCTGACAGTGAGGCAACGATGTGGCAGATAAAGTATCCTTAGCCAAAAACATTGACTGACAGTAAATCACTTTACAATCTAAAAGTCCAGTTCCACTTTCAAACTCCAGGATCTTCTAACAAATCCCTTCCTGGAGCGTGTATGGGGATTCCTCCCTTGGGTGGGAATGCCCCTCACAGCCACTCCTGGAGGCTGAGCAAAAGAGATTTGCCTTCCCATCCCCGGTCATTGGTCTAGGTAAGTAACATCAATCTCAACATAGTAATTGTTTTGGGGTTTTTGCTAGTTTTAATATAATTGCTTTATTATAATTGCTTTGATATAGAGCATTATACTATACTGGACTATATTAGTAGTTTTTACTTCTATACTGTGTAGTAAATAATTCAGATTAAGAGCTTTTTTTGTCTAATCATATATATCATAATAAATAATTTTTATATAACTATATCTCATTTGCCATCCTTAATCCTGTAGGACAAAGTTGTACAAAGGTTCAATCAAACCCCTATAACTCCTTAGATTTAAACCATTGACAACATCTGGGCTAAGATTGAATCCAGCTGCACTGAAGTTCCTCTCTGAGGAGTTTAGATAGCAAGAAGGTCATTATTGCACCTCGTGACTCCATGGGAGGGCTTCTCTAATTAGCTTTGTCTGAAGCTCCCACTCCACCCACGACAACAACTCTCCTTCTTGAGTTTTTAAGATGTGCTGCCAGATAGATCAGAGATAGCAGGAAAGAAGTAGAGAGGAAGAATTCCTCTCCATAGGGAAAGGAGAGGCTACAGAAGCTTCAGCAGGAGACCTATCTGCAGAACAAGATGGTCTGATTCCTCTAAAAGACAACACCAGGTACGAAATAGGAGTGAACTTGAACTACAAGAAGCACCACACCTGAGTTATTCTCCATAACAGTGTAAATCAATTTGCAAACTCTCAGTAGCAGCATGACTTTCTTTTCAGGTGAATACATCTTCTGCATAGTCATGAACTTGACTTTAATCTTTTCAACGTCCACAAAGTCTGGTGTCGGAACAAACACGCCCAGTTCCTGAGGATTCCTCTGCCGCACCAGCTGCAGGTTTTCCTTCAGTTGTTTCCAGGAACCATCCATGGTATGAAACTCTTTCAACATCGCTTCAATGTGACCCTTCAATGGCTTCAAAATGCACTTATGCATGGCCTTCTCCAGCACAACATCTGCAACAAGAAAACACAAATCCAGCTGACTTCCCCCTCTAAAGCAGAGCCAGTATTAATATAACCATTCCCTAAAGAGAGAGTGTGGAGCAAAACCTACTTTCTAAGGCCCATTTATTACACAAGCTGAGTTTCCAGATGTTTGTTAACAGGAAAACAAGAGGCAGAGCAGAATCTGTATTCCATTGTCATTTATGTGGTAAATAAAAAACCCCACACCCACACAGACAGACTACGGATGGTTAAAAAAAACAAAGCTGTGGGTCTGTTTTTCTTTTGTTGGTTGGAAGTCTGCAAGTTTTATTTTACTTTGAGTTCAGACTTTAACTCCCAAACTTAACATAAAACAGAGTCAAAATCATAATTTTTGTCTGCTTTGGCATTAAAGCCTATCCTTTTTGCATAGTTTCCACTGGAAACTATAACTCAACCAAGATTTCCTAAAACTTGGCACAACTTTGTCAAGATCTTTATGAAGCTGAACAGATTACAGGCTTTAAACTATAAATGAAAACCAAGCTGTGTTTGTCCAGCTTCAGATTTCATCACACAAGCTTATATACAGCTTTGTCATCAAGTTTGAAGTTGTTTGGCAATAGTGTGCACATGGCACAGTAACCACTAACTTCAGGGCTTATTTTTAATTCTTTTCTATTCCAGTTTTTCTTTAACCGTCATTCTCCATTTTCAACGTATGGACTTTTGCAACAGAGAAAACTCTTTGCTAAACATTTTCTCTGCAAACCTTTACTTTAAAAGCTGATTTTCCTTCCCAGCGTCCTTACAGCAACACAGCTTATGTTAGTTATTAGAATACATTGATTATTTGTACCATGGTGGGGAACATTCAGCCTGCTGTCCCCAGAGGAGAGCGGGGCAGGACCTGAGCCTAGAGCAGGTAGACGTACCAGAGGAGCACAAGGAGAGCAGAGGAGAGACTGTCACTGCCAGGTCACACATTTACATACATTAGCAGGGGACATTCCTGCTAGTAACGGTGACTCATTAAAGTTTCATTAAACCTCATGCCCTTCCCAGGTTCTTTGCCTGTACTTCTGTGCTTTTCTTAGACTACAGCCTCTTTCTTTTCTCCCTACTCACTCTTCCCCCCCCTCTTTTTTTTTTTTAAATCACATACTGTTTCTACGGCTTGGGATTTACATACACACCCACACACTCACCAAACAAGAATTATTCTGTTTTCTTGCTTTTTCCTTTCATTTATCTTATCCTTGTGTCCAGCCCCTTTTCCTTTTGGGTCTCCATACCTCTCTTTCCCACATAAACACACCCTTCACGAACTCCTCCTCTTACGGTACCTTGACTTCATATGTAGCAATTTTTCTGTGTTTGTCAGTAAAGGCATGATCAGTCTGACACATGTTCTCGGTAGCCTGTCACACAGCTCCAAGGCTGGATCCAGCTTCCCACCAGACCAGAGCCATCAGATACACATCAGCAAGAGGCATCACTTCAAAGGACTGATCCTCATCTATTGTACTTGGTAGAGACACACAAACACCACCAAACCAGCCCGGTAAACAGAAGCATCACCCTTCTGCACAGGGACAGAAACTGCCACTCCCTGCCATCATATCAATCCTCAGGCCTCATGGGGCAGAAACAATTGCAGAAACAATTTTCCACCACAAAAAATGCACAAGTCTCACCCACGGGTATGTTGGTTAGCTAAACTTCTCGAGCATACACATCATTCCTTGCTGTCTTCACTGATAACTACTGTTTTTGACAATTCAGCTTGCTTTATTTCTACTGCCTGATTTTTCTTAAATAGGAAAAACACCAACTGATTTGCTTGGAAGAGGAACACCTCTGGCGTGTGCATCCAACGACCTGGTCTTGTTCATTAAAGCAGCTGGTGCTGTTGAACACCATGCAAAGTGAGAGAACTCCATCCCCACGAAATCTGAACTCCCACAGGCTTCCACTGGAAGTTCTGCACATGAATACTGAGCACGAGCCACCCTCCATCTCAACAGAGCGGGGTCATCACCACGTTTGGTCACAGGAGGCTCGGAAAACTCAGTACATTTCTGTATGTGACTGATCCTCTACAGGAATAGGAGGCAGAAGCAGTGCCTCCCCAGAACCCCAGTCCTTGGCTGGGGCCAGGCTCACTGTCTGTAGGTGAGAAGTGGAAGGCTCGGGACTTCTGCCCACAATCTTTTGAAAGGTAGTGCTGCTTCCACGGATGAACTGTGCAGATTTTTACAGCTGTGCAAGATGGCAACTTGGAGATTTCTTTCACATTTGCAATTTGCCACAGGCTCCAAAAGTAGTGCCTGGAAATTGCTTTGAAATTTACTTGATCACATTCCAAAATTTCCATGGACACTTGAAATCAATTTGAAACAGCACAGAGGAAGGGATCACTGATGTGGCTATCCTCAAATCTCCACACAGGCGCAGCAAAACAAAGGAAAAAACACAACAAATAAAAATCCACCAAACCACACACAAAAAAACCCCAAAATAGCACACAACCTTTTTTTTCCCCTTATGAATTCCTTGCACAGATGTAAGAACCACAGAGTTCTGCCCTCAAATGAAAAAGTGGCAAAATCTGACAAGCTGGTGAGGCTAACAGCAGCAAGATTGATATGGGTTGGACTGTTTTGTTAATGGTCAACAGTAATACCCATATGTATCCTAATAAATACAAAACTTATACAAATTTTATATTATTATTAAAGCCTGGAAGGACAGCACTTCTTGTGATCTGAGTCATAGAACACTATTCATTGCCACGGCACCTATAAGCACATTTGGGGTCAGACCATCCAAGTAGTGACCCTTTCTTCTGCACTGCTGCTTCTGGCCACTTTCAGATAAAGGTGTTTCTGGATATAATCCTACAAACCAATTCTCAGGCAGCAGCAGTTTTCACTGTTTAACTTCTAAGAGCCACAGAAAAGTATATGAGGGTTTCCAGACAAATCAGCATCAAAGTTCTGAGTTGAGAACTGATTCTTTACCTTAACATCTCTGTACACTTCTCAGATCCAAATCAGCAAAAAAAAATTCTGTTTACTTCAGATGCATGTTTTCAAACATCCTCCCAGGATACTTAACACTCCAGAACCAAAACAAACACTCTTCAGATAATTTTTTTTTTAACTGAAAATAATTTGAGCTGAATTCCATGTATCGTTCCTGAAATGATGCTTATAATTAGCCTGTAGCCTCAAAATGGGAACTGGAAGTGCTTTGATAAATGAATTGTAAAGGCCAGCCAGCTAGTTTCGTTGTGACTTGTGGAAACACATCTGTATCCTGTGCTGACATACTATTTTTGTTTTGCTGCCAACCACACAAGTCTGCATCTAGACAGGACAACATATTAGTCATTGCCAGTGTCCTTACACAGCCTCCTTACAACCCTCACTTCCTCAAATTGCAGGCACACTCTCCTCTCACCTCTTCCAGGCTCTCAGTTTCCATGCTACCTACCAACTATCGTTGCTTCACTGAGATGACCTGTCAGATTCCAGTCCCTGGATTTACACACAAGCCCTGTTTGCCACGGCCAAACCATTAATCAGGAAAATCAGGGGTCAGTAGGAGAATGAGTGAGGCTGAGAACCACCACAAAAAGGCACGGTCCTGCGCAAGTAACACTGCCTGGGAGCTGAAAGCAAAAGGCTGCTTTGGAATGCCGCAGCATGTTACATCCATGAAACCTGAATACACTGCATTTGCTTTGTTCTGCATTTTCCTAGTACCTTTTAAGTTGGTTGACTGGCATGACCAACACAAATCTATTTTAAGATGACTCATGTCAGGATGGCCAAACATTCATTTCTTGGTGGGTTGTCGACTCGGTCACATGCTTAGTGCACGGGGCAGACATGGGTATCTCCTCTACAGCAGCAAGACTTGAAAGTAAAACCTCACACAACCCACATTCCTTGATTATCAGCACAACCCTGAAAACAGACTGAAGTGGTTGATGTACAGGCAGTGGTGGCAGAGACTTAGCAACTAGGGATGAAATGTAAGTCTCCCCTCACTCGACCTACATAAAGCACACTGAAGAATCACACAGCTATCTGTGCTAGGTGTGCTCTGCTTTAAGCAGCTGTGGGTTACTTAAAATTCATGCTATAGCTGTGTGGTGAACTCTTGTCATCTCTTAGAGCAATAAGGAAAAGAAGCAAGGAATAAGTCATTAAGCAAATGCAAGGGATAGTCAGAAAAAGAAGAACCTGATCCTCTGCCTCTGCTCAGTGTTTTTACTGCTGCTTCCTACTTGCCCTATCCTGCCACGCCTGTAGTGACAGGAGGTGCACTGAGGCACATGTTTGTTGGCCTCAACTCAACATGAAAAGATGCTACAATGAAGGACAGGACACCAGAACAAATGTACAAGCACCTAAAATGTAACACAGTGGTAAACACCAGCTGACATGAGTTTTCAAGCAGAAATAGTGACGTATGATTCTAATTCCTTTAGGAGGATAACTGCATGAGTAAAGAAGAGGGGATCTGGGGTGGGCTGCAGTTTAACCTTTTTAAGACCCACAGCCCTAATTCTGTGCACCTTCCATATACACAAACAATGGAAATATTGTCTTGCCATAATAACCACAAATGGGGTGGATGAACAGGTGCATCAAATACTGCACTGAGAACTCAATTATCAATGGCTGACTGTCAAACAAGACAGATATTTGAATAGAGGTATCATGGGGGTCAGTCCTGGGCTTTAGTCTATTTAGTGTTTCAGCTCTGTCTGCTTGCAACTCCTCTGCACAGACCCAAGGCCCTGCAACAAGGCATGGACTGCCAGTAAGAGGCCAACACATTCTCTCCAAGCTTCTTTTACCGTTCAGCATATAAATATCCCTTGCATATTAGAAATACCAAAACAAGTAACAGACAGTACTGTTTAGGCATGTTCCCACATGATCAGTTAGTACCTTATTGACAAGTGGCTCAAACCAGTCATTTCTTGATTCAGGGCCAGATTTGGGCACTGAGACTGAAGTTGTTCAGATGTTAGATTCCACTTGGCAAAGTGACAACATTCAACTTGACTCCTTTCTGTTCAAAGCCAGGAAAAGTGGAAAAGACAAACAAAAACTTCTAAACATTTGCTGATCAAGCAGCTGTGGACTATCAGGGTCTCATCTGACCAGTCCAGGTCTTTATTCTGTGGATACAAATTGAGGTGTGGATGTCTTTAAAAAAAAAATAAACTGCATTCATCCTTAAATAATTAAGAGCCATGTGCCTTACTCTTGACTGTCCCAACACTAGGAGTCCCATTGCTTCAGGGAGGGTTAACAGCCTACAGTGCTAAGATTAGGAGGCATCTGTCAGGACTAATGAGAAACCCTGAAGCATATTTTCCCAATGATTTTACAGAAGTTTAACAGTTTGACAGGACCTCTATATGGTAAATTTAAAAGATCTGCCACAGAAGTCTTTTGCTTGTAAGAGTCCATGACACAGTTCTAGAAGAAAAGCTACACGATCACAAAGGTCATTATGGATACATGGGAAGAAGTTCCAAACACCAAGAGCTTCACTTAACCAAGAGCTTCACTTAACCTGGGGATGCTGCTCCAGCACCTACTGAAATTCAGGAGACAAGAGAGGGTTAAAGTGAAGCCTGAATGACTCAGAAAGGAGGAGTATTATCCCAGAAGCCCACATCCAGCACCAGGCTGACACATTAGAGGAAGAAATGACACCACGGCAGTGTGAACTGACAAGAGAGGATAAACAACTACTCACAAAGTTAAAATTTGGGCTGCAATTCCACATTGAAATAGTCAAGCAAAACTGTGGACAACAGGCAGGGCTACTTCATAAAAAGCTCTCTATAGGGATGACTAAATTTTGCTTCTCATAGCTATCTGCTTACATCAGCAACATCTCATGCTCCTGATCCACTGCAGTTGTTTGCTGGCTCAATACAAAGGCAGTAGAAGATGATTCAAAAGCAAGTTCTTCCTTTGTTTAAATCAGCCAAATTTATACATTAATTGTGTTTAGTCACATGATCAAAACCAGACTTTCTGTCGCTGAAGAAAACCAGTGCAGTTTTAGTTGTTACATTTCTTAGCTTATGCTACTCCAAAGGCTTAAACATTTAATAGCAGACAACATTTTTTCCCGTCTCAGGAGACCCACAGTCCGATTAAACCACACCCTTGTGAAATGAAAAGTACATAACAAACAAAGCTTTAATGAAATGACAGCCAAACTGGATCTGAATTGCTTTGTCAAATATCCAGCACTCTGCAGAAATGCAGGCAAAACCACTTCTGCATCCCCTGCTTTATTTGTTGCTTTTTCTTCCATGTAACACCCAGCTAACAGTCTTTATTATTATAGTGAGAATATTACATGTCTCTGAGTCTCAATATTGAGGACACTCTTGACATTTTTGTATTTGCTCTAGCGTTCCTTGTGACTTTTGCTTGACTTTGTGTAAATGAAGTTGAGGTTACATGAGAATACTTCCTCTTGGTCAAGGACAGACAGAATGTCAATATAAAATTACCCTCTAGTCCCAGAGAGAACTATCTGCCAATTTTGCACTGAGCCAACTGTTGGAACACTGGAGTAGGGAGAAAAACAAGCAAATTAGGACTGAAGTGAGCTCACAAGGAAAGTATTCTGCCCTGAGGCATGTTTACCTCTTAAATGTGGCTTACAGACTCTTTTACAAATACTGCTCAGACTCTGCAAAAGAGGCAGTGAGATTTATGCAGCAACAACGATTTCACTTTTGTGGATACACAAGTCTCTCTGCTGTTAAAACATATATTCTAACATATAGCTCATCCACAACCATTCACAAACACATATAACAGAGAAGTACAGAAAACTAGAGATCAGCAGCCCCTTCTCTCTCTTGCACACGTTTGTTTTCTAGAACTCTTATGTATTTTTTTATTTAGTTTCAAGTGCAGGGATAGTACAACTTTGCTAGGAGTGACTAAGAATGTCTGGAAGAATTAGATTTATTTCAAAACTAAGTTGTCATAAAATGTCTCTCTGCTGTTAAATGCAATTAGTTTTGAATAAATTCTAGTTCTACAGCTACAATCCATATGGTTATATCTAGCAGTTTTAGACCAAACATTGAGAACTATTTCAGCCTATTTCAGCCCATTTCAGGGAAAAATACATGTGTGTCAGCAAATAAAGGATTCTCTATTGTTAACAATACAACAGATAAAAAAGTAATAATCACAGGTAAAAAGTCCACATTCCACCTATTTTAAGGATAACTTCTTATGAAAAACTCCGTAGTGCAATCATCCTAAGCTGATAGGGTGACTTGCAGTGGGGTGGGGAGAGGTGGGGGGATGCTGTTTTAAGACTCAAATACTCGGTGACTCAAGCTCTACTAGCAAAGTTAGCCCCACCTTTCTGAACCAGACAATCACTATAAACACAGATTACACATTTTCACCTTACCCCCAAAACACAGGACAGTGTTTCTTACCTATTTGGTCTTCAGGAATCAGTGATTCGATTGGGGGATCAAGTTCGGAGCTTTGGGACAAATAGTTCTTGACCTGGGTCATGAACTGACGAATTGTTTGCAGCATATCAGTGCTCGAAACATGGCACTCCTTGTTTTCTTGCAAAAAACTGACATAGTCCTGTACTAAGCATCCAAAATAGGTGCGTTTGTCCCGGGACATTTCTGCAATTTTCTTAATCATCCTCTTCTCGGGGGTCATGAAGGAACTGAAAACTCCGCTGACTTTCCGTAGCTGAGATTTCACAATCTTGGGGAGAACAAACGAACTGGTTCTTTTCTTCTTGGGCTTCAAAGGGGGTGCCATGCTCTCTTGGTCACTTTCCCCCTCAAAGTCCTCCAGGCTGCTGTTGGTGTCCCCCTCATAGCCAAACAGCGGCATGCTCCGATCGAAGTCCAGCGAGTCGGACGAGGAGGTGGAAATGCTCATGTCGCTCAGTCTCTGCCGGCCTCCATTCCACGGGATGTGTGACTCAGAGATGGCAGCCGGCGTCTTTTTGGAAGCTGCTGGAGCCTGCTCAGGCAGGGTTTCACCTGGAACAGCAGCTGCCTCGGGCAGGCGCACGGAGCTGGGCCGGATGGCTGCCGCGCTCCTGGAGGCACTGTCCGCCTCGGAGCACACCGCCTGCTTCTTCAGCCGAGGAGGCGGAATCGGGGTGGGCTTGTTCTGCAGCAAATCCAAGCCTCTCTCCTTCTTATGGTTGACTGCTTCTGGCATGCTTGCCTGCTTTATAGTCCTGGAAAGCTGCGGGCTCGTGAGGGTGCTATTAATAGCAGGAGGTGGCGGTCGGGGCGGGGGGGAGCGAGGCCTCGCTGTGCCATTCACGTCTTGACTTCTCGGGCTCTGCCTTTTCAGACTTCCACTGACATCCTGGCTGTGCACTTTTAAGAAGAGGGGATTAATGAAACACAGCGCTCCGTTGGTCTGGCTGCACTCCAGCTCTGAAGGCGTTCTGGTTCGTATAGAATGCACTCCATTTATAAGGCAGAGCTGGCGTGAGTCTTTGCTAGCATTGTCCAAAGGCACAGGCCTACAGGGAGGTGAAGGATCCAGGGGGGTGCTGTTAGCCTGGGAGCTCCAAAAGTCTGAAAATCATCATTGCATTAACGTAAGAATGCAAAACAGCATGCAGATGGCTTTCAGAACATTCAGCTCAACAACTCCAGTTTAAAGTATTAAGAAGTTTAAGCAAGATTTTATTAATTCAAAGAGGAAAAAATATTCCAAGTGAACCTCTTAAAGCAGCACCAGACATAACCGCATGCTACATTCCTGGGGCTGCTCTTACTCATTTATAAATACCATGACCAATGCATAGCTTCCAGTCAGCCCACTAAGCTTAAAATTAAACTGAGAATCAAAGAAAGGAATGGAGGCTGTAACATAATACTTTTTACGGACTTGAGACAAAAGTGAACACAAACTACTTGCTAGCATCTCACTCAGGAGAAATAAGGCAAGATTCTCAGCCGGTATTAATAAGATCACTTTATTAAGACAACAGTTAAGCTGATTTACACCAGCTAAAGGGCACTTATGGAAACTACAAATATCTTGGTTTGATTTCTTTTCATAGTGAACACATGAAACTACACATGAAAAGACAGCTCATATTTTGCTGTGGTGGATGCACACATCACCTTTACCCATGCAGACCAAGTGTTCACATGTCTAATAAGGGCACTGGCTTGCTGCCCTGCCTTTGCCATGGGGACTGTTTGCCTGAGGATATAGACATGCAGCAACACATAAAGAGACCCAGTGTGCAGTCCCACACCAGCAGCACCAAAAACCTGTGCTACACCAGCAAGTTGCAGCTGCAGCCTCTGCACTTATCCCAGCAAAGTGTCAGCATGTTTGTGCAACTGAGTCAATGGTAAAGAGCATCAGTTCCTGAGGGTATGAAGATTGAAACCAGACGTGCCCCTGAAGGCAGCAATCATGCTGAAATAAGGGCAGAATACCAGAGGAGGGACATATAGCTAAAATTTGCCAATCTTGACGTGGTCCCTTTTCCCACAGTACCAAGCTGCCTCACTGGAGACAACTGAGCAATGACACCTGGGCCCAAGTGCATGAACGCCAAGCATCCACAACATGTCGCGCCTGCAGGGCAGATGACAGGAAATAGCCCCTGGTGACAGGCCACTGCCAGAGAATGTATATAGGCACAGGCATGTTTCTCTACATAGTCATGCCATGCTGCTGGTGTTCCCAGCTTCATGACTTCACATCCTGCCTGCAGATCTCTCAGCAGACTGGCCAGTGCCTAGCACGTGGCTGCTGCAAACACGTGTGATGTAAGCATTGCTGCAGGTGAAACACAAGGGAGACGGAGAGGGAATCTTATGTTCAGTACATGAAACCTTACAGGTTGGCAACAACATTGAAATCTTTACCAAAAGTTCCTCCTGATATGGTTTGCTGGGCTACATGCTGTTGACCTATGTTGTGCAGATCTCCCCCTGAGCCTACTGCACACCAGAGCTCTAACAGGGATAACAACCCTCTGTGTTCACACACCACGGGGGTTCTGTGCCTACATGTTCCTCAAAGAAAACTCACACTTAACAGGAAGGGCTGTTGGGAGTTTTTAGGCCTCTCTTGAGTCTGTATTGAAGGGCTGACTTTCTGGTGTGCCCTTCTGCACATGGACACCTAGAACTCCATCAAAATCTCAACATTGTTGCCTGGTTTTAGCTCATAGAAACTGTGATCTTAATCTGGTGTATATCAGGTAATTGATCCCAAATACACCAACCACAAGGACACTGATTCATCAATCTCCTCCTCAGCTTTCAAACATTGTAGTAATAGAAAAAACCCACACAATGCAGAGACCATTCAAGAGCAAGACTAATTCTGCAGCAAGTATGCCATGGTGCTCTGGGGTACCAGGGACAAAGTGTGGTTAGGCTGGAGAGCTTGATCAGTATTACTATTATCATTCCCTCTGGAGAAACTCACCTAATGTTACTTTAGGCTTCCATGTGTCACTAGGAGACTGTCTTCATTATACTGTATCCCAATCAGACCTTTAACTTTCTTTTTACCATCTAAACATTGACCTCAAAAGTACCATATTTGCCTCTATTCCCATGAAAATCCATACTTTCACCTGGCTACCTCAACTTGCAGACAAGCAGTGAAGAAGTTATCTCCTCTCTAAAACAAGCCCTTTAACTGCATTGCTACTGCAGTGAACCAAAATGCAAAGCACTGCAATACATCCCTGTGTATGGCTTTACTGCACAGTCCCACCAAACAGTTCAAGAGATCCTCATGCTAACACTGATTTAGAGAGGATCCTTTTCAAAATCAAAGATGATGAAAAAATCTACTGCAACAAAGACTGCTGACAGTCAACCTTCCCTTCCTGAAGAAGGAAATGAGGCCACTCAGCACTTTGCTCAATGTGGAGTTGCTCAATGATTCATCTGGGTGGTGCCCAAATTTCAAATCTGGCCAGGCTTTGCATCTGCATCCACCTCCTTTGACCTCAAGGTATGCTTTACAATGAGCTTGTGTTTGGCTGTAGCAGCCAAGTGATGCAAGGACATGTCCTTACATTGTCTTTTGGACATGTCCTTGCATTGTCTTTTGGTATTTTAAAAATTTTGGCTAACCCATGCCCATGGATACTTGCTGCAGATCCTATGTACACACTCCGTATTTTCTTAATATGCCACTTCACTGAGGCACTGATCTCAAAATTCACCATGTTAAGTTTGCATGTCAATCTGAATAGAAGTTTTAGTAATGGGGAACCTCAGTTCCTACACTCTCCTCACAATAAATTATAAAGCCAATGCCTGCTACGTGAGTATGCAGACGACGTTAGGTCTTGGAGCAGAAGCTACATCAACCTCTGTGTGGGGACTGCAAGATTTGCTTTGGCCCAGGACTGCCCAGAGAGGAGAGAGAAGAAGGAAGAAGGAAACAGCACTAACAAAAATATCACAGAGGGCACAGAAGGAAGGAAGAGCACCACTCTTTGGCCAGAACAAGGTCTGGCCTTCCCGAATAAGAGAAGATGCTTTTCTAAATGAAATTTGTGTAATCACTAATCAATATGAACTTCTTACTGATACAGACTAACTCTTTAAGGTTACAGGAGTGCTACAGGGAAGGACATCTATGTAGAGAACTACTTACTCAGTCCAAGCTGAGCAATCTCTTCGAGTTCAGCTTCTGTCTTTGCTGCAGCAATTGCATGAGGCAACTTCAGTGTGAATGGGAGGACATCCCTGTTTTCGAAGAGAAAAACCATCACGGTTTTCAGCAACAACCATAAGTTTTAAAAGCATTTTTTTTAACCCTGGCAGTGGCTGATCTCTGATTATTTTCTTCTTAAGCTGTGGCACTAGCAAGATCCTTAAACACACAGCATAGTTAAACATTACCAACCCCAGGGCTCCTGTACCTTGCAGAGTGGTGTGAAGTGCAAATGACAGTCAAGTGCCCAAGACTTTCCCTAGGATTATTTCCACAGAGCCATATAGTATTTTCTGCCTTTCCAACAGAAGCTTTTACACCCGTTCTTCTACAAGCAGATCTGTGAGATGCAAACTTGTTGTCTGCCCTTAAAATTTCAACAAAGCTTCTTACTTTCTGAATACACTGTTGACTGCTATTCAGAATAAAAATGTTAATGAGCAGTTCCACAGCTACTCTAAAAATTTCTAAGCTAGGGGTGTTTGGTACTACTCTATTCTAGGCTGAAAATGCTTCATTTAAGAATGTTTTTGTAATTTATTCTCCTATGTGGTTTCCCTTCATTGCACACTAGACATTCAGTGGATGTTGTCAAAGGGAGATGCATAAAAAACAGCATAAGCCAAATCCAGTGTGAAAAGCTTTTAGACAGAGATTTTAAGGGACAAAACTGAGTAACTGTATGTGCATTGTACAATCACTGTCATCAACCAACACCATACCTCTTACCCGTGCAGCTGGTACCAATACACGCTCAAGCAACATCTGTAGTAGAAGTACCCATGGAATTAAGACTAAATGAGAATCCTGCACAACTGGTGTCAGTATGAATTTTGGTTTTAAGGCTGTGAACAAGCCAACCATCTGCTGTAGCACAGACAGATAGTGGGTCTTTATCACATAAATATTCTCTATGCTATACATTAGCTTCTCGAAAAACAGGATCTCAGAATTCCACTCACACTCAAATCAAGCACATGCATGGGACTGATACACTAGCTAAAAGGTATATGAAAGGCACTTTCAACGTGGTACCACAGACAATCTAGAGTCCAGATCATCATCATGGTCTCAATACAAAGATAGGTATACCTTGACTCCTCACAAAAACTGGTTGGGTACCTCCTGCAAGAAATTCCCTCTGGTTTTAGAAAATCCTCCTGGATTTCCTGTGATGTACCAAATGTCTCTTTTTCACAAGAGCTACTTATCTGCCTACTTAAGTCTATGCAGAGCAAATTTGACCCTTCAGTGAAAGAAAATGGGTAGACTAACGCCAAGAAATCACTGTTTGCTGCGTTATCCTGTAGGTACTTAAGAGAGAATTTACCAGAGCCTGGCAAGTGGGCAGCACTGAAAGGGTGACAAGATAAGGACTATCTCATCACTAAACTACTTTTAAATGCATTTTTTAGCTCATTTCTCATCTGAGTGCTGACCAATCACCCATGCAGTATCAATGCTGCTTTCACCACATGCATGTACAGCTCAGCTAAACAGAGGCTGTAGCAAAGGGGGAGTCTAAGGTGCTTCTCCACCCCAAACTAAACCAGCAAGCACAGCAACATAAGAGCAACCCACACCAGAAATCATCATGCTCAGCACTGACTGGCAGCCTTGATGCAGTACAAGGACTGAGACCATCACAGCTGGCGCTCTCTCCTTCCTTCAGAAAATGTGCACATGTGCAGTTTGGTTGTGTCCTGTCTGGCATATCCACAAGGCTCAAGCATCAGTATGGAAATTTTCACCAGTAAACTGAAGTCAAATTGAAACCAAAAGACTGAAATACCAGCTGATCTTTTTTCTGCATACTACCTAGAAAACAGGTTTGGCAACCATAAACTGCAAAGCTGACAAGGCCATTTTTGTTCTTCACCATTTAAATTGACACCTCTCAGTTGTCATATTCCACATATCTTACTTTTTTCCATTATGCTCCAAAAATTCTTTATACCAGCAATGGCAAGAAATGGACACTGCAAGCTAGTTTATGGTTGTTTTTAAATGAGCTACAGAGCACTTAAGAAAGCATTACAAGATATCATCAGCTAAGGTAAAATTCAACTTGGAACCACCTCACAGTTGGATGGGTAAAATCACAGCAGCCTCCCAAAAATCAGTATGAAGTAAGAGAGAGTCACTTGCTTCTAAGTCGCCTCTCTTATTTCTTCCATTACCTTCTAAGACTACCCAGGAATATTTAGAGATTGGCAACATAAATATCATGCTGAACCAAGTCCTCTAAATTCTTTTTCTCAAGACAGTCTAGCAGACATGACATGGAACATTACACCATCTTACCTGCTAATACAGTAGAAAGCAATCAGTCTGAACAAATCAGCAAAACTTATCCCAGAACCCTCCAAGGAAAACGCTGTAAAGAAAGTTACAAGAAAGAATCACACATTAATCCACCATCTCTTAAAAAAAGCCTTATAAAACACATCTTAGATATTTGCATGAAGTTAGTAAGTTTTCAACAACCAACTAGCTACTGTTTGGTTAAGAAAAAAACTCTGTAGAGGAGTACATATCTCTGCTGAAGGCATTTTCAAGAATATATTGATAATCTTGGTGGCTGGTTTGCTTTTGTATGCCAAGCATATGATCTAATTCCTGTAAAACAGACTAAGTGTGATAAAGACTGCACAATGTTTTGCTAATAGATAAAAAAATCAATAACTGAGGCTTTGTTTGCCCAGTGCATTAATATACCTAATTTAACATCTATTTCCTCCTCTTGAATTTCATTCTACTCACTTGTCTTCACCCCAGGTGGGTAGAAACTAAAGGGAGATAAATTTCCATTCACTCCAAGAAAACCTTTTAACCTGAAAACCCTTAAAAAACTCAGACAATTCTGTTGCATGCCATTGCCTTGCACAAGGGGAGAGGAAGACCCGAGCAATGCCTTTCATTTTTCCCCACTTCATACCATTGTTTCTTAATGATATAAATAATTGTTCTCAGTAATAACAACTATCACCTCAGGCTCTCTCTGATGCCAGTAGCAAATCTCACCCAATGACTACAAAGATCAAGGAGAAGAAGCTTCTAGAGCAAAATGATCCAGGTCTTTTGCCTCTGGGCATGACCAAGACCAGAGCAGAAGGAAAAGCATTTGTGAAATACAATGGTGGTGCCACAACAGTTTCCCGAGGCACTTTAACGCTGCTCTCTTGTGGCCTCGGGCAACTTCTACAAAGGGGTGACCACAAAATCTGTGATTGCCTGAGCCCACCTCTGAGTTAGAAAAAGTGCATCATGGGGGCAAATCTCTGGCTGGTGTGGTGCACACACTGACCCTGTTTCACTGGCAGAGGAATGCTTTTTGAAATCATCTCCCAAGGAAAGTACTTCCACTGCTACACATGGTTCAGACATCTGGACTGAAGGAAGGCAGGCTCCCAGGCTTGGTATAGAAAGCCAAAAGCCACCTCAGCAAGCCAAAAGCCACCTCAGCAAGCCCTCTCATTGAGTAGTGAATGCGTAGTTTTGCCAGCTCTCCACGCCAAGGTTCTAGTGCTAGTGACTGTGAAGTCTGCTCAGGAACCACAGGAAAAGTTATGTCAGGTGCCAACCTTTTATCCAGCTTTTACAACAAAGCACAGGTCAACCTGACCATTTATGTATCCAGAGAAAGGGATCTCTTTAAGAGAGGCACTAACAATGCAGACAGTAAGCATCCTGCTGACCTGGGAATGGGCTCAGAGAGGGAAAGTGTTCAGATCCTGGCCTACAATTAAAACCTCAGCTGTGAAAAATGGCTAACACCATGAGTAAATACTTCCCCCTTGTGGAAAAATTTTGTTCATAAAAGATAATACATAATTCTTTCCTAGATGGGAGAGAGGGAATTTATTAGTGTAACAAGCCTATAAATACTTAATACTATAAATACCAGCCTTAGACCACACTTAGATCAACTCCTATTGACAACTTTCTCTTCTCTTCACCTTGCCTGTAACTGGCACCAAAACCAGACACATAGAATAAACTTCTTATTGCTGGGGGCAGGAGAGGTAAAAATGGAATAACTCAACTAAAATTGTGTCAGTTAACAAGTAGAAGTTAACTACAGACCCTCTGTTTCAGGGAAATTTAACTGAAATTGTTGCTGGTTTTCTCCAGTTTTCTCTTACTAGTTAAAACAAAATATTTGCTCCACTTGCAGTTTCAGTGCCACGTACACTCGCCAGCTGCAGCTTCCTTTTTTCATTCCTAAATCTCAAAGTTATTTTTCACACCCTCCCTTCTAAAGATATGAGGGCATTATTGATTCAAAACAATTTGCAGCACTAACATTTGCTCATTTCTACTAAAAAAAAGGAAGAACAAATATAGCTTGAATTAAAAAAGAGAAATCATTGATCTTGCAACAGAAACAGTTCCTCAGGGTTAAAATCCATTTAGCTATTACATTAAAGAAAAAAAGAACCCAAACCAACCCATCCCACACCTAAATTGTGGATAGAGCTCATGATAAAGCTGCAAGGACAGTCCTCTGAGTACAAGGAAATGCAAGGACATTTCATTGACAACAGACAGGATTATAGACCTTGTTTCTACAAAAGACATGTAAATTTCTAAGAGGATAACTACCCCTAAAAATAATGAATCCTGGATTCAGCAAGCTACACAATGGAAACATTCCAGTTGCAGCAGCCTTAAGTGTTTCTACACATCTGCTCTCCTCCAGGCAGAATATGCCTGACCCTCTCCCAGAGCTCACCTCAGAGAGCAGCACAGGCAGCCCATGATATTATTTGCATGACTTTGGGTATCCTCTGCTGTGGGTTTCAGCAGTTGCAAGTGTTCCTGCATCCTACAGGGAAAAAGTACCTAGTAAACAGTTGAAAAGTATACAGTAGCTCACAACTTACTGTATGTACTTTCTTTTATGGCAAACTCTTTCAGGCAGGACCCAGAGTCACTGGACAGACGCAGAGAGATGACTTTCTTCTGCAGCCTTGCAGATTTCCTAACCAGAAATATCTGTTGTGGAGAAGGCAGAAGGACATGGTTTAAGCTTCATTGCAGATGCCACAATAAATATAGATCACACACAAAAGGAACCAGAACAACCTCATAATGTCTGATCTAAAACACACTGGAATTTTACTTGGTCATTACTGTATTGGGTCCAACACCTTGGGTATAAAATGGCAGCACAACATTTGGGAAAAGCATGTCCTCAAAGAAATTGAGATGTAACTTCTTACCCCAGGAGGCTGGGCCTTTAAAATTTCCATGGCTTCAACATCATTCAGACCAAGCTGCAGCCACACAGGGTGAGTATGGAGGAGCTTGTCCAATATGCTTAGCTTGTTGGATAGGCTGTCATATCCAGAGTCCCGGGGGCAGCTTTTTACATCATTTTTCTCAGGAGAGATATTATCCATGTCCTTTATTAGACTGTGAAAAATTAAAAAAAAAATAATTAGACATGCTAACCTCCTATGAACACTCAGTTTAGCAAACAGAATTATCAGAAACCTCATGGCACTGCTGTATTTCTCCTACTGAGAATTCATATATTTAGCATACGCAAAAATTCTCTTTAAAGGTTCTTAGATCAAAACCAGCTTGAAGATAAGCCTTAGCTTTCTTCTGTGAGCTTGGAGAAGGTCAGCTATCACCTCAGATACAATTGTATGTGCAGATATGATGGACTGAACTTCTCACTGGCCTTCTTTGCCTTCTAACATATGAAAAACTTCTCTTCAAGGATATTTATGCAATTTGGACATTTTCATTCCCAGACTGATTCCAAATGCTGCAACCCACACAAATCTTCCTCTTTCCTGCCTGCCAGAAAAATCTGTTCAGCACTGACAATGGAGCAACCCACTACCTGTTGGTGATCACTGCACCAGACACAACAACTTAGTCTATTTGGAGGGTTTATTTTCACAACAGAAGTCCACAAACCAGCATCACTTCATCTTATCCCCAGACTACTGTCTGCTCCAGCAACTCTGTTGCCTTCACAGCTGCATATCCATCTTTGCTCCCATCTGCTAAGAGGTCAGAATGGGAGGAGGTGAGAAAGAGATGAGAAACCCAAGAAAGAAACAAGAAAAAAAAGCTAAATCCCCAAATAATCCTCCCTAAGGCACAGCTTCCTTAAATAATTGCCATAAGTGGCAGACACTTTTTATAGTACTCCTGCTAAATTCTGTAAATATTTACATTTTTTTCCATTGTGCCATGAAAGGTTCTTACCTCACATTTTAACACTACACTTCTGAGGATGAGAAACAAGTAAGGAATTGTATATTTATGCTCCAAGTTCCTTTGGCTGTGGATTGACTCCTATGTGAGAAATAAAAGCTAAGGGTGAACATGGCAAAGTAATGTAAGGTTAAAATTTATTTGGGGCAGGCCATCTAAAGTTACTGCTACATTTAGTAACAAAGTACAGTTCTTGGAGGCTACAGATACCTGGCTTATTAAAAAGCCAAATAAACAGAATACTTTGAGAACTCCTTTTGTCATGAAAAGCTTTGCCATCATCCATATAATACAGAACACCCAGTAAAAGTGCACGTGTGCTGCTGGCTCAAATTCCTCATTTTTGAGCTTGAAGTACATCCTGTGATTCTCCCCGTGCTAGAAATCACTACAGAACAGTTACTCTGGTAACAGCTTCCTGATGACAATATTTAGGAACAGACAAAAAGCACCCTGCAAGCTCGACTGTGCCTCCCTGAGACGTCAGGCAGAGGATGTTTTTCCTCTACAGACCTCCTCTGTCACAGGAGAGGCCCTGGGCGGCAGAGGGCAACACAGCTCCACCTCCCCAGTGCACAGGGTGCAGCTCTTCTGAACTGTGTGCTTTGGACAGGACCTAGGCATCTCCAACAGCATTTACCTTCTTCATTATGCCAGCTACGGTACCCACAAGTGGGCACTGAGTTCACAAGCACAGGAACACCGAATACTTAAAAACAAGCAAACAAATAGCCCCTCTGCCACCCCCAAAAACCCACACCAAAGAAAATAAGCTGAACCAAATTAAAACCAACAAACCAAACTACAGGAAAAACCAAACCACCAAACTGCCGCCTTCTAGCTTTGGTCAGCAACTTGCAACATCTCTAGAGAGGGCAAGCAAGGAAAGTAAATGGGGCAGAGAACTTTCATGGTATGGTCAGATAAGAACAGGCAAAATCATTTGACTTTTCATTACCTGGATCAATTACCACTACCAGTCTTTGCCTCTTTCTTTTTTCCTCTTCCTGTCTGCCTGTTTATGATGTGATGCTTTTCAGATTTGCAAGGCATCTCAAACGCAGATGATTACCCCTCACTGCCCACAAGCATGAGACGCTTTTATGAACTGCCAGTATGCCTTCAGGGGGCACAAAATACACAGAAACACGTTAGGTGCAGGAGGGAAGTACTGTTTACATCAGTCATGACAGGGCACTGAAACTGCCTCAACAGGAAAGCTGGGTTCCCCTTTCAACCAGTCCCAGCAGAGCGTAGTGTTGCAATGGATGAATCCCCAGAAAGTCAAATCATGAACCACAGAAGTGTTTTCCTGAGTTGTACCTCCAGTAAATATTGCTCAGGAACTTTCCACTCACCCTCAGTGCCAGTTAGCTGCATTACAAACCAAAGGGAGCTGTGGCAAAGTGCAAGTTACACACAAATGCTGGCTGCAAGCTTAGACTTGTATGATTTCCATTCCTTGGTCGGGAGGTGAAAATGAAACATGCTGCAGGGGGAATATGTCCAAGAGAGAAAAATTTTTTGCCTGCTAAAAAAAAGCTCCATCATATGCAAAAAAAGGTGTGTGACTGGTGTGGGCTAGAATGCCTGGCATTGCTCGCTACCACAAAGCCACCTAAAACTGGTAAGAGTGTGCACAGGCATCTATGGTCACAATGCTCCTCTCTGGTATGACTGGCTTCACGTTATCACACACCCCCTAAACCATTATCAATGCAAAGACTAATTTGAATAGGGAGCTATCAGGTTTTTGGAACCTCCAGGTACTTACATGCACAATCCCTTCCACATGCTGAGATCCAAAGAGGAAAGTCTCTGAGTATGTAGGAGTTCTCTCCTACATACACAGGTACCTCCTTGCTGCAGCTGCTTCTGTTTCCCTCAAGAAACAAGCCAAAGATTAGGAGTATCTGATCATGACCAGTATTTCTGCCACTCCTAAATGCTAATGGTTCAAAACAACACCAGTGCAACTCAGCTGAATGAATATTATTGCAATCTGTAGTGAGATAAACAGGAATAGGCAACATATTAAAAAAAATTAGTTCCTATTCCTAAAAAATAAAGGAGGAGGCAGAGAAAGATCAGGCCTGGTGAATTCTGGAAAGAGCATACCTTGGAAAAACCACACCTGGGCAAACCACATACAACCTACAAGAAGCCACTTCGCAAGGCCAGGGAGTATAGAAACCCCATAGGTCTGTTGTGAGATCCTATTTGCAGTGGTCTAGCACTACTGAGCATCATCTTCCCAGTTTGCTTTTTATTATTAAAGTTTTTTTAATTAATGATCTATATTAGATCATTAGACATACCATCAAATGCTGACACATGGGTGTTCCTGAAAATTGTCATGTCTTAAGAGTTAGACTAAAATTATTTGGAACTGGGATGTGTGTGTACCTACTTTGGAAACAATTGCATGGAAAGAATAACCATTTGAATTCATGAACAATGGATTAACTCAAGTGTACAGAACAAGAATAAGAAATTGCTGAAACCTAAATGCTAGCAAAATATCCTGTATATTATGCAACAACTAAATTCCTCTCCTGGTTTTACTTTCAGGTTGTGGAATGTTTGGTTGGTTGGTTGGTGTTATTTGTTTGGGTTCTTTAACAGAGACTCCTGATAAAAGACAATCTGACCATGTCACATTAAACAAAATCAAAACACAAAACACAGTCTTCATGGATGGCCTGCTTTAATGCAGGGCTGCTACACGGGTTCCTTTTCAGTGGGAAAGGAGTTTTAACACTACTCACAATGGACTAAAGAAAACGTATGATTCATTGAAGTTTCCTTAGATTTGAGCAAACCCATAAATACATGGGAAGTAAAGAGAGGTAACTGCCAAGACAAACAACGCTGTGCTGCATCCTGATTAGTTAGCTCACAGTAAAAAAGACAAGAACAGGTTGAAGCTGTAACCAGGATGATCCTTGCTCATGATGTGAACCCTGCTCCACTCCCACCAAAGTTAACCACCACAAAGTTAACTCAGTTTGACTACCCACTGCAAAAGTGCCTGGATTTCTGTAAATCCTGCAATCTAACAGCTCTCAATCACCCCAGCCTAGTCTATAGGGTCACACTGAACATGAGTGGAAGGGGCATAAAGCCACTGGTAACTTCCCCCTTAAAAGGAGTTTTTTAAAAAAAATAAAAGAACAGGACAAGGTGGCTGGGAAAAACACTGTTGGATACTTGCCTACCTGTCAACAATAACCGAAGTGATTCTCTGTGCAAGACAGAAGATGGCTCTACTGAAGTTAGTAACTGCTGTGGCAAAGACAGCGGCATGCAGTGGAGGACATGAGCCAGGGAGCAAAGCTCTGCCCCTCTTCCTTCCATGGTAATAGAGCAGGAAGGGAATATGCTGCTGTAGCTGCCACTCCCAGGCAAAGCATCCCTGAACCATTCCACAGGCATCAAGTGCCCTGGGAAGCCTGGAGCTTTACAGTGGGAAGTGTCAGCCCCCTCATGGACATTCACACAGACATGCAGAGGGCCTGAGACCTCCTAAAAGATCATCCAGGTGCATCCAGGTGCCACCAGTCCTGTCCCACATGCTCCTGGGCTGCCACTGCATGCAGAAGCTCTCTCATTACTGTTTCAAAGGTCACCAGAATGGCAGGACAGATTCTGTCCCACTTTTCTGACAACTCCGCTCATTTGCATTATTGAGATAAATGTCTGCACTGGGACACAAAGAAGTGGGATACTGAAACACTGAAATGTATTAAAGTACATTTTTGCAAGCCTTTTCTTTTTGCCAGCCTTTTTATTTTGCCTGGCTTTTACTTTTTAGCCAAAGTTGTAAGCCCTTGAATCATTCTCGATATTACTTGATCCACACAACTTGAAAGGAGAAATAAGCCCAAAATAAAACTGGGATGAGGAGTATAAATCTGAAAGTCACCACATAACCACAAAAAAAACCTCACACCACAATGCTAAGGTTGCAGACACGCAATTTCATCCTTATTTTTCTGAATTCAGTCGAGAGCTCTGCAACAGCTACCTTTCCAGAACTGTTCTGGGTGGCTGTGGATACCTGCAAAGGTAGAAAAAGAGCAAGGAAAATGGACATTCCATTGAGCTCAAATTTCCCTAGATGCAAATCCAAAGGTCAAGATACCAACTTCTGAACAGCCGAACACGCAGTAAGAAGAGCAAACTACATCAATTGCCAAGTTTTAAATTAACCACAAAGAAATAAAGTTAAGGCAGTAAACTTAGTGAGCCTAGTGAGGTGTCTAGTTTAAACAAGAACTCTGGAAAACCTTTGTTGAAATTACTACAATCTTGCTCTGTAGCTCTATATATATTAAAAAAAAAGTATCAGTGCACAACTACATTACCTAATTTATACCAACTGTGATACTACTTCTTCCTTACATAGAAGCATGCAGTCCAGAATTTTGTAGTCACAGGTTTGACCTTAGCTCATTTATTCAGAGTTTATACTTCACATTATCACCTTGAAGTGACAGAAAATAACTTTCTTTTTTAATGGCTATGTATTTTGCACTCAAGATTAACAAATTAAGATTAAAAATCCATTAAAAATCAATAAAAAGAAAATCCATGGTCTGTAAAATGGGGGGGTTTAGTTGACTGTTTCCAGCTAAGTGCTCCCATCAAGATCTTAGAACCAGTAGATCTTAGCATTTCATGCATATGATGTATTCAGAGGTACAAGAAGCCTTTTCTAAACTGAAAATTAGCTTTTGATCTCTGAAGTTGATTAGCTGAATTCACCAAAATGAAGAAAGTATCCTTTCTGCCTCTGTAGAACTGTCCTCTCAAAACTTTTAAAACTTGAATACTGTTCAACCAGGGCCATAGCCAACAGCTTTAATTGGTCCAACTGTCTTACATTCTTTACCACTTGGGCAACAAAGGTGTTGCTTAATGTTTTTTAAAAATAATCTACATAAGCTTTGTAGTAAATTCTAGCAGATTTAAATAGAATTCGTAGGAAGAAAAAGAGCTAAAAATCTTGGATATAATTCTAAATACCAATTTTCCACTTCATTAACTCACTGCTAGAAGAACAAAGCCCACCAGCTCCAGAGATGGCCAAGACCATGCAGTCAGATGAAACACAATGCCTACATTGGTTGCTTTCCTCTTGCAACAAATATGTCAGATAAGTACAAAAATGTGTTCTCTTGTTAACACAGTGATTAAAATATTGATTGCCCTCCAGATGTCAATTTAGCAGACATTACTGGTCTGCTAATATAGCCAAATAATAAAGCCAAAATGCTGGGGTCCCACTCTGCCCACTTAAAGGTACAATCTTAACACTACAAATGTTTTTTTAATGTGCAAATTACTCACATATAAATTGACTTAAACACATAACCCACATATGCATCAACTCATATTTTATATGGTATTTATATGATGATATTTATATTATTCAGTCAATATTTTACTTCCTAACCTGAAGACATAAATCATGTTATTGTATCTTGAATCTTCAAAGAGCCACTTGAAGCAATGGACATTTTGTCTTTACAGCGTGGAAGCAAAGCTCTGCCACAGACAATGGTAATAATGTTAGTAGTTTCCCGCTTAAGACATTCATCAGTATCCAAGTTTTTTAACAAGGAAGTAGAAGTGAAGTTCAGTTGCAATTAAAAGATATTAAGGCAAATACACAGAACAACTGAATCTCTGGGCACTCCTGCACAAAGGCAAATTCCTTGGATCAAGAGCAAAATTATCTACACCTACTTTGCTGCCAGGGAGAAAAGTGCTAGGATATAAGCCACCCAAAAAGACAGCACAATGAAAACATTCCTGTCATGGTAGACCTTCCAGAACTATGAAAATAAACATTTTAATCACCTTCGCCAATCAGCAGGTTCATCTTCCACCGTGAGATCTGTCTGTACCATCTCCTGTTTCAGTTCTCCGATTTCTGAGGCAATTGTGTCAACGAGCTAGAAAGGGACAAAAATAGTATGACATCAAGTGAGTGGAAGAGGCGTGGAAAAGGAGCAGGGGCAAGTTTAGTCACCAGAGATCACAAACTTTTATTTTTTTGTAAAATCACATCCTATTTGGACTTCCCCTTACAAAGGAACAAGTAAGGGTTGGGGCCACATATAATGGTTCTCAGAGGAAGAATAACTCCTGTTTTGTGCCAGTACAAAACCTTCCAGGTTGGCTGCCTTTTTATTTAAATGGATTAAATTTGCAGCCTCTATGTATTATACAACACCTTATAAGAACTAAATTATTCGACTCTTTGCAGCATTTACTTTCTCAAATTAAAAAAAAAAAATTAGAAGAGTTCCACCTGCAAGAGTTCTATTTCAGAGGGGACACTAAGCCATCATTACAATACCGTGGAGGATGAAAAGCAACAAAGCAAGAAGGGAATGGGTGGCAGCTTTTCACATTAGGTTTTGGACTCCACTTGAACACAGCAATTCAATTAAAAAAGAATTGCCTTGTGACCCTTCAGCTCAGGTGGAACACCATGCTAATTCTGGGTAGGAGGGCAAAAACTCATTTTAAGGCAGGCAAGATTAGCGTTAGTGCTGTATCCCGAGAAATGCAGAATTTGCTAGCCAGGGTTCTGGGAAACATTTTGTTAGGCAGAAACCATCCATGAAGTTTGCAAAGCATGCTCTCTTGAACACAACCTTTGTAGCCAACGCATCACGTTTGCTTGACATGCCACACCACAACAGCCTACAAACCCTAGCAGGGTTCCCTCTCTCCTGCCAGGAGGGAACCTAATGAAAGGTTTGTAGTGATGCAGTGATCTCTACCACCAGCCCTGCACATCACAGCAAACAAAAACCCTGGCACAGGAAGCAAAACCAGCTTTGCAGTCCAAGTCAGAACAGCCTTCACAGTCACCCACAAGGTATGAGCCCGAGTCTCATTCAGGGCAGGCAACTCACTACAGCAGCATTTTCAAAGAATCAGTTCAGTTTAGGCATCATCTTCCTAAACTGCTATATTAGAAGTTTCCTCCACTTCAGGAATTCACCCTCTCCTTTGCTGTGCAGCATTATTCCAACCAATTCAAAAGAAGTTTTAGTCTCGGCTTACAACTGGCCAACTCAAATAAATAAACCTTATGTAAGAATGAATTACCATTACCCACACCATGAGGGCTTCTTTTTGTCCAGGTCATAGCTCCCAGTGTTGGAAATGACACAAAGTTTAAAATTTTTTTAATATAACTTTAGTCAGGGATTTTGTTCGCCTTTGCCCAGGAAGAAAGGAATTGAAATTTGTTTTTGAAGGACTGTTTCACCACTTGAGGCCTGATGAGCTTAACATCTCAGCAGACTGGGATTACCACAGAAGATACACAAAAGATAACAACAATTAACAAACATCAACTCCAAACATCATCCCTGGCATGGTCAGAGACACCTGGTCTGGGAAAAGATAAGAGAATGAAGAATGAGAACCTAATTTACATGGAAGGCAAAGAGATCAATGACCAGTAGGAAACCAAATACTGAGAACTGTGTAACTAGGGACCAAGGAACATTGAACCAATGAATTTCTCTGGGTTTTGACTGTGTAAGTATGGGAAAGATCTAGTAAAGAATTATGTGTGATGGAATGATTTCCTCTGCACAACTCGGGCAATGTGTGGATAAAATTATTTCTGTTGCACATCTGGGCCAGAACAATATCCTGGCCAGAATAAAGAAATGCCTAATTCTCTAACACTAGAAATTATTGTTGGAGAGTTTTTGCTTTTCCTGTCGTTTCAGTGACACCAACATTGCAAAGATCTTCCACCTGCTGACTCTCAAACACTCCTAAGTCACTGCAATGAGAAGAGGCAGCTGGAGGAACCCACACCATCCTCAGGAAGCAGCTGGAGGAACTCGGGCCATCCTGACAGAGCGGCCTCTCTGCATCCCCTGGAACAGCTGAGTGCTGCTGAGCACAGGTCAGTTCACCCCTCCTTTTGGATAAGGGATGAATCCAGCCCCCACAAAGTCTACATGGACACTGCTGTCCAGTGGGTCTCACTAGAAAGCCACTACATCCCCAATGCGTGGTGTCTGACCATGGCTATGGGCAGCAGCGTACCTTAAGAGTGAGGAATTAAGGTTAGCAGAGCAGTCTTTTCACTGAATTAGCAGTATAACTCCACCTCCATGTGGTGGTTTTGACTGGCCCAAAACATCAGCAAGGTATCTTTAACATCTGAGAGAAATTTAAACCCCTCAGAAGCTGTTGTGGTAGGCCTGAGGAAGTGTTTGAGGGGTGGGGAGTGGCACAGAGATGGCCCCTGTGTGTCCTGAGTGCAAGTTCTGGAAGTTTTTCATCAAGTCCAGCAGAGCCAATCTCTGATGGCTCTGAAGATGATGGACATGCTGCTGGCCAAGCCTGGGCCAATTAGAGATGCTAGTTTCGTGTGGCTAGCACAGTTTTTCCCATGGGAAGTTTTCTTGTGTTTTTGTAAATAAAGATAAAGTTTGGATGTTTTGGAACAGTGTCCCAGAACTTGGGCAGTGCAGGCCTGGCCAATCAGGCCTGGGGGAAGGCTTCTGACTGACCAATCTGGGTGACTTTTGAGAACTCTATAAATGTGATGAAATCAAAATAATAAAGGTCATTCCTTCTTGCCACCGAGAACCGATGCATTCATTACTCTGCTAGCTGCTCAACAGCGACAGTTTCGCCTCTGTGAAAACACATTTAAGAAGAAATCAAAACAAGGTAGGCATGCACTTCTTTTTAGCTAGAAGAGGAGGAGGTGAAGGGAGAACATCATGGAGACACCAAGGTCAGTGAAGAAAGTGGGGGAGGAGGTGCTCCAGGCACCGGAGCTGAAAACCCTCTGCTAGCTGTGGCGAAGACCATGGGGGGTGAATAGGAAATGAGTTCGTAAGAGGGAGGGGGTGAGTGAACAAAACGGTGTGTGAAAAGTTTATTTTTACCTCTCATTTGCCCTCCAACTCTGTTAGGTAATTAAATCACTTTGCAACTTTAAGTTTTGGAGCCTGTCTGCCCTTTTTCTCTTCTGTGTGCCCTGCCATCAGTGTCCTATCTCATTTAACTCATGAATTTAGTGTATGTTTAACAGGTTTTTTTCCTTTCCCCTCTCCTGCACGTCTGCAGCAGGAGAGAGCCAGGGTTCCTGACATTTAGTCAGGGTCAAACCCTGACACTCCACTGCTACATGCACTGGTCAGCCTGTCCAGTCTCCTTCTGCAGGGCCCGGGGACAGCAATGAAAGCAGAGAAATTACTCCCAGCTCCTTCCATTTCATGGAACATGGTAAAACCTAAGCCCAGTCACACAAAAACCTTAGAGACAGTCAATCAGAATAATAGAGCTGGAATGGGACATCCAGTAGTCTTCAAGGGACTGTTCTGAAGCCATTAGAAAGGGATTTGGTCAGCTCTGTGTAACAACAGATGTGTCTCTTTCAGCAGCTTTCCTTCAAACACCAGCTACTCAAGATTCAAGCAGAGCAAGACAGACTGCTTGGCAATTTCCTGGACATGCACAGAGAGAAGTTGACCAGGAACAAGGGGAGGGCGAGGTAATGCTGCAGCCAGCTCTGGGTGTGTATTTTCCCTGGTGGGGAGCAAGGTGACCACCAGAATGGTGGTCAGCAGAGCCAATTGCAGGCCATCAGAACAGGTGAATTTATGCATTGCCAGCAAAGCATCCCTTCAAAGCTGCTTCAGCTGGCAACCGTGTCAAAACTGAGGTGCTCCTCCCCATGAATCAGCTCTGCACAAGGAGCTGCTCTTCAGGGGGCACCATTACCTTAAGTCTTTGCATATATAAGACCAACTGTGGCCATAAAGAGCCATCACAGTGGTGCATGTGCCCTGTTCTCTGACACATGTACACAGACTAATTGTCAAAGGCCAACAGTCTGCACAAAAAAGGAGCTTTTCAGCACCTCTCCCTGCAAAGCATACCATGTATGAGCTCTCCACAGAAGCATCCATGTGTTCTCAGCCACCTCTTCCACACCTGCCTTGCTGTGTCACTATCTGGCTGTCAACTGACTTAACTGTGTTAGTGGGCTTTGACCAGAGTTGCGACAAAACCCACCCCTCTCCCACAAAACGAAATCTCTGGAAGCTATAGCTGAAAATTCTAATCCAAACTGTACTAACAGCAAAGTAATCTTAATGCTTTTGAATTTGCATGCCTGCCTCCAAGAGAACTCTTCAGAAATTATCATTCCTGAGAGGAATTCTTCCATGTTTAGCAACTTTGCTTCTATTTCTAGAGAGAACTTAAACAAAATGGCATGTTTCAAGCAGCCTTATGCTCACGTTCTATTCTACAGGCTAAATTTCTTGAGTATACTACATATCCTCCATGACAAATCAGTCTTCCCCTAGTCTCTGAAAAGTCAATATATGCTGGACAAGGAAACTAGGTCAAACTGTGACATCAAACCCTAAAGTGTCCTGTGAAGTTCCCCAGGATGAAACACACACCACAACCCAACCAGGACTTATCACCCACCACCATGTACTCCACCTGAGCTAAAACGTTAACCTCTAGGAAGAAAGCCCTAATTTTTTTCTAAAACAAACCACCAATATTTTCTGCAATTTTCAACTAATTTTCCTGAAATTCTCTTTAATGACAAAAAGAAGTTGCTCTTCTCTCGATTTAAAAAAAGAAAGTCTTACAGAGTTGCATCATTTGCATATCCTTGCTATTACCTGACACATACTGTTACAACAGCATTTTTCTATCAAATATCCTAAGGTGTACTCATGGTTTTATGACAGCCTTTCCCAATACGTAGGATCAATTAAACTTCTGGTGATTATACAGTGCATGTGATGCATGCATGATTAGCATTACACAAGATGAGCTGTTAACAACACGTTTCTACAGAATGCAGGAAGGATCCTGCATGTGTACTATTATTAGCTCCAGCCCTGAGGAAACAAGCAACAGAAAGAAGGTTCTGCCCTTTTAGTGCAAGGCTAAGAATATCGGGATTCTTTGAAGAGATTTCTCTATTCGCAACAAGTGTGGTACGTCTTTGGCTGGAAATAATGGGCAACCTCACCCCTTTGTTTCAACAGACTTGAAATCAAGTCGGTAAGAGGCAGTTTCAAAAGGAAAATGTAACTGAAGTGGATGGATACATTTGTCAGAGGCCACTGTTAGTGTAAAACAGCATGTATGAATCCAAAGGTTTAAAAAGTAATCAGAAGAAATCTGTAGTGAAACTATTTATGTCTGTGAAATAGATGTTACCCTGCTATGCTATAGAAAGACAAGGTTTACCTGAAAAATGCATTTGGAAGTATGACATCTCAGGTGGTTAATTATTTAGTACCTTTTTAAAAAGCAAAATTTAAATGAGATCTTATGTAACATGATAAAATAGCTATTTTCGTGTCTAATGATTTTCCTTTGGAATTTATTTCTGATCAAGCCCTGTTCTGTAAGTTAAAAAGATACTACAGTATAACCACTGTAAACCCAAATAATAATTATGACTCAGGCAGCATGAATTCACATGGCAGCCCAGTACAGTATTGCCTAATCAAATTTATCCCAAACATTAGATTGCCAAATAGCCATGCACTAACTGTTTACATTCCTAACATCCATGAACATCTTAAACCACAACATTTCCTTTCATAACATACCACACTCTCCTTATTGTCAATTGATTCCGAGCTCAACAAAACTGAGCTCAGCTTTTGGGAGCTGGCAAGGGTGACAATGAAACTCCTACATACAGACCACAAACATGGCACCTCAGCACCCCAGCACATGGGGTTTTGCTTTGCATCTTTCAGGACATTGTACAAACAGCAAAAATCAGATCCAGTGTGGTCACCAGAAGCAACCCACTCCCAAGGGGCTTCAGTCACGTTTGTAAAGCTGCTCTGTTGACACACAGATCACTGCTGTGCATCAGGGAAAACACCTGCCCAGGATCAATTAGGATATAGGCAGTGCCTTTCCCAGAAGCCCAGCACAACTACAGCTCTTCTTACCCACTTGACTTGAAGAGTTTCTTTCCTGTTCCCATGAGGAAGACGGGTGGCTATGATTTGATCTCTGTTCCAGGACATTTTTAGAAAAAGCTGTATGACAACCGAATTCCTGCTTTCTGGGTTGAAATGTAAATAAGCTTGTACAGAGAATGAATGAAACTGCCAACATTCTGAGAATGCACTGAAAGAGTCAGCCAAGATGACCATTGCAGAATGTTTCAAAGCCCTGAGATTTACAAGAGCTTGAGAGGAAAAGGTAAGATGGGTGCTTCTAAATCTGGCAAGGGGGCATGGGCTGAAGACAGCGAGATCAGTATGAGACTGGACAAATGAGCCTCTGCACTTACCACTCCCCCTTCCTGCCAGCATCTCATTTTTCATTCTTTTTGGAGACCTGCATCCTCTTTGGCATCATATCTTTTCCTTCCTGTTTCGATAAGCAGAACGTAGCAATCCTCACAGAGGGCCCTGTGTGGTGAGGTGGCCAAGTGCCAGAGACGAGCTGAACTGGGAATGCTGCTTCTGGACTTGTGCAAGCCTCTGAATACAATCCAATATTTTGATACATGGCTGCAAATTCTGATTATTTTGCACAGTGAGCTATAAATTTTCAGGGCCACTGACATTGTTTGGCATCTTATTCATCAGAAACAAAGTTTTACCCAATGCTTGGTTTTGGAACAGGAAAGCTTTACTAGTGTAAAACCTCTGATGCCAGTTCAGTAAACACTGGAACATTTTGATGAGAAGGAGGATGATTCAGTAAAGAGGACATTTGTCAGAGACATATATTCAGCTCCTTGAGCTATTGAGTCCCAGAATTATCCAAGACTAACCTCATCTTTGCTTCATTTTTACTACTTGCTGGCTCTGAGCATCCACCAATCACAAGGTATAATGAGTCCACAGAATTTAGCCTCTAAAACTACGGACTTCTGACCTGTATAAAACGGGGACAATACTGTTTTTCTTGTGTACTAACAGACAGAAGAATGGCTGTGAGAAAACTAAGAGATGGTTAGAAGCTGCAGCAATGAGAACTACTTAAGAACCGAAAAAAAAATATATAAAGTTGGAATTCCCCACTGGTATTTGTCAGCAAATTTTCTGGCAAATGTTCCTGAGAATGGTAAGATACTTCCTTAAGAGGATTTAAGTGCCCTGAGAATCTGCATACCACCATGGTAAAGGTTTCTTAGGCAACTGCAAAGTAACAAGGACAACATGAGAGCCATATGCAAGTACATTGCACAGTCTGTGCATGTGGGAGAGCATTCTGAAGAATAGATCAGTAGGGACAAAAGGCCATATCTTGAGTACTAGGTCTCCTAAACACAGACAGACAAGACAAATAAAAATAACGTCAACTCTACAAATCTGATGTGCCAAGTATTCTTCTTGCTCACCAGCTCAGCTATAACAAATAAATATAACTGTTGTCATGATTCTACTCACACGGGGGAGGGAGAAAAAGAAGCTAATTTTTCTGTACATACACAAGCCACGCAGGTGCACTGCACACAGGCTGGGTACACTGACTGCCTGCAGCTTCCAACCCAACACCACGTGCTCAGAACCAACGTGGTCCAACAGTGCAACTTCCCAGGCATGGTGAGAGGTCTGGAAGAGTACCTTGGAGGCATCCTTTTCCCTGTCAGCCTGGCCTTAAGAAAATTCAGGACCTTAGTTTCCTAACTGACAGTGTTTCTTGAAATTGCCTGGGCAGACTGCAGACTGCATTTCTAATTGTTTAGAGTAACTGCAACCCCATCATCATGAGCAAAACAGCTGTTCCAGCACCTATTTTCCACACAAGAATTACACAATGAGATCCCAAAGGACTGCACAAAATGACATGGGCACTTGCTTAGAGTCCCACCTGACATCAGGAGTCCTTCAGCATACACATAAGAGGAACTTCTTGGAACTGAGACACTTCTTTACTGTGATTTGAAAAATAGGGCTATTCTCCCTATTTGGCTGTGGAGTGCTGTCAACAAGGCTGAAGCTTGTGCTCCTGAATTATGAGAGGTAGCTGAAGTTGCAGAACTGAGAGGTGGTTTCTGTCACTGGATGACCCTGTTAATTGCTGACCACGGTAAGTGCTGGGCAGCACAAAAGAAAAACACGATGTCACTGCAGCACTGATCGTTTATTTTCTAAAGATTGCCCTAAGGGTAACTTCTGCCCCAGAGGAAAAGAAGGAATGGAAACAGCATCATCGGAGATGGCAGCATTAGTTAGCATCTTTCACTGGAAGAAGCTACAGCTAGTGATGAATATTCTAAGAGACCTAATCATGGTAAGGTAATTCAGTGCTCAGAAGCACCTGTAAACTTTGATTGCTCCTTAAAGCAAAGCCCTGCCCAGCAAGGCAGCCCCTTCGACCCTGGCACACTGCTAACGGGATTCAGTCATCTTTTGAAAACTGCACTGGTAACTCCTACTTCACCTTGGCTTTTTGGGATGCCAGTTGTTCTCAAAATAGGTAAGGAAGTGAAACCAATTTTCAATCTAATAATGGAAATCATAAACCTCTACCACAACTTTAAGTGACACAAATCCAGTTTATGAAGGTTCCAATAATTTTATGCCTGTGCATAATAAAGCTCATGTTCTCAGCATTAGTGGCAAAGAAAGCCATGACCTATTTTACACCAAATATTCTATTCCACGTACAGAAAAAAACAATATACACACGAAATAACTGGGGGATAATCTAGCCACAAATACTGCCTGTAAAAATAAATGCTCAAAAAGTACTTCCCATTTTACAGAAAAGGCTTACTATGTATCACAGAGAGTACTGCACATTCTGCAGTCCTGACTTCACATAAACCCACATACTTTATGTTCTGTACAAATATCCCATTTACCTTAAAGAAACTTCCTCTTTTGTCCAGACAACGGGTTTTCATCGTCAAAGACGACATCTTTCCTGAGAAGACTCCACTGTATGCCTTGATCTCCTAAAAGCAGACACATATTTGTAACAGTTAGTCCAGTCTGTAGGAAATTCCTCTGCAATTCTGAGCCACAGAAACAGTCACAACAAGCCTTCTGCCAAAACCCTTTCCATCAACAACATCATGCCATTTATTTCCTACCAAAGTCCTTACATATCCCTTCAGTCTAATATTTTCCCATAAACTGCTTCAAAAATACAGTGCTACTCAGAGTTCTGTACTTCTCCCTTCTCTTCACAGCTGATCCTGTAGCTGTGAGTAGATCTTAATGTGCTCATTAAAAAAGAATGCTAAAACATAATGATTGCTTTCTTTGTTTACTTAACCTCAGCCTGCAGTACAAACAGAACAAAATGTTAGATGTCCTTACAATCCACTCTCAAATATTACAGTATTAGTAGGACTTAGCAGGAGGGAAAAACAAGGTTTAAAATCACCCACAAGAGAGAAAACACTCTACCATTAAAGTAAAAACCAACAAACAACAACAAAAAGCCCAAACACCCCCCCAGAAAAATGCTGGTTCAAGTTTCTAAAATGCAATTGAGTCATATTCAAGTCAGGAACTGAAGATGAAGTTAGGGAGAAGCTGCATTTTCCACTATCAGGACAATACAACAATGCATCACACGAGGAACACATGGGGGTGATCTCCATCTGCAAGTAGAGCAGTAGACTTCCCCTAAAGTCACAACCAATTCACACCAGTAATTTGTGAATCAGCTTCTGAACTAAGCAGGAATCAGTTCCATGGCTAAAAAGTCCTTCTAGGATTTTTAAAGGTGAGCCTGTAATTGTATTAAAACAGCCTAACTCTTCACCTCACCCACACATTTACCAACCACATAGCAGGGAGCTACAGTGGAAGTTTCAGTTACCAAAATGGCAAATAATGCAAGTGCAAAACATCACAGAGTAGAGATAGAGACACAGCTTCTGATTTGATACAAGCAGAAATTAAAAGTAAAATGGCTGTCAGCAGCAGTGAAAACCAATTTTAGTGGTGCAGAGGGAGATGGGGCAGAACAAAGCAGCTGGGACAGAGAACATTGACAGGTAAAAAACCAAATTTGACACATACCCCACCCCAAGCACACACACGCTTCTGCTTCCCTCTAATACCTTGTGAGAAAGAATTGACACAGCTAAGTAAGATCAAGGCAGAACGAGGAGCTGAAATTTAAAAAAGGGTTAAATGAAAAAACCCTGGCAAGCAAAAGTACATGAGAAAAGTGAGAGGTATAAGCAGGAGAAGAGAAACATTTTCTTTTGGTTTTACCATGTAGCAAGAAGCTTTAAATAGTTTGCCCAGTTTCCAGAGGTCCTACCACTAGAGTACAAGAAAAGGTTACATTTTTCCACTTAGATTCTGGTTAAAAAGCAGCCATGCTAGGAAGCTCAGGAAACTGCCATTTTTCCAGGCAGGGTTTGCAGACTTTAAAGACTGAAAGAAAAATCCTGAATTCTGCATTGTTCTGAAAACCAAACACTAGGGGATAAGCAAGAGAAGACAAAAATCAGAGCTGGAAAAAAAAAATTAAAAATAAAAAAGTCCAACTTGCTTCCAAAATCAGCATATTTAAAGGATACATGCCTGGTGAGGCTCTAAAGAATTGTGAACTGTGTTTCTTTTCCTAGAAGTGTGTCTAAATAACTTGAATGCACCAAGCCCATAAGAGATCATGTTTGGTGAAGCAGGTGGTTTTGCAGGTACTATTAAATGAGTTAAGCTCTGTCTCCTCATTTGCCATATGCATAGTTTTTCCACTCTGGGAAGCATAACAATTTGTTTAAAAAAAAAGTTTTCTTTAGATGAATTCTGGAAAGAGAATTTGCACATGAGAGTCTGAAGGTGGAGGGAGACCCAAGAAACCCAAAAAGAAACTAGAATAAAACTTTAAATTTCCAAGTTGATCCTATTCCATTAATGACAACACCAAATTAAATGACACAGGAAAAACCCCAGATTTAAAAGGAGTTACATTAGAGGGGTATGAGCAAGATACTGCATTTGTACATGCATTTCTAGTCTCAGTTGTTAATCACTTCACTTGCAAACAACAACTCCTCACAGGAAATCTCATGGGTTTTGATTTTTTTTCTCTATTTAACCACAAGGATGTCTGCATGCAATCCTATTACCAAAATAAGACCATGCTGGGATTTTTACATTCCCCACTCAAACATACAGAGGAAGGCAAACACACAAATACACGGTTTGCCCTTCAAAGAGTGGTATGACTCCAGTCAGAAGAAAGCCTCAAATAAAACCACTGTTTATTTCACTTGTAAGAGGTTCTGGAGCTCTAAAGTTTTTCATAACTTCTATTACTGTTACTGTTTATGCAACATTACTGCTATCTGTAGGACCTTAACTCTGAGCCTCAGCTGAGCTCAAACCCCTGCTCTTCTCAGCTCTACACAGCCAGTGAATCAACCCCCACCACCCTTTATGGTTACAGTGTCATCTTAAACTGATTTAGGGTAACCTAAGTAATGTTTCATGTTTGAGTGGGTTTTAGTATTTCTGACTAAAATTAGCATAGTGGGAAACACTGCTGGGGTTTTTTTGTATTTGTTGGGAGGGCTTCTTTCAGGGCAGATACTTATTTTTCACCATCCAATACACAAGAAGACATTAGGGCTCACTGGTAAAATGGATGGCCAGGCTGGGTGCAACACACCAAAACCTGGGGTTGGGCTCCTACCTCGGAGGTGGAAGGTACCTCCACATCATGCAGAAACGACTGCAGAAAAGCAAACCTACTGTCAGGAGGTTTCATTTCTCTACACAGCTGTGCACATCTGAAGCTCATTCAGATCCAAAACTGGCTGGAAAACCACTGCTCTGAAGTAGTCTGTTGAGTTTGGACAGTACGAGGCTGTCAGAAACAAAAAATCTCCCTCCTTTCATTGGAATGCTGGGTAGACAAAGTCAGCAAAACATCTCCTCTTCTGTACCTACTGGAGAGGAGCCTTTTCTCCTCCCTCTGTTTCAGGCACTGAGGCAAAGAGCCTAGACACATTCACCTGGTGCCCACTCAGAACCCCAACTGGAATGCTCATGCCCATGCAAGCTATATGCTTCAAAAAAACCAGGTGCTTTTAATCTTCTTTCTTCCATTCCCTTCTCCTGGTTTTCATTCACACAGGAATGCCAGAGCACCTTTCACATGCCTGTATGCAACCGAGACTTCTGACTCCTCACCAAAACAGCTCCTGCTTTCTCTCTCTACTGCAATTTTATCTGGTTTTTTTGTATGATCTAATATTTAATTTTATATATATATATATAAAATAATAATAATATACTTAATTAGAGCAAATGACCACCTCACTGGACTTCTCAAGACCTCACCCTTTAATCCTCTTACTCCAATCTTGCTTTTACAAAGCAAAACATCCCAGTTTCTTCAGCCACAAGTCCTGGCAAAGATGAGACTGTCTGTATGCCTCCCCTGAGCTCAGCCACAGCAATCTGAGGAACATGAAGTCCCTGCCCACAATCCTCCTTACCACACCTCTGCTCAGTGCAAGCTTACCAGCTTCCTGCTCCTTAGCTCCTAACTAGGATTTTTGATCTTTTGGCTAACCTAACAAGACCTGACTGAGGAAAGGAGTCTAACACTGACAAAAAGAAAGCAGAAAGAGACTTCATGTATGCCACCACTGAAGGAAGAGATCTGCAGCCTTCCTTTTGCTGGTTGACCCATAGAATTATCACCTTTTTTTTCCCCTGTATTTTAAATGTAAGTTAAGAAGAAACTCAATCTGCCCTCTTTCATTCTCCACCTATAAAGGCAATGCAATCACTCAGCACAGACTCTCACAGAGACTATCTCACGCAAATTAAGAAAGGGTTTTACTGTTTTGCAGCCAAGAAGAAACTGAAGTAAACAGAAGAAAACATCAGTCCCGACCTTAAACATAAGCTGGCACAGGTCAGCTGATATCAGAAGACTAATGCTGATTGCTACCTGTCAGTGTGTTCCCTTGGCCAGCAGTGGGGTGCAGGTGGAATACAGAAAAGCATGGAAGGTAGGTAGAAGCTACTACAGATGTACTTGTAAAACCTATGGTGAATTAACATCAAATTACAATAAATTTTTATAGCAATTTATAAATACATAGTATTAAAACAAGTAAAATATATTTGATGAACCCATTTTCTGGTGGGTTTAAGTGAAAACTAGAAACAGGAAGAATCAATACATTTTACTTAACTTAAAAAAGTAAAAAAACCCACCCTGCTCAAATGCAAGTCTACACTTGACAGTATGCCAAGAGATATACACAGAACTTCAGATTTTCAGCAAATGTAATCATCCTCATGCATTTCATTTTCCTGTTCTAGCACATTTACACAGTCCCACGGAGCAGGCTGTGCTCATCTCTAACCTACAAAGTTCTGGTTTGTCCAATTACTCTGACCTTATCTGAATCTTGGCAAAATGAGACTTTTCCTTTTGAAAGTATTTCCTCTGAGAAGCTGACTGCAAGCCTCCTTCCAGGAACATAGATACAACTGAGCACAGTATCACTTTGAAAATCTATCAAATAAGACCTTCAGTCTGCAAACTGTCACTGGTGCCAGGATCTGGCAGATCTCTCAACTCAAATGTTGCATTGTGTTAACACAGCTGTATCCACAAGCAAAATGCGAGGGGATTATGTAAAAAGAAATTCTAACTTCCATCATTCTTCTGGCTGCAGAAAGGGTTTACAGTCTTATTTCTTCTTTTTTTTCTTTCTTTTTTTTTTTAATTTAAGTAATGCAAGGGCAGATTACTTGTAGAAAACAAGACATACAGCAAAAAAGGCGAGTCACTCTTTACACACTGGTGTATTTTTGTATTTTGCCATTTTAATTAAAGAGTTTAAAAACCCTTGGAAATAACAAAAATTCCCTGACCCTTCCTTCAAGCACTCTTTATACTTTTATTTTTACTACCTGAATATGATATGTTTGTGTGAGCTACTCCCCTAAAGAAAGGCACCAGTATGATGCCAGGGAGTACTCAGTCAGTATCTCTACCCCTGAGGTAAACAGATCTTACAAAGATAGGCATTTCCTACACATGTAGGCAGAATGGCCATGAACGACTGTTTGCAATCCTTTCCAGGAAACAATATTGTCTTCATAAACTGCAAAGGAAACATAAATATGCAACACTCCCGAACTTTTCAAAGGCAATGAGGAGGAAGGTCACAGGTAAATTATCGATGCAGCTCATCCTGCTTAACATAACAATGCTGTTAAATCACAGACAGCTCTCCAAGGCCGACTCCACATCAATAACCATTAAGCCACGAAGTTTCAGCCACTGCTCAAGAAACTGCCCACCTGGACAGACTCACCTTCAGGGGCTGCGACCCAGTCTGTGCACCAGTCACGGCATCATTACCGGGGACAGCCTAAAGAGGGAACATCACTGCCAAAGTCACCCACTGATCTTTTTACATCTGGTTTCAGCCACTCATCACTCCTCCCTCAACCAATCTTTTGCCTGCAGACTTATTTCTCCCCGCTAATTCCAGATCCTACTAACTTGGCAGCCTTTTAAGAGACTAAAGGATAAAGAGAAATTATTACTTTGAACTTGTTTCAGCACAGTACTCACAGGAGAAGTTTTAAGTCCCATTAGATTTTGGGCAGATCTACTGTCTCACTCCCAGCTGTCTACCCACTTATTTTATCTATGAAGCCATAAATTCAGAAATGGAAACATCTGAAAATCCCATCTGAAAAAGGCACAAGAATCAGCCTGACTGCTCCAACCAACACGATCAGACATGGCATCACTCTTTCCAGCAGGAGCAAATAGTTATGCAAACACTGAATGCCTCAGAAAACCCAATCCTAAAACTTTGCTGAGCAGGACCCACTACCAGGAGAGCTGTGTTTGCTGCTAGCGTTGTGTCTCTGTACCCCTTCCCAAGTTTCTCCTCTCTCTCTTCCACTAAACACCCACTTCCTGCTTGCTCCCCATGGCATACTTTCCACATTATTGAAAAGGAATAAAACCCCAAGTCATTTCCTCTGGCACAGCACTTAGTCATGGAGGATACTACCAAATCTCTTATAAGAGAATGATTGTTTCTTGATACATTCATGTCTTGTTTTTCCTCTGGAAATGTTAGAGAAATACATTTAGGAGGAGATTGGCTTTGATTTGGATAACCTTTCAGAAGGTTTCTATTCTTCCCAAATCCCCTGGCCTAGATACCTCACAAAACCTAGCATTTCTTGCAGTATTTCTGTAATTTCCACTTACTATTCCTGCCAAAACCACTGAATAATAAAAATAATAACATTCACAAGTGTTTTCAAACATCTTAAGAAACTTTTAACATTGAGCTGAACTTCCTGGAAGAAGCAAGAAAAAGTAATTGCTTGAATTACAATACTAGCTTCAAAGTCTAGACAAACCCCAGAATTTAGAGCAAAATTTTAATGCAGAGGGCGATGGGGTTCAGCACCTGCATCTAGATGGAGATGCACAAGACAACCACCTGCTGGGCTTGACGATGGGTTATTTTAGGCACCTGGGAAAAGCATCTCTCCCCTGTACCATGAATGCCAGAGCAGGAGGAGGGTTTCAGTGCTCAATTCCTGGCTCTTACCTCACAGCCCAACAGAGGCATCAAAACAAAGCTCTGACCACACCACTGCCAGAGGTGACAATCCTCCATGCAAGGGGGAAGGAGGCCTGACTTCCTGATGGTTCAGAAAGCCTGAACATGTCTATCTACTCTCATATTTCCATGATCATAGAACTGCAGAATGGCTTGGGTTCAAGGAGATCTAAAAGATTCCAACCCCCTGCTGTGGGCAGTGACACCTCCTGCTATCCCAAGTTCCTCCAAGCCCTGTCCAACCTGGCCTTACACATTTCCAGGGATGGGGCAGCCACAGCTTCTCTGGACAACCTGTGCCAGGGCCTCCCCACCCTTATAGGGAACAATTTCTTCCTGATATCCAATCTGAACCTAAACTTACTCTCAGTGTGAAGCCACTCCCCCCTATCCCACCTTAAAATATTTCTCTGGTGTGGTGGAGTATTATATATATCAAAGCTTGTGCTCATTTTGCTCAGTGTTTCCAGAAAAGCTTCAGCTGATCTCCAGTAAGAGCAATTCTCTTTTCGGAGCTAGGGAAACACAAATTCTTTAGATAAATTCTTCTTCACGTAATTTGTTGAGAAGGATTGCATTTGTTTACCCAAACTGTCATCAAAACTGAAAGCAACACACAAATGGGAAAAAAAGGCAAACAAATAGAAAAGTTGTTTGACCTTAAAAGTAAACATTACCCATGGATTACAGGATAGAAAAGTGATCTTAAAAGAGCTGCAAAAGCTGTGATTGTTTTTAACCCCCAAGTATCTTTTAGGCTCTTCACTATTAAAAAAAAAAAATCAAGTGTTAAATAGTTTGTACACCACTAAACAATGACAAAACAAAGCTTCTTTCAATTCAAATGCAATGGCACTTTCTAACTGTGTTTGTTACAGCACCAATATGCTTAAAAGGTAGGGCCATTTGCTGTGCACCTCAGCTTCAGCACAGGATGAGGCATCAGGGCAATGACTAACCAGAGAACAAACACTCTTTATTCTGGTGTTGACCTTATGCTCATCTGCCATGTGCCACATTCGAAAGATAATATATAAATTGTGCCACTGATCTAATGGCTTAGCTATTAACTAAGGAACCAGATCATCAGAAATGCACCACACTTGTTTTTCACTGGGATAGCTCCCAGTGACAGCAGCTGCTCATTCCCAGTACACATGCTGCTCTTCCTCAGAGCAGAGAAAGTTAAGGCTGTTAAATACAGAGTACTTTATTTCAGCCAAGTCCACAGTAAAAGCTAATGTTTGAATTCCTTAATCAATACTGTTAAAACATAATGACCTGTGACACTTCTCCACTCAACCTCTAGCATTAGTTAGGAACAATTTCACCCTTTCTTCTTTATTCACACTTTTAGCGTATTAAATGAAATAGTAGTTTTGTGAACCACAAAAATTCAGGCTTACACCAAACGCTACAATCACAGTATCAAGGAGACTAATCTAAACACTGTGGCATCAGCTTTTTAAAAGAGAAAGATGTTTTGGGATTTTGGGAAGCATATGTGCCCTCTTTGGCCCGTGCAGGTCCCCATTAAGACAAAAAGAACCAGTACTTAATGCACTCTCACGATTTAAGAAATGGACCTCAGATTTGGTAAGAACTTTTGATGTGTAATTAGTTTTTGTTTCCCATGAAAATTGGGAACAGTACTGCCCTGCATCAGAGGGTTTTCTCAAGGAGTAAACCACTCAGCAGTGGCAATTTCAGACACTGCATTGATGGGGGTGACCCACAGGAACCCCTCATTGTCACCAAGGACACGTGCAGAGGACAGAAAGGTGTGATCAGAGGAGGGGGAGAAGGTCCCGAGCTCCTGATCAGCCTGGAGGAAGGGCTGGACTAGCTGAACTCCAGAATCCCCTTCCAACCTCTGGTTTTTGCAAAGTCACAAAGCAGGGAATGGGGACGTATGTGCTGGGGAGGTTTGGTTTTTATTTTTGATGGGGTTTTGGCTTTTTTTGTTTGCTTCTTTTGCAATACCAAGATATCAGAGGAAAAACATGAATTTTTCTTACTCAGTTTCACACAGTGGTGGGAACACTCCACCACTCCAAAACCCATTTTCACTTTTCATCACACATGAATTGCGACATTTGCATAACCCAAGAGGAAGCATGAGGTCAAAAAGCATAATATCAGCTAAAATAATTAAAAAATCAAATAAAATAATTTTAAAATTAATCATTAATAAAATTAAAAAACTTTTAACTTTGCATTTCTTAGCAAATGATACACACCTGAGCACACACATACTAGCCAGGTGAAAAAACATCTAAACTTGGAGCAAACAATTTAATGTTTGGAGCCACATATCAGAAGGAATAAGAAAAATCTGGATGTATGTTTTTTACAGGGACAACCTGGCTAAACAAACCACAATGATTATTTATCTACCACTGGTAAATGTTTAAAAATACCCTAGCACCTCACCTAGTAACTGATATGCAAACATTTATCTAAGTTTAAATAAATGGGGAAAAGTTACAGTGACTGAACCTGATTTTTCCCCTCCTAAAGTAAGTACACTAAGTATTCTGGGGCAGCTAGTGTAAAGTCACTGAAATCCTTGGACCTAGAAAGGATTAATTTTCAATATTCCTGTTTAAGAATGCAAAACATTCCCCATACTAGATCACACCAGGTCAGCACCAAGGGACTAACTTGAGGGCACTCCAGCTATGCAGGCATGGATTTGCTTTCTGTTCAATAACAATTGTATTTGCACATCATTAGTTATATTTGCACAAGTGCTTTCTGACCAAGAGGTTAATGTAATCCAACAGACTGTACGAGCAAGATCACATGAGAGGTTTTTTTTGTGGTTGCACTGTTTATTTTAAACAGCTGGACATCAGACATGATGGACAGTTTGCTTCTTTACTCACTCAGCACTGACTACCAATTTTTGAAGAACGTTATCGATTGCTTTAAGAACCACTTTTTGTAGCACTCTTCCAATGTGGTTCCCCACTCTCAAGGGTGCACAAACATAGCAAACCATGAGGTTGAGTACCACATAAAAGATTTATTTCTCAATGAACAAAAGAAAATCTTTTCACTAGAAAAACTTGAAAAGAACAGTGCTTATGTCTTGATCTATTTATTTTGCTTTATGCACAGAAGAGACTCCAAGGAAAATCTTGCATTAATTAAACCAAGGTCACTGCTCTCCACACAAAGATGACCCATGTATATGCACCAGACAGCAGAACACTTCTACCTGTGGCACAGTTTTTACTGCCCTAGACCAGCTTGGATCCACTGGCAATGAACAGATAAGCTGCCCAGTGTAGAAAGTTTGCATTAATTGTTTGTCTTGGCTGTGGAGACAGGCTTGGGAACTGGGGTAGCCCCAGTAGGGACTTGACACCTCCTGCACCACCACAGCACAGCATTGCTAACCTGTATTATGTAGAGGGAAAGCCACCACTGGGTTCAGAATGTGTCATTTGTTCCTGAACCACACTTGGACTATAGAGACTGGAAAAAGCAGCCTGAGCCACGAATGTGTGCCAGTTCACTGCTGCACAAGTGTGCCAACACAGCAAGCAGGATAAACCCAAAGCACAGCATTCTCACTGGCCTGTCAGCTGTGCCATATACACATCATAGGAGATGGAATGCCTAGACAAAATGCCTACTCTTATTTAGTGCTCCTAGGAGGTTAAAAACCAAAACAAACCCACAAATCAAATCCTGGAGAAAAAACAAACTCAATTTGCACAGTCTTTATTTCTTGCCTCTCTGAGGATCTAGTTAGGGGGCAGAGGGGAGACATGAAAAGGGCAGTGCAACAGTTCTTCAGAACAAAGTCTGCAGATAGCATAATGCAAGATATTGCCACTACCTGACCTATCTGGAAAAATCAGGAGGTAATTTTAAATCCTCAAAATCATTTCAGACACCTGTACATTCCTCATAATGATCAGGTCTATCAGACCAGTTATAAAGAGTGACTGTTCTATAAAATCCATGCACCACTTTGACCAACTATGCTCTGTATTACTAAGTTTTCTTTTTTTTCATACAACTACTGAACTACTGCTTATCTGGAGGACTGGGGAGGTGGAGGGATTCACCTTGGAGATGTTTTCTTTTTGAGGGGCAAGGTAGTTCCAAATATTCAGAATCTACAATTTACTTTCTAAATATATGTTCACCAAACAAAAGAGAAAAGTCAATCACAACATATGACTCTAATAAACAGTCTTAAATGTTTCTTCTTCCAGCCTATTTCTTTATAGAAAAAAAAAATTAAACAGTGAAAACAAGAAAGTTATGACACACACCAATGAAACCCAGGAAATTCAAAGCTGAAGGCTGTTGATATATTTGTCTCTAGCTAATTCCATTCCTCTTCCTGTTTTTTATATATACACCACGGGACTGGCAATGTCAGCCTCAAACAAGCTTCCTGGCTTGGGTCCCAGTCTGTGCAACTTTGAAGTCACGTAAGCACAGGTCACCCTTCCTGTATTCATGGTGCTCTTCTTGATCCTCCTTCTGAGGACAATTGTTCCCTCTGACTTCTCCCTGCAACTTTTCCCTCTGATAACCCTATCACCTCTTGTCACAGCTGACTCATATATTCACCAGCAGTGCAAAGGCTACTGCTGCTTTCCCAACCCCCTTCCCTTCTCCCATCATGTTGCTCATCACTAGCACTATCCTCTTACTCTGCTTATCCTGAGCAGCTCCAGACTCCCCTACCACTGCCCTACACCCAGCTTTCCTTCACTCTTGCAGCAGAACCCCTGGGGTTGAAGCCTCATGACTTTGTCAGCTTCTTTCCCTGTACCTGTGAGGTTTCCATCCACCAACCCAATCCTCCTGTTTTCACTTTTCACTATTTTCTACTTCCTACTAAAGTTCCTCTCCTTTTCTACCCCCTTTTCTCAAGCCATCTGCATAACGATCCTGGGCAGACAGGATTTCATATTCAGAGCATGAGGACAGTTTAAGCTGGGAGGGGCCCAAAGATCATCTAGTTCCAACACCCCTGCCATGGGCAGGGAGACCTTCCTCCATAAGGTGGACACCATGCATGCTCCTCAACACCTTCACTTCACACAGGTTTGAGCAGCCTCCTCATCCCTTCCCTTCTTCCATCACATTTGTATTTAAGAAGGTGGACCAAGATCATCACACCTAATAACTCTCCTAGCTGCTTCTTTCCTCCAATCCCTTGAAGGGCCAGGACATTTACAAGTAAAAAGGGAGGAATTGATGCCACAGCACCAACTGGCTCTAACACTAAGGAGAACAGCTTAAAGCCTCTCCCAGGCTGTCTTCTTCCAGACTAGGAGGAATGAAGGTCCTCCCTAGGTTTTGGGATGAGAGTTTTTCCCTCCTCTATCTTCTTTTTGATCCCCTAGTTGAATAGAGCATATCATCATAGCCAAACTTTCCTTCTCAGCAGCATCAAGAGTCACATTAAGACCCACTTGATTACAACTAAAAAGTTTCTCCCTACTTGCTGGATTAATGAGTTCATAGAAACTCCTAGCAGGGGAACTCCTGAAGAAAGAAGCGTGGGTGTTTCGTTCTTCTCTGTTAGTTTGCTTGTGTAAACAATTTGTTTTTTCTCTCCTGGGACAGTATGTTATGAAAAAGGCTTTTTAAAAGACAATAAGCCTAATTTGTTGAAATGGTGAAACTGAGTCCAAGTACTGCCAAAAGCAGACCATTCCAAACACACTGGTGACTCCACATATTTACTTGTGGAGGGGTACGTTATGCACATAGATCAGACAGAGTCTGTTGGTGTAACTTTTTTTCTTTCAGATCTGAACCAAATGCAGTCAAACACAGAAAGTAAAGCAGCAGTCAGATGACAGGCTATTTCCTAGGTTTAATACACTGGTACCAAAAGATTCCCATGACTGCCAGCAACAAACATTGGTAATCATTGTGTATGGGGAGCTCAGACTAAGCATAGTGAATACATGTTTACTTGGTCCTTTTACAAATGAAAAATTAAATTGTTTAACAGCTAATAAATTCCATCACTCTCATTCTGCAGATGATAAAGAAGAAGCTGCCAATAGGTGAAAATATTTCTGAGGTTACATCCCACAGTTTCAGGACTTAACACGGCATTAGTTTATTGCTTCCACATCTGGTGCCAGCTATTTTTATGCAGCTTCTCTGTATAAATTCAACAACACGGAAAAAAACCCTTCCAAGTCTATCTTAACCACTCTTAAAATAAACACCAACAAATCCATTACTGTCTTCTGTACCTCAGCTATGACATATCCTCTGCACAAACACAAACCCATGTCTCTGGGGAGTCACAAATCTCTTGAGTAACTTGACCTGCTGTAACTGAATTAGGGGAACTCAATCCAGCCCTAAAATTAAACTTTTTGTTCCCAGTCAGTCTGCCTTTTTTCCAAAACCATAGCACTAAAAGGCAAATCAAGGAGAAAACAAACATCTTCCACAGTTTGTGAACCATGACCTCATGTGGTCAGGACTGCTGTCCTGTGTCTCTCTCTGCTTGCAAAGTCCTGTTCCAGTGCCTACTGGAGAAGGTGAACATGAACAATGCCCAGCAAGGAGCTGGCATCAGCTTCCCCCTAAAGACAGAAATCAAGTATTTCCCATTATTTGTCCCAAGCTCTTCACACAAGTCAACTGGAGCTGCCCAGAAAGACCCTGCTGAAGCTAATATCCCCTGCTCCCCAGGTAATTAGCTGGCATTTGATGCCAAGTATCCCCTGAAAACAAGGAAAGCATAAGGCTGGCCCCCTCTTCCATGCCTTCCTTCACCTGCCCAATGGTTTGTTACACTCAGCCAGGCTTCCTAATGCTCCTAAGGGTTCAAGCAGGAGCAAAGCTCCCTCACTAACATTTAAATCAGTTTCCACTCTGGAACTCCCTTTCTTCTTCATGCTCTGTCCATCCTGCCAGTGACATTTTAGCCTAAGCTGCCTACCACTGCTTCCATGTACAGCAAATACCAGCAACCCTGTGCTACCAGCACTATAGAATTCTGCAGTAAGAGCTCCTTGCTTGAAACCTGCATGTTCAGTGAACTTTTGGCAATTTCTGCTTGTTAATCTCTTGATTGGAAATGGATTCCAAGCCCAGCAGCACCTTCAAACAGCCGTCATGCCTCTGAGCACCTTGCCACACAAAAGCACCTCTCTCCAATCTTCTAAAGTACACAGTAAATTCATTCAGAAACTTTGCACTAACACCTTTCACACCTACACATGAATTACACTATCATACTCGGGCCTGGAAAAGTAACAGCTCAATCTGCCATTCCATGACCACCAAGGCTGCAATGTAAGAAACTTGCACAAAGAAATTACAATTTAGCCAACTGCCCCAGACATTTACATGCAGCCTTGGAAGATCTGACCTGTAAGTGATGACCACCCTATGTGCAATTTGGAGTTAGCCTACACATTCAAAACACAGGCTCAAAGACTAAACAGCACAGGTGCTTTGCTGAACTGGATCTGAAACAGGAAGATCTAAGGCCCTGCTGGGGTGAATGACTACTTGAAAGGCAGACAAAAGACCATAGCCTAGACATGTGTTTAAATAGCCAAAAAAATAACCATATTGCCTTCAGTTAAAAACTGGCCAGCTTGAGACAAAAGCATTTCAACTGACAACCTGGTTTCTGTGTTAGCCATCAGACAGCAGATGAATAGAAGGAAAGGATTCCATAAAATGCTGTAAGGATTCCACAAAATGGCTGAACTTTGCCAAAACTTTACATGAGCTACTCTTCTTTGGGTATTGTACATTCAGACTAAAATGGGGTGTACTACAGATGTCAGAGACCATGTATACGACCTCTGAGTGACAAGGCCTGATGTTCTATTTTTGTCTGGACCTTTACCTAATTTCCAGAGTTAAACATTATCTGTTGGCCTGAATTAGCTTTTTTAACAAAATGCATCAACTGGAAAAAGCATGAACAGAGAAAAACGGATAGACCATTCATAGCTAAAATTAGATGAGTATGAACACCTTGCTGGATGGAGAGCTTACAGGCAATGAGCTGAACCGACAATCTACCTTTCTTTAATTTCTTGTCCTTCGAATGCACCAGATTTCAGTAAAATGTTCCAAATGAAGATTCTTCACTAGCAAAATGAAGGCTGTCTTGCCATTTTGTTGGACCCAAAGGCATGCTCTGCCTCGACATATGGCAAATGCCTGTAACCCGTGTTACAATCCCATCCCTGCCAGCAAAGAAAATTTTCCCATAGACAGAACTGTGCAGGGAACACAACATCCATCTGCACGTGGGAACTGGAAGGCCTAAAACCAAAAACCAAAGGAATCTTCCCATCATGGCAGTGCATTGCCTCCTAGCAGCAGTTTTAACCAAAGTGATGAATACACGCCTTTGTGAAGGAAAAGGTGGTATGAAGCAACATCTTGATATTAAACTACTTTCTTCAATTCACTGCTTCCAAGTTAGGGTCTCAATGCAGCAATACTCAGTTAAACATACTACCTAGCTAACCACAAGGCTGAGGACTGCCTTAGTTTTACATTCTGTACTCTAGTGATGCAACCAAAAGCCTGCCAGGAACATTATTGAGATTATTAGAATATTCTTCTAGACATGATTAGAACATTAACTACCGAAAAACAACTCTCACCCACTGTATGTTCTTAGGACACATGAAACAACAAAAAGCAACACACAGAGTATCAGAGGAACTGTCACAGTATTGTCCTGAAACAAACCTTAATTAAAAGGTTGAATTTAGACATAGTTCTCATGGTGCCACAGTAAAAAGGAAAGAAAAACTGCTTCCTCCAGCTCACTATGGAGTAGTGAGCAAAGGTTCTCCGCAACACAGCAAACTGAAGGCCACCAGCAGCCCGGAGGGTAGCGGGTGTGTCTGCCAAGAGGCTGTGCACATGGGAATGCACTGCTCCAGTAAGGATCCAATCACACAGGATCCACCTACAACACTTCTCTGGCTTCAAGAGCTGCTGTTAACCACATGGAAATGCACCATAGCTATCACGGTGTACCACCATAAGTGATAGCTAGCACATGCCCAGTCGCTCATTAAATACCAATGGATGAAAAAGCATTTTTCATATGGACATCAAAAAATGAACCTGCACTATAACAAACCAAATATTTACTTTGGCAGATCATAACTTAGCAAAGAATTTGCAATAAATCTAAACATTAAGGGGACATACTGCAAAACAGATGCTGAGAATATCTTTGTAGGGATTCCTGCCAAAGTGGAGGAGCTGTGCATCTATCAGTACAACAAACATGAATCAAGAATTTTTATGGAACCACTAAATAGAAACTTTGAACTATCCAAAGGAAAGACAATTGCTCACTTGATGGTGAACTCATTTTTTCCTCTGCTAAAAATTCCAAGCAGTACAGTTTGCAAAGGAGGATGTACTACATAAATAAAGAACACCAATACAAATTAGAACTGAGCATTTCTATCTGACTTCTCAAAGATAAGTTTCTAAAATTCCAATTACTTAAAAGCATTTTACAAAGACTTCAGCAGCAATTCCCAGCTCTAACACACATTCAGAGAAACACTTCAGGATGAGTTTTACTGCAGTTATCATTTAAGTCAGCCAAGTTCAAGCTACCAGCCCATTTTCTACTTATACCTCCCAAGATGGAACTCTTGTAAATCTCCAAAACAACCATAATTTTAGCAGCTGTCTCTAGATAGATCTAGTAAAACCTAAGTAAAAATTTAGAGGTATGCTGTGGCACAGGTGCATACATAACTTAACCTAGAGCACCCTAAAGGCTCCCAGTCATGCATCCAGACAGTAGTGTGGTCCTTAGCAAATGCACAACAAGAACCCTGCTTCCTTCTCCCAAGCTATTCAGTGTGTCCAAAGTCTGATTTTTATTTTTGCATTAACTACCAAGAATGCTGTGAGTAAATTATTCTTCTTTAAATCCCCAGCTGTAGCTAAAATAGCTTATTACAACATTTACTGAGGGCTGACATTTCATAGTTGCCAATATTTAACTGCTTTCCTAAGAAATTACAGTCTCAGCAAGTTATGCAGCATAAAGCATGCCAAGGCCCCAGCTGGCACAAGGATGCATGTTTATTTTTGTGAAGGTTATGGTTTTGGTTTGTGGCGGTGAGAAGTCTCCCACACCAGCAGATCCAAAACTGACAGCAGGCATCCCCAGGCCTCAGTACAGGCCTTCCTTAATTCCTGAGTTAAAGTTATCACAAGGCTCACTCCCAGAACCAGCACAAAGCTGGAGTACACAGCAGAGCCTTCCCTTAGTGGCTCAGGCACACAGGCTGGGCTGGAACACAACAGCTGGGAATTCTGTTCCCTGCTTTACGCAGGAGAAACTCCCCAGTGGTACAGCATTTGGCTTTTGCAGGTGACCAGGCACCTGCAGGGCAGCAAGATTAAAGAGGGTACTTGTAGACAGCACTCCCCCATGCACTGGCTCCCTGTGCTGCTCTGACCACTCACTCAGACCTGCCTTCTGCTGTTTCCATGCGCTCCACAGCTCCAAGAACTCACCTGACCCAGGAAGTTGTCAATGTCCCACTCACTTTCCACACATTCATTCTCAAATGCATTTAAAGACATGTCTTGGCATATGCTCAAAAATAATCATCCATTAAAAGAAAATATTAAGCAAAGAATTTAGAGGAAGATAAGGCTACAGATCCACAGTCAAGTTAAGAAGGGGCTGTCAGCATACGCAATGCACATCATGCATGAAAGCAAAACTAGTAAGGCTTTGAATTATTTTCATGTTTCAAGTATGTTTCAATAAAGTCAGCATTGAGAAGCCCTGGAGTTAATTCCTGGAAAGCACAGATTTCTATTCAGCAAATATAAAGTAGAAGCCAAAGGCATCATTTTTGATGAAAAAAAAAAAAAGGGCAAAAGAACCATTTAAAAGTCAAAAAAGTATCTGACTATTGTGGTTTCTTTTTCTTTTCCTGTACAAGCCACTTGTGAGATGTTGTTTAGAGAACTGTATTTAGTCCTGGGCATCTGGCCAGACAGCATTCACATTCTGGAGCTGGTGGAGTGAGGAAAAAGAATAGTTTTGGGGTTTTCTTTGAGAAAAGTCCCTCAGAAAAAAGTTGTTTCTGCCTCTAAGCGTGTATACACGAGGTCGGGGAGGCAACTTAACATCTGTCACCAGAGCCTACCTGCAGTGCTCTGCTGGTTGTAATGGAGCAACAGCAATTTTTGGCACAAGATTTGTCCTTTAGTTTTTAAATACCATACAAAACCATCCAGTGCTTTCAGACTTTTCAGAACTCAGAAAGACAACACCTGCTGATGTGCAAAGCAGGGCTTTTATTCTTCAAAGACAAGTCACAGGTAAGACATCTTCCAAGAACATTCGTTCCAGGCTGTCTAGAAAACCCTGTTCCAAGATCGGGAGGAAAAATGCACCTCCCTTTTCTCATCCCACCCTCTTGTTAACCACAGCCTCCATAGACCAGAACCCTCCCTGGTGCAGCATCATTACCTGTCTTCTCACACAACACCCAACACAAATGGGTTCACTAATTCACAATAGTATGTGACAATTACACACCACAAAATACTGTTATTCCTGCCAGGGGACTGGTAGGACTCCAGTAACTTCCTTTTGCTACTTTCACTCTACCATGGTGAGATTTTGATACTTCTCTCCCATATTCATGCTGATGGCAGAATCCTTACCAGCTCCAAAAGGAACAGTACAGCATTAATGCACAACAATTTCCAACCGAGCTAATTGTTTAGATCAGCATTTCCAAAAAAACCAGAATGAACCTACTGACAGAATGTGACTGCAGCTCTGAAGTTTCTTTTCCTGCATGTGTAGTTTTTCTCTGCTGATCTCAAGGCAGAAATATGGCTCTAGCCATCCTGCAGAATTTTCAATTTTACTTCAAAAAGCGAACAATGGGTTCTACATGTGCAGGCTCATAAAATCTACAAAAGGCAACCAGCTGCAAGGATAAAACCAAGACCTTGGGCCTGATCCAGAATCCACAACAGCATAAATTCAGAAGCAACTCCTCTGAAGTCAATAAAGCATAAAACTTACTGTCAACAGAGGAGAACTAGGCCCACCCTCCTTCAACTAAAGAATGATTCTCACAAAGAATGGACTTCACAAGCATGAGAGCACCTGGAAATGCTATGCTACACTATTATGCTTTTTGTTTTGCCTGAAAACTTTAGGCAGCAACCCTCAGCTGAAACAGGCAGCTATGAACACCTCCATGCTGAGACTCCTGCCTGGCCTCCTCAGCCACAGAGCAGCAACATGCACTTAAGACACACTTTTCCCAGCAGCACTGCACCCAAATGAGAAAAAGACCTGAGCTTCCCCACTGCCCAAACCTGTCTGTGTCTTGCCAATTACATAATCAGCTGAGCCAGGGGATACTTTTTGGGGCAGACTGTGCAGCATGAAGGCAGCCATGGACTGCTGTGATGTCCGGCAGGTCCGTCACCATCTTTCATTTCTGTGGTAGTCTTGTGGAGCAAAGGGGCAGAGAAAGCACTGTATGTGTTTGTCTTGGTCTACCTACAAAAAGGCCCTCAAAGCCAAATTAACACAGGCTGGGTTATAGCACAGCATGTTTCCCCTGCCAGGTGAGGATCCACACAGGACCCAGACCAAAAACAGGATGAGACCACTTACACACTTCAGACTCTACAGCCAGGAATGCGAAGCAGCAGCAGCTGCCCTTCCACAAACAAACCATGTCATGGCTCACAGCAGCTGAGACAAAGAAAATTCCATACCCCTGCCAGCTCTTTCTCCTCGTCCTGCTCTAGCTGCAAATGCTCAGGACTCCTGAACATGTATGGTAAGGTGAACCAGAGCTCCTCAGGACTGGGTAACTGAAGGTGGTAGAATATCAGGTACCATTAATGTCCTACTCTGGATCACAAGCACCATAAACACTAAGAAGCAGACACAACCTCCTTTCTGCCAATAATGTGCTCCATAACAAGACATGGAATAACTATGTTGCATTAAGTGTCTTGATGTAGCATTTAATGTGTCAGGAATAATTTATTTTCACTGTTCTGAACTAAGATGTATATTGGAAAATTAGAGCCTCGTATCCATCCAATTCATACTACAACACCTCTGTGTCTAGCTACACAAAGATTCAATTGAACACGGGGCACCAAATATTCAGTTACACTTAAAACCCCTCTCCTAATAGGCATTACCAATTGAATGATAAGTGACCCATACAAAACAAATGGTAACTGGCTCACTTGACTCTGCTTCACATTCTCTCCACAGCAACTCTTCACTGAGGAATTTTAGAGTGTTTTTTGAGACACATCTTGATAAATCTCCAATTGCAGATTAGAGGTATGTAAAACCTCTTCTTACTCTCTTACTCTTAAACCTCTTATTCTTGAGATCTGTATGGCATGGCAAGTATTTATTACAGCCACAGGCAAGTCCTGTACAACCAGAGAGCCTGCAATACATTTGACCACAGAACCCGTTTTCTGTGTGTTGCTCCACAGATGTTTGAAGTCACCCTGTCTGGAAAGTAAGACCACAATTTTGCTCTTGATCCCCTTTCTCCTCCTGATGCAGAGCCTCTTAGTGATCCTACAGGGCCAAAAAACTGGCTGTGGTTTAGTGAGATGTTAAGAAAAGAACTGAGTTCGTATCTACTTGAGACACTACTCCATCAATCCCCTGCTGCTGACAGGAGATGAATTACCTCACTTATCACTACGATGTGACAGCCACATTATTCTCACATATAACAGCAGCTCTTTAACTGCCATAGTAACAGCACTGGTTTTTTTCTTTATTTAAAGCAGTAGGTCTCTCCTGAAAAAATTCTGTCATCCTACTGTTCATTCAGTCTCTCAGTAACTACTGCTTAAACTTGAAAACTTTGAAAACAACTCAAAAATGTCCCTGCTAGTTAAGTAAAGAGCTAGTTTTCTTCTACATCAAGAGCAACACAAGCCACCCCTCCTGGTCCTGTCAGCCACACACCAGAACCCCTGTCCAGCTGCCTACTCACCAAATGCCTCAGCAAGGATGGGAGGAGGGGACACTGGAGCAGTTTCACACACCACGACCACTTTCCTAGGAGTGGAGTGAGAGAGACTGAGCTGGCTGGGAGTGCGACAGGGTTACAGTGATCTACCACAGTCGCCTGTAAAAGCCCCCGATACACCTTATCCAGCTGTGCCAGCCAACAGACCTCTGGCCAACATAGCTTCATCCCACTTCCTCTTGCTGATCTAATTAAATATTCAAGTCCCAAATAAGCAACTGGCATTTTTGGAGCTAAACAGAGCTAAAACTAATGAACCTTAATATAGATCTGGCCTGAGGAAAGTCAAGAGCTTGGTTCCATGGCTATACTGGAATACTTTTTCCACCACAAAACATTCATCAGCTCAGCTGGGCTGGCAAAAGCGCATGAAGACGTTCCTTACCTAACACGGCTTAAGAGTTACACTTTGGGAAATCAGCAAATAAAACAAATGAGAGGTGAGTACCCTGGGAAGATGAGAAGACTATCTCACAGAGGAAAATACACCGTCTGCTTTTCTACATCTACCAAATCACACCTGCCTGATCTAAAAGAAATTTTTACCGTAATACTTATAAGGGAAATATTTCAGGAGAGGACGCAGCAAGACACACACTTTGAGGCCCCAGGAGCCCCTGCTCCAGCCAGCAAGGGGAGCGGATGCCCAGCCGGAGGGCTCCTCGTGGGGCAGGGGCTGGACTGCTGCCCACGGCGGGCGCTGCGCGGCGGTGCCGGGCCAGGGCCGCGCTGCGGGCTCGCAACACACCGCGCTCGCCCCACACCGCGCTCCCCTCGCCGCTCCGCGACACCGGGGGGGACAGGCAGGTGGCGCGACGCACACCTGCAGGGTCTCCAGCCCGCAGCCTGCGGGGAGCCGCCCGACCCGGCCGTCCTCGGCTGGGAAAGGGGCCGAGGGTGAGAGCACCGGCTGCGGCCTGAGCGGGGACGACGCTGCCCCGCGACACCGGCGGCCGCAGAGGCTCGGCTGGGCCCGGCCCGCCCGCTCCCGCCGAGCTTTCGCCGAGGCGCTTTCGATCGGAACCCGCTAGCCCCACGGACAGCCGCGACCCCCGCACCGCCCGGCGCCCCTCCCTCGCCTCACCTCACCTCGCCTCGCCTCCCGCGCGTCGGCGGCAGCGCCGGGCACCGCAGTCGGAGCCGCCCCGGCCGGCCGGGCCGGGCAGAGGCGCGGGGAGGGGCCGGCTGTGCGCCGCCGCGCCGCTGCCCCCGGGCCCGCCGCCTGCGCATGCGCCGCTCCCGCTCCGCAAGCCGCGCTCCGCCCCCGGCCGGGCCGGGCAGAGCTCCCGAGGGCAGCGGGCAGAGCCGCCGAGGGCAGCGGGCAGAGCCCCCGAGGGCAGCGGGCAGAGCCCCTGAGAGCGCCGGGGACGCCGCGGGTACGGAGCCGGGCGGGCTCCGCCTCAGCGCACCGGCACCTGCTCGTGGGGCCGAGTGCTCTCATCGACCTCTCCGAGTCACCAGGAGCCGTGCGATGGGCGCAGTTCTCCGGCTTGGCCCAACGAGACGGTTAAGATCACTCACAGCAGCGATGCCGTTAGGCTTTGCATCTTCCGCAGCTCATTCCAGCATGTGTCTCAGTGCAAGTTGTTTAAATAACAAAACAATGAGAGCAACTTTTCCCTTCCATTCTGGCCGCTGCCAGCAGTGCCCATTACGAACAGCAGTGACCACAGTGAGGAGGCAGCTGCCGTGTCAAGCCTGGTTACGAACACGTTCAAAGGCACACCACAGTGGCAGAATCTGCTTAAAGGGGGTATAAGCAATTCCAAAATCGAGACCATTACAGTGAAAGGTGGGTGCTTACCTAGCTTTGAGGAGGCAGGATGAAGGAATGCTGTCTCATGCCCAAGGTGATAATTACATTAATCCACAGCTTCCATTAAACTTCCCATTTATCTTCAGGCCTTAGAGCCTTGGTTGGCCCTGCCCAGCTGCTCCAGTTGCTGACACGTCCATGCCATCTACAGCTGCCTTTTGACAGAGGTGTGAAACTCCCCTGGTGTGAACTGCAGCAATCCTGCTTGCCAGTTGTGCCAGCAGTGGCAAGTTCTACAAGCTGTCTCCAGGGCCTCTGGCAACGGCTCCACCTGCATGAACACCACACAGAACTGGCACATTAAAATGCATTTATCACAAGCTATAGCATGACTGAGTTTTCAGTCCACTGGGAGCTGCTGGTGTTTATTCAGGGGCCTAGAAGCTGGAACTGAAGTCCAGTTTTGCAGTGCCTGGTTTGGCAGAGCCTTCAGAGCCCTTGGCTACCCTTACAGAGAGCGGGGGAGACACCATTGCTCCCTGTGCCTCCCTAACCACTGAGAGCAATGAGGTGAACTGCCAGCCACAGAGGAAAACAAGAGCAGAAAAGGCAATAAACAAGAGGCAGGTTAGGACAGAGCCAGGCCTGCCAAACTGGAGCAGAACTGAGCTCTAACGACTGGAAAAAATTCACTGGAAAAGTCTTTTCCATGTTTTGAAGAATCTGAGATACGGCATCAAGTTTCATGGCTTGTGTTTCTTATTTATCCCTGACTGAGACCCCTCCCCTCAATCCAGCTGTGACATGGGCTTGGCATGGTTTTCTACACATATTATAAGCCTCCAGAACAGCAGTTTTTTCAAGCCCTGAACGGCTGAGCTGTATTTCTCATCATATGGGTGTGGGTCAGAGACCAATGTGTAGGCAGAAGGCTTTAAGGTGGGATACCCCACAGCACCTCACTAGTCTGGACAAGACTGGCATACAGCCTTCCCTAAGCTGCTGCCCCTCTGTGTTACATACCATGGAGAGCTGAGGGAAGCTTTCCCATGGAATTTGGGTTTGACTGGGCCAGGGCAGTATGTACTTTAGCTATAAAAATCACATCCTGAGTACAAAGGAAAAGCGTGTTACGGGGATGGATCTCCAGTGTCCTGAGTGGATACCATGGGGATAGAACACAGACTTGCTTATCCATTGTCACACCATGGCAGCTGCAGCAAGGAGCAGAAACAGTTAATTCCTTCAGCTGGCTTCTCTCATGGTAGCCAAGATTCCTATGTCAAGACACTTTCCTGTTGCAGTGGCTCCTGCCCTACACACCTGTCACACTGCTGTGAGTTCTGTGGGAGTGAGAAGAGAAACTGCAGCACTTTTTTACAGGAAAGACAGAGGAGTCACTTGGATCTCTCTCCTGTGAGCTGAACACGTTGCTGCTGCATCACAGGAACAACTGTGCCATCTCCCAGCCACGGAGGTGAATCCCCAGAACCTGATCATGTCCACTGATAACTTCAGGGTGACATTTTCTCACCTCAAAACATGATGTGTGTTTCATTTAATAGCATGTGACAGCAATTACTTCAGTACATTCATAATCTTACCCTTGGCAGCATTATGTGTGTTATATGTGTATTGGCTTCAAGCTAGATTTCTTCTTCTGATTTGCACTCCGCTGTTCCTTATAGCAAGGGAGGAGGGAGATGGTAATCAAACTGCATGAAGGAGGTACAACAAAAACTGCTTAAGAGCAAAACAGACTGATATGTTTTGTGTAGTTTTTCTAATTACTATTTCATACAGTGATCAGAGGAAACAAAATTACACACATGCAAAAAAAAAAAACCACCAAAAAAACCCACTAGCCAACAAGTGAACAAAACCCTACAGTACTGAGCCAACTAGTTTTTTCTGCAAGACTAGTTTTTTGTAGCAAGGCTAATATTAGGGGATCCTGAGTTGTTCTGTGCTCTGTTCTGTTGTCCTGCAATGTACAGTGAGGCAGAATCTCTCCCTGTTCCACCTTTTCCCTTTCTCTCAGCCTTGTCCCTTGAAGGTAGATCTGGCCAATAGCTTTTCAACACTCGTCAGATCAATACAGATCTCCATGGTGGGGTTCTGATGAGAGAGCTGATAACAGCTATACTTCCGGACCAGCCAGGAAATGAGTGAGTGGAAAAGCTGCATAACTGCATTTCCAGCTTAGCAACTCTTACTTTTTACCTTCCCTCTAATTTCAATAATTTTTTGACAACAGTATTCAAGCAAAATATGTACCCCTACAGGGGCACGTGGACACTTGGACATCTCAGCTCCCAAAGAAGGTGTGCACCAGAAGCCTAAGTTTCTCAGAAAGCCCCTGCAGAGTCAGAGCAACACAGAAACACCACATATGTCCTGCCCTTTCTGAGCACTGTGAAAGGAAGAGGTGAGGGCCATGGCATCTGATCCACCTCCTCCCCAGCAGCCTCGCTAGATCAGGAGCAAGAAGGGAGGCATAATAAGGAGCCTCCAGCTGCCAATGAAAGCCCATTCCAGCAGTGTATCTGCCAAAAGCTATTCCCTTCTGTACAGACCAAGACAAAGTAACAAGGCAGTAGTGATGACATCTCTGTCAAGGGAGGTGATGACTGCCAGACACTAGCTGTGAGTAATACTTAGGAACTTGGGAATGATCAGAGCCATATTCAGATCTCACCACTGAACATGTATTTTTTTTTTTTAGGTGGCACTGTGTGCGTAGGAGACAAGTGGTGGTAGGACCTTGTGTTTGGGTATGGACTTCTTCAGTCCACCTGAGCTCAGCATCACTGATGCTCTCACCCACCACTGAAGCACAGCAACCTGAGTTATCAAAGTTTGGATTTAGAAATACTAACTACCAAGTAAACCAGCCTGTGCCTTGATTATGGTGGATAGAATCCTGGCAAAAACCAGCATGCTCTCATCACCTTCAAAAAACCCAGGCTGCTATTACCAGTCCTCCTCTCACAACTGTCTTAACTTGCAGGAAAGTAATGATTGTGATTCATCCTTTTATCTTTACTCTGAGGAGGGAAAAAGACAGTGTTTGTAGCCTGGCTTTAAAATTGTTTTCTAAATAAAGTCATCTGTGCTCCAGATCTCCAGTTACAATGAGAAGTGACATACACCATATCAATTTATGGGACAACAGATCATTAGGGAGAACTGTGATGAACCAATTATTTATCACTTAAGCATCATGTTTCAGCAGTGCACTGTTTAACTGCACCCTACAAAAGTTTAATTACTAATGTACTTTCTGCTTTTTAATTAATACTGTTAACATCTAACCCTTTCCCAGACTTGGGAGTGCCCACAGGCAATGCTGTTCCAAGAAGGCAGCAGGCATTTGCTTTATTACCTCTTGGCAGCCAAGCTAGATGACTACAAACCTGGAGGAGAATCAGGCCCCCTCTATGCTCAGATAGCAACGAGAATGCCATTATTCCACTGGAGGCAAAAGAATTCCTGCAGCTACACTAAAAGCTCTTGTGTTTATTTGTGAAAGTACTAACATTTCCCAGTATGCTTTCAAGTTGCAGTCAAGGATTTTGCCTTCAGTTTGGAGCTGCTTGTAAAAACAAGAAGTCATAGAAGATCAGTAACTTGAGCATGATCAGCTGCAAACGTGAACATGATCAGCTGCTTGCTGAGGCAAGCAGAAGCTGGCTGGTCTAGAACCTGATGCGCAGACTTGGGAGTTTGAAGAATGTCCTGAGATTGGTTTGAGAGCTAAAGCACTTGCTATTCTCTGCCGAGGAGCAAATTTGTGTGTATAGAACTAAACCCATTGCAGAGATAAATAGTATTTGTCTACAGTGCCCCTAAATATTGCTACCATTCCTTAGAAAAGCCAAGTGTTATGATTTCAAATGGCAGGAGGCAAGAGGTCAAGATGGCATGTAAAATGTAATACCCATGAGTTCTGGTTCACAAGTCATTGCTGCCACAGACCTGCACCAAACCCAGCAGATTTTTACCTTATATTTGGCCTGGATCTCATCTTCAGCCTGGAGAGAGCTGCATCAGCCAGGAGTGAGGACAGAGCTGTGACCGGGCCAGGTTCGTGGGGTGTGTTCAGCTAACACAGACCAGTACTCTACAGGCAGCTTGGTTTGAACAGGAGAGCCTCAATAACACAGTAAGTAGCTTTTGAGTGAGGATGACAAGATCTGGCCTGTTAGGTTTAAGACTTTAATCTACTGCCCAAGTGTACTGCAGCTCTAATCACAGCCATGGTGGATTCCGTGAGAATTAGATTAGAGAGACCATCAATAATCCCTGCTGTGCTGCACAGATGAAAGTTACCAAGAGGATTTAAGGAGGAAATAAAGTATAGCCAGAAATTCATTATGTTCTGGTTAAGACAGAACAATCCATTAATATCTGACACTATCTGAGCATAGTCCAGAAAACTGGAAGCAGATATTGAAAATGAGCAAATTTCAATAGGCCTAATGCAGATGTTATGAACCAGTTACTAATAATCAATCCAGGAAGCTCTGTCACTAAGGATGGATAGCATTCCTGTTGGTAACTGTAAGGCTCTATGCCCTAGATGGCATTGCACTGCAACATTAGAAAATACACTTCTAAAATCCAAGCTCTCCCTGCAGTCAGCACAAAAGAATTTTAGGCAGGACAAGTGTTGATTTAAGTTCACACACAAAGCAGAGTTCTCTTTTTTACTTGTCTAAGACATTTGCACTGCAGCTGATACATTAATTATGCCACTTTTCCTTTTCCCCAGTTATTCTTTAAAGGCTCACTTGTAAAATCTTCTTGTGTGCACATTCTGAAGTGGCTTCACTGCACCTGCTCTCCCCAGGCTGTGGTATTCAATTGTTTTTGTTTATTCTGTGCTACTCTTCTCTAGCGATTTGCTTGGCACTGCAAAGAGAGTGCTGTTTGTTCCTCACAGTCAGAGGCTGAAGCTCAGCCTCCTCCTCCTCTCTGAATGCTGCAGCCTGCTCAAGGCAGCTGGACGGGAAGTAGGCAGATGCTCAGCTGTGCCCAGAGCGCTGATCACCACTGCAGCAAGGAGGAAAACCACGCAAACCCAACATACCTGCAGCTGATCCCAAATCCTGTGGCTCCACACTGCTCTCCCAAGGCACGGCCATACGTTGTCTCTGCTTCAGCTTTCCAGGAAGCACGGTATGCTGGGAGTACCAGTGTGCATCCACCTCCCAGTGCCAGGGACTGGGAGCTGCACTAACAGGAGCTGTGCAGCCCAGCAGCAACCTGGAGGCCAGCCAGTTTTAGGCAGCAAAACAATTTTATTTTTGAACAAAAAGCTCTAACCATTAAGCACATTTTCCAGGGTGTGGTTAACGTGTCTAGGATATCCATGTCCTAGCCTGTCCATGCAAGGATGGAGAGAAGCCTCAGGTGGGAAGTCTCACCTGGAGCTGGGAGGTGTGGCTGAGAGCTGTATGGAAATGCCTCAGCCTTCCTGCAGCGCAAAACCCCATTGCTTTGGGATGCCAAGCAGCCCCACATCCTGCCAGCATGCACACTCCTCCTGCTGGAATAAACAGGTCAAAATCAAGTGGGCAGAGCCTGGAAGGAGATTTTTATCTGCAGTTTACAGAAAACAGATCTCTTATCTCTACAAGTATTATTTCAAAGCAAGCAACTTTTGGGGGGCCAAGACACAAGTCAGGCCTCTATAAAGCAAGCTAGAAGTGACCTCCAAACAGGAAAAACCCCAGCATTTTTGCTCTTGTTTTGCACATTTAAGGTAGTCATGTAGGAGAAGAGGGTTAGCTTTCTTTTAATTGGTTTGTACATTTGCTCTGATGCTTAATCCTTTTCTTTTGTTCTTAGAATTCACATCTTTGCTTAGGCAGGGTTTGTGATTGCCGAAGAATAACTGCAAAGGCAACACAGGAACAGCTTCTAAAAAAGCAAAGGTGAATCCATATTCATCCATATCTACTCCAGTGAAAGCAATGATGGCTTACCTTCATGCTCTGATTTTCCTAATTTTAATGAAAGTGGTTAGAAATTCAATTACTTGCCTGATCTCTGAAAACCAATTTCTAACTTTCCAGGCTGTAAGCTACATAAAAACTTTCTAAGGTGAAGCAACCACAAGGCAGAATAAAATTTTAAAAAAGCATATTTGGCATATCACCATGGCAGGGGGTAGGAAGTGAGAGTATCTTCGGAGTCCAGCAGCCAACTGGAACTGCACCAAATTGTGATGAGAAGCAAGATTATCTTTGAACCAGAAAACCAGTCGTGGGGAAATATCTACAGAGATGGAGCATCTGTATGGATTCCAACATATGCTTTGGGTTGCAAGCACACAGAGATGGAAAGCAAACAATCACACCAATGGAAAATATTTTCAAGACGACTGCTGGGCTGGCACTGATCAAAGACATTTTCTGCATTAACATCAAAAGCTGCACCTCATCCCTGCACTCGTGGACAGAGGCACAGGATCAGCATGTGTGCCTTTTCTGCACTGCAGGACCCTTCTGTACCTGGAATGAGCTGTGGATGTGTAAATAACCTGCCTAAGACACAGCACTGCTTCTTGCAGACGTGGCGAGTACTTCAGAAGAAACAGATCCTTTTGTCAGCGGCTGTTACAAAGACACAAGCGAAAGTGGTTAAGGTGAGGTAGCCAGGCCAAGTCAAGTGCCTTTTCATTCCAGGATCTCAAGCCCTTCCTTCGGGAAAAGTACAGTGAGAAGGGGGGTCAGCTGAAGTGTCCCACGGGATGAGGTAGGAGGAAGAAGTATCCTGTCACCAGGGCGGGCTGAGTTAGGGGAGAAGCTACAGCTCCCTAGCTGGTGCAGAGTAGAAAAGCAGCACAAGTATTTCCCTCTCTCAAAGCATGGGCTTCTGACCAGCCCTGCCCAAAAGTGCTCTGCAGCACTCTGAGAGGGAAGCTGCCCATAACAGAACAGCCTACCCCCTCATTATTATTCCAAGCATTACTGAAAACATTACTCCAGGAACTGCTTCAGAGGGAGGATTGGCTCTCATCACCATGGCTGTCAATGGCTGAGCAGTCACAGACAGATTCCTCCAGCTGCGACAGTGACAATCAACTCCCACTTCCCTATGCTAGAAGAGATTAACTAACATCAGAGCAATAATTTCAGATCTGTACTGTTGTAAAGAAGCAAAATTTGACTCTTTATATAATAAAAATAAATTACCCAGAGTGTTTGTTTCTGCACAGATTCCTACATGAATTGGACGACTTCTAAAAGAACTACTGTGGTGCATACACCTTTACAGCAAAGACACATTCAGTGGTACAGGTAATACAAATTATAAAAACTCTCTATTCTTCTTCCTTCACTCCCTAATCCAATGCTCAGGTCAAAAAAGGGGTATAAAGTACTCTCAAAATCAAGCCAAAAATAAGTAACTCATTGGGATTGGAACCCACAGGGGTGCTCTACTCCTATGTCCAAGCACACCCTGAAGTGTTAAGTTAGTACAAAGGGAGGATATTTTATTGATAAACATTATATTGTCTTAGTGTAGATGTCTGACACATTATTAAATCAATTGACAAAACATTTAAAGTAATTCATTCTAATAAAACTTTTTGATATTCCATAGACAATAGTGCTGTGAATTTTGCTTATAGTATAACATTAAAAACACAGAAATACAAGTTTTCTAATTTCATAGGTTTCTAATTTCATAGGTTACCAGCAAACAGAGAAAAATGCATGCTTTCATTTCTGTTAGATTTGTAACTTACACAGGCAAGTGGAACAGCTATGCATAGAAGACTACTCTACAATAAGTTGTAAAACATACAGAAAGGCTGTCCTTATAACACTTGTACAAGTATGAAAAAACCATTGTAACTCAGTTCAAAAGGTAACAAATGTTTTGTCTGTGGCTCCACCGTTTTAACACTTTTAAGCTGACAATTAAAAGGTATTTTGAGATTATTACTATATTACTAGAAACCACTGCTTGTTTTGCTTTCTGGCTGCTTGTAAATGAACATACATTATATGTGCATTTGCACTCAGTTCCACCTACATTTTCTTCTTTATGTTTAGAAACATCACAGAATTGTCCAGGGAGAAAAGGGCCCAGACAGTGTCGTTTGATCCCCAATCAAGCAAAAAGTGCTCCTATCAGTGACTTTTATTGCTGTGCTTCCTGCAGCTTGGACGCTGTGACTGTAACACAAAGCAGAGAACTCACCACACCCACGGTTCAGACTGGCACAGTCTCAGCAATCTGTTTTAGAACAAGCCACAAAAGGGATCACATTCAGCAGCCTAAGACTTCAGCAATAGTACAAACCCGAATCTTCCATTATAGCTCCGTGAAATTATCAGCTCTTGAATAGCTGACTGCTGGGCCCTGAAATGATTCAAACACCCTCCCAGACAGAGTGCTGGCCCTGGGGCTGTCCCCGTGTGCCTTGGTGATGCCAGGCTGACCGTGGGTGCTGAGCATGGCTGTCTCTGGCTTGGCACCACGTACACACAACAGTTTAGGCTTGGCTTGGAAAAAAACACTGGAAGGGGCTAAAACTTGTGCAGCACACTTGAGGATTAACAGGTCTGTCTGCTCACCTTTTTGTTCGATGGAATCCTGATTTCCCTGTGTCCCAATTCCCATTGCCAGGCTTGTGCTGGAGCGCTTGGCAGAAGTGACCCTTTTGCTGCTTGTCACACACCTGTGTCTGGGACCAGGAGAAGCACCAGTCCTGCCCTCCCACACTTCCCACTGGCTGAAGCTCTGATGGATGCACCAGCAAGAGGAACACCCAAACCATCGCCAGACCTTGCCAGGAGGTTTCATATTGCACAGGACTTTGACAGACAGCAAAAAATCAAACAAGACCCAAATCCCCTGAACCCATACAAGCAGCTTCCTAGTAGGGTTTCAGTCTTGAAAACAAGTATTTGATGCAGGGATGAAGGTAACATTCCATCAGTAATCCCTCACACATACTGCCTGCCTAGTGGGGATTCTCAGCTTTACAAGGGGAGACAGTGAAGTCCATCACACTGCTCCTCAAGGGAACACTAACTAAAATTTATCCCCAAATCTTCAATGCACTGCAAAGGTGACTGCACACCAGTTTACTCTCAGATGTACAGACTGCTACTGCCACACCTGTGCAGCAAGGGTAAGAGTCGGAGGCATTGGGTTAGGCATCTCTCTCCCTTCTCTCTGAGAAAGGGACAAAGCACTTCTCACCTTTCCTGGTGGAAGACCAAGGGTTGCAAAGATCAAGTAGTATCCAGGCAAATCTCCATGTAAATGCAACCCCTGTGAAGCTTGCCAGTATCTTAATTACAAGACAGCTTTTTGCAATGCCATACTATCTACTTGCACTTGCTCTCCACTGGTGCTGCATGATTGCAGAGTAATACTTTGTGCCCTTTGCTTCTGACACCTATTAAAAAAAAATCCTTCAGAACAAAGTTATTACACAAACATCTTGCTTTGGCTTCTTTCAAAAACCTGTTGTGGCTCAATCTCTGTGCTTGCTCACTTCACCTAAGCATTTTCACGAGGCAGTTCTGCCATACAGAAATGCATGTTATGCTCAGAGGTCCTGACTCAGCAGTGAGAAATGTGAGAGAAAAGCATTGTTTCTGAGAACCAAGGATGAACAACTTGCCTGAGCTCTATGCTTGACAGAATATGGGAACTCACTTCATGCAAAATTTGAACATTATACAAACCTTCATGAAAGACTGAGGCTGTACTTCGTGCACTCAGCCTTTATCTTCCGTTTTTTTCTTTCGTGATGTAAAATTCCACCATGTCTTTAAAAGCTGGCAACATAAAGACTTTTAGCACCCTCCCATATTGTCTGTAAAAGGACTCCATTGTTGTTCTTGTGTTTTCCCCCAGTAAGCCCTTACTGTATCCACACTGAGAGTGATGATGTGATATATTCTTCTACATCGGAGATATGCTGACCTCCCTGAAACCAAACCAGTGTGGTAGAAACAGGGGAGTATTGTGTTTGTGAGTGGTGGGACCATTTTTACTTCAGGATTTCAAGGTGGAAGGTCCTTGCCTCCTGTAAATGGGAACAAGCCCATCATAAAGCTAGGACAATAAATTTCAGCTTCCCCAAAGCGTTTAGTTAGCACATGACATCTGGTTTAGGGGGATCTTCTCATTTAACCTGAGCCAATCACTTTCTGTTAAAAAAAACTGGGGAAAACAAGCCTAAGAAAGATTATTCTTAATGAAAAGGGGGAAGTAAAGAACCCCTAAAAATAATAATACAAAAATCTACTTGTGGGTAGCTTATGAAATGGTAATTTTGTTCATTACAAATGGTACTTCATGACAGTGATATTACAAATATTAAGAGTGCAAGGAGTATTTACTATCTATATATTTCTACTCTTATAGATCAGCTGCAGAAGCATCTTTGGATGTCTCAGCATTTCTCAGCTTCTCTACTAACAGAAGTTACAAGAAGCATTTGAGATGGTCTCACCCCTTTTTGTGGCCACTGAAAAGGATGGAATGATGCTTCAAATAGCTCAGTCTGCTTGGCCCCTGATCCAGGGAAACCTGGCATTAGCTTTAGGAGGAAACTGAAATTAGGTTCCTACATCTTCTGTCAGCATGGGGAAATATTTTCTTGAACCAGGGGCCCAGCACTCTATGTTTGATAAATAAGTAAAAAAAAATTCATAAATACCGCAATGCAGAACTTTCTGACCTCCTCAATGCCTTGTGCATGCTCTCCCCCAGCCCCATCCCGAAGCTGCCTTTATATTCAGCAATAGAACTGGAATTTCAAATGAATAACAGTAATTAGAAGTACTACTGAATGTACACAGATAAGCTGTTTAAGCTTTTGATCTGATATATTACAGATAGGCAACTGCCATGCACAGCTCACAATACCTTGCTAAAACAAATAAAAATTTCTCTTGAGTTTATAAATAGGTATGTGTAAGACTATCTGAAATACTCATACACTTATAGCATCTCAGGGGTTGCCATGATAAGAATTTATTCCTATACAGAAACAGCTGGTTACCACAGGGCTTCAATTTAACAACAGTTAACACGTATACTTTACTAGGTAAAGTGTATTTATATGTATAAATATTGTATTTTGCTTGAATACAAATCTATGTTCATACATTAGAAAAAATAACACTAAAAACCTGCCAATGAATTATATGAATTTATGACTTGAGTCCTCCAGTAAAACATAGTATCATCTGGCTTCACAAAGTATAAAAGGCCCAGGTCAGATCTAGAATCCCTTAATTAAATCAATTATATTTATTGTATAATGCAGGTGGTCAGAGGCTGGTGTGCCAAGCAAGGATCTCCTTGCATTTTCTCCCATCAACTTACTGGATCAAAACCTGCACACTATTTCTGCTAGCCCAGTGCATTAATCCTGTGTTACAGAAAGCAGGACGTGGGTCAGTGTTCAAAGCAAGAGTGATGCAGCTTATGAGAAAGTGGAAGCAAAACTCTGAATCATGGCAACACAAGGAGCAAGATAAAATAAGGGAGCAAGCAGGCAGCTGCTGGGTGTACGGTGATGTCAGCTCTTGGAAAAGATTTCATGAAATGGCCCAACGTTTATGCAGGCTCTATCCAAAGTCCTCTTGTTACACAGCACCTGCAGCCCAACACCTGGCTCTCCACAGATCAAGTGAACAGAGCCCTTGTTCCCTCCCCTGCTCCAGCATTTATCAGCCAAAAGCAACAGTGACCACAGCTAAGGTAAGACCTGGACCTCCTGCTATGAAAAAGGAGCAAGTGTAATTCCAGGCTGGCAGCAGCAACAAGCAGCCAAGGGGCCCATGTGCCCTCAGCCCTCTCCTCTCATTACAAGACAAAATGTTCAGCAGTAGGCATTGCTCCTCTGGGAACCCAAGATCTTGCTTTGCCTGTCAGGCATGCCAGTGGAAAACCTCAGAGACAAATGCTCAACAGTGGAGCAGATCTGTAATCAACTACAAACATCCTAACAGGTTCAGGCATACAGTGGTGTGTTTTTCCCCAGCTGGCGATAAAAACTTTATGTTGAATTGCTGTTGCAAAATTGTCACATTGACTTTTAGCACCATTCAAATCCTACCTGGCAGACATAGATTACATTGACAAGATTTCTGTCAGGTTGTTCTGGTGTGGAGGATTTAAAACTTGTTCTGCCAGTCTATTAGCAAAACAGAAACCTATCTAAAATATACCATAGTAAAGTCATTTTAGCTACATAAATACATTTTAAAATCTGTTGCTTTAAACAAACTGTGCTTTTTTTGCGAAGCCTTCCTGAAATCAGATGCTTCTACCCAAATGTGGATAACTCGGCCTAGATGTCAGACTGTTTCAGGCCAGCAAATAATCGATTTCATAGCCAATTTATATCCCCAGGGCACAATGAAACAGACTGCCATTTCTTACCCTATTGCTTTGCCAGGAGTAACGTGAACTTCTCCAAAAGGCAGGGATTTGTCCACACCAGAGCTTGATTCTGCAGATGCAGCCAAACACATCCAAGCAGTTTGGGCAGAAGTAGATGCATTTTTGAGCTGTGCTTCAGGTTTGAGGCCACTATGTGCTAAAAGACTATTAATGTAAATTCCCTTAAAGGTGCTTGGTCTTATTAATAGTCATTTATCTATTCAGCTAAAAAAATTAAAAGGTCACTCATCCAAAAAAAAAATGCAGTGTCCCCACCCCTTCCAGGACTCACTGCTACAAACACATCCCTGACCCTACAACAGTCACTGGGGTTCTGCCCTTGATTTCACAAAGGTCAGATTTCACTCAAGTCCCTGAATACTGAAAACTCTCTTCCTGAAACTAAGCCTTGCATTCTGCTTGGTACATCCATTCAGCACACTCAGACTATGCAGCTCTTTAAATCTGAAGTGGCCGAGGGCTTTAAAATTCAAACTTGCACTGCTTTCCATAAAACCATGGCTTTAAACTGATTCAGTTAAAGTTGCACCAACCTAAAAGGGACATTCTAACCTAGATTTAAGTCTCTTTTAGACTAAGTTGCAGTGGCTGCTGATCAAGTAAAACTTCATAAGTACAAGGTGGAATTAAATCCAGGTAGGCATGGTCCACTGAGATTGATTTTTAAAGTATATTTTTAAACAAGTTTAAAGCTCCAGTGGTATAACTTTGAAATAGTAAACCTCACACTATTGCATCTCTGTGAACTTTAATTGAAAGGATTAGGGTTTCAAAAAAATCTTAATATAAGAAACATTTGTCAATCAGCAGGAAGCTATGGTTTTCTAAAAAGTTATTCAACAATATTCAATTTACAATTTATCTGACAAGTATCAATGTGGTTGTTTGGAAAAGACATATAAAAATCTCTGCTGTGACAGCAGGGTATTAAATGTTACCTTCAGGTTTCTCCACCTGCCTTGAATGTTGTCTTTTCTAAAACTGGACTGCTGTTCTACCTTATTTGTTTAGCCAAGAAAAAAAGCCAGTCCTGAACCTTGTTCTCCACGAGCACCACCATCACGAATCCAAAGCTAATCAATTGATTTCAGTGGCACAGCTGAGGACAGCAAGCTGAAAACTAAGTATGCAAGTGGCATCACAGCAAAACCAACAAATTATGCAAGTGAAAATCTCCCACGCACACATTTCAGATTGGTGTTCCTACCACAGAAAAAGTCTATCAAAAAGTGCAGCATGCAAAGAACAAGAATTTTAAAAAAGGGAAAAAAACCCGCAAGTAAAAAATTCACCTCTGGTAGGGACAAAAGCAGTTTTCCCAGCATGTCTTAAGACCATCTCATATCATACCCTATCCTATCATTCTGCCTTTGAACCACTGTCAAAGGCAGGCCATCCATGTCAAGCAGATCTGAAGCCAGCCAAGGATCACATCCTTCAGTCAAAGTCAGAACTTGCTTTACTGCAGTAAAGCCCAGAGCCCCTCTGCTCCCTCCTTCCCCCCTGCCAGCACCCCTGGGCCACCCAGCCCAGCCCCCAGTGGCTCAGCCAGCCCAGCTGGCTCCTGAGAGCCTGCCTGCCAGAGATGGCCTGCAGCTTGGGCAGCCATGGGCACAGCAGAGCCTCCCATGGGGACACTGAAGCCAGGCACTGGCTGTCCTCCAGAATCTAACACTGGGAGGAGAGAACCCCTCAGAGACTCAGTCCTCTGCAAGGCCCAGTAAAGCTCTGAATATGCACTCCATCGGAATAGAACCGTTCATGCAATTTTTGGAGACGGCGTACAGGAAGGATGCAAAAAATTGCTGTTTTTTTGCTTTGGGGACTTTTGCACAGGCTGTGACTGTGCTAACAAATGTGAGAGGCGAGCTCTCTCCCGGCACCGCTAGCACAAATGCGCGCTTTCAGTCGGTCTGTTCTGCTCCAAACCAGGTCTGGACCTGACGGTTCAGCTGCAAATCATAAGCACATCTGGCAGGAAGCACCAGTCTCACAAGTGCTTATCAATTCATCTATGGCACAGGTAACGGCAGTTCCAGGTACCTTTTGCTTCTGCTCAGAACAAGCGACTTGCAGAACATTCTGGCAACACATGCAGGTATCAAAGCAAGGTTTTTCAGGTTCTACACACAAAACGAAACTACAATTACTACAGTATTTAATGCACACCAGTAGGAAAAGTTCCTAAAAAATACTCGTGCATTTTTTGTGCCGTGGGATAGGTAATGGCTATTTCGTAGAAATAGATCCAACTGGCTCCATTGGAGCAGCAGTATAAATATTCAAAATAGAAGTAATAATAGGCCCTGATATGAAACTTCTCTCCTTTTTTTCCTTCCCCTTATAAGCAAGGACACACTCTGTTTAGGAGCAACTGCATCTCACTATAAGAGTGGAGCTGTGTGTTTGTGGGCTGTAGTGACATGTTCCACATTGTTGCAAACATCATTTGACTTAAGGAAGTATTTTAGGCATTTTAGTGGTTGTTATTATTATTATTCATCTCATTAACAACAACAACAAAAGAAACAAAAACCCAACAACAAGGAAGGTACAGTGGGCTTCCTAACGCAAGAGGACGTCCGGCGGGCACAGGTACGAGAAGGCTGCTCAAACCACAGCTGCAGAGCTCAACAAGTAGCAACACAATTGTTTTCCAGAATGAAAAATGGTGACCCAGGCATGCCATCAACTCTCTCTACTGCCTGTCCCTGGACCCTTCCTTCTTCTTGCCAGGGATCCACCGGCACACGTTGTTCCCCGAGCCAGGCCAACGGGATGTGGCTTTTTCCACAGGACTTCGCTGACATGCACAGTGCAAGAGCTGCCAGTGCTTCCGTGTGTTTAGTGTAACAAAGAAAGAAAACCAGGTGCTGAGCTGAAGGGAAACCACAGGGTGTAAATATTTTCATTTACAACATGTTGCCCGAAAAAAATGAAACTGAAAAAAATCACTTCGGAAAGTGCAAATGAAATAAGAATTGGCTTTTCATCTGTGAACAGAACATCGCTCTCTTCTTTTTCCTTTTCAATTGGAGTTCTTTTTTTTCCTGCTGTAGTTTAGAGTTTGGTGGTTTGGGTTTTTTTCCTTTCTTTCTTTTATCTAGAGTTTGCTGTACCTTTACTATTATTTGCCACTGTTTGTACCATAGACAAAAACATTCAGCTAGCTGGTAGTCTCTTAATACATTTCATAGTAGAACATATACAAGAAAGAGGAAAAACCATACCAAATGGATCAGAAGTGATCAGTGCTTAAAGTAAATACAAGAGTCTCAGTGGATAGAACCCACAGCATCAATGCATACAAATGAAGCAGTGATGGTGTTTCTCAGGGGGTGGAATCTGCCCACATATTAATACAGAATTATACAAAATCTAGCAGGGATATTGGAACAATGAATAGCTAAACTTTCACAATAACTTAAGATCTGTGAGCGAGTCTGCGTTGAAGATATTCCATGTTTTAAAATGTGCCATCTCTGTCTGTGTCTTCCTCCCTCCCAAAGGAGGGGTGATGAATCCACATGATCTGTTATCAGGTAAGCTCAACTGCTTAGGATGACAAGTATCTGGCCAGGTCCAGTGTATTCTTCAAAGAATGGCAAATTATGACTTCAGTAACTCTGTCTGTGCAAAATATGCCTCTCTCCTCTTAAAGAAACCAGTGTCTGTAACTCATTTAGAAAAGTTTTGACATGTCCTTTTCAGAATGAATAAGACATGAACAACTGAATCCCCCCAAAACAAGAAATCTGATGAAGCAGAGAAGGTTCTGACCTTCCATTTCCACGTGCAGACTGTTAAAAACCAGGACACCTCCATGGCAGCCCTCCTGGGCTGGTGATCAAACTATTGCTTGGAAATAACCAACACCCAAGTAATAAAACTCCAACATTCATAGTAAAATGGTAGCAGTGTTTACCCTTTGTATCCACATTTAGCTTGCACTCCTCATCACACCTGTACAAAGTTAATTATTTATATTAAAAAGTCATCTGTTTTTTCCTTGACAATCTTCTTTTATCCATTCTTATGCTGAGTACCTTGAATTGCATTTCCATTTTACACTGCCCTGTGGCCTTTGGATTGTTACAGGAGACCCAGCACGCAGAAGGAGAAGATGCAAGAGAGGACGTTGATCTCTGGCAAATAAAAAAAAAAGAAAAAAAAAATCCCAACAACAAAACCCACCCCCCCAAGAAACAAAAAACCTGCAAACCCAAAACTAAAAACTAAAAACAAACAAATACCCCCACAATCAAAAAAAATTCCCATGATTCTCCTTGAAAGTCAACCTCCATATGACGTACCCTCTTCTGCATTGTAGCAATAGTCTTAAGTCATAAATTAATTAGTCTTCCATCAAATAACTTAAAAAAAGAAGGAATTGTAGCAGACCAGTTTTGACTGGCTTAACGCCAGTTAGCAGCCAGTTCATCTTGAGTCCCAGTCACACTGTTCAAAAACTGAGCTAGGAAATCACATGAATGTTGAAAAAAATTCTTCACATCGATGAAGGATTGTTCCAGGTTGTGGGGGTCAGGGAGAGGACAAACCTAGATGGGGCCACGGGTCCTATGAACAGTGAACAGGATATAGGTCACGACTTGGAGGTGCACTGCATCCAGGAGATGCCAGCCGTGGCTTGTATTGCACAGGTAAAAAGGAAGCTCCTCCCGACAGTCTGCCAGCTGTGTTAGTGATCTCTGCACATTGGCAAGTTCACAAAAGTGAAAACATTGAATTCTGTCATGATGGAGAAACACAGGAAGATGCCGTAAAGGGAAAGGCACACACACCCTAGCTTCTTATCCAGTTTCCATTTGTTCATGTGGACACCAAAAACCTACAATAAACACAGAGTAAGCCACCACAGCAGGAACATTTTGAATAAAGTGGTAAATCCCCTCCCCAGCTATAGGAGCCAAAAGAGGGCTGTCCCCTTACTAATGATGATTAGTTGGGAAGCAATCACAAACTGCAGCAAGTGAGCTGAAAACCACAGCTCAAGTAAATCAGAGCAGCAGTCACAGAAGCCACCTGACTTACATCACCTCACATTAAATTTCTGCAATGAATTTAATTTTGGCAAGAACAATCCCATTTAATTCAATCAGAAAGGGATTTACAGGCCAGGTTCCTTTCTTATAACTCAAAATACTTCACGTGCTCCTCTGCATCTCCATCTAGAGCCACACAGTCTGAGACTGCTTGACTTTGCAAAGTTTGCTCCCACAAAAGATTGAAGTCCTGTGCATGTGGGAATTGTGCTGGTGTGCAGTGCACAGGACTCCCCCCATGTCTCAAGATTTGGAAGATGTCACATCATTCCTCTTCTGTCATTTCTGGGAAAGGTCAGGGAACATGAAGCACTGATTTCAACAGAAACATTGTCAGGCACTGTTTTTTCTGGACTGTGCTGTATTTCAGAAGGATCCTACAGGGGGGCAAGCAACCTGCACAGCATTTTGTCTGCTTGTATCATATAGAATGCATCTCATTGGGCATCAAGGGACTTGCTCCAGCCCTAGCACAGAAATAACTAATGATTACTAATGGATCTCCCAGGCTCCTCCCATGAGAAACATACAAACAGGAGTGCCATCCTATGGGAGTGACAGCTCCTGAAAAGGGCTGGATCAAGGTCTTGGGAAGGTTTCAACAGCAGGGAGCACCCCCATCCCTTAACAGCAGACTTTGCTACCACTATTTCAGTGGGAGGTGAGAAAGGAGCAGGTGAAGAAAATGGCTACAAAAATCCCTTTTTTGGAAAAGAAGAACAAAAGACTATATACATACTGTGACAAAAACTGATGCCAGCAGGAGACCAACAGAATAGATAAGCCCTCTGCTGTTTAACCGAATCTGTAAAAGAAGGAAGTTTATCAAACCATCTCACAATTTCAAACAACAATATTCCTCTCTGTTTTTATTTCCATAATCCTAAACTGCTGAGTTGCTAAACAGTGGCTTGCAAGCTGCAACTGCCAAGTCAGACCATTACATCACAGATTATTTTGCCTGCTCCTTATTTTGCCAGAGAAGGAGCATTATTAGAGGAGTGTCCTTAGGACCTGACAACACTTCAGTGTTCCACTTCCACATGAGCTTTGCCATCCCTTGTACTATTATATCACATACTATTATATGACATTTTGTTTTTGGCAACTAACTCCTATATGAGTCCTATAAGAACAAACAGGGAAAAGGAAATTTTGCATTCAGTCACCAATTAATGCTTCACAATGGGGGAAAATAAACAAGAGCAAACACAAGCACCTAATTCCCTCCCTACTCTGACCTTATGTCTTCCCTACTCTTACTTCTCTTGGTGAATAGAACAAGTCAGTAATCTCAAAACCAGAGCCTCAGGAGCTGAAAATGTCTGTATCAATGCATCATGGCACACTAACACAGGCTGGACACGATTTAGCACTGAGGTGGATCAGACAAAAAGACAACTTACTGCCTGCAAGGCTGTGTAAGGTATCCAGGCACATCACAGGCTCTGGTGTAGCTGCCTCCATGGCAGAGCCCCAGTTACAGTCACTGTCCCAGAGAAGAACCAAGACACAGATCCAAAAAGCTGGGGAGCCATTAAACTGCCACTTTTAGAGGCTTTGGAGTCTAACCAAATGAACTCACCTGCATCTTTAAGGTCTGGATACTTTTTAAAACATTATTTTTGTGAGACACAAACCTAACGTTACAAAGGAAAGCTATAGGAAGTAAAGCAATCTCTCCAATCCTGTTCCTCAGCTAGGACCACATTTCTCCTTGGTTTCCCATCCTTCTCTTTGAGAACTTAATCATTATCCTTTTGGGCATTTTTTTATGACCTTCTCAAACAGCATCACCAGGCAGCATTATCAGGGGACCACTCAGTGGAGTCTCTGAAGGCACTTCTGCAGGAGCCACAGTGTGGAGTACCTTCTGGGGAAGGTTGGCTTCTCAGTGCTCCCATCCTTCTAGCTGGACTATAAAGAATCCCATTTGCAAGAGAGGTGGGTATTGCTAACGTGACAAGCAGCACTTTGATTTTTAAGAATGCAAAAGGGTGCTGAGACACTTGTACCATTTTGCACCACAGTCAGGAAAACCTTTTCACCCCAATACTGTTCCTAAATCCAGAATACTGATTTAGCTTCACTCCCCAGGGACCACTGAGGGGAGAGCATGACTTGTAGAGCCAGAAAGGATGATTGGTTCTGACACTTGGAGACTCTGAGCCTGCTCTAAACTCTGTACAAACTCTGCCAATCTGTGCTGCCTGAGCTTTGTGTTTCCTTCACACATGTTAAAATACCAGCTCACACAAAGGGCACGGTTTCCTTCCCTACGGATTTCTGACATCATTAAAAAAGGGTACAGCCATGATGGTCATTTGGTCTAAATGGTATTCCAGGATTTCTTTAGGTTATATGCTGTAAGGGTACGGATGGACAGCAGGACCATTAAATCCATATAGCCATTACATGTAAAATCAAATATTCTCACCAGACTGCCCAAAGAAATTAAGAATTTGGATTGCTTCAGAGCAGGAAGACCGATTTTGGGACTGTCTACATAAGTGAAGATGAAAAATGTCATCACCCCACTGCAAATGTGAACTGCAGAGGTGGACCAGCCTGCTGTGCTTCAGTCATTCCTGTGCATCCACTCCTCCTCTCCTGCTTCCACCCACAATAATGGTCCATACCTAACAGCTAACCTGCATTTCCATTTTACTTATTATAAAGTGCAAAAAAGCCCTACACTAACTCTGTATAACTAAAACATAAATTTAAAGCTCCCTTCCCTGCTATCCTAAATGAACAACAGTTGACTAGGAAAGACAGATACTATTTTACAATAAATTTCTATCTGGATTTTGGTCAGGAATTTTGTTTGACCAGTGCCAGTATCTGTAAAAACTGTCAGTAAAAAATGTATCAGTTGGAAAGGGTTCTACAGGAAAAGGAAGCAAACGAAGAAGATGGAATTATTTTAGCATGGAAAATGTCTGAATTTAACCTAAAGTGCAGACACTGCTTCTCAGTTACAACTTCAGTCGCCATAAAACCAGCAGACCATTCCAAAGGCCTCTGTGTCTAATTTGCTGAAGACAGTGCTTCCAAAGAGACATGTTTGGGGCTGCTTTCTTCAGACTATCAGCAAGGCCCTTCCTTGGAGGTCACTCAGGGCAATAAAAGCTGCTATTAGGGATTATTCAAGAGCAGAAAATGTATGCTAATTATTTACAGCAGCTTTACCAATATAACAGCCACAGAAGTCATGCTGTTCCTATGTGGGCAAAGCAAACACGACAACCCCTTCTGCAGTGTGAGCACCACGTTCTGCTTGCAGGGTTACTGCACCAAAACAATGAAGTCTCACTCCAGGTTAGCAGTTCTCAACTTGGGTTTAACTAGCAACATTCCTGGCCTGGTATCTTGCCCAGCTCCCACTGCTGGGCAAAGCAAAGAACTATTAACTAACCTAAATAACAACTTTCCTGGTAGCCCTGCCACATTTTTTAGCGCAACAGGCATCACTCCAGAAAGTGTCCCTACAGAACCATGAGTGGTTTTTATACAGTGCTGCTGAGTGGTTTTGAGAGAGTAAAATCCAAACGAGGCAGAATCCCCATGGTTCACATATGCCTTGCTCCTCTCACTGTACTTCCCTGTTTACCTGAAGGATCCTTCCATTCTCCCCAGGTGCCAGAGGCTGCTGAGGTGAACCTGACCCCGTGTGCCAGGGGAGTGATGCCCCATGCAGCCCTCCGTGCACACACCCACTTTTCCAAGCCCCTGGACTGCTCCCTGCAAGCCAAATCCATGGGAATGTTGGTGTGCACAGGGTAACCCTACAGCACAGCAAGTGCAGTTCATTTGGAATCACACCCAGCACCCATCTAGGGAATCCATCTCCCAGTCATCCCAGGGCAAATATGCTTGGGGAAGAGGCAGGGAGGTGCCATGTATACATCACCTCCTGAGCCTCAGTAGAAACATCTGGAATTCTTCACAGCTTTTCCAGTACTTTGAGCTCACCAGCAACGTTTTTTTACTCAAACAGTTGCACTTTTTCTTCCAAAAATTCCAGCTGTGATGTGTATCTAGTTCAGCCAAATGAGCTTCCTGACAAACCCTTTATTTTCCTGCATTTGACTTTGGACTACCCACCACTGTTTCACTAATTTCCCATCAGTCTACAGCTCTGGAAATACAGATATAACTGATGAACTATTCCCCTCCTCTGGTAACCACTGTAGCCTACCCCATTTCTTAAAATGACTTTTAACAGTGAGCACAGAAGCTCAGAAGGTTCTGAAATTTGAAACAAAAGCTTAAGAAAAACATGTCCTTGATCTGTCAAATTAGGGCAGAAATCAGTCAAGCAGCCCTCTCATGAGAAGAGTGGCATTTCCTGCAAGAGGCAATGAAATACATTTCCTTGGGATATGTGACAATGTGGAAGTTCAGGGAAAACAAGGAAAGCAAAACATTCTAAACTTACAGTAGGGGAGGAGATAATTTCAGGTTTCGGCAAAGACCAGAAAAAGAGTCTCAGCTGGAGGCTTCTTAATTATGTAAGAAAAAGCCCAGTCCCCTGATCACTTAAGAATAGGAAATACCTCTTTCCCAGGAGAAAACTGTCTGCAGATGAAGCACTCCCTCACACTGCAAGGAGGAAAAATCAATATTCCCAAACTCCCCTTTGAGGACTGGCTTGTGTCTAGGGGCTAAAGCAAGGCAGAAGAATATTCTGGCTTATTATGCACAGAAGATTTGCATGTTCACAGACTCCTCTGTCAGAGTTTGAGGTAGACAACCTCCATGCTGCTTGTGCAGCAAATGCAAAGAGGCTGCCACCAGCTCCAGCCATTCTCATGCTGCTGTGGCAACCAAGGCTGAAGCTAAACAGCAGAGGAAAAACAATGGAAATAAAAGTTATTCTATTCTTAAGTTCTTTTCTGGCAGCTGCTTAAGGGAAAACAAGGAGCTATTGCCAAAATCCAGACTGGTTTTGCTTCAGGGCCCAAATATGACAGAAATTACCCCAGTAAGGAATTTCAGAAGGGCTATGCTTTGTTTCCAGTCCTGCAGCTGAAAAAGCTGCAGGTCTTCTGTATGTCTGGGGATCCTTCTCCTTCACTGTCTCTACCAGGCAGTGGAAATTCGGTCTAAATCCTGCATTCCTGAGGTCTTGCCATGAGACAGAGGTCTCAGCAAACTGGAACTTCAAACATGTGCCGCATTCCTGCATGTTTAAATGGAATTTTCTTTTTAAACCTCTTTTTAGACTCCTCAGAAAGTGTCCTTGTTTTGCTCCGTATCACAAAATTCACTTTGCAGAAGGTACATGCCTGGAGTGCTGCACATGGCCACTCGGGGTATCATGCAGGAGATACAGGAGCTATAGCTGGAGAGGAATCCTGTAATGCTAGGAGGTTTAGCAGGAACACTTTTGCTCTACTACAGTATAATCATCCCAACAACCTCTCTGCCATGAAGCCAGGAGCCAGCTTTGTCCTAATGTACCATTCACCCAAGTGCCTTGGAATCAAACCAGTGAAAATCAACTGGTCAGCAAGGAGCACAGCAGTGGTGCCTCTCATCTCCACTTGTGCTTTGCAAGTATTTGCTTCCCTCTGGATTCTCTGATGCCTAACAATGATTGCACTGGGATTATTCCTGCTCTCACTGGCTGCTTGTTTGCATGGAAGTAATGTCATGTCTCTAAGACATCTAATGCACTGTCAAATTTTGCTGCAACTGGCTGAAGTTATCAGGCAGAGGAGCAAGGGACTGACATAATTATACTCCCAAATGCTGATGTGATCAAATTAACCTAGCTGTTTATCCTTAGGCTAAAATTCCTGTTCTCTAAAATACTCCTGCATAACATCTGGTTTACATGCAAAAATATATTCCAGAGGGAAGCAACTGGACAGAAGACATGGAGCAAACATCCTTCACTTGGTGTATGCCATATGTGCTGGGGAAGGATGCTTACTGGATTAGAGAGTCAACATGTCCAGGACTCGGTGCTGGAAGAAGGAGAAAGTGAACTCTGTCAAAGGATTTTCAAGGTCCAGAGGGATGCAGCTCTTCCTCCAAAAGCCCTGCTGGCCTGCCAGATTAACTGTGTACATAACAGAAGGCCAGAGCTGCTGCAGGAGGGTGGCTAAGTGAGCAGTGGAGATGGAAGCTCCAGTGAGAAGCACAGAGGAAAGCAGAGTTAGTACATGGACAGTAATGAGTGTTCAGAAGCAATAACCCTTAAAAGAACAAACATATAGTTGGACTAGAGACTTGGCATTGTAAAAACAAAAGGGATCGGATGCGGAAAGTTTGATCCTGACTAGATCTGCCTTTTGATGGGAAAAGAGTAGGTGGCTTGGTCCAAGTCAGGAATTCTGGATCTGACACTTGAGCTGAAGACAAAGGGTGAAGCACTTGCAGTGTACCCAACATTGTAGTGGAAAGTGTTTCATTTAAAGCAGGAATACAGAAGGAAAACCTCTGTCTCTAAACCAGGTGACAGATGCTTTCACGATGCAGCCTGAGAAGCATAGGATAGGTTTTTCTTTCCTTTCTTGTAACAAGGAAGGAAGAATAAAATAAATACTAAGCTGAACATCTGCTGACAATGGGTGTGGGGAAGTGGCAGTCAGAAGAGAGGTCCTTAATCAAAATATGATTTAGCAACCCAGCACCAGGACGTGTCCCCAGAGATTCACAGCTTATTTCCAGTTCTGCCATTCACCCACTGTGACTCCAGCAAGCCCATCTGTACCTCTGGCAAGTCCCCCTCTTGCTCTTTTCCTGACTCATTCTATTAGATCACAAAGCTGCCTTTTCTCCCCTCAGACATTATACTATAGAGTGAGCTAGTTTAAGCAACGAGTCATGATTCCACGAGAAGCCACTTCACCGAATGGCTGAGCAAGTGTTGGATGCCCATGATCACAGGGCAACAGGCTGCTCCACACACGAGCACACACAGCACCAAGGCACACCATGGGCAAAAAGGAGCAGATCTTCTCCTTTTCTGCATAGTAACATGCCAGAATGCTTTACACTGGCATTAACAGGGAGAAAAATTTGTTCACGGGGCTGAGTCAGGCAGACAGGAACAAGGTATTTATGTACAGATTTTATGGAGTGTGATATCAGAGATATACCACACTCTGGAGAAAGCTCTGAGTGTTTAGAATCCAAGAAAAATAAGGCTGGAAGGGACTTTTAGGAGGCTCTTCTGCATTAAAGTTGAACTTTAAAAACACAGCTTGCACAAAAGTTATTACAGCTTGTTTATTAAAATGTGTTTATTTTCAGCAGCAGCTTAACTTTGCCACAGTCCACTTGTATGAAACATTCTAGGGAGGTAATCATGGTTTTGGATCACCATGCAAAAGGAATCATGATCAAGCAAGCCCTTTTTGTCTTCTACACGTCTCCTTCCCTCTGCATGCAAGTCAGGGGCATCAAGACTGCTTTGAGGAGTTCCCCTTTTGGAGGAGATACTACAGACACACATTTGGATCCTGCCAAAAACCAAAGGAGCAGTACTAAATCCTGTACTATTAGCTCAGAAATTACCTAATACTTTTGACTCACAGTGATATTTCGTGGACAACCAGGCTGGCCTGAGCCCACAAGCCCTACTGCAGTTTGCAGGGCCTGCTCATGCAAGAAGCACAAGGCTCAGCCTGGTGGCCCTCAGGAACTGGAGCTCCATGCCTGCTGCCCCCTCTGACCTGTGTCAGCTGCACTCCCAGAATAACAACCAGCATCTTAAGAGCTCTAGGCACTGTCACCAAGATATACCTGACCCAGCTAATGCCAGCCTTTGCTGGCAACCTGCAATAATTCAGTAATTAATTACTAGTAAAAGGGGAGGGAAAGAGGGGATTCACTTAATTTTAAAGTCCAGTTACCCAAGGATTTGGAGAGAAATCCAGGAACTGCAAGTGAAAAGTGAGGAAACTCTCTTTGCTAATTGTGGGGCTGTTTCCAAGACTGCCTTCTCCAACCATGGGATCACACTGTACAATGGACATTTTGGGTGTGCAAAACAGTAGTGATAGTGTTATGCCTCCATGAAAGCTGGCTGCTTCTGTTCAGCCATTCATTTTCATCCTTTACCACAAAAATATAGATGAGCTATAGATAAGCTGCTCATTAAAGAAAGGGATTTTATTCCTACAGCACTGCTTCCTTTTGGCAGTCTTACATTCAAGAAAAGGGGAGATCTGAGGAACTAAAGACTGGTCAGCCTGACCTTGATCCCTGGGAAGATGAAGGAGCACATAATCTTGGGAACCACTTCTAAATACATGAAGGATGAGACATGTAGATTTATGGAGTGGAAATCCTGTTCACCCAGCCTGACAGCCTTGTATGACAAGGGGGACTTGCTGGGTGAGGGGAGAGCAACAGGCATTGTTTGTGTTGACTTTATCAAGGTTTTTGGCATTCTCTCAAACATCCTCAGGGACAAACAGCGGAAGAACAGCCTAGGTAAGTGGACAGTGGAATGGCCTGACAGCCAGAGGTACTCCAAGCCCAGCTGGAGGCCAGTCACTAGGGCCTTCCTTAGTCCAGGGGTCAGTACTGCTTAGTGTCCTTTTTAATGAACTGGATGATGGGAAGAGAGCACCCTCAGCAAGCTCACAGCCCACAGAAAACCAGGGAGGGTGGCTGATGCTCTAGAGGGCTGTGCTGCCATACAGAGGGATCCAGACAGGCTGGAAAAATGTGCAGGAATCAAACTCATTAACATCAACAAAGGGAAATGAAAAGCCCTGCATTAAGGGAGGAATAACTCCACATATCAGCATGAGGCTGACCAGCTAGAAAGCAGCTTGCCTGAGAAAGACATGTTGATCCTGGTGGATACCAAGCTGAAGTCAGCAATGCACCCCTGTAACACAGAGCACCAACACCATCCTGGGCTACCTCAGGACAAGTGTTGCCAGAAGCAAGAGGAAGATGATCCTTCTCTGCTCAGCACTAGTGAAACACATCTGGAGTGCTTGGTCCAGTTCTGGGCTCCTCAATAACAAGGAAGATATGGACTTCTTGGAGCAAATCCAGTGAAGGCCTACAAGGATGATTTAAGGGATGGCAGCATCTGACACATAGAGCAGCTGAAAGAGCTGTGAGTGTTAAGCCTGGGGAAGAGAAGATTCAGGGGTATCTTAGCAATGTGCATAAACACCTGATGGGAGATCACAGAGAAGGTGCAGCCAGACTCTTCTGAGTCTGAGTGATATCCATTGAAAAGACAAGAGGAACCTCAAAATTTTAAATACAGAAATTCAATTTAAATATAAAAATGCTTTTTGACTGTGAGAGTAACCACTCAAACAACAAAGCAGGCGCTGAGAGTGGCTGTGCAGACTCCATCCTTGGAGGTACTCAAGGCCCAACTGGACATGGTCACAAGCATTCTGCTCTAGCTGACCCAGCTTTGAGCAGAGGGCTGGGGAGTACTTAACCTCCAGAGGTACTTGCCAACCTCAACAATTCTGTGATTCTCCTGTCTTTTAACTTTGTGTTCACTCAGTGACTGTAATCAACAACCTTCCCTCTGTCCTACACTGCTGTCTAAGTGGTGTCCAGGTAACAGCATAAGTCACAGCAATTTCCCTCTGGAACTTTGTGGCATCTCCTGCTTTTTCTTCTCAGAAGGAACCTTGCAACAACTCTAGGAGCAGGAGTTGGCTCATTTTTCACTTGGGAAGCAAAGGATAAGTTCATTGGTGTTGGGTAGTTTTTTTCTTAAACAGGAAAGCTCTGCAGAGTGATGGTCAGGCTCTGAAACATCCAATTATTTAACAGTTTCCTTCACTTTCCAGTACGTTAACAGTTTAGTAAGGCCTGAATTTTTCTTACCAAAAGCCCTACAGCTCTCATCTATACTTTACATTTCACCTATGTGTTTATCCCTTCTGCCTTACTAAAAACAGGGTCATTCTTATTTGGAATACATTCAAGAGTATGAAAATCCAGTGCTCTAGTGAGCTAGCTTATTTCAGCACAGACTTCTGTCTTCAAGGAAGAAATGGGAGTCCTTGTCCTCAAAAGGATGGGAAATGCCCAGGGACAATTAATTTCTACTTCTCCCATCTTGTAACAGAGAAAACTTGTTTTTTCAAATAAAATCCACATAATTTTGGCCCTTTTTTCCCCTAAATATATCTGGTGCATTTAAAAAAAAAGAAAAAAAAAAGAAGATAATAATGTGAACAAATGTAGGACTTACGTATGATCCATAATTCACTGCCAGGGTCTGCAAAGCCCATGGAAGGCCTAGGCCAATTAAGATATCAAAAACATTGCTTCCGATGGAGTTGGACACGGCCATATCCCCCATACCTGCAGGAATGGAAACCAGGTACACTCAGACATGTCTCAGAGAAGTCTTGCAGCTTTTAATCTGAGCTAATCCAGGCAATTTCCGCCAATTAGGGCCAAGAGTTATGAGAGATGCCCCACTCCATCCCTTCCCTTTGTCTTCCCATCATTCAAGGCCAGCAGCCTTGAAGGGGCTTAATCCACCTTCCAGCATCATCTGAGAATTCCCCTCCACTAATCCTCTGCTGCTGAGGGGACCTGCTGTCCTGGCTGTGACCTGCCAGCACGGTGGTGCCATGTTCAGGGGGGCTTTTGATACTTTACTATGACTGTGACACATGAGTTTCTCTACTGGAGTAACTGGAAGAGGTCTTTGAGTCATCTGTTCAGTAGCTGCTTATTTCAGTGAGGAGCCACTGATTTCGCTCCCCAAAGCAGCACTGACTACCTGCTTTTCCTCTTAACAGAGCTGTTGCTGGGGCCACAAGTATGGCGGAGTTGCTTTCCTTAAAAACAGTACTATCTTCCAGTCCTTGTGACTGTGGAGAAAAGCTGGAAAGTGACCTGAAAGATTCTTAAGCCATGTAATAGCTCTACACCACCTAGATTCAAATTAAGAAAAATACTGTGTACTCTTGGGGAAGGCTTGAAGTTGACAATACTGCCAGAACTTGGTCCACACTGCTGTTTAAGAACCTGTTAGCTGTTTTGCAATAGCAGCACAATTTATTTCCTTCTTACTCCTTGTTTTAAATTCCAGGCTCATGAAAAGGGCTCTGTATATTTTCACACTGAGGCAACATCTGTGCTACCTGAAAAGAAGGAGAATGTCAGGACACACCTCCACAGCAGGATGACATCCCTGTGATGACCTACCTTGCCTGGCCACGATAAGGCTTGCCATGCAGTCTGGCACACTGGTTCCTGCTGCCAAGAAAGTGATGCCCATGATCACATCTGGAATTCCTAGTGTGTACCCAATGATTGTCACCTAAGGAGAGGAAAAAACTTTGAAGCTTTTTACAAGAATTAAGATCCACGACCAACTTGGCCCAAATCTGCAAGATGCTGTAAGACAGAGAGTATCAGTGCAAACTCACACTTCCTCTCAATAGAAGCAGTGACAGCCTGTTTTGGAATATTCATCAACTGGCAGAGGATAGCACTCACCTGCTGTGTACCCTCTTTGGTTAGTTGTTTCATACATTTCATCCATAATTTTTCTGATACTAACCTGGAAAAGAGACTATGGTGGCTCACTACCCCAGGTAACTGTCTCCTGATCTTGGATGAAGTTTGCAAACATCACTATATACAAACACTAGCTAACCAGACACAAAGCTACCTCCTATCGTTCTAGCTGTGCAAGGATTTGACTGAATGTCATGCTTTTGATCATGCTGTTCAAAATGCTATCACTCACAACTCCATGTCTCTCAAGCTTGCTTGCTCCAAGAAAATAAAAAGTTACTGTGGTCAGATTGTCACTCAGCACTCTCCCCACTACCCTGCAGGACTGGGAGACATTCTACTGGCACAGCTGTAATTGTTTTCCAAGCTAAAGAATCTGGATTAAACACCAGCCCTAAATCAGGTTCAAAGGCCATGGCTACTGGCCCGATTTTCTTCTCTGAGTGTGGACAGGTTCAAAAGAAATGGAAGCAAACCTAAGGTTTCTCATCTGAAAATTCAGCTGTGTAGAACTTCTTATACATTTCCCTAGACTGACAAACCCCCTCCTGTTGCTTCTCCCAGACAGTGGTTTCTGATTTAGCTGGTACATACCATCCACACCATCATGTAAGAAAAAGCTGCAATCCACAGGGTAGAAGAAGCAAAGGTGACCATGAACCATTTTTCCAAGTGGGGTTTGTTACAGTTGGGCACTGTAAAGTACAGGACAAAACTCAAGGGCCATGTGAAGACCCACTTCAACATTTCTATCTTGCCAGCTGTAAAAAAACCAAAACAAAGGGAACAATCACAATTCAAGTCTACTGTATTTCAGAATGTTATTATTTTGTTAGCATGTGCAAACAAGATGCCAGGGACACCTCAGCCTAACCTGTTATGCCAACAGATAATGATGTGCCATTCCTTGTTCACAGGATTTACAATGTGATGGCAGATAGGAGGGCAGAGACACAGGAGTATGAAGGATCTCCTTGAGAGCTTAAGTACTGTGAGGGGGTCAAACATTGGAACAGGTATCCAAAAGTCTGTGGGATGTCCATCCTTACAGATCATGAAAACCCAATTGGACACAGCCTTGGAGGGCAGGTGTAAGGGCCGATCAAAGAATCGAGTTCTGTCTCAACATTTCTCATCAGAAACCACAGGTGCAGGACTTACGCAGAGAATGTTCTGTACCTCCCAAAGCTGGTACAGAGCAAATGCTTTGCACTTGCCCAAAGCTGGTATGGAACCAGTGCTTAGCACCTGCCTAAGTTGGTACAGAACAAAGGCCTTGTGCCTGCCAAAGCTGGTATGTGACAAAGGCTTTACACCTGTTGCCCTGACATCCATTACCGTGAAAAATCTATGATGCAAAACAGGACCACCAACCCATAAACTCTCTGCTATTCACTATTGTGAGAAAACTTGCCTCCAAAACTGACCATGCCTCAGACACTCCTCTCTTGGCATGTGTCGCCTGCCAAGTGGAGTTTGGCATGTCTCCACAAGAATTAAGGGGGAGCAAATGTGGGTTGCAAGGAGGGACCAAGTCTATGGGCTAGCATAAAAGACAGCTCTGGAATGACTGAATTCCGAAGATCTTGCCCACCGTGAGATTGCATTGATCGACGCAGAGACAGAGGAACACCTTCTGGACAGGACCCCCAGAGACACCAGATGTCTGTGGACCCGTGGTGGGAGCTATAGTCCCCTTTTCTTCCCCTTTCTCCCAGTCTTTCCCAAATTCTCTCTCTCTCTCTATTGCAGGCTGCCTTACGGGGTAAATTCATAACGTACCTCTTTGGATTGAAATTTAACTCCCTTGACTTGTTGAATTATTTGTGCTTTATTTTCTTTTTGCACTCCGAGATCATAGCTGGTATGAACCATCCCACGTCCGCTTATGAGTGGACTGTGACAGCAGGGGTTGGAACCAAAAATCTCCAGAGGTCCATGCCAGTCTTTCATATACAATCAAAGTCCATAGGACATCTAAACTACTCTCTTTAAGGCTCAGTTTTTTTCCTTACTTGAACTACAGAAATGCTGTTTGAGTGAGATCTGAACAGGAGTTCCTGAAATTGTATCTTGCCTGTAAAGGACAGGACCAGTCCCTACAGTATTCCAGCTCACCTGCAACCCAGAAGATCCTGCCAGCTATGGCAACTGTGACTCAATGGCAGGAGAGAGATATGTTATAGCCATGCTGGGACCAGAGCCCAGATATGGTAAGAGGGACTAGGCTAAAAGATCTCCATGCTGAAGGTGCAGTGCTCAGCAACCTGCAGCACGAGTCATGCAGCTGCCCTGATTTTCTAAGCCCTCCATACAGAGTGAGAAGCACTGTGACAGTGCCTCGTGAACAGCAGGAAAGCAGAGGCACCCAGGACCACCCTCTGTCTCTGTCCCATGTCAGCATCACCAGTGCCTTGCCCACACTAGCACTGCACTGTCCCACCGAGGTTAAGAGCACACCTCACCTCCCAGCAAAGCTTTGTCCTAGTTGTGAACACACCTGACCTGAATCAGGCTCCTTGCCAGCAGCCCAGCCACCCTCAGCCTCCCCCACAGTGAGGCTCCATATCTCCAGAGGGTGAGCTGTGTTTTGGGGACAGAAACCACTCTGTGGAGATTGATGTGTCTCCCCTGTCACTGCAACAGCTGCACAGGGCCAACACAGCAGCTTCAGCAGAGGTGTGCCCAACCCCAGGAGCCTGCACCCTGAGAGGTTCCTGCTGCTTCCCAGTTCCCCTCCTCTTTTACATGCAACCAGGAGCCTCACTGCACAGTGAAAGCTGATGGAAGCTCTCGGAGACACTTCTACCTCAACCTGTGTCTGCAATGCTTTCCAGCATACACAAACACCACAAAAACCCAGGAACTTCTTACAGGGTAGGTCAAAAGGTGTGTATGGCCCTTCATGGTCATCATCATCATCATCATCTTCTTCCTCTTCCTCATCGTTTTCGTTGTTCTCGTTATCCTCATTCTCATTCTCGTTCCCGGCCTCGGCCACATCCTCATCCCGCCGCGTGCCGTTCACACCCCGCTCAGCAGAGTTGCTGGGGCCTGTTCCATTCTCCACCACGTGCTTGATGGGTATTTTGATTGCTACTTCTGACTCACCATTGGTGTATGTCCTGCTGTTGATCAGCCTCTGTCTCTGTAAATAAAGGCAAAGTCTTGTTGAAAGAGAAATTTTTTAAAATTTGATTTTTTTAAAGTGGAAGGTAGGAACAGAGAAAGGTGTGTGTATACAATTCTATAAAAATGTGGCTTTAAAAGCAAAAGGAATGATTTTCATCACGTACAGCACGATTCTTGCTTGCAGACCACTAGATAAATCTCACATGTACAACTTTTGCAAGAGAAGGTCCAGTGGCTGTCGAATTGACTCCAGGAGTACTCCAACACCAGTGACACACTAAGTGCAGTCTCAGGGTAGCACCATATTATTAAAGAGATCAATGCAGGGGGCACCTCCTGTGAGCAACAGCTACATGTAACAAAACTGCAAAACAACCTCTGCTAAAATTTCCATGGGGACAGTGAGCAAGGGATGATTTACTCAAATCAGTGTCAGAAGGATAAAATCTGGGTGAGCACTACTAGGGGTCCAGAAGAAATACCAGAGTTGCATTTCAACCCAAACACTGCTACTGGAAAAAGCAAATTCAGGAGGAGAAGGGCAGGTGGGGGAGATAAAAGACACACCTCATTGATTAACATGCGGCTGGCCATGGAGAGACGTGTTTTGGGAGGGAAATGGCTGGTTATCATGATCCGGAGCCCAGCCTCAGAAAATGAAAGCTGGTGTGGGTAGGCAGAAAGCAGCTCGTCAACCATGATCACTGAGGCTTTACGGTGAAAGTTTCCTGCAGCCAAGGAACAAAAAGAAATTGAGGTCTTCTTCCAGTAGTCTCTCCCTCTGCTCTGTGTGGCTCTCAGAAGAATAAACCCATGGGTTCCAGAAGTTCTTTGTAAGAACCATTCCTTCAGCTACACCATTCAAAATAGGCCTCATCTCTCTTTAATTTCTGCCTTCTACATACCTTATACTCCTGTTTTTAAAAAACCTGTCAACATGGTATCACCAGTCATGTTCCTTACAGAGAACTACATCTGCTCTGCATAGTTCATCGCAGGCCTGCATTAAGCAGACCACTGCTTCAACAGCAGCTATCCCACCAAGGCAGTTACTTCCAGTTGTCACCTGCACTTCTGTGAGGATATTGTCATCAGTCACCATTAACTGTGTTCCTGCAGAGTACCAACAGAAAGGAAAAGAAGGTTCCTGCACCCTGGGCTTGCAGCTCCCGGCTGGGAAGTGCCACCAAACCCTGCAGCAAGTGCATGTGCCAGAGCAATCACAGTGTGGGAGCAAAGGGACAAGGAGAGAGAGGCAGGTCCCAGAATTGTGCTCCACCTGAGGCACAGTGCTGATGCCCACTGCCTCTGGGGTTCATCCTTCCTGCACCTGGATGCCACCCTGGGCTGTGAATCCTGTGCCAGGACTGGGACTTGGCAGCAGGGAAACCTGAGGCCTTACCCAACACACTTCTGCACTGGTTTATTAAAACCAGTGTTTAACACTGGCAAATGTTTTGTGGCATTACTATTTTTAACCACCACTGTCAGTCTTACAACAGACTATTTCCTCAGCCTTTGTGTCACTTTTTTATCCCCACTGAGGTTTCCATGGATTGGGGTAGATATGTGAGCTCCTCCATATTTAAAAAACCCCCAAAAACAACAAATCAAAACCAAAAACCAACCAGACAGCTTTTCCTTGTGAGTTTTTCCACACTGGCACTTGTTGAGTGGCGCCTGGAAGAACAGTTCCAAACACAGAAATCTTTCTGCTTTGGACTTTTCGGTTCTCTGCTCAGAAAAGGCCTCAGAAAACAGACAGTGTCTGAAACCCTCATGTACCCCATTGCAACAGGTGCTGTTTGTGGCCCTGTGCCCCTGGCTGGGACACAAAGCAGCACCACCCGCCTCTCTGGGCCTTCTGTGGCCCAGTGCCAAGGAAATACAGGAACAATCTGCAAGAAGATGAAGCAATCCTTTCGTCTTCCTTCCTCAGCCAGTGTGAGTAACCACAAGTGTCCAAATCAAAAAGTTACCAGCAGAGTATGCAAAGACACATTGTGGGGACATTTAAACCAAATCCCACAATCAGAACTAACCCTGAGGCCACCGACTGAAGTTGGATGTGCAAGGCCTGAGTTGAGGCTGAGCCTTCCCAGTCTAGCTTTCCTGCTGCAGAGTATCTTGCCTGCAGAGTTTTGCTGTGGAGAGCTACAAGAGACAGAGAGCTGCCCCCATAAAAGCAGCTTCTCCAAAATAGAGTGCACAGCACTCCTCACAGCCTTCCCTCTGCAACAGGCCTGTAACTGAGAGCTGACAGACTCCAAGTGTTTGCTGTCAGCAAATAAACCCCACTACATTTCATGTTTAGTTGCTTACTGTATACAGACTATGCCTCTCAATCACCATTTGCAGGAAAAGAGATCTATTTTTGGTTGGTTGGTTTTTTTGATAGACTAGCAAAACAAAAGAGGCAGCCCATCTGTAGTCAGAGGCTACATAAACATACTATATACATCCCAAGCAGATATTGCACATGCTTGTTGACTGGTTTCAGAAAAAAAAAAAAATCCACTGCAAATACAGTTTAGCACATCCTTGCAAATGCAGACATTGAACTACTGCTACACTATGGGATGGAGGAATTTTTCTTAAGATGAAGAAACACAACCATTTTTATACATGATCGTGACAAAAGTCAAACTGGAACAGATTTCAGCCAAAGTGAAATGCCCTTAAAGACCACTTACATGGAAAAGCTGTGCATGGTAAAGACAGCACATGCAGCAAGAGCACACTACCCAGACCCACAGTGAGTCCCCACCCTCCATTCACTGGAGGTAAACTATATACTGGTCTAAGTAGGGCCTTTTTTCTTACTCATTTTATGTCCCTTTGGAATGGAGTTAAATTTAACTGTAGATTATATAAATAGGCAACTCCGGTGCAGAGTAACAGTGCCCACAGAAGGACTTAAAATGGCTGTAACAGGCTAGATAAGCAGCCCCTGGGCTTGAAGGAGTACTTATACCCAAGCACTTGTCCACTAGCAAGAATCAACCACAAGAGGCCTCAGACATCTCCAGTGGCACAACACGTGGTGGCCAGGATAACCACACTGTGACCCCCAGCTGGGAGGGGGGCTCCAAAAGGGCCACCTGCCCACTCTTATTTTGTAGCTTACAAGACAGCAGCAGTTCCCACCGTGTGATCATGATGCAAGCAAGAGGGTGACTTACTGGAACAGTTACCTTTCTTTAGTAACACCACTGTGGCATCGCAGTTGCTGTTGTCGTCCATTTCCGTGTTACTTGCTAAACCATTCACCATATTTGCAGAATTTTTTGTCTTCCTCTCAAAGCAGTGATGTATGGTTGAGTTGTACCTGCACAAATGAAACAAACTCAGGATGTACCTTCACTTCTTGACAGTCCTCCTTTCCTAGACTTGTATCCTATGCAATACAACTGAGGGAGGGAAGAAAACACCTCTGGTTTTAAGGAGGATCCCAGAGCTCTAGATAAATTGTTGTAAAATGCAATCTCTCTGTACCCAGAAGGCTGTGAAAGATAGAAGCCATGGATCTTGAATGACATGCATCTTTATGCATTAGGTGTGATGAATGTTCTGTATCATGAGTAACCTTCGCTTGCCACTATCCAAGTATATTTTTTATCACATAATCACACCTGAGTATCAGCATTGTTTTACCTGGGAGGACTCACCACAGAAACACAACACCCAGTGTTAAATTCATCTCAGCTTTGGCAGGGCTGGGGTATAATCCTTGTTTCTTAGAGCATCACAAATATGAGCCAAGGCTCTCATCACGCTCTCAAAGGCAAGGGTATATAAACACCTGGCCGAGGTCCCTGACTAGGGTGACAGCCTTCCGAGCTATATCCAAACAAGTCTGAAAAGCCTGTACACACTACAATGTTGCTTTCAGAAGAAAGCAACCAAAAAAACCCAGACATTACAACTGTCTTGCTGGTGAGTTAATTGTTGCAAGGGTGAAACTACCCTCCATGTAAAAATTTCTAATTATTAAATGAATTCTGTCTTATGCTGCCTTCAGCCAGCCTGAGTGTTTTGCTGTTCTCACTGAGAATTGCTCTCACAATATTTACTCTATTCATCATTTCAAAACAAATCTCTAGTCTTACTTGTGGAGACAAGACCACTGGTGTGCTTGGCAGCTGGTAGGTTTTGTTGAATGTTCCAGTTTAAATCTGGGTTTCCTTTCCACTGGCTTTTGAAAACAAGAGAGGAGGAGGGGAACCAAACAGCAGATCAGACTAGTTTTACTAGCAGGAACTTGTGTGAAAGAAGTCACACAGGTCAGATGCTCAGAAAATCACTGCTGACTATGCTGTAGTTTTATCACGGGTCTTCAGGCAAATGAGAACTGTTGCAGAGCTTTGTACCCATAAAAAGCAGACTGGAATCTCACTCCTGCTTATTTCTGAGTAGGGATGCTAAAGTGAAATCAGAAGAGACTGTTTTGGTGGGACTTGAGGATGGATCCACATCTCTGCTCTGCCAGATTTGCTGCATTAGCCTTGGTCAGTTCACACAGGGCAAGATCCACAAAGCACAGATTCACAGGATAGTTTAGGTTGAAAAAACCCTCCACAATCATTAAGTCCAATGTTAATTCAGCTCTGCCAAGCCCACCACCAAGCCATGTCCCTAAGTGCCACATTTACACATCTTTTAAACCCCTTCACAGATGGTGATTCCACCACTGGCCTGGGCAGCCTGTTCTGCACCTGACAACGTTTTTGGTGAGGAAATTTTCCCTAATAGCATGCTAAACCTCCCCTGACAGAACTGGGGGCTGTTTCTTCTTCTTCTTGTGAGGGCTGGGTGAGGCAAGGAAAGCAGGGAGCCTTAGAATTTAAATACACCGAGGGCACATTTGACTTACTTCATTATAAAGATGTAGATGACATACATCAGCACTAAGACTAAGGACTCCCACCTGGAAACAAGAGCAACACATAAAGACATCAGAGTAGGGCATGGCATCAGCTGCCCCTGTTCAACCATTCCCCCATCTGTCACACCACAAGCATGCAGAAAGGCTTGACCCTTCTGGGCTGCTTTAAGATTCCTCTACAAAAATGGGATGCAGAAAGAAACAGCTCCCACATCCATGCATGATGCCCCTTTGATTTTCCTGACTTCTGTGACTTCACTTGGCCAAACTGACCTGTCAGCTAAGAACAAGTGACAAAACCCAGTGAACAAATCGTATGCCACACCCAAGGACCACCAACACTTCTGTAAGAACACCATGGGGGCTGTAGCTGAGGGGGGGAGCAGTCACCCTGCCTACAGGGGTGCAAAGAAGGATGCTGAGCTCTGTGAGCATGCTAAAGCACGCCAATCATGCTGAGACAACCTGAGCAAGGGGCAGCTGCTCTGTTGCTACTGCTGCTTCATTAGCCCTGAGAATACATTAGGCAGCAGTTCAAACTGCTGATTAGATACTGATAGGGCTTTTTTTCCCCTCTGCTGTTCCTGTATCAAACTAAGGAAACAATTAAATTTGTATGAGAACAAATTCTAGTACAACTTTTAGAGCTTGTTTCTAGGTAATCTTTTTCATTGACTGCAATGCTGTATTCTGCATAGCTCCCTATGGCAAACTGCAAGTCCTTGTGGAAATCATCCATTAACAAACTACTATATGCTAAAACTCACAGAACATTTTCTCCTTAAGGATTTTGAGATATTGCACTAACTATATCAATGTCTCATTCCCTGCTTCTGAAGTTTTAACACACAACTTCTGCATTCTGGTTTGTTTTTTTTTTAAGAGCACAGTTAAATACAACTGGCCCTCGAGTGAATTTCAGTTAAAAAAACCCACAAAAAATCAACAAAGAAAACCAGGGCATTGCAAAAGTGAGTGTTTGATGAAATGGGCAAGAGCCAGTGAGGGAAAACACCAGCCCAAGCGGCCTGATGCTCCCTAGTGCTTGTAATACAAATGACACTAGCTGCCAGTGACACCAAAGCCACCACTGTCACCTCCACTGTCACCTCCAGCTCCAGGACATGCTGGAAACAAAACCATCAGACCAAAGCAACTGAAAAGTGTCTGAAGCCCTCTCAGCCTACCATACCTACTGCACTGCACTTAAGTACATTAACTGGGATTTTTTTTTCTTTAAACTGGCCATTCACTAAATTATTAAAAATCCAAATATTGAAATACGCTTATTTATGACTACTTGGGTGGCCCCTTCTGACACAGCACAGATCTGCTGAGCACACTGCCATCCCCAAAATGCCACAAGGCGTGCAGAGGGTACTGACCACTGCTGCTGTACTAGGAACAGTCTGGGTGACACTCTCCTGGATGTTCTTCTCTACCTCAAGAATTAGTTATTCTAGACCATCTTGTGCTGATGTTTCTCACACAGCAGCAATTTGCTGCCCTGCAGGACTTTTTAGCTTTCTCCTTTTCTCATCATGAACACTAATTACAGCAGCTTCAGTGACATAACCAGAAAAAAATTAAAAGAAAAGGGATTCACTTACCAGGAAACTCTTTCATCATAAATAAACTGTGGAGAAAAGATTTAAAATTAGCATGTTATACACAACACCACGGTTGAAAACAGCACATCACCTGAGGCAGGGGACAGAGTAAAGCAAACCAGGGCTCATGGTAACGGCATTAGGCTCAGGTGTATTTTGGCACTGCCTTTGAACTTCTCAACTCTTAGTTTCTCTCACCTAGTCAAGGCAGGCAGGTACTCCTTCCCAAATGCCCCTGGATCCTTGTGTTAACCATGCTTATTGCAGCAGTTAAAGGGACAAGAGCCATGAGCCAGAGACATGTCTGTAGCCCTCTGACCCACTCATCTGTCTCACCAGATACAGCCTGCTCCCCGCCGGCTCTCGGCTGGACACCGAGTGACTGCCCAGCGGATCCACAGCAAGCTCTGCAGCTGCTGCCACGTCCTGCTGGGCCCAGCTCAGGGTGACCACCAGCTCAGGGTGACCACCAGCCCAGCTGACTGTAGCTGCTGTGACAGCCCCTCTGGCACACCTGCCGATGCATGAGCACCCTGGCTTTCCCAACCGTGCTGCGCGGCCTCCTCAGGCAGGGCATGTGCCTCCTCCCCTGAGGGAAAGGACCCGTGCCAAGGCGCGGGGCGTGAGGGAAGGGTCCGCCCTGGCAATGGCTGAAGGCTCGCACCGGCAGGTGGCTGCCGTGCTCCGTGGCTGGGCCCTTCCCCTCGCCGTGCTCCAGCAGTCCCGCTGCTCCCTGTGCCTCTGGTTCTCCTCCCAGGGCAGCGGGATGGCCGCGGCGGGGCCCCCGGTGCGGCTCCGCCCGTGTGCCGTGCCCCGCCGTGCGCTGCCCCCGCGGCAGGCTGGAGCTGCGGCCGCCAGCCGCTCTCCCGGCCTCAGCGAGGAGCCGCGGTCCGTTCGGCCCTTCCCAAGCGCCAGCAGGGAAACGCCGTGCCCATACCAGGGATACACACCCACTGCTGCGCCCCAGGGAACAGGAGAGAAAAGGAACGAGGCCCTGAAAGCACAGTAAACACTTCCCCTGGGCCATACAGCCGTAAATAGCAACTCCTGTGTGACCGCCGGCACCAGGCAAGAGTTACACTGGTTACTGGAAGGAAACATGACCACAAAACGTTGTAAAATACAGTTCCCAGTCACCGTGATCTAATCTGACAAGGCCTGTTTTAGGTTACAATGTTTCGGTGTGATGATACATGAAAGCGTGTGCATTGACTTTCACGACTAAAAATAGCACCCATCCCAATTTTGCTGCTAATAACTCTGACTGTGTCTCTTCAAGTTAAAGTACACAGGCATCTTCTTCCTTTCAAGAGATTAAGTTTTGCCAGGCTCTACTACAAGACAAGGCAGCACTGTAGTATTATTATAAAGTTAAAAAAAAAAATCACGGGGCTGAATCAAGATGAAATAAGCGCGGTAAGTGTGGTTTATCCACTTCTAACCTCTGCGGTTTAGAGTTTGCTCTCTCTCATCAATGGCCTGCAGCAGCAAACAGGTGAGTCTGTACTGCTCTATTTCTTACAATAGCATTGCACTTCCTTTTCTAGTGCAAATAGAGACCAAGTCATATTGATTTACCCTGCACAGTATCAAGTTTTTTTAAGTTGCTGTATCCCAGCATTGGCAGGAATGTATTTATTTCCCCTCAGGTGTATTTATAAAGATACTAGTGGAGTGCAACTTTTAACACAGCACCACAGGCTGGTGTTTAAAACACCATGAAAACAACCTTCTACAAACAATGTATTTCTTCACGATTGATGACTCTATTCCAGCTGCAGAGAAGTTTCAATGCCCTCATATGGAAAATGATCCCTGCATACAAAACACAGAAGTGTCTTCTGAAAGGAGCACACAAATCTAATGAAGGGGGAGCCACAGGCAGGTTATGCTGTGCTCTGCATGGAGCCTGTGGCTCATCTCCCAGCTGAGCCATGGGGAGCTTGACAGTCAGAATTTGAGGAACAATTCAGTTTGATTCTGTCTTAAAAGGACAGGAAAAATTAGAGACACTGGGAAGCCAGGGGCTCCTGGGTGAGTGAAGGGAGGGAGAAACCTCTTAAACTGAAGCAGTATTTGACTCTGAAAGGAGAAATTCTCACGTGGCTTCAACTGGGGAGCAATATTGTACACAAAAGGGTTGGTCAATCAGCTGGAGGGAAGCTAAGCCTTTAACCACTTAAAATGTTTTCCCTTCCACCCATCTTTCTCTGTTTTTCCCTAACAGGTGTTTAAGTCATTTGCAATGATTGCTATGGAGTAACACCAAAAGACATGGGATGCACTTCACCTCTCCCAAGCCAAATTAGCCAGGTAGTGCTGCAACATGGGAATAGGAGTCCTGGCAATGCCTTCAAGCCTCCACCAATACCTGGAGTTGGAGTTGCACCATCCTGCTACCCTGGCTGCCTGAAGGGCCTTGAACTCCACCACTGATATGAGGAGCAGAGGAGTGGGCATACAGCTGGAGAGAAGCTAACTCAAAACTTCGGGGAAAAAATAACTAATATAAAAATACAAAATAACTAATATAAAAAAATAATTCTTTTGAGGTACACTCCCAAAAGAAAAGGATTCCTGTGGTTCTGTAATTATGAAGAACAGCTTGTACAGATATAAAGTATAGAAGAAAAATCTTAAGGGTAGCAGAGATGTCTGTTCTGCAAGCCATACAACTTTCTCATGGCATAGAACACGTAGATAGGAATTTCAGGGATGCACTGGACACAAAACAGTAGGGAATTGTTCTCCACATCCTGATGCAGCTGACAACCACAGGGATGAACCAGCCATGAAGAAAACCTGCCTTGCTTAAAGCATTTAAAACTGATGACAGTGTCAACAGTTTTTCAACTTGTCTGCCTCCATGCAATAAATGAAATGCCCAATCCAAGCACCAGGAGGCTAGATGCCAGGTAGCTGCCCACATCTGTGCTTCCTGGGGAGTGAACTAAGAGAATGCCTTTAAACTGGATGCCTTTAAGCTCATGCAATGGAATTCACTACAATTAGTACATGTGGCCCTGTTTGTTGTTTAGCAGCACTTATTGGTATTACTGTCAAGCCGTCAAAGAGAAAATAAATTCTTTTTGTTTTGCAGCTCATTGCTAAGAATTATGCAGAAAAGTTATTTTTCACCAGGTACAAAATGGCTGGCCTTGCAGTATGGGGAACAAAAGTACAAACAGGTTGAGACAAACCCTCTGTTTGGGATGAGGCAGGTAAAAGCCTTTGCACATACAGCATGTATCTGGAAATGGAGGCATGTGCAGGAAGAAACAAACCAAAACTCACTGTTAGAACACACTAATCAAAGTAACCCAGAACTGCAGAAATGCAAGTGACCTTCTTCTGACTCTAAAGTCCCTCGCTTGGTTTCATATAGAAGTTAACCTCACAAAATCACTCGTCCTTTCTTAGGGAATCTAGGGTACTAGGCTAGGCAGGGGAAAAAAAAGAAAAGCAACTGTTACCTGAAAACTCAATTTTTATATTTCCTGGCATTGTTTGGTATTGGTTGCAAAGATAATGCTAAACTGATAGCAGTGTCTTTATCTAAAACTTGTGCCAACATTTTTTCACTGAATAGCCCAATTCTGAGAGATTTGGAGCATTTTCTGAGCTTGATGAACACTGCGGTAGTCCCAGCACTAAAAGCTGAAAGAGTAGTCTTTGAGGACTTGATGATAGCGTACACTGAACCTGCCCCTATTATGTGTGGGAAAACTAACCCTGATGTTTTGTAGGAATTGTTCAGGACCTCTCTCCTCCAGGCACAAATGCTGCCTCCTTACAGGTTAGTTAGGTGTTTTTTGGGAAGTCATGAAGATCACTGCCAGGAGAGCCCTGATCCATCCACTGCAGGGCTGCCTGGGGTTCCAGAACATGGGCTCTGCATCCCAAGTCGGCCCTCCCAAGTGGGGCCACCCCGCCCCACCCCAGCTATCCCTCTGGGGCTCTCTGGACCCTCCTCTATCTCCTGCCCCCAGGCCAAGCCTTCCAACAGCACCAGGGAGATCACAAGTGGTTTTCCACAAGCAAAAATCCATGTGACTGCTAGAGCTGGGGTCTTAGAAACAAGACTGTGATTCCATAGCAAGTTCCCTTAACAGGTGGCAGCAGATGTGGCCTCCCACAGATGAAAGAACCTTCAAAAACTTACCACAATGAGTGCAACAACAGACAGCGTGTAGTAGATCGAATCTCTAAGGAGACTCCACGACGACAGCGCGACGACCTGGGGAAACAGAGAGAGGTCAGCCAGGCTCTTGCCAGCATGATGGCCACAACAGCACTGTGTGCCCAAGTTCAGCCTGTCACTGTGGGAGCTGTCCCCACACATGCTGGGACTCGAGGAGGTGGCCCAAGACAGGAAACACTTCCTGTGGCTGCTGGAGAACGGCTGCAAGGGAGATAGGAATGGCCACTTCTGAAGTACCTGCAGACTCAGCTGTCCCCCACACGGGGCTGTGTGTCCCCAAGGAGTCTATGAGGGCTGCTGCATTACAGGAAGGGGCTCAGCTTTACCAGCACGACCACACTGATGGGTATTACCACAGCTTTGCATGCATCTACACAGGTTTTGGGACAAACACTCAAGTCAACACTCCAGTGAAGTGTTATAAACAAAAACCAGAAGTTTATATGCAATGGAGAATAAAAAGGGATTACTGTGCAGTTCATGTCACTTGACACCTTCCAAAGCCATAGAAATGAGGAATAATTATCACTGCAGGCTGCACAAGCCTGCAATTCAGATCTTGGAAGAAAAAATACCAGTGAATGACTTAGTCCTTAAGTTCATTAACAGTATTCGAAAGGGCAGATTAAAAGCAGTCATGTGGTGGTAACATTTTCAGCATGATTCTATTTTTAGCAGCTCTAAGAAGTCCTCTCAGTAGAAGCTTCTCCTCAAATCTGTACTTCCCATTTCTGGAGCAGATTTCAAACACTATGGGTCACATCCTTCACAGGTGTAAAGCTGAAGGAAGCAGATGCCAGATGATTCATTTACACTGATTTGGATCTGAACATATACATAAATTTTCTGACCATACTCTCCAGTCATGGTTGTGGCATGAACTCAGTCACGTGAACAGTAACTTCATTTTCAGTTCTATTTCAGAGTGTTAGCAAAAACAGTTTTCCACTTTTTTTTTTTTGTATTAACTCTTACAATATTGGAATTTTTGCTAGCAAAACAAATGCTGTAAAAAGATACTGACCATTGTACTTCATTAATCTCTACAGTCTTTTAATAGTATGGCTTTTTGAAATGGATGTAATTTATGCCCAGTGTAAAGTCTCTTTATGCAAGCGTTACATGTCAGAAACTCCTACCTGAAATAAAAAAGCAGGCCTTTAAAACAAGAGAGTCAAACCAGATTTTTACCAGCTGACAATACATTTTAAGGCACACAGATGAATGGAGATGCTTTCTGATGGAAATTTCCAAATGTAGAAACATGAAGCTGTGTTCATAATTCTATTCAGAAACCCTCAATTAAATCTCACATCTTCTAGTCCCTTCATTCCCTTATATACCCCTTCATTCTGATTGAGCAAATCTTGCAGGAGAGTTTATAGAACAATTTGACCTTATTTCACTCAGCTTTCAAGATGCTGCTTAAGGTCCTCTGCAGTTTCCTCAGCATGGGTGCTGGTGGGGATTTTATAGCTGTGAAGTTCAGCTGTGCACACAGAAGTCACATTTCTGAAACAAATGACAGCCCCCACAGGAACAGGCTCAGTCTCAAACTCTGTCCCTGGTCTAAGGGGTGTCACCATGCAGCACAGCACACCTGTGAAAGCAAGGTGTCCTGGTTACAAGGAGTCAAGGTAGTCTTTCTCTTGTTCTTTAATATTCTACAATAATCCTGAGGGTGCAGGATAATACTTTTCCAAGAAACTTTCCTCAGACACCTGAATGGGCACATTAAGATCCAGATGCTTAAATGCAGCCCTCTAACAGGGACCTAATACACAGAATTGACAGACCAAGATCCTGTGGGAATCACAAGGACTCTTGTGCTGATTCCAGATTGGATTGAAGGGAACATGCTCATGCCTGGCACCTGTACAGGCTGCTCACATTTCAAAGACATCTGAGTGGGTCTCCCTGATGCACTAACTGTGGGGCAATTAAATCTCAGACACCTTTAGGGCCCAAGTCACCTAGCTGAAGTTTTTGAACCATTTGATCCATGTGATACAGGGAAGCCATGCACACAAGGCAACCACGCACCGAGGGTGGAAAGACCTCATGAACACTGAGGACAATGGCAGCTCTCATCCTGCTGCTCAGAACCATGTCCTGGAGGCCTGAAGGCCAAAGTTGTGCCTTGCAGCCACCAAGGATTCCACATAAATCCTAACACACTGGAAATCACTTAAACTATAGATCAGCAAAGCTGAAAAGAAATCAGGGAAGCAATCTGCTTGGGAAAAAACATGATCAAATTTGAGTTTTAAATCAGATATACTGTAACTCAGCAGTGAGCTGGTCCTGTGGGAGCTGAGCATAGGGAGGCAGCTATAGAATCACTGATTGTCAGTCAGGTGACATTTCCTCTGTTCAAATTAAGTACCTGAAATTCAAACCCCAGACAAGTGCCCGTTAGCTCTCTCTTGTCCACTCAGTGGGGACTGAACCCAGTTAGTTCCCCTGAGCTGAAAGGAAGAGCTCTGAAGTCAAGGCTTGAACGAGAGCATCCCCTGATGAGTCCACACAAGACCCACAGAGCCTGCTCCCCTGCATGCCATAGCATCACTCCTAGGGGTAAAATTACCCATATAATAGACACCTGGCTCCTCACTGATAAACCTTCACCCTGCAAACTCCTACATATAACATTTACTACTCAAAATGTTCATTTCCCTTTTTGAAGGGCTGGAGAGCAGAAAAATCAAGATTTTCTCAGTTCTAGCTTGATTTCTGAGGTTTGCACCTTCTTAAGCTGTGGCCCCATGCAGCACACACCACTTCCTCCATCTAGCACACATGTGGAGATCAGCCACCAGAGGGAAAATCCCCTAAAATCAGACACTGCCATCTGCTGCCTGTAGCACTGAAGTTGGCTCAGGGAACCCAGGACCTCAGTGGCAATATGCCCCATGCCTCATCCAAGGACTTAACCATTTATCCTCTGTAAAATTGACCCTTGTCTCTTCTGCTCTTCCAAACTGTTTCTCCCCTCTTAGCAGCGTGGAAGCTCTTGTCCCATCCAGGAGATACCCATCACCTGAGGCCATCCAGCTGGCTTTTTTCCAGCCTGCTCTGCCCATGGCAGCAATGGGTCCGAGACAAGTATGTGTGGCAGAACAGGGCTGCTGCTCCCTTGGCAGGGATGTCTGTGCTTCTGCTGCAGGAGTCCAGAGTCGTGTGCACTCCTAGGTATTCTGGCTGCTAAACTTCCCAGGGAAGCATGTAACCACATCCATGTTCTTCAGGGGTCTTCTTCACTCTGAGTTGTTTCAGGGGTTTTGCTCATCTCATGGCCTGTTCTTTGCTTGACATCCTCGGGCTGTGATCAGCTACAAACACTGCTGGGAAATGCTAGGCTTTGGAAGCAATCTCCCTAATCTTGTTTCACTGTTGCCCTCTGGCACAGAAGGTCTAGATTTTTAGGTATTAAGAGCTAATAACTTAATTTGCTAATGTGGAGAGGCTGGAATGCTTGGATGAGGGTGTCAAAAGATTAAAGACAATCCCTGCAGCGATTAGCCTCAAGAGTCTATGGAGGTCAACAGAGATGTGCCAGCAGTGAATCCACCACTGTCAAAAGGCATCCAGAAGCAGAGAATCTGGGTCAGACCTCAGGCTGCCCCTCTTTGAAGTGGACTGCACAGAAGTGATTAGGGAAACTGTTACACCACCCCAGCAGATGCTGCAGTTTGGCTTTGGAGCTCTCATCTGTGCTGCCTGACAAGCTGCTGCTTGCTGTGATCCCTTGCAAGCCCCTGACCCATGACAGCCGGCTGGCAATGTGCTGTGTCAGCCCTTTGGATCAGCTGCAGCCAGACGTGCAGTGGAGCCTCCTTGCACGCTGCTCCTGGTGTGTAGGAGCTGCCCTCGGAGCAGAGGAGGGGCTTTCTAAAGCCTGCTGGGGTCCCTTCCAGAAGGGGCTGTGCTCCTGACATTGCTGTTCAGCAAGCCCTCAACGCAACTTCAAATCAGCCCCACGGTAACATAGAAGGATCTCATGCCAAAGCAAAAGAAATTACCAACTGTTGGCCACTGTTACAGGAAGCAGTGAACTCAGGTGGAGGTCAGGGACTGATTTTCAGGGAATCAGGCTGGCCATAGTTTGCAGTTAAGTGATGTCCTATGCATTTAGAATTACATAAAAAAAAAGGGCTCTATCTCAGCTCTCATCCCTGAAGAGGATGCCAAGATAAAAACCAGCAGTGGTTTGAAGAATCACGGAACTGTTTAGGTAGGAAAAGACCTCAAACTTCATTGAGTCCAAGTGTCCTTCCAGCACCACCAAGGCAACCGCTAGCCCATGTCCCCAAGTGCCACATCTACTCAAAGATGGGCCTTCAGCAGAGCCCACAGCTGAAGTGTCTGAGGCACAGCTGAAGAGAGCAAGGAGGGGAGAAGCTCCAGGACATGCACACATTGTGCTGCTCACCCTCCCAGATGCAGCACGTGCACAGCTCCAGGGTGCTGTGGGGACATTGCTCAGTACTGTGTGGATCCTGCTCCCTCATCTCTCCAAACACAACACCAGAAGCCACACAATCAGGATTCGTTTAAACAGAGTCTGCTGGGTTCACACTGCCTACGATCCTTGAGAAGCCAAACATCCCTGGCTGACTCCAGAGAACCTGCCAGGCCCTGATGTTCCAGGATAGCCCTGACAGAGACCAACCTCTCAGGGCTTCTCCATTTCCCTTGACAGGGCACAAGCTCTGTCTTTAAGCTTTGCAGCTGATTATTTTAAGAATTCCTTGCTCAGCTCAGGTAATTCCAAGGACCTGGCCACCTGCCTGCTCCTTCTCACTGGTCATGGTATCAGTGAAGCATCAGAGATTAATGTGAGAGTGTGACAGTGCCTTACTTGTATTCATCATTACATTAAATTAAGCTATAGATCCTTCTGTGGCTGTCAGCAAGAAGCCATTGCAGAGCCTCTGCACCCTTCCTGGCAGACACACACTATGGTTCAGAGGGTGGTGGGCTCCTAGTGGCACTTTGACACATCCATAATTCAGACAGAGAATCAGCCAAGCAGGTCCAACAGGATCTCAGAGGCAACATCTCCCAGCACAGCAGGAGTCCTGATCCCACATCCCCTCCTGACACACTGAACCACTCTGTCACAGCTGACCTTTTAGACAGATTCCTGCATGGAAAGCCACTGCTCCCTGTGCAGAGCCCCAAGAAAGCCAGCAGGCAAGCAGCAGCAGCCAGAGGCCCCTGTGCTGGGACTGACAGCACAGCAGGATGTCCTGGACCAAGAGACACTCCCTCTATGCCCCATGGTCACATCCAAATATCCCAGAACACTGTGAGTATCCAGCTCAGTCTCCAGACCATAATCTTGTCCAAAGACCCCAAAGTCCCATGATGCAGCATTCAGGCTTGCTTGGGGCTTTGACCATTACTAACCACCACTCCTGGCTTCAGTAAGGCACCAAACATGAGCACAAGTCAGGCCAGAATAAAATCCAGACCTTAAAACACCCATCTCTCTCAGACAGTTAAAGCTGCCATGATCTAAGGGACCTGCTGTGAGGAAAGCTTCCTTCCAATTACCAGCCCCCTAATTTTACCTCTGCTTTGCCATTCTCTGCAGAGCTCAGCTGTCACTCCAGCTCCCACTTCGGACACTGCGCACCAACCCCATCTATCCTCATTACTGCCCCAAGAATATTTGCTTTTTTAAGCCTCTCTTGATATTTTCATCACTGCCGCAGCAATCTGTCTCTGTGACATTCTCAGAATGGAAACAGTGGACACTCTCCAAACCTCAGGACAAAGCCAAAAATATTTTCCTGCTCAACTGGTAGTCATAATCATCCATGAGTTATTTGGACCAGTGTGTCTCTTTAGCTCAGATTCCCGCAGAGCCGAGGCAGCAGGACCCCAAGGCCTCTGCTGGACCACAAGATCCACAGCAGAATTCAAGGATAGCTGTAGACAGGAAGGCATGCACAGAGTAAACATCTCCCAGTCTCTTCAGACTAGCCAGTCCTTGTCAGAAATAAAAACCAGATTTTGTGATTTCCCTCGGTTTTGCACTATAAATGATGTGAGAAAAAAATCCTACAAATGGTACATCCACAGTATTTATCTGTGTGTAAATTTTGACAGAGAAAACTTAACCTCAAATGGTGATGGTGTTTTGTGGCAATTAGGAAGTAGCCTTGGTTTGATGCTGATAGGAATCGGTTTGCAACTCTTCCAATTGCCTTGGGCAATCAGAATTAATGGTGCCTCTCTACCCTGAAACTCCATCCACACCTCTCTGTGCCACCTGCAGTCTCGGCACTTTACAGACCACCTGAGCTTCCACAGGACAGCAGGAATGGCACTGCCAGCATCCTCCCTCTGCTTTTCCCTGTACCTGGGGTTTCACACACCACAGCCACGCCAGCAGCTCTAGGTACCCAAGGACCACAGCCTTGGCTTCTGGGACCACTTCAGTCTGACTTGTTAGTCTGTCCCATGTCTGCAGCACTCCCCTGTCAGTGAAAGACCAGGCCCATGGTCACTATAAAATGCTGCCAGCACCCAATCCCAGTGTGCCTTGGGCTGTGAGAACAGTGAACAGTCCCAACACCTGGCATTAGGTTCTTCTTAAACTAGTTCCCATGAATTTTGCATGTTTTCCACTGATAGTCACAGACCAATGAAGAAATAGCAACAGCATTCGGACTCTTCCCTTCTGAAACTCCTCCACAGTCTAGAATAAGAAAATAAAAAAAGCTCATGAATGCAATCATTAAGCCAAAAGTCAGTAATGACTGCAGTCTGAGTTGTGAGTGAAATTAAAGCTTAAAAGATTAAGAGGCATGCAAGCTGGCTGTATGGCACAAGTGGGGTAAAACAGATTACAGAAGTCCCAGTCCCTTCATTAAACAACGTTCTACCAGGTTATTAAACTCTGTTTAGTTTCCTTGTCAATATGCCTAACCCTATTTCTCAGGCATACTTTCCACTGACATGACCCACAGCAGCTGATGATGCCAAGAGGCGCCTCAGCTGGCACAAGGGTTCCATGGCTGGACAGAGGACAGCCTTCTGAGTTAAGTTTACTTCCTCAGGGAAAAGAATCCCACTGCAACAGAAGGAGGCAGGTCAGACAGTCAGAGAAGTCCCCTTTTGCTCCAGTACATTGAGGAATGATGCCTCACCACCAACTAGACCCTCTGACAGAGCAAATAACTATAAGAACATCTGTGGCACAACCCAGCATTCCTGGTCCCTGCTCCACCCAGAGCAGCCTGCCTATTTCTGGCGAAAGGTAAAATAGAGAAACTTGAACCTAACTGAAAAACACAGCAGTTAAATACTAATTAGCAAATCAAGCCATGCACATTCAAATTTACAGGGTGATGCTGGAGTGACTTGCAGCTCATGGTAATACTACCCTCACTTAAGCACCTCTCACCCTCCATCCTCCTCTGCTAGGCTGCAAAAGGCTGGGGGTCAGTGCTGGGAGAGGACAAAGGAGGACGGGATGGTAAGGAGAGAGCAGCAGAGCTGCAAAAACAAGACAAATCTGGATGGGGAAATGTCCAAAACTGAGCAAAGTCTGTGCTGGCTTGAATGAGAGCTGAATTAAGCAAGGACTGCTTCCGAGAATGCCGTGTCCCTGCCGCCAAGGATGGTGAGGGGGCAGGGGAAGGAGCAGAGAGAGAGCTTGTGAAGCACAAACATGAGTATGAGAGAAGACAAGACAGAGCAACCAAGGCCTGGAGGGGACCCCAGGCTAAGGTCAAGCTCCCCATACACAGCTGGCTTGCAAGCATGGAAAAAGCCTGACACAATCCATCACAACGAAGACAGCAGCCTCCTCCCTGCTGTCCAGCATGCATCCCCGTGAATGCTGCTGGACTTCTGTCTGAAGGGCTGCATCTGTTGCCATTTCATTCTCTCAGTGTTCTCTTACTTCCTCGTGCCCCCTTTGCCAGAAGGAAGCAAAGCAGACATAGCAGCTAAAAAAACCAACATTTGGTTTATATGCCTTAGCAGTTGTCTGCCTGAAAGGGGATGTGCTGGTATCCCAGGTGTATGGACATAGGAGGAAACAGCTGCAGACACATCCAACCTGCACAGGTGGGGAATGAGGACAGCTCCTAACATACTTCCATATACTAAAACCATCTACAGCTTAAAAATTGCATCTGTTGCCAGGATGAAATAGGAGAAATTTTCCTCTGGGTGTGTGTGCTATGCAGAATATTTCAACAGGCTGCAAGAAGAAAGCAGGAAGAGCTTCTAAGGCTCACTGCCACAGGCCCATAGGCTGCATTCACAATCCACGGGGAAAACCTGAGCTCTCTCTCCACACATGCCTTGGTCACATGCTTCAGCACACACCAGGGATGAAGTTCTTCTGCTTCCAGAGGCCCAGTTTAAAGCATATTTGAAAGATCTGGTTTTCAGAGTGTGGATGCTATTTAGAAAAACCAGCCCTTAGGGGGCGGTTCCTGTTTGGCCATCAAACACATGGGCAGCCTTCATCCACCATTGCTTTTTGAATCCCTCCCATCCAAAAGCTCAGGAGGAGACGAAAACAGTGGAAAATATTATTTCCCTGGCTGCACAGCAGACTCCTGTGCCTCAAGAGGTGCCTCCCTGGCAAGGGTAACATTAGCCAGGAGAAGTCAGGCCAAGGAGACATAGAGCAGAGGAGTGGGGAGAGGAGAAGAGATCAAGACCATGGGAAGAAAGCTGGATGCTCAAAAGACAGCTATAGGTGGATGCATAACCCAGGGGAAGAATCTGCTGAAAGCTCTTCTCTAAACTGTGTGGACCATGAGCTGGGAGTGAGCAGAAGAAGAGGGGCTCATATGGCTAAAGGAGCTGAATGCTCCCAAGGAGAGCTGGGCTGTGTGGAGACTGACATGGCCACTCAAACCAAGGCCAACCCAGCAAGGAAACTCCTGTGGAGCAGCAGGAGGAGCACCTGGAGCCAGGACCCACGAGCATGCCACAGAATGCTATGCACCAGGGGAAAGAGTGGGTCTGTGCCAGCTCTAATTGGCCCCTAAAATGACAAGTTATTCTTTTTTATTTAATCTCTCTGCGCTTTGTTTCCCCATCTTTAAAACACCCCCTCATCTCACAGAGGTTTTGGGGAAAATTAATTAACTGCTCATCAGCTGCTCAGATACAATAGCAATGAGATCGGCAGAAGTTCAAGAGGAAATTAATAATTCTGCCTCTGGAACAGGGCTTGAATAGAGCCTGGTAAATAAGGCAGAGGGGCACAGAACGAACAATAAGAGAAAACAAAATCTTGAATAGCTGCTCATTAAGTGAGCAAAGTCCATTCTGTGTGCAGAGGGAGGCAGGGAGAACCCAGCAAGGGACCCTGTAATTAAAGCCTGGATAATAATGCACACACACCAGGGAGGCAAATTAAGGGTGCACAGGGAACCCTAACACTGCTATTTTCTAACTTTTCCATGTTTGACTTTCAACCCTCACAATGCTCTTTTAATGCCTTTTTTAGGTGTGCAGTGCTGTACAGAGGCGTGGGCACACTTCCCTTCTCCTGTTCCAGCAGTGGGATGCTTATTCTGATTCTGGAAAGTGTGCATGTACAGCCTGTAAAAGCTGGGAAGAATAAACAATCAGGGTTGGTGCTCAAGCAAATGCATCCCAGCTTTTTGAGGCTGTGCATTTGCTTCTTTTTCTAAACAAGGTGCATGTAACCAAACCCAGCATTTCCTTAGGCCAAAGAATAATACATCTAACACAACACAAACAAACTACAACCTAATTTAAAAATAAAACGTATCCTGGAGAGAGCTGGTCAGTATTTTACAACTCAACTGTTTACCAGCCAAAAAAACCCCAACCCCAAAAAAACAAACCAAAAGAAGGCTTTCTAAAAGAGTGCTGATGGAAATGCAGCTGAAGACCCTGCAGGTCTGAGCTCTGGGATTCCCAGCCTGCAGGCAACATATCTGAAAATGTAAAGGCTCCAGCTGCTCACTCCACAGGTCTGACCCCAAAGAAAAAACTCTGGAGCACAGCAAGCAGCTCTGACCAACAACCAGCCCTAGGCTCACCTGGCAACTCAACTGAGCTCCAGGTCCCCAGCAGAACAGAAATCTGACCACCAATCAAATTTGCCACCTATGCTAGTGCCTCTAGGAGACACTGTTGATAATAAAACCAAACTCCTATTCATACTGGCACAAAACAAAAGATGAATCCCACCAGTAAAAGGGAATGACTTTTTGTTGAAAGGTTGGAAGTGGGAAACAATGAAAAGCACAAATCGAATCAGGGTTTTATCTAAAACAGTGGAATTTATTGACACTGAAATTTCTTATTTGCTCACTGAAATCACAATTTCATGGGGTGATGTCAATCATTCCAGTGCTCAGCCACCCTCTGTGGGTTAAACTGCAGCAAACCAAGGTTATGTGTCTTGACAAAACCACATGCAAATCACCAGCAGAGTCAAGGAAAACAAGGTGGGGCAAAGCAGTCAAAATTTTAACTCTTGGCTTGAAAGAGACTCACAGACTACATTTAGGATGACTTGAACTCCTCAAAGTTACCATGGCTGGAAGGCTGAAGGCATTTACAAGTGCATTTTGGCTGTGTTACATTGTTCTGAAACAAAGATCTCCCACCTGTAAAAAGATATCTCAAGAAGACTGACATTCTCTGTCAAGCCCCAAACTCTAGCAGGCGTTTTCCACCAAAAGCTGTGGCTTGTAGCCATTTTTTTTAGCAGGTTTGAGGCACAAAATCAATACTGTGGAGAGTCAAAATCAGAGGAATTGGCTCCTCTGCCATCATGCTACACAGTTTATGCCCTTTATTTGCATGAAAAAAGCAGCCTGAGCAAGAAGTCCTACTGACTGCAGGAGAACACCTCTGGGGATCAGAGCTTCATGCCCTTTGGTCATTAAAAATTTATTTCAGTAAATTGGGTTTTCATAGTAAGAGTGATAGCAGAACCACTGACACATTGAGCTTCTGTAGCTCCCAGCTGCACCCTCCATGCCAATCAGGACATGTGGGTGGTTAAAAGGCACTGCTGTGACCTTTTCCTGAGGCCTCCTCACAGTGAAAATGTTCACCTTCATCCCGTAAAAGTTCACTGCTAATGAAAGCAGAACTGGATCACAAGGAAAGCCCCATCTCTCTGCATGCTTTCTCTGAGGTCCCTTCTCCTCAGTTCTTCCAGAGCCCTGGGTTGGTAACATGACCCTGCTTCTCCTCTTTACAAATAAATCTGCACTACAACACGTCAAAGAACATTTATGAGACTGTAAAAACACCGGGCATGCTGGCAAGTGCGAAGGTAAATGCAGATTCAGATATTTAATTATGCAGTCAGTCATGTCTGCAATTCAGACAGCAGCTCAGATCTCACAGCTTAATGACTTTAATTTCAGATAAATAGCTTGTGTTGTCATAAGCAGTTTGACACGCTGGAGAACAGTCACACAGTACACTAGAAGCAAACAACCAATGTTTATTCCTCTGCCCACCCACACATCTTGGGCAGCTCAAAATGCCCGAGCTGACTGCTTTTGCTGCTCTGCTTTTCATCTCAAAAATGAGAGAGGAACAGCACAGGGCCCTATTAAAAACAACAAAGCCAGAGAAATTCGTGGCAAGGTTGTGAACCTGGCATCTGATTTCACAGTACAGGCAAGGCACAGGGTGAAGCTAGAATTGTAAGGAATCATTAAATGCTCTTACCTGTCCTGCAAAAAGCCCACACACGCCAATAATACAGAGAATGTTGAATACAGCTGAGCCCACGATGGTTCCAACGCCTACGTCGCCTTTTGTGATAAAAACACCTGAAAAACAAGTTCAAGAGAAGCTGTGTAAATTGGAAAGAGCAGATTTTTTTTCCACATAAAATTGCAGACCTCACGCCCCATTAACAAATCCAAGGGCAGGTACTAGTTCTGCCACTTTTTCTCTTGTTTAATAGGGCAAACAGCAGAGACTTGCTTGCTGAGGGGACCTGGATGGATTGTGTGATGGAAACCAAGTACCTTAGAACCATCTAAGTTACTGACCTCCTGGTCCTGTGACCCAACATTATGGCAATACACACCATAAAACACTGCAAGCTCGTGGGAGCAGCTGGTTGGACACAAATCTGCAGGAAATTGTCTCTCATAAGACGTTCCTTGACCAGTACTCTGCTCCTTCCCATATCCCCATCCCAACAGGCTTCAGTAGGGATGAAGCTTCAGTAGAAGCTGGACATGATTCAGAGCTGTCTGGCCACAGCTACTCAGAAGCTGAGTGATGCTTCTCAGGATGAGTTATGGGGCTATGTTACAAGATTTTTTCAGAGCTCTTCTGTCAAATTTGGTTAAAATTGGCCAATGAGGTTAATGGTGAGGGAGATGAACTGACAGACACATGCATCACAGTGCTGCACAAAATCCTTTCCTTAGGAAGCCAGCCTAAAAATAATACTCCATCTCCTGCTAGCTGTCAGCCTGTTTAAGTTCACCACTTGCTTTTAAATAACAGTATTCATCTGGCTAGCACAGTTTATGTATTTTTTCCAAGTTTATCCTTTTCTCAGAAGCACAGGAGCACTCACCTGCCAAGTGACACACAACACCTGATGGGTTACACCACAGCAGGAGAATGATCTGATGACCATCAAAGCTTCTCTAAGTCGCCTGAAGGAATCTGGCTGTATTTTCACCCTGCTGCTGCACTACCCTTAACCAAAAGACAACCCCAACTTGCTCCAATTTAAATTCCCACATGTTAAGGCTTTGTTTGTGTAACCAGACCTCTCTGCAAAGTACCCATTTTGCATGAATTAACCTGTGCTCTGCATCTGGCAGCTATCACTGAAAGAGAAGCATCTCCTAGAGAAGGTATCTGAGCTGAGAACTAATTCTCCTTGGTGATGGAGAGCCCTCTGTACCCTCCCAGCTGCTGCCTCTGCCAGCAGAGATGTGGGTGAGTCAAACTGCAAGAACACTTGTGCTTTGGTACAGCATCACTGTAACACTGCCTGCAGTCCCCTCCTCTCACAGCTGTAGGAGAACCACGAGAGTTTCCAGGGTTTTACACACTTAGGGACTGCTGAATCCCCTGATAATACTTCCTGTAAGTGGAGAGTTGCTTTGTAAGTGTGATGCTCTGACCAACTTGTTGCTGTGAGAAAGCATTTCAAATCCTCCTCTCCTCCCCACTCTGGCTTTTCCAGGGAAAAGTGGTGTTGGAAGCCTAACCAGAGGGGAGCTAATGGCAGAGAACCTGCTGCTGAGGACATGAACAATGTGCCAGGGTACCAACCAGGAAGGCTGGAAGAAATCCTTTCCCACTGTGCCCTGGAGCTGGCATGGCAGATGGGGTAGGAAAGTGGACAGGAGAGGATATGGCTGTAAGTGCAGCCTGGCTAACTGGCAGCCATGGTGAAGTGTCCACTGGTCCTAGCTCAGCAGGGTCACATCCAAGCCCTGCTGTGAGATCATGGCACTCCCAGAGTCACTTCACCTGGTGAGGACTCCCCACAGTCAGTCCCATGTGTGCCCAGGAGGGATTACAACAAACCTTGCAGGCATGCAGCATTCCCATTTCAGCTCCGAAAACAGCCAGGGAAACGTGCAGGTTTTGGGAAGCAGCACCAGCAGGCTACTTACCTATGACAGATGTGAACAGCTCAGGAGCAGAGCTTCCTGCTGCCATGAAAGTTGCCCCAGCCACATCCTCGCTAAGATGCAAGCGCTGCAGAGAAACAAGCACTGATTACCACCCTGAGCAGCTGAAGGAATTCCACTCCCAACGTTCAACTGCCTGCCGAGAGCAGTACCTGTGAAGTTTTGTGTTAGCAAAGATTAACTACAGGAGAAAAGTCACCGTGGGCATTGGCTACTTCAGTCAGCATCACTTGGCAGACGGCAGGTTATGCCAGTGACACCTCTGGAGAGGAGGGAAAGGTCAGCACTGCAGACAACAGGAAGGCAGGTTTGCCACTTATGGCTGTGTCTCCTCCATGACCCCAGCAACATACACCTTATCCCTTACACTCTGGCCCATAAAGGGCTGGACTAGGGCTCAGCCTTGGCTCACCCCCAGCCACCTTCCCTGACATGACTTAAGCCTTGGTCATTTACCCTCTCCTTACCCCCTTTCTCCAGGACTACATCACTTACCTCCTATACCTGTCCCCCAGCAGTACCCAGGGACTGTCTGAAAAATGGGGGCTTCTGCAAGGGAAAGTACCTACTGTTCTATGAAAACTTCATCAGCATATGCTGTTTCCAAAGATTTACTTGGCTAATTACACCCTCTATGTTGCCTGCACTCCCACTGCTCCATCTGCACCAGTTGCTGCTCAGCAGATGCCACAAGGCTGCTGAGGACCACGTGCCTCGATGGCACCCTCCCCTGCTAAAGAGGAGCAACAACCAGTCTCTGCCATATGGCCACCAGCCCGAGCTGTTACTACACCAAGGCAGCGGCTGCCACTGTAGGAGAACAGGAAAGGCAGCCAGGAACACAGGGAAAGGACCCAGGTTGGTGTCCCTGGCAGAGCTGGCTTTTGAGGCAGCTCCCCCAGCTTGGCAGGACACAGGAAAGCTCCCTCTGCCCCTGTTCCCCTGCAGCACTGCAGGGCTCCTCTGCTACCTCATCCTTACCAAAGCACCTTTGCACAGAGACAAGAGTGCAGAAGTCTTCACACACCAGCCTTTTCTGAAGATTCCACAACAGATATTCCTGGCCCCTAAGGGAGGGTAACTCTATCCACTGACCACACACAGATAACAATCCTTTTTCACATATGTTATGGAGACAAGGGGAAAGGACAGGATGTGCCCTGGCCAAGACTGCCTTTGAAGCAGAAGACCATGGCATTGCTGGAGTGCTACAAAAGCTTGTGGAACCACATTAAGTACAGCTTTATGGAAAATTATTTTAAACAGGATTAAAACAATAATGAAAGAAGTTCACAGGACCAGAAGTAGATCCCCAAAAGCCAGGCTCTTCTGCAGGATGCTCTGTGAAACTATGGAGACAGCCATCCTGCAACAGCTGCTGGAACTCACAGTGTCTTTTGAATGTAAAGCCACCGTCCAAGGAAACCAGCAGTGCTGATGGTTTAATTCAAAGCTATAGTACATGCCCTTGAGGACAGTTTCTAGAGAATTCACTAGAATGCATATGATGATTCAGCTGATACAACAGAGCAGAAAACAGCACCCTGGGTAGGAGGCAAAAATGTATTTGCAGACAAATGTTTGCCACTGACATCGTGCAAATGCTCTGTAACACCAGGAATGGAGCTGCCAGGCAAGTGCAAGTAGAAACTGATTTAGAAAACAAATCAAAATCAGTGTTTTTTTGTGAATACATCTGAACTAACATAGAATGTGAATGTCTACCATAACTAGTGTTCTGGAGCAAATTCTCATGTCAAAGCACACATTTGGGAGAGCAAATGGCTTGTTGGTTCAACTCAACAACTCCTTCCCAGACTAGATGAAGCTAAGCCAGAAAAAGGATATTTAATTTAGAATTAGAGCATCTAAACTGTGAGCAGATGTAGAGTAACTACTGGTTGATCTTCAAGATCAAAAGAGCCTTCAGGCAGGAGGCCTGAATTTTTCGTGCATAAAATACATAAAAATATTTGAATGCCTCCAAACATCACCTATGGGGTGAGAACAGACCTTTCTAGGAGAGAATCAAGCAGAAGCAATAGAACAGTTAAAAGTCTGATCCATTTGTATGATCAACTTTGATAATCCCTTTCTCCTGGACAGTAACTTAGCAATACAAGTACTCCAGATCTGGTGTTCAATTGCTAAGCTTTCTCTTTTACACACAACTGAATAAAAATTGTTTTCATCATCTCGTTTGTGGTGCTGGATAAGAGAATGGTTCAGAACCACTAAGGCATGTGAGGAATTCTTATGTACCATTGAGAAGACAACAAATAATCAGATAACCAAAACAAATAACCAAAAAGCAAAGATCTGGGCAAGTGAAAACTCCATTTTAAGGCTCAGGGGCTTGCAAATACTGCAGTAAATCACACAGTATTTACTATGACAGTATTTGTTGTCTGGATGTTTGCTTTTTAGGCATCAGACATCTTTACAAACCCAAGCACATCTGGGAATCTGTCACAAGAAGAAATGGCAGCATAAGGCTGGCACCTGTTTGACCAGCTTCTGGGGCAGGTGGAGACACACAGATCCTGCATGTGCAGAGAGTTAATGACCATAAGAGAGGGACCTCTACAGTCTGTGAGCCCCTCACTCGTGACGATGAAGTTTACCACCAGTAAAGTTAGAAACTGTTAACACTGTGCACAGTGTTTCCTACAGTCATTTGTAAACACAGGCAAGGATCAACATTTCTATGGAGCAGTGCAGGAAACAGAGGTGTAGGGAAGGGATGGAGCTTGTCCATGGCCACTCAGAGCCCTGGCAGAACTGTAACAGCAGCCAGTGCTCCACAGACCCAGCCATGAGAGAGGCTACTAATCAAAACACATTCATAGGTGGTATTTAGTGAGTGCTCAGCCAAGAGAAATAACAATCTCCCTCCATCTCGTGTCTCCCTGTGTCCCTCTGGGTGGCTGGCTTGCCCTTGGGCATATTGACAGCACCCCAAAATACAAACCTGTCCTGGACACTGCTCACTCAGCTCAGGTTTTGTTCATCCACACACCTGGGCCAGCTTCTAGAGCCGCATTTCCCAGTGAGGTTCCCTTGCCTGGGAGAGGAGAGGTGAAAGAACTCAGCATGTCTACATCCCCAGCATCTCCCATCCTCATGTCCACATCAATGTTCCCTCTCCTGAGCCTTGTCATGGGGTCCCTCAGACTCAGCCCCAGAGGGTGCAGCAACTTTGCAGGATGGAAGCTCCTGCTTTGTGTTGTTACACTTCAGTTACCTCTATACTTAAGCACCAAAATAGTGGGATTTCCTGGGGGCTTTTTTCCTTGGATGACGCAAAAAAGGCCCACACAGCAGGGTGCTGAACTATAAATATCAGGTTAGTTTAGAGACAGCTTCCATCAGAGCTGTCAGCACAAATGACTTGTCCTGCCATCCTCCACATTTCTCCCAGAGCCAGGCACAGCCCACGCCCTGACAGGTGACACTCATTCCCAGGCACATGGGCAGGCCTGGATGTCTTCTACAAAGACAGACATCTCACTGCCAAGACCAAACCATATTTTTCACACACAGACATTTCAGTGCCTGGAACTGACACCAGCTATGGCTCACAGTAACTTTGGGCAAACAGTCTGTGTTCGCTCTGTAGCTGTCTGAGCTGATTTAGGCTAAAATGTACTCCTTGTCTTCTAAAATTTAAGCATTACTAAAGAGAAACAGAGTCCCTTGCAATTGCTGGAAGCATTCCCAAGCTTCTTTACAGCTGACCTAGCTGTCCCTGCTGCTTTACAACTTACACCCACACAGCACAAGGCATGACAGTCACGACTTTGAGGGCAAGGCACAAGATCCACGATTTCTACTGGGATAAATCACCAGAGGTTTTAATCTGTGTGAGCTAAGGCCAGGGCCTGGTGTTTCTGCAGAGACATCTGCAAAGACACACAAACAAGAGGCAACAGCAACCAGCAGAATGTGAACACTCAGAACACCTGGAGAGCGTGTCCTGCGAGGGAGAACACGGAGCTGAGTCAATGCACACACATCAAGTGTTGAGCAGCAAGACAAGCAGCACGAGGAATGCTGCAGGACAATAGTAATTACACCCTCACCCTGAGGCTTGCCAGAGCTGCTGCAGAAGTGGCACACGAGGAAGGGACATCTTCTAATACTTACTTCACAGATCTTTTCCAGCGAAGGGACGAAGAAGTCATCGCAGACGATTGCCAACGCGTAAAACATATAAACAGCCTGCAACAGAAAAGAGAAAAGAGAAAAGGTTGAGTCTGGAGACTGCCAAACAGAGCTGAACAGCATCATCCCAACTCATCACAGGTTGGATTTGGTACAGATTTTTCAAGAAAAGAAAATGTTCTCGCAAGAAGAATTCGTAGAGCTGTCTGGGATTTAATCAAAAGATTGTGAAGTATTTATCCAAAAGTTCTTACAAACTATCAAGAGCTGCCAACATTTTATCTTCACTATAAAGACTGCTTTTTTTTTTTTTTTTGCTTTTTTTTTTAATTCTCTGGACATTGCAAAGCCAAACTGAACTATTTTTGCTTTCCATTTTTTCCCATGGTGCAGTGCAAGGCCTTTTCATCATTGTGTTCTGTGAAAATCTAAACCCTGCAGAAGTAATTTCTGAGATCCAGTGTTTTGAAAAAAGGGAAAGGAGCTTGTTTTCTGCGACTGAAGTGCCCTGCCATGTCACCTGGGTCCCAGTGGTAAATCTTGCCAAACTTCACATAGAAACAAATGAAATTAAGGGGAAACACAAGATTCAAAAGGACACCAAGCCAATCAGCTCTTCCATTTCACACAAGAAATGTTTAATCCATGTTTTTGTACTATTAAACAGAATGTGCTGGGGCCTGATCTCTGCCTGTCAAAGGTTCCTGTCAAAGCACACACACAGAGGTGCCTGAATTCTGTGCATGCAGACAGAGAGGTTGGTCTTGGGCACCAGCCTGGGACCACACAGTTACTTCTAGAAGCAGTGCAGTTCCAGTGAGTAACTACAGCTGAGAGAAGAGGCCAGTATTTGCAGAAAAACAGTGTCTTAATCCTAGAGTATCACAGTTACAAGCACATCACCAACAGATTCTCTGGCTTTGCTTGTTGTTGAAGTCCTGCAGAAGCTGAGGTGATGGGAGGAGACCAGAGTATTATTTTCTGAAGAGAAAGCAGCAGTAAAAATGGCCTCCAGGTTTTTGTTCTTGTTTTGATTTTCCAGGAACAGGTTTAAATCCCCCAACCCCATCTTAAAAACACAGATTCTAATTTGCTGGAATTACAATTTTGCCACAAAAAGTGAGTAATTACTGTACATCTCAGCCATGAAAACTTTTCAAGCTCAAAAACAATTCAAGTGTATTTTTTTTCCTCAGAATTACAGATGAGAATTTCATCATAACGAATGATTTTGACACAATCTTGAGGAATAGGCACTAGAATGTCACTTGGATGTGCTTCCTTACCACCCCTCATAAACATGAATAAGTGTAATTTTGGCTTTTTGAAAACCTTGCGCTGCAAAATAGCCCCGACAACCCCAAGGATAAGCAAAATTCCAGGTCTCCAGCTCTGTGGGGTGCAGCAAAGAACCTGATCCTGCAAAGCGAGCACCAGCTGCTGACACAATACCAACTGCATGAACAGAGATGAAGGAAGCAAATTGCGCATTGTAGGACCAAGGATCAGAAATGGCCCCGGAGAGTTATGTGACCAGATTCCATTGAAGTACAACGGATAGCAGGTGCCCAACTTCAGCCTGGATTTTTGATCTGCTAATCACATTAAATCTGCAGTGGGTCATGCCCTTGCTGTCCTGCCCACACACACAGTAATGCCCTTCAAGAACACTAATCTGCCCATCATCATCATCCCTGTGAAGCGAGCATGTCCTCTCTGTCTGACATGATCCTCACCCACAGAGCACAGGGCTCCATGGGGCTGCTGGGCTTCCTGCACCTCCCAGAGGCAGGCAAGGAAACAGGGACCAAGGGACAGCCACCCAGAGCTGCCCACAGTGCTCCAGAGCCCAACCAGCTCACTCCAGGTGCCCCTACACACAGCACTGTCTGCCTGTGCCCTCAGACGATGCCAAGCTCTGCGGTGCTTGCCAGAGGCAAGGCATGGCCAGAACAACACCAGGGGCAAGATACCCACCAGTTTTTCAGTTTAGAAAATTCCTTCTATGAATTTTTATATGTACATTCAAATGATCCCAGGGGAGAGTTTGTGTTGCTTCCAGTGCATGCAAGACTGCCTGAGCATCTCCATGTCCCGGTACCCATGGGGAGGTATTAAAGTGGAATCTCATGGAGTCTCATGTAGAGGGCACAACAACCTTCAAGGGTGACGAGGATTTACTCTTGTCCACCCATGCTTTTTCATCAGTAGGATCAGGGACAAAAAGAAAGGCAAAAAGGGGGCTAAAATGAGTAAGGAACGGAAAAACAAATGTGAAGGAACTGCCTCCCCAGGCTCTTGCTCATACCCCTGGAGGAGTGGGGATTGGCACCCTGCTGCAGCAGCAGCTGGAAGCATGGAGCCAAACCTGCTGCACTCCTCAGCATGATCACTAACACTGGACTGAGAGCATTGACCAGGCTCAATCTGCGCTCACACCTACGCTCCAGCATTTACTTTAACAACCTAACTGCTGTCTCAAATCTGGTTTTGGCTGTGAGTCTTCCTCAATTTTATTCAAGTGGCTCAAGTGCAATAAAGTACAAAGTGTCAGAATGTAAGGAGTATCTGGCTAAACCCCAGCCTTGTTCACAGACTAAGCCACTGGAAGCTACCCACAGCTCACAGTCAGTGAACACATGAGGATAGTAACTGTTATTTCTTTGGAAGTTCTTCGGGGGTTTTTGGTGGGACTTTTCTTGTTTGTTTGCTTTTTAAACAAACAAAACAAAGCGATGTTCAGAGTTTGGGCCAGCAGGAACACAACCAAAACATCTAATTTAATGCCAAGCCGGAGTTGTAAAGATGGAGCCCAGAGACCAGTGGGGGCTACTTTATGCAAGAGGGAGGAAGGCAGCAGCATCAGGGCAGGGCAGGTCAGGCTGAGACACTCAGCAGCTGATGAGCTGGCATAACCTTCCATCTAAGTTATCCTCAGACTCCACCAAGGAGTCCCATGGATTTTTCCTTCAGCACACACACCCCTGTCCTTGCAGGCACCATGGGAGCAGCAGGTCTGGAAAAGAGCAGGGCAGCATAGACTGAAGTCTGTTCCACCCGAAACTGCCACTTGGAATTAAGGAAGTGGTTGGGGGGCATGGAACATGACCTGTGCAATGGCAAGAGAGCACAATGTGAAGGTGACCACACACATAATAAGGCTCAGCCCCAGCACCATTCAGTTGTGTCCGGCTCCAAGCGATGATATGGGAGTCTTTAGCTGGGCAACACACTTGAAAGACATTCATTCCTCCTCCCCAAAAGGGCATTAAAAAATTAGGAAAATGCAATGGCCCTGCATAAAAGGATTATAAATGCCAGATTAAGTAGTACATTGGGGCTGATTTTAAAATGATGATTCTAACAAACAAACGTCAGAGAGTAACTCAATCTCCGCATCAAAGGTGATTAAGTACCTTACTCAAAACACCTGTTCCACTGCACAGGACAGAAATGGTCACTTTTCATGTTTGTCCAGCACTCCTTTGAGCTTCCCAGGACAGCCCTCATACTCAAACTAAAACTTGCTTTACTCACCTAAAGAGAGCTGCTGTTGGAGCAGCAATCCCCATAGCCCTGCCTTTTTCCCAGGGGGCTAGGAAAAGGCCGAGGTGATTGTCCCTGCTGCTGCCCCTCACAGACCCCCTGCTCCAGGGAACACCCCTGAAACCACGTTACCTAAGCACAGGGCTTTCCTCAACTGTGACTGCATTACAAACCCACCTAAAACTCAGTGGTTGGAGAGAAATTAAAAAACCCCGGCCAAAGCAGGAAGCCACAGAGCCCAGGTTTACTGAGGCCAGCAGCCTGTGTACCATGATGTGCCCAGCAGTGCTCACACAGCAGCAGCACGGATGGCCAGGGCACTGGAAAAATCACCCCCGTAAGGAGACAGCTCAGTGCTGCAGAAAGGAGATGTGTTTGCGTATTGACCTGACGCAGAAATAGATAAAGACAGGATACATCCAGGGCGACCTACATTTCCCGAGCGAGTGCAGGAGGGAGGCAGGTGCCTGTTAGAGCACCCCATTCCCATGGCTACAGGAAGCAGTGGCAAGGCAGGAGCAGGAGGGATGGCTGAGCACAGACACTGCTCCTCCACCCTGCTCAACACTGCGCTGTCAAAAACACCAGGATAACACAGAGACCAACCCCCCTATTCTCAGCTGTCAGCAAAAACCTTGGGAATTTCTCAGTGAAGTCATTTCCCTCCTGTCTGAAGGGAGTAATGGATGCCAGTGCCCGTGAGTGTGGTAGGGCTGAGGGTCCACATTGGGACATCAGCTGGAACAAACTGAAAAACAGGAAAAGGCTAAGAGAACAGATTCACGGCTTTCTAGCACCCAAAGGGACTGCAAGAGAGCTGGAGAGGGACTTTGACATGGACCTGGAGTGACAGGACAAGGGGGAATGGCATCACATTGACAGAGGGAAGGGTAGATTGGATATTAGGAAGCAATTCTTCCCTATGAGGGTGGGGAGCACAGGTTGCCTAGAGAAGCTGTGGCTGCCCCATCCCTGGAAGCATCCAAGGCCAGCCTAGATGGGGCTTGGAGCAGCCTGGGATAGCAGAAGGTGTCCCTGCCCACAGCAGGGGTATTGAAACTGGATAATGCTTAAGGTTCCCTCCAATCCAACCCAGCCTGTGATTCTACTAACAACAATATTAAGATTGCAAAAAGAAGCCCTTGGGAGCTCCCAGGCTGCAGGAACAGCACCAGACTTTTAAAATCCAGACCCTAGCCCCTCCAAACCGAGCATCCCAAACCAGTAACTTAGCAGGGAGTTCCTGTCTGCAGCAGCACAGCCTCTTCTCAAAGGGGACATGGAAATAATGAATGGCAGTGAAGCAGTCAGCTGATGAGCTCTGAAGAACTATCCAGGAGAAATTAAACACCATGACTCCAAACCTGTCATATGTTCTCAGTGGCCCATTTTTCCTTCAAACCAAAGTATTTTCAGCTCAGACCTAGAACTATTGCTTGAACTGCCTAGTTTTTCCTAGATTTTCTACGTGTTCAGGGAATTATTTTAACCTCCATGAAGCATCAGATCATGTTTAGTAATTCACACAGCCCTACAGTGAAGATTTGCTGGGGTCTTTTTTCACTTTTAATCAGCAATAGGGAGAAGATGCCCTGGGAAGCCTCCTGCACTCCCCCAAGGTCCCAGTGATAGCTTTTGTCCCATTCCTCTGGCTTCTGGTAAACCAGCTTTGCCTTGATGTCCTTCAGAAATAAACATGGAAGTATGGGCAAAGGGGCAGAAGAGAGAGAGCAACACTTTTACTGACATGAACAGGAACTATTTAAGGGAGGTCAGTAACACAAGAAGCATGATGACGACCTCTAATCATTCCTCTCCCTACCATTACAGAGCCCACTTTACAGGCCAATTTCCTCAAACCCATGAAGAAACCTCAAGTGAAGACAATGAAGCTCTCTGTATCCTTTTTTCCCACAAAAGTGCATTTCTGCTTATGCTCTGATTTCGTCACACATTTGGTAACTGTATTTCTGGGAGATAAAAAAGAGAACTAGAGGTTCATCACCCCAATATGAAAACCATCCCTTCCAACCCAGAGTAGAGGCAGGTTGCTAAATGCTGACAGTTGTCTGTTTTCTCTAAGCATCGTTTTTTTCTTTGACAGAGGTTGTCCCCAGCTACCCCAGTGGCAGAGAGACTGAATCCAGCCAGGTCCTGCATGTCAGGGACCATAAGCCAAAGAGTGGTCAGTAAATTTTCCTGAGTCAACAAAACTGCTTTGGAGAATGATGAAGCACCAATGGATTGAGGGAGCTGCCTTTCTGCTTGCTAGAAGGGAAGAAACTGAGTCTATTTCTGCTGGGACAGTAGATGCTTTTCTACTTCTCATTAAAAACAGGTTTTTCTTTCCATTCTGAAGCAGACAATTCATCTAAAATTTCAATCCTCCAGATATCATCTTGGTACATGTTAAAGGCATATTGAGCGCATTCAGAACTGAATTAATGTATGAATTTTTAGGAGTATTCTTGTGAGTGATACAAAAATCCAGCTCAGGTCCAGTGCTCAGTTTCCAAAACATCTCAAAGCTCAGTGTTCCCATGGAAACTTAGGATTCTTGAACTTGCCAGGCACAGTCAATAGCAATGTTACTCAACAAATTTTTGCAGCCATTTAGCCAAAACAAAATCCTAACACAGAGGGTTTGCATTAAAATACACAATACAACCTAATTTATACTCAAAAAGAAATAATGAATCACTTCTCACAGCTAATGGTGACTGCTCATTTAAGCAGACTTAAAATTATTAAAAGCTTTTAAACATTCATTAGAAGATGGTATTTTCTTGGCTACTTAAGAATGCCTCTAATGTAACTCATAGAGCTGATAAAGCAAACTTTCCAATCCATGTAATCCCACGGATATTTCTATGTCAATAATACTATGCCATACATTGCAGAGTGTTCCAGAGTTACTTCTTGCAGAAATCTTGTGTCTTTTTGCCCTCTGACATTTAGTTCTTATCTTAAAGATGCCAAACTGTTCCATTTTCAGAGACAACAAGTTTAAACAGGAAACAAGTTTAAACTATCCTTCCATTATCAACATGACTCCTTTTTATCAGAAGATCCCAAAACCAAAAACTATCACATCCCTGACCTCACAGTTCATTCAGGAGATGAAAATGCACGGAAGAGGAAATAACTTCAGTCAGAACTCTGGAGCACACAGGGCCCTGCCCATACCAGCAGGAGAAGAAAGGCAAAGTCACAACACTTACACAGAGGACGTGCAGGACCACAGCTCCATGTCTCCTGTCCTCGTTCGTGAAGATGTCATTGGGGAATTCATGGAGAGCTGCAAAAAGTGGGGAAGGGGGGAAAGAAAGCTCAGATGTTTAACCAGCTACTCACTCCCACCCCATGTGTGTTCAGCAGCACAGCGAGAGGCTGCCCAACCCAGCCCTGCCAGAGGCTCTGCCTCACCTCCCTGTGCCTCAGCTTACCTTGTCCTCAGGCACCACCTGTCCCCAAATGCTCACCATGCTATTTGCTGCTGTGGCCAGCACTGCACTGTGACCCAAGGTGCCCAAGGGAGGACAGGCATCTCCCTAGAGCACAGCACGGCTCCTTCCTCGAGGGAAGCAGGCAGAGCTGTACAGAGCAGATGCAATATCTCCTGGGGGGTGTTGGCAGCTCTCTTCCCACTCCCCAGCAATCCATACAACCATCCAGAGCAGCACATCATGCACTGCACAGCCTTTGCTGCAAACACACTGTTGCAAGTCATTGCAAATTCCCACCGTTTGCTCAAATGCTTTATTACTGCTCTGGATGTTAATTGAGTTACAAAGCACTTAGGGACAGCCTGCCAATTAGGCTGCAGGAATGGCTTTGGGTTATAAACCAAAAAGCCAGTGTGAAGATGATGCTCTAGCATTCCAGTGCTTCTCAGTAATTCCAGATTTTGAAACAACAGCTTTCTGCTAATGGTCAGTTCTTCACATTCAGCCACCAGCTGGAAAAAATCAAACTGCATTCTTCCTGCCTTTCACATCTTTAGCATTAATAAAGCTCCAGCAATAGGAACTTAATTAGCAATTGCACAGATGATTAAATGGAGAAAACAATCCAACTCACTCTCCCAGTTTCACTGCCTCTGAAGCAGTAACTGAGCAAAACGGAGCTACATTTTAATTTTGTTCCTCGTGCAAGCAACAGCTCTATCCAGGCACTGCACCTGAAGAGGAAAACACTCTTTTTAACCCACACTCTTTTGCCCAAAGGCTCAAGTTACTACTGTTAACTGTATTCCTATGGATTGGTAAATGCTATAATGAGTCCTAACAAACTAGCAAGAGCTGCTGGAGCAGTAGAGGTGGCATTTTTAAAATATCCATAGCAGAGGAACACAGCAATACCCTTTCTCATTTATGTGAACCAGTGATGCCTGTGACTTTTTATCACCAGTCAGGACTCCCCTGCTAGGAGCTGTAACTACTTCCAGGAGCTGACACTACTTCCTTCTGAGGCAGAACTAGTCCTGCCAGGCTGCCTTCCCCTCCCACTCCAGCACGTGTGCTGTGCTAGAGCTGCCAAAAGTGCCAGAAACACCCTTAGGTGTGCAGCCTAAGGAAGTAGTCAGTGAGGTACCAGGACAAGAGGACAGGAGTGAGAAAAACCCCAACAAGCAACACAAAGCACTAGGGAAGCTGGGAGACAATGAAGGTAAATCAGGTGGAAAGAAGTCATCTTTCATCAGCAAAACATCATTACGTGGAAACCAAATGTTTTCATCACAGTTTTTAGAAACGTTCCTGACCATTCCCCATCCCACAAGCAAAGGAAACCCAGGGAGGTCTGCCTGCAGCAATATGCAAAATGGTTTGCTAATACACATGTGTGTGCTTCCCCTCTTCCTGCAGCTGCCTCAGAGATTTTACATTCATAACAGACAGATGATAAAAATCCAATCCCTTTATCAAGAGTCTTTGGGAGGTTCAAGGAGCCTGAAGTGCGCCTAAGGTAAAGCCATACAGGGCAAAAACAGTACAAAAATAGCATAAGCTGTCTCTAGTGTCAGCAGCTGGGAATCCTGGCCCTCCTTCCTGAGCACTGCAGAAATCTCTAGTGCTCCCTCAGGTTCAGGTTCCCACCCAGCACTGGCAGGAAATGCACCTCTTTTTCAGAGAAAATCCAAGATGTCCATCACGACATCCTCAATGACACCATCTGAACACAAACACTTTCAGTGGGTTACACTGGGAGGTGTGCAATTATAAAATAATGTATGTAAATTCGAAATCTGCTGCATTTTTATTAGCTGCATCAGGTGCAGATGAGTACAGATAAGAGGAGAGCTTTGCAAAACACAGGAGCTCCTTTCTAAGAAGAAATAAAGGGTGCTGCTGGAACACCACTCCAACAACAGCTGCCCTATTTAGTGGGTTATAAAAGCTCAGACAGTTTGTTATTCCGCTTAAAAGAGTCCCCAGCCTTTGTACAGAAAATAGGTGCAGATTTTGCCAGGTTTATTTTGATTGCACAGAAAAAAACCCAACCACCCTGCCAATGAGCCTAAGCTCAGAGAATAAAAGACTTCTGCCTAATAATCCACTCTGGTCCTGCAGACTTGGCAGGCATCAGCCTGGAGCAGCGGAAGAACAGGGTTTTCACAGAGCTCAGCACCTCCCCAGTCCCCTCCTGCATGGGCATTAGGCACAATTCTGGGAGCAGCCCAGCACCCAGTGCATTCCCAGTGCATTCCCAGTGCATTCCCAGTGCATTCCCAGTGCATTCCCAGTGCATTCCCAGTGCATTCCCAGTGCAGGCTGAGGGGTTCCAGCCCTTGGACTCTGTCTTGGTTTTCAGTTCCTGAGGGGCACATTCCTGGAAAACTGAGGGCAGGAATCTGCAGCTCAACACAACACTCCCTCCAGGGGTGCAGTTCCACCTCGCACTTCAACAACTATGAATAAATATTGAGATTATTAGCATTTGGAAGTAAGTGGAATTAGATGGCTATCAGCAAGGTATGGATTGGCCTTGGAAAGGGAGCTAAATATTAGAGGAAGAGATAAGCATTAAGTGTGAGAAGTTGTGCTCTTTTGCACTTGACTCCAGGTGCTCTGACAGGCAGTGGCTGCTGTGCAGGATGGGGAGCCCACACCTTTTGGAGATGCTACCACAAGGCTATCACCGGCTTCAGAGGAAAGGTTTGGATCTATACCTGCCAAGGGAAAATTTATTTTAGTCACAAGACAATGAGCTGGAATGAATTCTTGTGCTTTTATTCTCAAACAGTGTGCAATTCTTTAGAATTGGAACCCTGTTCAAGCCCTGCCTTTAGCTGACTTGCAGAATGCTCTGCATTACACTGCACTCAGGATAATGCACAAACTTGTCACTGTTCTGCCCAGCTGTGCCCAGGCCAGGTGTGCAGGGAAGGTACTGCTGTACCACTCCTCAGGGGGTGGCACTTTTTGCAACACTCTTCCCAACTACTCCTTTCCCTCTCTTATTTCATGTTCCCACCTCTCCAAAAGGATTACTATTCAAAAACCTCAACACCGTTTAGACACAATACGTCTAAAAGCTGAGACATCCCCTTATTTTTTAAAAACTCGTGATACTGCTAGCCAGTGCATCTACTCTGGGGACAAGAAAACCCTTGGGAAATCTCCCACTGCTTTAACAGACAAAAGATGTTCAGCCTGGCCAATGAATTACCAGCACAGAAAAATCACAAATTCACAACCTTGAATTCACAACCTGGTTCATTTTCTCATGCTGTCCCCACAACTCTGTCTCCGCAAATTCTGCTATTGTCACCTGTCGCTGTTGAGCAGCTAGCAGAGTAATGAATGCATCAGTTTTCAGTGGCAAGAAGGAATGACCTTTATTGTTTTGATTTCATCACATATATAGAGTTCTCAAAAGTCACCCAGACTGGTCGGTCAGAAGCCTTCCCCCAGGCCTGATTGGCCAGGCCTGCACTGCCCAAGTTCTGGGACACTGTTCCAACAACATCCAAACTTTATCTTTATTTATAAAACACAAGAAAATTTCTCATGGGAAAAACCTGTGCTAGCCACAGTCACCTATGAGGAACAGATGTTAGTGGAGCAGGCCTTGAGATGTGAACCAGGACAACATTTTTTGTGTTCATGCTGATAGCTTTTTACACATGAAAACAAATAAAAAAAAACTTTAAAGCAGTAGGTTACCTTTTTCTCCGTACACTCAGAATCATTATTTTAAACCCAAGCTTGAGATTGCTGCTGGGTTCAGGGTAAACAACAATACCACATTCAGCATCTGCCTGCAGAGTGTTTCACTCAATTGCCTGACCTCCAGCAGCACCCCTGGACAGTACTACCTTTGTACAGGCAAGCAGCCCCTGCATCCTTGCTGTCTGTCCCTCCCAGGGAGCAGGGACCTGCCAGGGTGAACCTGCAGGTGTGGGAGGTGAAGGGGCTCAGGAACTGCTGGATCTGCTCAGCCTGACAGCTCCCACTGCCTGGAGACCAGCTTGGACACACAGAGCCCACCAAACCCTGTTCCTGTAGAGAATCACATGGTGCAGGCAAGGGACTGTGAACATCTTTAGCTGCCTTTAAAATCAATGAGATCAGTCAAATTCTTGCAGGAGGGAGGAGCAGTACTTTTTCACACATTTATACACACACACACACACACACACACATATATATATATATGAGATGGTGAACCCTGTGTGCCATGGGGAATGCAGAACCAGCAGCTTGTTAGCATGGGAAGTGAGAACAAACATTACTCCTTGCTGCTCTGGAGGAAGCACACGAGAAATCTCTGCCTCAAAGCACCCAGCAGAGCAGCTCCAGGGCCCTCCACCCACGGAGCAGCTGGCACTGCAGCTCCCAGGAAGCCCCACTTCTGCCTCACAGCACCAATCCTAGGAAGGGCAGCTCTGGGCAGGCTTCTTGTTTAGACTGCAGAGGTGTTTTATCTGGGTGTAAACATGCACACAGCTGCAACCTGTGTGACACCTGACTGCCACCTCTCCAGAATTTCAGATGCTCAGAATTGCACAGAAATTGCAAAATGCATTTCCCTTGAAAAAGGCACGTGGAAGTGCCCTGCCCTGCACACCCTGTATAGAGCAGTTCTCCTTTTCTTTAGACTCTCCTGACTGTGTATGACACTGTACCCCTAGGCTCAAGTCCTGCTCCATCGTGGGGCTCTTTCTCTATGCCAGGTGTACACACGCTTTCCTGATGCTTTCCTCCACTGCAGGAAGGAAGGTCTTGAAGGAATAAATCCCTACACATAAGCAGAGCTCCTGTGAAGTCAAAAAGACTCTGCCTTGGCTTCAGTGCAAATGAGTTGCTTGCAAGGTCAGAGGAGCATTGAGGTCCAAGGACAACAAGCAAATATATCTCAACATAAATGGGGGAGAAATCAGAAATAATAAATAATATGCAACAGCATATGGTTCAGAGAGAGTTTAAGTCAAATAACAGCAGCAAGTGACCTTTAAAGAGAAGGTTATACTTTCCTTTGTTCAGTACAAGAACTAATTTCTGTCACAGCAAGAATCTGGCAATTGTTTCCCAGGATCTTTTAGCTTTTATATTCATGTGTTTCACTTGGCCATGTTATAGTTAAGCTGCTTAAATATATATATGCATGCTTAAACTGACAGAGGGCAGGGGTAGATTGGATATTAGGAAGAAATTCTTCCCTGTGAGGGTGGGGAGGCCCTGGAACAGGTTGCCCAGAGAAGCTGTGGCTGCTCCATCCCTGGAAGCATCCAAGGCCAGGTTGGATGGAGTTTGGGGCAACCCAGGATAGTGGAATGCGTCCTTGCCCATGGCAGAGGGTGGCACTGGATGGGCTTTAAGGTCCCCTCCAACCCAAACCTTTCTGGGATTCTGCGGTGGATTTTGCTCTACTCTGTGCCCCTTTCCCCCATCCTGAGCAGCAATTCCTCCTTGTGAAAGGAACACATGGAAACATCAGCAGAACTGCCAGTGTTACAAGTTTTACAGACCTAAGCACAGTTGGTGTTGGATCGAGATGTTTCCCTTGACAAATGCAATGCTTCTGAAAAGTGATCCATTATCAGCCACACACTCTGGTCAGAAATAGCTGGCACGAGGAAGGTTCTTAGCAAAACCACAGCAAGAAAAGAACAAATCCCTGGCTGGCTCCTGTCCTCACATGAACTGCCAGAAATTCCTAATAACTTAGTGCCTTAATTACTGCTATTCTGGAGTTCCCGGACCTATTTTGATTTGGAACAGAATACAGTCCCTCTTTCAGTAGCTTTATTTTGGGGAACAAATATTTATATTGTGTTCATATCCATGGGCAGACTAACCAAAAAAGGCAACTTCACAAGAAGCATTTTTACAAATCCACCTGGAAAGGAAGAGATGCTGCTGTCACCTCTCTTCCTTCCTTGGGGGAAAAAGGGAGGGACTTTTTTAATCTCTCGGCATCCCAAGCACTGGATGCAGGGATGTCATGAGTCCAAAGGAGGGGAACAAATTCCCCTGTCTGCTTCAGTCTTAGCCCCATTACAGGGGTGACTGGGAACTTGGATTGAAGCATACAAAAAAACCCCAAAAACCTCCTGCAAAGAATCAAACTTTTGGATTTTGCCGAAAACATGTTAAAAGTTGTGGCTTAAACAGGTGGTCCAGGAACAGAGGCAGCTTCAGCGTGGGTCAGCCAAAGCCAGCCCTGCTCAGCAAGCAGCAGGGAGATGCCATTGTGAGCACCTGGAATGTGGCACAGGGACAGCACCTGGGGCCAGAGGAGGGTGTGAGTGGGATGGAGATCCTAGAGTCACAGAACCCTTTAGGCTGGAAAAGCCCTCTAAGGTTATCAAGTCCAGCCCCCAAGCCAGCACTGCCCTCCTGCCAAAGAGGGCTCTGCTCCAGGCCTCCCTCTGAACCTGGAGGCTGCCATGGGCTCTGCCTCTCACATGCCATCAGGGCAGGGATTTACTGCCTGCAAATGAATTTCAACATTTAAACTGTCCAAGCTCATCTGTGGAGCAGCTCTAATACGCTGTAAGCTCCCTCAAATGTATAAATGCTTAAAGCTATTACAATCTCTTTGTTATTTTACATTAGGCATCCCTTAACTATTTTCTTACTTTGATATAATCAGTGTTTACCATTATTTGGAGATTAATTCTGGACAATAAGGCCATGTGGCCTGTCTCTTCTACAGGCAAAGGGTTGGTTGGCAAGGCAAAGATCCCCTGTCCTGACACCCTGGGGAGCACGGGACAGGATCCCAGAGCATGTTAGGATTTTCCATTTTGCATTTTTTTCCATTTTTCCCGACACACAGAGGATCTGGTCCCTTCCCCTCTCAGCTGCAACAGAAGCAGACATCCTTTCCCATTTCCATCCCAACACAAGGTGTTTAAAGTGCTCTGGCACTTATATCTTATATAAATATGTTTAGCAAATCAGAGAGAGCTTCATACTTCAGACATCCATCATTTTGCTCTCTGCATATAAAACTGGCAGGAAAAATTTCCATTCCAAGATGGCAAGGTTAAAATGCTATACCTAACTAAAGCATCTATAAAAGGGAAATTAGAGCAATCCTTTACTTTGATAGAGCAATTAAAGTACATTAAAAGAGAATTCTGGGGGATGTAAACATTAGCATGGGAGGGATTTTCAGGTGATAAAGCAGTGCAGCTCTTAGGATGACAACTAGCCTTTTCCAAGGTATTCCAATATTGATGGCTTGAACTTGGCTTAGGATCAGCTACAAGCCCAGCTCTTCTGGAAGACAGACACAGTCAGCTCTCTGCCTGGCTGAAACACACAGCACAGGGCACTTACTTGTGCCCTTTGAATGTCATCACATCTCCTCAAGCCCCTTTTTCAGTTTGTTGGGATTTCTGCTCCTCCAAGTGTGCTCCAAGGTCCCCAGAGTTACCTGCTAATGGTCTGGGCATTATTTAATCCAATTTTTCAGCTACCGCACCGTGAAGTTCATCATGTCCAGGCTCAACTGGGAGTTTTCTCAGCCTACTAATTATCCTGCCATCAGCAATTCCCTTACTCCAGGCTGCCAATTTTCTCAGTGTTACATGCACTGATCATGCATTTGCCAATGACCATCTCAGAGAAGACTGAGACACGTGCTATCCCAAGAAATGGGATGAATCACATTCTTTCTAAAAAGAGTCAGGACAACTGCACACCATTCTGCTGGGAAGAGTCAGCTGGGAACTGGAGATGGCTGTGGAAAGAAGAGGACGCAGCAAGCAAGATCCTCCATGGATGGGAACCACCACAGCCCTGTCTACACAAACAGCTTTCCAGCAATTAGCACTGACTAAGGATCTCTAATTGACTTCCATCTGCTGCAAAGTGACTCCAGCAGCAAGGCTGTCACAACACCCTTTGGAATCAGTGCTGACAGCTGAGGTCAGTGAAACTGGGGGTTCTGGCTCTCCACCACAGCCCTGACAGAGAGCACACTTTCTGCTCCCCCATCTCAGCTCCTGTATTTCACAGGAAGCTCGAGAGATGTCTGTCTCCGTTGTAATTCCCTACAGAGTGCCCCCCTTCCCTCATGCTCTCATTTTGTCCAGAAGAGTGTCCCTGATGGAGGAGTTCAGTGCTGCTTAGGGGAACAGAGGGCCAAGGTCCATTCTGTGTGACATGGCAGAGCTGGGTCCTGCCCATTGCTCTTGGGTCCCACTGACAGATTTCAGTTTTGCTTTTCTATTTTCCTCCTAGCTGGTTTCTACACAAAAGAAGACGACAGTTTGGTTTATTCTATGACTGTGGGGAAAAGAGAACACGCAGCACATGCAGATGAAGTGAAGTACACGGCAGGTCCCTCTGCAGTTATGCATTTTACTTTATGGCGACAGGCAGGCTTAGAGCCCAATCTCCAGCATAAAAATCATATCAATCAATGTCAACATACTATTCATACATCAGAAAGACAACACTGGCTTTAAATAGGTACCAGCAGTTGCAGAAGACAAGGCGCTTCCAGAACCCCATCTCCGAAGCGCCTTTCATCTCACTCAGAAACTGAAAGCCCCTAAATATAGGACTACTGTTAAAAATTCATGAGCTTCAGCAGCTATTTATCAAAGTCATGGAAATAGGATATTTTCATGATGGTGAATGGCTTGACATTCATTACTAATAAGCAAATGTGCCCTTTATTACCATTTTAGAACAGAACATTGCTACCGATACCCAAGGAACATTGCATTATCACTGGGCGTTAGCATTAGCTTTGCTACAATACACACATCATTCCTGCCATCTGGATGCCTCACGCTTATTAGTTCCCAAATGATGATGTGGATGAGGCCAGCTTTGTGGAGCTTGACTGCACTAGGCTGCTGGGAACGTCTGTCCCAAAGGTGGGATGGTGCTGCTCCTCTTCATGAGCTGTGTCCCAGACCACACAGTGATCCTTCCCTCCAGTCCCTGGATGCTCTCAGCAGAGCCTGCTGGAGAGTCCCAGCTCCTCAGGGACCGTGGCCACTGGCAGCACCCTCTGCTCATTGCAGGGCTGCAGATCAGCAGCAGTGACACTGGTGTGGCTACAGCCCCATGGCAGGTGACAGTGCTGACTGGGACATCATCAGTGGCAGCTCCTTTCACACCCCTCTCACAGCCTCCTACCACAGTCACAACCTGACTGGATCAGTCAGAATACAGCCTGACTTCCATGCAGAAGAAGTGAAAGAATAGTACCTCTCTGTCATGGTTTAAGTCTTTCATATATGCAAATTTTTATACACTTTCTATGCTGACATGGAAAAAGCATTCATTGCTGTCTGCTGGGAGAAAGGAGAAGCAGAGAGGAAGGAGGAACCCCTTCACCTCCCTCACGTGACAAGAGAAAGCTGGACATGAAAACAGGGTGGCTTGATTTCAGTGGACCCCTGAGAATTTGCTCTTCCCAAAAGGATTCTTGAGGTAACTTGATCAACAGCCATCAAGTGTAGATGAGCTTTTTCTTGCCCTGTGTGGGCAGAGAATACACTATGGGCAGCAAAACCTTTTATACAGGAAGGCTTTTGCTGTGGTCTGCACCCACATGCCCCTTGTTCTCCCCCCTTCTTTGTCCCTTTCTTTTTCCAGCTGGAACAAACCCCCACCATGAGGTATTTATTATGGTTTCTTGACCTTCACCTCACTCTAGGTGAAGCACTGGGGGCTGTCTCCAGCCTGGCCATCCCCCAAGGGCTGATCAGGCTACCCCACACACCCCAGCCATCACCCACACAGCCCCTGATGCCACGTTTCCAGTGAGGAACACCTATCCCTCAGCTGCCCTGGCCAGATCCAGTCACAGATCTCACTCTGCTGTTTGGGCAGGCACCACCCTTTTTCCCCACACTGCAGTTGTGCCTGGGATGCTGCAGGTCAATCAAAGCAGGTAATTTACCCAGGCGGTGGGTCACCTCAAGAGGGCAGGGGTTTTCCTGTTCAGTCCCTTTTCCTAGCTGAATGTCTGTAGGAACACCAGAAATCCTGGGACGTGGATGTGTGCACACCCATGAGACCTCCAGGCCTTTACAAGAGGGAGAACAGCACACACAGAGTTCTCTTCCTCCTTTAGAGAACATCAGAGGAAGCTACAAGGGCTGCTGTAATTACATGTAAATCCCCACACAGGCAGGACTCTATTTTACACGAGGCAGGAGAAAGGACCATCTGTTTTATGAAGGTACTACTAGGCTCTTTTTTAATTTTCTTTTTTATCCCAATTATATTGTTTTCCTCCCCTTCCTCCCTAAATGGAAGCACTGCCTTGGTAATATCAAGAGTCTTAAAATAAGATTATCTATTCAAATGAGAGTATTTAAAGTGGGATTATATCTTACAACAGCGAACTAATCTTTCAATCAATTCCAGAGGATATACACTTACAACTTTATTACTCTGGAAGAGGCTAAATTGAAGGGGCAACAAATGAGAAGTATTTACGAGTGCCTCCAGCCTCCCTGTCCCTGAGCAGCCCAGAGCTGTGCTCTGGTGCTCCCCCAGAGCTTCAGAATTGCCAGAGGAGGTGGAAAGGTAGTCCTGGTTTCAGATGTGCCAGCATGAAGCTGAGGATGGGCAGACCAACTGGCCAGAACGGGACCATGACACAGCACTCTAGTGGGGCTTTTAAACAATTTCTCCTCTTGCAACCCCTCCTAGCTCTGTTTTCCACAGCAAAATCCTGTGTCATCAAAAGGTTGGCTTGTCAGGGTGGAGCTTGCATTGCTAATGTTACAGCTACAGCTGGAGACAGAAAAGCACCCCAGAGATGCTCTCCCATCAATACCTGATTTAATACATTCCAATTTTACATGAAATTATCACCTACCTCATCACCCTGTCCCCCCTCCTGCTGCCCTGCCTTCCAAGATGGAAAAACAAGAAAGCAGTATTCCTATCCTCAGGGAAAGTCTCTTTGTGTGAAGGGCTAACCCCTGAGGAAGTAAAACATGACACACATTTTGTACAGCCTTGGCTGCTCTCAGCAGGTCTGGAGCTGGAGAAGGGTCACATCACCGACAAGAATCTCCCATTCTCACCAAGCAAATTCCAGAGACTCTGCAAGAAGCACATATGTAGACCAGGGCCATGAGCTCACATCCTTCCCTAGCTGCTGCGGATGCACTCTTGGGATGAGGGACCCACCTGCACCACACAGGGCCCAGGACAGGCTCCCAGAGAGGAGCACTGACCACCTTCAGCTGCTGTGCCCAAGTATTTACTATTGGCTGCTGCCTGTGTCCTGACTTAGGTGAAATCCATCAATCCCATCCCATCTCAACACACAATTAGGAAGACACTCCATTGAAACCAGGGTGATAACCTTGCTGCCTACTGCACAGACACCTGGGGAGAACAGTGATCATTACTATGATCTGCTCTGGAAACTTGCTCCTCAGCTATGACTGGGACCTTCCTGATCCACGGGAAAAATGCAAACGCTTAAACCTCACGCATTTCATACTGCAAATTCACAGTCCAGCTTCCCTTCCTAACAATGCACGTACAACACTGCAATAAGAAGAGGCCTAGAGCCCCTGAAAGCAATTAATACAGGGAAAATCCACTTGCATAACACGTGGCTTTTAGTTTTAATGGTTTCAAGGAGACAAAACACATTATAAGCAAAGCCAAGGAGGATGGCAAGCATCTCCTTGCTTTGATCAGGCCACAGAAAAGCACTGTACCACTAAGGATGCTGAGCCAGAGGCCTAACAGCACAGTGGCTAAGGGACAGGGAGCAGGAACAGCCAGGCACAGCCCAGCAAAGGACACTAACCATCTCAGGATGTGGGCAGATACACAAAGGTGACACACCAGAACCAGCCAGGCTGTGAGCAGGTACACAGAGGTGACACACCAGAACCAGCTGCAGTGAGTCAGCCAGGCTGTGAGCTGCTCCCAGTGATTCATTGTGTCAGGAAGAGGCTTCCCTCAGCCACACGAGGATCCAGGCTAATTTCCTCTGCTGACCTATACACTGCTGTGTCACTCAGGGAACACATGCCCGACACTTTCAAAGAGCTTTGGGGAGGTTTAGCTAGAAGGGCAATGGATTTCAGTGGCAATCACACAGCTAAATACCACGTTTCCCTTGGTGGCATAACCTTTGCATAACTGTTGCACTTCCCTGCTGCAAATAATCTGCAAACAGCCTTAAAAAGGCCTCTCACCCTCCCTTGAATGAACAACCCCATTTCAGGGGCACACCTACTGAAGGATCCTGTGTATCCCCAGTGCTGTCCGTTGTTTCCAGGTGTCATTCCAATCACAGAGTCCCAAGCACAGCACCTCTCTCTGCTGGGTTACTGGTCACAGCCAGGGTGAAGATCCAGTGGGGATCCAGAGATGTGTGTGCACAGCAACACAGGAAGTCCTGTCAGCAGGGGAAACTCTGGGTGCTGGCAAAAGACCGAGGGCAAAACACAACGCTAGGCACTGCCAAGTTTCAGGGCGCGCGGCTGCGGCACTTGGCTGCCACACAGATCGTTGGGAAATGGGCACGAAACAGTGAATCCTGTGGCTGCAGTGGTCTGGGAAAAGGGGATTGCTGAGAGGCAGGCAAGGCATGCCTGTGCATGCTAACAACCCGCCGGGTGGCAGGGAGCTCCAGAGCACCCAGGTGCCATCAAAGGAAAAGCGTTACTGAAAGGCAAGAGAGGTTCTCAGGAGCTTGGAGCAGATTCATCCCAGGGAACTGCAGGTGGCTGAATGTCAGCTCTGCCATCAGCCAGGCCACCCCAGAGAGACACCTGCAGGCAGCCAGCGAGGCTGGGCCAGGCCAGGTGGGCACCACAGGTGCCTGGGATGCTCTGTTCTCCCTGGAGTCACTGGTGGGACTGGAATCGACCTCAGCAGCACGCTGCCCAGCAGCTCCACACACACACTGGCACAGCAGCCAGCAGCTCTGCCATGTCCTGCCCAGCCACACGTGCACCAGGCGACTCTCTGCAGCAGCAAATGAGATATGTACTCATATCTACACCCAAGGCTCTTCCTTGGGCCGTGCACCTCTCTCACCCCTGCCAAGGGAAACAGAGGACAAACCACAGCAAGCACAGCTGGGGTATCCCAGAGAAGAACAAAGCAGTAAACAAACAGGTCCTGACTCAAGCAGGTTTCGTTGGTGAAGGAAGGAAAAGACGATCTACAACATTTTATCTACACACTACCGTTGGCATCTCCGGGACTAAACTGGATTTCCTAAAGCACAGGGGGCAGCAACACTGTTCACCATCACACAGGTGAGACACAGGGACATCTCAGAGAAAACAAGATGACAACACCAAATGTTTAGCAGTCTCCTGCTCTGTTCTGAAACACAGCCTGAGTTTTTAGAGGCTTTAAAAGCCAACAGCCCAGGACCACTGTATGGCCAACGCATCTGGCTTGCCAGGAAACAGAGTGGATGCAGACAGAAGGCAGAGGCACGGAATCATGAACAAGAAGGCAGTTGTACCCCTCTACAAGCAGACTGAGGTGCCAGGGCATCAATCAGGCCTGGCAGAAACCAGGGCATGCCCTAGCACCTTCCAGTGCTGCCTCCTGTCAGCTCTGAGCCACTGCTAATTCCATCAGATGCCCCCTGGATTGATGGGCATCCCTTTTACTCTACAGCTGAAGACACAAAATCTGGACACAGAAGATATTTAAAATGCAGCCCATTTCCTTCCCCCAGTTATCATTCCACATCAGTCAGACAGAAAAAATTGTTACACGGTAACAGGGTTGAAAAGAAAGTTGCAGAGAAGAGGAATGGCAAACCAATCCCACCGTTCTGCAGGAAGGGACAACGCAGTTTGCTCCTGCATCTCTGTGCTACTTCAAGCACAGCAGTCTGGGAGGGGCTCTGCTCCTGTTTGGGGGGTTCTGCTGAAGTCCAGGCAGCCTGTGTAACCCCTGTGCAGAGCCACAGCCCTGCTGCCCTCTGCACAGCCCAAGCCTTGCCGCTCCTGCAACCCATGCTGCAAATAAAAAAAGATAAAAATTCTCTCTTTCCTTTCTTCCTCCTGACACTCTCTTTCCTCTTTCTCACAGCTCCAGGATGCTGAATACTCCACCGAGGTGCCTCTGCTGATGCCTGGGGAAGGAGGGTGTCACTTCCACCTCCCTCCTGCCCAGGAGCTGCACAGCTGCCACTGCCCACGGTAGGGCAGGTTGAGAAAGAGAAAAGCCCCAAATAACAGGGGCAATGGCCACAACTCCTGACCCCCTCCCCTGTGCTCAGGGCTGCCTTTAGGAAGTTCACAGGGTGAGGAATACTCATCATCCCAAATACACTACAAGGTGGGTTTGCAGTGAAAGGCTTTGATTAAAATTGGCATCTCCTGCTGCCAGCAGCCTCAGCCTTTCCAGGAGACATGCTGTATGGCAAACACAATATGGAAACCCCAACAAGGAGACAGTGGGATTGGATCCACACTGCTGTAATCTGGGATGAACACAGAATTACTTACACAGGGCACTGGTAATACTGAAATTAGTTGGGGACAAGATCTGCAGGAGAGTTTTTCTCTAGTGACACAAGGCTACATTTTTCAATGCACATGGAAGCCCTCGCACCTTCTCTCTAGCTTCCCTCAGTACCAGCTTTTGGAAATAACCACAAACACCTCCAAACCAGGAATACCAGGAGCAGTACCACCCTCACCAAGGTGCAAACATCAACAACAACAAACAGTAAGAAGGCTGTTGAAACAAACACAATCCTAATGGCAGCAAAAGCCCAGAGACCCTTGAAACAGCCTCAGCACCACTGGTGGCCATCCCGGGGCTCTGCTGAAACCACAGCACTGTTGAACATGGGACTCACTTCAGGAATGACCACTGTCCTGCAGGGTGACACAGCCCTAAATCTGGCACCAATGCTCCATAACCAGCCACTGTGAAAGTGCTCCTTATGGCCTGGTCAAAAAGTAAAAAATCGCAGTAAGATATTGTCAGGCACCCAACACTAGGGATTTACAGTACCTCTGCTATGGGCCTTGATAGAACAACCAGCCATATTTCCAAGGAAGGTTTAGCAAAGCAAAATATCACCAAAGAGCAGCTGAATATTAATTAATGAGACTGGAAGCCACAGCTCTTAACCCAGGAAAATCCTCCCAGCTATTTCGTGGAACATGACAAACATGGCCAGATGTAGTTTCTGCTTTATTTCTCTACACTGTTAGTTCCCAGCAGCAAACAGGAGAGGAAAGCAGTCCTGGGTAGAGGAGTCTGCCAGCTCTGACCCTCAGGCCCTTTCCTGAAGGAGGCACAGGAGCTCCTGAGCTGGAAAACAGGAATATTTCTGGGTCATGGACCCAAACATCCCCTTCCAACAGACAGCACAGCTGGAGGAAGCTGCAGCTCCCTGCCCTAGCTCTGGGTAACTCATCCCCACCCTTCTCAGCCCCACGCACCCTCCAGGTCCCACTGTTCAAGTCCCAGAGAAACTCCATATAACTGGGGCCAGACTGGATGACCCTCAAAGGTCTCCTACAATGCACATGATTTTATGATTTCATGATAATTAACAGAACAAAAGAGAAACCTGCCACGTAACAGCAGTGACCAGAGTGACCAGCACATCTCTGCTGACCACCTGGACAGAGCCAAGGAGGCTGGGGTCACAAAACCAGGAAGGCAACAGCCCCTGCAGCTGTGGTGCTGGCCAGGATTAGTGCACCCCCATCTTCCTTCACAAAACCAGCTCCAAAATGATGGATGGCAGTGCATGAGGGCACACAGCAGCTAATGGCAGCTGCAAATTCAGAACTGGGCAAGAATGGACAAAGTATTTGGATCACAAATACTAATTTGTTCTACTTCTAAGGCTCCTTTCCATAAGATTTGCCAAAACTACTGTGAAGAGCTGACTAATCCTCTCATGGCAAAGGTATCACCACTGTCACTTCACTGAGCAGCACAGAGGTGCAGGGAGGTAAAGTGACTTGCCAGATACCACGGCAGCACGGAACCAAGGGATTACCTTTCCACAGTCACAGACTGAAATGCTTTCTCACCTTTCCACTAGGCTCAGCATCAGACCAGAAACCATCCCACACCTTCCAAACCCCAATAAAAACCCTCCAAGCCTGATTCATGGGACTCAAGCCACAGAGCTTTAATGGATAAGTAAATTATTTTTGTTAAATACCTCTCTCCTGCCTCAAAAAGCCCTCATTTTATTCCGCTCTCTGCTTTTGAATTTCCCTCTCATAATTTGGCTTAGCCACAGCAAACCAAAACCAAGGAAAGTTTTTCTGCTGACTGCTTCAATACACCTGAAGGACTAAATATACAGGACTGGTTTCTAGAGCAACCATGCAAGTTGGTAATAAACACAACTTCAGAGGTCTGGACCCCTTGGAGGGGACCTGGACACAGAATCCAGCTCAGGCACTGAAGGACAAAGGATCTGACCCATCCCAGTGCTTGGTTACTTGGACGGAAATCTGGGATGTATGCTTCAGCTTGTTGTCAATGCCATAATTCAGTGTGGAGACTGAGAGCAGGATCTGAGCCCCTTGATCTATGCTGAGTTACCTCCATCTGTATGTGGTGACTGGATGGAAGAAAGTTCCCTTGGCCCACTGTTAACCAAACCAGAGCAGGAGCATCCTGGTGCAAGGTGTTAACCCCTGCCAGCGCTCTGGCACATGCCACACAAGGAAGCATGTTTTCCCTCTTCCCTTTCCACACCTGATTTTTCCAGGTGCCTGCAAGTGGCTAGGACAGACCCACGGATCCCAAACAGCAAACACTCTTCCAAAGCCCACGCTGACACTGTGCCACAGCCATGAATGTGCCATTTTCCCACAGCAAGGCTCCATTGATCTGTGAAGCAGAGTATTTTTGCCCCAGTCAGGGGGAAAGAACTAATCTGTAAAGCAGAACTCCCTCACATGGTGCCTGAGGAAAGCATTGCCATCCCCACCTAATGCATTTTCCTATTAGTTTCCTGAAAGGCTTCCCGACTCGTGACAGGTCAGCCCCACATGGGGTGGCTTTTCCTGCGCAGGATGAGGCTCTCTGGCACTCCACCACAGCTGCCTGCTCTCCAGCCAAGCACTGCAGAGGCCAAGTTTTCCTTTTTGAACTGTTTGATATACGCGGTTGGAGCTCTAATATGTGGATAGGATCCCCAGGGAGGGTTTGTGGTTGGCTGGGAACATTTCCTAAGGTGTTTTTGAAATCTCTTTTAACTCCAAGATTTTTCCCTCTTCCCTGTTGTTCCTCTTATTGCTGCCAAGTTGAAACATAATGAGTTCATTTAAACTGGAAGTGGAAATGCTTGCAAGGGATCTGTGAAGCTTTAGCTTCACATGTTGGGGACAACGGTGAGCATATCTGGCTGAAGTATCTCTAACAGTTGTGTTTAAAACAGAAGAAAGAACCAACCAAATTCCCTAACACTGAAATTTGCATTAAGCAGTATTTCAGTGCTTGTCAAGCTCTCTAACAAAGCATTACCTGAGCTGACCTTCAATGATCTCCCTGGCACCAGGCCATGGAGGGAATCCCCAGACTCTCTGCTAGGGTCCCATCACTCACAGCAAAAAAATTCAACAGCTCATAAATGCCAGAGAAAGACCAGGAATACAAAAGCACTCACAAATCTCACCTCTGTCTGGTCCTTTCCTGCCTACTGTGCAATTTACAGTTTTACCTGTAATGCCTGGCCACCCTCACCTGCCAGGGAGCGCAGAGTCAGCAACAGCAATCTGTCTTTTCCTGTCACCTCACAGACACAGCAGGGATTTGCTAATCCCCCCTATTCCCTCAGAGACAGCCACTCCTGTTCACTGCATTTTCCAGGTTAGATCTTTCCCCACCCAGGACAGGCCATGATGCTCCACAAGGACAGAAAAACCATATGGTTAGCATCCTCACTGCTCAGGAAAGAGTCAGGAGGCTCCACCCGAGATCTGACCACGCTGGGCTGGGCCTGGCACGGACAGGAGGATCAGTCTGCACCTTCTTCGTGAATAAAACATTAGTGCAAAAGGGTTCTTTCAGCATCACCCAGCTAGCTGGTGGCAGATCTGCAATGACAAGCTCTAGAATTCCCACTCTGCTCACTGATTCTGGCTGTCAGTCCTACATCTGATGTGCCCTGTGTGACAGAAAAAGCCTGCCATCTCCCTGGGATTTTATAGATGGCTAACACTCATTATGTTGGTGTTGAACTTCAGAGACCAAAAAGTTTAGATTCATTTAAACCAAAGCATTTATATTCATTTAAAAAGCATATTAGACTAACTCATGGGAGACAGGTCCTGTCTGTGCCTATCAGATGCCACAATTTGGATGTAACTGCTGAAGAGCAGCTGGCTCTGCTGGAGTTGGGACAGCAGGTAAAACAAACCTATGGCCTGGCCCACTGCAGAAACTCTCTATACCTCCTAAATATACCAAGACACTCGCTTGCAGCACTTTCTCTGTGGGGCAAGATCCAAAAATAGCCAGATTCTGCATACAACGCCTTCTGAGCTGGCATCCAGGGATGGCAAAGGTCAAGTGCACTTTGTTTTGGCACTGCTCAAACAAGCCTGCCCCTTTCCAGAGAGGGCAGCCAGACCAAAGATCCTATTTCCAACACCAGCCACAAAGTTTATGTTTCACCTCCATCCTTGGCAGCTGTTCTCAGTTTTTACTGTTTACCCCCATATTTATTCCAAAAACAATACAACGCGCTCAACAAAGATATGTCAGGAGAACGCAGCACACAAAATAATATCAGCAGGCAGGTCATTGGAAGTTTAGTGGCTGGATGCCAATCAGATTATGATTTGCAAGCTGTTTCTCAACACGTGGGTGAGCACATGGGACCCTGGACTGCAAGCAAAAGGCATGTTTTTTTCCTTGGAGATGAAGCACTCTCAGCACACAAAGGTACCAGCCTACAGAGTGATGGGGTTACTGGAAGCTGTGCTCATCTTTCTGTCTCATGGCAGCTCATTAAACAGAAGAGAAACACGTTCCCACCTGAATGCTGAGTTCACAGCACTGTCTTCTTGAGGAGAAATTGCTGCCCCAGGAATGCCACTGGGCTTAGGAATGAAACATGGCAGAACACCCACAGGGTCCTTGAGACCCCTCAGCTTTCAAGGCAGGGACACCTCCATCTGAGCAAGCTGTTCCACACTGGGGCTCCAGTCTGGCACCTATACAAGCACCTCCCCAGTAGTCCTGTAAAGCCTTTCTGCATGACACTGCATTTGAGCTGGGACCTCACTGGTCCCAGTTTGAGGCTGGTCTGGTTTCCCCTCACAACCCTTTCTAGGAAGCTCTTTCACACCGTCCCATCTTGTGGCTGGACATTTCTTGTTTCAAGCCTGTGTTTACTCATTGTCCATTTCTTCTCCCTGTTCTTGTGCCAACCCTGTCCACCAGTTTAGTGCTAACCCCTGGGTACATACAGATAGCACTTTATTTTTTTAGTTACTGCATCAAACAAGACCAAGGTGTTGCTTTCTTGTTTGGAGCCTCCACAGTCCCCTGATTACCCCAGTATTTTACATTTACCTATTCCAGCCTGAATTACTTCCTCAGTGTGCTGCAGTCCTAACAAGCTCTCAGTAGAGCTGTGGGCTGGAGCATGAACATATTCTGATCTCTGCTGGAAACACTTCATGTGCCAGAGCTCAGGAACTGGCTTCCCTCCGTGCAGAAGCTGTGCTGTGAATCCCCTCTCGGAGCTGTTGCTGTTGTGCTCATCCTTATGACAGCCTGGCTCTCCTCCATCCCAGCTCACAGCTGCTTGCCTTCCAACCTCCATATACAAACCACCAGCAAATACACGAAAAAAGACCAATCCCAAGACCCAAATATGGATGAACTCCTCTAGTAAGTTGTTTCCAAGCTGCCTGCTTCTGCAGGAGCATAACATTTCAGGGCCACACAGTTGGGCAGTGCAGATCCCACCTGAGGGATTAATTTACTTCCTTGGTGGTTTCCCACAGAGCTCAGAACTGCCATGAACTCACCCTGTGCACCCTTTCCCCCTCCTGTAACAACTCACCTACTTCACATGTTCTTAAAACCTCAGAGTGCATTTTATCCAGTAAGCACCACTTCTCAGTGACCCTCTCCCCGTGCTGTGGAAAGACACCAGAGCTGCAGAGCCACCCAAGCTTGGTGACAGTGACATTGGCCCAAGAGCCAACACTGGAGTGGGCACTCATTCCTTTTGGCCATCCACCATTTCTGGCATGCACGTGAAACCATGACTGATGTCTGCATGCCAGGAGAACAGGCTCAGACACAGCCTGAGCAGTCCTCTCCCTGATCCATCACTAACACCACAGCGAGGATTGAGAAATCAGCAGAGGCCAGACAATATTACTGAGGCTATCCAGGCTGCAATAAGATCCACCTGGCTCTTTCCCAAGCTACTCCTTCTCATGTTGCTGTCAGGAGTGAAGAGCTGTTTCTGATGTCAGCAGAGGGAAGTGGACAGACCACACAAGCACAAGAGGAGACTGGGTAAGAGCTGGCACAAGATGACAATGTAAAGTGGCTCTTAAAGGGGTGGCTTGAAAGGTTACAAGTGACCCCTGTCTTAGTGAACTACCTGTCCCCATGTTCAACAAGGAGGATGCAATTATCTTTTGTTACAATTATTGAATTGCAACATTTCTGACTCTTCTAAAAAAGCAGCCTGATCTTCCTGAACCATCATCTTTTGTAGAAAAGCTGCAGACTTTTTCTACCTGCACAGATAACTCCCTCAATGGAGGCAGTCACAGGAATTGCTTGTTCAGCAAAACAAAATTTTGTATGTTGACTCTAATGATATTAGTTAGGTAAAAAAGGGGGGGTTAATAATTTTTACTTAAAATAACAGTTGTCTTGCATACACAGTTACAGGTAAAAGACAAACAGATTAGGAGATTAACTCTTCAGAGGCAGAAAAATGCCATCTGGTTTATGAATCATTCTAGGTATGACACTCTTCTTGCAGATGATACATCTTTTGACGTACAAACTGTGTTTTGCTAAAATAAATAAATATAATATAAATAATGCTTCAAAGCTGCCTTCCCTCAGGTAATACTCCATTAATCCCCTAAGCTGCAACACAACCCTTCATTCCTTAATCAGGGCTAGGGGGTGATGGTTTTAAACTGAAGGAGGGTTAGTTTACACCAGATACTAGGAAAAAGCTTTTTCCAATGATGATGGTGAGGTCCTGGCAGAGGCTGCCCAGAGAAGCTGTGGCTGCCCCATCCCTGGAATTGTCCAAGGCCAGGTTGGACAGGGCTTGGAGCAACCTGGGATAGTGGAAGGTGCCCCTGCCTATGGCTTGGGGTGAAACAGGATGAGCTTTAAGGTCATCCCCAACCCAAACCAGTCTGGGATTCTAAGCCCTGCCAGGTATTGGTCTCTGTGGCTCAGAGGCAGAGCTGGCCCTGAGAGCCCAGCAGGCAGAAGAGCTTTTAAGGGCCCAGCTGGAAGAAAGACACCAGGAGGGATCTTTATAGTATTTACTCTGGATTTCAATCTTTCCCCTCCTTTTCATGCTGTACCTCCCCTCAGCCAGATAAGTCATTCCAGCCCAGGCAATCTTTTTGTTCCAGGGAATCCTAAAACTAGCTTGCCTTTCACTGCTGTAAATCATTACCATCAGGAATGCTGAATCAGGAACCCCAAGTCTGGAGCAGTTGTACTGTGGTTAAAAACAAATCCACCATCTTTCAAGACTTTCCCTGTGTCATCTGCAGGGTTTACTGCCTCCTTAGATGTTATTACATTATTTCAAAATTTCCCACAAGGCGCTTCAGTCTTGAATGTCTCAGAAAAACACTGTTACATTTAACAGAAAACCACAGAGTATTTTCCTCAAGTTCACATATATGAAAAGTTATTGGGCAGAAGAATGAACACAAACAACTGCTAAGAAATGATTACAGAAATCTAGAAACAAGGTGAAGATTTTTCTTCTGCTCCAAGCCAAAAAACCTTGGCTCAGCTACACAACAATTTAAAAAGGTGGGTGTTTTTGTGGACTCACCACTTTGATTAGAATCACAGACGAGGTTAAGAATACTTTATCAACAAGATGAGAAACACTACTAGAATTGCTAATACTTTTTTAACTCATGTCTCTCACCTTACTGACTCCCAGAACAGATGTAGGAGTAAACTGGCAGCTGGGAGATACTGAATGCTGCTGTCTTTCCTGCACAGCACTCCCAGCAGGACAAATGCAGCTACCCCAGCCCAGCAGCTCCTGCTGCCCCAGCCCAGGAGAGCAACAGCTTCCCTAAGGCTCCAGGGCTTGCAGAGTCTGTCCAAGCAGACCAAAAAACTGCTGCTGCCAGCCACTTTTGGAATGGGGTGTTTGGCTTTTCTAAAAATTTAATTCAACTAAGACCCTGCATACTGATTAGATCCAAGCCCCAGCCTAACCCCTCCAAAGTTATGTAATCCCCGAAATCCAAAAAGCCTTGAAAAGCTTAAATGTGACAGTGCTGGTGATGTCATGCTGCTGAAAGGTTTCCATGGAAACCACTCTTACCGCTGCCATTTGCCTGTGGCTCTCAGCACCAGAGAGCAGCATCCTCTGCACAATGCCCCCAACACCAGAACTGGGCAGAACTGGAAGAAATGGCTAATGCCTGCCAGGTGCCCCTCAGCTCCCTTCAGCCCAGTGACGAGGCACATCCTCACCCTCATTCCCAGCTCCCATCCCAAGTGGCAGCAGGGCCACATGCCAGCTGCCCTGCAGGACTGCCCAGCAGCCTGCACTCAGTGCCACCTCACACAACCAGAGGGCCAAACCCGTTTTTATCACTAGCAAGTTAAAAAACAAAACCAGAAAAAACAACTGAACAGTAAAAAAGCATTCCTGAGTCCTCATGATTGCAAGAAAGAGCTTAAAAAGGTTTCCCAAACCTGAAAGCAGCTATAAAGAACAAATCTACTGGTTTTAAAAATCCTCTTTTCCCCCTGCTCCACTTCACCAACCTTGTAATTCCTGAGTAACTGCAGATGCAAGGCTCTGTGTTTTTTTTCTACGGAGTAAAGCTTAATTTCCTGACGTATCTCTGCCTGAGTTCACCCTCACCCAGATGACAAACAAATTAAGCTTCGGGTTAATTTAAGATGCAAGCACAGGGACAGCCCTTACGGCTCCACTTCCCTCAAAGAAATGGAGAAACTCCCCCTGTTGAAGGGTTCTGCATTTTCAATCATCCTCTCCAGCCAGGGTACTTCTGACACACCCTGACGTAAGGGCTGTAAACCGATTTTGTGCACTCAGAGACATGCAATGGCTCTGCCTGGCTTTGGTGCCCCCATGTAGAGGTAAGAAAACACTGGGGGCGTTCAGCTCAGCCCCAGCATTGAAGACCACCCCACCTAATAATGACTTTACTGCAGGTCACACAAATCACGTCCAGTGGAGCACCAACAACCAGAACTCCTCTTGCCTGCCTGAATGCCAGGTCCAGCTGAGCAGAGGGGACAGATCCTTCCTTCCTGGGCTTAACTGCAGCCTCTCACCCTGGTTTTCAGAGGCAAACTCCCAGCTGGGGTGTGGGGGCATCCAAGATCTGCTTTGTCCCATGCTTACCCTCCAGAGCAGTTTCCAGCGGGAGGCTGAGGATCCCAAGATGGATTTTTTAAGAATGCATCACGTACACTTTGGCAAAACAGAGAATAGTCTCAAAACGGCTCGAGGGAAGCATCAAGCTGCTGTTTCCTCATCTCCCATGAAATCCCTGCCAAAAAGCCTATAGCATAATGCAACAAAACTAAATTACAGTTGTAACATCTTTTTAATTAAATGATGAGTCTGTATTTTTGAGCTTAGCATGGATTCCCTTTTTTGGCATTCACAATTCTAACAGTTATACACATATTCCAGCTTAGCTACCCCAAAACATTATCCAAACATTACTATTTCAGGACATGCTGTGGGGCAAATTAACCCTTCTAGATTCGGGGCTGGCTGCTTTGGACCACATGCAGACATGATTTACTTGAGTCCCCCTCAAAGAACAGCATTTTCTATTTTCCCCTCGGACACAAAGCCCAAGGAGGTTTTTCTTTGCTTTCTCCCCCACGCTCTCTGCTTGGCCCAGAGCATCTCTGCAGGCATCTTTGTCATTATTCAGAGGAAGCAGAGGACAAGTGAAGCCACAGACAAACACAGAACAGCCACAGCAGCCACCTCACACAGCCTGCCTGGAAAAGCAACAAAATGGCCAAGCACCACCAAGCACAACAGGGAGGTTTTGGGCAGCCTCCCCTGCGTGCTAGGCAGCCCATGGGAGTCTGTCCTGTGCAAGTGCTCTGCCAAGAGGCACTCACAGCTCCTCTGCTTCCACCTCCTCCCCTCCCTGAGGACAGCAACCAACCACCCAGAGCGCCCTGGAGAGCTGCAAAGCCTCCATCTCTGTGAGTCCTTATTTATTGCTGCTTGCTGTGTGTTCCTGCAGCACTTCCAGAAAACAGGATGCGGTGTTGCTCCATGACTGCTAAAGGTCAGTCCTCATTTCCACAGCAATGATGCTCAGGAAGGTTTGCTGTGTACTTCTCTGTGTAATACCATCATATTGAAACACTGATCATGGGTCTCACAGCTTGGTTTGTTTGCTGGTAGTTGCATTTCATTTAAATTAGTGTTCCAATTTCCAGCCAAGTCCTGAGGTAGCCATGGACCTGCTCCCAGGGAAGTCACTTCCTGGCAACCCTTGTTTTGAAACTGATGTTCTGAACTATAAAGATGTATTTTTCCCCACATCGTTTATTTTCTTCAAAGCTCCAACCCACTTAATCCATTTGTTCCTAAGATAGCCCAGCTCTCATAAACTACCATTTGGTGACAAGTTTTTGCAGTTAGCAAGCAATATAATTACCTTTGAGCCTCCTCCTATAGCAGCATGATTCCTATGGCATGCCTTGTCCTAAACAATGGCATGCTGCTTACCCAGAGTTCTAATCAACATTCCTTCATTCACAAGCAAAAAAAGAAAAGGGAACAGCATAAAGAACCATGTATTTGTCAGAATGGTGTTCCCTTACAATTTAATTGTGCCATTTCTAACCCCAGCTAGAAATCCAGATTCTTCTGGATCTCTGGCTAAGCTATCCATACAGACTTTTCACTGACTCTCACTTATTCTTCCTCTAAATATTCAGGCTGGTAAATAAATGTTTTGCCTTCCCAAGCTAATGCATAATGTATAAATCAGCCCCAAACACAAAGAAACCTAAAAACAGTTCTCATAAAAAAGATTGAGATTTTTTTCCATAAACAGCTGGCAAAGTATCTCACAAAAGGGAAAAAAAAATATATCCCACTTTGCCGACACATTTAGTTGCTTCAGGATTTAATGCTTCTCCAGACTTGTTTGCTGCAGCCAATGTTAGAAGCGAAGTGCTTCCATCCAAAAACTGCAGTGGAGTTATCCCCATCTCCCACTGCAGGACACACTGCCTGAGGAGAGCTGGAACAGCACAGGTTTCTCTTCAGCCATTCCAGCCTTCCTGGAGCTTGCTCCCAGCCTCCTGAGGGGACACTCTGGGCTATGAAGAGGAGGCATTGTGGCACCATCACAGAGACACCTTCACACTGAAACACGAGGATGAAGATGGCAAGTATTTTCACTCAAAAATTAAAAGGCAGGTGAAACTATTCTATTTAAAATTCAAGTGAATTTGATAATAACAGAACAGTATACACAGAAGGGCAACGAAATGTTTTTTAAAAAGCGGAGAATAACAAAGGGCAAGAGGAAAGTATTTATTCTGACTTTCCTGTAACTATTTTCACCCCCACAGAAACAGTGCACAGCCATGCCAGACTGTGTGTTTGCCTGTGTCAGCCCTCTGAGGGCAATCCCACTGTGCCTGCTGTTGAGCACATCAAGAAATGAAGATAGATTTGCCCTGACAGCCACACCTGAGGCCCCGTACAGAACCTCCCACGTAGTTTCTGTTTACCCCAAATCTCAGATGACCTCCTTCTTACAGACCTGAGAGCCCCAGCCCTTGCCACTGTGCCATGCAGCTTGTCAGATGGGCAACACAACCCCAAGCCATGCCTGAGCCTCCCACAGCCCGTCCTGCCCAAGAGGGGAATCTATGCACACTAGAGAACCTCCCTTCTCTGCAATTTCCAGCACCTACAGAGGCATGGACACAGAGCAAAACCCTGGCAAGGCACACAGCCCAACACCTTCCCAGCACCAAGCACAAACCTCCAGTTTGTTTCAGTTTTCCATACACTGATCAGTCACAGCAACATCATTTTAACTGTTCACTTCGTTCCTAGAGTTTTACAAATAAACTACAAAGTATTTGTTTCTTCTACTAGTCCTGTGGGAGTGGAAAAATAAGGCAGTAAATTAAGCCTGGTCTGCTTGCAAACCTCCCTCAGAAATTCGGCAACAGGCTCTGCTTTAACCCCACCAGCCCGCTGCTTGCCCGAGTTCCTTCAGGATTGGCAGCACCTCACTTGTGGGAGCCAGGGGTGGCACCAGCTTTGTCCCCCAGTGACACCCCAGCTTCAACCTGCATGGCTTCCCCAGGAGCAGTGTCACCTGGGGAGACTTTGTGGGACCACCATCAATGGGGCTGGAAAAAAGGAGTGAAAGCAACAGGCCTTTTTCTAGTTCAACTGGCTCCAGGCAAGTCTGCACCTCCCCTGGGAACGTGTCAAGGACCTGCAAAATCAAAATAGGATGGGGAACTGATAGTACACACCCTTAAAAGGCCATCTAATCCTGATTTATAGGCTTGAAGCAGCAGGGAATTTCCTACATGGAAAAATTTGCCAGGGGAACATCAATCTTGTCTTCAGCTCCGCTGTCCCTGGCTGAGCAGGGCAGTTCCATGAGCTCTGTAGAGGAAACAAGACGAAGCTGCTCGCATGTGTGCTCCAAACACAGATGCACACGTGCCTGCACACCAAGGTCTCCTCCAGCAGTCACCAAACACCACCAAAAGCTTCAAGGAAACTTGGCCAAGCAGAGTATGGCTAATGATATATCACATAACTCAGCTGTGGACTGCTGGGTCCATCCTCTCAGCTTCCTGCATGCTCACGTACTTATTAATTCTATACTGGAGGCGGGTTAAATATCCTTGCAAGTCTTTCCCAGGAGACAGCCATTCAATCCAAACCATTAAGCACAGATACAGTGGAGGCAGGGCAGAAGATGTGCTGGCTTTCAACAAAATCTTCACTCGGAATTTATAGTTTTTTTAAAGAAAAAGGGAGCTTGGAAAGACATGTCAAAAGAAGGAACCCAAGTGCAAGCAGAACATAAAATTAATTCAAGCACGGAGGCTGCACGAACAGCTCGATTCCCCCACTGCCAGCTTCCCCCAAGCACACGAGTGGTGGTGGAACTTTCCATCAACCAGTCCAAGTATTTGTCAGCTCCTGCATCCTGATTAAATCTGTAATCCTGGTTACCGGGGATGGGGGAGAGGGCAAGGTTCAGCACTACCCACAGGAGCCTCGCTCCACAGGGATCCAACAATCTCGCTACAAGACATGGCTCAGAGGACAGAATTCATCCCCTGTCCACTGCTCTCTGAGTTGTCCTTGCCCACTCCTCAGCTCTGGGGGGCTGCCAGAGCCTCTGCAGAGTCTGGCATGGCTGGGGCACAGTCTGCAAGACCTGGCTCCAGCTTCTGCCCGCCCTGGGTGTCCAGGGTGGAGGCACAACACGGTGTCCAGAAAGCATCCAGCAGCACAGCTGGGCAGTCTTACCACGCCTGCCCTGCTCACCTGAATGGCTGGGGGTTAGTTCACTGCTTGGCCTTGAAGCTGCACCTCTCTTCTCAGCCTATCAGTCCAGGGATGCCAGCAGGTACCACATCCCCGGCCGTTGCTATGGCTACAGGAAAGCTGCTGCATCCCAGCATGCAGCATCCTGCCTCACCGAGGGTCCTCGCAGCAACCAACTGCCCTGCCAGACATCCTCGAGATCCTGCTTGCTTCAAGAGTGGCTCTGATGTCCCCTCACAGCAAATCCATGCCCCCTCCTTCCCTTTTCCCCAGCACACTGGTGTCCCCTCAAGAGACAGAGCTCAGCAGCTCTTACTGCAAAGCACAAAGGCCTGCACAGGGCACCGGAAACGCTCAAATTCCCAGGGAAAATGAAACACAAGGAGCTATTTCATACAGAGAAACAAGTTACTGACTTGTTAACTGGGAGATGCGAGAGTACACCAGGGAAATGTGTCACTCAGTCCACTGGCCCCAGTCCCAGTGGCAAACACACCTCACACTTTGCTTGCACTTCTCCCACTGAATGTGGCCCTGGATACGGATGGAGCCAGAAGGCAGTGTCAGACACACCTCCAGCCTGAGTAGCTGCCTCTCCCACTGCCAGGGCCCTTCTCCAGGTGTGCTGACCTGGCTGTGGCACACTGATAAGGCCACGTCTGCCACGAGCACAGGCAGGGATCCCATCAGGGACTGGGCTTGGAGCAACAGGTTTAGCTTCTGTGGGCAGCAGCCCCAAGAGACCCCAAAGCAGCCTCCTCCTGGGGGAGCCATCCATGCAGGGTGACAAGGCACAGGTTTCCTGTGCCCCAGCCCACAGGACATGTGAACCCTGACTCTGCCGAGCCATGCTGGAGTTGTGACAATGAATAATTAATTGCTGCTTTGTTTCCAAGTGAAATTCTATAGCGGTAATTATCTCTGTTTTAACACAAAATAATTATCACTCTCTCCTTTCCCTCCTGTTCTCCCACCAATTAAGAGACGGAAAGACAGCACCTCTGGCTCATGATTCTTCAGAGCCCTTGGGGGCTGGAGCTGCTGAGGTGAGGAATCACCAGCATGCTTCCCCAGGCCGTGTTGCTCCAACAGGGCATGGACAGCTTTCCAAGCTGCAGAAGGACAGAGCACTGCAGAAGGACAGACTGAAGAAACTTCAGTCAGTTTCTTCTGAGACTTTTGATGAGTGCTAATAAGAAGTGGCCATTCAGGCCATCAGCACCTGCCCATCCATACCCAGATGCCTGGGCTGACTCTGCTCCTGTGCTCATCAGGCTGCAGCCTCAGGATGTCCTTGGTTACAAACACACTGGTTAGGACGGCTCACTTCCTTTTATCCCACCTCTCTTTTGTCCATGCACATACACATAAAACCAAGAAAAGAGTTTATTCCAAAGTACTTCCCCCTCCAGCAGAGACACACAACTACAACTGCACAAACAGCCTCGAGAGCTCCTGGCACATTCTCATCCAAGGTCGTGCCTACAGATGGGGGACACTGCCAAGATCACCAGTAGGGACAGAAAGCTGTGACACTGCCTGGACACTTCCTCTGACCACTGGCACAGGTACACAGTGAGCTGGGGGGCAGCAGTTGCCCCAAGAGCGAAGCTGCCTGACAGCTCATGAAATAAAACCAAATCTGAACACCTCCTGGTATCTCTGGATGAGCACACATGGAATGCCAAGCAGCTCTCCACAATGGTGACTATAGGGTGTCTGCCTGGTTTGAATGTTCCAAGCAGCTGGCATCCTGTTCCATTACTCCCCATGTTTGCCTGGAGCATGCCCTGCTGTTACAGACAGCTCTGTGTTGTGCTGCTAGCTCAGCACACACCCCAAGGGGCCCAGAGGTTGCCTAGCACACACCGTTCTGGTGTCAAAGCTTTCCCTCTGTCACCTCCCACTTACACCTTGCCCACTCAGGCTGTAGGAGCACATGGAGGGACGATCCCCCTTCCTGTCTGGTTTCATCATACCTAGCACAGAAGGCTTTGATCACAAAGTGAGTGCCCCTGAAGGGCCCAGACTGAACTGGGAGCTCTCCACCTCACTGCCAGCACCAGGCATCTTGGGATCTTTTGGGGGGGAAAAAAAAATTAAAAAAAAAAAATTTAAAAAAAAAATTAAATCACTCAGCTCTCCATTTCCTAACAGGAACAGCAGGGAAATGACAAAGGACTTGCACATATGGGCAACCAATATCCAATCTGGGAATTCTTTTACGCAGTCCATGAAAAAAGGCCATTTTAATTAAATACTTTTATTTTACCCACTGCTGCACACTAAATCAAACTGCTTCGGCATTAATATATAAAACCATTATTCTGTGCATGCATAAGTGAATTTATGCATGTGTCTGTATATAAAAACTATACAATTAAGCACCGCTTAAAATGCAGATGGCCGATCATGAAGACTCCATCCTGACTGTGTTAAATCCTGACTTGGGATGTTGAATTTGATTCTTGGTCGTTTAAACCTAGTGTAAACGCAATGAAGTCAATGAAGCCAGTAATAATTTACACTCGTGGAAAATCTGGACCTTTGATTTTTAACTACTAACTACTGGCAAGAACTGAAAAACAAGCAACAAAAATCCAGTTTGCAACATGGGGCCAGATGTTATTTTTCTTCTTTTGCAGTAATAGCTCAAAAATACCAAATTTAAAACAGAACTCTACGAAGGCTTGTCCTGGATCTTGGAGTTGCATCAGCTTTCAGCCCTGAAACTTAAATTAATGCTCGAGGCCCCTGTTTACACATCCATGTTCAATCTGTGAAATACTAAAGATGCACAAAAATTTAAAGCATGTGCTGATAACCATTTGCTCTAATTTTCTTCATTATCAAGCTTATTCCCTCTACCCTTCTGGCATCACAGGGAGACTTGAAAATAGATTAGGACAGATACTGTTGTTCACGTGATCTGACCAGGAACCTCATACTCTGTCCCAACAAAAACAAGTCACAGATTTTGCATGGCCTGGGGCCAACAGGCACCAAGGCAAGTTACTTCATTCCCAAATTTCTTGGTACTGCAAGTCTAAAATTTTTAGCAACCAAAAATTTACAGCAGCACAGATTTTCCTGGGGAGAATTAGGACATTTTACAAAAATGCAGCAATATATTTTTAAATGCTAAGTGGACAAATTGCATTAACCATGGCAGAGGAATAATTCAGGTGTGCAAAAAAATAAACTACTCTGGTACATGGCCAGTCTAGAACATCTACATCTGGTACACACCTGCAATGTTATTGCAGCTGTGAGCAGCCATCTGCACCTCAGCAATGTCCCGAGGCAGCCAGAGTCACCACACAAGAGGACCACACTGACTCTTCCCAGCTGCCAACCCAAAACCCTACTGTGGTGCTGCTTTCCATGCTCAGCATGTGAAAATCCAAGTGCATTTTCTTCCAAGAGAAAGGAGCAAGTCTGACTTGACAATTTTTTTTTTCTGCTGCCTCCTTTGAAATTCAGGTCACAGGCTTCGTGGAGGACTTCTCAAATAACCAGAGATGCACAGCAGTAGCCTGGCATCCTCAAGTGTCAGAGAAGTAAAACCCAGTTCAGAGAGGTACAATGTGATATTTATTCATGTCTAAAGCCACGCTTTGTTTCTTAACGCCTTTTAAATGCAAAGGTATTTAAAGATTTGGAAGCAAGGGCCCCTTTTCAGTGTTTTCAACCTCTCTGCTGCCTTTTCCACAACACACAATAACCAAAGGAGTAACTCAAGCTTACTAAAAGGTCAAGGAAGCAAGTCTCATTCCTCTAGATACAAAGAACAAACAAAACAAAACAAACAAACAAAACAAAAAAAAGAAAAAAGCCAAAATAAACCCCCAAACCGAGAAAATTTCTGGGCATTTTAAAGTTATTCCAGAGGGGAAAAAAAAAAATCATAGAAAAGGACATAGGGTTCCCCCACTCCACTGCTGGAGTGCTACCATGCAGATGGGGCAGCAATTCTGACAGACTGAAACAAAATCATCCTGTGCCTTTGACAGCAGCAGGTGTACAGGTTCAGATCTGTTCCTGGTTCCCTACAAGGATTATTGCTTTCTTCCTCCCCACTTGCCATCATTGCTCAAGGCTATTAACATGATTCTGGAGTAGCAACAGTCAATTAACCTTTGGTGCTCCTCACCACCAGCAGCTTCATGAGGAGGACACTCTGGAGCTCACCACCTCCCCTCTGCCTGCAAATTGCAGGGACAATGCTGGGTTTGGAATCTAGGGTTTACTTGCTCATCCTTTTGTTTCATCGATGCAATGGAACACACCAAGGATGAACTGGGCAATAACACTGCCACCTCTTGATTTTAATCACACTAGCTTGTGTTATTTTTCTCCGTGAAGCTCTGGCTGTTGGAGTTGCATGCATAATCACACGGGAACACTGGCAAAATTTCAGCAAAAAGAACACCACTGCCTTCCTGTGTGTGCCCAGAGGGCCCTGTTTTACAGAGAACTGCATGGTTTTGGTGATCAGTTCAGGGTTTTTAAGCACCTAGCCAAAAGCAGCTGTTCTGAGCTTCCCCTTTGGCACATTGTCCAGGTACAGCCCTGCTGAAAAACACAGCAGGTCCTGCCTGCTGTGGTGAGCGATGGTGCTCAGGTACCTGCTCACCTGCACGGCAACACCACGCAGCCACACTTGGGCTGTTGCCCCCTTAGATGGCTGAAAAATCCTGAAGAAAATACCTGTGACCACCTCTGATTGCAGAGAGATCCTACAATCCAGCAGTCCCACAAAAAAGCCCAGCCCAGAACATGAACCCCAAGCCCTGAGTGACTCCAGAACGCAGCATGGAAAAGGAAAATATCCACAGTTGTTTCTAACAAAGGAATCCTGCAGGCTCTGCAAGGAAGAGCTCCAAAAGCCACAGCTGTCTTGCATGTTCCCCTCAGCCAAAGGTGCAGCTGTTGGGACACTGGCCCAAGCCCAATCCAGTGTCTGGACACAACTCAGGCACTGGCCCTGGGGCTTGGCCAGCACCCGACTGCCCGAGCCTCAGCTCCTGGAGCCAGGGGTCAGCACCAAACCTCAGCACCTGCTCCCCGCCAGGAGAACATCTCTCCTTCCTGGCTGCAGGAAGAGATAACCCAGCTCCCTGCCAGCACACGAACCCAGAAGAAATTAGCATGTTTTCGTTTTTATTGCTGAGGTTTTAACCCCAACATCCTGGTTTTCTGATGCTTTAGGTCTGAAGGGTACAGACAGAAGCAGAGTGTGGCAGCAGAAGTTGAAGCAAATTTCTGTCAAATCTACCAAACTTATAGCTCAGGGAGAGAAGAACATATTTATTGCTATTCTTCAAGGACATTTTGTTACTGAACTTACAGCAATTTATTTTTCTAGCATTCCCCCAGGTGAAAGCAAGGTTTGGCAACTTGCAAGGCAGAAACAAATTTTTACTTTTCGTTTTGCTAGGATAAAATTAATTTTGCTTGAGAGAAGGCAACTTTGTTTTTAATTGGATTGAGGTTCAAAGAGGAAAAGAATAAAAAAAAGAAGAAAAGGAAAACAAACAAAAAATATCACTCTTCACATAGCAGGCTGTAACTGCTTGGGAGGAAGCAGAAGGACTTCTAAACTCTGCAGTGTGTGTGTTCTCTGGAATTCTGGGCACAAGAACCCAGAACTCAGACCACCTAAAGCCCAGCGTGTGCATAAGCCATGGGCACAGAGGAAAGAGATCAGAAAGCTCAACTTCAGCTTCAGGGGGTTTGGGTTTGTGGTTGAATGCCAAAAGGGCTCCAAAGACACAGCCACAAGCAAGCAGCCTGGAAGGGTTACCTGCTCCACAGCCAAGCACTACAAATTACATTATCATGAGCTATGACTCACTGGAGAAATATTGATAAAAGACAAAGTTGCTTTTGAAATAAGATGAGAAAGGGTAAAAAATAATTGCATATAAACTTCTTTGGCTGTTTAATTTAAACACTTTTATGCCTGAGGGTCTAAATGAATATACGGAGATCTTTTTGTTCCCGCAGCAATCAAGTATTTCCTGCTATTACTGATAATGACTTTAAAACAGCACACTCAAGCAGGGTTGTTACTTTATTTTCAGCCTTTCTAAGGCAGGAGTGGAAGCAGTAACACGGGGGAGGAAGGTGGTGACAGCTCGTCAGAGGAAGCATATGTCAGTCTGCTGAGGAGCTAATGAGGGCTGGCACTGGCTCAGCCACATCACCTCCAACCTGAACTTCCAGACACAAGACATCCCATCCTCACACAGCCCCAGAGCTCACCACCTTCGTGACAGCTAATAAACCCAGCCTGAATGAAGAGCAAGCTTCGGAGTTCCTCCAGTGCAATCTTAGTTCTGAATCTGGTAGCACAGGGACCTGACCCAAAGCTCAACATTAAACCAGCTGAATCCTTTTTCTTGGCTTCCAGTGGGAGAATCACATTTCTGAACAGGACTAGGTGGGTAAATGATACTTTGCCTGAGTTGACACAAGTAATCCTCACTCCTTCCTCCTCACCTCTTGCATGAGCTAAAACTGTCAAACATAGCCCAGAATCACAAGTGTTTCATTTAAACAATATCACTACTACGGTGAATAAACTCTGTCCAATTCTTTTGTCCCTCTCTAGTCCCACACACCTTCATGTGGGTGCCACAAGCACAAGGGGATGGCAGGAGAGGCCAGAAGAGCATCTGCTATGTGACAGCAGACACTGCCATGAGAAGCCACCAGAATCCAAGAGGGAGGGGATGCACAGGTATGACTGCACTGCTGCACACTCAAGGGACAGACAACAAGAGGCTCCTTAGAAAAGAAAGCAGACTGCTCTGTGGTTCTGCTTCCACAGGCACTCAGCACAACCAAAACCAGCCACAGGACCAGGCCAGAGCCCACAATGAGTATTTCTAAGCAAAAGGAACAAAAATCAAAACAAAGCAAAAAAATCCTAAAATGGTCTTTAGGCTGGATTCAGTCCATTTCACCCCTTTAATATTTCTACAGTTTTTGTTGGAAAGGAAAAGTGAGCAAAACCCACATTATCTGGAGCACTTCTGATGATGAAATGATACTATATAGGCCACTGGATAAACCATTAGGAAATGAAAGTAGCAGTTAGCAAATGTCATGCCAGGCATTCAAACGAGCCTGCAATCACCCGTGCAGTTAAAGAGCAGAGATCTTCCCTTCAGCATGGAAAGGTGTGTTTATTGCCAACACAGCACAGAAGCCAAGCATTGCAAAAAAACCACAACACATTTCAACAGGAGGCATTCTGTTCCTTCCCCCAACAAACGAGGTAAAACCGCTTTCTTAAACACCCCACTCTCGCCTAGCTGCAAGGTGTTTATACAGGTTCATTTGGGAAGCGAGCAGGAAAAAAACCCAAGTCACTTCAGGCAGCATTTCCTTCCTGACACCTGCCCAAGGGAAGGAGGAGCACCTGAAGGGCAATGCACGTGGTCCCGTGGAGATGCTGGGCAGGTTTGAGCTCTGCTGATTCCCAGGTCACAACAGACCCCAAGGGTCTGGTTATGCACAGCTCGTGCATTATGCTCAGCAGCATCACAATTTGCCCCAGTTTCCTTGAGCAGCCCTCAGAGAAGGCAAAGGCAGGCATGCTTGGTGAAATCCTGTACTTCCCAACTGCTGTGACACCATTTGGGGCCTGATGCAGCACCAGCACAGCCAGAGCAAGGACTGTGCTGCCCTGGGATCAAGCCTTCCATCAGCCTTGCCTGACACCACCAGTTACTGCTGTCAGGGCTGTACAAGGATTCCAACCACCCTGCTCCTAGCCACACTTTTGAACACGAAAACACAGCTAACACCACTTTGCTCTCTCGTGTTGTGTGATCCCAGACAGCACCAACATCATTCAGAACAAGCTGATGTACCCATGCCCTTCTGCCTTGTTTGCTGAGCAGCAGAACTGATGTGTTCTGTGGGTGACCTACAGCCTGCTGAGCTCAACAGGTAACTTTCACAGGTGCTGCAATAGTGTCCCACCCTCCAAAGCTTCTGACTGCCACCCAGCCTAATACCAACATGCTTAACACCACTTAAAATTATTTACATCTACACTATGATCAATCCAACCAAAATCGACAAAATGACACACAGGATCTAAACTGTGCTACTTTCACTTCCTTTCTAAAGTACTTTGAATCAGTTTCTAGTACAGAATGTCACATAATGACAATTTTAAGAAGAAACAGTAATTTCAGGTATCTAGGTGTTTCTGCTTTCTCTCTCCTCAGAAAATGCAATGTATTCAGGAATTATTGTTTTACTTCCTGAAAAAGGAGGAGAAAAAAGCCACACACCCTACAAATAAAATCCCCCATGCTTCCTACAGACTACTGTTTGGTGAGAGCAGAGGAACAGCTGCAGATGGTGAGATGGCAGGTGCTGAGGTACTGAGCACAGTGGGGGAAAATATCACTGCTAGTGCTGATGTGAGGCTGCAGGACTGGATCTGCGCTGTGCCAGAGTTATGCAAACAAGCAAAAATTGAGTAAGAAGAATTTTTGTACCAGTTTTTGCTGTCTAAAAAAGACTACAATCATCCATCTGTCCAGAAATGTTATTAAGGATTACAGCAGAGGAAAAATTATAGGCAGAGAAGTGCAGCAAGAACTGTATTTGTTAGAATTTCTCCTGGGGCACGTAACCTACATTAGTCCTGAAGAACAGAGAAAAACTCTTCCCCTCCTCTCCCCAAAAACTTGAGGAAATGATTTCCAAGCTCTGCTGTGAAAAGCAGTGTTTAGGGACTTAGAAATAAGTAAGTCTTGGCAGTATGGATGTGAGGAAGCCAAATGCAGGACCGAGGAGCTGGAGGCAACTTTAATTCCTACCTGGTTCAGTGCAGTTTCTGACATAGAGCTGCCCCCCATCCTCTGGGATGTTGGTCACATTCTCCTCACGTGCTTGCAGTAGTTGTCTCCCACTCCACTTGTCGCTATTTTCCACAGAATAGCTCAGGGCATCATAACCTGAAGGAAAAAAGAAGTAGAAACGTGAGGATAGGCAACTCCTGATTCTGTTCCTGAACACCTGAAGCAGCCAAAACACTTGCATTTCAAAAACACCATGGTCCCTTGGCTTTGACCATGGACCCTTGGGTTTCCTAACCCCACTGGGAGAGGACACTGCCAGCAGCTCCCCATCCCACAGGAGTCAGGTGCATTCCTCCACAGCTTCCAGAGTTCATCCCAAAACAGCATCTCTGTTTTCCCACCCAGCACCATCTCACTGAAGCCAGAGCATGCCTCTGCCTCATTTCCACACCTTCAGGTTTCCAGTAACAAGAAATATCCACAAACACAAGGGGCATTACTTTATCTCACTACTTCTGACTCAGCCCTTGCTCTGCTCTCCCCCTCAGCTTTGCCTTGGTGCTGCTGAGTGAAGCTGTATTTTAGCAATGTCAACAAAGACAGCTGGCTGATTTCCATGATATTCCTGGCACAAGGCTGGTCAGCCCTGGACATGCCATGTCTGCCTAATCAGCTGGACACAAATGCTCATGTGTCACTTCCATGCCTCCTATGCTGGTTCAGATTCAAGGGAGGAAGAAAAAGCTTTTTTTTTTTTTAAGCCAGTAGGCATCCACACACCAAATCAGCTCTGTCGCAATGGAGACCTTGTGGCTTTCCAATAACAGCATTTGAAAGGGATTTCCTCCCACCCATCCATCTCCTTCCCACCAAGCATAACATGCACTCTCTCACAAGGACTTCTGAATTATTCCCAGTTTTGTTCACTACTTCGGAAACAGATCACAAGCAAAAAAGCAGCGAGACAGAGATTCAAATCTTGGGGCAATGTCTCATAGGGTGATTAAGCACAAAGAAAAGGTTCTCTGCAGGTCCCAACCCTTTTGTTAGGTTTCCTGGCACATCCAGTTGACAGAGTGCCTGAGACTTGTCTGCCTTGCCCAGATCATGCTCTGCTCAGGCTACCAGCAAGAAGGCAATGTTTGCAGAAAGGCTGCCTGGGAATCTGCATCCCAGGCCACCAGCAGTAACTGGGACCAATGCTCCCAGGATACACAGGAGTCATCTGGGTGCATATTTGGGGGAAGAACTGCAGCTGCACGGGCAGTCTGAAGCATCCCCATTTTCTAAGCAAAAGTAAACCCCACAAAACATTTACATTGGTAAACTAAATGCCATCATTTGAAGCTTCAAGCACTTTGTCCTTTCTGTGCTTTACACAAATGTTAGAGAATGGAATTCGCTGTCAGTTTAGTCTGTGAGCACGAGTAAGATTAAGCTGAGGGAAGCAGACTGCATTTCCAAGAAGGAGCACAAGCCATAATGCAGCATCAGCCATCTCCCATAACAACAAACACTCTGGGAGCCTGAGCAAAGCAGTTTCAGTTCCACATACAAGCTGCTTTCATAGCAGAGGAACTCTTCTCCAAGCAGGCAAGGCTTCTCTGTGTCACTGCATGGAACAATGGCATGAGGGGACTGCCACAGCCCCACAGCTCCAGCAGAACCTCTCCTGCTCCCTCTGCTCTGTCTCTCTTGGATGGCAAACTCTTCCAAGCGAGGAGTAAAGAAGAAGAAAGTCATCTAAGGTGACTTTGGAAGGGGAAAAGCTTAATTTGGCAGTAGAAGTGTTTATAAAGGCTACATCCAGCATTGACAAAAATCAGCGTAAATAGCAGTGGACCTGGTCCATGGCCGAGCTCGATGGGACAGCTGTGACTGACACCAGGAAAAGCTCTCCACTGGTACCTCCAGATCTGAGAAGGGCCAGCTGTCCCACAGCAGAACTTGCAGCCCACTGCCCCCAAATCCTGCCTACAGCATCTCCGTTCTAAAACACGCTTTGCTCAACAGACCAATAGAAAACAGAAGTTAGAGATAAACCTTCCTCCTAGCTTTGGCCTTCCAAGGATTTCCCTGTGAAAACAGTGCCATGTTGAGATTATAATCTTGCTAACAAGGACATCTGGTGACACATATCAGGGTCCCTGCGGTTTCCCCGTGTGCTGTCACCAGTCTCCTTGCAGTGTGCTGTGCTGCAGGCTGTTCAAGGCCTGGCCTGATTTAGGTGCTGGCATGAGGCACAAGCACCAGGGACAATCACCTCGGCCACAGCATGCCACAACAGGGCTGCCAGGCCACTACCATCGTGGCCACACTCTTCTTCCCAAGGAAATGCAGGAAAACTCAAAAAAGAAAGCTAACAGCTTTCTTTGTCAAATGTGGTTATTTGGGATTGGATGGTTTTTAATGGGAAACACAACAAAGAGGTTTTTTTCATTTTCTCAGCGGAGGTAAAGACTGCTAAACATCCCGCCTTAGCTACAATGCCATTTTGGGCAAGCCAGATTGAACATTAATATGCAAAGTGTTCTAGCTGCTGGCTTTACACTAAAATAATACTGTGACATCCTCTAAAGCTTTGGTACAATGAAGAATTTTCCCAAAGTTCTGTACCATAGCGTATTTCAAAGTGAGCGCGTTACTTTTTTAAACATCGAATGTCGCCACAAGGTATTTTCCACAATTCCAATTACCCAGCACCAGTTTTACGTTACACACTCGGAACCCAGGTTCTGGAGAGCTTTACTGGCGCTTCCTCCCAGAGATATTCCCATGGACAATAAGCACATGAGTCATTTTTCCCTGTCTTTGTGCCTGCTCTGCATTTCATAACAGAACTAAGACAATGGAGACGGTGCATTTCCAGTGGCCGTGTCTCTTTACATAAGACAGGGAGTACACGAGCATGTGCTTGCTGGGAGCTCCTGCCCCTGCCAAGTTGGGGTGGCAGCCTGGTGAGAACAACCTCTCCAGCAACATTGCTGATCTGTTCCACTTATGATCATGAAAATGAAGCAGAGTGGAAAGAACTGATCGGACTGCTCAGAACTCCTGAAAAGGCTCTGTGTGTGACCCAGATCTCCACGTGGGAACTCAGGAGCTCCTTACGCTATTCCAGATGGCTCTGGCTGGAGTTTACAACTTTCAGCGCTGCAGAAACACAGCCAAACACATCCTGGCTGCACTTCCCAGCACGAAGAACACTACTTTGCAATGCTGAACAACATCCCCACGTTCCCCAGTTGCACTCTGATCTCACAAGTGCATTTCTTTTCAGCATCGAGGCACAGGAACCCCAAGACAGAACAGCAGCAAGACCTCAGAGCAGACACCCAGCTCCCTCTGGGGACAAAGCAGGCTGCTGTGGAGATGGGAATCCCACAGGACAGGGAGGCCTTTGCACAGCCATGTGAGAGAAGAACATCCAAAGCACTGGAAGAGAAGAAACTCTTTTTACACCTAAGAGATTTATACCTAAGGGAAGAAACTGCAGTGGAGAGCTCATCCCAACAATGCTGAGGTGAAGAAAGTCAAAGAAGATGGAAGGTGCTCATGAACAGCCAGCTGGAGTAGGGAAGAGTTGATGGGCAAGGGGCTGGAGCAGGGAATAGCTGACAGGCTGGGGGCTGGCCCAGCCGAAGGGACAGCTCTGTCACCACTGCCTTTCCCTGGCAGGCACAAAGCACTGCTGTGCAGGCAGGGCTCAGAGAGCTGGCAGGTATCCGCAGCTCTCACTGACAATAAACTACTTTCTATGCAAACTACTGGCTGGAGCCAAAAACAGCACAGCTTTTCCGAAATATGCTTGCCCTTCCTCCTCTCTCGTCTGTCCCTTTTATCTATTGTTTTCACGGTGGTAGCTTTGGGTTTTGGAGGGCTGGTTTCACAACCAGCTGAATTATCTTCATCTCCCTGAAACCTTCCTCCAGTTAAAACAACAGGGAAATATTTCAGAGGAAGAAAAAAGCTGGAACAAGCAGGCATGAGCTTCCACACAAGCCAGCGCAGAGGTGGAGAGCAGTGGTGTGGTGACCTCAAGACAGACCAGGTGAATCCTGGTGGAAGAGCAATACTCAGCTAAATGGACTGCAGCATTGCTCCACAGCTGCCCTCCCATGGCTGTGTCCCTGTGGCTGCCAGCCCCAGACCTGCAGGGATATGTCCAGCCAGCCTCCTACCACCATCAGACCTGCTGCAGACAGCCACCACATAATCTGAGCTCGAGATTGCATAAGCATATCATAAATGGATTATCTCTCTTCCTAGGCTGATTTGGGAGATGCTTTTCTTCCCAGAATCATCAGCAGCAAAGACCACAAATAAAGTACCCTCAGGGAAGAAAAAAACCAAAACCCAACAACAAAACAACAACAACAAAAACCAACAAGAAATCCCACACCTGGCTTTGACAAGCAGCCTGCTCCTTACACCTGATTTCAAAGCTATATATCCATGCATCCTGACCTGCATGAAAAGGTGTAGAGGGGCAGGGGAAGCACACTGCTGATAATACCTGTATCACATGAGTGAGGCACGGAGGCCAGAGCCAAGCTGCAGGCAGTGACCAAGCAGGGCAGGGTCCCTGCACCAACAGCCCTGCACCACACAACCTCCCACATACTTTCTATGTGACCACCAGCAGAAAAAATGCCACAGCCTCCACAAAACCTCAGGCACAATTATACCCCAAATGCTTCTTGCTGTGTCACAGAAGTAACTGCAGACTCAGTTAAAGATCCAACCTGATCCTAGAGGAGGCTCACAGACCTGGAGAAGTGAATGACAAATCCTCCTGGTCCCCCAGCAGCAGTGACCACACAGTCAGTCTCCGCCCAAACAGACCCTCCTCTCTGCCAGCTTGAAGACTCTTCAGAGGCATCAGAAGGGATCACTGCCTGAGGCCAGAACCCTCAAACACACCACTCTAATCAGAAATGCTCTCTCTGTAGGCCTCACCCCTCACAAGCAGCCTCAGAGGAGCGAGGAAGAAACCAGGTACCCATCAGAGCACAACACAGGCTCTGTACTCTGGACACCTACCGCCTCAGCTGCCAGTCCTCCCATGGCTTCCACACCCCTCCAGACAGGCTCCCCAGCTCCCTCCTAAAGAGCACACAGCCCACTGAGGGCCCCACGAAGCTTCTGCCCCTCCCAGCCCAACAAGCACCAGCTGAGCACTGCTCTCAGCAAAGCTCAGCTGGAGCCAGGAGGGCAGAGCATGCTCCAAAGCTCCAACAACAGCTCTCACAGCAACAGCAAAATGTGACTTTTGGTTTATTTTAACTCTGAAAAGCTGCCCACCCTCTGAAAGTGAAATTTTCACATGCATTCTGCTGGGGTCTGCCTCTGCTCCCACCCTGAGAGCAAAGAAAATGTCAAGGTCAGGCAGCACTCGGTAGAAATGCACTCATGGCTCATCGAGCTCCAGGTGAAGTCCCTGCACCACTTCACACAGCAAAGCCCAGGGCATGGAAAAGCATCTCTGCAAGAGATGAAAAGACTCCCCAAGAACTCCTGGGTTTCTTCATCCCAAAGAGGGTTAAGCTTAGTTAAGTGAAGATAAAATTGTGTCTTGTGTTCACTGTGTTGTGCCAAAAACTGTTACTGGATATGTGATTACTCCAAGCTTCCGTGATTGTTCATCACCAGTTTGTGCAGAAACATGTTTTCTTTAGTATTTATAACAGCTGGGCCATTAAATTGACCATTCCCTTCTTCTTGATTTATACCTAAGTACAAAAGGAACAGTTCTGCACCTGGCAAAAAATACCACTTTTTACTTCTCCCTATCACAGACTCAGCTCCTCTCTAAACTAAACAGGGTTTTTCTTCTCCTGATAATCTTTTCATGCCTCTATAAAATTCCCTAGTTTTACCACGGACATACCTCTGTGACCCTGCCCAAAATGCAAGTAATTCTCAAGGCAGCAGCTGAGAACACTGCTCTGTGCAACAGACTCGGTACTTTCAGCCCGATTCCCTGCTCTGGTTTCTCAGGGATATCTCACTCCTTGCTGGCACTCTCATCTCATTAACATTTCACCTGGCACAAGTGGGGAGTCTGGACACTGTTGACATGATCTCTGTGCTTGGCAGCCGTGGAGTGATTTCCACAGCTCCCTGGCACAGCACATCTCCCCTGACAGAGCTGCTGCTCGTTCTGTCTGCCCTCTGCCCCAAGCATGGGACAATCTCCTAATGCTAGCCAGCAAGTTCTGCTTTTGCATCCTCCTGCTCCTGGGGCTGTCACAGAGAAAAATTTCAGCAGGTAAAGCAGCATCCTTCATATTACCCTGCTGCAGATGCCAGCACCTTTCCCCCCACCCCAAATAAAGAGAAAGGAAATTTTCAGAGGCAGAAAAGGAAGATGGAGAGCAAATTCCCCTCCCCAACACTCCCCTGGGGCAGCTCCTCTCCCTGACCAAGCTCCTTCCCACCCATCTCCCCCTCATCCCTGCTCCCAGTGAGAGATGCCAGGGAATTCTAAAGCACATCCAGACCCCCTGCTCTTTTCCCTTCCTGCATTTCACCAAAACTCCCCTGCTCACAGATGGCAGAAAACACAGCAAGTAAGAACGTGCTACAGGTGGTTGCACATTCAGGTCATCCCTACCAAAACCATACATCATGTTTTTCCTTCTTCATGGTAGACAGCAAAGAAAAAAAATAGCAGCAATGAATTAATCTAAAACCAACTTTCCATCAGTAACAGTGCTACTTTTTGTACAGTTCCAGGATCCTGTGGCTGCTTGAACCTGGAAATCATGACCTTACAAGGCTGGAAAAGCAGTACTTGAGAGCCTCACTCTTGCCAGCCAGACCCTTGTTTCTCGGAAGGATTGGGTGACGTGTTACAGAAAGAGCTAATCCTCTGGAGAAGGCATTTATCTTTTGAAAAGCAGTGAAAAAACAGGCTGTATTTCAAAGCCCTGTGACAGGGGTGAATACCTGGGGTTTGATTGGGAGTTTTGTGCTCAGGAGCTGAAGAGCCCCTGCTCCTTCCTCTACATTTATGTATTTCTCTCCTAATTTTGAGCTGACACAGTGGGAGGAGAGACGGTTTTGGGTCAGCTGAAGTGTTTTAGTGGAATAAAATATTTCATTTTGGTTTGTTCTCTTTTACACTTCTAGCTAAATACAATTTCGCAGAATTAAATTTAGTCTGAAACTACCATAGAGATGTGCTGGGAAAAGAAACAGCCCTTCCACCCCAAAAAAAAAAAACCAAACCAAAAGGGAAGGGAAACCATGACTTTATCCCAGTTAAATTCTTAAAATATATGAAAAATGACACCCTTGCAGCTTTGCCTGAAACATTTCTGTCAGTGTCCAAGGCCAGGCTGGATGGGGCTTGGAGCAACATGGTCTAGTGGAATGTGTTGGAACAGGATGAGCTTCAAGGTCCCTTCCCACACAAACCATTCTAGGACTCTGTAATTCTGTGAAATCCACCCATGGCACAGCAAGGTGAATTCCTCAGATGAGAAGAGGCAGAATGGGCTCCTCCATCCCCCTCCCTCACTGTGCTGTCAGGTGCCACCAGAGGTCCTTGTCCTGTGCCCAGTGGGCTCTGTGTCCCTCCTCCAGCCCTGCTCCACAGCAGCCAGGCTGCAGGAGAAGCACACAGCAATCACACAGCTCCCAGGAACAGCAGCTGGGACAGGCCTGCTGGGTCCTGTGAGCACTAAAAATAAGCCACTCCTCCCAGGAAAGAATGGAAGGAAAGGAAAAAAAGACAGTCCTAAGCCCTGGCACCCAGTCTGGTATCTCTGATGATAGGGGAAACATTACAAAATAGAGATTTTTTCATGCTTTTCTCCACAAAAGTTAAAGAAAAAAATGGATCTTGCAAAAAAATAAACAAGCATGAGGAAAAAGAGAGCTTTTGTGTCCAATTTCAACACAAACATGTTTTTCAAGTGAAAAAGACTATTTCTCCTGTCCTTTTACAACTCTTTTCCCCTTGTGTTTCCCTGCAACAACACCACATGAATCTGCAACTGGTATTTGTTTAATCATTTTTATTTACTGCTTCCACAGCACTGAAAAGGCACTCAAAGAACAGAAACAAGTCTTGGTCTCAGACAAGACATTGGCTCTGACATTTAACCCCACTGTTCAGCACCAAGTCTGGATTTGCTCCCTAAAACCACTCCTAACATGAGGTGACACTCAGGAAAATCTGGTGATAGCCAGCCCTCACCAGCTGGTGCACAAATACAGTGCAGAGAGTAAAAAGACAGGGATAAAATGTACTGAGACAGGAGTGTGGAGCAGCTAGGAACTGTGAAATGAGCAGTTAGAGACAGAGGTGGTAATTCCCCTTTTCCTGTGTCTGTTCGGAAAACCTGTGAGATGACTTTTCTCAGTGATAAGAACATGCTGAAGGGGCAGCCATTGGCCTGTAACTGATGCTGTGCCTTCCTCCCCAGGAAACTGAATTCCTGACACTAATGCATCTCCTCTGTTCCAGGTCCTGCAGCTGGAATTAACACAGGAAGAGCAAGATGCTCCAGAGGTTCCAGGGTGCTTGTGGTCCTGTTCCCTGCCACTGGCCAGCAAATAGACGTGGTGTGGAGCTGCCACAGGGCAGCCTCAGGCAAACAGGCTCCCCAAGCAGGAGGGAGCACCCATGAAGTGTCCTGATGGAAAGCCTGGTTCCACACCCCTCTGTTACTGAACAGTGCCCACCAAGGTGCCCCTGCTGCACGTGGGTTCCTGCCCTCCTTCAGGCTGATCTGCGTGTCTCTAAGGCAAGCTGAAAATTACCTTAGTGACAGAGAGTGTTTTCCCTATGGTACCCATTTAATTAAATATTGAAAGAGCTATTACCTTTCAGGGATGCCAGTGCACTGGCTGTGTCCATTATTTATAACATAATGCATTCATTATGCACTTTATCCCATGCTCCTATCTGCTGATCTCATAACAGGCCCTTAAACACAATTTTAAGCAATTAATCCAACCTTAATTACAGACAAATATACATAGAAGCCTCAGGACAACTCTTTCTTATATTTATTAGAAGTAAGTAAACATATCTAGAAATAAATCTGGTAATCAGGGAAGAGAGGGACATGGCCAAGCAGCCGTGGGAATCACAGAACTGGAGCCAGGCACATTTCAATTAAAATTGCCAGCTTGGGCCATCTGGAAAAAGAAAGTCATGTCCTGCCACAGCTCCCCCGCCATGACATCCCTTCCACACTGATGATCCAAACCCAAACACCCCGGAACATGTGGGGCTGTCCTGCCAGCCACAGCCCTCCAGGCTCAGCCAGCCATTCTCCCAGTCAACAGGTGTCACCACCGAGCTGCCCCAGGTTGTCCCCGGTGCCCTCCTGAGCCAGCCCAGCTCCCATCCCTGCGGATGGATGTGGCTGTGAGCTCACTGAGCACAAGGGTGGCAGCCCCAGCACCAGGCAGGGAGTGCACAGCCACTGTCCTGCCGTATTCCACTCTCCTTTGTGCCACCCGGGTCCTTTCTCCCAGTGCCACGGGAGGGGATCAGCCGTGGGATCCCTCCAGCAAGAAGCAGCTGCTCAGCTTTGTGCCTCTCTGCTGCATACCCTCAGTTGGAACACAACTCCCATTCTCTCTCCCATACCCAAACCAACACAATGGCGGCTGAAAACTAATTTAAAAAAAGGAAAAAGGAAGGAAAAAAAAGAAAAGAAAAGCCTCTCTAGACACACAGAGGACGTTCCTCATAAATTACCACAGACCAACACAGAAAACTATCAAGAACTATCCTTGGCTCCAGCAGATTTTGGACTGGCCCTTATCAGGGTGACACAGAAGTACAAGGCTGCTAAAACCCTTCAAGGGAGATCTGCACTGAGGCTTGACTGAAGCTTGTAGAGGCTCCTTAGCAGATCCCTGAAAAGGCAGCCAGTCCCTAAAAGTAGATGACATGGATGCAATCCCTGTCCAAACTGATAACTACACTCTTACTTTTTCCACCTGGGCCTGTCTTTCCCCTACCTGCTGGAAAAGACAGGCACAAAGGAAACAGGTACCAGTCTGAAGCACACAGCAGCACCTCTGCCCTCCTCTGAGAAACAAGCCTGGCCTGGAATGTTCCAAAGTGTTTCAAGGAAATAAATAACACTACAGAGGGGGAGAAAAAGTCTTTCTATTTTTAACCAGAGATCCTGGAACAAAAGGATAGTGCTCCACATCATACCAGAATCAAGTGTTTGATGCTGTCCTTTCTTTATAAGGCTTTAGGATGGGCAGACCCTCCAAGAAGTGGTAAGCAATTCTTTATTTACTCTGAAGTGAGACACTGCAGACCCGGGTTTAATTCACTGCTCTGTTATTAGCCCGTGAAGTGACCTTGGACAAGTTGTTCTGTCCAGATTCTCAGCTGGTGTCAGCTGGCACTGTGCCACCACAGTCAATTTAAACAATTTGAGACGCCAGCCCCAGAGCCCTCGGGTCCTCAGCCTCCCTGTCCCAAAGAGCTCTGCCACCCGCACACAGCCCCATGCCTGAGGTGCACCCGAGGGACACAGAGTGGGGTGAAGAGAACTCATCCCTCCCTTGGACAATACATGGTTTTCAGAAAATGAAACAAAAAGCCTGGTTTGGGGTGTTTTTTTGGGTTTTTTTTGTTTTGTTTTGGTTTTTTTACCTATTATTAAGGCTTTAAAAACACTACTGTGCTCTGGTGAGACCCCAGCCGGAATACTGCATCCAGCTCCGGGGCCACCAACATCAGGAAGATGGACCTGTTGGAGTGATTCCAGAGGAGGCCACAAAGATGCTCAGAGGGCTGGAGCACCTCTGGTACAGAGACAGGCACCCCCACAACCTCCCTTTGGATCATTTCTTCACTCAAGAGGCTTTTACATTACTCAATTACTTTCTTGGACAACTCCTCCACTTCTGAACAAGCTTGATTTGCTGCCTCCTCCAAATTAGTGCAAGAATAAATCCAAAGAACATGAAACTCAATTTATTTTATTCTGTCAGCAGTCAGTAGCAAAATTAACTTGAGGGTGTTTTTAAGTGCTATTACTTCTCCCCCTTCCTCCCCTCCAATGCCACTGCTGTCCCAGGAGGAGCCCAGAGCCAGCAGCACCTTGTGGTGAGCACAGCTGAGGGAACCTCCAGTGCTAGGACCCTTTCTGTGCTTAGCCTCAGCTGCCATGGCTGATGCTCCAGTTTCCCCTAAAATGAACTGCTGCACCGTCTCAGCACAGGCAATATTTATTTACAAGCATTTCTTTCTGCCCCATTCTCTCAACAAAATACAAATCAACGATCATGTAGAGGTGCACTGAGAACTGGAGGGTTGATCTTCTCAGAGGAAAAAGGAATGCCCATGTAAGGCTCATTTCTCCTCCTGCTTTATGTTGCAGGATGTTCTGGCCATCTTAGGGAAAAAAGCTAGTTGAGTCTATCTCCAAATGAGGATTATTTTAATAGCAGACCCTTCAGTTGTTTGTAGCTCAGCTAGCATGTTTTTGGCTTGCCTATCAAAAAGATTCTTTTCCAGGACTTTAGCAGGCTCCTTCCCAGTCAAGCTATTAAAATCTGTTTGCAGTTCTTGTTGGGTAGGTGATGCCTGCTGCTGGAGCAAACACTGAGGATGAATGTTCCCTTTAGGGGTGTATGCTCAGTGCTATCCAAGACACTGTGCCAAGGGAGGCCTGCGCACTGCAATCCCTCAGCCACCATGGGCACACAGGAGAATTCCTGATTTTCAGCAATAAGGACACGGCAGAACATTGCGGACCAGAGCTCTGTGTAGGTCTGTCACTGCCATGCCAAGAGAATCCCACGAATTCTTTCATGCCTCAGTTTCCCTCTCTTGCAGTCTGAGGACGGGCTTGCTCACCTCATTTGCTCAGACAGGATCGGCAGCTGAGGGATGGCTGGAGTGAGGAAGGATCTGGGTAACCTTGTACACAGAGAAACCACCTGAACTCAACCCCAGCTGCTCCCTGGCCTGGCTGCCTGTGGACACAAACACAGCTCTGAGCTGAGGCACTGCACACACTATCGAGGAACAGCAAGGTCAGGCCAGGCTGCGCATCCCAGCCACTCACACAGCTGCTCGGCTCACAGCTCGGCACAGCAATGTCCCAAAACAACCAAACCCATGCCTCCAAACCCCTCCCGACACTCCTTTGTGCCCAAGGGGGTTTTTCCCCTACGGAAGGTATTTCCCCTTCCCATGCACGACACAGGACAGCCGCGGGCAGAACACAGAGCCAGGCAAGAGGATAGTGTGGGGCAGGAGCTACAGCTGGAGACATAGCCCTACTCCCCTCTCCTCCGGGCCATTCCCAGGTCCCAGGCAGGACCTGGGGACCATCTGCTTCCCACAGGCAAGGGTTAGAGGCAGACGACATTCCACGTTAGCCAAAAGAGTCCATAAAAGGCAAATAAAGTCCCAGCAAGTACTGTCTCACGCAGCTTTCTCCCTGGACACCACATCTGGACTCCTCTTCAATGCCTTTCTTTTTCCAAAAGAACAAGACCCAGGACCTTTTCCTGGAGTCCTTGGTACAATGATCCTAGTCTCAGGAATACCAAAAAAAAACCCCAAAAAACAATCAGAAAAAAACCAGCTTCAACACCTCCAGTTCACATCAAGCTTCAGTTTTTAATCCAGCCTGGACTCCTCTCCAGATACCGTAGGCTCCTCTTCATCAGCTGGATGCAACATCCTGTGCTGCTCCCTTCCCTTCTTTTCCCTCCAACAATCAAACACACTGAGAAATCCTGTTATTTCCAGAGTCTTCTCAGCCTGCTTCTAAAGAAAATCTTAGCATCTAGAGATTGCACCCATTTTTTTAAAAATCTGAGCATTAAGCAGAAATTCAGCCATGCTACAGTACAGACACACAGACTGCACCTATCTCCTGTCTCACACAGGTACAGATGCTCCTTTGATGTAGCTGTCTCCTGGCCAAAGTGATGGAGGCCTCAGCACCCCCCGGGTACAGCAGGCTCATCCCATGGCTATCTCCCTATCATGGCAGCTCCACCGCTATGACAAAATCGTGTCTCAGTCTCATCTGAACATTCCTTTGCTGACTGCTGGGGAGACTTGACCTTCTGTGGAAGATGATGCAAGAACAGGTAATGTAAACCTTGCCAGGAGACAAGACAGAGGGAACTGACCCAGAGGGATTTCCAGCTAGCTGCAAGCTCCCCATCTGGATCCCCTTGGCAGTAAGTAACAATGACAGGCTGCTCAGGGCCGGAGGAGTCTGACAGTCCAGCGAGGATCCCACGGGGAGGAGAGACAGAACACCTGCATCCCTCTAGGTTCAGCCAAGAACCCATTAATGAGCTGCAAATTATACACATTTACCACTTTGTTTTCAAAGGATTTCCCTTTGATGCTGTGAGTAATGCAGAGCAGCCACAAGGATTTACTCACCTCCTCTCCTGAGAGCATGTCTACAGGAAAGGATGGTTACAGTGGAAGGAGTACAAACACACTGCCCACACCTGGGCATGCCCAAATGCTCCTTCCCATGAAGCCACAGCAGCGGAAGAAAATTAGGATGAGGTTACCAGTGGCTCTTGGCATCAGTCTGACTTGGCTCCTGCTGATAAAACCCAGAGCAGAACAAAGCTGTTGAACATCCCCAGTGCTCCCTAAAACCCCAAGCCTAAAGACTGGTCTAGAGAAGGGCAAGGAAGACAAGGCTGGAAAATGAGTAAAACCTCTTTTTTTCTCAAAAATGCACTGCTGTAGCTCAACTGCCTGGCTGTGGGCTGTGAAAAGCAGTGGGAGAGCACAGCACAGTGCAGCTCCCACCACCACACAGCCCAGCTCCATCGCCGTGCCTGTGGGAGAATCCTGCGGCTTCACAGGAGCTGCTGGAAGCTGCTGCACTAGATCCTAAGGTGCATCCCTCAGACTCTGCACTCCTGCGAACCCCAGGTGGTTTTCACTCCAAACCACAAAACTCTGAGGTTTTCAGGGAAGGGTTTCATGAAACCTGGCTCTTTTCTCCAAGTTTTATCTCAGGGAAGGCTTTATGAAAAGTAAATTTTCTATGTTCGTCGACAGGAAAGCTAGATGGGGTAACTTAAACCACTCCAAAGGAACAGAAACCAGAAAAAAACCCAGTGATCTTCCTAGCTCCCATAGAGTTGCCATCAATTTAGAGAACAGAGACAAAAAAGAGTAAAGTGCCCTGGGGCAGGATAACACCTAGAAGCAGGTCAGGTCCAGGAGTGAGGGGAGTTTTCCAACTGCAGGGCTGGATGCTGATCTCCTAAATGACCCTCTCCCATACCAGGACAGACTTTTTTAAAATGTATCCTCCTGGGAGGATACAGACACAAATACCTGCCACACAAATATATGACAGGTCCAGCCGAGCCTTTTGAGGTTCTCTGACCAAAAATGGACAGTGTGACCAGCTTGTCTTTTCTAATTACAGACAATTTACGATTAGCAGCAGGAGGGAACTACTAAAAAAGGGATTTTTTTTAGTAAAAAAAAACCAACCATGCCCACCTCCTCATGAGCTCTGCTGCTCTGACCACAGCCACCACCCAAGAGCTCTCTGTTCAGCCATGGCTTGTCAATGCCCCTCACCAAGTCATTTCAGTGTGTTAATTTGGCAGAAAAGCTCCTTTACTTATCCTGGGCTAGTTCTGTGCTGGGCTAACCTGCTGAAAAGGCTCAGCTAAGGGCTACCATCATACCAGAGCCCAGGCAGGAGGCACCAATGAGGGCAGGAGTGGCCACAAGCTACGAACAGGACAGGACTGAGCCTGCACAGCTCCATCAGCACAGGCAGGCGTGGATCACAAGCCTACCTTACCTCAATAGGCACCAAAGGAACAAGAGCTGCTGAGTCTTTCTGCGAATCACCCTCTCCCAGCCTGGCGTTTGCGCTGCTGGTGAGCAGCTGGGGGGCCAGCAGCCCTCTGCCCTCACACCCTGCTGGAGCCAGAGCTCCTGAGCATCCTGCATCCACATCCCAAGCACCACGATCCCATGGCTCCAGCTGGTGTGCCAGAGTCCACCTCAGGCACCCAGCACTGGCAAGTCAGCCAGCCTGGCACACAGCCCAGCACTTCCACAACACTTTTGTGAAGTGGACTCCAAACAGGCCCGGAGATGTGGGAGTTTTTAAGGCAGTTCTCCAGCCAGGTGTGCAAGCCCTGCTCTGCTGGTACCTGAAGCAGATGGTGACGGCCAAGCAGAGCTCTGAGCAGGTCCCATCACCCCTCCAAGCACCGCTGCGTGTCCCATCCCTGCTGCTCCCCGAGCTGCTCAGCACAAGGGCTCAGTCTCAGTCAGCTGTCGGTGCAGGACCTTGAACAAATACTAAATAAATGAACAAGTAATTTCCTGCAAGGCCAAACACGCTCCCTGCCAAAGAGGTCACATACCACGCTCTGGCCTGATGCCTCTCCCGAGTTTATGAGGGTAAATTCCCATATCCAGGGGTCCAACGATTACAGCAATACATCTGGGCTAGGATTACTCACACTGAAGCTAGGATTACGCTCCGCTGAAGAGGTGAGGAAAACAACTGCTTTTGTGCTTTCATTGCATGACCTCCAAAGTTCGGTTTGGGTTTCTTGGTTTGCACAAACCAAAACATTCAAATGAAATCAGGGAGTTTTCGGTTAACTCTCAGCTAGAGGACCAGGATCTGTCACACCAAGGTTCTTCAGTGTTATTTTGGCAGTAAGGAGATCTGCAAGGAAAAGCCCTTTGAGGCAGGGCCTGTGACAAAGCGGTCAGGAGCAAACAGCCTACGTGGCTCATTCCAGTCTTGTGAGCTCCTCCAACCAGCACAGGAGTGGAAGGCGGACATGCCCAGGATCTTTACTCCCCATCTCTCATCACGCCACCCAGGATTGCTCAGAGGCTTTCTGAGAGTGTGTTTTCATGACATGGATGCTCTCAACACACCACAGCCCACCCACAAGGACCAGGCAAGTATCAGTCCTGTGAAAACAGCTCGAGCTTCATTTCTGGGGTAAGTCTCAGAGCCAGTCGAAACGCATCTGGCAGGTCCTGCTCCACCATTCTGAACACTTCACTCCCATCAAGTTAAAACAAGACTTAAAACCAACCCAAATCTTCCACACTTGAATCACACAGCCAACTCCATGTGCTTGGATGTGCCCATCCCCGTGAGTAAGGGCTGCAGAATCAGACCCAACTTTCCCTCGCCGTCCTGCCAAAAACACAGACACAAAGAAGAAAAGAAAAATCCCACTGACTGATGTCCCTGCTATTTCTGCTGTCCATGGCAGCAAACTGGTAAAAGGCCTGACTCAGAAGCCTCCCTTGAAAAACCTGAATCAATTACAATTTAGAAGATGGTCTCATATAATGAAGTCTCCACTCCTCCCTCTCTTAAGAAGAGAGAATTTAGTCAGACTGATGGGGGGGATAAAGAAGGGGTAAAAAAAATAAAACCAACTTTATACTTCTTCCAACCCTTTCTGTGTGGATGGCAGTGGTTGGCAGCTGGATTTGGGGTCTGCAGGGCTGTGTTTGATCTCAGTTACAGTTCTCAGTTACCAGTGTGACTTCCTTAATTTCAGAGCATAACCACAGACACTGCCAGGAAGAGAGAAAGAGGCACCCCAGCTGTATGTTCACTGCCTGGACAAACTGTGTGAACTTGGATTTCTTCTTAGCACTGTATCTATTTCCAAAAGCTTGACCCTTGTGGAATATAGAGATCACTGGAATGAGCCTCATATAACAGTATAACGTTTTAACGCTTTGTTATTACACATCATTTAGCATCAGGAGATCTCAAACTCACTTAACAGAGTGGCCTCATTTTTGAGACCCAGCCAAAGGAGACATGGAGAGATTAGATTAGGTCCCTCAGAAAAGCAGTGGGAGCCACCAGACCAGAAACCCAGAGCTTCTGCCCTGTCTGCTAGAGTTGCCTGCTACAGATGGTTTATCAGTTAGACCTCTGGGGCTACCTGTCTCTCCAGAAGGGCTCTAGCCTATTTCCTGCAGGGACGTGCAAGTACACACACCTCACAAAGGAGGCTCTGGCACCCCACACCCTCTGAACAGGTCAGCAGTGACCCGAAAAGCTCTGTTCCTCCGGATCCAGGCCACAGCTGAAATTATGCCTGAGGGGAAGGGGCCTGACTAAGAAAAACAGCAGCACTGAAAACCTCATCTGATGAGGTGATTCAAGCCCGTGGTTTCTGAGCTGGATCGCACCTCGACACCAAGGCTCTCCAGGAGAAGCAGTTACTGCAGCATCTCCAGTGCACCCCAGGGAAGCCTGGGCTCAGCTTCACGCTGCCATCAGTCCCTCTGGCATCAAGGATGTTGGGAGTTGCGTATACCATGTGCACTCCAAACAGCACACAGTGAAAACCACCCCAGACCCTCCTGCCAGGGCAGCGGGGAGAAAGATGCCACTCGACACAAAAGCACCACGGTCTAGCCAAAAGTCTGTGTTGGATCTTAAAGCCCACATTTTTATGTGGGAAAAATACTGAAACAGCTAAACAGAAATACACCTTTCCACCTCCTGACCACAGCACAAATGCCAGAGATCATCAGGCTGTATGTGGGGCTCCCCAGAGAGCCCACTGGGGCCCATGCAGCGGGCACAGTGGGCACTGTGGAAAACTTCCACCTGTAAAATGATTCTTCTCCCTATCACTCTCAGCTCTGCGTGGCAGCAGGCGCACAGAGCGCCGGGTCCACTGCGCCAAACACTGCTCCTCATCGCTCAGATTAATTTTAAGCAAACTCTGATCACAACATGAGACAGGCTCCCAAACCGAAGCAAAGCAGCCAGAGCCCTTACACAAGTTTGCTGCACCAGCTGAGGAACACTTCGGCGGCTCAGGCACAGTGCCAGACGAGTGCACCTGTGGCACCAACCTTTACAGCAGATGGAGCTCCTTCTGCCCAGGCAGGGACCCCAAAACACGGGCTGGGAATAAGCACTGCACTTCAGAGAGAGGAGTGCGCTCCGTGCCGCTTTAAAAAAGGTGTCAAATTTACCCTTGCCACATCATCTATTAATATTTTGTGTGGCAATGGCAACATGCAGCCAGCCTTCTCGACTGGACATGGATCATCTTCCTATTGACGGGAAGGGGGAAGAGAGCATAGGTCTGGCCCCAGCATCGCATACCTTCGCACCGGCAGCCTTTGAAGTTTAGGTAAAGGAAGGATGGATATTGGTGTCATGCGTGTGTGTCTTCCATGCTGGCAGACTTGAATATACTTCAGTACATGCATAAACTCCTGTTTACTTACAATGATGCTCATGTTTTTCCTGGCCTTACTTCTCAGGAGCAATCACCACGTTTGTGAGAAAAAAGCGTAAGTTTTATAAGACATGTACAAAAAAAATAGACAATTTGATTACTTTGAAGGCATGGAAGTCCTGAATCTTAAAAACCCATCCCAACATCTTTACACTCCACAAGAAACACTGCGTTCAAGCCGTAGCTGGTGTTTGTGCTCTTCCCTGAACATGAGAGCATTCCTCACACCATGCTGGACACCGTGAAACCCTTCAGACACGTCTGTTTATTAAAAAAGCAAATTCGAGTCACGGAAGGGTATGCTCTTCTTTTCTTAAAGGCAAATAAGCCTTGCCTGAGTTCTGCTTACATTCACGGATCCTCAAAGCGAAACGCGAACCGCTTCCGATCGCCCCCTGCGCAGCCGGTGCGCGGTGGGCAGGGGACCCTCGGACCGCGGGCACAGTCCCAGCGCCCCGGCCCCGCAGCAGGGCTCAGGGCACCCGGCTCCGACAGCCCCGAGCCCATCGCACCCCCGTGCCCGCGGGACCCCCAGGGCGGGCGGGCCGCGCCCCGCCGAGCCGCGCACCGAGCTCCGCCAAGTTTCGCGCCGCTCCCGGGGCCGCCCCCAGCGCGCAACGCCCAGGCGAGGCAGGGCCCCGGCGCGGACCCCCGGGGACGGCAGCCTCGGCCGCCCCGCTCCCCGGAGCGGCGCCCCCCGCAGCCGCGCTCTCTCCGGTGGCCCCGGTGGCTCCGCCGCGCGGCCCCGCCGCCGCCGCCCCCCGGCGCGGCCCCGCACTCACCGCCGCGCCCGGCCGCGCAGCCGGCCAGCAGCAGGGCGAGGGCGGACAGCGCGCACAGCTGGCCCCGCAGCAGCTCCCCTCGCCGCCGCCGCCGCAGCCGCCGCCGCTCCGCCGCCGTCCCCGGGGCGCCCATCGCGGCCGCTCCGCTGCGCTCCGACCGCTCCCCGCGCCGCGCTGAGCCCCGCCGGGCGCCGCAGCGCCGCCTCTGCCCGCCCACAGCGGGCGGGACGGGGCGGGGGCCGCGCGGAGCGGCGGAGGGGCTGGCGGGGCCGCGGCACCCCGGCCGGCACGGACAGCGGCAGCGGCCCCGGCACGGTGGCCTGTGCTCGCTGCCCGCAGGTTGCCGGGCGGAGAGGGGGCGAGCGAGGCGAGGCGTGGCCTGGACGCACCTTCGCTGGTCATCGCTCCATCGCGCCCATCGCACCTCCCGCCACCGCAGGGCCGCTCGGGACCCTTCGGCATGCTGGGCAACAGCCTGTGCCGCCCGTACGGTGCTCGATACCAGAAATCCCCTAGTGCGCCGGTGACCCCTCACCAGGGCTCCCAGTGACGGCAGTGGGAAGCCCACGGTGCCATCCCTGTGCTTTTCAGACATTCGGGAGGTTTCCCGCTGAGAGCGCTTGCGGATTTTCCCTCCCTTTCTCGTACTCTGCCCTGAACTTTTTGCTGGGTGAGCAGCCGCCTGCCCCATCTGCCCTTCAGCCTGGTCCTGTGCGAGCCCTCTAGCTTCCCACCGCCCTGGCTCACACACCTCCGTGGAGCTGTGCCACCTGCTCTGGCACAGGACTGGTCCCACACAGCCACCCTAGCCCTCCTCTGCTGGGGTTCCTGGGATGGAAAACCTGCGCCGGCCAGAACCTTTCTTCCCTCCTTCCATGTAATGTCATAAGTAACTATTGAAGCATTAACACCAATATCTACAGGCTGTGCTGAACCCGGAGTGTTGTGCACACACAAGGGAACAGCTGCCTCTGCAGGGCCCACACTTGTAGAGACACCATTACCCAAGAAAGGCACCGGAGTTACATGACAGATCTACCCTTTGGGCCGGAGAGCCACCTTCAGCTGAGGTGAACAGGAGAGCAGAAGGAATACCTCTGTTATAAAGGTCGGACTGCTCCCCAAGAGCTGCCATGGCTCGCTGGACACAGACTGAAGTGAAAGTAAACATCATTGTCAGTGGTTTTTGTTAGTTACCAACCTTTCTCAGTAAAGACAGTCTCATTCTGGGGGCAACAAGGAATTATGTGCACCCACTCTCTCCTGCAAGGGTTTCTGCCAGTTCTGGGCTTGACCAGGATGTTGGTTTCCAACTCTGCTCTTGCACATTTACTGCTTGTGCTCCTACACACAACTTCAGCAACACTGGTGTCCCTGTTGGCCTGGGGTAGGCAGAGCTAGCTCCCACCCAGACAGTAAATGGAGTTAACAACTGGACTAGGATGTAACTATGGAAGAAGTGTTTTGTTTTGGTTTGTGTTTTTTCCGGGTAGGATACACTCCCTTCCCCCTGGCAGGGCAGGTTTCATCCCATGGTAAACAACTCTGAAACCTGTAGGGCTGTCAAACACTACAGCAAGTCACTCCAACTGGGAAAAGAGATCCCAACTGTCCCACTGCTGGCTCCAATTGAAGCCATGGGAAAGCAATCAACCCACTGCGGGGTGAGAGGGGTTTGGGGGTGAAAGTCACTGTTGCTGACACAACAGAGTGCTATGATAGTGCTCCCAAAGTACTCCCTTTAAATTTAAATGTCCCTTTGAAGTCTGTAACTTCTTGAAAATGTGACCCTGGGAGTCACTGCAAAATCATTACACACCCTTCCATCATAAGCCTCTCCTGGTCCCGTTGCACGGCTGCTTGTAAATACCAGGTGGGAGCTTGCTGTCTTGAGAACAGAGATTGGGACTATCTGGGAAGCCTACAAAGCTCAGGAACAAATTTCCCACTCAGAATCACAAGGTAAATCAGCAAATGCAGTGCTAGCATAGTGAGTACTAACTCCTGAAACGTCTCCATTTCTGGGGAGCATAAGACAGGAGAATTCCCTCTTCCACCAACAAACTGGCGTGTGGGTGGAACAGGCTTTGAACTGCTCCGTGTGCAGGAGGAAACAGAAGGAAGGGAATCGCGGTGGATATTACTCTTCTGAAGGAAACACTCTATATTTATCTTCTACAGGAATCTTCTGCAAGAAAAAAAGCTGCTAAAGATCAGACGTGACTGACATGCTGCTAAGCATTATAGAGTTTGCTTTGCATCACCTCTGCCACTGTCTTCCACGCTTGCTGCCATGTAGAGAGCTATTTGTGGAGGGCCACAGAGACTCCAGAGGAGGTCCCCTTCCTCTGTGAGGGCCCTAGGAAGGTTCCCAGAGAGCTGGCTCTCAGAGGGGCAGAAAGATGCACTTTTATTCTTCCCAGAGCCTCATCACAGCACAAAACCACATAAAGCATTGGGAGAAAACTGTGTAAATCACAGAATACAGATGTGCAGAGATGACAGCCAGATGTGCCTTAGTGGAGCTAAGGAACAGCCGTGACTGTTGCAAGAAGAGTGAACAGCCCTTGTGTACTTGGCGTTTTCCCCTGCAAGCCACGCCAAGTTCTGCTCTTCAGACCAAACAGAGATTTTCCTCTGTTTGGACTCACAGATTATGCACACAAAGAGCTTTCAACTCTGGAGAAAAACATTTGGGATTCAAGGAGATTAGAATCGTTCTATACATGTTGGCCAGACAGAATCCAGCTGCCAGGGAGAGTGATCCCACACTGGTGGGCAGCACCCCAAGTCTGTTTGAAGGGCTGAAGGGGGCTGCACTTGAGAGTGGCCCTGGAGCCTTGGCCAAGCACGGACAGGGGGACCATGAGACTGGGCCTGGGCAGTGCCACCCAGCAGAGACCACCTGCGTGGCAGAATCACCAAGTCTCATTGCTGCTGCATTTCACCTACACAGAGCCGGTGGGGAGGCCCACCTATGGCAGTCCAGGTGGGTCTCAAACGACAATGGGAGGGTTTCTCGCCTTGAGTTCCAGTCCAGGGCCCTACCTTTCCACCACAGCTCCTGTCAGCCTACACAGAAAGCCGCGCCCTTCACCCGAGGCGTGTGCTGCTGCTGGTGTTAGCTGCTTGTTCATACCCTCTGAGCGGTTCGGTGCTGGGCTGAGGCTGAGCACGGCTCAAGTTCCAGGTTAAAAGCAGAAGCAACAGTGGCTTGGCATGGTTGCTTCTCTCCTGTGAGGTAAGAGGGGCTGGCTTAAACCAGCTGTTTAACCCACAAGCGTTACACACACACACACACACACACACACACATCCTCGGCAAGCCGCAGAGAGGATGCAATTAAACACACTGCTGATTGCCACTGCTGTCTCCTTCCTGCCTGCTCAGTAAGCAGAAAGCCTGCCTGAGTGATCCTCCCCTGCTCCCACGTAGAGTTACCCATCTGAATGAGCTGGTTTCAGCAGAACCAACCAGCTGTGCCTGGAGGGAGGTCAGGGAGTGTGTGCACACCACGATGTCATTGCAAGCTGGAGGCCAGCAGCTGAAAGCTTTTGGTCAGCTCCTGGCAGTGCCACACGCAGCGATGACAAACCACCTCCTTTCAGTCATGCACTCGTGCTCCAGGTTCAGGGTGGCTCAAAAGGCTGCCCAGCTGATGAGATTTTCATGTAAAAACAGTTGACAGTAGTTTAGGCTACGCCTGTTCCCATTTTATTTAAGAGTATTTAAGTTTGCATCTGCTTAGATAAAACAGCTTAAAGTCACAGCTTTGGATAAAGCTGGGTGTCCTCCTCCTGGAGGCTGGCTGTTCTCTCCTCTCTCTGAAAAGCTTGAGCAAAAGTGTTTGCACTCACAGACTTGTGGGGAGCTCAGGGTTTTGGGGAGGCCTGTTGCACGGGAGGGAGCAGAGGGGACACACTCTCCGTGTTTCAGCTCTCTAGGAAAACTAACAGGGCTGTGACAGAGCTGATTTCTGGCTTGCCTTCTGCCAGAGGGGTTTGGGGTCTTTGGTGGTTAAAGGAAAGCAGCAGCACCGGGCTTCCTCACTCCTCTTCTGGTCTGTAGCCTTAGATATTTCTAAAGCTTTCCACATCCTCCCTTCTTGATTCACAATTAAATACACACATGAACAAACAGACTAAGGAAACAGTATACACTGTATTTGTATGTGTGTATGTATTCGTCACTTTTTGAGAATTGGAGGTATTTTCTCCTGCACCCCTCTTTTTAGGTGCTGCTTTCTCTTATCAAGGCCAGTGGGGTGGGAGCCAGAGAGGCAGGATGGAGCAGGACAGCCCTCGCCTGCTAGAGCTACTTGTCCCAGTGGTTAAGCCTCTGCCACTGGTGAATCTTTGATAATACCTTTTGTTTCAATGGCAAGGAGAAGCAATTACCAAATTGGATATGCAGTGCAAAAAAGCCAACTAGGGTTCTTTCTGGATGAAAGAGGCAATAAAACCGCTAGTATTTATAGAAAAATATTTATTACTTCATGGGATATCAGGGCTTCCTGTGGTTTGAGGCTGTGTCTTGCATAGCTCATTGTTGAATGCCTCGGGATGGCTCTCCTTTTTTTCTTTCAGCAGCAGCTTGTTTGCTCTCGAATCAATGATCAGGTTTACAGAGTGATTCTGTGTCTCCTTATGGGCTGTCCTCCCGTGCTCCCCTCCCCTTCTGCGGGCACAGGGAGTGCTGGTGGTGTGTCTGCGTTCATCCCGCCTTGGGGAAAGGCTGGGGAATAACAACTGCTCTGTAGAAAAGAGCTGCTCTTCTACCTGCCTGATGGCACTGGAAAACAGCAACATTTAATACAATTAAAGGGCAGAAAATTCAAAACAAATGCAAATGAAACCCTATTACATGCAGTGAAATTGCCCTGGAGGACCCTTTGCCACGGGAAGATGTTTCTGAAGCCAGAAAAATTTCAGAAATGCAGAAGAAGGATGGGTAACTGTGTAAATATTGAGAATAGCCATGTCAGAATGAATCCTAACATTTGTGTATCCAGAGTTCACAGGTTACAGCTTGTAAAAGTCTGAGAAAACAAACAAAAAAGGTCGTGAAATTGAATATAAGTCTTGGATCACCACCAGTCCCTCTGCCTTTCTTTGCTGTTGGACCCCTCCACAGAAGCCTGCCTGTGAGGGATGCTGTCCTGCAAAAAGCATCATCACAGGCCAGCAACACTGTCGGGATGCCAGTCTCTGCCCCCACCTTCCTTGTGTGTCCCTGTCCCCCAAGACCCACCCTTGCAGACAACAAATCTTGGAGGCTGCTCACACAAGATTTTTTCCCTCAGGCTGTATGAAAGCACCTTCTGTTTGCCTCCTTCCTTTCTTGAACTCTCCCGTGGCTCCCTCAGAATCATTCAGGTTGGAAAAGAGCTCTAAGGCCATGAAATCCAGCCGTTAACCCAGTACTGCTAATTTCTTGCTAAACACAAGGACTTGCTAAGCCCCCTAGGACAGGAACTCTGCCTCCACCTGCTGTGGCAGTGCTGTCCACCCCCGTGGGCAGAGGCACGCCAGGCACCCTCACCCTGGCACCCTGTGTGTGCATCACAGCACCCACGTCCTGCTGATGCATCAGGCCTTGTGGCATGCAGATGGGGCAGGAGGCAAGCAAGGACCTGCCATGGGAATTGTCCCCACACCCTGGGCTCAGCAGGCTCCCGGGGAGCTGCATGTGCCCGCGACAGCCCGAGAGCTCGGGGCTGCTCTGAAGCATGGCAAGGGCACAGGAGGGGCACATTCGGCACACCAGCACTCTATTCCTGCCGGCCCACTGCTCCTCCTCGTTCCCCGAATGGCAGCCCTGCTGCCTTCCTGCTCCAGGCTGTCCCCCAGCTTGGGAATGTCCGTGGGCTCGCTAGGGGCATGCTCTGGCCATCCCCAGCTCTTTCAGAAGGGCTGAGCAGCACCAGCCTGTGAGCAGTGCTTCCCTCCGGGGTCTCCATCGCCTCAGCTCTGCAGAGCTGGCTGCCCTGGGGTGATTCCAGTGGCCTCTCCCAGGCCACTCTGTGTGACTTGCCTTCAGATACCAGATAAATCTTCCTCTCCTCCTTCTGTTTTCCCTTCCACCCTCTTGGCAGTGTGCCTGGATTTAGAGAAGGCTGGAAAGGGGTACTGCCAGCAGGAGAGGAACACATGGTCTGCAGGAGCGGTGCAAGAGCCTCCAGCCCTGGGGGCTGTTTGCTCCCTTCACACTGGAAGGACCTGTACTCGGCAGAGATCCCTGGGACAATCGGTGGGTCCCTATCTGAAACCAGCTCATCAGCACTTCACACAGGAGCTGATGCAATTGGCGTGCAGAGCTGCAGCTCCACGAGATAATTCCTGATTACGAGGAGAAATGTTGCTGCTTGGCTGAAGGAGCTGAACTTACTGGCCCAGCTGAAGCAGTTTAATTAAAGTCACTGGAAGGAAGCTGTTATCATCCTTCTTGTGAGCAGAGATATACTTTACTGCTGACCATTTCCCCCCACTGTTTCCAGATATAGAAGAAGATGGAGGAGTAGTTTATGTAGGAATCTTCACTGGCATCCTAAACTGTGTGTGAAACGTGCCAGGGTTGGCAGGAGACCAAGAGAGAGTTCAGTGGGATGTTTTCCCCTGTGCAGCAGCAGCCCTCACTTCTCTGCCTGTAAATGTGTTACGTGACAGAATTCATCACCAGTTCTCAGCAACAAGGCCCAAATAGGTTAGAAGATTGCTCATGCAGCAGAGATTGGCTCTCATTCCCAGAAGAAGCAGTGATAGCATGCAAACAGGCCAGCTCCTGCTTGGACTCAGTTCCAGACCGTTCCAGTCTCAGATTTATCAGGCGATGCATCTCAGAGCACACAGGTTGCTCCTGGAGACATCTAGTGAAGCGTCAGCGTAATGCAAACCAGCTCAGCCACCCAAAAACATCTCTGTGGAGAGAGAGCTGCTGTGGGAGAGCTGTTGTACAGTGCTGGTGAAGCAGCTCTGTTGCTTATGGCCACTGGGTCCTTCAGCACCTCAGATATAGCAAATACCAGGGTTTCACAGCCAATATTTGTGCATGTCATGGAGGAAAGAAAGGAAAAAACAAGCTATTTGCTGTCTCCTCAATGACACCTAATTTAGCCCAAATATTTGCCCAAGTTCTGACACGCTGTGTACTTTAGATGTCAGCAGGTGACAGTTTGGAGCAACAATTTGTCACTGTCCAAACTGGCATGGCCTGACTTAGATAAAGCAGCAACAGAAACCCCACACTCTGACATGCATTACTGTTGTGATAAACTAGATTGACACCAATTTCCAGGCATAAATGTATCTGTAATCTAGACAAATTTATTTAAAATCTTTATAAAATAAAATAAAATTATATTTTCAAAATCTCTCAGAAATTAATGTTCACATACAAAAGTTCTGCTCTGTTTTCAAGGGTGTCCATTACCAGTATGTTTTCAGCATGCAGCACAAGCCTCTGGCACATTTAGCCACAGGGAAGAGGGCAGCAGCCCTGTGAGGAGCTGATAATCCCAGGCTGGCTCCCAGCCGGCAAGTGCCGCTGTTCCCAATTCCCAACACGTTATCACAGCCAGCAGGAAGCAGCCAGCACATCCAGCCCAAACAACAAGGTCCACTGCCAGCCAGGGAAGTACGTGAGCCCTGGGCTTGTTCCTCAAATCCTGTTTTGTGTAACACCTCTCACAAGCTGGTCCGTTCCGTCCCAAGAGTCGTCACGCTGAACTGCCCAGGGATGGCACTTGTCAGGAAAACCCTGACAAGCTGAAATGGCCTCAGGTTCTGCCAGGGGAGGTTTAGGTTGGATATTAGGAAAAACATCTTCATAGAAAGGGCTGTCTAGCCCTGGCACAGGCCACCCCAGGCAGTGTCAGAGTCCCCATCCCTGCAGGGATTTAAAAGCCATGTGGATGTGGCACTTGGGGACATGGGTTAGTGGTGACCTTGGCAGCTCTGGAGGAATGGTTGGACTTGATGGTCTTAGGGGGCTTTTCCTACCTAAGGGATTCTATGTAAAGAAGCTGCACTGGAAAAGCACCAAAGTCAATCCCTACTTCAATGAGGGAGAAATGGGTTAATTTGTGGTGAACCAAACTCCTAATTAAGCATCCAGGATTCCACTTGCTTGCAGTAATAAATGAAACTTCTGGTTACCTGGAGGACAACAGTTTCACCATTTCCTGTGTGAGCAACACCACCAAGAAGAACAGCAGCCACATCACTCACCTCTGCTCTCATTTGTTTCAGTGACAAATTAGCCCCAGTTCTTTTGGGTGCCCTGTGACAGCCTGCCATGCAAACACCACGTACAAGAAGCTTACACTCATCAGGGCACTGTATTTTGTAAAAAACAGATAAAGAAGTATTTTGAAGGCAAGTGGGACCATAAAACCCCCTGAGACCCTTACCCAGCTGCTGCACTCTGTATTGCCTCAGGGACAGCAAAGACAGTCTCTGGATTTACTTCAAATTCTTGTCCAATGTACTGTATTTTTTCCCCAAATAGATATGTGCTGTATTTCTACTGGCTGTTTAGAAAGAAGAGAAATAAAACCTCATCCAGACCATGAGTTCATTCTCCCAAACACATCTTTTGCATTTAATTTCACACTTTTGAACCCAACACTCAGCTTGTGTACCTGGATTTAATTCTGCTGGTGCCACACTGCTCTACCCAAGTGAAACAGGGTGGGTTGGAAAGCAGTGCAAGGTCTTACATAGACAGACTTGCTCAGGAAAAATAATCTAAATTAATTCACTGCTTGACTTTAAGTGGATTAGTTTAAATGCATTCAATCCCTCAATGCAAGTTCTTATTCAGAAGCAAAATGACCTAAATTTGATTTACTTCCAGTCATTTCCAAACTTAAATAATATTAACGCAGCTTTCAATCAGAGAGGACTGACCCTGTGTATGTTAAATTCAGTTTAAGCAATCCACTTATATAGACAAGAAAAACAAAACAAAAACAAAACAAAAATATTCCCAAGCTCCTGGCATTAAACTGCTAATTGCTAGGCCTGCTTTTCCATGCGTTCAGTAGTTAATGGTGGCTGTTGAACAGCCTTAATAGATGTATCCCTGGTGTCAGGTGTGGGTCAGGGTGAGAAAAAGTTGTTGGAACCCATATCATTCCTTTGTCTGGGACAGAGATGACGGACCAGTTACCATATTTGGGTCTGCCTAAACGCTTGCTGCTGTATTTTCTCAAATAAATGATGAATGCTGCAGAAATCTAAACATGACTTTTTATAGTCAGTCCTCCAGGCACACAGCTATTAAATGCTGAGCTGCCAGCCCCAGCTATGCAGAAATTATGAGTCAAGCTCCCCCAAATCCTGGGGCTGCCTTGAGGGCTGTGAGATTCACAAAGCAGGGCTCATTCCTCCTGTTCCACAAGCTTTAGAGGAGGGAAGGGATAGGGATAAGTGCTGCAGCTCCAAAAGCTCTCTGCAGGCCTGAATAGGAAATTCCTCATTGCAAAGGCAGGAGAACATTGTGCTCAGTCCCTCAGCTCATGGCTGGGGTTGCTGGGGGTTTCATGGCAGCACTGGCTGCTCAGGGAATGTCCAGGCTGGGATGCAGGCAGTGCTGTCCCTCCTCACTGTCCCCCAGGCTTGCAGGGGTGGGTAGGCACACCCAGGATGGGCAGAGTGGCAAAACCAGGAACAACCTCCCTGTAAGAACTAGCTCTACCTGGGGCCAGGGGCTTGAAGAACTCCCACTACTTTTAGGCACTGAGACCAGAGTCTGCCAGCACAGTGTCTCACAGAAGCCAGAGTGTGGCAGTTGGCAGAGCCACAGCTGCTGGGAAGCTCTGTAGCGGGGCAGCCAGAGGGAAATCACTGAGCCACAGTCACAGCATCATCTCCTTACTTGGCCAGGGCAGGCAGCAGAGCAGGGCTGCATCCCAAGCCCACTGTTCCCCAGCAGCACTCAGCTGTGGGAGCAGGGCTGCATTGTGGAACACTGGGGTTGTTCATCCTGCACATCAGCAGGCTGATGCTCACAGGGAGGCAGCTGACCTGCCCCTTGGGGTTTTAATGATACCTGTGGCTATTGTCACCCCTGTGGTTTTGCTAATTCTTTGGTTTGGTTTTCCCAGACAATGCCAGCTGCATTAGCTAGGGCAGATACTTTCAGCAGGCTCCACATTCCCTGACTGCCCAGAGCTGGGACCTGAGAGTGCACCTTCTGCTGAGAGAGAGACAGTTCTGAGAATGAGGAGAAGCAGCTCTGGCCATGGAGCAGCAGGTTCAGCTGGGACATCAGCACACTGCAGCTACCAGCAGGCACCAGGCTTTGCTGGCCTGGTTTCCATGTGGGCAGCTGGCTCCAGGGCTTTTCTGTCCAAATAGGATGGATGGATTCTGGGAGTGACTCAAACAGTAGGATGCTCTGACTAGACTCCGTCCTCAGCTTGGTCTGCTAGAACAGGGGTGAATTTAGACCCTCCCAGGTGAAGGGAATGTCAGGGCACTTTCCTCACCTTAGTGCAGGTTCCAGCGCTACACACAGTGGAAAATAAAAAGCAAAAGGGGGAAAAATAGAGGATATGGTGAGGCAACAATGTAACTGCTCAAAAGCGTTAGAATGGATCCAAAAAAGGAGCTCCCTGCTCACTCACAGCTTGTCCCCAGGAATTATGTTGATAAACTTTCCTAAGTTTCTCTTTTCCTGTTAATCTTCTCTGCTCAAGTAAAACAGCCCTCAGAAAGGGCAGAGTCATCACACACCTTTGGGTTTGTTTTCCTTATGGCAAAACATGTTTGGCACCAAAGAAGAGAAAGCAAATCTTTCTAAGAAGCAAAAGTATCATGACCTGAAATCTCCACTGCCTCCAATAACCAACATGCCTGAAGCCACATCAGGGATGCTCTGGTTTGCACTGCAGCTCCATGATCCCTCTTCCCTGTCCCACTTCCCAAGAATAAATGGACTTGTTTGGAAAGGAAAAACAGATCAGCTCAGGCTGATGTGTTTTTCCATGGCCAGTAGGCATGGCTGGAAAAGCACATGGATCAAAGTGACAGGATCAGGAAGCAGAGAAGGAATGTTTATACCCTGCCACTAGGAACAAATGACATTTCCACTTCTTGGGAGCACAGGGAGCAGCGAAAAGCTTTTCCCTAATATCTACTCCAAACCTCTCTTTACACAACGTGAGGCCGTTTCCTCTTTTCATGCCACTTTTTACCCACGAGAAGAGGCTGAGCCTGACCTGGGCTCACAGGCTCCTTTCAAGTAGCTGTGGAGATTGAGAAGGTTTCCTAATGTTTGGAAAAAATTAATGAATTTGCTCTTAAATCTGCCCCAAGCCTTATTCCAGCTCCTCACTGTCCTTTTGTTTATAAGCCTTCTCCTTGTGCTTGACAAACTGCCCCAGGCAAGATCCCAACCCATCCCATTCTTTTCCTATTCACAATAAAAACTCGTAGAAAACAGCAGTGTTTCATTTTGGAGCTATTTTGAAAAGGAATGCAATCTCCAAGGAACAGAGTAATTTCAGAAAGTGACCAAACACCACAATAAATCGCGCTCGGAGCTTCAGAACTGTCCGGGCTGAGCACTGGCCTCAAACAAGTCCCTGTGAGCAGTGACACAGGAAAACTGCCCTTTCCTAAGATGTGGCTAACACTCCAAGAGAAGATTTTAACATTCTGGAGCAGATTTTCAGGCAGTGGGCTCCTGGGCAGGAGACAGCCATGAAACAGGAGTGTGGCGGTGGCTCAGCCCCGTAGGGAGCCAGAGAACCAACCACAGGGGGATTGCTACAAGGAAGGAGGCAGCTGGATATGAGTTATGGATCAGTGCCCTCCTGGTTGTGGTGAGGAACTGTGATCCCCTGCGGCCCCTGAATTATGTAGTCATCCCGTGATTTATGGATTGGCCCCACAATCTCCTCCTCCCTTATTCCTTCTATGTAGCTGAGTTCTGGAATGTTCTCCCCAGTTCAGTACCCCATTGGTTCCCCACTTTTGTACTCCTCCCCGTTCCTTCCCTATTGGTTCATACTCCCTGGTTCCTCCCATGTTCCTCCCCTTTCCCCTTCCCTGGTTGCCTCCTCGGGGCTAACCACTCCCCTTTTCCATCCCCTCTTAACCCTCTGTCCTGGAGCGCTCTCTGCCTTGGGTGTTTCCTCCCTGCTGCGCCCCATGCTCCCTCCTGGGTTTCCTCAAATAAACCTTCCTTGAAGACACCCCAGCCGGAGGGTCTGTGCCTCTTTGTTCACCTCTCCATCCTGAGTTCAAGTCCCCAGGCAGCCACCTCATGCTGCTGCCCGTGCCACCTGTGACACCCTGAGCTGTCCCATCACGGGCTGCTCCTATTACTGCTGCCGTAGGGGCAGCCCTGCTAGCTGGGTTAGCTGAAAAGCTGAAAGCACACCAGGAGGAAATGGTGCTGCCTGAGTTCAGCAGGCATTCCCCTGCCTGCCTCCAAAGCTGCTCCTCACTGTCTGTGGGAGATCTGTAGGAAACTGGCAACTTACCCACAGCCCCTCTGGCTGTGGGCAGGAGTCTCCCTTGGGATCACTGGACACTGGTATTTTATCAGTAAAAACGGGGTTTAAGCCTCTGCTTTAAACCCCTGTTTGCCTGTAGAGGTGGTCACACTGCTGCGTAGCAAGATGAGATCCTAGAGCTCAAAATCTGGGTCTGCCTGTTCCATGCTTGGTCTCCCTGCTTGGAGAGCAGCAGAATCTCCAAGCTGCCCACACTCAGTGAGGCATCAGCTGCACTGGAAAACCCACAGGAAAAAGGCCATGGGAGAGGCTGTGACTGCAAGGAACATCTCTCCTGGCCCAGGTTTGTTTGTGGCCCTGCTCTGAGGATGTCACCAAAAGTACGGGAAAAACAAAACCCCTCCAATAATACTTTTAGTGTTAGAGAATTAGGCATTACTTGATTCTGGCCAGGATGTGCAACAGAAATAATTTGATCCACACATTGCCTGGGTTGTGCAGAGCAAATAATTCCATCACACATAACTCTTTAATAGATTTTTCCCATACTTACACAGTCAAAACCCAGAGAAATTCATTGGTTCAATGTTCATTGGTCCCAAGTTACACAGTTCTAAGTATTTGGTTTCCTATGGGTCATTGATCCCTTCACCTTCCATGTAAAGTAGGTTCTCATTCTTCTAGGACAGAGGGCTTGGGGTAACAGCCAGCCTGAGCCTTGAGCAGCAGGGATGGATGCAATGGAATGACCACAGCCTGTGCACTCCCTAAAAACCTCTGTCCTAGTGATGAGAGTAATTTCCATCAATTTACACAAACTTTTCCTTAAGCCTTTTTCTTGGGAAGAGTGACTCACTTGCAATATCCATCTGCAATGTTCTCTTGAGGTATTTTTAGACAACACTAGTGGTGGTCCAGTGAGTCACAGCTCTGGTGCTGCCCATTAATGCAGAAATCCATGGGACCCATGGATTGCTTTCCAAGGCTGCTTCCATGGAGCTCTGCTTCGCCAGCAGCGCCAGCCCTCTCTGCCACCTCTGTTTCTGTTGCACCATGTTTGAGCACTGGTGTTTGTTCCCTCCTCACAAACAAAAGAATCGGAGCAGGCATCCAAAAGCACTTCACCTCCAAATTGCTGTGATCCAAATTGATTTTGCTGCACGTACCAGCCATTATCTGAGTGCAGGAAAGTACAAGATAAAAGTGATGGGGAGGGAGAGAGGGAGGGGGCCTGGAATTTGCAAGGGAACCAGCTGGGTCTCTCCAGAGTCTGGCAAGGGGAATAATTCAGGCATCAGGAGTGCCTGTTCCTTGTGCTAACAAGGGAGCAAGGCATGGAACACTTTGAAGAGCTTCTGTGGTTTGCCTACAATAAATCTCACACTTCAGAGGGCTGGAGAAGCTTGTGGGGAGAGCAGAGCAAGAGGAGAGGCTGCCCAGCTACCTGCCTCCTGGCACAGGGTAAATACAGCAGTTTTCTGTTTGTTCACCTCAGGAGTGCCCACTGAGAGTTCTGTCAGAGCTCAGCCTCAATGATTCCGTGGTTCTGTGAGATGGACCTGAGCAGAAATGATTCCATGGCTCTGTGACATGGTCCTGAGCAGAGACACCCCTGATGAAATGAGGCATATCATCAAGTTGCCTTGAATTGCTCCTCCTCTGCATTTTGACACCAAGAATCCAAGGCACAAGGAGCGGTCAGGATTGGCATGATGCCTGTGCAGGCAGGCAGGGAGGGCCTGAATCAGATTTAGGCTGAGAGCAAACTGCCTCAAGAGTACACACCAAAACCAGCGAAAGCACAGGTGATGCCCTGGGTCTTCATTGATACCAGCAAAAGGCAGAGAAATGAAGGAAAATTTTACCTGGCAACTATTCCCTGGTAAATCCCCACCCAGCATTCCCTCCTTGGATACAGAGAGCATTTCTCACACTATCAGAGGTCTCTTGCTCCCCAGCCAGAGCTATGCCAGGCTGCTTAGAAAGATGCTGTAGCCCAAAGCTGCTTTTAAAACTGGTCTGACCAACCAAAAAGGTTCCACTGACAGCACTGTTCAGTAAAAGAGCGAACAGGAGGGGAAAAAAACCAAAACCCAAACCAGAACGAAAAGAAGCCACTCAAGTTCACCAGAACTTCCTGTCAATCCCTGTAGAAGAGTTCAGGGCAGAGCTGCTCACACACAGCATCCCTCCATACACTGCTGCCAAAGTGGAGTCTGCAAACTTTCCTTACTACTGCAGGGGAAAACCTGCCCAGGGTCCCCTGCTGCATCAGACACTGTTTCATGTGGCACTAAAGGCTCTGTATTTTCCGGTTCCTCGGGAGGGCAGCGTGCCAGGCTGGTGGAGAGAACGCTGCCAGCTCTTGCCTGGGCAGCGGATCAAGGGCTCCATGCTCCAGGAGTGGTGCCAGCAGGCAGGGAAGCACGGTGTGGCTACTGAGGAAGGAGCTGTGCTGCTGCCTACCTGGGGTTTGCCTCCAGAGGGTGAGCTGCAGGAACCTAGGATGCCTATCTGGTGCAAGGAATGGGACACTTGTCCTTACAGGGTATTTTGGAACCAGCAGTTGCCACAGAACACGTGTTTGACGTTCGTTCTTTTCTTACTAAAACACAGCAGTCTGGAAACAGAAAGTCATCTGTCATGGGAAGTGGTTCTGCAAGTGCAAAGAAGCATTTTTGTGTAGTTTCCAGCTGCCATGAGGTTCCTGACAGCCAGATGTTCCCAAGTAACAATTCCCAGGAGCTGAGCCATTGTCAGGGGAAGGAGCTTTGACAGTAATCACAGAATCCCAGAATGGTTTTGTTTGAAAGAGAACTCAGAGCCCATCCAGTCCCACCCCCTGCCATGGGCAGGGACACCTTCTACTATCCCAGGTTCCTCCAAGCCTCATCCAACCTGGCCTTGGACACTCCAGGGATGGGGCAGCCACAGCTTCTCTGGGCAACCTGTGCCAGGGCCTGGCCGCCTTCACAGGGAAGAATTTCTCCCCAGTATCCCATCCAATCCTGCCCTCTGGCAGTGGGAAGCCATTCCCCCTTGTCCTGTCACTCCAGGCCCTTGTCCAAAGCCTCTCTCCAGTTCCTTTACAGCCCCTTTGAGTACTGTTGCCACCAGATCTATATTCCCAGCATGGAACAGGTTAAAAAGCCCCAACAGCCTCTCTGGATAAGCAGGAGAACAGAAGGAGTAGAAGAAAGGAGCTCATGGAGCCTCTCAGCTCAAAGACCTGAGAGGAGGTAGTGGTGCCTAACCTGCCCTGGGACGCTGGCTCCTGTTTCCCATTCCCATTCCAATTGCAGCCAGAACTCTCTCTGCACTGCTATCCACCCTGGAAACACCCCATTTCAGCATGGTATTAAAGCACACTTTCAAACAGACTAACAGCTGCTCTGGTTTATGGGAAAGCTCATGGAGATGGATTTTTAGGGCAGTGCCATAAAATGAAGGTGGGACCAAAACCTGTTGTCACGCAGCCACTGGTGTGGGATGGAGAGGGGCAGCTGATGCTCTGAACAGCGTGAACTGCACTCTCTGTAAATCAGACCATTTTAAATTTTCTTGCTCACACTGCCTTCAGGATTGGAACCTGCAAACTCATCTATTCTGCCTTAATTGTGACACATGGAGATATATCTTTTTGACTGAGAGCCAGAAGTTATTTCCCTTTTAATCCATTGATGTTTATGCATCAGATTAAATCCCTTCTATCCTTTTTACCAGTACCTTTGGCCTGTCAGAGTAGCATCATTTCTTTATGCTATTCCACCCTTAAAATCCTTCTTTCTGGAGCAAAGTAGCCCTTCAATTCAGCATCTCGACTGAAACATTTGCTAGATACTGACTGATTAGGATTTTTTACTGGTAATATTATTTTCTCTTCCAAGAGTCCATGAAAACCAGCAGCACATTTCATAGGACCCCTAATATAAACTCTGGTTACCAGGGAGACTTCCTCAGGGAATTTCCTATTGAGAAAATAAAAACAGTTTTTAAGGAAAACTCAGCCTTACAGTAAATTGCTCCAGCACGAATGAATGTGAATGTGAATTTCAATAGCAGTAATTGGCAGCCGCTCTGTTGTTTGCCAGCACTTAACAGAAGTTCCAAAAAAGGTCTGTATTCAGATTGTCATTGTGTTGGTAACTGCTGGGCATTTCCAGCAGGAAAACTGCCGGCCTGGCACACATGAGCACGACAGGGGGGACTCACAGACAGCCCACCAAGACACCCTGGCTGTAGTTTTAAGAACATGTTCACTGGAAACACACAACCTCTTGTTGGAACCCAGCTATGCTGGAGGTGTGAGTGGGAGCTGGAAATAGCCAAACCAAACTCACAGACTAATGGGGTTGCTCTGGTGGAGGGTTGTAATGCCCTTCCCTGCTTGGCATATTTATTATTTGCGTTGCACTCAAAATCTTCTTTGGCAACAGGCACATGATGCCCAGAGAAGCTGTGTCTGCCCCATCCCTGGAGGTGTTCAAGGCCGGGTTGGATGGGGCTTGGTCTAGTGAAAAGTATCCCTTGCCTGTGGCAGGGGGTGAATCCATAGGAGAGGGGCTGAGGGAGCAGCAACTGGCTCAATACCTGTGAATTTCCTCCCGCAAAGTTTATAAACACCAGAGCAAACCCACACCATGACTGTTCTCTAAATAGCAACATTGGCAGCATTAGGAGAAAATAAAAAACATTGCCACGTGGGCTCCAGAACAGTCTGGGAAACAGACAACATTTCAAACAAACTGGAGCTCTTGGAGTGGGCGATTAAAGGAGATGTGCCCAAGACTCAGTTTCCCAGCACCAGTCCAGTCCTCAGCTGTGTTCCCAGGCAGGGATGCTCCTACAGGGAGCAGATCCCAGAGGAGGGAGTATTCCTGCTCCCTTCTTTCCCAAAAGACACCCCTTGTACCTGGAGGTGGAAAACCACAGACTGCAACAGGGATGTGACTTCTCATGAGCTGAGCTGCAGGCACTGGGCAGATTTAAAATGGTGTAAACACTAAAAGGCAAGATTAAATAAACCCTTCACAACTCACTGTGGGCTCCCAAAGCTTTACCCGCATTTCAGTGTTTTAAAAAGCTGAATTAGTGTGGTTGTGAACCGTCCTGCCTCCTATGAATGGAGGGAACTTACTAAAGAATTTATAAGCAAAAAGCTTCAAGGGGAAAGCTAGGCCCCCCTATCCCCAGTTATCCCAAACTCTGCTGCCACATGAATATGATGAGTAGGTGGATTTGGGACAGCAAACACTGAGGAGCTCGCCTCATTCTGAGGTGTGACAGCTGTGCCATCAGCTTTTTCTCGAGGGTGGCCCACAACAGAAGGAAAGACAAAGGAAGAGGAGCAAGATGTGCACAGCCTGTCCCATCTCAGCCTTTCCCAGCCACAGTCTTGGGGATTTCCTGAGCTGGAAGCTGTCTCTGAACCCAGTGCAGCGAAGCCACCAATGATTTTGGGACATTAATTTGTTTAATCACTTCTTAAAACATTTTTGTTTCTGGCTTTCCTAATGCCAAACTCTGGAATCTGGTGTTTTCCAAGGAGGGCTGAAATGCAGCACAAAGGGGAGAGAAAGGCCTGAGCATCCCCTGGCTCTGGGAACATTCTGGCATCCTAAGAAAGTGCAGCCTTCTCAGGTTCTTCTTCTCCTTCTTCATTTTCCATCCTTTCCCAAAGTGCTGGGGAATGGCCCTGAGGGGAGCAGTCTCCAGGCCTCCTGTCAACTCTTTAAGGGTCCTGTGGAGATTTTACACGAGGAAGAGCTGCAGAGATACAATGCTGCTGAGAAGATGAGGCTGATGGAAGTGCTCTTTTCCCAGCAGACATCCAGGAGCAGCAGGGGAAGCCCTGTGTGCTGGATTCCAGCAGCTGCTGAGCAGCAGTGCCTTTTCCCTCTGTTTTCCAAGATTACCTTCTTCCCAGCACAGCCCTGGCCCGGAGAGAGCACGGATGGGTGTAGTGGCTGTGGAGCATGAAGCCCAGGGGAGCAGGAGCTCATCCCAGCCAGCTGCAGCGTTACACAACTGTCGAGTCAGAGCCAGCCCAGGGAACAAGCAGCTCCACTGCCCAGGGGGCCAGGGCTGCTCCCCACAAGCCCAGGGAAAGCAGGAGAGGCAGATGGGAAGTTTCTGTGTTTCCCTTTGGAAGCTCCATCCTGGACAGGTTCTCTCCTTCCCAGAAATCTACTCAACACCTTATGCAAACTCATTCAAATTAATGCCATATAGAGGAGATGACTCTGTGTAAAACAGGAATCACCCCCCCATCTCTCATCGCCAGGGAGGATTTAAAAAGGAATAAAGGGAAAAAATCCCAGCAGCTTTGTGAGCAGTGTTTGATGTTGGGTTGTGTGCATTACAGACCAGACTGAGCTGCATATATGAGAACAGGAAAGAAAGGTTTGATTAACAGTTCAGTGGAGCTCAGATCCAATGGCACAGCCAACTGAGAGCCATTTTGCAGTCAGGGAAAAGCCAGAGGGATTACAGGAGAGGAAGGAGAGACAGCTGGACAAGTTACCTGCCCAGACATAAGTGTTGGAAGTGCAGGGGGTTGGAACTAGGTGGACTTTGCATCCCTTTCAACCCTAACCATGCCATGATTCCATGAACACCTCCATTAATGAGGAACAGTTGAACAGTCTGAGTCCAAAGGATGCCGAACATGGAGGCAGGAATTGCTTTCCAAAGGAAAGGGGCGTAGTTATTATTTTACAAACATCACATTTAGACACCTGAAGAACAAAAACACAGGGCACCCAAGGATTTCCAATGATTATGAAAGCAGGAGTACTGGAACACCCCCGGGGGTGGAATAGTAACAGCCAGAAACATATTCCCAGAAGGAGCTACCACATTGCTCTGATGAACGGTAGGCTGTTTACTGCAGGTTTTATGAGCTTTTGACATGAGTCATCTGGCAGAACTGAAGCCAAAGGAAGGAACCAATGTGTGAAAATACACAGGCATGGTTAGCAAAAGGTAAGGAAAAAGGAAGATGGTCTGCTTTCACCCACTTCGGAGAGCTGACAGAGTTTTTAAAGAGCTTGAAATACACAGCTCTTCTTTACTGCCCAAGGTCATGCCACCTGATTTCAGGCATGCCAGGAGCAGCTTACTTGAGGCTTTCTCTGGAGTCAGCAGAGGAGAGGTACATTCAAGAATCCCCACTGATTGTGAAGGGCAGGTAGGAACAAGTTTAACATCTAAAATTAGATGGGAGTATGGATGTTCTTCAAATTTGAAGTTTAAGTTATGTTTTGAGTGCCCAGGTTTAGATGTTCTGATTTGAGAGAGAGGCTCAGATCCACACAATTCATTATTTATGAGCCTGAGAAGATACCCCGACACATGCTGGATGTACAGGTGCTGTTCAGCTCAGGCTCCCAATGCATGCAGCAATAAAATAGAAAAAATATTCCACAGAGATGCTTCCTGTGATTGCCCTGGGTTTGGCTGGGATATAGTTTTCCTCTTATTAGCTGGTACAGTGCTGTGCTTTGGATGTAAGATGAGGCTAATGCTGGGTGGCTGCAGCTGGCCATCACTTCCTCACTCTCCCCAGCTTCTCAGAGGAGCAGGATGCTGCAGGCTTGGGGACACCATGGATCAAGAGCTCCTTAAGTGACCGTGGACGCTTTGTTGGGACACTTCATCAGCTTGGCCAGTTTCTGTGATCTACTGCATTTCTCAACTGCTCCCACCACAACCACCCCAAATCCAGGGCAGTCATAAATCATTTCAGGGTCAGCAGACATCTTCAGGGGGGAGTCCTCACAGAATCAAGTTGGTTTCTGCAGAGCTAATGAAGGTCATGGGTTTTAGAGTTTCAGAGTGACAGAAGGGACCTGAGGGTGGGTAAAACCCTCAATACAGAACCTTAATTCTGCCTCAGCTCACCCAACCCCAGGGTCTCTGCATCTGATTGTCATTTAAGTAAATACAAGTGGCGTGACTGTGATGCTGGGCAGGTCAGCAGCACAGAGCTGAGCTGTGTCTGCACAGGGCCTGAAACCAGAATCATAGCATGGTTAGAGTGGGAAGGGACCTCCAACTCACACCATTCTGACCCCCCTGCCATGGGCAGGGACACCTCTCCAAGCCCCATCCATCCCATTTGTGTTGCTAGAGCAGACATCCCATGTGAGCCACGCCGTGTTGCCGTGTGCATGTCAGACCCAGCACCCCTCAGACCATCTCAGCTGGAGGCAGCTCTGCCTGGAAACTCACTGGAAAAATAACTTCAGACAGACATAAAGCAGCAAATGCTGATCCTTGTCACCTCGAGCCACAGTAGCCTGGAATAACACCCTGTTCCAAGCTGAAAGCCACGGACGTGTCGGCTGTGCAGCCACTCACTGCCTGGCCAGAGCGAGGCAAAAGAGCCCCTCAGCTCCTCCAGCACTGAAATGCTGCTCACATGCCATGGAGAGGCTGCTCTCAGTCCATGGAAGGAAACTTTCCCCTTCTCCCACGGCCATTCCACCTCGCTGAGAGGCTGCTGCTGAGCAGAGCCATCAGGACACCGGCAGAGCCACACACCATTGGGACATCCCCGGCAGGTTGGCAGTGACATGGAGCAGCAGCCACATTGGAAAAGGTCAGGACTGATGCTGGGATCACAACCCCTCTGCCAAAGTTTAGCCTGACACAATTCAATAGCACAAAACAGACACAAAGCCCTGGGAATTGGATGCTGCTGGTGGGAAGCCTGGCAGCACTCAGGGAGGGGTCTCTGCAGAGACAAAGATATCACATCACCTCCACCATCTCTTTTGCAAAACCACTCAGAATTAAAAAAAATCCCAACCCAACAAGAATTGTCTGGGAATTTGATGCAGTTTTTTTCCCCAGTCCGAAACTCTCTAGTGCCAACCCCTTTGCAGGGGCTTGGTTTCCTGAAAACAAAATTGTACATACAGAAATCACCAGCACTTGGATGTATTTCATCAACATGTTAACAACCTTAATTGGGTAATAAATGTGCAAAGGTAGTACCTGGTCTTGTCTGCACAGAAACACTCCCATTTCATCCTTAAAAATGTCAAAAGCACATTAGAGAGAAACAAGAGGGGGGATTAAGTGTTCTCCTGTAAGACCCCTATACTGTGTTTGCTTAGATTGCTTGATTAACAAGGGAACTGGATTTCATTACATGCATGAGAAAATTAATACAAAATTAAATTAATGCCATTATTTGTATTACTGAAACAGAGCAAAATGCAGAAAGAGCAGCATTTTTAAGTGGTAAAAGGGCAATGTATTCCTTCTTCAACTATAGAAAATTATACTGGAGTTAGGGAACCATTTAAACTGGAAAAGACATCTAAGATCATAGAGTCCAACTGTTAACCCAGAAATGAAGTTAAAAATAAATCATTTTAGTTCCCTTTTAAATTAAATTCACAGTGGCCCTGAGAAGGAGCAAGCAAATTTATTTCCTATCCGCAGCCTGTGGCAACTTAAACATCTGAGCTTGCAGAGATTGTCCTGGGACTCTGAAACATTATGTAAACCAGAAAATAAGCTAGTTGGGTTCTGCACAGCCATAAACTACCCCCACAAGCACCCCCCAGCTTTATACAATGGCATTTGGATAAGCACATTCCTAATGAAAAGAGGGGAAAAGAGTCTAATTGGATGATGGGGCATTACAGCTTCATTCCGAGCAGTGATGTGGAGCTGGGGGATGATAGAGCAGCTGTCAGATAATCTCCATGACCAAGAGCCCTTGCATTCAGCTCTGTTGCTCTTACAAGACCCAACAGCCAACAACCAAAAAGGCAGGACTCCTCCAGAGCACAGGAGTTCTGTCCTGTTCTGTCCTACTCCCATCCCTTCTGGGAGCAAAAGAAACATGGGTTTTACTGCGGTTTTACCTCTGACTTCCACGGTTGCTTTGAAAAGGGAAACGTGTGAAACTACAGACATTTATTTCCCAAATCCACTGGGTATGTATTTGCATTGACTTCCAAAGGATTGAGCAAACAATGTGTTGGACATTGGGCTCCCAGAGCTGTGCAAATCCAACCGAGGATGTTAAACAAAATCAGCTGGTGGTAGAAGATCTGCTTCCAGTGGAAGCCTCTCCTCATCGTCTCCTTGTCCAAAATAATGTCCCAGAACCGAGCCCAGAGCTCACAGGAAGCCCAGAGCCAGCTCCAGGAGCAGCCCCGATGGCTACCAGCCGTGTCCCTCAGCAGCAGCCAGGTTCTGGGATACAACGGGATCCATGGCATGGATGTCCCCATTCAGCTGCATCCAGGTTCTGGGATACAATGGGATCCATGGCATGGATGTCCCCATTCAGCTGCATCCAGGTTCTGGGATACAATGGGATCCATGGCATGGATGTCCCCATTCAGCTGCATCCAGGTTCTGGGATACAACGGGATCCATGGCATGGATGTCCCCATTCAGCTGCATCCAGGTTCTGGGATACAATGGGATCCATGGCATGGATGTCCCCATTCAGCTGCATCCAGGTTCTGGGATACAATGGGATCCATGGCATGGATGTCCCCATTCAGCTGCATCCTGGTTCTGGGATACAATGGGATCCATGGCATGGATGTCCCCATTCAGCTGCATCCAGGTTCTGGGATACAATGGGATCCATGGCATGGATGTCCCCATTCAGCTGCATCCAGGTTCTGGGATACAATGGGATCCATGGCATGGATGTCCCCATTCAGCTGCATCCCATGGGCTCGGCCGGGTGCACAGGAGCTGCACACAAGCAGTGGTCTGAAACGCACAAAGGGAGCTCACTGCACATGTCAGAGGAGCCTGTTGGGAATCAGGACTGGGTTTCTCCAGTGGCTTTATGGGGATGGCTGAAACACAGACAGAAAAGCCCTCTGGGGCTCCGGGAGCTTTGCTGCAGCAGCCTCGGCACTCAGTGCTTCAGCCTTCATTTTTCCCCTCTGTGTTCTCTTTTCAGTACCTAATGCATGAATTCATGGAACAATTACACCAGTTTCAGTTAAAAACCAATTTTGATGTGAAGGAGTTTTCTGATTTCCAAGAGGTTTTTGGGAGAGCACTGGCCAGCAGTGCTGGGGAGCAGCTGTGGCAGAGGGGCTCAGCACATTCCCCTTGCTGCTCCCAAGCTGGCTGATCATCCCTTACACAGCACCAGCCCCAGGACCTGACGCTGCACTTCCAGCGGTGCCGCCGCCGCTGCCCTGCTGAACAGCATCTGCTCCAGATGAGATGTTTCATCAATAACACACACAGAGGGCTGAAACACAGATGTATGGATTGATCCATTCAATAATTTCCATAAAGAGCAAATGCAGTCAACTCGCACTGAAGCGATAATCGGGCATTCAGCAAAAGCCTCCGTAAATAGTTCTGTAACTCAGGAACATTTTAATTTTTTCCCCTCTTTTTAATTTTGTAGTTGCCCTTGTTTTCTGACATTTATTATTGGTTTCCACATTATGATTCCCTGAGCCTTCCATAGAAAGAGTGTTTGGTCACTTCTTCTAAAAACCACCGAAAAGAAAATTAAATCCCTTTGGCATCACTGCACGAAGTAGTTGCATAACAAACTGAGTATATATAGAAATTGCTTTTCCAGTGTTTACATAAGAGCTTGGAATAACACAGATGTAAAAAAAAAATCCAACTCAATTTACAAACCAGCCCTGAAGTGCTTTTGTGTCTGATAACGTGGAGCGAGCGAATCAGCTTACCAGTGGTACACAGGGAATATTAGTCTGCTACTATTTACATAACTGGGAAAGAAAGATTAAAATGGGGCAGACAAGTGTGTATAAAAGGGTGATTTGCTTATCTTGTAGAAGATCCTCTGTCTGGCCAGAGAGACTGACACAGAAGATGATGCTTCAAAATACTCCAAGCTGTCCAAAATCTCCTCTGGTTTCTTCATGCAAATTGATGCCTGTTCTGAGATCAGCACTCCACAGAGACCTCTGCACACTCTTCTCAACAGTCTCAGTCACAACACCCAACAAGAAAAGCCAGGTTTGTTCCACCAACCTCTCTAAAGACTGAGCAGCACAATAATTTATCTCCAAACTGTTCCCATAATTCAAGTTCCAGGACTTGGAGCATGCTGGACACCAAGCACATCATTCCAGCCAAATGTAAAATCATCTTATGAATAAAATGACTCCTCTCAAGAACCTCTAGACTTTGAGCTCCACCTAAGGATCCTGTGCACTCCTGAAGGAGAGCAGCACACACTGGTATCGCCTGGGCTGGGGGGTTTGGGGGTTGGTTTTAATTAAACTGCATCTTGTGTGCTTTATGTTGATGTCACCCAAACCCACCTTTCCCTCTTCTGATCCCTCCCTCCGCAGCATCTAGGTCCAAATAGAATAGAAAAGAATTTAGAATTTAATAAAATTTAATTTATTGTCTTCTGGACACTAATGGAACAAATGGGCCCATGGAGATCATTTCAGCCTTCTATGACTGTACATGCATTAAACATTAGAACTGCTATACTCCTCCTAGCAGGCACATGAAAAATGCACAGAACATTCCCAAATTGAATTCTATAATTATCTGTAATGCTCTCAAAAGTTTCTATTCTTTTCAGATGTCACCATGTCATTTTCCTGAGCAACCCCCTAAACCTCTCCCTCTTCCCTTACTGGTTGCTTATCACTGGCTACAAATTCTTCACAGAACAGATTCCACCGGTCTCAGCCTCCCCCGAATGGGAAGAACAAAAAGCATTCTGGGCAGAGCCAACATTAGCTGAGCACTACATGAACATTCAAGGAGAGAGCAGAGACATTTGCTACAGCCTCTAGCTCCAGATCCCATCCCACAGCTGCTGCCCCAGGTCCTTGCATTCTCCATGACAATCAGTATTTTCCAATAGCATCCGAATGGATACACCTAACTCCCAAAAGGCATTGTCTGAACCCACCCACTGCAGCTGGGAACTGCAAAGCTGCTACAGACTATTAACACAAATGTTATATTTCCTATATCACAGCCAGGAGCAAAAAGAAATCCCTGATCTACCCCTCTCTGGAAAATGACTTCTTGGGAATTCTCCCCCATCCACAATAAGGACACTACTCCAACCCGTCCTATCCTGAATTTGTCTGTTCAAACGTTACACATTCAGCCAATTTACTCCCAGTCCCATGAAACAGCTCAGATTTTTCCCCCTTTCCATTTAAGAGAAGGTTATTGCTGGTGTGCCTCCTGCAGCCTTGCTGCTGAACCCCTCCTCTTTCCCTGGACAAGTGTAATTCTTGTATCCACTGGGAATTTGCCCACTCTTGTGCCTGTGACTCCCAGCAGACAGCTTGACCAGGACTGAGGCTGAGGTCTCTCCATGCCAGTGCTCTGAGCGTCCAGAGGGGCGGAATGGGAGTGCACTGGATGGACACCGAGCTATCAGGCTCACAGCAGCACCTAAGGATATGGAGCAGGATCTGGAGGTAAAGGGAAACCAGCTCCAAAACCAAATATCTTTTCTATTTAAGGCAACAGAAATACCAGCTCAGGGTGTTTACAGTCTGATGATTTATACAGTTTTGATTCCCCAGCGCTGTAACCTCAGATGCTTTGGCCAAACGTTAGCAAAGTGACTCTGTCTGCTGGTAAGCACCAATGTGTTCTTTAAAACTTCACCCAAAATCTTTAGGAGGAGCTGATTCTGATAAGAGCAATTCTACATTTTTTCCAAATTCTTCTCTCATTGATATTCCCACCTGGGAAGTGAGTCCATGGCAGTGTTCCTCAAGGGGACAGTGCTGGGTCCCAGTCCTCTGACAGGAGCGGGCACAGTAGGGAAGCACAGAAGGAAGCAGGGTGTGGAGGCACAGTGCCTTGTCAGCAGTGACCTGTGCCACAGGCAGGTCAGTGCAACATCCACAGGGTCAGAAGGTTCGGCTGAAAAAAGCCCACCTGGCACATGTGGGAGGAAACAGCTCAAATTGCCCCCTGCTCACCAACCAGGGCTCCACAGTGACAGAGCCCTTTGCCTCCCACCCGCACAGGGCTCAGCTCCCACTCAGGAAGGATATTTTCCATACCTGGTCCTCGGATTTATCTTGCTTCTGAGCTCTTGTTGCAGCAGATAAACCATCCACTAATAGAACACAACTTCCAAGCACACATTTATCTTCTTTCAAGTGCAGCATTTTATTGACTGATGGTATCTACAGAAGTGGAACGAACACAAACACTCATGAAGAGAGATATTTTGTAAGAAAGGTGAAAAGGCAGCTTCACAAAAGATAGTATCGAAAACAGAGTAAAGAAATAAAAAATACTCTTCCTAAAAACCAAAGGGCAGCCTGCAGCCTGTGAACTCACTAATTTCCAGACCCCAATACAGTAGCAGTTGTTGCTCAATTGGTGGGAGATGGGGACAGACAGTTTAAGTTGTGCCACACAAGCTCCAGAGCATAAAATCTATTTACTCCTGATTTAATGGTGGAGTCAGCCCTCTCTTAAACAAGCAATGGCGTGAACAAGTCTGGTTTTAAATAGCTGTCCCACAACAAATGCATCCTAAATCCCAATGTCTTTCCATTGCCCACCCTGTGAATCCTCCTCTGCCAGGTAACAGTCAAGCTGGTCACCTTTCCAGTGCATGAATCCCCTGCTCTGTGATCCGTCTTCCACCTGAAAACCTGATTTTTGCAAGATCTAAAAGCATTCCATACTCCCAAAGCCCCTCACATAGCAGGCTACCCCAGGGTTAAACATCACAGTGCCAGAGGGCTATTTCTCCAGCAGGATGTCCCCCTTCTCTTCGCTGCCAGAAGCCTTTCCAGCAGGAGTGTTTCTCTTTCAGCCAGCCTGGTGATAAATCCAGGCAGGCCAGGCATGAGCCAGGAGGGCACTGGGGCTTCATAACTTAAACATGAGAACCTGCAGCTCTGCAGGAGTGAGGCAAACAGACATAAATCAAATGGGCAGAAATATCTCAACATCTATTCCAGAGCCCAAGTCCAGAAAGGATAGAGGCTACTGGGAGTCAGACAGCAGGGCACAAAGCACTTAGAGAAGCTAGAAGGTTTGGGTGGGAAGGCACCTTAAAATGCATCCAGTCCTGCCTCTGCCATGGGCAGGGACACCTGCCACTATCCCAGGTTGCTCCAAGCCCCATCCAACCTGGCCTGGAACACTACTTCCCAGGGATGGGGCAGCCACAGCTTCTCTGGGCAAACCTGTGCCAGGGCCTCCCCAGCCTCACAGGGAAGAACTCCTTCCTTCTTCACTTCAGCAATGTAAAGTCTGAGTGAGGGAAAACTATTGCTGTAGATCCTTGGAGAACAGAGCCCCACTGAGCTTGGTGTCCCCATTTTGGAAGTGCACAAAAGATTACAATGCTGAAAATGTTCAGAAAATGCTTCAGGTTCGTGCTTGGTGTAACAGAAGCATGAGTCTGGGCAAATGCTCCTGGAGAGTGTGGGATCTCTGGCACTAAGCTTCACAGATGTCCCAGCCAGCTGTAACTAAGCTGCTTGTAGAAACATGGAGGTTATGCCTAGAAAGTGCCTTCAGCTGGATTGTAATAAAGGCTGGGATAAGTTGGATATGTGCACAGTCACCCCTGGGTTTGTGAGACAAAGGGAGACATGAGGACACACTCTGACCAAAGAAATGCTTAAGCCTCAGAAGCTTCACTGCTCAAAAGTCACCTTAGCAAATATGTTTTGCTTTGCTTGTGGTGGAATAAAACCCTGCTGTTTGCCTTTTTCAAGGGGAGCTTATAATGGGAGGGTGGAAGGAGAGAAATGAGGTGGGAACGTGATTTTGGAAGGAGAAATCCATTAAACCTGTAAGTCTCACTACTGCTCCAAAGGGGAAAGAGGTTTACTCCTGGAAATGCAGCATTCAGGGTGTCAATCCAGATCACTCATCACACGTTTCAGGGTTTGAAAAGGCAAAAAAATCCAAATCCTATTCTTACAAAACACAACCCCACAATAATCAATCCGGCTTGAAAATCCAGAAGTCTGGTTTTTTAACTCAGAATAATAATGGTTCTTCACACACCCAAACAAAAAAAAAAAAACACCCAAACACACACCCCAACACCAACCACACCAACACAAACCAAAAAAACAAAACAAAAACACCCCCACCAAACCACACAACCCACCCAACACACAGTTCTTCCCCTAAAAGACACAGGGCTTTGTGCCCCTGCTGCTTTCTGGAGAGCTGCTAAAACTCTCAGTAGACACAGACAAAATGCTCACCTGAGCTCCTGCTGACAACTTCAATATTGGCCTTATCAAGAGAGACAGTATCAGCAACTGACACAATACACAGCAAAGCTGGCAAAAAAGGGACAAGGTTCCACCTTCAAAAAAAGAAGGAATTCTTGGGAAAATGCAATATTCAGAGAATAAAACAATACAAAACAAAACCAAATAAACTCTCCCCACACACACGAAACACACATAAAATAAAAACCACCCAAAAACCCTCACCAAAATATACACAAGAAAACCATTTTACCACCTCTGAAAACTCCATAACAAATTCCATTAAATGAAATGAAAAACCAGAGACGGGGAGTAGTACAGAGGGAAACCTCAAAAGAAAAGTCAAAAGCACACACTTTTCACAGGGGCACAGAGCAGCAGAAAGGATTGAAAGGAGGAAAATAGAAACGAGCATTACAATGTACTGGGGTATGGGTCAACAGAAACACTCAGAGGTGAGAGGGCAGTGGAGAGGCACATGGAGAAGAGGCTCACATGGGACAGGAAAAGGCTGCTCTGACCACAGGGCCAGGTCTAGACAGGTCAGAGTGGTGGTGACAGCCCAGTCCAAGCAGTGGTAACACAGCTCTGCTGGTGTCTGCCAAGACATGAAGTGTTCAAACACAGACTGACTGTGGTACTGATGTCTACAGGCTTGTCCTCTGGGGGTTACTTTCAGTGTATTTAACTTCTACTACTGTCTCCCCTAACAGCTTCCTGGGATAAAAGCATCCTTGGATAGGAAGTTGACCAGGTTGTGGTCAACAGGGCTTTTTGTTTTCAATGTTCTAATGATATCTTCATTTTTAAAAGAATTACTGGAAAATTCATGAGGTATGATGGTTAGAGACATCTCTCTCACTCAAGACAGTAGGTCTGCTGCCCTGGCACATTAATACCCTTGAGCAGTGCTGGGACAGGCTCTGGGAGGCTTGGGACAGGGGCCTTGTGCTAGAAGTGAAGTCCCTGCCCAGTTCTCAGGTCACTGGTGACAGCTGCAGACCCCTGCACTGATCCCAGGACCTTTCCTGTAACTGCTGGACACCCACAGGACAGTGAATGGGAATTGACCCCAAGATGGTGCTTGTCTTCCACACAAAATCCATGTAAAGTCAGTATTACTAAAACTCCCCAAATACATTTATTTATCACCGATGAAAATACTGTACAAGGGCCCAAGAAAGGGGTGGGGAAAGGCAGGGTGTTAAGTCTGGCTTTCATCAATGTCCTTGTCAGGATCCATGGCTGCAGCTTCACTCTCCTGCTGCTGCTTCTTCCAGAGCTTTGCCATAGCCAGGAGTTTGAGGTTAGGCTGATTGGCAGTGTCTTCTGGGAAAATATAATCATAGTATTCCTCCCATCCAGCATCAGACTAGAAAGAAAAATACCACAAAGCAAATTTAATTTGCACATTAACATTGACTATTAGGAGGTGCTTCTAGTAAGAAAGAAATTAAAGAGAAACAACAGGAAATGTTGTTTGTTAGCCCATGCCCAGCAGCTGACTCCATAAAAGCATAAAGCTACCAAGGGCTCACAGCCACTACTGACATCATTTTTCCTTACCCCATCTTCAGCCTGCAGTTTTCTCCTCTTCTTTATTTTCTCGGGCATCAGTTTATCTATCCTCTCCTTAGTGGCATCAGTCCCAAACTCATCCTCGAAGCTCCTCCAGGACTCCAGCAGCATGACCCTCTCCTCCTTCTCCTCGCAGCTGCGCATGGCCTTGTTGGCCTCCTCGTAGATCTGCCGGCAGCGGGACAGCCGCTCCTCCCTCCCTGCCGACAGCTCAAACTGCGCAAAGCTGATCCACACCTGCGGGCAGAGCACAGCAAAACCCAGCTCCAACCTCCACTCTGCACTACCATGGCTAAGGCAGAGCTTCACAAAAGCCAAAGGAGCAAAAAAAAAGCAAGCATCAGTGCAAGGAGATGCCCAGAAAATCCCTGTTTGTTTCACACCTGTGAGATTCGCCCCATTTCTGCAGGACACAATATCCACTTAAAGCCATGTGGATCAATTTCTTGTCGCTGTTTCAAACCGCGAGAAATCTATGTGAATTTAGTCAATTACAGCACCAAGTGACACAGGGAAAAATCACAATTTCCCTTGCAATGTTTTTGTAACTAAGGCCCCAAAGGTGCTCAGCAAAGAGGGCTGCTTGGGAAAGCTTCTTTCATCTGAGATATGCCTGTTGGTGTATGGAATTCAGAAACTTCCCTCCCCCATTCAGAGCACAGGCACAGGCCTGAGCCTGGGTTGATTTGAATCAAGGCAGCCTAGGCATTCCCTGCCCGTGGGCCAGGTTCAGGGTCAGTTCTGTGTCTTGGTGCCCACACAAACCTTGACGTGCTGTGTGCGCTGCAGTAACCGGCGGTAAAGGTTCCTGGTTTTCTCATACTCCTCCTGCTCAATCTCAAAGTCAATGTAGGATTTCCAAAGGACCTGCAACAGAGAAACCTCTCATCATGTTTGTTCGGAGCACACTGAGATACTGGGAGGGGAAGAGAAAGGATAAAGGTGAAATTTCTCTGAGAAAAGGTCTGGAGATCAGGGCATTCACTGGCAGCATGGGCTGGGATTAGGGCTGAGCAGCACAAAACCTGGTGAACACAATCCATTCAGCTTTCACCTCATGTTTTATCTGGTGGATTATTTACATGTTCATCAGCCACACTGTGCAATAAATACCTGAAATTTGGCCCCTCTCTGCTCACCTCTGGCATGTCCAGCCGGGGCTGGCCAATAGCCAGCTCGTAGATGGCCCGGGCACGGTCGATGTCCCCAAGGATGGTCTCCAGCTCAGCAAACTTAATCCAGGACGTGCAGTTTTCTGGTGCAAACTCCAGGAACTTTTCATACAGCTTTCGGCAACGGTCGAACTCACGCAGTTGTAACTCCAACTCAATGTAACCTTTAAACAGTTTATTTTTTGGACATTTACCTATGGATGTCCCCTGTCAAGCAAAACAACAAAACAAACCAAAAACCCTTAGTGATCCTGCAGGGAAATAAAACCTGCTCTATTTTCTAAACATTTCTTTACTCTCCAGTGTTTGAACCACAACTCATCAGTTTGCTCTTTAAAGTCAAATCATTTTGACTGCTACCAACACTGGCTTTCTCTCAAAATGCCTGATGCTATCCCTGAGCTTACTAAGAATATCTGAACTGAAAGGAAAGGAAGTTTTTCATTTCAAAAGATCTTGCTGCCTCATCACACCCTGTTGTCCCTTGACATGCTGACATTCATACAGTGAACCTGCTCAGCAGCTCCTGAGCCTGCCTGAAGTCCCTGTGATTGCTTCTGCCTGCAGCTGGGACTCGAACACAGTTTGGCAGGTCCTAATTTTCTAGAGTCAAACCTTCTTTTCATCTGCAATACTTTTTGAAATGCTATTGTTAGAACAAGTATCATTGTAAGGAATCAGCAGCAGCTAAGAACTTGTAAGAGCACTAAGCTGATGTGGGTGCTCTGCATTCAGAGGAGTGCTTTGTCATTTCTGCCTGGGGCTAATTCATCAGAGCAAGCTACATTTCTTTTTAAATCATACATGACAGTAAATGCTGGCCCCTGCAGACTTCTCGGATGCTTTATTTTAAGTGGATTAAACCAGCAATTTAGAAAGGACAATTGAAGATCTTTTAATGCCATTCCTGTGTTACTATTAGTTAGGGAAGTCAATTATGGCACTGACAAAAGCTTACCAAAGCCCTTCTGGCAAGGGGGAGGTTTTTCTGACGAATTTCAAACTGTGCATACAGCAGCCACATTTTGGCAAATGTAAACTGGAAGAAAAAGAACAACATTTAGGCTGGAAAGTCAATAGATAATACTGCACACATTCCTTAAAAAAATAAGCATCCTGTCTATACAAGATATCACTGCTACTGCTGTTAATCTCATTTGATCTGTGTTTTCCTGCTGAAAGGGTAGGCACTCATTACCTAAAAGAACCTCTCTATGACAGGACAATATACTGGAGTGAAAGGAAAAATGGCCAGGACAGAAGTCTCTCAAAACAGAGAAAATAGTTTTTTGACCAATCATCAACTGGCAAAACATCAACTACTGCTGAATCAATTAAAAGCTAATCAGCTCTTAATAATCAGAGATTAATCTGATACTCAGATGACAGAAGAAATGTTAAAAAAAAGAACATGAACAAGGATTTTCTGACATTCCAAGGCAATGCAGTTGTAAGGGTTTGGCCACATGGATATTTCAGTTGAAGTTCACAAGCAAAAAAAAGCCCATAAAACCCCAACATTAAGCCCTGAAGACCAATTGTAATGGGGAAGACAGACCTGAAAGCTATTTTATCAAATGCAGCTGCCTCAGTGGTGACCATGGAGGCCACTGGATGGTATAAAAGGTGTTGACCCAGTAAAGCAGAGCCACAAGTGTCCTACAGAGACTGCAAGAGAATGGGCTGTCAGCAGCTATGAACGATCCTGCCCGAGGAGGAAAGCAAGCAAGCAATGACTAAATGGTTTTCCCTATTTTCTGACTATGTGTAATTTCATTTTCTCACAGTCTACTTAGCAACTACTTAATAATTTGAAAATACTAGAAAAACCCTTGTGTTTCATGCGTATGAGGGAATCTGACACCAGACATCTGACATCCTGCAGTTTCCCACTGTGATGCAAATTACAGACATCTTGCACTTTAGCTTGAAAAATCGCCCATCCATTTTGGAAGGTGGACATTTTGGGAAACTGGAAGGGAAACTTGAAGTTTTAAGCAAAGCATTAATGAACCTGCTAGCTGCCGTTTGGAGCTGCCTACACACCTGAATGTTAGGGGAGAAGAGAGCTAAAGGCCCTTATCTTGGGAATTTTAACCCAAAACTCAACCCAAACTGCTGGAGGAGCCATACCTTCTTGTGTGGTAGGAGCTCAAGGCATGCCTGGTACACCTGTCTGGTTCGCTCTGCATCCTGTAAGAACAGGCACCGTTAAACACTTTGATTACTGCTGGGACTATGCTCAATTCTGAATCCTGCAATGACTGCAAAACTGCAGAACAATGCTTTTTTCTTAAGTCAAGGTGATTAGAGTCACAAATACTTATCTACTTACTGTGCACAATTCAAAGGTGGTAGCTTCTGAATTAGCAAGATGTACTTTTCCAAAGCAAGGTTCAGTACTAAGAAGCAGGCAGTAAATCAAGGAGTGTCCTCGTTGTGGGAGGAGAAATGCCTTTTCCTTTAACAGACACTGAATAGGTGCTCTGTACTCAGAACAGCTCTAATGTTCCGTGACTAGTAACAATACTTGCACAGCCTCAAAAGGCCACTATAGCAACAACGTGGCTGCTTCACAAATAGTTTTTGCTAACTATAGAACTATTTCACAAGTTCAGGTAGCAGCCTGGCATAGGTAGTTCAGCTGGGGTTAGAAATATCCACTTCTGCTTTTATTACCAGTGTGTTGCTGGATAAATTGGAGTAAAACAAGTTTGTTTTTTCTCTTCCCCTATGCACTAGAGAGAAGACTGAAAGAGGAAAAAATCCCTATACTTAAATAGTAAATCCTGTAGCGTGTCACACAAAACCAGTAAGACACAGAATATTTAGTTCTTGGTTTTCTTATTAAAACATCAGTAGTGACACAAGGAAAGGAAAACACCTGAGTTGCTACTACTTGCCTTTGCCTCCAGCTCCTCGTAGAGTGCATAGTTAATCCAGAGGTAGATGTACCTCTTCCAGTGGCGTTTCTCCTGGATGGGGGGCACGTTGGCGATGGCTCTCTCGTACACCTCCCGCACGGTCTCGGCATCCGTGTCGCTCTCCACCAACCTCAGGTAGTCGAACCATGCATCATAGTTGTGGGGGTTTGCCTTCCAGAGGGAGGGGAGGAGGGGAACAGCAAAGAAACTTCAGTCATTAAAAAGAATAGAGCCTGTTCCTTTACTTGAAATTAGTCAGAATTTCCCCTTTAATATAAATCACTGGAATATTAATGAAAGCTGTCAGTCTTGGGGATGCTTGTGGCAGAGCTTTTGGATTAAAAGTGAGTTTAAGATCTATTTATTTTGTTTTTATTTAGCCCCCAGCATTGTCTCAACGAAGGCAATCCAAGTGAAGTGTGAGAAGGGATGAGGAATGATGAAATATGCAGTGTGGACTGAACAGCAGACAGCTGTGGCACAATGGTTTTCTCACAAAAAAGTATTTATGGGCAGCTGAGGTGTCCTTTAATGGCTACTCCCTAACTGAAGTAGTAAGTTACAAGCTAAACTGCATTATCCCTAAGATGACTTGAGAGGGTACTACTGAGCTTTGAGTTTAATCAAAAAACTCTGCCTGCACAGTCTAGATTAGAAAGCAGAAACCAAAAAAGCACAGAATGCAAATATAATTCTCTTCCCCAGGGATGGAATTCTGGCTCTAAAATGAACATTCTCTTGGTATTTTTTTGGACTGATTGTCAAAGGTAATGTAAAACTCATCAGCCTTGATATCAAAAAATACTTGTGTACTTCAAGCAGGAGCTGGAGGCACAATGAGCCTGGAAGGTACCTGTCATACATACCTTCACCTCCTCCTCATACTGAAATCTCCTCTTGCTGACAATGATGTCCTCAATGCCCCTCCTGTCTCCAAACTTCTTCTCAAAGATGGTGTAATTCTTGAAGAGATTCTGGGCGTCCTGCTTTGGAATTCTATCCAAGGCATACTTGTAGATAACTCTTACTCTTTCAAACTGAAAATATTAAATATAATTTGAAAAATCTTTGAAAAGCAGTTTGTGTCCTCCCCCACAATTTTTCAATGAGCTTTTGGCAACATTTAATAGAATAGAGAGTTATGGAACATCTCAAAGTGATTGTTTTAGAGCAGGACTAACACAGATCTCCCTGAAGAGTAAACTTTAAGGGGAAAAAATAAATCTGTAAAGGCCAGCCCCTGTCATCTCTTATTCATTTACAGGTTTAAAATATTTAAACCATTTTTAAGAGGTTGTAGTTTGAGGTTCACAGAATGTTTTTGATTTCTTACCAGCCTGGGAACCTTAGAGACTGTGAAAAACATCAGTTTCCTATTATGCAGGACTATAACCTCTCAGAACCTCTCAGGTCTGAGGATACAGGTTTGAGCCAATGCTGCTGGTATTGGGTTTGGCAGATCTCCCTTAGAACACAATTTATTGATGTCACCAAAAGGCAACTAGAGATAAACTAAAAAGCTGACTCCCTAACTCAGACTACAAGAACAGGGCATCACAAGGGAACTACAAGTATTGCAGTGAATGTTAAATGGCCTTGAGTTTTGATATTCAAGGAGAAACCCTGGCATGACTCAGACACACTATAAAGAAGATCTTACTTCTTTCTGGTTCTCCTCAAATTTGGCGAAAGCCACATACAAGTGCTCATCCATGTGCTCTTCCCCAAAGAACTCCACTGCTCTCTCATACACTTTCCTTGCGTGAGCAAAGTAACTGTGCTTCTCCTCAAAGCGGGCGTACTTGATCCAGTTCTTCACGTCAGGGTGAACAAGGACAAGTAGAGCTTTGTTAAAGAAAGTGGTGGCTGAGTGGGACACTTCTGTGTTCTTACCAGGGACTACTGGGTCAAGGACTACATCAAACAACTCCCCAGGATGGTGCATGCAGGGGAAAAATAAATGCAGCTGGGAAGAACACACTGACAGCTCTACGCATGCAAAGGCTTTGTGCCTTACTGAGAACTTAAAAAGGGGTAAGGGTCACAGAAAATCTGAGTAGAAATCTGAAACAAATGATGACCAGAAAAGAGCTGGATGCATGAGTGAAGTTAAATAGACCCTGTTGTGGCAGGAGCTACAGCCACTTCACTGAATCTGGAGGCTTTCCCTACACATGCTTTTAACACCTCCTGCTGGCTCCCAGGGTGGTGGCTCATTCCCAGCACACCCATTCACACACACAGTGAAAAGGAGCACTGGGACATTGCTGGACATGGAATAGCTGGGAAGAAAATAAAGAATGCAGGCCTGAACCTGGACAGGAGTCACAAGGCACTGAAAAGGATATATCTCTCGTAAATGCTTCGTGCTCTGTCCACCTCCTTGTATCTTAGCTCAAAGTTGATGTAAGAATGCCAAGCTTGCTCCTCTGGCTGCCACTCCATCCACCGTTCAAACACCTGGCGTGACCCAGCAACATTCCCCAGCATCTCTTCCATGTAAGTATACTTGTACCTGGGGAAAGGATTGAGTTTCTACAATCACACAGTGAATGTGTCAATTCAAGGATTTCTTTGAGTGCTTCATAAGAGCATCCACGAGTTTCCTTCACAATTTCCTCCCACCCAGAAATGCCTGTAGACACAGCTGTGACTAGCAGCATCCCAGCACACAAACATCCTTCTCTCCCAATGCTCTTGCCACTTAAAAAAGTACAAAACCTCTCCAAAACTTCAGCCTTCCACCTTTTCTTTTTTCAGACTAGCCTGAAGCCTGAGAAACAGGACACGAGTCACTTTTGCATAACCCTAGAACAGACAAGTACTGCAGTTTTTGGGGCTGGAAGAGGTGTTCCCTGCTCTGCCAACGTACCAGAACTGGTTCACCCTGGGCAGGGTGGTAATGGCTCGGTCCCAAATGTTCCTGGCATGGTTGACCTGGCGGTTCTTCATTTCCATCTCGGCATATTTCAGCCAGAGGGTGACGTTCCTGTAGTCCACATCCAGGGCACGCTCGTAAATGGAACGGGCTCTGGAAAACACAAGTACAGGGCAGGTAAAATGTGCCCCCAAGAATTGGGTGTGTGTCTGAAAAGGCTTACAAGAGATGCCTGAAGCTGCATCATTACCTCTGGATTTCCTTCAAGCTTTCCTCCCATTGTGCGTACTTTATCCAGTTACTGATAACAGTCCTGTTCTTTCTTATGTTGTCTTCAAAAGTCTGAGGAGAAAATTATATCTGTAAGTAAGAAATCTTTCTGCAGACCATTCACATCATAAGTGGCTTATAGGGTATTTTTATAACACAATACTACCCCATATGTGATATGGGGTATTATTACCCTTATCATTATTAAGAATTCCCAATGTCTTACACCTGTGCAGCTGTGATAACAAATCTAACATTCAACACAACACTGTAAAAATTGCCTATCAGAGAAGCTAGAAACGTAGATCATCACCATGCAGAACAGGGCTAAACTCAGGCTCCTGCAACCTGACACCTGAAACATTGATGGAGTAACAGCTGACAGCACTAAAATACTACTTCAATTTTTAAATGTTCTGCTTAATGTTTTGATAGCAGTACTACCTGGACAACTGGAATCCAGTCATTGCAGATATGTATGGATATATTTGGATGCACCAGCAGGAATTTAGTCACTTTGACGTGTATGTACCACTGGACTAAAGTTTGCTTTAAAGAGAGAAGCCTTATTCTTACTCCCTGGATTTAATATGCTGGCATCAAATGTGCTAAGGTGTCAGTGAGGGCATCTCCAGCCTTGTGTTGTGGTCAGGGTGGCTGGTGTTGGATGTCACATGTGGTTAATCATGTTTTACACAGTTATTTGACAGGAATGAGCCACTACATCCATAGAAGAGATGAAAGAAGGTAACCAAGGGAGACCTGAAAGGTGATCAAGGCCACTTGGGGGGCCCAAGTAATTTTCCCCTTGATCCTGTCAGTGAAGATCAAGGGGAAAGCTCCCTGTTAGGAATATGCTGGCTTTGCTGGTCCTGCATAGACATTTTCAAAGGAAAAAGCTGAGCAAAACCATATGTAAATTTGCACAAGCAAAACAATTCTTTTAAAACAAGAATTGTAACCCAGCATTATTGTAATTTTTTTTTTTTTTGGTTAATGTTATTTTGTAGTGACTGGCCAGATGCTGCTGGTAATGAAGAAAATGCCTATTAACTGTGTAAACAATTATCCTTTCAGTTCTCTGAACACGGGCACAGGGAAGATGTTATCTCCTACCAGATTTTGTCAAACAACACATCTGTAACTTACAGGCTTTGGTAACGAGTAGTAAGAAACAGTAAGGGTTTTTAAAGACTTGGTGTCCACCTGTAAAGTCCACAAGGGATACAGACTACACCTTGCTTAAGTTAAAAACGGTAGAATTTTAGTGTTTTATGCGAATGTCGAGATTAAGCTTGTTGTTTTTACTGTACCTTCCTCTTCCGGAGTTTATAGTCATTTAGCTCTTCAACATCTGTGATCTTCTGCTGCGGAGGCGGTGGGAGAAGCTCAAGTTCCCTCTCTTTTGCCTCTCTCAGCAGCTGCTCTGCTGTGATCTGAACTTCGGCGGGTGCTTTGTTTTTCACCTGCAAGGCAAGCGGAAGGGGGGCTCGGCTCACACCCTCTAACACAACACTGCCCAATGCTCCGCTGGCCGCTCTCCTCCGGCGCCCCGCTCCGGGCGGTGTTTGCCGCGGGAGGGGCCGGAGCTCGCCGCGATCCGCCGGGACCGCACAGCCCGGGGCGAGCGGGTTGCCAGGAGTCCCGGGGGTGCTCCCAGGGGTGCCCGTCGCCCTCGCTGCCACCCACCTTCGCCACTTTGGGGATGCGCTGCTTCCCGGCCGCCGTAGACGCCATCTTGCCGCCTCTCCGCGCGCGGGCTCCGCCCCAGCACCCCTGACCTCACGCAGCACCGCCCCAGCGTCGTTGCCGTGGTGACGGCGGCGCGTCCCCGGCCGGGCTGGCGGGTGGTGGGGCTGTCTGTTCCGTCCGTTCTGCCCGTGGGACCGTCTTTTCCGTCCGTTTCGTCCGTGGGTCCATCTGTGCCCATCCCGTCCTCGGGACCCCTCCGCTCCGCGCCGGGGACAGGGCAGGTGAGTGCGCGGCGCTCCCGCGCTGTGTCCGCGCTCCGCGGGGCGCCCCCTGGCGGCTGGGCGGGGTGGGGGGGGTCTGTCCGCGCGCGCGGGCGTGTCCCGCGTGCCTGAGGGGCGCTCGCGCCCGGGGTCCGTGAGGGAGTCTCGGGGGTGTTCATGGACAGCGCGGGTGTCCAGTGTCCAGTGCCCGTGCCCAGTGCCGGTGCCCAGTGCCCGTGCCCAGTGCCGGTGTCCAGCCCCGTGCCCAGTGCCCGTGCCCAGTGCCGGTGTCCAGCCCTGTGTCCAGCCCCGTGCCCAGTGCCGGTGTCCAGCCCAGTGCCCAGTGCCCGTGTCCAGTGCCGGTGTCCAGCCCCGTGTCCAGCCCCGTGTCCAGTGCCGGTGTCCAGCCCCGTGTCCAGCCCCGTGCCCAGTGCCCGTGCCCAGTGCCGGTGTCCAGCCCCGTGCCCAGTGCCCGTGTCCAGTGCCGGTGTCCAGCCCCGTGTCCAGTGCCCGTGTCCAGTGCCCGTGTCCAGTGCCCGTGCCCAGTGCCCGTGCCCAGTGCCGGTGTCCAGCCCCGTGCCCAGTGCCGGCGTCCAGCCCGTGCCCAGTGCCCGCCCCCCCGCGGTACCGCCCCCGGCCCGGCCCGGCCCCGCCTGTAGCGCTCGGGGTGTCCCAGCGTAGCCTCCCGCAGCCCCGCCGATTCGCACGGTACCCGATACGCCAGGTACGTACGCGTTCGGTGCGTTTGGAGCCGCAAACACCGAAAAACTCGCGTGGAATCTCACTTGTGCTTCAAGAGTGTTTGCGTGAGGAGGAGGGAGGGAACTGCTCGAAGTTTGGGAGGGGAACGCCTTCTTTTGGGTGTTCTGCCTGGTGTCTCTGGGATGCTCCTCTGTGGGAGGAATGCAGGAACTGCTGCAGAACAGCGCATTTCCTCACGAAAATGGTACATTTTTACTGTGTAAACGCTGTTTTCCCTCCGTCAGGGCTGTGAGAGCGTTTAGGGGAGCTGGTGGAGGTGGACGTGGTATTTTTTTTGCATCAAGTTAAGCAATTGACTATGGAAATGTGGCAGACGGTTTTCCTCAGTTGAAGTCGTCTTAGCGCTGAACCTCCGTCGATTAATGGTGCTTTAAAGTTTCTGTTTGCTTTTATTTATGGAATTGACGCTTGTTTGCAGAGAATGTGTTGCTTCAGGTTGATTTCAGGACCTCTTTGCAAACGTACATTGGCATGACTGAGACCCGTGTTGGCACTTGAATGTCTTGTTTGTTTGTGAAAGATGTAGGAGATGTAGAGAGTGGTTTTACCTGCATTTAAAAGGTAGAAAAATCTTCATTTCTTTTGTTTTTCCACTTAATTGGGAAATGTGGTGCCTAATAAGTAAGCATTGCATCTGGGTCAAGGTGTGTTGGTTTAGACTTTTTTTTTTTTTTTTTGAGTCAGTACTGCTATATTTCGCACATATATTTAAGAAATTGCAGTTAGCCATTGTTTGGTCGCTTTATTTCACGTGCCTGATTGTTAGCTGGGTCGCAGCAGGCTGCAATACTGAGCAGACAGCTGAAAGGTGTTGGAGCTGAGGGGATGGTCACAGGTGGTTTGAGTATCTGCTGCCCCTATGTGTTCTAAAGTTGTTGGGCCGATCAAGAAATCAGTTGTGCCTGGCACATTCCCTGATTTCAGAACCACAAAACCCCCACATTTTTCTCCTGGGCAGGAAAGCAGTAGAACTTTTGAATAGCCACAGGACTTTGAATTCCTTCTGAAATTTAAGCACTGCTATTGACTTCAAAAGAAATTTGAGAAGCATTTTTGGACAAAATACAGTTAACTCACCTGAAGCTGCTCTTTAATCAGGATGTTGTTCCCCTGATTGTTTGCAGCTGAGCCTCCAGGCTGCTTCTCCTGACTGCCCACAGCTGAGCCTCCCACTGAAGGCCTTTGAGTTTGAAGTTCTTGGTGATGAGCTGGTTAGCATGCAAATGAATAAATACAAAACAGCTGTAGCCTATTAAAAGAATTCATTTCCTCTGTAGGATCCAGACAACAGGGGCGATTGCCTGCTGCATTTCAGGTGTGTACTGTACGTGCAGGCAGTGTGTATCTGTGTGGAGGGGTACAGGAACCAGGCACCTAAATCCATAGGAGTTGTGCCACTTAAGAGGTTTTATGAAAATCCACCTGAAGTGACTGTGTTGGGCAGTGGATCACAGCAGCATTGCTGGAGCAGCAATGTTTTCCTTGGTTCCCAGGGCAGCCTGCAGGATGGCCACAGTAACCTCTTCGAGGGGAGGGAGAGAGGTGGTCACTGCCAGAAGGACAGAGTCATGCGACATCCCGAGCATTATTGACCTCTTCAGCCCTTTTACAGAAGACCTTTTCGGAAGGATTGATGTCACTTACCTTTTGTAAGTAATGCTATTTTACGTTACTACCTTTCTTGCAGGAAACTTCATGTAACTTTGCTACACATAAAAATGGCAGAAAACATTCTGAGCCTTTACATGGTATGACATAATGACTTTTTATGCTATTTCTAAAAGGGGAAGCAAAATCTGCTTCCATGTCTCTCACATGTATGACTCTGTAAACCTGGGTCCCTGTTTGGTGGATAAGGTTTAATTCTATACTAGCTTCCTTTTATAAAAGTTCAGAAGGAGTGCTCTTGAATAGCACCTGATAAAACTATCAGATCCCAGCATCTGCTGCCTGCTCCATCTCCCAGGATGGTTTTGCCTGCTGGGGAGGGACAGAAGTAGAGGGGCTTTGATTGCCATGTGGCCATGACCCTTCTGACTTCTGTTGCAGTGTATGTCAGTCTTCTTTTCTATTTTCCCTTTAGGGAATCAAAGGAATTGGTTATTTTTTGCCTCCCCGTGTTCTGCCATGGCATAAAATGTTTCAGTGTGGCTCTTCTTTTCATGCTTGAGGTGCCCAGTATTCTGCATGGTTTGGCCTCTGTCTCTTGGCTGCCTGTGTGGCCATGTCCTCAGCCGAGCTGGGGGTTGTAGTGGTCTCCACTCACCACATCTCCATCCCTGGAGACAGTGATGAGCCTTGTGTGCTTCCTTTTTCTATGCAGAGATGAGCAGCAGTCAGGCTGTGTGACAGACAGATCCTGGTGGGTCACTTAGGTTTTTCCCACTTCATAGCAAAAGTCTCAGATAACAGCTTTTTGAGGAAAAAAGAGATGTATGAAGAAACATACAAACAAAAGGGAGTGTTTAAGTCTTGTGTCTCGAATTTATTAATATGATTGAGGATTTGAAAATCCATGTGTATTTCTAGCATATGCTACCGTTGTTGTACTGCTAGAACACAAATATCTAGAAGTGAAGCAGTAATACCAAGTTAGGATGTGGGTGATGAAGTTTTATTGAAGCCTGATCCTGGGAACCCTCTTGAACATGGCTAATTTTGCTGTTCTAGCAGGCTGAATTCACAGTCACTCACTTTTCTATGTGAAGTTCCTTCAACTTGTGCAAAATTAAATTGTTTTCATAGAGATATATCAAATCTTGCATTGACACTCTGCACTGAGGAGAATGAGATTATAGCCCATGCTGCCTTTCTGGACTATCCAAATTGGAATATCACTGATCAGGCTGAATGGGAACCATTCCTGCATGAGAACTATGCCGCTAACAAGTGCACTGTAAGTAAATCATGTGATTTTAGTTGAGTTTTCTTTTAAGGCTCAGGTGTAAAAAATACACGTGGGCATTTACAATATATTTTAGGTAGATTTGAGGCATTCAGGTGATGGATTCGTTATGAAGTCCTTGTGCTGACATGGGCATCTTAGTTCTGCAGTGAGTTTGTTTGGTGCTGGTGTGGAGACAGCTGCTCTTTGCTCTGTCTACTGGCAACTTTCACACTTTTGAATCTCTGGTAGGATTTACAGACTAGAAACAGGCCCTTACAAGTCTAGGACTCAAATGCTCCCCCATCATTGAGTCCAGCTGGGAACTAGATCATGTGATTGCTGGGAAAATACAGAAAATGGTACCCACAAGCACTCAAAAGGAAGGGAGCATAAGTGCCATAATAAGGTGTTGGTAGAGCTGCAGTTATTGCTGGGCATTTTGTTCACCAGTTCCCCACTTCTTCTGAGATGTTAAGCAATGGCTTGGGGATAAACTGACAAAAACAGCAGTTGTGTTTGAAAATGTGTGCTCTTAAAAAACCCACATAATTACAGCCAAAGGGAGTGTACAAAAAGGATGTGTCATTTCCTTGCAATGGACTTTCTGTGTCCCTTGAGTGGCACTTTGTGGGCAGGCACAACCACTTCATTTAGGGTACAGCTGTAGCTGCTCTGTGGGTTCTGCTGTGCTGTGACCTCACTCGGGGTCTCTGCTCCGTGGGGTCTGGTGCACCAAAGCCACAGGTGACTGGGGGTTCAGGGGCCTACAGAGAAAAAACAAGAAAAATAAGTTACTATTCAGAACCAGGAGCAAAAAACACTTCAAAACAGACAGGCAGCAGAGCTGGTTTTTTTCTTCTAGAATGCAGTTTATTTGCTAAAGTAGGTGTAGGAGATTCAGTGTTTTATGCTTCTACATTGGCAGAAGCTCTGAATATTTTTTGGGGTATGACTTGGTGAATTGTCATTGGTAAACTGCAGGTTAAATCCATGTAGGTGAGTGTTTCAAAACTGAAATCATCTGAATATAGGATTTCTGTGAAGTCGACATATCTTTTTCCTAGAGCACAGAAATAATTTCAAAATCTAAAGTGGGAGTGCAGAAAGGAATTAGAGAAGATGCTTTACTGAATTGTCTGGTTACCAGCACTATTCAGAAACAGTTACCTTCCAAGTCTGGTTTATGTGGTGACCTCTTGGACCTCAACAGTAATTTTTTTCCCTTTGCTTTTAAAAAACAAAGAAACCAAAAGTCTGATTTTTAGAAATGGCTTTAGATGTTTGTTACAACAGCCTGTTTCTTAGTGCTGGTCCATGTATTGCAGCCTCTGTTGAAATCAGCAACCTTAGAACAAGAATAAAGTTTATTGGTCACTCTAACTATGGTGTTTTAATTGAATATTAAACTATTCAGAAGATATCAGGCTTTTCATTTAAAATATTTTTTTTGTAGAAGTATTTTGATCTACCAGTAGACCTTCATTGACCCAGCACTTGTAATTAATATGCAAGAGAACAGCTGAATGAGTAGCTCTTGCCATTCCAGCACAGGGGTTTTCCAGGTTAACTGGAGGTGCACAAGATAAAGGTGTCTGTTAGTCTGCCCTGTTTCTGCCTGGTATTTATGTGTCTAATGATGTAATCTTAACATTTGTAATTTTTCTTACTGCTTTTAAAGAAAAACTCTTAGGATTATGAGAAGTATGTGAGCTTTTGGTTTGAGTTTCTTTTTCTTTAAACCTAAAAAGAATGTCTTTATCAGACACTTCAAATGTTAAATAATGTGGTTGAATGTTGTTGGCCAAGAATGAATACTGTTTAGGATGAAATGTCCAGCGTATATTGGAGTCAGACAATAGTAAACTAAGTATAAAGAAAAAATGTTGCAGAAGCGTAAAGTGAAAAAGCACTTTTATCACATAACTTTATCCACACATGCTTTGAAGTTACTTATATATATATGTAGCTGCTCATTGAGTGCAGAAGATGTATATTGGAAATTAATATGCATACTAATGCTTGGGCTGATGTAATAAATATTAGCTACATGATGTGTAGACTTTCATTCCTTGTTTTGCAGCCTTTGAACACGCTATTTGTGCATCTCTTTGTGGCAAAGGAAGAATACACAGCTGGATGTTCCGAAGAAATTGTTGGGTGAGTTCCTACATAACTTTGTGTAGGGAAGCATGTGCCCTCTTCTGCTGTCAAGTCAAGCCATCTCCTCCAGATGCCATGTGAGAGATCTTCCAGTAGAGGCCTGGCATCTTTAATATTTCACCACTGGGGAACTGCTATAAAAAGGAGGATGTTTGAAATCTAAGGATTAGGAAATTTGAAAAAAAATAAGGTAGGAAAACCCAGTAAAAATTGCCCAGATGAATTTCATGTGATCCTGTTTGTCAGAAATCTTTTCATTTTTGAGCCATGTGGACTTGTGCAGGAAGATTAGAGACACTGGAGAAAAAAATTGTATTTTAAAAAACTAGCTGCTGTCTGTCATTGTTTGGTGTAATGATGAAAGACTGAATATATTTGTTATTTGTCCAGGAGAGCTTTCCTCTTACTACCAGAACTGCAGTTTATACTTCTCTTCATACCACCTGAGAAGAAGTTAGGTAAGAATTTAATACTGTTTTATTCTTGAAATGAGAGACTGCAAATCTAATTCATGTGCACTGTGAGCTCTTTGTGGTTTTCTTTTTTAATACTGAAAACAGTTACCAGTTTCTAAGCATGTGGAAAATATAATGTTAAAGTATCCTCTTCTGACAGTCCCTTGTGCAAGAGGTATCTGTGGCTCCATGCTTACTCCAGCAGCTATTCAGCAGTTTGTTCATTCCCTGCAATCTTTAAATTTGCCAGAAACAGGACATCAGAAAGGAGTAAAGGTCTCAAAAATCAATTCCTACAAGTTTTGTGAAAATTTCTGGTTGAATAGAGCAAGAAACTTGAAATTGGGCACTTTCTCTTGCTTAGCCAAGCAAGTACAGATTGGAAGAGGACACTTTGGTGAGGCTCAGAGGGGCTGCTGGAGAAGGAAACTCAGATTATTTCTTTTAAGCAGAGGTGCAAAGATGAAGAATGCACGTGTTAATCAGAGAACAGCACCTGATTGGGAATTTTAGTCCTGAATTCAGACTAATAAACCAAGCAGGCATGTAACTGAGCTGAGAAGTGAGCTGGAACTTTTCTGATGTGCCAGCTTCTAGGCATCTTGGTTCCAAGTCATACTAAAAGACTGTGGTGGTGTGTCAACTACAGAAAATAGGACTTGAATGAAGGGTTTTGTCAAACTCACCCTGGCAACAAACATCAGTTTTCCTTCAGCATCGTGAGTCCTGACAGACTGTCCAGAGGCACAGATAATTGGCTTTATTATTTTTATAGGGATTGGATTCTATCAATTTCTGATTGCTTTGAAGCTTATTCGGGTTTGTAATGCTGATTTAATTAGGTGACTCTGGTGACGATTTTCACATGTTTATACTGTTGTCATTTCAGCCTCATTGCCTAACTCAAAAGACTTGGAGCATTTTACTGTCTGTGGTTTAAGTTTGAAACTCCACTTCCCTCAGACAGTTTTGCTGATAATTTAGAGCTTGCATAATGAAGTTTCTCTGTTGCCCCTGACAGGCTTTTGTCATTCAAAGCTACACATGGGGCATGTCTTTGAAAGGATGATGCCTGCTCCAGATTTACCCAAGGATAAAAGCTTCACCTTGCTGGTGTGCCCCAGGCATCGGTGTCACCCGCAGCTGTATGTTCGTCAAGCAAGGTAAGGCATCTCCTCCTTTCTGCTTTCCTGAGTACATCTGTCTGGGGGAAACTGAAGCATTTTCCTGGTTTAGTTTGCAGCATCAGTATCTTGAGCAGAGTTTGACTGCTCTGGTTTTCTGTGATAACCAAGTAGTAGGTAGTTCTAGGATGATGCTGGTTTTGTCCTATTTCATCACAAGATCAGTTGTATTTTGTAACAGGCCTGTTACATAAAAGAAGTACATCAGACCAGAGAATCCCTAGTTCCAGTAGTCTTCCAGACATGAAAAGTAATTATGTTCCTTATAGTTTTTCCTGTGTAAGTGCTCCTATTTTGATGGCCTCAGTCTGGAGCAAAGATTTGATATGCCCACACAGTGTGCCTTTAGCAGAGCTTTGCTCTTGCTGTCATTTATCCCAGTCATAAATGCCATTAAAAATGTGAGACTCTGAATTATTTTCTCCTTTCACCTCAGCACAGCTGCCTGCTGTGCACCGGGCAGGCACAATAATATCCCTGCAGCTTGTCTGTTCTCTCTACCTGTGTAGTGACTGTTGCTGCTCTTGGTTTTTCCTGCCACATGTGTTGTGTCCAGGACATGAGAAATGCCAAGTTTCTGGCCCAGGGGCCTGGTGATTTTCTTGTTATCATTGCTGTGGAGATGCTTCCCTGTAGTGTGTTTGAAATTGGACTTCCATCCATCAATTTTGGGTCACTTGTTTTCTTCTGCACAATGGGAAGACTGCAGGTAGGGTAATGTTTTATGAAGCAATGATTTGATTCGATTCTGACTTATTCTGGAGTTGGTTTTGCTTATAGTAAATGTAAGTGTTGCTTTGTGGCTTTGTAGCAGAGTTGTGATTAAATTAGCATTTCTGATGCCTGTAGTGGAGACTGAAGTTTAGGGAGAAACACATTCCTTGGGCACTCTATCACATGACATGGATGTGGGGGGTCTGTACTGATCAGTGCTCACAGATGGTGATGCCCCTTTGAGTGTATCTGATGTCTACGCCTGGTAAAGCCACACCTGGTTGTTTATGGGCTGATTCATGCTGCCATCTTGGGCTGGATTCTGACAGAACCGTGTCTCTGAGAGGTATTTTATTGCACATATTGAACTTTACCAAACGGGTCTGAAGCAAATCTTCAGCTTGTGCTCCTCCTCTTGCTTGGCTTTTGAGCATTTTAAGAAAAAGGCCTGAGGCCTGACCTTTGCTACTCCACATCCTCCTGCTGTAGCTCCAGATATTTCAATATGTTAAAAAACTCTTTCATACTAACTCAATGTGCAATTGTTGGGCTTTTTGAGTGTTTCTTTTGAGTTGTCTACCACCTATCAGTAAGTGAATGGACCTTTATACTGAGAAGGTATCAGTAGGTGAGATAATGCCTGAAGATTTAAAGTCTTTCCATGTGTCTTGGTTCTAACTACCATACTTTTTTCAGTTTAAACTGTAATTTATTTTTTTATGGCTGTTGGACATTGTCAATAGAAATGTTTTTTTGTGTGACTGGAAATGTCACTTAGGCTATAGCAATATTCCTGATAAGAGCTACCATCTTGTCTGGGATTTCTGTAGTTCGTTATGAAAGATAAAAATTGCTTTAGTTTTGTTATTACTCGAAAATTAACTGGGAAATGGTTTTCCTCTTAAATTACACAGTGATGATATAAAATGCATACTTCGGTGTTGTCCATCAGTGGATTCTGGGTAAGGCTAATTTCTGTTTGCAGAAGGAGCTTTGCCTTTCCCTTCTCTCTGCATTCACCTCTGTGCTTCACTGGCATCCATAGTAACGGTCAGTGGAGCCCTTAGAGACTCATCTGTGGACATTGTCCCCAGCCACCTGCCTAGCAACATGTTCTGGGGCAGTGAGAGGAGATTAGGATAATCTCTGTTCCCTCTTCCTGTGCTTACAGAGTGGGGGCAAAAAAGCAGCTCTAAATAAATACTTTGCTTAACCATCAGTTTTGAAGTTGCTCTCTGTCTGGCCTCGATAATGTGAGATGGCAGCAGTGTGCCAGAATGCAGCCCACTAAGCTTTAATGTTTAAGATTCTTGCTGGTATCTTGTCTAGATCCTATCATTGTTAGGTTTGTACCCTGTAGGTAAGAGTCAAATTTGCAGCTCTGTGCTTGTGCTCACAGTAGAGGAATTTTGTGGTGTTTTTATATTGGAAAGCTTACTTGGGTTTGGAGGGTTTCTTTACTTCTTTTAAGACTATGGTACTGGTGGAAGATACTAAAAACAAATTTAAAAAACTTAAATGGTTGTGTTCTTACTGGGTAGTGTCCGGGGAAAAGAATGGGCTTGTGCAGAGTCCCACTGACTGTCACGGGGTCAGTTTCTAGGAATTGCCATCTGCACCTTTGTGTGTAGCCTTGTCCTGTGTCCCACAGGGCAGAATGAGGTAGGGTACTCAGAGCACTTAGCACAAGGTTCCATTTGGAGGAGGTGTGTGTTTGTTGCCCACCCCATGAAATAACAGGGTTCAATTAGGCTACAATCTCATTCTGTTACCCCTCTTAGTTCGGTTTGTTTGAGGTTTGATAGCTCATTAGCAGATTTGTTATACTAGTTAATTGTGTTGAGGTGATGGTGTTCTAATTACAGAAAACCTCACTGCAGCTTTTCCCTTGGGATACTTCCTGTGAAGGAGATGAAGGTGACCATTTTGGTTTTAGAGACAAAGAAGGAGTTACTGTAAGTTTTCACAGACTTTTCATTGTTCCTGGAGTCTCATTTTAGTTGAGAGAGAGAAAAAAAAAGCAGGAACAAGGTCAGAATCCAAGGGGTCCCTAGACTTTGTTACAAAGGTGGTCTTCCCCAGAGGTCACATTTATTCTGGTGCATAACGAGCAGCAAACCTATCCAGAGACACCCTGACCACCTCTCCTGTGCTGGAGTCAGGCAGTGCTTGGGAGCATGGACAGTGTTTGATACAAGGAGAAACAGAACCTCTTTTGCCCAGTTGTGTTAGTTTTCAGGCTCCTTCCAAATCTGGGAACATGTAAAGAGTGGCACTGAGAATGCATTCATTCTGTTTCTGGATTCCTGCCTTTGCAGAACAAAGGTCTCCAACTTACAGGTATCGCATACAGGCACTTCCCCGCGTGAGCAGTGGGACCCTGGAGAAAAACAGTTTTCCCAAAACCCAAGGAAGCTCTGAAGTTTCCCGTTCGCGTGCAGGAGGAGGTTTGTGCATCCCAAGTAAGCGAAGGAATCGCTGCCCGTGCCTGACGAGGCCGCCGGAGGGCGGCAGAGACCGCGCAGGGCTCCACCAGCTCCGGTGTCACCGCGCGGAGCCCCGGAGCCGGGATGGTGCAGCGCAAGCCTTCCCGGGGTGATAGCTGAGGTAGCCGCCTGCTCCTAGCCCGGAGCAGGGGGGGCTTCCCCTGCAGTTTGTTGTAGTTCTTCCTCCTGGCTGTCCGACACAGCCCCAGTTTCCTCTCTGCTGTTTTTGGTTGCACCACTTTATTCCACCGTTTTTCCAGGAGATAAATACAAGTGGCTTCATGTTATTGATAGCAGTTGAGTGTCAGAGCTGGTTTGCCCCCAGCCTTTGTGCCATAGTCACAGCATGTGTGACTAATGAATTCTACCACCGCTCTGGTAAAAAGTGCTGGATTTTCTTATTCTGAGTTACATTGATCCTAGCTAGGAATAGCAGTCTAATGGGAAAGAGTCTCTGTTGCCTATTTAAATAAAAGTTCGTGTCGTTTGGGACCTTCTATGAGTGTGTCATTGCACTCATACGAGAGTGAGGAAGGAGAATTTTGAACTGGGATTCCCTTATTTTCTTAGGGAAAGAGAAGCATCTCCACTGGGCTGTACAGGTTTTGGTGGGTTCTGCTGGCTTTTGGAAGTGGTTGTCTCTGAGGCGGAGACTTCCACTTTAGTGTGCATTGGGGATGTGTCCTTGGTGAAGTGATTTGAGGGTGCAGGCTTTGGAATGAGTATTTGTAGTATTTTTCTAAATGTTAGTGGAGCAGAACAGAAGTGTCAGGACCAATAAATGGCAGAGCTTTAGGACATTGCCTGATCTCTTTTTTGTAGGATGGAAGATTATGATGATCTCATGCAAATCTGGACGCCTCAAAGTGAAACTCTGAAGGAAACATATGGTGAATATCGCCTTGTTGATCTCATAGAACGTGAAGGTGAAGAAAGTCAGGCAGCTGTTTGTGAGGTCAGTCTGTCATGAGCTCTGTTTTTTTGTCTGATAGTAGCATTAGTGATGTCCTGTGTGATAGCTCCCTCTAGCCCGGCGAATAAAATCAGCAGCTCACCTGTGGAAGGTAGAATTCATAGTCTGTACCCACACAGTGCCCTTCACAATGTAGTTTGTGTCTGTTTTCAGGAGTGATGTTGCCAGTTCAGAAATGAAACAGCAGTTCTTGTGCAGATTATTTTCAAGTAATTTGGACAGACCATCTTGAAGAAACCACGTTGTCATTTTAGACGTTTGCATTATAGGTGGCCTGTTTTCATTCTCAGTGAAAGCTAATATTGCATATGAAAATGAGTAGCCAGTAATAGTTTCACAGTTTTAAAGTGCTGTAAATATTTTTTCTTTCTCTTGGCTCAAACAGATTTTTTCTGAAAGGAAGACAAACCCAGGAATTAATTTAAATAAGAAGGAGGTGGTAACAGTTATCCTGCTGAAAATTCCTGTTAAGATTTTCATATGTTAGTAATTGTGCATGGTAGTCCAAGCTGATAGGCAATATAACCTCCTTAATTCCTGAAATCTGCTTTTTGTGGCAAATGGTTTTATAAAATTGCAACATGTAATCACGACCATTGGGAGCCAAATGGAAAACAATGCACCATTAGTGTAATGGCACATTGTAAAGGGCCATTGCTATAAATAATACATTTCAGTGGCATGTTCAGAGCTCGATGCGAGACCACCAAAAGGTGTTTCAGGCTCTCTGTTTATGCAAGCTGCCGCCACCATGGTGGATTGGGAAGGCACCTCCACGCAAACCATGATGGATGCCAATTTTCCCTGCGGAGAATGAAGCTGGCAGCCTCTTTTTGCACATATGGTAGATGGATTGGTTAATCAGCCTCTGCTGAGCCTTGGGCCTGAAATTACATAGCAGCCAGGCAACTGCGGCGCTCCGGCTTTGTTGGTTACGCAAACAAGGCAAACAAACAATCACTTGTTGTTTGAGGGCAGAAAAATTAAACGTCACACTTTTTAAAGTCTTTATTGAAGTGCTGATGGCCTGATAAAACAGCTGTACAAATGCAGCCTTTGAGTTTTCATTAGGTTTTTAAAGGCCTTCATTATGTGTATTAAGGAGGAAAGAAAATGTGTTTTGATGATGTGTTTCGCCAGAAAGTTGCATACAGTAATAAAAATTAAAGAGCTTCCTTCTTTTACACTTGTCTTAAGTTAAAGCCAGAAACTCTCCAGCATGTCAGTTCTCCCTGGTCCCAGTGTGTGTCTTGCTGAGCAGTGCAGCTTGCTGGGAACTTCAGCAGCAGTCAGGCATCTAGAGTACCATGGGTGCTGGCATTGCAGGGATCCCATTACTTTCACATTTGCCAGGGCATTTGGTTTTTGAGACCAGCTCTTGGATTTTTTTTTCAGAGTACAAAAGTATTTGGGGCATATAAGTGCTGCAAATAGTCCATACTGCAACTGAGTACTTAGGTACTCTGCATATGATACATAATTGATTTCTTGAGTTAATAATTTTGGGGGAGAATAAAATTCACTTTTCAGTTTGAACCCAATTTTAGTTCCAAATCAGTGTCCAGTAATGAGTCAACCATTACAGCTAACTGAATCCAGGCTCTACTTCAGCTGCACTGTAACTTTAAACAAAATTATATGGTTTTGGAAGTATGTTTGTTTTTTTTATTTGCCATAACAAATGTTTACTGAAACATCAGCTTATTATTAGGCCCATATATATAAACTTAATACTCTTTCAAGTCATAGCTTAAAAAATAATTAGAACATCTACTAATGTACAGGTCCTAATATATATGTTACAAGAAAAAAATTAAAAAGGATCTTTAACTTTTGCTGAAATAGTTCCTTTATACTTTTCTATTATGCACAGTCAGAGATGGAACATAAAAGTTGACATTTCAGAAATTTTTTCTTTAATTATTTTTGTCTTGACCTAGAATGACAAGTTTGTATGACATGGCTTTTATCTTCCAGGTTGGTGGCACTGCAGTAGGATTCATGAGCTTATGTTCTCAAGTGAATATTTCCTTGTTTCAAGAGTGCTTTGACTTAGGGCCTTTCCATGGGCTCTGTAAACCACGTCCTGAGGATATTCTCAAAGTGCCACAGAAGCCAAATGTTCAAGGAGGTATGTATTCTAAAGTGCTAAATAGATTCAAGGTGTGTTTGTGTCTAGCTTCAGAGTAGGTTCTGCAGGAGGTTGGAAAAGGGTCTAGATTTACTAACAAAAAACCACAAATTAACTTACCTGGTTTTGAAGCAGGTTGCCTGGTGTTTTTTAGTTGAGGAGGGGAATTTTGATAGCCCTGGTCTCTGACTCAGAAGTAACTGTTGTTTGTGGGGAGCTGGCCTGTACCAGCTGTGGGATAAATGTAGGCTTCAAGTTTCAGAAAGCTGTAGCACGGGGTGTATTGTCTATCAGATAAAGTTGTGCTCTTAAATAAGGATGTGATTGTACAATCTGCTGGTGAGGTGATGTCTGTCAGTAGCTGAGCAGCTGGTTAACTGGACCTGTGTTAACTGGTTACGTTTCCTGTTGACTCATAACATCTTTTTTCCTTGTGGTTCAGCCTGTGCTCTCTTTGCTTATTGTTTGCAGTCTCCTGGGTTACAAGATTTTGGGAGATCAGGGAGTGTGTCTTTATTCCACTTTTATATTGGGCACGATACAGCAACACATCTACAAGCCACCTTCCTGCAAGTGATAAAAGCCAGTAGCAGAAATATGGCACCTGTTTGTGGAACAGAAGTGTCATGTAAATGATTTACAGTTGTTGTCTTTATTTTTCAGTGTCAAAGGGCTTTTTGTGCAGAAGGGCAGCATTTTGCTATCTACTAATTATCAGTAATGGAATAAAACCGCTCCACCATTAAGTTGTTATGTATCTGCTTTTCCGAACACAAAGCAGCAGGCAAAAAAGGCAACCAGGGAGATGCAGGGCTGTCACCAGCTGGTACCTCGAGGCTGGCAGTCACAGAACAGAAAAGGGGGAGAAACAGGTCTTGTAGCTGCTTCTGTGGACTTCCCCTCCCCTGCAAGGAAGCATCTCGCACGTAGGAGATGGAGGAAGCTGCCTGTCTCCTGTTTGATCCTGTGCATCTGCAGCTCCAGGAGTATTAATTAGTTCAGAAGAGGTGACAGACATGGGTAGGAGGAGGAATGAGACTGAGGAGGAGAGAGATCACTCAGGAGCTGGAGCCCAGTCCTGGGCTGTCTGCTCTGAGTGACCCTGGGCAGGGTGACCTCCACGACTCCCTCCCAGCCTTACCCATCCCAGGGCTGTTCCTGGTTCTGGTGTCCTCTTTCCTTATCCAGGAACTGCAGGCTGTAGGCCTGTGTTTTGTGGCAAATTCTGTGCTGCTGAGCTTTTCAGTTACTGGTTTTAACAATACAGCAGTCACATGTGTTTTATCATTTAGGAAATCTGTGCGACTTGTTCTAAATGTTGAAACTTAGCATGAGCAGCTGTTCTGTTCAGTTTTGTGACAATCTGGCATCTGAGTACTTTTCAGAAATTTTTTAAGCAGTATGGTTAACAGTCCTGTGAATTTATCTCTCTTCTTTTTACTCTTCATTTAAAATCTACATTAGTTTTGATGGTAGTTGCAGTCCTATGGGTTGCCTTCAGGTAAGACTTCTTAAAGTAGTAGTATCCCTTTATTTGGAATGACAAGGGGAGCTCTGGGGAAAAATCGTTATTTATAGACTTTCAGGTAGCTTGAGTGCAAATCATCAATGATCTCAGACACATGAGGAGAAGCTTGAGTATCATAAGCTGAGAGTCTGACTTAGGTGCTATTCCTAGAGAGAGCCACTAGAAACCTAATAGCAAAATTGTTGAGTCACTGCTCAGGAACATTAATTCTGTTATCACTGAATAGTAATTAAAATTATTGTAGTTTTGCCCATTTTAGAATAGAAGTCAATAATTATAACACTAAGACACGTTGTTTGTCTTGAAACCAACCATAAGTTGTTGTTTATACCTGCCCAGCATAGCAAAAAAGGAGAAATAAAACTAAAGGCTGTGGCAGTTAAATTTTGGAGAAAGATAGGAAACAAATCATATATATACTAATACTACTTGAATTTCTGATACTGGTTCAATAAGACAGTAGCTTGTCAGAAGTCACAGAAGTCTTAGAAGGTTTGAGAATATGTGCTTTATAGGATGGCTATTTGATAACCAAATTTTGGGTCTGCTGCTTGCTATACATTTGATTTATGGCTATAAACTAAAATTCCACATTTTTCCAGCAGTTTAAATGAAAAAAATGAAAAGCAGTTTCCTTATCAATGATTTGGATTTCATTATTACATGAGATGTGACTTTAAATTAATTTCAGTCTTCATGCATGAAAACTTTCTGGATAAGTGGTAATGTTTCTTTTCTATTTTTTTTTTTCATTGGGAAAGGGAAGAAAAACCCCAACTGTTTTAATAAACATGTAATTTGGAAAGAGAATTACCTTGTTTGGAGTCGGTTGGGTTTTTCTGTAAACGTAGAGCCCATGGAAGAGTTGTATCCAAGTATCCAGTGTTGAGCTTTTCTAACATAAGGGCCAGCTTGTATCCTTCAAATCTGTTATGGTGTTAGTCCCATATAGGTTGCATTTGTGGCTATTGCAAGGCCATGCCTGTTGCATGAAGGCTGTTTTAGTGACTTGTATTGAAAACTTGCTCTGGATGGTGCCCTGCTGTGAGGGCAGTGCAGGTTCAGTGACCCAACATCAACAGAGTATCTGGACTTGGCTTTATTTAATCTGAAGCTGGAAATTTTAAAATGCAAGCTGCATTCCTTTGTAATTTTATGTTCCTGCATATAAAAAGGATATTTTTTCAAGCTCTTTAGCTTTTAAGTAGAGACCACAGGTTGATATTTTTTTTCCTTTCAAAATCTAATGCTGAATAATAATGAAAGAGTATACAACAGTCTGTACTGATATGCCACTTAGGTTTCAGGGTAATTACAGTAATTTGGTTGTTACTCTATATGGTGTCATGAATTAGTTGCTAGAAAACATGATGCAGTGGGAATGATTCAAGGGCTTTTCATCAGGCCTCATGGTGAACTGGCTTCTTGATCCTGCTGACTGTACCTCAGCTAACAACCCAGCAATCATGGAATTATTTTAATTTTCTTTGTTTGTGGTCCTTACTTGATTTAGTGACAATATTGCAGTTCTTCCCAGTCACTCGTGTACAGCATGTCTGTAAACAGTGATGCAGCCACGTCTGACAGGAGTGGATGGTGGAGCCATTAATGATTTGCATTTTAGTCTAAAGTCAGAAACAACATATCAATATTTACATGACAACAAGAGACTTGTATTAATTAACTTCTAACACCTGCAAGGCTGTTGGTAATGAGAAATGGAGCTGGTTAATCAAGATGACATTTGATCATTTCTGTGAAGGCTCACATCTGTGATACCCCCAGAGAACCCATGACTCCTACCCCCTGCATTTCTCCTTGCCCTGCATGTTGCATCTGCACTCATTTATTCACAGAGAAACAGATTTTGAGATAAGATTTTTTTCCTAACTACTTCTGGCTAAATTATTTTAAACCTTTGAGGTGTTTTAAAAAAAGTGCTCATAACTATGTGAAGAAATGCTTCTGTCTGTGAATGTAGCTTATGTGGGTGTCCCAAGGCAAAGTTCAGAGTGAGAAGGGATGAGTTCAGTTGTGTTTTGGAGCTTATTTATTATTCTTCTTGGAGCTCAGAAACTTTCACTTCCTTATGTTACTGTGTCTTCCAAATGCAAGGGTATCCTTGCTTGATGTGTTTTCTACAGCAGCAACACCTACACCTCAGGAGTTTATTGTGTAAAATTTATAATGGAATTTAATTCCCTTTTTCTTGTCCCTTATCGCACCACTTAAGAGTTCTGGTTTGAGTAGGATTTAACCTGAACTTTAGTTCTTTTAGCAGAACTGATCTGAGAATGAAGAGCCCTTGCTTGTCTTTGTCATCACCAGAAAGCAAGTTAGCAACACACATGGGGTTTTAGGTATCAGTCAATACACTGACTCTTGTTTTTGAGTTCAGATAGGGTAAAAATTCGACGTACGATACACACGTTAGGAATTGCTCCCAAACTGTCTTATGTCTTTTTTTACAACCAATTTCCTGGAATTTTTTTTTCTTTGAAATCAAATAGTCCAGTGAAGCTCTAGCCAAGTAACTACAGGAGGGTCTGTTTTAACTGTGGTTGTTAAAATGAAACTTTTGATAGAGGTAGCCTGGCCCACTCCAGCTAATGCTGTAGTTCTGAGGGTTAAGCTCACATTATTAAACCTTATGCACTTTTTCTTTACTCACGTAAAGATGAAAGCGACCAAACAAGTGAAAAGCCAGAGCCTGTTTCATCTCAAAACTTGGAACATGATCCTGGTGCAGATGCTGCTGTGCAGGTAATGCTGCTTTACCCAGCAGTGCTGATCCCTCTCAGAGGTGATGTGGAGCAAGGCTGGCAGAGATGAGGACAAGCAAATACTGCTGAGTTCCTCTCCTGCCCCATCCTCTGCTCTGGCTCACATGTGCCTCTGCTGTGGGGCACGGGTCAGAAGCTGCTCTGGCTGGGGTCTGGAGAGGGTCAGAGTTACTGGTCAAGGGTGAGTTTGCCCATCCAGTTCTCCATAAGCAGCCATTGGGGTGGGAAGAAAGGGTCACTGACAGGAGAGAAAGGATGGGGATCTAAATAATGGAAACACTGTGAAATGTTGTAAGTGATCCCTTGTCTGTTATTGTTGCAGAAAGACAGAGCTGTGACTGTTTCCCAGACTGAACTGCCTGCAGATGATGTCAGCAACACAGGCTCTGAAGGCTCAGCAGCATCTCTCCTGGAGACTGATGAGGAAGGGGATTTACATCCTGTGTGCAGCGGAGATTCAAATGCTTTCCGTATCCGTCTGCTTTGTATCGATGAGAAGTATGAGACTAGGTGAGTACAGAGGAATAGTCACTGTTTTCCCATTAATAACCATTTTCAAGGTTACATTTTTAGGACAAACCAAAAAGTGACAGCAGCTTACCACAGTTTGGTGGGATTTTTTCTGACTTCTCTCTTGTCTGCTTCTTTTACCTTCAGTACTAACTTTTCAACTTCTACCTACGACTTCCTATCCCTGATAGGTCTCTGGGGACAAAAAGTGGAAAAAAGTGAGTTGAGGTTGTGGAAAAAGGCTGCTTCTTCACTCTAAACAGATACTAATTCTGAAACTGGCTAGCTGCAAGAGGAGCTATATGTTACAGCAGTGGTTGTCTCACTGCATGGGACAATAAAGCTGTTCTTAGCTCTGCAGGTAAATGATCCCATTCTAAACACTGTCTCCAACCACTGAGAAGTTATTCTATTTTCTAGAATCCTCTACAGTTGGGGGAGAGAAAGGGTTTTTCTCTTAACATGATTGCTGCTGGTGACCTTGGACTCTTAGATCCTGGTGGATTAGGATAGGGCTATAAATAGGGTTTAGACTCTTTTTTTCCCAAAACTTCTCTGCACACTTGAAGAGCAAACCTATATTCAACCACATTGGCAGAAACTTCTCCAGGAACTTTGTCCCTTTTTGATTTGATGGTAGAAAGGAAGGTGCAGAATAGATGAAGCAGCTGAGCACATGTGGGAATTTCCATGCTTTCAAATCCATGTCATGTCTGCAGATACCAGGCATAAGGAGTAAGGACTTAATAGGTGAGTTGAACATCTGTAGTACTGTTCGAAAAAACATCTATCTACTTGTAGTAGTAGTAGTCATTGGTGAGTAACAACTTCTGAACTTCTCTGGCTTAAAGCAAGTTTAAGAGTAAATTTCATTGAGAAGAAAAATTGGAATTCCTTGAAAACTGATTCTCTTTCTTAAGCGGTTTTTTGATTGAGGGCACCTACCCAAGGGAATTGAACACTGAATCCGCTGCAAATGCAAATATCTAAAGTTACCAAAGCAAAGCAAACACATAGCCTTTTGGGTACATATTTCCCAAGTGATATACCCAGTACTATAGCTCAAGTTTGTTAGGAACTAGTTTAGTTAGTGAAATGCAGTGCTAGAAGTCTGTGTTGTGTTTAGAAACATTAATCAACTAATGTATGATAGCAAGTGCACTGCAGAGAGACTGTTCCAGAACAATTAATTGAGGGACAATCTAGTGTAAAAATTCAAGCAAGAGAATTATTGCAGAATAAGATAGCTTTATTTTAAAATATTAGTGAGGTGAGGGACTTGCTCTGGAATGACTCCATTGCACTGAAACAGCAATTCAGAGCTGTGATGAAGACCTGTGTCAGGAAATAATCTCGCTGTAGACTTCTTGAGTTCTCTGCTCATGGGATCCTGCTCGGGATAAGGATCTGTCCCTTTTTTGCTCCCTTCTGCTGCTCTGTGTGTTGCATCTACCATTGCTGTTTCTGTTCAACACATTTCTCACTGCATTTATCATTCAATGCTGTGATCTCAGTCTTTTTTACCTGGAGACATCTGCGGAGCAGTGTGGATTTCAAGATGGGTATCTGGAGAAGATAGTATTCCTGTCTGAAGACTTTTCCTAGGGATTACCTCGTGTAGAGCTGAGGTATCTGTAGATCTTGGTGTTTTACAACGTTTTGCTTCTCTGCTTTTCTGGCTTGCATTTGCTTGATCACCTGCTTGTATAAGAAATATTGGCAAAGAGAATATATGTAAAGGAGGGCAGAGGTGATGCTGACTTCAGTCTGGAATCTTGTCCTGAGTGAGTTCCTGCTGGCCTTGCACAGCATGGACCCAGAAATAGCAGTTTGATTGAAGTGTAGGTGTGATTGCATCTTAGCCCTGAGGGAAGTTTGCTCCTTGGGAATTGTTACCTAGTAAAGCTGCTAAGTGTTTCCATCTCCTAAATCCAGAGCTGTTATGTGGCTTGTTAGTACATTGAGAGTGAAATGTGAAGGAACTGAACTGCTGGTTTATCTGCTGATATTTGATACTTTTCTAAGCCCCCTGAAAAAACTCTCACCTCAATTCTTGTGGTCCTTGCTGCCAACAAGGTACTGGATACCAAAGAGAAAATAATGTTGTAATGGCATTTTCCTTTCCTCTGATTAGCTATTCTGTTAAGTACTCTTAATTGTGTATTATATAGGTGAATATATAATACATATCCTGATCTGTACTTGCAGCTTTGTTCTAAGTTTACATTCAAGCATAGATATTGCAATTAGAAATTATTTCTCTTCTAAGTAATATTACTAAAGAGGTAATTAAAGGGAGCTTAATTACAGTTCTGAAAGGAGGGGGTTTATCAGTATTTATAGGCAACCTATATCTGTATTGAATTTCTTCAAAATTGTGTGGTGGAGAAGTATTTTTTGAAGCTTCAGCATATCTCTCTCTGATGGGTTTTGAGCTTTTTGGTATCCTTACATGTGGAAGAAACAGCAGGGCTTTGGTGAGATTTCTCAAGTCTTTTTAAACTGAAATGTCACAATTTGCTGTCACCATGGAAAAGAGACTGGGATAGCTCTAAGTCAGTGGGTAAGAAGTGGAAGGAAGTGTTGAAAAACAATTCAAAGTATTGATGTTCCTGTTAGTCTGTCAAAGCCCATCAGGCAGGTTTTCCTGAGTGGAAAGTCACAGAGCTCTTGGTGCTGGCTGAAAATACTGTGTAACATCCCAACAACTGTTTGTAACCTGAATTATTATTTGCTATATATACTAATGCTGTGACACTCCAGGAATGGCTTCTGAAGAGGTTGAAGTCAACAACATGAGCCAATGTTTTGTTTTCCCCTCCCTGCCCTTTTACTGAAGAGCTTTTTTTATTATGTCAGACATTCTGGTTATTCTTGTTAATAATGATGCTTTAAGCATTAGAAATCAGAAATTGCTGTGCATCATGCAACATCAGCAGTTGATTATTGATGCTCTATTAGGATTCTCTGATCAGCTCTGAATAAATGTTCCTGCACTTCCAGGGATGTAAATATCACAATGTATCAGATAAGTCTGATATGTGCTTTATTTACCAATATTTGCTCTTGGTTGCAGGTCGCTGGATTTTTTGCATTATGCTTTCAGTGTTTTCCCGGTGAGTATAATGAAACTTGGAATGTTTGTATGTGGTGGGACAGCAGTGCAGCTGGCAGCCAGGAAATTTGGGTCTGCTGCTGCAGCAAGTCTGTGCCCCACACGAGTGTTCTGGGCCTGGTTACCCTGGGCTGAGCTACCCCTCTCCTTAGGTGCTTCTAGACTTCATGGAATGCATGCCTAAGTCCTCCTGTCCACAGAATCCTGGAATGGTTTGGGTTGGAAAGGAACTTAAAGATCAACCAGTTCCACTCCTGCCATGGGCAGGAGCCCTTTCACTATCCCAGGTTGCTCCAAGTCCTGTCCAACCTGGCCTTGGACACTTCCAGTGTGGAGCAGCAGCCACAGCTTCTCTGGGAAACCTCTGTGCCAGGGCCTCACCATCCTCACAGAGAACAACTTTTTCTTTCCATCTGATCTAAACCTACTCTCTGCCAGCGTGAAGCCATTTCCTTGGCATTACAGGCTCATATAAATAGTCTCACTAGTTTATGCTCCATAGGAACTTCTCTGAGATGCACATTTAAAAAAGAAATGCTTCAAACTCCTTTAAAATCATGTATAGATCCAGACTGTACCTAAATTAAAAATAACATCAGGAAAAAATTAAAGTACATGGAGTTAAAGCCTATAAAACAGTGGTATTAAGGAGATTCATAGTATTTTTCTACAGGCTGGACTGTGGCACTGTGGATTCACAGTGCAGTAGCTATTTCCCATTAATGCCCTGTGTGATCACTCTATCTGAGGTAACAAAGTCCACTTTCTGAGACATTCTTAATGCACACCAGTATTGTAAAGTCACATTACAAATAGTTGCATGGTAGTGTCCCTTAGAGACAGGCCCTAGTTGCCAGACACACAGACCTGGCTTTAAGGACCAGCACATTCAAAATACTGCTTACCACCAAAGAAAGTTCCTGGAGAGAGTGAACCCAGAAAGTATTTAAAATTTATGTCATTTATCCATCCAGCAATGTCAGTCTTTGAAATAAAATGTCATAATGGAATTACCAGATGTAGTAAAGAAGGTTCATAATGTAGTTTGCTTAAAGTGAAGCCATTTCTGAGCTGTCAGTTCCTTGGTGCTGCCCAGGCAGAGCATTGCTTGGGGGTGTGCAATGTTCAGGGCTGTCTATCCCTTCAGAGGGCTTTGGGTAAACCTTAGAGATCTATGAGAGCCTTTATTGCCTGCCAGTCTCTTTCAGGACAGAGACTTGTGTGTCATCCTGGTGCCACATCACGTCCCGGAGTTCCCCCTGATCCGGAGTTTTGTTCGGGCTGTCCCTTCCTGCATTTCCACACTGGGTCGGGAGCTGTACGTGTTCCACCGAGCAGGATTGCTCACGTGAGTCGTGCCTCAGGACAGTGCTGCTGTACTCTGGGCTGCTGTGGGATACACCTGCCAGCATTTGTGTGGAGTGTCCTCTCAGTAAAACTCAAGTGCAGTGGGAGGATTTGTATGTGCAGTGCTAAGGTAGGGAAGATTGGACATTGGTACAGACAAGCAGCTTCAAGTTCCCCGGTGTGGGCCGAGGCCAGAAGAGAAACATGGTGCTGTGTTTGGCCTTGGGGATGTGGGTCAGGTTGTGTGACAATGGCACCTGATAGCCTGGGGTAGATTTAATTCTTGGAAATATGCTGTAGCTTTTGTAAGAGAACTGTAGTTATGTTTTTCTGGGATATACAGATCACAGCAGTAACCTCATTGTTGAGTATCTATTATATATAATTCCTCTTTTATTTTTGGTGTTGAATCATTTATTTCATGCCTTCAGTTTCTGCGATGCTCTGAACACTTCTGTAGGCTTAGATACCAGTGAACTGAGACATCAAACCATTCTTACTTGGCTTCTGTTACGTGGAATGAGTTTTCCAAAGCTTTGTTTGTATATCAAGCCTATTCTGGCCGAAACATCGAGCTTAAATTGTGGCATAGTTACAGCTTTTCTTTTTTTTGTTTTTGGTCTTAATTTTGCTAAAGACTGTGTGGTTTTAGCAAAATACTTTTAAGTTTAATTGCATGCTTAATCACCTTTGATGGTACACATATAGTTCATGCAGGAACTGGCCAGCTACTCCTGGACCTATGCAGAAGTTTTTTACCCTGGGATGAAATTATGCTTCTGGGTCCCGAGTAAGAATCCAGCTGGCTGGAGAGAGAGCCACTGGAGTAATTCCTGGTAATCTTAGGCGCAGCTGCTCTGTAATCCACCAGTAGGGTTGGGAGTCATATGTCCTCTTGTGATTTTGGGCAAAATTCAAGTTGTTATCAAGGCTTTTTAAAAAAAGTTACCATTCTAATTACTTTGTGCATATTCCAAATGACACCAATCGTTCCATGAAAACCAAATAGGGTTGTCAGTAGCATTTTCCAAATCCCCCTGCAGCTTTGCAGGAAAGTATGGAAAAATAGCTGCTCATTGAGGTTCAGGATCAGAAAAGCTTTGGGAGAAGCCAGAGTAAGCTTTTGGAAAATTTCTGCAGAACAAAACTCACAGGGTGCAACAGCAGATACTCTCTTGGAAACAACCAAAATCTGTGAAAGTGAAAGATCAATACATTGTACTTGCACCTATGGCTTTCAAAAGCATGCGAGTGAAAAGCCACAGAAAATGAACTAAAAGAAAAACATGGTTCGAAGATGGGAATATGAAGACGTGAAAGGGCAAAGTCAGAAGAGGCACAGGCGCAAAATGAGCTCCTGATTAGTACAGGTCATGAAAGGAATAAGAAAAAGTGTTAAGTACACAAAAAGCAAGAGTGCAGCAAATGGAAGTGTGAGTCTGCTACTTAACAGTGAAGGAGGAAAAAATAACAGATGACAAGGCATAGGCTGAGGTGCTTAATGGATACTTTCCCTCAATTTTCACTAAAAAGCATAATAATAATAATAGTGTCCTTGTCTCTGAGCAGTCAAACGACTTGAGTATCTAGAATGAGTTAATTCATTGCTGGGAGAGAAATGAGTACAGACCTTGGGTAGTCCTTCCTCCTATTCCATACTCACAGTGGAGCTGGTGGATCTGCTTATTAAAAAAAGAAGCAGTTTCAACTTTTTGCATATTCTGTTTTTGTCTTGTTCAAGATGCAGTTCCCTGTAGGCATAGCTGCCTTTTCTAGGGCATGGATGGGGGCAAAGCTGGAGGGCTGGGCTGGGGAACAGTGAGAGGACAGCACACTGGGGCTGCAGAGTGAACCACAGTGCTGGGCCTGTTAGGCATCGTCCTCAGCACTTGTGGGGTCTTGCAATTTACAGTGAGAATGTGTGAAAAGCTGTGGAAACTCAGCTGGTGCTTGCTTAGAAGTTCAGGATTAGTTTGTAATTTAGTAACCAAATATATGCTTTTGAATATTCAAAATGGTCATTGGATTGAGCAGTGAAATTTCTCATAACATAGCAGAATCTTGGTGGATTTAGGGTTTTTTAGCTACCAGTACTATTCATTAAACCCATATTCCACAAGATCCCTCTCAATGTGACTGAGGCTGAAGAATAGTACATCCTCTTTTAAACTGAAAGTGAAAAGAACAGGAATAAACAAATTATACTATGTGAGTTGCAAGTTTTTATCTGTGGGTGAAAGAACTTATTTCTTGGAAATGAAGCTGTAGTTCAGCTGCTTGAACAGCACTCCACAAGTGTTTGTTACATGAGCTGTGTGTAACCAGAAAGGGGTTGCTGCCTTTGACAGACAACAGGAGAGCTCCTCAGCTGTTGTAGACTGTCACTGGGAAGTGAATTTTCATCCTAATTAGTAGGTGGGAAGATGTTTGCTAACAGTCTGTAAATGAGCTAAGTGCCAGGGCACTCCTGTCTGTAGGTAGGATGTTCCATGTGTTGCACGAGCATTTTGATACCATGTCACTGCTGTGTGGTTACTAATTGGCACTCCACGCTTAGCAGAGGCATTGCAGTCATGTTTCTCCTCATGTGTTACTGTTTGAAGCACCAAGGCCTAACACAAAAATTAGTAATTTGTGCTTGGAGAAGTTGATGTTCCTGCCTTACTTTGTACAGTTTCCAGGGATGACAGTTGGCTCTGTTTTATTTTTCTCTCTCCTTTTTTTTCCCTTGTCTTTCTGTTTTTACTTTGCTCTTTTCCCTTGTGTCACTGTGCAGCTACAGATTCCACATTCATTTTATGGTTCTTTGCCTCTCTTTATTGCTGACTTTTACTCACTTGAAGACAGGTGATACTTGTGGTTATAGATTGGGCTGTAGGTACACAAAAACTGAGTGTTTAATAGCAGATAAAGCAGGATCCTGGAGCTGTCTCATGTAGATGCTCTGACCTTTCTATTACCATGCAGTAAGTTAATACCTGCCTTTGGAACAAGAGTAATGTAGCAATCAGTTACAACTTCTGAAAGATGTGGTTGATGCTCATGGAGAGTGTATTGTCTTAAGCCTGGCAGTTGTTTTTATTTTGTCACAGAGTCAACTTTAATTCCTTTTTTTTTGTCCTTTTTTAGGTCATTTAATGTAAGAAAAGCAACAACCAATGACCTACAGGGTGTCAAAATGCTCGTCGAAACTCTTAGCTTGAGTGAAAGGATGTGGAATGACTCAAAGATATTCACTGAGGCTCGCATGGATCCAGTGAGTATTTGTTGTAAATATATGTACAATTCTGTCCTAAGATCAGGACTTAACCCAGGACTGAAGTAGTGGCTGAGCTTGTAGCAACTGTCTCTAAACTGAAACTTCAGTGAGGAAAGGTCTGTGTGGTCCAGAGTCCAGCCACACATACCTAGCTCAAACAGGGCCCTTGTGAGAAGCAGACTGGTTAAACTGGAATGGTGCCTGGGAGCTGCACTGGCAGGAAAGTGTTTTAACTGGGACTCTGTGCTGAAATACATTAAATAGCATTAAAAATAGATTTCTACTGAAATTGGAAATGTGCATCTGTTGCTTTTGCCTTGCAGGACGGGATGCCAGTACAGGCTTTTGTAGCAGAAGTTTTGGATCAAATCGTTGGTGTATCTGTCATTAGGGATGAAATGGTAAATTCACTTCGTGTTCCATGGACCTCTGTGGTGCTTGGTCCTCACACTAAAGGCTGAGTTTTGTGCTTGGCATTATACATGTGCCTAACAAAGTGTCTGTAGAAATGCTGCTTCTCAAAGCTCCCTTTCTCTCTTGTGTCTGTACACTGTGTTATTTCTCTTCTCATAAGTAATGATTGACACAGATGAAAAAATTTATCCTGTTATTTTCAAGAAGCTACTGGTACATTCTGAAAGTTTTCCTCCTGCACTTTTTTGGTGCTTTAGCACAAAGCCATTCTGCCTCTAAATACGTGTTTAATCACCATTTCCTTCTACTTTCCAAGTCAATAAGTGGCTTTGCTGCAAGTCCTGCAAAGAGCAGTAATTGGTCCTCCTAGATTTGCTTTCATAACTTTTTTCTCCAACAGTAGGTTTAGGTGATCGTGAATTGTGTACTTTAAAACAAAGAAAAACATGCTCTCTGGTGGAGTGAAAAAAGACATTGCACATTACTATTGAAAAGTAAACATTCTTCAAGTCTTACTTTTGTGTCATTCTGCTAGGACTGAAAAGGTGGATTTTAGCTTGTTCAGCAGCTCTAATGCTTAGTTTTTACAATAGAACAGTCACTGTTTTCAAAAGTAATTCTCTTGATTATATTAAGAGCTAAGAGGATAGATTGAGTGAATAAATGTGAAAAAATATCAGCTTATCACTTCAACAGGGAAGACTTGTTGGAGGGCATTTCTTACACAGCTCTGCTCTATAGAATTGCCTTTTTCAGCTGGAGTTTGATGAGAGGACAGCCCTGAGCTTCCTCTGCCCTTAACTCAGAAAAACAGGTGAGGGGGTTTTTTCCCCTCCATGGATGCCCGTTGACCTGTATCAGACATTGCTGGGAAAGGGTCAGGTGTGCATTCCTTGTAAATAAGGGCAAGCTGCAAGGAGAGGTTTTGATACAATCAAAAGATTTTCAAGAAAAATCTGTTCAGGCAGTGCCCTTTAATTGATAGCAGCTCTCAAAGACACTTCATTTCAGTGTTCAAATGTAGTTCCTTGCTTGATAGAAAGTGACTCATTGGTATTTGCTAAAATCCTGTCAAGGTAGCTGCTGATCACTGCTGACTGAGAAATTCTTAATTTTCCAGGATATCGAGTATATTCGATCACATTACAACATTGAGGACTTCATTCATTTTAATCACTACCAGCAAGAGGAACATGGACATCTTTGCCACTTTGTCTTAAATCCTGCATTTCATCACTATACAAAATACTTTCTAAAGGAGATTCTTCGCTTGGCTCACAAATCTTCACTTTACTATCCTATTTATCCAGAATATGTGGAGGGCAAGGTAAGGAGAAAGTAATTTGTATTTCTTGTAATTAAACATTGCCACCTTTTTTCACTTTATTTTTTCTTTGCATCTGTGAATGACTGCAAACAGAGCTTTCTCGGCAATCTGCTGAAAACTGTACTTTTTCTTTCTGCCTGACATGTTCTGGACCCATAGACACAGCTTTTGCATAGAAGGGCTGGTCCGTGGTGTCCACTGCTGTCTTCAGGAAGTGTCGGGTGGGAGCAGAGAGTGAAAATGTTCTTGGCCTTGGTGCTCTGCCCAGCACAAGGGTAATGTAGCCTGAGTAAATGCAAGGTGATAATCTTAAACGTGTCCAGGTGGCTTATAAAAACTCTTCAGAAGGGATCCAGATGCTCTACACTGTGTTTCATGAAAAGTCAGTGGAACCTAGGCACCTCTTTGGCTTTTAAAGGAGAGTTTGTGTTTCTGCAAGTGTCACAGGAGAGCTATAAGAACGGAACTTCTAATGGAGAAAACCCATTTCTGAGGGGAATGTAATTCAGAAATACTGACATATGTGTTTTGCCATCAGTCTCATGTCAGAAAAGGTAAAATTTTCAAGCCTGTGTAGCTATCTGAAGTTGCTGTCTGGCCCAGCACAATCACCCAGGCTCCTGGCACCATTCGTGGAAACACATGGTGCATCCTGAGGGCAGTTCATCCATCGGTCATACCTGCCTATCTCAGGACAGATGGAATTTTCCCCTGGAGACTCACCTCCAGCTTGGGGTTCTGCATGCCTGGCTGGACTGGGCACTGGGTGTTTAGATGGTGACTGAGATGGGTTCTGTCCTTGGTGACTAGGGTGTTTTTGAAACCACCACTGGCTTTCATGTGTGAACTTTTGTCAGGTTAGACTTGGGTACATTTACAGAAGGATGTGTTTTCCTATGTGCTTTTGTGGAGGTCTAAGTGTTCCCTTGAGGAACCAATGTTCCTGCATAGCATTAGGCTCTCAGATTCTGAAGAGGCACTCACAAAAATGCAGTTTAATGGCACTGGTTGGAAGAGAAGTTAAATCTGACCAGTGATTCCAGTTTTGACTATTTCCAGGCTACCAGGCTACAGAGTTACTCTAAGTTACGTCAGCTTATCTAATACTATTATCGAATAAGTGTTAAGTGTGATATTTTACCTAATTCTGAGCACAGTAACTTCAAGATTTTAATATTTGTGGATGGAATGGCACTTGAGTGTAATTTAGTTTGCATTAATGTTCATTCTGTATTTCCTGTAATTCTCCTCTTTTCTTCCCTTTCATGTTGTAAGTTATGCCAGAGCCAGTCATGCTGTAATAGACAGATACAGCTATTTCTAATGATCCAGGCTGCTCAGATGAGCATTAGGGTTTTGTTCATTTCAAATTTCTGCCAGTTTATTAACATTTATCACTTGGATGAACCAGACATTTCAGTCAGTATAGAATTTCTATATAAATTCATCACTGTTCCTTGCCAAGCGAGCAAAGGTTAGCAGTGAGCAGATAACATAGCTTAATGAGGTCAAATCAAGCTGATTCATGATCACTATGGAGAAAAATATCCTCCTGGGGAAAATACTTGTGCTGAAAAATCCCATAAACCAAACCACTTGTTTATCTGTCATTCCCACAGAGATAGTAATGTAATTACTCTCATAATTATCTTCATTAGTGTCAGGAATTATCTGCAATTCATTCCTCTGCTCTGAGTATGTTTGTTTATTTGCTGATTTTTGTCTCAGATTTGGCCAACAGAGCTAAGAATTGTGTGTTTGCAAAGCCATGCAGCAGACATCTGTGATGCACTGCTCTGACATTCTCTCTGCTGAAATATGGATCTCTGTCTTTCAGTTTCAGCGTCCCTGTGCCCATTCCCTGACATCTGCCCTTCATTACATGGTTCCCGTGCGGCCGAGACGACAGATTGTCTATCCTCTGGAAGAGCTTGGCGTGAACGCTCCATCGGAGCAGGTCTCCAAGGATCAGGTGGGTGACAGCAGCGGCAGCAGGCAGGAGGCACGGTGCCAGCTCGCACAGGGCTTGGCAGATGGGCTGGCATTACCATCCCAGTGCTCATAGGCTGCTCCTTAATTACAGCGGCCACACCGGCCGGCCGATCCCGCTCTGCTGCCGCACAGCCCCGGCTGGGCTGGGGCCACCGGCCCGTCACACACAGCAGCCACTGGAGCAGAGCCCTTCCCTGCTCCATGTTGACACGATGGCAGCATTTTGTCACGGCCTTACTGCCAGACTCCCAGCACCTTCTAAATGCTCTGCCTACTGCTGAGCCCTTCTTCCTGCTAGGTTTATTTAGGTATTGTGCTCTGCAGGCGGAATGAAGACAATGTCGTGCTTTTACTTTTTCTGTAGAAATTGCTTAAGTACCTTTTATTTTTCAGTCCCAAAGTCAGGTTTCTGCCATGCAACAAGATAGCGTTAAAACACCAAATGATGTCACAGGAAAGGAAAGATTGTTTTCATTAGCAAACAGTTTTATTTGCAAAGAGCCAGTGCAGTCTGGAGGTTCTAAATGAAAAGTCTCCTAAAATTTAATTTTTTAAACAACTTACACCTGATTCTCTTATATTTTTAAGTAAACAAAGTTTGACATGAGGGTGATTCCTCAAAAGAATAACTAATAAAGTTGAAATATTAGGAAAAACACAATTAGTGTTGGATTCTCTCATTAGGTAGTCATAATTTCATGGAGAAACATAATTAGGGAGCTTTATGTCTGTCTGCTAACTTCCAGTTGGCTGAGATGGGCTTCAATATAATATTTTTAGTGCTGTCCTTTTCTCAGTTAGTAGTAGGTTTTGGCACCTAAAACTCTTAATTAGGCAGCAGCTGGCAAAGCAAAATCCATAACATGGCTGAGGCTGTTGGTCTGAGTTTGGCTTTGTTCAACAGCCTTCCCTCCACATGCACATCCCTTCCCTTCTCTGCAGAATCATCTGTCTGATGCTTTCCTTTTAAACTGCTTCTTATTCCATCTTTAAAGTGATCACTCTCTTACTAAAAGAGCTCATCTTAGCATTTTTGTTGAAGCTGGAAAATCATAGACTTTCTGTGTTTGAAAGATTAGCAAATCTTTTGTCTGCTCAGATTCTTCCTGAGCTTTTCTGTGTTTCTCTGTAGGTAGAGACATAACTGTTTGAAATCTCAGATTGAAATTTCTATTTAATAGAATGTGAGAATTTTTTGCTAAGAAGTTGTACTTGGGAAAACCCCAGCTCAAGGCTAGCCACTTTCTAAGTATCCATGCATCTGCCTGTGCATGAATTATAGATTTTTGACAGACTGTGCTCTATCAGAATGGACATCTGGGGCTAAGTGCTGGGTGGTAACTTGAGGATAAAGCTAGTCTGCTTCTGCTGCTGGCTTCTCTGAAATACCAAGAACTTGAAACCATATAAAGCTAAATTGACTCTTTTGTCAAGTGAATGAAGCGACCTTTGGCCACCATACGTTGGGAAGCTTTGTAACATAAGGAGCAGCCTGCCACAGGGAACTGAGTGTACTCATAGGAGTAAGGAGATGGTGCTGCTTTTAGACCTTGGGTAGCAGCCAGGCAGAAGGGACTTGCCCTCTCTCTGCTCAGATGCCTTGTAAAGGAAGATTGATCCCCATCAATAATCTTGCACTACCCTGCCAAATCCTGTAGTGAAGTTACAAATAAACTGAGGTGTATTTTATAAATTATTATATGCAAGTTTCAGAAGGCACGGTATTACTTCTGCCTTTGTGTAGTGATTAAAAGGCTTGTCAGACCTACTGTAAACAGTAAGGTGAAATTTGTGAGGCAAAGAACAACTGTTGCACCAAGGAGATAACTGTGATAGCTCTGCAGAATGGAAAGGCTGAGGATTATCACCTTATGAAATACTGTGAGACAAGGTAAAACACATTTTGGTTGTAGAAGATGCTAACGGGCTAAGAAGTGAGGGAAAAAGGACATGGGAGAGCAATGTTGTGAGGGAAGTTTGGAGAGAAGAGAGGGAGAAAGGTGAAAGGCAGACAAGGAGCCTGGAGTAGGAATTAGTGGGAAGGTCTGAGGCCAGCACCTGCAGAGGAGTAAGGAGAAAATGTCTCCTATCATCTTTGTTTTGGTGGTTTTAAATAAGATGTTGCAATCTGGCAAAATGCTGGGATTAGGCAAGCAGGGATTCCAAGCATTTGAGACCACTCCTCATTTCTTTATTCCCGTGTCTCCATCCCAGCTCACCAACCTTGTTTAAAGTGAGAGGGCTTTGCCTTCTCCTGAAAGCAGCTCCTCCAGAGGTGAATCTGTGTCTGCTTTGTTCCTGAGAGCTGGAGGATGGGTTATCACTGTAATTGCTGGCTTAGAGGGCTCTGCAATAGTGGCAAGATTTGTTATGTGAACTACAAGATTAAGATTGTAAATGCAAGTTGATTTCAGAAATGTGAAATTTTCATTGATTGCCTGCCCTAATTGATTGCGTGAATATCTGTTGCTTGTAATGGAGATAATTGTAGTGATATTCTTGCGTTGATACCCACAAGATGCCCCTTGATATCTAGTAATCAACATCTGCCTCTCATCTATTGCTTTTTCAGCTGCTTTCCTCTTGTTCCTACTCTTCTTGAGCTCTTGCTCTCCTTTTTTTAGCTGCAAAGTGTCTTTTTCCCCAGTAACAGCCTGGGGCTGAGCAGCTCCGCTATTCAGTGTCAGGGCGCACAGCCCCTTTTTTGTGTGTGCATCTCTGTGGGCTGTTAGTGGCTCAGTATCTCAGTGAGTGCACAGTGGAGCCCTGGGGCTCTGTCAGTCTATGTCTCCCCAGTAGATTCCAGCCTGCTTGGGGCACGAAGGGAATTCACTCATAAATACAGACCTAGTGCACAGAACTCAACCAGTGGCTTTCGTGCTTCCTTCTTCCAAAGCCAGAAGAGAAAGCAGCAATCTAAACCACAGAAGCTTTGCTCTCAGCTAATTCCCAAGCATTGCCAGTCCAGATGGATCTTGGCTGTGCTGGAGAGGTGGTTTTCCTGCAGGTCTGGATCAGCTGTTACAGACAGATGAGCACAGTGTGGGGTAACTTGTTCATGTTGTCCCTCTGTCAACTCTCTCTGTTCTATGGTGTCTGGAAAAACCACCAAGGGGGAAGTCACACGTCTCCCTCCTTTCTCTGGCAGGGAGCATGAGCTGTATTTCGTGGTATTGAAGGAAGTATAGATCCTTGCTCCTGTGGGCTCTTTGGCAGAGCTAGATGTCAGCTGGAGATATGTACTCTTAAACTCCAGAAATGTACCCTATAAACCCACAGCTGACTGCTACCTATGTGGCTATTTACCTGCAGCTCTCCAGTCATCCTGTTCTCTCCAGGCCCTTGTAGCATTTCCCGTGGTTCAATTCTGTTTCTGGCTTGAGCTAGGCTTTTGGTTTGTGTTGCTTCTTGGCTGATTGCTAAAATTATTGACTCCAGAGGAACAGAGCTTAGGAGCTCTCCCTGCTCCTCCTCTATTTGGCCATCCTTTTCATGAATGTTTTGCCATAGGTTTTAAGGCCGTCACAAGTTTTTTCTCTTTCTCTTAAACCACAACTCTGTGCTGCCTCATCTTTGCCTCAGAAACCCTGTTACTCCCCAAGCAATGGCTCCGTTTCCTGAAGGGCTGTAAATTCTTCCTTATTTCTTTTCATGTGTTGAGATAGCAAATATGTTTTGCTGCTGATTTTGTGTGTCTGCTCCTACCAAACTCTGTCTCCCATTGCACTTGCTGAAGAGATTTGGATAAACTGGATAAGATTGGACTGAGAAGGCACAAAGCAGATGTTAAACTTGCCTGTCTCCCATTGCAGCCCTTTGGAATGGAGGTGTGCTCCTGCCAGGAGCCCTCTGGCTCAGTTGCTGGCTATCTGATTTGCATTCAGTTCTGAAGTGTCCAGATTTTGGCATACCTGTTGAGCAGCAAGTATGGCAGAGGTGGCACATCTTGGCTCAGAATTGCATCAGCCACACATGTGCCACACTGGGGTTCAGGGCACAGACCTGACAGAGCTCTTGCCTGCTCATTAGATCACACACTGTACAGCTGTGATAAAGCCGAAGGGAATCTCTAATTTTTGTATTCTGGATTAGCAATGAGTGCTGAAGCGCCAACTGGCAGAAGATCCAAAGATTCAAACTCTTAATTCCCTCAGCATTAAAACAGATTAGATTATTATTGTGGTTTGCACATCTGTCAGTCACTGCAGTCATGTTATATGAAAAACAGTCCATTACAACAGAATCCTGGATATCTTATAAAGTGCTTCTGGCCTTGATGGTGCATGTCATTATTGGTGGAGTAGAAAACTGTAGATAATGAAATAATTTTTAATTATTTCTTCATAAATAAACAATTTATAAACTTGTTTGCTTTCTCACCATCTGGGAGCATTCTGTTCTCCATCTGCTTCATGTAATTATCAATGTAAGGGAAGAATAGGTGATATAATTAACAAGAATAACTGATCCACAATGAAGAACAAAAATGTCACACATCTGTTGAATTATTTCCTTGTTTTTGCCCTTTTATTATTGTTCATGCTATTGGGTTTATTATATTTTTATTTCATGGCTGCATTCAAGCTGTCAGGTTTTATTGCACAGTTTAGAATTGTTTTTTTCTGCTCTAGCTCGTAAAAAGAAGACAGAACAGTTGCAGAAACCCATATTGAATAAATTTAGTTAGTTTAGTGTGAGGTTCAAATAGAAAATGGAGGCCAAGGCACTGCAAATTCAATAGTTTCCAGTCCAGTGTGGAGGTATTCTTGTGTGTTTGATTCCATGAGGATGCTTATGGTAAAGGCTATGAATAAACGGCCTGAGAGCAGTTTAAAATAGTAATTAAAACAAGAACATGAGAGAAATACATCCTTGCTTTTAGATTAATCTTAGAACTTGTTGCATTGCAGTGTATGTTCACACCTACATACTCAAATGAATTATGAATGTAAGAGCCATCCTGGATGATTCTGTATTCATAATAGCAGTGCCTGGAGTAACCTGGGGAAAAGGAGTCACTACTGTTTTACTCTCTCACTGTCTGCCTTGGAGCAAAGTGTGTTCTGGCTTGGTAGAACACAGAACTGCTATAGTGTTTAGGGGGTTATTCTGTCAGTTTCAGGTCTGTTTATGTGCAGTTCAAGCACTAGAATGTATTGAATATGGCAAAAATATGGAAGGTGTTTGGGGGTTTGTTTTTTTCTTATTGTTAGGCCTCTGCTAAGATAACAAAGAGCAAATATAGCTGAGAGTCATGGGAGGATGGGCAAGAGAATTCTGTGTGTTTTAAATATCAAGGCTCATGTATCAAAGTTAAAACAGCAGAGTTCCTTCGTGTTATAATTTGTGTGTGGACACTGGGATTACAAACAAAGGCTTGGTGTGGATAGTTTTCACTTAACCAAGGGAGTAGTATTAATTTTTAAAGCAGTAACTGTTGCTTAAGATGCTCGTGTGCTTGAGTAATGAATTTTTAATGCTTTTGCAGTATGTACATGGATGAAAATTCATTATTTATTGTTCTTCCCCTTGGCTGGTGAAGGTGATGATTTTATAGCACCAGTAGGCACACAAACAGGCATTCTGAAGTGAAGCTGATAACAAATTTCCTCACTGTAAATGTCATTGGGGTTTGTGCGATGCTGCCATTACATTTTGTTTGGAAGGCTGAGTGTCACACCGTTATGGGAGGCAGCAGATGGCATCATTAACAGGAATGTTTACCACTTATGTGCATGTGTGAAATTAAAAGTAAGATGACCTATCTTTGTTTTGAAAGCATGGTGTCAGTGCTGTACAGGTGTCAATGGTATTTGCAGTAAACTGAAATAGGCACTTCTGATTACAAACAGGTCAGACTTGGCTTAAAGCTTTTTCAAAGCTGTTTGTTAGATTGACTTTAATAATTCTGACTTGAAAGGAGGAAACATATTTTTGCCACAGAAAGATAATGTTCACTATTATAAAATGGAGAACTATGGCTGTTGTCACTAAAGTATGACTCTCTGACCCTACAAATCAGTCTCCCCTCATATCCCTGTACTGTTATTTGTTACCTCACATTCATTATTTTCAGTATGAAATTATAGGATTTTAATTTTTTTTTTAATTTCAAGCTTTTAGCTTTATAACTGTCTTACATTTTTCAATGAGTTCAGTATATTGCAAATTGCTGCCTTTGTTGCCTTGAGTCTGTACTAGGGCACTGTGAGGTGCTTTTGCCTTCTCTGAGCTCTGGCTCCACTCCTGTCGCTGGTGAGTGTGTGTGTGTGGGCAGCTGCCTCTGCAGGCTGGCTCTGTGCTCCCAGAGACCAGTGCAGACTGCCCCTTGGCTGCTGTTCCTGTGCACAGGCCAGGGGTTCCCTTAGGGCTCCTTTCCCCAGGGACTGCCAGGCGTGTTCCTCTCTGAGAATGTGGAGCTTATGGGGTCAGTCCTTGGCCAAAATCCAAGTTTGTATTTGCTATTTGCTTTCCTGGTGCCTTAGGAACACCTTGTGGGGTAGAAGTAAGCCATAGACAGATGACCTGGGAAGCAATAACTGCTATCAGAGGACTAGAGCCAGCCATGTGCTTTACCCCCTTGCCAGCTTGAATGCTTTGATTGAGTTCCTGTGCCTTCCTGTCCTTCCCTTTCTTCCTGGAAAAATGGGGGAGAACTGAGCTCTTTGAAAGTGGCACCATTCCGAGTTCATTTCTGTAGCCTTTGAAGCAGAGCAGCAAGCAATCGTAAGGTCCTTATGTGAGTGTGAACTGCCCGGCTGTCTCTGGGCTGGGGATCCAAATGTCAGTGCTCAAAGGGAAAAAACAGCCTTTTACCATGGTAACAGGTTCTGTGAGGAAATTAAATAGATGTGCCCATGCTCTGCTCTCCTCCACTGCTGGTTGGGAGTTACACAGGAAATTCCTGGTTTCATACAGTCACAGGGACTGGCATACAATTGGTTATAAACATAGGGATGCCTTTTTCCAGAAGCTGAAGATCAGCATTTACCCATATAGGAATAATAATGGTGTAATAATACTGACTTCATTTATAAAGGCCTTGAGGATCTGTGAATGAAAATATTCTGTAAAGGCGAGGTTTTATCTGTCCAAGCCACAGTTTCCAAAGAAGGGTTCTTTGACAAAGACAAAATGATTAAGGCTGGACTCTTCATCACTGTTTCTTTTTCTGTTTTCCTTCTGTTTCTGGTGTTTGCATAAATCTGTGAATGCTTGGAAACAGCTTTTGAAAACATGTTTGCAAAGATTTCTAATGAGGCTTTTTGGAATGTAGCTAGTATTTAGAAAACAATTCCTAATGCAGGCTGAAAAAGCATGCATTTTCCAATCAGTTTTGTTCATATCACTTTGGTAAACATTGATGTTTCTTTTTTTAACTTATGTTTCAAATGGAGCTTGAAATTAAAATAGCTCTGTTTGCTCACCTTCTTGTTTGCCTGCCACTGTTGCTGAGCTCAGCACTACTCTAGTAACAGGTTTGTTAATTGTTTTCACTCCCAGAAGTTTTTACAGTAACAGTTCAAATCTTGTGGATCTTCTAGAGCAGTAAATATTGCCCGGGTTTCTCAGTAACAAATGTTGAATTAAAACAAAAGCATTGCAGGCAGATGTAAAATCCCACAAGATGGGGCTGGCAGGGCCCCTCCCAGTAGTAGTGAGGGATTGGTGAAAATGCCAAGAAAACAACAAACGAGTTGGCCCTGTGTTTGCCATGTCAGCCCTGAGCAGCCCTTCTGAATGTGGACCACTTCAAGGTACTTGAACTGCAGCCAGCACGTCAGTGTGTTTAGCTGGGCCAGGCCCAAGTCTTCAGGGTCTAATAAAGTCAAGTTTAAGTTTAATGGTCAGACTTGATGGCCTTAGAGTTCTTTTCCAACCTAAAGGATTCTGTGATGCTACGGATTCTGCAGCCTTTGGGAGGAATCCCAGAAAGGAGTGTAGCATCTCTGACCCACCACTATTACCTTTTTGGGTGTTCAACTTCCATGATTTTTTGTTAGAATGAAGCTAATGTTTGCTATAAACCCTGACTGATTGTAGAACAATTATAATAAATATGTATAGAAAACCTACAGCTAGCCCAGAGTCCGATGTTTAAAAGCCGAACTAAAAGGAGCTACAGAATATTCTGGATGCGAGTTTGTACCATCAACATACAATGTAAAGTAGTGAGTAAATGTACCATGAATCCATGCCCAAGGCATGTGCAAACCAGACAGGAGATCTGGGCACGAAGCTGTACATGGTTGGAATGTGCAAAGGAAATAATGTGTTTGCTGAAACCTAATCAGTCTTTCATTTCTGTTTTCCCATTGGTTGCTTGGGGTAGAAGGATGTGTGATCTCTGGACGCCATAAATTAATCCTGCTCTGGTCTGCGTTGTGCTGTGAGATCATAAGTGAAAGCCATGGTTCACATGCAGGGTGTGTGTTGTCAGTGTCTGGGGACTGCATCAGCATTTTAATGAGGTCCGGTTTGAAGGCCTCTGAGTGATGGCACTGGTTGTCCATGTGCAGGAATAGTCCCGTGATTTGATGCCAAAGGGCCACCACTGCCAGCTCTGCTGTCCCTCTGCCCCCAGATGGGAGCTGCATGGGGAGGGGGCAGGGATGCCAGTATCCCAAATAATCATTTGATAACCAAAGAAAAATCCTCTTTTTCTGGGCTACATATGCCTTTTCTACCAATGGCAATTAGTGCTTTTTGCCTTGCATTAGTTAATGATTGCTAGTTTATTTAATAGATTGGATACAAAATAAACATGTTCGTTTACTATTGACCTATCAATTATGATGTCTGATTACCCCTCTGGGGAACACATGTAGCCATTTGTCCTGACATTTTGTAAAATAGGTGGTATTATGGGACCAATCCACCTAATTCCTTACTCCCTGGGGCCGTTTAGTGTACTTAGCTGCAGAAAGGTGATTTCTGGAGCATGACAGCTGTTGGTGTTGGGGCCATTGTGTGGGGAACAAAATAGGTTATATTCTGCTCATAGGCTGCCATTGTGTCACTGATACAAAAGCCATTTCATAAATTAGACACAACTCTTCCCAGGGAAATTGTATTCCTGCTTTCATTGCTGGAGCGCATTAAAATAAACCACCAGCACACCAGTAGAAGGAGATGTTTGAGCTCGGCATTGCTGTGAGGCCTGTTGGGTTTATGCTGTTTGCTGCTGGCATTCCTGCCTATTTTTGTTGATTAGGTACATTACAAGTAGTTCCTTTTCATGTTTTTTATCATTTTATTAATTTATTAAAAGCTGCATTTCAACACAAACATCACTTAATCATTTTTCCTCCAGAAGTCATTGCTTTTCTAGAAAGTTGCAAGTCTGTGTGTGCAGCAAAACCCAGCTTGTCAGAATTCCTGTCTGTCAGTCCCAGGAATGTGAATACCAGGGTGAGGGCACAGTGTGTTCCACACCTGATTGTGGGACTGGGAGAGTTTCACACATGTCAGCATTGGCAGAGCAACAATTCATGTAGCCGGGGCATAACCATTTATTGTGTTACAAAAAACACAGAGTTTGATTTTAGGTAGTGGGGAATGTCTGTAACATTTGGCACTGGTTGTTCGTGTTTCCTGAAATCTCTTCCAAAGATGTACATTTTCAGTGGAACATGAAGGGCTTTTTCAGTTTCTGAAATGTGGAAGTGTTACAGTCATAGTCTAATTTATGATTAAAATCCTTTTTGCTGGCAGATCCTTCTGTAAGGAGTGTTCAGCCATGTTCAAAAGCACTGGCTTTGAATGGCATTGTGGAGGTTCTCCTTAGGGACTTGCCTGTGTCCTGTATAACCCTGATTTGGAGCATCAGGGTGGTTCTGTCCCTCACCCAGGCATTCTTCACTGTTGGGCAAGTGCTGGCTGCCTCACAGCTGACCTCAGTTAAGGAGCCACCCAGGGCTGGCATACTTTTTGACATATCTTCTGGAATTTTCCCAGGACAGTGCAGTCCGTGAGATGAATCTGGCTCACCACTGGATGTCATCGTTGCACTGTGGTGAACTGCAACTCAAAGAACATTTATCTGGCAGTAAAAAATAATGTTGCCTGACCAAAGGTGACATTTAATTTTGCCACGTTCTAAATGACTTGCTATGCAGTCGTGCCATTTGGCAGGGAATTGATCCATAATGCTTCCTTGAGGGACAAGACAACACTCTAGTGAGTTCTACACTGTGGTGGGGCTGTGCTGAAACCTCAGCTGTGGAGCTCCACCAGTGCAAAGACATGGCATAAAAGATCTCTTGGGGATCTCAATGTGCCATGTACTTATTGAGAAGCTACATCTAATTACCACAGCCTTAAAACAAAGTACTTACTCTTCATCTATTGAGTTACTCTGTCAACTGATATATGGAGGATATATTTCTACTGTACTTTTATAGGAGGAATTTAGAGGATTTAATTTTATTAGTGTTGTCTCCTATTTGTAGTTGAGGAAAACCTGTTAAAAGCCTTGGATTGCTTCCTGCCTAAGTGCCACAGCAGGAATTTATAGGAGAAGTGTCTGACAAATAACAAAAGTGGTTCCATTTTGTATTGGTCTCCCCAGTGCATTTATGAACCTGCAGTTACCCATTCTATGAAATGGGAATGTAGGCAACCCAGAGCAGTAGGAAAAATGTGAAGTGTGCTGTACTGTGAGATAGAAAGTCTTCCCTGTCTTTGATCAGAAATTTGAAATCTAAATATAGGCAGCGTGGAAAAAAAAATTGTATTTAAGAAAAGACAAGGATAATTTTGGAAAGGGAGTTTTCAGTTAAACACACAAAAATGCTCAAAATATAAGTTCCTGATTAATTTGCAATTAAACCATTATAATATTATAAATAAAAATCATAAATTATAAAAAATTATAAAAATTATAAATAAAAACCATTGCTATAAATAAACCAGCAAGAGCAAAAACTGCTTTAGGAGGTATAAAAATGGCCTTAGCAGTATGTAAATGCAAGTTGTTGAGGTGTTTGTTAAATGGCAGTGAGTGATAGCAGAGGCAGTGTTTTGTCCTCTCCTTCAAGGATTCCAGAACATCTTGCTCAGGAGCAGCCAGACCCTACAGCTCTTGTAATTTTCTGTGACCTATTAAACATGCACATATTCTACGTATTTTAGTACCACTTATCTGGTGCTGTGCACGGAAAAATGGTATTAGTCATGTCAGTGAGCCATAAGTAGTTTTGTGTGAATGCAAGATAATGGATCACTGAGAATTTAATGATTCCTAGCAGTCTTTGACTATTTTTTGGATGCATTTCTATGTTTTACATGTTTTTTTACAGCTGATTTATTCTTTGAACCACACGAATCGAAACCTGGTGCTGGAATCTAAAGTGTGTATCAACACTAGAATTGTGGTTGTTGGTGCATCCGACGTTGGAATCTCTTTTCTGGAAACGCTGATTTTTTGGTGAGTTTTTAATTTTATTTTCTTTACTGAAAAGTATGTGTTCCCTTGTGTATGAAGGGGGTTGTTTCTAACATCTAAAGCATGCCTTGAGTCTGTCTCAGTACTGGATGTTAAAGGTCTGAGCCCCTGTGGAGGTAGGGATGGGTGTGGCATCCTGGATGCCTTGGGATTTACAGGATTCCAAGCAACTCCCAGTTGCATGCGGATCCTTAAGATGAAGGCACGCTGAAAATGAGAAAGGAAAACACCTGAAGTCCCTTTGGCCATTGTTCTTAAACCAGAATCTCATAGCAGGGGAGGTGGAGTCAATGGCCCTTGGCGTGTGCTCCCGAGCAGTACTGGCCATTAAAGCCAGTCATGCCCGGTGGGGTCCCAAATCTGTCTGAATCCCCCTTCCTTAAGTCTAAGGCAGGGAAACCTGTGGATGAGTTCTGCTGTGTAACAGCCTTCCCAAATGGAGGACAGGGTGGTGTCTCTGGTGTCTCACTGTTGTACCTCCTCCACAGCAGTTTTAGGGGATTACTGGGGAGTCAGACTGTGAGAATGCAGTTCCTTTGATGCAGTTGATGTTTTCTGCAGAGTTTAATCACACATACTTGAAATGTCATGAAAGACTTGCAGAAATGAATGTAAAATTCAAATTCTGAACATGATTCTTACAACAAAATGCAACAAGAACTGAGATAGTCTGGCACTTTTATGGGGGGCAGAGAATGGAAAGTTCCACTTTTTTTTTTTTCCAATTAAGCCAGGAGTTTGTAGTTCTACAACAACTATTGATAACATCAAAACTGATATTTTCAATACATTAAGAGAAGAATAAGTTGAAGTGCTTTATAGATGCTGGAGCAGTGCAGAAAAAATTTCTGCTTCTTGCCCTTCTCTTAGTTCTTGACTTCCTGTAAAACATCCCATCTCAAGGTAAATTGTTTTCTCTCATTCTCCTGTTCTCAGCACCTTTTAGGCTTTGAGTTTCACCCCAAATTCAGTTGAACATATACTTTAGAGCTTTTAACCCTGTTCGTGTTACTCACCCTGTGCTGTTTGTTGCTGCGATTTCATTATAGAACACTGTGGGGAAGCCCAGCTGTGTGAGCTGAGTCTGTCTGTAGTGAGCAGGCCTTTGCAGGTGCTGCCCTTGGAGCTCCCTGGGCCAAGGCTATGCAGCCAGGGCTTGAGCTTGAACCAAACTCCAGCAGAGCTGCTGCAGGACACGTCCTCTTTGAGCTTGTCTTGGCACCCAGCCTCAGACATGGGGTGCTGCTCAGAGAACCACAGTGCCAGCAGGCAGTATTTAGTGCAGTGTCACAGAATTTATATTAATAGAGGTATAAATTTGGGAAAAATTAGTTTTTAATTTTCACATCAGCAGCAAATAGCCTCCTGATTAATGTGAAGGCCTTTTAAAGCAATTTGGTTTAATTTACTCATAATTTTCTAATATTCCCTGCAAAGGTTACCTGCACTAAAAATAGCTGGATTGAATCAATTTGTGAGTCCTAATCCTTAAAAAGAGGAAGTCATTTTCTCATCGTTATTCTTCATACTTAATTATTTTACATTATCAGTCACCATGGAAACACACAAATGTAATTCACTTACTGATGTGGCAATTATTAGAACTCGATCTTGCAAGTGTTTTCAACTTCTTTGAGACTGAAGAAATACATTTTTCATTAAGCGGAGAAGTGACCCTGAGAATGAGCTCTGCTGCCCCGTGGCAGGATGCCTCCCACTCCTGCAGTGCTGTAGGCAGCACATCCCAAGGCACAGTGCTCCTGGAGCAGTGCACAGAGCAACTGCTCACCCACCCAAACCCTGAATGAGCTTCAGACTTTTCCATGCTGCTTGGGCAGTGTGTGCAGGGAACTAATAGGACTTTACAAGCTGCTGCTGCGAGCATTTGCTGTGGGACATGCTGCTGGAGCCTCTGGAACGAGGCAGTCTCAGAGGGCAGGACACTGGCACACCCACTGGAGCCCCTGATTCATGGGACACTGTGGAAGTGCTGCCAAGAGGTATGTGGAATGGCCTGTGAGTGGGGGTAGCTCTTGAGTCCTGGGGAATCCCATCCATGTGCTCCACACAGTGCCAGGTCATACCATTTTTCAGGTTTCACCATCCAAATAAGGATCTACTGCTGATTTTTTATTTATTTTTTTTTCCTTAGAACATATTCATGTGCAGGTATGTGTTTTCGGATGTAGTGCTGCTTTTCTTGAGGATGCCCAGGGATTTTTTGTTTTTTTGTTTTTTTTTTTTACTGGAGAGCCAGGTGACTGGTGGAGGCAGCAGAGCTGCAGGGGCAAAGCTGTTGGTGTGACAGTGGCTCTGGGAGTGCAGGTGTGACAGTGGGTAGTTTTTTATTTGTTTGAGTTTTTTTATTTTTATTCTTTTGTTTGCTACTTTCAGAGGGATGGGCAGGGTAGCAGGGTTAGGCCCAAAGGACACAGGATTACAAACCCCGGTGTTTCCAGTTTATCCTGAGGGCTGGTTCCTGGAGCAGCATGTAAACCAGGGCAATGGAGATGGAAGTTTGGCGTAGGGAATGGAGCTTGCTCCCAGCAGTATCTTGTCTTTGGTTCAAGTGCAGGGAACCCACTGGCTTTTATCCATCTCTTTCCATATAGCTGTGGAAAGCACTATTGTCTTCTAATAAGGTAAATGGTTTTAATCCATGATTTTGAAAACCTCCTTAATCCAACCCCAGTGTAAACAATGACTTATTCTCTGAGGATGTTGGAATATATGTAACATGCTACATGAAATAGCCATAAATGTGCCTAAAATCACAATATTTCATATGAAATTGTTGTGAAATCAATTTCCTTCTCCGTGTGGGTGCACTGAAATAACTATTGCATTTAAAAACCAGGTGGGTTAAAGTACATTTTTGTCAAAGCCCTGAACTTTTTTGCCAAAGTGGAATTGAAATCCAGCACAGTGAATCTGAGGTTTTTCTCTGCAGGACAGTGTCTCCCACTGTCAGCTTGGGGTACCCAGGATCAGCTCCGAGGTGGCAGGGTTTGAACAGGGCTCCTGACAGAGCCCGTTATCTGGCAGCAGTGGGGTACACAATATCCTGCACATCTGGCCTGTTTGGCAGTAGTTAGCATAATGCTTGCTGGTTAATTAGGCTTTTTATCTTTGCATTTGTCTGGGAACATCTGAAGCCTTCCATGTTGCCTGTCACTAATTAGTTGACTAATTAAATAGTTAGTGCTTACTTGCTGATCACAGAGCTAACATGTAATGAATGGGTTAGTGATGCCCATTGTTTTGTCCTATCTGTCTTTGCCACATGAGCTGACACACATGTGCTTCCCTCTGCCTTTTCTTCATACCAAGGCAAGCCCAGGCCATGTGCTCAGTGTCACTGGGCCTGCAGCCCTCAGACATTGTTGCCTTCCATCTCTTCTGCTGAGCGGGGCTCAAGTTGTGACAGAGATAAATCAGATGGGTCAAAGCTGGCCTTGTTGCACAGTCGGCATCACAATGAATGCTGGCAGTGACTGATACCAGACATAAATGAGGGGAGAGGATATGGGTCAGGATCAGCCTTCCTAACAGCCCCTGCCAGAAAATGAGACTCAATTAGCATCAATATGGGCTTATTTTATAGTTAAGGTCTTGCTTTTGACTCTGTCTGCAGTTTTAAAGAAGATTATTTCAACTTGAAGTACTTGCCCTTTAAACATATGCAAACTCTTCTCTGAGCCCAAACTGTTCTTTCACACTTGAAATTTGTAAGTATTTGTAGATTTTCTCTTGTTACTATTTATATTTGAGTACTTCTAACTTCTTGTTTAGTGTTAAAGCTGATCTTGGAAATAGTAGTTTTCTCATTAAAAGCCTGCTCAAAATTGGAATGAGTCACAAGGGTTTTTATAGAATGCTGGGCTGCATCTGTCATCCCCTCCTGGTGACTCAGTGGGACATCCACAGCACTGAGCCTGGTAACCTGGTACCTCTGATCAACATGGCTCAGAGCAAATACAGCAGTATTCCAAGTGCAAACACTACACTGAGGCTCTCTGGCTCTCTGCTCAAGCCATGGAGGAGGTGTAACCACTTTCTCTTCTGTTCATGTTTAGTTTTGTTTGAAGTTTGTTCCCAGAGCTGAGGAGGAGGTGTAGTGCTGAGCCCTCCAGAGCAATCTCCAGGCTGCCTGAGGGTTGGCTTGGAAGCACAGCAGACTGTGCAGGCTGCTGCAGTGGAGAGAAAATTACTTGTCTGGTTAAGCTGTGATCCTTCCTGCTAATGATTGGCATGGATTTGATTACTGTTCGTGTGTGTGTGTACTCTGGGCAGAGTGAGGGTGCTGACCAATGGAGGTCACTGATTGAAGGGATGGATGTTTGGGATTGGGAGTTTCAGCCCAGCTGACTCCTCTGCCAGCTGTGTCCCTGTCCTTTCTGGGCCGCCAGCTTTTTCACGAGGACCTGGCACTGGGGTAGTGGCTCAGGACACACAACTTTGAGTCCTGTGTGCTCCTGCTGGCGGGAGGAGCACATGTGGTTAAATCTCAAGCCGTCCAGGTTCAAGGGTGGTCTGCCTGGTGGCATCTGGGAGCCTTTGTAGGGTGCACACTCTGAAGGCAGCATTGCCAGATTTGCACCAGGCTACATCATGGAGTCAGAATATTTATCTCTTCTGCAACAGTTTGGAAAATTGGAGTCTGGTAAGGAGACAGCCATAAAAGCCCCATCACCTTCGTTTTGACATGGGTAATTGGCCAATAATATTACAAATGTCCTATTAGCAAATTGGAATATGTACTGTGCTATTCAGTGAAGCACTCACACAGCAGCAGGCAGACTGGTGAAGTTTCAACCACACTTGAGTTTTACTGCCCAATTCATGGTACCTTTATTTGTGGAAAATGATGTTGATGTCTCTCATCTGTGGTTTGAAATCTGCCAAGTGATTAAACAGCGAGAGACTACCAAGGCCATCATCAGATATCCTTCATTTTCTGTCTAGAAAAAAATTGCATGTTTTGAAGAAAATTAAATGCTGGAACACCTGTGGAATGAAAGTTGAAATTTTAGGAAGGAGGTGCTCTCACTGAAGCAGTGATTGGATGGTACTTTGATTAGGTCAGACTCAGAGCTAACTTAGATTTGGTATGGCAGGTCTGTCCTTGTGAACTCTAGCTGTGAAAGGATATGGATGGGTCTGATTTAGCCATGTGTTTTGAGTGGGCCAAGGAAAAGAGTTCTTTAGATTTCCCTTCCCTGTTACAGAACAATTCATACAAAAAGGACTTTGCCATGTTGATTTTAGTAACTAGATCCTGAAAATGCCCCAGATCTTGAGTGGATGCTCTAGTTTTTGTAAGCAAAATCAGTTGCTGGGAAGTGAGAGGTGACTGGAAGGGACAAAAACAGTGACAGCCACAGGAGGGGGCTGAGGTGTTTCAGAGAAATGAGTTGCAAGATGGATGGGAGTTCAAAAGAAGAAACTAGAAAAAGACATGTTTGGTAAAGTTCAGAGAGAAATCAAGATTGCAGAGTGATATAAAGCCACCTAAAAAGGAGGAATTAGTAAAGGAATTAGAAGGCAGCAGAGTCAGAGTTGCTGGTGTGTTTAATTATATTGTCTCGGAAAAGGATCAGCACCGAGGATGAGAGACAAGCAATATAACCGCACAGAAGGAAATCTAGCATTAATCACTTGAAAGGGGAATCATGAGAGGACTGGTTTATAACCTAGCAAGAGAATCCAAATATAACTGGAGAGGAACAGCTTCTGAGACAGGATTGCCCTGGGTTTGCCTGGGATAAAGTTAATTTTCTTTCTAGTAGCTGGTACAGGGCTGTGTTTGGATTGAGTATGAGAATAATGTTGATAATGCACTGATGTAATTGTTACTAAGTAGTGAACCATCAAGTTTAAAGTTGGGTGAGAGACTCAGCTGCCAGTGGTGGAGAGAGAAGCATTCCCAGCATCCTTGAAGGTGTTAGTTAAAGAGTGAAGGAAATATTCTTTAGCTCTTTATAGTCAAAGGGTGAAGGAAATATTCTTTAGCTCTTTAATGGATTCTTGTTAAAATGTCAAAAGGGGTGACAGTGGTGGCTTTCATGGCCTGGGCTTAGAGGCTGCTTTTCTTTGGATGGCAGCATTTGATAAAATCACCAATAAACCTGACAGGAAGTTTCTGAAAAAAAAAAAAATTATACAAAGCATTGTTCCATCAAAATAGAAGTTTTTGAAAGGACCGTGTTGTTTTAATATCAGGAGGAGGCAACTGGGACATGATGAAATATTTTGCTGAGAGAGGGAGAGTTGTCATGGGCCAGGTTGTGTGGAAAGCCCCTCCTTGACCCTTGCACTGACATGTGTCCCAGTAAACACTGTGTTGTTATCACTTCTTTTGTTGAGCAAATTCATCCACAATCTTAACACTTTTTCCTAAGGCTGATCTAAGGGAGAACTGGCTAATCTTTGTTTACTGGTAATTGAAGAGGGATAACTTGTAGATGGACATCTGTTGGTCAGCAGTGAGTCTGGAATCCTGCTCTGGGCGCTGTAATTGATGCCATTAGAGAAGGTTCTGGAGAAGAGGCAATTTTGTTAGGTGTTGAGACAAACAACAAACCCTTCTGCTGCTGCTGAAGCCAAGTATGGCTGCCCCGGGAGGCAGAGGCAGTGGAGGAAAGGGAAAAGGCTGGGGCTGGCAAAGGAATTCAGTGGAGAGACAACATGGGAACACATTGGAGAGGGGCTCCAAGCAAGTATGTAGTGCTGAGTAACATATTTTTCCTGGAGTGACAACATGATTGAGCAGGGTTTCTTTCCAGGTTTTCGTAAGAGCAACCTTTGTTAACCGGGACATTTCTGTCTGGAGTTTTGTGAGCAGCTGGGAAATCTGTTAGAATATCCTTTCCTTTTGGAGAAGTCTCCAAGCCACATCCTGATTGCTGTGTCCTTAAAAAAGTGTTACTTTGGATAAATTGTTATATTTGCGTGGAAAAGAAGACCTGTCTATATCTGCCTTGTACAGCGAGACTGACACCTGGACATGCCGAGTTCCTGTGCCTTGAACACAGTCCTGCTGGGACTGTTTTATCATCATCTCTGCTTCTGGGCTCCTTCCTTCCCACAAAAATCTTAATGCTCTTTTTTTGTTTCAGGACAGAGATTTCTCTGAGTTCAAAGTTTTGTTAATGCAAGACTTTATCGTGTCATAGTTTTCGGTGTTTAGTGCTGAGATCAGACTATTTTTTTTTACCATTTTCAGAATGATCTCAAGCTGCCATTTTTATAAGGGCTTTGCTGCAGTGAAGCTGAGGATCTAGTGTCATTAAGACTTTACTTTTTGATAGATTATAATTTCAGGGTTTTTTTTTTTTAAAGATTATGTACACACAAGAACAGTGCACATAGTTACCAATTTGAGGTGTCAGATTAAGCATTACCTTCTGTCACTCTTGTATGTTAGTTTTTATTGATGACTGGTAAAATAATTTTAAAAAATGAAAGATTTCAAATAAATTGAAATGCTTGGGTTCATGGAGACTGCTTCACTGCACTTTATTTTTTGTAACAAAAGTGATTTGACTTGTGATAATGAGTGGCTTAATGAAAGCAATTAATTAAATTATTTGTTCAGGCAGTTTCCACCATCTAAGCCTCCATCATTATGCCACACACAGAAGGAAAAAGAAAAAGCTAGCAAGACATCAGGCAAAAAAAATCTAGCAAATTGAGCAAGGAATAATCTAAAAGATTCACAAACTCCAGTATATATGTTAAAACCGTGCTAAAACTTTTTTGCATGTCCTTTTGATTATGCTTAGTAAATTGGTAACCCTGTTTTATTTTGAGGACAAGGGTGTTCAGACTCTTTTTGTAGCCATGCTCTAGAGCTGTGCACTGAAACCCAACACCTTTTACTTATTTCCCTAGATACTCTAATCCCTCCCTGCTTTACCAGTATCTTTGAGCTGTTCTTCCCTCTGTATCCACAGCAACGTGAATCCCTGCTGGAATTATTTGCTTCTAAAATGCAGGTGCACTTGTTTAATGTTGCACTGGTTCAGGCTCTTAACTTGAAGACTTTTTCACCAAATGGGAACCTCCACTTTGCCCTGTTTCATGTTGAGCATTGTTATATTTGTTAGCAGCATCTAAATCAGTTCCTCTCCTGACACCCACTGCCTGTTTCCAGGCCTTGGCTGTTCTTTAGTTAAGAGCTTTTAGGCACTAGTAAGGAATCAAAAGCTGTAGTAAATAAACCATCCTTTTGTTAGCCTAGAAATAATAAAGCTCAAATTCCCCAACCTGTCACCCTCTGCTGCAGCTCCCCTCTAGTGCTCAGGCTTGTCTTTAAGTGCTTGTATGTAAATGTATTTTAAATCCCGGGGTTATGCATGCCAGCTACACTTCTGGAGCCAGGCTTTTGTAACACGAGATACGACATTTGTTACTTATTTAAAGATTGTGGTAATTTTCAAAAATACCACTAGCCTGTGCTTAAACACTGTACAAATTTTGACACTTAGCAGCAGCAGGAGTTTGCCTCTGCGTGTGGAAATGGGGCTGTCCTTTGCATGGAGCTGTGCAGTTCCGTGGAGCAGCGTGTGGGCACCAGCCCCCGGGGCTCTGCAGCTCTGCCCCTGCACCAGCCTGCCCTTGGGGGGTTTCCAGCCAGGGTGCTTTGTGCCTCGGTTTTCCTTAGTGTAAAGTGGGAATCAAAGATATGACTTGTTTCATCCAGGGAGATGCTAATCAACATTTTGATGCCTATGAGATGAATGAGTGGGAAACATGAATTAATGTTTGGGGCATATGGGGATGCCATGGGAGCGCTGAGGTAGAAGTAAATCATTAGTTAGTGAATCGTACTGACTCAAAGGTCTGATTGAAGCTTCCTGCTCAGTGGGGAAGAAGGGAACAAATACCGTATGACTGGTGAAGCCTTGGATGCCTGCGTGTGGACTCAATAGAGGTAGAGCATCTGCAGAGGAAAATGGTATGTGACCAGATCAATAAAGTGCATCATCGTGCAGTCATGCAAAAGAAGCACACTGATGTTGCCTAGAACTTTGAGTCTGCCATGTATCTGATGCTGGCTCACAAGGATTCCATCCTAAACATTAACAATATTTAAACTTAATGTAATTGTAGCCCCTGGATTTGAATACCTTTTGGCAAGATGCCATGCAGCAAGTACAGATGACTTCAGCTCCATACTGAAAGGAAATCTCCTTGCTATGAGGGCAGGAGGATAGGAGGATGTGTGGGGTGTTTATGTCATTAATCCCATGTAAATAAATGCCAAGGAGCTGCGCTATGTTGGTGTGTGGAGTAACTGTAGCTGTTTGCACCTGAGGAGCTGTGCTCCCTGTGTGCAGATGGCATCACTCTTACACTCTACATTTAGCTTCGTGGATCAGGCTCACTCTCATTTACATGAAGACCATTTTGTGTCACTCAGGCAGCATAAGGTGGCCATAAATGAAGAGCAAATTCTATTTACATCCACCTCTGCAGAGTGACCTTAATTTAAATGAGAATCAGGCCCATAATCTGTATAAATATATGCACTCTGTTACATTAAGGTTATTTATTACTTTGTGCTCGGCCTGAGTATGCATGGAGATTTACCACAGATAATCCATAATCCAGAATTAAACTATTAATATGCATTTTGAGAGGGGCAGCCATAACCTTGAAATTCCTTGGTTTAAGTATGACCTTTAACTTTGTTTGAATATATTTTTTAAATGTATGAATAACAAATTAACATTGGTTGATAAAAAACATTCTGATTCCTTTGTACCATTTGCATCAGTCTATCCTTAACTTACAGAAAGCCTTGAAGATTAGAAGGCTTAATCACTCATAATATTTATTTGTTTTCAAATGTCAGATCACATTTAGTTCAACATACTGTCAGTCTTGTCCCCCTCCTCGCCCCGGCATTACTGAAACTGCAGTGGAAATTGTTCTTTTTGTATCCAGAGACACCTCCATCTGAGCAAAGTGAAACACTTTGTTTCTGTGTAAAGGAATTGCTTTCTGTGTCCTCCTGAACATGGAATTCTGAGCTATGCTGTTCCTTGGACATGCCCTCTGAATTTCTTCCAACTGGGGCTGTTTGTTTTTCTTTCCACAGGCCACGTCTGAAGTTCAACAACCTGATCTTGATTTCCCCTCATGGCCTTCCAGGAAAAGACCCACAGAGCTCCAAGCATAGAAGATTTTTAATTAACAGGTTTGACTTCACATCTAAACGCTTCCATAGCTCCTGCAGAAAACATAACACTTTGTAATTCTTGTGAACTTGTCCTAAATTTTAGATGCATCTGTAGAGAGCCCCAAAATACTCCAGTCTGTCTATCCAGCATGCACTCACCTGCAAGAGGAGTTGGATAGAATTCTGAATAGGGAAATATTAAAGACAGCAATACACTGTGTTATACCAGGACAGTGGTCTCTGCTTTCCACAGCTGAAGGGCAGTGGTGGAAGAGCCCTGTCTAGGGACTATGAAACATTTAATGAGCTTCCTTGTTTGCCAGTAAATATAATGTCTTCCATTTAGTCAGATAAAATCTTACCCTGTTAAAATTCACAGTATGTAATTGTCATTTAAATATAGCGTTTTTGTTTTTTATTTTGGAATAAATTACCACTGTGGACTTGAACATGATTGTTTTGAACATTGAGAAGCATAGAATTAAAATGGATCAGTTATTCTGAATAGTTGGGGAATGAACTTACACTAAGTTACTTAAATTTGGCATGTGACTCTCTGGAGCCTTCATGTTGTATTTTACCAAATCTTTTCCTCAGCGAGCAGCAGTACACTAAAGGGCTGTCTTTTTAAATGACAAGACAGCTCCACATCTGCTTGCTGAACCTTACAAATGAAATCTCTACAAAGATGTGAAAATGGCATAGTGGGAACCTGTTTAAAACCATCTGATTTGGAATTTTGCCCTGGCAAGGAATTTTTTACAAGTAGTTACCTGTATTAATTTTTGTGCTGTAGAAAGGGTTGTGCTCAAGTGCAACTCTAGCAAATGAAGGAATTATATGCTCACATAAATGCATATACCCTTTTTCCTAAGTTCACAGTAGAAAAGAGTTGTACTAACAAAGCATCCTTCCTGACAGAAAGTTGCAGTTCAGAGCTGCTTCACCAGATTTAGCTGTTAAATTCTGAAAGCAGATTAAGAGTGAAAATTGAACTCTGCAGGGTATGATTTCTGAAAGCATACCTGTGATTTTGGAGTGTCAGTCTCCTGGGGGCTGTGCACCTCAATTATAAAGGTGCTTTTGAAAACCTTCCTCTGTCCTTAATGTCCATTTTATTTATAGATTTCTGCATTATTATAGTAAGAATTGTCAGTGGTTTTCTCCCCTTATTTATTTGCCTCTGGTACCTGTGAGTACAGAGGATACAGAGCACCTCAGAAAGCCTGGTAATTCAGTCCTAAAATTCCCCAGGTCATGAAAGCAACTGTGTTTGTTCCTGTGGCATTCTGAAAGCCAGTTTTGGGAATTTGGTATCAACAATTAACATGGAACCAGGAGCTCTGTGTTGGGGTGCATGTCTGGGTATTAATGGCAAAGTAGCAGCTGTCAGTACAGGTCTGACCACACTCTCTGCTGCAGCTGCTGGTGCCACAGAACACTGTCAAATGCAGGAGCATGGGCCCAGCCCCTTCTGTTTATTCACTTTTAGGCCTGTGGGAGAAAGTGGAATATTTTTCATCACTAAGTATCAATAGAAAGTCAAGTTCGTGGGCCACTAAATGGCCATGAGCTTAGTTGGCAGGTGAAAATGTATTTTCTATAGTGACTTGAGCTCACAGCCTTGGTGAAACCCAGGGTCTCTGCACTGGCTGCTCCCATCCTGAGGTCCTGGCAGGGGTGAGACTCAGTTTCTTTCACATAGTATGTTCACAGTTCTTCTTGCTGTGTTGCTCTGGTCTCACAAACCAGACATCTGTGTGACACCAGCCATTTGTCTTTTTTGCTCATTTTAAACCTGTTGCATTCTCTTTCACTAGATCCTATGGGTTTATTGCTCTACAAAGCTATAAATGGATTTGTCCAGTTCTACTGAAGAAACCTAATTGAATAGGCTTTGTCTGGTGTAGGTTTTCTGTATCAGGGAGGTATGGAGTTGAGCCCAGCTGGATTTACACTGTGGCCAGCAACCTTCTGTGCATTTTCATGGTGGTCCATTGCCAGGTTCAGTGGTGTTCAAGGGTCATGGTGGACCTAGCTGGGAATGTTCTCTTCCTGGTCCTCATGTTTTATAGTGATGTGTCTGTTGCCCATCTCTATGGAAGTATTTTGTCTCCAGGGAGCTTTGTCTTTGCAGAAGGCTATGAAGCAGAGAGGGTGGTACAAATGGAATAAGTAAGTGTCCTGGTATTTGTTTGGTTGGATATACTTGGTGGAGGCACACTTTAAGGCCTTAAAAGATCTTTGGAAATAATTTTAATTTTCATTACTGAGGCATTAAAAGGGGTTTTGTTCCATTTGGATTTTGCTTTAAAATTGGCGTTTTTAAGTAGCAGCTTCCAGATCTTTGATACTTCTTTCACACACAGGAATATCTAATACTTTCTGCTTGGAACAGGCTTTAACACCCCTGAAACGTGAGAAAAGCAAACCTTGTCTGAGGCTGTCAAAGTCAATATGTGATTTTAGGGTACTGAATTTATACTGCCAGAGCATGTTGCTTGTGATGTGTGCTCCATGCATACCCTAAACATCCTGGAGCTGAGGACTAGCTTAGTGTGTTTTCAGAATTTGTCATTCTTGCATTGTGGAAAAGTTCATTTCAAAAATGGTCACCAATAGGAGATTTGAGATGTCTGCTTTTTATTTTTAGCTCTGACAACAATTTTTCTAGCTTTCTGTTTATTTTTAAACTTCTTGGACTCATACTTTGGAACATGGATGCTAAAATGATAGGGTGCATTCCCTGCATTTGTGTCTCACCATAGCTATGACTGATGAAGCTGAATAGCAAAGGAAGGATAGTGGGGGAAAAGCTGAATAAGGAAGTCTTGTCTTGGAGGAAGAATTAGACTGTTATTTTCTTTGCAGGTTCAAAAGCCTCAACTTCACATCAGCCTGCAAATGAAAAGCAGAGTAAAGCATATATTTCTGACTGTATTCTTAAATTACATGGTTGTAAGGCCCAGTGCTGGAAGGGATTGTTTGGTTTCAGCAGAAAGTTGTCAGTTTGTAACTGAGTATTTCTTAATGTCTAATCTTTTGCCATGAATGCAGTGAACTCACAGCAAAGGAGCAGGCAGAACCACTGGAGGCCTGGGCCGAGCTCACCAGATGTCTAATTTAATGCCTGCTGTCAGCTGCCGAAAGTCACTTACAGATATTCTTTCTTCATAGCCACTGTTTTAATGATGAAGATTATGCACAGATGTCACTTTGTTCCTGGGTTAACGTTGTGGTTGGTAAAATGACTGGCATAAACCGCACTGCCAAATACGTCATCGTTTCCGAGGAGGAGAAAGTGCCGTACGACTACCTGGTTCTGTGCACGGGACAGAACTACCAGGTGAGGTGTGTGCAGAGTGGAAACCAGCACAATATTCCCAGGTTTTCTACAGTGAATGGTGTTCCTAAGATTAAACAGAGCAGCCTTAGCAGGGGTAGCACCAGGCAGCTTGCAGCCCTTTTAGTGCTGCATGTTGGGCTGTGTTGATGCCGAAGGAGGAGAGGAGCATTGGGCAGAATTTCCCACCAGCAGTTTACTGCACAGGGCTGGGCATGAGGCAAAGCTGCCAGTGTTTTTGCCACTATAACCATTAAACCTGCTGAGGAGCAGGCTCAACTGACATGTGGCCCCAGCCACAGGAGACTTAACTCCAGCTGGTCTAACACCATTTGACCTAGTTTTGGAAACAGAGAGAATTCCTTATCAAATTAATTACTCATCTCACATGATGACCATGCCTAGGCACGTCTATAGTGCAGCTTGGTATTGTAGCACACAGCTGAGTTTCCAGTGAGACTGAAGCAGACCCTTAGCTGCATGTCAGATGTGGAATCAAGCTGAGCTCCAGCCCCACTCAGACTCCCTGGGCAGGGTGGCTTCTGGCTCCTATATCCCCATGAGGCTGTCAGGCCATGTAACCAAACAGGCAGCTTGGTACAGCCCCCTTGTTGCAGGGCTTTGCCTTACTGGGTTTTTTGGAGTAGGAGTTGTGAGCAAGGTGTTTTGCCTTTAAAATCAGGAGATGGATGTGAGCATGTCTGCAGTTTTACAGTGCTGTACCATGTCCCACAGCGGTGTCTGGCTGCATGTGTGCAGCAGGCTGTGCAGTCTGGGATCCCTTCTCAGAACAGAGCCACGCTTAAACAGCAGCCTGTGGTCACTCTTCAGCAGGGATGAAACAAAAGCTGAAGTGTGGGCTGAAAAAGTGCTCCTAGGAAAAGGTGTTTGGAGGTAACTCTGACTTGCAAAATAATTTAAGGTAAGGATCTACAGTCGAGGAGAAAGAAAGATAAAGCAAGCAAGAGAAAAGGCAGGTTTTATCTGCCTTTTAGAAGAAATCCCATCATCATCTATTCTCACTTTTAAACTATACAAAAGGATAAGAAGAAATTAGTGACTTCTGCTTTGTTATATGGAGCTCTAGTCTATCCTTTTTGTAAGTTGTCCCTTATTTGGTAGGTAGCCAAGTTAATGCTTAGTAAAACATTATCTGTTATGATTTAGAGATTTACTTGTTGAGTAAGATCTTTTGGTGTCATGCCTGGTTTTATATGACCCAGCAGTATTTCAGTTGATCTGGCTGGCAGTGAGAACAGGGTTAAGGATGTGGCTCAGTGGTGCTGAGGAAGTCAGGGACAAGATTCCATTTTTGCTTTGTACAGCTCCGATTGAGTTTGTTATTGTAAAGCAACATTATGCAGTGAATGTATTAGTGAATCTTCACGTTTGAACCATCAAGCAGTTTTCAGTCCCTTTCTCTGGGACAAAACCTGTTGTTGTAGAAGGTTGATTTTTGCTGACAAAAGGTGGAGGCAGTCCAGCTTCACAAAGACTTTCCAAGGGCCATTTAAAGTGATCTGTTATTCAGAAAGGTGCTGAGATCCCTCTTCTGTGTGTTGGGACATTTCTCATGTTTGCTGTGCAGTCCCTGGCGTTTTCCATGTGCCTCCACTTGTGCTGGCGCTGCAGTTTGAAAGAGTCACCCACATCCCACAGGAAATAGGGAACACATGCACATGTATGTACACTCAGCATGGCATGGATCCATATTCCCTGTGGCCATGGGTGTGTTTGCTGCTGCTGAGTGTGACGGAGGGTTGGGATGTGCCAGGAGATCAGCCCTTGGGTAGCCAGGGTGGGAGTGTCATTGTCTTTTAAAATCTCCAAGAGCTGTGCTATATATCCACTCACCAATTCATTTCTCCAGGCCTTGGCTCCTACGGGAGAAGAGATCAGTGAAGTTACAAGTAAACAGCCACAGAGATACATGGAGAAAGTCCCTTGCAATCACTTCACTCTCAACGATGCCCAGGACTGCTCAGAGGCAGCACGCTGGCTGAAGAAAAACCTCATCAGCTCCAAAGGTAAGGGGCTTCATTAACATACACACTTACAGAAATGTTTTCTAGGCTTATTATTTCCTTTATTCCATGGTATAACTGGTATCTGATTAATTTTAACAAAGTCTTTCATCTGCTGTGCTTTGTTTTCCAGATGAATTTATAATTTTTCACAATTTTTGATACCCAGCGTATTTCGCTGGGAAAGAAAGGTTTGAGATAGATTAATTATCTGCAGTTTTTATATAAAACAAAATGAGTCCCAAATGAAAATCTGTCTGGAGTCATTAATTAGCCAATTAAATAATAATTTAACTAGTGGATGTGTTTTTCTGTTGTATAGAAAAATATCTAGATTTGTGGCATAACACAAAGAAAACAAGTCTAAATTAGGAAGCCTTTGTCAGCATTGTATTCAGTTGCATCAGTTACAGATTTTCACATAGAACTGCAAGCTCCTGGTACTTTTTAACTCTTAAAATCAGACATTTGTGTAGATGTGCACCATCCCTGTATTTCCTCAGCCTTGGCATGTGCTCTGCTTGTATGTTCGTTAGTTCATCCACTGTGTGTGTGTGCATGCTTTGGAAAATATTTGGGACCACCCAGCTTTCTGAGTCAACTTTGAACCATAGAAAGAGAGACCAGAGAGTCAATGAGTTCATGCAATGTCAGTTCTTACTGGTTCTGAGTTAGGACAGTTCAGAGCAGGCAAGCTGACTTAGTGGGGAATTCCTGTTGGCAGAGTGCAAGAGCAGGACTTCCCTGAAGATGTGTTTTCCCTGCCTTGTTCACAGAGTGTGATGAGAATTGGCAGTGATTTGCTGCGGTGTAATGTTCACATCTGCTTGGCAGTCCTTTAGGGAAGTTCTCAAGATCTTGGAAATTCCTTTTTCATCCTCCAGCTCTTGCTGTGAGCAGCACAGGAGTCCATAAATGTGGCAGTATTTTCTCAGACAGCTTCCTCGCCTTGGGCATGTCAGTGGAGCCTCTGGAGCAGTCCAGCTCCACCTGTCCTCCAGCTGGTACCAGCCCCTGCCCACTTAGTCTTACCTGGTGTCCAGCTGGTACCAGCAGCTGACTTTGCATAAACAGTTGAGGTTGTTAGTTGTCCCTGTTTGCTACTGCTAGTCCTTCATTTAAATCCCTGAGTGCCCAGTCCTGGAACGTGCTCTGGTCTCCCTGTGCAGGGATCTGCCTGGGAGCAGCTGCCGGCTGGGATGTGTGGCGCTGGGAGGATCGGTCACTCTGCAGCAAATGGCATGATCACAGCACCTCACTTGCCTTGGCATGAGCGTGCCTTCTCCAGTAGTGGTACTAAAGTCATAGGATGTTCATCTTCACTTCCTTACTGCTGCTGGCCTTGGCTGCAGGGTGAAGCTGCATCTCTTTATGAGGCACTGGCCTGTCTTTACATGTAGAGAAGGTAAATTCACACCTCCTGATGTGGCTGGTCTGGAGGTATGGTCTAGGAGAGATGTGACCCCTTTCTCCCTGCTCTGGCTTCAGTTCCCTTTCCTTAATCTTCCCATCACGTTCTCTGCTGCTGTGCAGAGTGCCCAGCTGGAGAGGTCTTTCTCCACTGATCTCAGTTGCTCTTACTCACGCTGCTTCTTTTTCCAGCTATGTTTCTTACAAACACTGTTCTTTTAGTCTTGACAGTTGTGCCAGGGCTCTGGGAGAGCTTTCTGCTTCTGAGGGCTTGGGAGCAGGGCAAGCACTGGCCCCATGTCTGCCACTGTGGCTTCACTGATGAAACCCAGCTGCCTAATGCATGGAACCTGTTACAACTGTAATTGGGACTAATTGAAATTCATCTCCTATTAGCTCTGCACTTCCCATGAAAATAAAAGTAGGATGGAAGTAAAGTAAGGAACAAAACTGCTTTAATGGCCCAAAATGGAGCAATTATTTTTTTTCTCTTCACCTAAGCCTGGTTTACTGCCTTATTAAAAGCATGTTTGTAGGAATATTCTTGCATTAAAATTCCAGTGCATGAATCACCAACCGGAGCCACCAATGCTTTAGCTCACACTGGGTTTCTTCTTTAGCTTTTGCGAGCTGCAAAGATTCAGGTCACGTTAGGGTCACCGAAATCTTGTGCTTCCACTTGAGGAAAATGAATGAGTCTGCTCTGCAGCAGGACACTGACATTCGGGTAATAAACGATAAAACTACTGTAATGATCTTTATTTATGGCTGTTTTTTCTGTAGAAGATTATTATGTTTACTCACAGATACATACATTTTCATGTAGTTAAATAATAAAAGCATCGTGAGGAACTGCTCTCTGTCCAGTGGACGTAATTTCAGTCCATAATGAATATCTGTAGTTCCTAGACTACTTGCACTGTCATCTAAAAAGCCACTAATTTTGTAATAAGCAGAAGCAGTAAATTGTTGATTTACAAGAGGTCAATAAAGGAGCATTGCTTTCCCTGATCTAATGCAGTTGTATTTAATATTACCATATAAAACAGAATTTTAATTTTCCTTGAGAAATGTAGACTCACATCTGATCTTGTATTGTGATGCCAGTGTCTAATGCAGTGACTGAGCTTCTCTCTGAGGGGGCTGGTGCTGCCCAATGGTGAAGGTGTCTCAGCCCAACCTTGTCCTGGAGTCAGAATGGAGCTTTGCTGGGCTGTGCCTCCAGGAAACCCTCCTCATCCTCCTTTTCCAGCCGTGGATTCTTTTCACTGCTGATACGTTTCACTCCTTGCAAATTGAAAACATGTAAATGTAGCATGAGGCTGTTGGCACTGGCACACCACATTCTTGCCTGCACTGTCAGCACGTGGAGTTAATAAAAATGAGTATAGCAAAGCTGGTCTTTACCCACAGGTTCTTCTGGGTTGCTTCTTGCATTACACCCTGCTGCAGCAGGGAAAAACCAATCAGGCTTATGTCTGTCTTCTGTTTTGGCCCTCTCCTGAGGCTGGTGCAGCTGCAGACAGGTGTCCTGGCAAGCACAAGCCATAGGATAGATTCTTCTGGCTTGGGAAGTCAGGTCAGTGATGGACACATGAGACAGAACTCCTGTATTCTGTATGATATTTATGGAAGTAGTAAGATCTCTTCCTTCTTATGTTTTCAAATTGATGTATTTGCAGGTAAAATGGTTCTGTCCCTCTGGTCATCGCTGTGAACAGTGAAAAAGTGTTTTCCATCATTTCTGTGCAGTGTACTCATGGGGCAAGTCTTTTCCCTGGCAGCTATGAAGAGAGATGTTTCTTTGGCAGCTACAAGTAGCCAAACTGATAGGGACAAATAAAATAACCTTGTCGTCAAAGGGGAATAGTAGAACATCTGTTAACACTTTTATCATTAACATTCTTGGGCACTGGCTATATGCATGCTCAGTTTAGTATTGCCCTGCATCTCACACAGTAAAACATGGTCCAGTGAGATTAGTTTAGCCTATGAAATAATACAATTCAGGGTATAGGGGATGCTGTCACTTGTGGCGAGATGTAAATGCCACTGCTGAGATAAATGCGAGTTGTTTGCAGCACTGCCCAGGTGTGGGACATTAAAGCACTGAAGGTGCTTTTTTGCATCGCTGTGCTGACGTGTGAAATCTGAAACACCATCAGACCCAGCATGCGGGAGCTGATGTGGACCATGGGCAGGCAGGTGGAGGTGTTCCTGCCTCTGTGTGGACTCCAGCTGGAGCTTGGGGCTGGAGCAGCTGAGCATGGCACAGCTGTGGGGCATGTGGTGCATGGAGAGCCTGCAGGGCTGGGTTCTGGCCCTCATGTGAAGGGTCCTTAGACCCCAGGAGAGGAGTTCCCTACACAAGCTGGGCCGTTTTGTCTGGATTACTCAATGGCTTAGTGGATCACAGAGCAGACAAATAGTTCTTATTCCAAGCAGGGGCACAGAGGGAATAGGGAGGAGAGGAGTACATCTCAGTCCTGCTCAGAGGAATGTTTGTGTGTTTTATATTAGACAGTCCTGAGATAAAACACACAGCTGCTCCACTGCATCCCAGCTCTTCCTCCCTTATTGTCAGGAGGGCTTTAGCCACGAGGCTGGAGAGTCCCGTTGTGCTCACACAGAACAGACCCTCCTCTCTTCATATTCCTGCTCAGCTCTGACTGTGCTGTTTGAAGTGGTAGCAGTTCAGGATGAGAATGAGCAGGGCCCTGCCCGGCGTCTCTGCAGTGCCAGGCAGGAGGGCTGGGTCAGACCTGAGCTTCCTTTGCCTGTGGAGGGAGGATGGAGCTGGGTTCAGGAGTAGTTTTTGTGCTGATGCTGATACCCTGCAGAAGGAGCAGCAGTTCCTACACACTGCTGTCGTGGCAGCTGCTCAGATGGTTGGCTGCCTCCAGCTTGCTGAGCCCCCAGCAGTGAGCAGGGATGGAGCTGGCTGCAGTTTGGGCATTGTGCCATGTGCAGCTGCCTTCAGAGTGGTGCCGAGCTCTCCCCACCACCAGGGACAGGTACATCTGCAGGGCCATCCCCATTCTCTGGATATCAGGCTTTGGCAGAAGGGAGCAGCAGCACTGGTGACGTCCATGTGGCACAAGGGCTTGTTTTCTGTAACTTGGCCTTTCCACGGTTTGTGAGGGTTTTCTGCATGATGTATTGAATTTGATTCTGTCTGCTCCCCCCTCTATCAGTCCTTTGAATTAGCAAAATTAAGGAGAGAGGATAGAAAAAAATTAAAATTATGCTTTATTTATTTCTTTCTATATTTATTCCAGAGGCTTTTCAATCAAAATAATTTCAAATTGTGGTGTCAGGATGAATATCATACTTCTGTGTTAAGTACTTGCCTACTTTGTGGGATGTTTTGTACAGATTCTTCACTAAATTATCTTAGCTGCTGTTGCTAGGTTACATTGTTTTCTTCATAGCATCAGAGAAATAAGAGGGTCAAAGAGAGCAGTTCCATGTTATTATCATCTGAGTTATACTAATAAGGTTTTCATTGTATGTCTTAGAAATCTTTCCCCCTTTTTTTTCCTCTAAGGGAACGTCATTGTCTATGGGAATACAATTGACATTTACACCACGGTAGAAACCCTGTTATCCCTTGGGATTCATGGCTCCCGCATCCATCTCGTGCAGGCTCCGCTCAGCTCTGCCGCTCCCTGCCTCAGTGACGCCGCCGTGGAGCACACGGTGGTGGAGGCCCTGTCAGGGGCGGGTGTGGCCATGCACCAGGACACTGTCCTGGCACAGTGGGGCCAGGATGACCATGGCCTCATCACCTGGGCTGCCTTCACCACTGCCACAAACCCAACTGCAGCGCTCCAACTGCAGTGCTCAGTAAGTACATGCTTCCTGTGCCTTTCCTTCAGGCTGTCTTTTTAACACAAAAGCCATCAAATGTAGATGGTCCCTCATTGACTTACCTATTTCGTCATCTCTAGGAGATGGAACATTCACTTGTTAGTCTCAGGGATTGTTTTTTTCAAAATCCAAATGAATCAATTGTTAATGTCCTGATTTGGATTAAAATGTATTTAAGTCACCTGACACACAAGTAGTTGTTCACTGCTGAGTGACAAATATTCTTAATTCATTTTCTAAGTAATTCTAGAAATCCTTTTCTTATTTAAATGTGCAGTTACTCCTGTCTATAGTTATGTGCATTTGATTGTCACAGTGGAAGCCAAAAACACCGGGATAGTATGTAACTTGATGAAAACATTTTAAGCAAGTTCCTTTCCCTCTACATCAATGATTTTTTTCACTTCCAGTACCAATATCTTATGGAAGCTGTAGGCATGTTCACAGGTGGGGCTCTGCTCTGAGACTGGGGACAGGTTATAGCCTTTCCTAAGGGATAGTTCTGTTTTCCTTTATTGGGCTAATCCACAGGAGTGAACACTTCTGATAGAGTCACTTCAAAACCTGCATCTGTGGGGAGCCACCAGCCCCTCCTCACTCCCCGCTGTGTGTGCTCTACACTGTGCATCTGGTGGCTTTAACTGCAGAGAGGACGAGCCCTGTGCCTCTTGCAGAGAGCTCCCCAGGTGTCAGCGTCCCTGCTGGCCTCCCTGCTCTGCAGCCTTTTTCCTTTCAATTCAGGGATAGTTAAGCCTTTCATGGTGGAGGTGAGGACCTCACATAGCACTTTTTTCCATAGTGGTCTCCTGATTTTGGTCTCCATATCAGTAGTGAAATTCCTCCCACTCTCACCTTGTATGCAGCTTTTCAAGTTCTCTCCTCTTTCCTTGAAGTCTATTCCTATCCTTCCACAGAGATCTCAGTGTGGTTCTTGTTTTTGCAACTTGGTATCCACTGACCACCTTCCCTTCAGCAGCTCTCCCTTTTCCATGTTACCTTGCCTGTGTGGCCTACACCATTCCTTCAGACACCTCTGGCCTTGGGGTTTCTTTCTCCTGCCCATTTATGCCCCATGCTTATCTTTCCTCCTCGAGGTCTCTCTTTCTCAGCCTCCAAAATGAAAGACCAGCAATTACTTGTGATGTGAAGGGCTTTGTATTCTCCAAAACCAGTTCAGCTGGCATGCAAGGCTCCTGTATCTGCCTCCAGCCACAGGAGCCTGGGAGGCTGGACTTAGGGGAGGAGCGGGCTCTGGAGAGCAGCTCCACCAGGAAGGCAGCTGCACTCACGAGAGACCCAGGCTCTGCAGGAATCAGCTCTGGAGCAGCTCTGGGCCGTCTGGGATTTCAGCCAGTATCAACTGTTGATTGGCAGTTCTTGGGGACTTAATTTGTTGAGTCCTGCAGGATAAAAACAACAGGAGAAAATCTCTTCTTTCCCTAAAGCAGCAGCCTCCTTCCCTCCTCCCTCCCTCCTGCCCAGGCTGACAGATGGCTCCCGCCTGGAGGTTGCAGCCCTCCCCTCCCCTCCGGTGACACTGTCCTGCCTGTCAGCCGGCAGGATGTGGGGCTGTGTGGTCCCCTTGCCCCCGTGGGCAGAGCTTCCCTGAATTTTGGCTCTGCTACATGGTCAGAATACACTTAGCTGTGCATAGTTCATCCCTTGATTTTATCTATGAACAAGCCCAGGGGCTCTGGCTCCTCCACTGCTGCATCTCTGTTTATGCCAGTGTTGCTAAAATCTCCAGCTCCCTTTGCTTCCCTCTCCTGTGCCTTTTCTTTCATCTACTCATCCAGCCAGTTGAATATCTGACACTTGCCCTTAGTTCCCAGGGAAGCTCTCTGGGGATACAACTGGATAACACCTTTACCCTGGTCATGGCTCTGTCCTGAGCTGGCACAAAGGGAAGGATGGATTAGAGATCTCCTTTGTCCTGGCACAATTATGTCTTGGGTTGTTCAGGATGAAGGTAGCAAGGGAAAATGTGCTCATCTGAGACCCTTCCACCCTTTCCTCAGCCAGTAAAGGAATATTTCTTGCTGGAGGGGCAGCAACTTGTCAACTAATGGTTTTAAAGGCTGGAGGCACTGATCACCAGAAAAGCTCTGTGTGAGGGCTCTGGGGCTTCACAAACTGTTGTAGTGATGAGACAGTCAGTCTTCATCTGTGTTCTTTGCAGACTGTGGTCTTGTTCAAAACATTTCTCAGTGCTGTCATTCCTTTCACCCCTCAGTGTCCGGCGGGCTCTCCTGTTTTACACTCGCTGGGGACTGTGTTCTGCCAGCTCTCAGTTTATCCTTTGCCAGAGAAAGCTTGGAGAATGCTGCTCGTGGTTGTTGCTTCTCCCATGCCTGCTGTCTGCTCCCAGCACGACCTGCTTTGCAGTGCTGGCTGTGCTGCCTCAGCTTCTATGTGGGGAGAGGAGCTCTGCTGCCTTGTGGCCCAGGAGAGCAACAGTGCCACAAGAAGACAAAAGGAGAGAATTATCACTAGCTCTTTCTTTAAGACTTAAAGCAGGAATTTATGGATTTAGGATCTTTGACTTCTGCAGCTTCTACTGACTGAAATTCTGCTGCTATAGCTGGAATGAGGATGATGTTTCCTCTGAACAATTTTAATTTCTAATCTTTCCATTTCATTGACTGTCCCTGCGCTGGTAGCCAAAGTAACTGTTAGTAAACAGAATCAACAGTTGGGAAAACACTTGTAATACACAATTATCCTGCTAAATTCCAAATACTTTGTGCTTTACTGTTCCTTGTGGTTTCAGATTGGTGAGAGAATTTGAAAGAAAACAAACTTCACAAAGGGTTCAGGTCTGTGTTCCATCCTTGTACTAACACAGAAAATATGCCCACTCAGACTGTTTGATGTAGCAAATATTGAAGTTTTAAAACTATTTAATAAACAGAAGCAGTTGAGTCTAGTTTAGTACTTCTTATTTCTGCTGTCTTAGTTTTAACTTTGGTAGCTGTAAATGTTGGATCAGAAAGATCTCTCTGCTGTGCCAGTGCTGCTAAAATCATACTATATTTCATACTCTTGTTTTTTAAAATCACATTCAGAATGAAGTCTGGGTTTTGATTTATGAAATCAGCCAGTAAGTAATATACAAGTACCTACACTTATATACATCTCTTTTTAGGCATTTTTTAGCTTTGCCTACAGGACAGTGGATCGTGAAACCCTTAAGGCCATCAATGATTCTTGCCTTGTTTTTGATGGAAGACTTGTGATTGATGCCAAGTTCCAAACCAGTGATGTCAGCATCAGGGCTGCAGGTCCTCTGACAAAGTTTGCCAGGAGATACTATAGAGATGACTTGACACACAGCGACTTCAACTCCAAGGAGATTGGCTTTCAGCTTGCTGCATCCATGCTGAGTCTTTTTGATCCAACCCCTCAGCCCAGTTCTGAGACACCAGAGGGCTCAGAGGGACTCATCCCTGTGTACAGAAGCTGCAAAGTTCAAGGTATGTCCAGCTGGATTTCTGTCACACTTCCATCCCCTCTGAGGTATTTTTGCTCTTCCATAGTACAGGCAGGTCCATCTCACCTCAGGTTACATCCCATGGCAGTACTGCCCTCAAAGCTCCTTATGTAGTGGAAAAAGATGATAGCAGAAGGAGGAAAAACAAATATATTATTTTCTTCATTATTAATGACTTAATAAATCTCATCTGTTCATTTATGGCAGGAGGTGTTCTTCCTGGAGGTTATAACTACTTGCACGTTTCCAAGCCAGGAATCCCCATGCCCTTGGGTATAGAACTTGCCCCGTGTGATCACGTAAGTTAAAGAGTGGAACCTTTTCTTGTTTCATTCCCCCCTTTGTTTGAAAAGATGTTCCTATTTAGGGTAGCTGGGCCTGGGGGTGCTGTATACACCAGGTACAGTTGGAGAACCAGGAGGAGTCACAGAACTAAATGAACATCTCAGGTGTTCCTTTCCACATTTCTTGGTGTTTGGCTTTCTCCAAATATTCCTGTTTTCCATACAGAGGACACAGGACAGTATTAGCAGGATTTCATGCTTTCAGCCTTACTGATGAGCCTCTTTCCTTCTTGCAATATGGTGCTGCAAGTGCATGCAGATGATTAAGTGTGGCAGTCCATCAGGGAAATTCAGCTGACTTCTAGAATAGTAGGAAGTATTGTGGAAGAGATGCTCTGTGCTGCTAGAAAATAGCAAGTCCTGCAGCCATGAGAGTTGTCTTGGAACAGGACAGAGGGTAGCACTCCACATGTTGGGCTGCAAGGGAGATTGTCCCAGGATAAAAATGTGGACGTGCTTCAATTACTGGAGAACCTGACTTGAGGCAAGAAAAGGACTAGATTAATGTCTTTTAAAGCCAGAGAGAGCTTTCCACCTAGGCAAGATCCTCTTTCACACAGATTGTACCTTTTTCCTTCGGAATTTCTTCATCAAGCCCATTTTTGCAGTTGATTTAAAGAGCAGTTTTTAAAAGGCTACTTCAGTGTTGATTTTAAAACCTGGACAATGGCCCATAGAAACAAATGGGCTTTTTAAAAAAAGAGAATGGTTTAGGGAGAGGAATCAAAGCATGGCTCACCTTGTTTTCCAGAGCCAGGATGAGCCATCCAAAGCAGCATGTAGTGGAAAGCAGAAAGGGCTATCAGAGAGAGGAATTGGTTTTGTTACTTCAAATTGCTAGAATATGATTAGAATTCTTTTGCTGCCACTCTGATTTACCTGCTGATTACCTGAAAGGGGTCCATCTTTAAAGCTACTCCAGAAACTTCATGTAAATCCAAAAAGAATTTCCTAAAAAAGAAGTAAGATAAGCTAGTGAAAGGTACTAGCTTAGATGTGAAAATACTAAAGGTTCCTGTAGCTTAGCAACAGGTTGTAGAAAAGTATAAAACTGTAACAGGAATACAGCTTGAAAAAACAGCTTCAAGTTATTTGATCATTCCACTCCAGAATGAGGTTTGAAGCAAATTTTTACATTTTTGTCTAAGTGATTGATTTAAGTAGCTGAAGCTAAATGCTACAGTTTTAGCATCAACACCCAATATTGGTGTTCTTTTATAGACAGTAAACACGATATGCTGTGTGTGTGCTTTGTGTCATAAATGAGGCTGAATGGAGTTCAATTGAGTTGCCCAAACAGAACTATCCAGTGTTATTTGGGATGCCTCAGGGCATCCCTCCTGACTCCAGCTGCTGCTTCAGGAGGTCACAGGTCCCTGTGGATCCAGTGTCATGCTGCCAGCACAGCCAGAGGGCCTGAGTCCCCCAGGTGTCTGCAGTGGCACTTGGCTGGTGCTGCACAGTTGGGTAGGCAGTAACCAAACTAAACCACATGGAAAATTTGTGTCCAAGCCACAGCAACGTGCCTGATGACCCACTGTGTCAGGAGTGGTCTCTCGATTATAAAAAAAGGGTTGTGGCTATTAAGAAATGGGAACTACGGGCTGGGAACCCCTTGCTGACCCTGTACATATGCCAGATCAGGTGTTCCATCTCCACAGCCTTCCTGCTGTTTTCTGTTCCAGGGCGTGGAGATTGTAACTGGGGAGGCAGGACATGGGAATTACTTCAGGATGCACTTCGACAGATTCAATACGGTGGATAGCATCACCTGCTTCTCCAAGGAACCCTTCCCTGTCTCCAACTATATCTGCTTGTATGGACAGCATGAGCGCCTGCTTAATGACCTGTTTTATCGCTGGAGGGCCGGGCAGCTCACAGACCTCTACAGGTGAGAGAAACTCTACGTTGTGCAGAGAGTCTACATTCTAGCAGAATTTTAGTTTTATCTTATCGTGGTTTGTCTTCTGGCTGTTTTCCCTTGGAAAAAGAGGTAGACAAAAAAGTTTAAAAATGTTTTCCATTATTTGTAAAATTATCAGTAGTAATAGTCCTTGTTTCAAGTCCTGAGGACTTTCCTGGAAAGAACTGTGCATCTGAGATTTACTTAGAGGAAGAGCAATGGTTTACTTGACTGTCTTTCACCTGAAGGAACATTTCAGTGTCTTTATCACTTTTGTTTAGAATATTCAGCAGGTTAATCATTAAGGTGAACCTGAACAATCCTTTATTACTGAAGATTCAGGTTAAGTTGCTTTTAAAATTATTTTTGTTGCTTGAATCAAATTTTTAATCCAAAGGTTTCTAGGGAGGTATTTAAATAAGTCATGGTGATAGTCATGCTCAACAACTTGCCTATTTTTATCTGTTGATAAATCCTGAAGGGGTGAGAGAGACTAAAGAGCCTTGTTAGTTCCAGTCAGGTGCTATCTCCTCTGAGGGAATTTGTCGTTGCTTTTGATTTTCATTTTAAGAAATCCCTCATGAATGGTGCTTTGGAACATGAACTGTCACAGATAGAGTAGCGAAGTATTGCCTTACATCAGGAACAAATGATCAGTTTTAATTGTGATACAAAGCTGCGAGTGGTGCCTGAAACATTTCTGGGTCTGATTTTGTTATATTTACAAGTGATTGGAAGAAAGGTACAAATGGTGGCAAAATTTTCAGATTAAATGTTGTTATTTAGGTAACAGTTTATAAAAGTTTGCTATAAAGGGTGTACTGTGGTCCAGAAGATGCTTGTGAGTTTTTGCTGCTATAGGGCTTGATTTTGGTCTATAGCAAATGTTGGGTTTGTTTTACAAGAGTGGGAACTGTGGGCAAATGTGAACTTCTCCTGAACAGCACATTGTCAGTAAGTGTTAAGGAGAAACTGAAGGAGAGTGACACAAGTGCATGAGAGATGGGCTAAAACAGCAGGTAATTTCCTTTCCTTGTCACAGCTCATGCTGATCATACATTTGGAGCACTGAAAGAACTCAATATTCAGGCTGTGGCAAGGTACCCTCAGTCCTTTTTATGGCGTTACAGTGTGCAAACACATTGTGAGCTCATCTGTTCTGTGAACCACACCGAGGCCGTGGCTGTTTGCCCAGGTGTGGTTAGTGTCATTTGTTCGGTGTAGCAGCAAGTTTCACACCAGTAGCAACATCTGGAAGAATAAATCATCTTGCTTTGGGATTTCAACCTGCAGCACAAGTAGCAGTATTTTCCTGACCTTGCCCAAAGGATCTCGGGTGTGCTGCACACAGGGACACCATGTATCAGGGCCTCATCACATCCCTTCAGCTCTCCTTAATTAGTGGTGATGAACTAATTTTGGACTTGTCTTTTACAGCCTTTAGACAGTGATGTTGTTTGGGACCTTTTGCCTCATTATTTTATCTCACCTGTCATTAGCCTGTGGCAGAATTCCTGAATTACAGTTGCCAGGTTTTTCTTATCTGGTTATTTTATTGCCTCCAGTCTTCTGTATACCTTATCTTTAGATAGATTTGTTGCTTCCCTTGTTGCTCTTTGGTCATATGAATGAAATCCCATATGTTGCTCTGCAGCCGTGAACATATGCTGCTCTTTAATCCTTGTTCATGTGGTTCTTGTAGCACTTACACACACAGACACACACGTGCTTGCATTCCCATTCATCCCAACTTGGTGTTCCTGTTACAAATATCCATCCTGTGAGGAGGGAGCATTCTCCAGCAGGTGTAACAGGTAAACTGCCTGGCATCCCCATGGAGCATTCCTGGCACACAACAAGCTGGCACAGAATTTCCTGCTTTCAGGACATGAAGCAACAGAAGAAGGCTGGCAGTATAATGTGCTCTCATAATGTATCACAGTACATCTACATCCCCACAGTACAGTGTCACATAAAATGTTCATATATTTGTGTGCAGTGTGCAATAGACAGTGTTAAAACCAAGCCATGAGAAGACTGTTTATTAGAAAACCATTACACTGACAAATGGTTCAGCATGTCTTGTGAGTTTTCTTGATACTTTTTTGTAGAGAAAAAGTGGTGCCTCATTGGCTTTTGGTACGGAATTCACTGATTCCTATGCGTGTGATAAAAAATCAACTGGTTTGGGTGTTGCTCACGTGGTCTGTAAGGATCCCACGTGAACGTCAACCTGAGGTTAGGACTGAATTCTTTTCTTTGGCTTTCAAAACCTTCCTTTTAAACTAGTACACATTACACTTTCATCCACATCTTCTAGCAAGATGTGAAGTGAAAAGAAAATATAGGCTGTGAAAGTGTGGTTTGTTAGTTAAGCTTGTAAACTTGGATGGTTTGAAACATCTGTTCCCCTCCTCTCTTCTTTATGCCTCTCTTTTGGGAAGAACCTTCCTATGAGGCAAGAAAGTGCAGTGTTTTAATCTTTTGGTCTGCATTTAGATTTCTCAGCATGGCGTCTTGTTCCAGGAATGGACACAGTAGAACAGCTGTCACCTGGGAGCTAATTTATTTCTGTGTAGCATGCAAATTGTCTTTTAAATAATTAGAGACTGCACCTAGCAGTGAATTTCCTCACTGATTTGCGTTTGGTATAAGAGCTGAAAGTTAACCCCATGGTACCGGATTTCCTGGCCAGAATGTGCCAGTGCCATTCTCAAATTAACATGAACAACGAGATCCAGCAAACTTGTGAAAGTCACCCCTTCCGGTCGTGTGCCTGGAGCCACAGCTAATGGGAATAATGAGAGAAATAACATTTCCTTTTGTCTGGAGAAAAGTTCCATTGATTTGCGTAGGAGTTCAGCGGGATTAAAAGCTGCAGGACTTGACCTGCAAGCGAAGGAAGGACTGGTTGTTGCTCTGCCTCCTGCCCTCAGTACCTCGGCTCTTGGAGGAGGTGAAGCAGTGGGCACACATTGCCCTCCCTTCCAGTTGCCTCGTGCCATGCAGTGGGTGCTCTTCTTCCACCTGGGCCTGCAGCCAGTACATTCCTGAGCAGAGGGGCAGTTCTTCTATGTCAGGGCAGGAGAAAATGTAGGAACCAAAGACTCAGTATCCAAAACCTGAGGATTTTTGTATACAAGCCTGTTGTCACCTGTGAGTTGAATGGCATTATTCGCTAGATTTGGAGTCCACTTCAGGAAGGAGTTTCTGCAATTTTTGTTCACTTCCCATCAGGCTTCATTTCAAATAGTCAACTAGAATTTGAGTCCCCAAGAACAAGGCTCTTTCTCACAGGGAGTCTTCTCCTGAAGGAAAAAGAAAGTAAATTCCAGTGGTGTGACCTGAAGTATATCACGCCATGCTCCTGCTCTCCCTCGCTTGCTGGAAGGCCTTTGGATTATTTCCATTGTTATTGCCCTAGCAGCAGATAAAAGAGAGGGGTGGGGAGAGAGGTCTGAAACATTTTTGCTTTTCTTTTTAAGTTTATAGACTTACTGGTCATCAGTCCTCCACACTGCTTCACAGAGGAGGAATGTAACCATCCAGTGACCCCCTTTTGTGTTCTCCTGAGCTGAAGGCAGCTGCAAGGCAGTTGCTGAGTTATGGAACACATCCATAGAGCAGAGGAATCTCCCTCTGCTGCATCTTAAGTACAAACCAGATAATTAGAGGAGTCTCCTGATACTTGGCAACCAAATGGATGCTCACTGGCATCGTGCCTTTAATATGAGATAGAAGTGCTTCGTGTAAGCTTCATTTGGCATTAATGAAAATCAAATCTAACATAAATGCATAAAAATCTGACCCGCTAGTTTCTAAAATACTTAAGCATCTTATTTCACAAATGAAGTATGAGTGGCTTTTACGTGGGATTTTATAATTGTGTATTAATGAACTCATCGTCAGCCACAACCTTGAGGAGATGCTGTTTGTGTCTCAGTCATGTGGCATTAACAGTGATGCTGAGGCCAGGGAGCACCCAGCACGGGACAGTGAGCGCAGCACAGGGGAAGAGCACAGGGTCAGACCTGGGAAGGCGTGCACGGAGGCAGTGCATGTTTGAATGGGTGATGAGCAGAGAAACCTCACAGGCACAGTCATCCAGGCAGAGCTCAAAATCATTTTGTTACCTTTTGTTTCAATAACTTGGTTTACAGCATTTTAAGGACTTGTCAAACTGGACAATTTGCTTGCTCTACACAGGGGTCTTGGGCACCATGAGGAGGGAGAAGCCCCCAGCAGATACAACATGGGGCTCTTTGGCAAGGAGGAGTTGGGAGGGTGGCTTACGTGACAGTACTTGTGCACAGCACAAAAAGCACAGGGATTTAGGTGAATCATAGTCCCAGAGGAATGTTTTTCCCAGTGCCAGAATACAGGTAGGATTCTGTTTTCACTGAGAAAGGGAACAAGCGATCCACGCATGGATCTGTGGAGATCCATGCCGGCTGCCTCTTGGCAGACCTGCATGCTGCCAGGCCACGTTGAGTGTTGCTGTCCAAGAGGCGAGCACCCTGAAGGAAATCACACAAAGAGACACAGCTTCAACTGCAGCAGGTACTGATAGGCCTTAGAACATGAGGCTGCCAAACATGCAGCAGGAATGTATGAAGGGAGTCAGGCTCCCTTTCCCTGAGAGGCTTTGGAAAATCCACCCAGAAACTACAAACATGGATAACAGCACTGCATGTTTCCTTGGCTGCTCTCTTCAAACCCTGTCTTTTATTTTCACATTGTATTTTCATACTGGCTGTGTAAACTAAATGCTCAAAAATATTTTGAGCTGCTTGAATAGCATTCGCTTATTTTGAAGTAATCATTTACGTTTTTCCACTGAAGTTCAATTCCCACATCCTGGTGCTGTTAACATTAGGCTGAAGGTGATCTATTAAGCAGTGTCATTCAGTGAGACTGTTAAGCAGAAACACCACACTGAACTGTTTATTGACTCAATGCTAATAAACCTCACAATATAACAAATACATTAAGGAAAAGAAGAACATTTGATGTTTCTAGCACTGTGAAAAGGTAGAGAGAAGTTCATTACTTATAGGCTGGATAATCAGTGATTATTTAAACATGAAATACATGCTATATAGAAAAGCTGGTTTTAACCCAGGCTTTCTGAAATGAAGAGTGGTTGTTTGTTAAGAGGAACACTAGAATTGCCTGCTGCTGTCTGGAATCTGCTGGATCTCACACCATTAGCACACTGGGATTACATTTAAGGGATTCCGCCTTAAGCTTTTGTTCATTGGGCAGATAGTGAGATGTTTTTTCTGCAGGGAGAAAAAGTTAAAAAAGGTTAAAAAAGACCAGAAAGGAACTGTAGCAGATAGTGAGCTTGGCTGAGAGGGACTAGTGCTGCTCTGTACGTTCTGCAGCCTCATTAGAGGGAAGTGTGTGTCCTTTTCATGAAGAGAAAGACAGGGTAAGGAAAGAGGAACACGTTGAAGGGATATCAAAGCACTAACGGCTTTTTTGCTCCCAGAATTAACTGCTAACCCCATGGTGCACTGGTACAGGTGCACTTACGGAGCAAATCAATACAAATAGCTGGAGATTTCTAGATATTAATGTAGTTTTAAAGGAGCAGCTAACTTGCTGATGAAGAGCCATGTTACTAAGAAACCCCACGTTCAAATTAGTAAGTAAAAGCTCGTCGGCTGAACCTGACCACATTAATTTGCAGCTGAACCTTGCTGATTCATATTAGTAATTATGCAAACCATTATGAATGATTGAACTCTGAATCCATAAACAATGCAGAAAGGCAATCATACCCCTGCACACAGCCTGTTCGATGATTTTGTGCCTCAGGTTTAATTTCCTTTAAATTGTTTTCCATAATACATAATGTGTGAAGTAGTACTATGTGAAAAAAATGCAGTAAGACTGATTTCAGGATCAGCCTCATAGAGAGAGCACAGACAGCAGTGCTTCTGTGTCAGCTTTAAAGAGCATAGGGTTTAGAAAGTTTAAAGAGCTGATCAGTCGGAGTCAATACACCGTAACTGCTGTGATCTACTAAGGTGTTTAAACTTTACCAAATGGCAGTGCTGTAATAACAGAGAGTCTCTGCCAAGGACACTTATGAGAACAGGTAAGGGCTGCAGCATCTCAATACCAGGATATGCTTGCTTTCTGAAGGTGCCTCTGGGTACAGCACTGTAACATTTCCAGGATATTAAAACTGCAGCAAACAGAGCTGATTTATCAGTCATGATGGATCACCGGCGCTGGTGAAGGGAGGATGCTAGCAAGTGATGCAGTGTCACCTCCTGACGTCAGCAGGTCCTGCAGCAGCCCCAGGGTGGGCTGGGTCTGGGCCAGGGGGAGCAGCATTGCCCTCAAGATCTGGATTCAGTGGCTATTTTTCCAGAAAAAGAATTGCAAGAGCAGTTGTCCTTCATTCTGGTTTGCCATTGCAGCTGTGTTTAAAAGGGGATTGTAAACCACGGGTTTTAAACCAGTCATCTTCCAAAGGCAAGACGTTGCAGGTTCTGTGAGAAGAGGTAAAAAAGCACAGGCTTTCTCTCCATAATTTCTTTCTCAAGAGGGACAAAAGAAATGTCAGTTTGTGAATTCATGAGCACTGTTGTTACTCTGTGAATCTGTTCAGTGGATTCACTCACAGATTGGTTGTCCATAAAGCTGCTGATTTCACTAATTACTGGGTCAGAGGATCCTGAGTGATCAGGGTCAGAAGATCCTGAGTGATCAGGGTCAGAGTCCTGGATCACTGAATTTAACAGGAGGTACTCAAATGCCTGGACAAACAGGTGCTCAGGAGCAGAACTGCAGAGCAAGGAACTAAAGACCCTTCTTGCAACTAACAGGCTATTGGTTCACATTTGCTTGACTGTTCAGTAGTTGTAGGTGAATGTTAAGCAATTGCAGGCCAGGGAGTATGTTATGTTCTTTGTACTGAAGAACAATGCTCTCAGGGGATTTTACACAAATTGGTCTTGTTTTTTACCTGTGTAAACAAGCTGCCTTTTGAAATTATTGGTCAGATGAATGCAGGAAATGCTCAGTGGTTTTATTTATATTGTCTTTAAATTAACACACTATGATTCCTTATCTAGCTGTCTATGGTATGTCAGGAAATATTTTGTATCTTTTGCTGGTGTTACCATATCTTTGTAATTAAGAGTCTTAAAGACATTAATGTATTGTTCTCAAAGCAACACATTTTGAATTTTCCTGGCAAGATGGGATGTTCCTTCTTGTGTGCTTGCATTGGAGAAAAGACTTCTGTTCATCGGCAAGCTGTGGTTGGGAAGTATTATCAGGATGGCCTGAAAATTAAAATTGTATTGCATCCCATCCCTCCACAATACTTAACTCTCGCACTCCTGAGAAGTGGAAGTCCCTGCTCTGTGTAGGCACTCCTGGGATAATTGTGTTCCACTTGAGCCTCTGTCAGCTGGACAGCTTCAATTTCCTCTGTGCTTGTTCTCCTGAGGTGATTTGTGGGATCTGTGTAGCAGCAGTCTTTCTCAGCAGAAGCACCCCGGCAATGGAGGGCTTTGGCTGTCATGTGTCAAAGGCACCACTGAGAGACTCAGCTTCCATAATCCACCAGAGCCATCCACACATGCTGGGGAATGGCTTTGTATGTTCTGAGGCCTGAGGATTTAAAAAAGGGACAGAGTATCTTCCAGAGGTAGCTGGTACAGCCTGGAGAATTTTGCAATTCAAGCCTTACATTTCTTCTTCAAAAAGAAATTTAAACCTAGGAAAGGTCTAGCTTGAAAATTCCCCATGTACAAAGCTTGGGAAGCTACAGAGAGGAAAGGAGACTCTCCGCTCCTTACAGATTTACAGGAGATTAAGTTGATCAATGACTCTACTTGTATTGTGTACTAAAAAGCCATGGTGCTGCTCTGTGTGTGCTCACAGTGCTGGTGCTGAGGGCAGGGCACCAGTGACTTGTGGATGGTTTTAGGAAGAATCAAATGGGATTTCAAGAGATCTGTATTCAGAATTGCTTAGAGACATTTAATGAGAGCTGCAGATGCCACCCATGTCATAGGCTATCGGAGTTTCTGAACTTCCCTTGAGTCTATGTGTGTTGGTGGAAGAACAGGGATAGGAGTGATGCAAGTTGAATTTCAGTTTGTTGTTTCCTTGAAAGTTCTGACTAGCATAAGAATAGCCACAGACACATCATCCTCCAAACCTGTAGTTGCTGACACACCAGCCAGTCTGCAGAGGGATTTTTCAAAGGCACCATCACAAGGTGCCACCTGCCCTTTGAACAGTGGAAAATCCCCTCCTCATCCCAGCCTCCTTGCAGTGAGAAGGCACCAGAGCACAGGTGCAGCTCAGAGATCAGGATTGATCCCTGGGACCGGACCGTGGGCTTACAGCATGGAGGATTTGGCATAGACAAATGCCCCTGCAGGTAGAGGATGTACCATAGAGCTAAAATTACTCATCTCTTTTCTTATTTGTAACTTGCTTTTTGTTTTGTCATTGTACAAACAAGGGTATTATTCTGAAGGTTCTTCATTCAGCTTTTAAGATTCTCTGGCTTTACACCTTGCTGCCAGTGCTACACCCTGTGCCACCAGACCTGACTCAGATGGCAGGTCGTTGTTTGGTCCTTGCTGCCAGGACATAGAGCTATCTTCCACAGGGGCAGAGACTTCTCCAAATGTGGTGTGCTCCTGCAAATGAAATAGAGAGTAATTACAGGCAGTTCTTGGATGGACAGCTGTGTGCACACTACATTTTTGCTTGCTAGCAGTGCCCAGCTCTGTCCAAAAATATTTATATCTCTTGCAAAGGGAAGGATTCTGTGCCTTTTGTACAGGACTCCACTAAATATTTTCTTCTTCCTCACCTCTCAGCTAATGTAGGCTACACCTCACAAATGAGGCAGAGCAGACTTGAAATATTGTTTGTCAATGAAAGGTGAGACCAGCTCCTTAGCAACGAAAAGGATGTTGCTCATTGTCTTCTGCAGGAGCCCATTCCATCCCACCCATCACAAATGCTTTCCCGCAATCACCGCTGTCAGCATAAAGGCTTCCAGTAGGGATCCCCGCTAGGAAGTGACCAAATTTGCACACCCATTATGCTCCTGGCAAATCTGTCATCTTGTACATATTTTGCCTGATCACTCTGGCAGGTTATGAAAGACTAAATGGTGCAACACATGTGGCAGATGCCGTTCTCGTGATAGCAAAGGAGCCACTGAGCCCCTGTTGGGAGTGTGCCAGCTCCATCTTGTACACTGAAGAGCTTTATACTTTGAAGCTTTCCATGGCTTGCCCTGAGGGACTGCTGCTGAAGTGGTAATAAAATTCAGAATGAGCCTCAGAAAGTCAACTTGTTGGTTTCAAATGGGTTTTTTCATTATTAAGCTTCCCTTTAGCAGCCATATGTAGAGTTGCTCTGTCAAAAACACTGTATGCCCCCTGAGAAAGGTGATTCAAACAGAAAAGATAAATAGATGGAAGCACAGAGCTGGCAAAGAAAGTGAATTGTTTGTGTGAGGTGAATCTCCAAATGGCCCTTGGTGTTCTTCAGGTGAAGGGAAGTGAGGAAAGTCTGGGAGTAAATGTTGGTTACTGGGATCTCCTTCTGGCAGCCTATCTAGAAAATACGGGCAAGGCATTCTCTGCTCCCCAAAAATGGGCATATTATTTGCATTAAAGATTCCAAACTGGGTTTGAGCTTCAAAACATTTCAGGTTTTGAGCTCCAAATCTGTGGATATTGACAGGAACAGTTAAAATTATGGTTATAGATGGAGCTGGTAACAATATCAGGAATACACAGCAACCCTGAAACATTTATCAACAGCATTTAATGCAACACCTCAGTGAGGCAGGTGAGTCCGTTAAGTGAGGTAAGGCAGTTGGAAGGTGTGCCTCAGTCAAGAGAGGAAATCATCTGCTCAGGGTTATAGTCAAAATTAAAATGCCAGCTTAAAGTAAAAAAATTTGGCCCATGGCTTTTACCATGGCATATCAGTAGAAACAGTCTTTAATTACCTTAATGTATTCTTGTGTTCTCCCTTTCTCTCTTTGCTATTTATTATCAACAGTGAGTTAAAAGTTTATGTTGGGTTCTGAAATTGAAGGGGGTTTAAATATTTAGGGATATTGTGTTTTTCTCCAGCTCTCTGCAGACATTTTGGGTGTCCAGTCACTGAAATAAGGATCCTTAAAACTGAGCTCATCCCTTCTAACCTGCATATCCAAGTGAGCAGGCAAGTGCTAGTCCCAGTAACTCCTAGGCTGGGCAGCACTTGCCATAGCAAGGATGCGGTGTTGGGAATAGTGTCCATAAATATTTATGCTGCGAAAACCTCTGTGGGAGAGAGCCCTGCTGTGCTGGAGGCTGTGCAGATCCCAAGGGGCAGCTCCAGCCAGCCTGGCACACAGAGAGGGATCGGGGTGCTGGGGCAGAGAGGGGCCGAGCACGTGGAAGCCCAGCCAAGCTGTGCAAGGTGTACACAGCATTTTAATGGGACAGAGTGTGAGGGAGAGCTGAGGTGTCATTCAGAGCGGGAGGGGGAAATCATGCTCTTGGACAAGGAGGAAATAAAATCTGCAGAGAGGAAACTGCACATTAATTCTCTGTAGACAGGTGTCTCAGAATTATTAAATTTGTGTAGCATGGTTAAGTTGCCTTATCCAGGTGTTCACTTAAAGGTCAGACAGCTGAACCAGGCAAGAAGGTTCATGTGCTCCTGAGGGCAGTGCCAGGGTCCTGCTGCCATTCCCAAGGTGTGAGTGTTGGTGGCAAGCACGCAAATGCCCCCCTCTCCCAACTTCCTGGGTGACCCTGCTGACATCTGCTTGGTCATTATGAGGATGAGCATGGGGCACTTCCTGACCGCAGTGAGCATTAACAAGAATTATGCACCAAGCATCTCGCCTGAGCTGTTAAAATTATCTTTCATTATAAAGAGAAGTAAATCACAGCTCTGTAATCTGGCAGCCCCTGGTTATATTTACAACCGTGAGGTTCTACAGGGAGCAGTGTCCTCTCAATCCTTTTCCTCCTTTTTCATGGAAGAATGCTGTTGTGAATGCTGTCACTGAAAGAAAAAGTTACAAGAGCTTCCTCCTAGAATCGGTTCAATTTAGCTTCATCACACTAGTGCAAAGAACATATTGCAGCGCTGTGGTGGCCTGTTTTTCTGGCTTTTATTAATCCAGAAACCTTAATGATGAACAACATTTGTGTCATTGTCTACACAAATTTAATTTGTTTATGCAGCAGTTCAGTTAATCCTGCAATCTGCTTTTCTCAAATGAGGACAGATAATGGAGACACCGTTCTTTACAGGTCTTCAGGCTTTTAAATTCTGATAAAATCAGGATTCTTCACTGGGTCTTGCCACAGCTCTGAATTAAGCCACTTTAAATGTAATTACTGAAGCTGGCTGTACATCAGGAACATCCATTAAAAGAATTGATTGACCATGCTGTTACAAGGAGGCATTTTATGAACAAACGATCATGATGGGTCCAGAACTGTAATTTATAAAGGCAAAAAAGCAGGTAAATACTTTATTAGTGGCTAATGAGAGGTTCACAAGATAACTAAATTTCTTCTTTTTTACCCAGCTACTTCAGGGAACCTTGGTCCATGGCAATCTATCATGATCGGTTTATTGATCTGCAGAAGGAACTGCGCCAAACCCTGATGTCGGAACAGGTAAGAAAAACGACTGGCGAGTCCATTTTATTATTTAGGTAATTTGTTAGTGTAGTGTTGTTCACTTTGGTTTCTTCTCCCATCTATATCCTGAAGTTTTATGTTTCTGTTTACCTCTCTCTTCGGGGAAGCCTGAGCAGACTGTGTACCTCACACAGGGGGTCACCATGTACAGCACGTTGTTCAGTTTTCTTGTTTGGGGATATTCTTAAATCTGCCAGTAGAACTTGAACTTGTATTTTTTTCCTTCACTGCATTTTTGCATTGGGCACTGGGCTTTAAACATTATAGCTGCAATTTAGTGCAAGTACCCAGTGGAATCTGGAGCCTGGCTTGTCCCTCTATCCCCTTGGGTTTAGTGGTATTCCCTAATAGGAACATGCTACAGGCCATCCTACACCTGTCTCAGCTGAGCCCGTGGGTAGGTTTTTCAACACCTACCCAAAGGGAATGGCTTTTGTAGTTCAAAGGGTGAAAGCAACTGGCTTTTTCAGTGATAAGTGGATTTTCTGAATAAGGGTGAAATTAAAATGTTTGCTAATGCTGTTTACAGCTTTGGCCTTAGCACCATAGACAGAGGCATAAAGCCTGAGCAGCCTGGAACTGCCAGCCCAAAATCCAAAGTCATTGTGCTCCATGGGGAGAGCTAACAGCAGGGATCCAGCAGCCCCCAGAGCTGCCTCCCCCACCCCCTGAAGAACTTCTGGCTGATCCCAAAATGAATTTGTCGTCTGATCTCTGTGCTTCCAACCCACTACCCTGCCCTTGCTCTCACTGCTTTTGCCTTTGTTTAACCCCATGCGGTTCCAGACAATAGCACTGGGCTTTAAACATGTGCTCACAGAGTTTTTAACTGTGCAGAAAATGAACAGAACTGAGTGTAAACGGAGGCAGGGTGGCAGGAGGAAGGGAGGTTGCAGAGCCCGTGGCCCACCCATCTCCATGGCCCAAAGCTGCCGAGCGTGTCCCAGCTGCAGCCACAGGCAATCAGCCCTGCCTCCTCCCCAAAGGGCTCAGAGCAATTTGCCTCCTGTTGTCCTGACCCAGAAAGGCCCTGGATGCAGTTTAATTTGGGTTCTCCTGGAAGACATCTATAAGAGTACAAAATTAAGTTCTGGGTAGAATGGGGGGCGTGATGTGTTTCTCTTGCCATCATTCAAACACGTTTCATATGCTGTAAGTGTGAACAACTTCAGAGAGAGGGGAATTGGTGCCGGGAATTAAGGACTCACTTGCCTTGCCCTGTCTTTGTGGCAGCAGTCCTGACACAGAGAGTCTCCCTGCACAGACTAGAAGCAGCTCTGTGAGTCAGGATTGTTCCTATGGACAGGTGATGGTCTCTGCATCTGAATGAAAATGCAGTGTTTTGAACTTTTATTTGGATTTTTTTCATGGTGATTTTAAGTCTATTTACTAAAAGTGATTTTAACTATATATACTAAATGTCACATTTATATCTTTTTATTGGGTGTTCCTTCTGGGCACATTGACTGATACAGACTAGGTACCATGTGCTCATGGAATAGCTCTTAAATGCCTTCAGACTGGCTGCATTTCCGTATGAAGTAAAAGACCTACTGTCTTTGCTTCCTGTTGCTCATATTCTAGCTCATTTCAGCATTCAGAAAAATTACTAATGAAGGGTAAAAATGAGGGAAAGAGATGTTTAAGAACTGTGGGCATAAGTGCACAGGCATCACATATTTCGGGTTAGTTTCCAGAGAAAGTGGACATCAGTGTCATGCCATAGGGGTAACATTTAAAGAAATGCTTGCTAATCAAAGCAATAACTGCATAGAAAAGCCAGTTGGGTTCTGGGGACAGGGACCGCGCGTTTAGCCTGTGTTGAAATCGTCACCGGAGGGAGGCTGCCCTCGCAGCGCGGGGCTCCGGCAGGGCCGCTGGCGCAGGGCATGTTTACCCCTCGGGGATCACAGCCATGTGTTTGTGCCGGCGTGCGCAGCTCCGGCGATGCAAACATGCAGATGGCAGGGCTGGGGTCTGCACCTCCATCAGCTGCTGGATGCTGCCGCACGCCGAGGGCACACGTGCCGTGCCAGACCTTCCAGAACAGCACTTGTCGTCCGTTAGGAATAATGGCCTGGTCCTCTGGCTGCAGCTGGGCTGTGTCGAGGCTCGGTTAAAAGCCATAGAATATATAGGGCATAGAGGGGTGGGAAGGTGTGGAATTCCTCTGGCGAAAACCCTCTCACAGGCCATGTTGGGCCAGCCGGGGGTTCCACATGGGTTTGCTCCACGCGGCTCCTGCACTTGTGGCCGGTCATTTGTGAGGGATAGGGGAACAGTCGAGCAGCACCGGCCCCAGGCTGCACTCCGTGCCGCCAGTGACAGTCCCACTCCGTGCCCCACTGCCCCCCGTGTCCCAGCCCCGACACGTTTTCAGGTCGTTTTCGGTCCCCGCTGCCACACTCTGTGGCTCCGGAGTGTGCCCCGAGTCCTGTTGGTCTGTCTGACAGCTCTGTCTTGCAGGTGCCCGGGCAGCGCTCTGCCGCCGAGCAGCGCCCCGAGCAGAAACCCGGCCTGCCGTTGCTTCGGGAGTCCGTCCTGCGCTACCTGCGCCGCCACCGAGCCCAGCTGCCCATGTACGCCCCGACCGACATTTACAGACAGCCGACTGCAGGTAGGAGAGAGGCGGCAGGGGAACGGGAGTCTCGGTGCGCAGCCCTGGCCGTAAAGGGGCTCTCGCTGTGCAGCCCAGACAGGGAACGGGTGTCTCGGTGCCCAGCGCCATCAGCGAAGGGGGCTCTCGGTGCGCAGCCCCGGCGGGGGGCCGGCGGCGCGTGCCCGCGGGCCCGCAGCTGTATGCTAATGCGCCGCGGGCCGCCCGCCCGCCCCGCCCCGCCGCACGCCTGTCCCACCGGGCGGGCGGGGCGGCCCCTCGACCCCCCCTGCCGCCTGGCCCGGCCCGCCGGGGGGGTGTCCGGGGGAGCGGCGGCCCCCGGCGCCCCCCCCGCTCGCCGCCCTTTGTGCCGAGGGTCGCGCAGCTTTATGCTAATGACGCGCACAAAGGCGCGCGCGGGGGGGCCCCGCTCGCTCGCGTGCCGCCCGCGTGCCCCGCGCCCCCCACAAAGGGCCCTGCGCGCGGGGGAGGGCGCTGCCCGCACGCGCCCCCGGCTCGGCGGCGGCTCCGCGCCCCCCGGTCCCGCCATCTGCGGGGCAGCGCCAGTCCCCCGCGCGCAGCCCCGCGCCGCCGCGGACAAAGGGCTGCGGGAGCGGGGCCGCGGCCCGGGGGTCTCCCCGCGGCGGCTGCACCTGCCGCTGCCCGGCCGGCGCCACCGGCACCTCGCGGCGCCGCGCGCGTCCCCGGGGGCTCCGGGCTTGTTTGCTTAGACACCGACCGCGGCGTGCGGGAGCGCGCGGCGCGGGCAACCTCTGCCCGTCCCCCGCCGCGCCTCGTACCCAACGCGCAGCGTTTCGGACTGAAACCGAGCGCCACCGTCGCCGTCCCTGCCTGTGCCGGGAGCCGGGCGGAAGCCGTTAGGGCTAGGGTTAGAGTTAGGGTAACAGGTTCGGTCACCACCGGACCGGGGATGCGGCTCTGCCCGCCCCGACCCCGCAGCAGCGCGGAGTTGTTCAGTTCGCAGGGCTGCCGGGCTCGGCCGGGCCCCGATGACCCGTTCGTTATTCTCCCGCTCGGACAGACCCGTCGTTGGGCACCTGCTGCCGCCGATGGGCAGCACCCCCGGCGGACAGCCCCGCTCCCCTCTGTGCCGCCGCCGCCACCAGCGTCACTTTCGCCTCCTCCTGCGCCGAGCTCCCTTCTCCCCGCACCCCGATGCTGGCCGCCCCCGCAAACAGTCCGCCCGCCGAGAGCGGACGGCGCTCCGTGCCGGGCTTCCCGGAGCGCGGCGGTGCAGCCTGGGCTGGCGGCCGGCCCGGAGCACCGCCCGCTCCCGGCCCGGCTCCCGGCACCGCTCCCGGCGCGAGGGGCGGCACACAAAGGCCGCGCGTGCCGGGCGGGCGGCGCGGGGCGGGCGGGGGCGGGGCCGGGCGTGTGCCGGTCCGGGCTCAGGTGCGGCCGCGCCGCCGCCGCCGCCGCTGATTGGCCCGTCCCGCCGCCGCCGGCCCGAACAATGGCCCCAGCCCGCTTAAAGGCGGCGGCGGCCGCGCCGCGGGCAGAGCGAGCAGCCTCCGCCGCGGCCGCCGCCGGCCCGGAGCCGGCGCGAAGATGCCCCGGGGCTTCCTGGTGAAGCGCAGCCGGCGGCCCACTCCCGTGTCCTACCGTGCGCGCTGCTGCCGCGAGGCCGCCGCCGGCCCGCCGCTCCCCGCCGGCGCCGCGCCGCCGCCCGCCTGCCCCGCCGCGCCGCCGCCCCCTCCGCGGGACTCGCCGCCGTCGGTGCCGTTCGGGACGCCCGATGCCGCCGTGCAGGCGCTGTACAGCCCCACGCGGCCCGTCAGCAGGGACAAGTACCTGGAGCGCGGCTTTAGCCTGGGCTCGCCCGTCTCGGCCGAGTCGTTCCCCGCGCCGGCCGTACCCGGCACCATGGACCCGATCCTCTTCGCCCCGGCTGACCTCAAGCTCTGGGCCGCTGCTGGCCACGCCGAGCCGCCCGCCGCCCACCCCGGCCCTGGCGGAGCCCCCGCGCCGCCCGCCCCAGCCGCACCGCCCGCCTCGGGCCGCCCGCTGCCCGCCAAGCGCCCGCCGGGAGCGTCCGAACCCGGGCGGCAAAAGGCCCCGTCGGGTAAGAAGACGAAGGCGATCCGCAAGCTGACCTTCGAGGACGAGGTGACCACCTCGCCCGTGCTGGGGCTGCGCATCAAGGAGGGCCCGGTGGAGGCGCCGACCAAGGCACGGGGCGGCTGCGCCCGTCCTCTGGGCGAGTTCATCTGCCAGCTCTGCAAGGAGGAGTACGGGGACCCCTTCGCGCTGGCGCAGCACCGCTGCTCCCGCATCGTCCGGGTGGAGTACCGCTGCCCCGAGTGCGACAAGGTGTTCTCCTGCCCCGCCAACCTCGCCTCCCACCGCCGCTGGCACAAACCGCGCCCGCCTGCCACAAAGGGCGGCCCCGAGGCGGGCCGGGCACCGGCAACGGCCCCGGCCCCGGCGGAGGAGACGCCGAAGGAGGCGAGCGGCGGCAGCGGCAGCGAGCGGGACACGCCGAGCCCCGGCGGAGCCTCGGAGGCGGGCTCCGAGGAGGGGCTCTTCGAGTGTCCCCGCTGCGCCAAGCGGTTCCGCCGGCAAGCCTACCTGCGGAAGCACCTGCTGGGGCACGCCGCACCAGCACCCGCGCCGGCCCCGGAGCCCAGCGCCGAGGAGCTGCCCGCCGCCGAGTGCCGCCTGTGCCCCGTCTGTGGGGAGACCTTCCCCAGCAAGAGCAGCCAGGAGCGGCACCTGCGCCTCCTGCACGCCGCCCAGGTCTTCCCCTGCAAGTACTGCCCGGCCACCTTCTACAGCTCTCCCGGCCTCACCCGGCACATCAACAAGTGCCACCCCTCGGAGAACCGGCAGGTCATCCTGCTCCAGGTGCCGCTGCGCCCCGCCTGCTGAGCCGCCCGTGCCTTCCCCGCCGCCCCGCGCCGCTCCCCCGGGGCCGCCACACGATTAGCTTTAATACGGCTTGTGACCTGCTGGAATCTGGCTTTACACTTACCTTCCCGGGGTCTCTCTCTCTTTTTTTTTTTTTTCTTTTTTTTTTTTCCTTTTTTGAAAAAATTTCATTCCTTTGCTCTGGTTTTTATTGATGTGAACAGATCAAACTGCTCGAGAGAAATGAGCTTTTCCTTTAGTGTAGCCACAAATGCCTTGACTCTGCTATTGATGGTCTCCAGAAAATGCTGTAGAAACTGCCTTAACTGTGACATGCCAATTTTCTGTTTCTGTTCATTTTGCCCTTACTAAGGTAGCTCATAAGTTGTCTATCTGTATATGTTGGTTTGAGTAATTATGTTATTTATTTGTTATTTATTTATATTAATTATGAAGATTGATATTATTTGATTGCAGATATTCTAATGCGCTTTTTTTGTCTCCCTGCCTGCCATTTCACTGTGCATTTTAGAAGATCTTTTTTTCTAAAGGGATCTGCTAAAAAGGTTTTAACTTTTATACCTAGAATAACACATGATCTTAACCATTTTATCCCGTGCAACCAACAGCTCTTACTTTTAGATGCAATCTCTTTTTCTACACACATTATTTTCTTAACTGTTAGCTATTTATAGAGTGCTTCGATAGAACTGTTTCAACTGTATAATTATTTACTATTCAAATAAAATATTTTCAAATTCAAGCGTGCCTCCACCCCTCCTGCTTCTCCCTGCCGGGCTGGTCCTGGGGGCTCGGGGGGGCTGGCACCCGGCTCCGCACTGCAGCTGGCAGGGTGCCTCCATAGGCACCAGCCTGCTCTGCACCGTTTGATGAGATTAATTAAAAAGGAATTAAAGGGAGGACAAGAGCAGGGTGTGGCACGGCTGGCCTGGGGGAACGCTGCCCCTGAGCTAAAGGGTCCTCCGGCCATGAGCTGGAGCCTCAGCCCTGCCCCTGCTGCAGCCAGCACTGGGCACAGCCTGCCTCCTGCTCTGCTGCTGGGGAGAGCTGCCAGGGGCCTTCTCTGGAAGGTGTTGCAGGGAAAACTCGAGGACAGGTGGCACCTGTAAGTGGAGAACTTGTAGAAATCCCTGCTTGGGAGGGCTGTGCTCTTTGCTGGGTGGCTGTTCCGTGTGCTTGGCACTGAGGTATGGGGTTCAGGGGCTCAGCAGCAGCATCATGCTTTGGCTGTGAGCTGAGGAGCCAAGCATTTGCCTGCTTCCTGGCAGTGCTCAAGCCTGCTGCTGCCTGATCCTTGAGCCCTGCTGTGGGATTTCTGCAGCATCCTTCAATAACTGCATATATAGATACATGCCTATATGTATAGATCGATTGATTGATCAATCTCCATCTCCAGGGCTTGCGTTTGTAAAGGGGAGTAAAGGGTTTGGTCCGAATTGTAAAATCTGTGTGAGTGGAGAAAGCCCTCTCACAGACAGGTGTTGCATGCACCTGTGTGATCTCCCCCTTTGCCAGCAGGAGAAGGTATGGAGCAAACCTCAATAGCATGCAAATTTGCCTGGCAGCCCCAAGAGCAAACCCCTGCCCCCAAACTGGTGTATGAAGGGCCAAGGGGCTGCGAGGGCTTGGCGAGGGCAGAGGGGCTGCTCTGTCTCAGCATAGCAATGCCTTTGAGGCTTTGGCTCCCTGGAAGAGTTTTCCAGCCTGTTCCTGCCATCTTCTCTCACCTAAAGGCTCCTAACCCCGATTCACTGTGGGAAAGGCAGGTGGTGGAGCTTCCCAGGGAAAAGTTTCCCAGGAATTGCCTGAGTACTTTTTGATAGAGCAAAACTTGTAGAGAAGGAATGTCTTTCTAGAGAAAGATTGGATTATTTTTTGGTTTGGGTTTTTTTTTCTCATTCAGTCAGGCTGAACAGCACCAGTATGGGTACGCTCCTGCTATCTTGATTCCTAGGAAACCAACTTGGTTATGCCAGATCTGACTTCAGGCATAGGCAAAGCTGTGGTTTTAGCTGTAAATCAATACACTGGAAAAGAGCACAGCCCAAGAGACACAGGCAGCAAAGCCTGCCTGGCAAGAGGTGCAGTTTTGCTTTTCCTGGCTTCCCTGGCCATGGAAAGCCCCAGATCCTGGGCTGTCACAGACGGTGTCGCAGCTGTCCATGGACTGGGCTCTCTGCTCCCCAAGGGGACTTTGCCAACACACATGGCTGTCCTCTCAGGCCACTGGACACCATTTCCAGAGCCATGCCTGGCACATCCTCTGGAGAAGTGTAAAGGCTCCGTCCACACTGTCACAGCAGTGTCCCTGCTGAAATCTGTGCTCAAAGCCTGTGGCACCAACAGGCCACAAAACAACTGCTTCATAATGCTGTCCATTTCCTGATAGTAAAGTAAATCTGCATCTGTCCTGGTAAGAATCAGTTAAAATTTGCTGGGGCCAGAATTCCACAGGTTTTTAGAACTGTCTGGGTAACCATCAGCCACTGACATATCCCCTGCTGAGCAGAAAGGTTAGTGGAGACTCCTGTGTTGGGGAGGAGTAGGGAGAGGTGACAGTGGAGTACATTGGAAATGGCTCTGTTCACAAACATCCTGTAAAAGGGGTGTAATTTGCTTTTGGCATCGCTGGGCTGCAGCAGCCTGGGCAGAGCTGCCGTGCCTTTGTGTTTGCAGCCTTTCTCCCCTCGCCTGCACCGCTAGGTCCTTGTGAGGGTGACACCCGACTGCCCTAGGGGTTTCACAGGGAGCCATCAGCATCGCCTTTTTGTGTCTCTTGCCACTCTGGCAGTGAAGGGCATTGCACCGCCGTGACAGGTCATAAAGCCACCTGCTCACAACGGCCTCCTTTGGACAGTATTTTGGGGATGGATCTGTCCCTGCCGCTCAGCAGTTTCTCCTTGGACCATCCCACTGCCCAGGCCCCCAGCACTAGACCTCTGCTGGGCTCTGCCTCCTCCTGTCCGAGGGACCGAAGCCCACGTGTAGCTCAGTAGCTCTCCCGGGGGCTGAGCAGCGTGGCTGAACCCGGAGCTCTCCGAACCCGGGAATGCAGGTGTTGCCTGGTGGGTGCCACGTCCTGAGCACCCGGCAGCACGGGCCAGCCAGTGCTGGGCAAACAAAACCTCCTGCTGTCAGCTAACAAATCGATTGCTGATGGCTCTCGGTGCATCCAGCAGGAACAGGTTTGGGCACCGTGGAAAACACTGATCCTGCCCCAAACATGACGCAGCGGAGGCAGCTGTTGCAGAGGCTACTCACGCTCTGTGCACGCAGGCAGGGGGGTTTGCCCGCTCGCTGGAGCCTTCCTCCTCCTCCTCTCCTAGCACACTGAGAGCTGAATGTGTGGTCTGGGATGGAGTGTGGGCACAGGGAAAGAAACGGGGGGAGATTAGGTAGAGGAACCTGCAGGGTCCTGAGAAATGCAGCATGGATACCATCCCCACCCATGGGCTTAGAGCTGGTGGGGAGCTGGGGCGAGCTGCTCTGGCCCTCAGGGGAAGCAATCTGGAGGCTGCTTGCCCCCAAGGTAGGTTTTTAGCAGTTTTGTACCAACACCGTGGTCCCTTGCAGCCATCAGTGCAGTAGGGCATCTGTCAGCTGCCTCGCTGGATGGACTCACTGGGAAGCACAGCTGGGCACAGCTCAAGGTTTTGGGGGGGCCCTGCCCACCACCTCCTGGTCTGTTTCTGGGCTGGGCAGCTGGGACGTGTCCATGGGATTGGGGCAAGCCTGGGAACAGGACAAGCATGGGCTTTTGCCTTGGATTTCAGACCTCTTCCTCACACAACACAAGCCTGTTTAAAACCAGGCATCATTGTGGGTGAGCTGGGAAATGGCTGATGGAGTCACAGGTGGTCCTGTGGGGCATGCTGTGCCTGCAGAGTGCCACAGGGTGCTGTGGCATGCTGGTGCCAACAGACCTCCTGCCTCATTGCCCCTGGGTGAGGAGAGCTGGCTTGTGGTGAGTGTTTTGGGCTGGGTGGGACAGTAGTTCTCTGAAGAATCCAGGCAGCTCCCTCGGTGAAGGATCTGGGTCTGCAGGCACACCCTGCACATGGCATTCAAACACCTCAAATCCTCCCATGCAGGTAAGAAGCCACATAAGGGTTTAAAAGGTTTTATTAAACTGTAGTTTACAATCCACATAGCAAAGGTGTGCCTCTGGCAACATTTGATGCATTAATCATAGAGATGGGATGTGCCAAGTGTGGCTGGGCTGTCCTGCGGTACCGGCTGCAGACCAGACACCGCCAGGCTTGATTCTTACATGTGCCACTGGATCTGAGTGCTGGGCTGCCCCTAGCGCTGCTCTGACCACGCTGTTTTCTCCTCAGCAGGCAGGCAGGAACTGAAGCTGGGCAGAGCTGGGCACAGCAGCGGCAGCGGGAGCTCCACACCGGCACAGGGACCCTCGTAGGAACGCATCCTCCCAACACGGTAACTGGGACATTATTTTCAGCAGTGAGCTCCAGTTAAACTACCTGTTCATCTTAGAGAAGAATTACTCTTTTTAAGCTCTAATAAAGTCCCCTCGCAGCTCTGAAGGCGAGGGCATGCACAGCCCAGCCCGTTCCCACCTGGCTCTTGTGCTGTGCTGTCTCGCTGAGGCTTTCCAGCCTTTTTTAGGGAATGGGGAAGGTGAGTGACAGGGAGGATTTGACCAGAGCAAAGGCTCTGCCTGTGCTGCAGTGGGTGCTAATACCGGGGAGGGAGTGAACATGGCTTGGCTGCAAGTTAGAACAGGTTCTGCGTTCTCAGAGTGTGGGACCACAGTGTTTTTATTGGCTCATTTTACAGTTTTTTAGAGGGAAATTGCCTGTAGTGCAACAGCAGTTCAATGCCAAATGCAAGGAGAATGCTGTACAGTTGGGGGTGTCTGAGCTGGGAGGTTTTGGTTTAGTTACACGCACACAGAAGAAAATCAGAATTTATTACATATAATAAATTGTATTTTGCCTTTGCCCCATCCTGGAAGTGTTGAAGGCCAGGTTGGATGAGGCTTGGAGCAACCTGGGATAGTGGAAGGTGTCCCTGCCCATGGCAGGGGGGTGGAATGAGCTGAGCTTTATTGTTGCCTTCTATCCCAAACTATTCTAGAATTCTATGATAAAATAAATATATAATAGATATATATGCATATTATATTATAGTATGTTTAATAATATATGTCTGTTATATATTGCCAACTAGACAAGGCCTATTACATACATTATATACAGTACATAATATCATATATGCATTATACATAATCACTGATCTATTACCAATATTGATGTAATGAAACACTGCTGTCTGACAGGAGGTTTTCGCAGCTCTGCAGCCAGGATTTGTGTGCTGTGGAGGACAGACTGTAGCTGCACATACATGTGCACACCTGGCATATCCACTATACATACATGGTCTAAAATACTGTTACTTATTGTATGTATGTAGTGCACTGAATATTCCATTATGCACATTATATATGTGCCAGATATTACATGTTCATTATATAATGTTATACAGAATTCATACATTGCTGATACAATTTATGTAATTTTCTTATATACATTTAAAATTAAAGTATACTGCATATGTATGCACACAATATTACAGTTTGTGAAGTGATGTTATAGTTTATGTCATGATGTATACATAGAGCTAAAATATACACCAGAGACGTGTGCATGTGTAGATATACATGTACAGTGTAAATATAATATGTTGGATTTATGTAACATATAACCGATTTCTGGATAAAAATACTACCTTTATATTCAATATTTCATATTCAAAGACAGGTGTTAATAAGATAAAACATATAATGCATATATTATATAATACATTGTATGATATATAATGCATATCACATTCTATACCTTGTATTATACATAGATTGCAGATCACAGATTGCTTATATTGTCCTTAATGTAATAATATATATGCATTCTATCCATGTGTATTTAATACCTATAATATATACTCTAGCTAATATAAACATATAGACATGTATGAGATCAAATATTAGAGATATAATTCAAAATACTATTGCATATAATTTATATAGAACATAAGATGTGAAGATATATATAAGAACCTAATATATTTTATACAGTTATAGGGAGCATATTAATAGGTATAGGAATAAAATAATACCTATACAAAGGTTTATAAAAAGCATTAGGCATCCTTCTAAAGCTGAAGGAAGGTATAATTGGAGGGGATACTGGGAGGAAGTTCTTGGCTGTGAGGGTTGTAAGACCCTGGCACAGGTTTCCAGAGAAGCTGTGGCTGCTCCCACTGTTGTGGTTTGATCCCTGAAAGTGTTCCAGCACAGGTTGGATGGGATGTGGAGCAACCTGGGATAGTGGAAGGTGTCCTTGGCCTGTGGCAAGGGTGGAATGAGATGAGCTTTAAGTTCCTCTCCAACACAATTCATTCTGGAGCTCCATGGTGAGTATATACTAATCTATATATTATTTAATTTAATTAATTTTTCTTAATGCCATTTTTGTGCCTGCTGCCACAGCTGGAGGAGGTGGGGGTGCCTTGGGCCTGTGCTCCTGCCCTGGGGCAGGCACTGAGCTGTGCAGGAGCCGCCTGCCCTCGGCATTCTCTCCGGAGCCTGCCCTGCGCCCACCTGCTGCCGGGGCAGTGGGGGTACAGCGCTGTGCCAGCCCTGGGTGAGGGGCACTGCCCAGCTCAGAGTGCTGCCAGCTCAGCCCCTGAGCAGTGAGCCCTGTCTGCAGAGCAGCCAGCCAACCCCAGCTGTTCTGCAGCTGCACGAGGGTGGTGGTGCTGGGCCCGGGGCAGGGATCCTCCCTGGGAAAGGCAGGTGGAAGCTGCGTTCCCAACGGCTCCTTCGTGTGAGCACAGTTATTCCTGCAAAGGGAGCCTTATCTGGAGCCATCCAATTAACTCTCCATTTCTGGCTAGAGCACCTGAAAGCAATTTAGTGGAGGAGTTTAGGAAGGGAGATTTCCAGGTGTCTTTTCAGACATCATTATGGCTGAGCGCAGCCCCTGCATTTGCCTAAGGACTGTCTCCACAGAGTAGGAAATCACCATTAAGAAACATTTTTAATGCTGATGTGGGTGGCTGGGCCGTGAGGTATTGCCGGGAAGCAGGTTATAGACAGTGGCTTCTGGGGGTCCCAAGGGTCTGTCACTGTGCTTGGTGCTGCGGGCAGGGCCGGGCTGGCAGGAGGTGCCATGTGGGGGGCATGGGGCACGACCATGTGTCAGTCACAGCGTGGCATGAACTCCTCAAGAGCACTCCAGTCTGGCAACGCTGCCGGCTCTGTACCCGGTGGCTGTTCCTGCAGCTGCGGCCCCAGCAGAGAGGGACAGAACCCACATCCAGCAGGGACTGTCCCTGCCCCATGTCAGCCAGCCCTGCCCACCCGTGGCAGCTGGGCCTAGGCAGCACCACTGGCGTCACCAGAGTTCCAGCCCCAGCACCTCCCACCTGCCGCCGCACACACCACACAGGTACGCGCCTTTTATTGCTCTGGGAAAAAATTTTATTGTGAGCAAAGATTTATTAATTTTTGAGTGATAACAGAGTGGCTTTGTCATCCAGTTCAGGGTGCAAAACCACAGTGGAGTTTATACAAATTAATAGTTTTTTGACATCAGGAAAACGCAATTTTCATCAATGTCTTAATTCTTCCCTGAATTAGAGATGCATATTGCTCTAAGGAGAAAGGGCTCCTTACTCAGAAGGATGCCTTTGAAATTGTTTCAGACCAGCTACTGGATAACTAAGGGCCAGGCAGCCTTGTCTGTCCGGCCCTGAAAGTAAAATAAATTAAAACACACATGTTATTTTCTAAGTTCCTTCACAGACAGAAAATTTATAGAAAGCAAAACCCAAATGTGAGGGTGTTGTGGTTAGACCACGACAGAAAATCAAACTGGCCATCCAAGCCCTCAGTGACGGAGGCTCCATCCTGCAGCTGCACCAGGTAAGTTTCTGTCAGGGGCCAGGAGCTGCTGCCCCTTGGCACACAGCACAGCCCAGGGGCCACCTCGGCATCACTGGCCATGGCTGGAATGTGCCCCACAGGCACAGAGCAGCCCCAGGCCAGGCACTGGCATTCAGATAGACAGACGGCCATAACACCAAGTGGAAGTGCAAAAAAAAAATGGGGGCCCAACGGGGCATTTCCCAAAAAATGCAATCCCTTCGCTTAAAGCAACTCCCATTCTGTTGGGAGGTGTGCGTGTGAGTGCCCAGGAGCAACCAAGCAGCAGCAGGACAGGGCTCTCTGGCTGCTGTATCTGAGTGTTCCATTGCTTTAAAATACTGGCAATTTAGCTATAAAAATTTTCACCCCACTAACCTATGACATGTGTAGACCAAAACACTTCAGCTACTGCCAACACGAGCTCTGCTCACTACAGCAGGTGTGGGGAGGACACCTTGAGTCCTCAAAAGCCTTCAGCTGTGTCGTCCTCCAGCTTGAGACAGGTCACAGCCTGCTGGGACAAGGTGAGGGAGTTACCCAGTTCTTCACACTCTGCTGGGAAGGGGTCATAGCAGGAGTGTGGCTTTTGCTGTTCTAAAAGGGATTTGCTTATGTTTGTTTCTCTAGGGAGCAGTTCCATTGCACAGCCATCACAACATGGAAAGGCCGCGGTGGGACAGCGCAGACTGGAGAGCTCCTCCCTCATCCACCTGTGTGCCAGCAGTGAACATTTACTACCTGGCTAGTCGTGGGAAAACCTCTATTTAGAAAAAATTCCCTAATTCACAGGTAAGTGCTGCCTGGAATGACTGAAGTGATGCTCTAAGGGTACATTAAATAAATGGTTTCAGTGCTGGTTCACAACCTCTGGCTCCAGTGCCTACACCCAGGAGTTTGGGGCCCTTGCTCACCTGGTGCCAGTGCAGTGGTGATGGTAACACAGGTGACAACTGATCCCCAGGTCTGTCCAGACTGGGGAAAGGCCATTTCACAGAGCAAACCCCTTGCCCAGCCCCTTCAAGACGTGTTCACCCGGAACTGCCCATTCTGATCTGTGCTCAGGTGCCTTGGGCTGCCCCAGCTGCAGCTCTGTGCTCCAGGGCCTCAGCTGGATGCCTTGCTGAGGGCGCTGGCGGAGCGGCGGAGCTTCCCGGAGACCCTGCTGCTGGAGGCACACGGCAGCGCGGGTGAGGGTGGCTCCGCCAGCTCCACGCCGATGGTGACAGTGAGGTCAGCGCTTGCACTTGTGGTGAGGCAGCCTGGAAAACAGAGCAGGCAGGGAAACCCAGGTGAGGAGAAAACAGCCTGTGCACCTCGGAATATCTGCGTGGCACAGCACAGCCCCTCCCCCTGCCTCTTTCCAACTTCTCCTGGGGATCACTCAGGTGAACTTGACCTTTATAGGAGGAATTTGCTCTAGGCAGCTGAAGAACTGCCATACTGTGCTTCCCAGAGAAATCAGGGATTTTTCTTCGCCAGCTCCCATAAGTGAAGAGCAGTGAGGCCATGAGAGGTCATCGGTGTCCACACGAGTACTGAGCCCCCCAACGTCACCCCCTTTTGGTGTGCAGAGCCCCTGCAGCCCCTGATGGCTCTCAGGCCCCCAACAGCCCCATGGGAGGGGGGCAGGAAGCTCCTATCCTGCTCACTTGAAGCTCCAACAAACACACATAAAATGGGTCTGTGTGGGTGATACAAAATTGTTTTTTACTGTGTGTCATCAAACAGCTTTTGTGTATTCGGCCTGTTACAGAGAGCTGGAAATGAGCATTCCCAGCATTAGGACTGGCACAAAAACTCTCCCTGGAAGGTGCCTTAACCTCTGGAAAAATCCTAAAGGATCACCATTTCTTCCAATTCCACTACATAACAAGTACCCTTATTACTGGTGGCTTACGGTGACCACTGGGGAAGGGTCTCAGGGGCCATGGATCTGTGGAGTTAGGCTTTGTTGTTAAGTGGAGTCACCTGTCAGTTATTCCCCAGAGGCCAGGCCTTCCCAGACTGCCTGAGAGGCAACAGGTGAGCACATGGTCATTAAATGAGACACTAATGACCAAAACCAGGTGCAGCTGCTGCGAGGGACACACCCTGCCCTGCTCCTGCTGCTTAGGGCTGGACCCCTCCCAAGGCATTTCCCCGGGGAACACTGTTTCATCAGCTCCCTCAGGAAACAGTATTTTTAAACTGTGTTGCAATTCTCTCCTAATGTGTAAACACCACTTTTTTTATTACAGGTAGAAGGGAGGAGGAACATCCTCATAGCCAGACAGGGAGAGCACAAGGAGGTTCTGAATCCACATCGAAGGCTGGCACCAGTGCCACCCCACTGGAACTCCTGATTTGTGTTTTGTAGCACAGGCCTATTTCCAATGCAACAACTGACTCCATCCTCAGCTTGCACCTTTATTTGCTGTTAGTTCCCGTGCCTGGTCAGGCTGCAGTTCTTCAGTCCTCTCTTTACCTTTCCTAGCCCAGGTAAATCTCAAACATGCGCAAAATGCCTCAAACTGCAGCCAGGGACTTGGCTGAGGCTGCCCATGGTTGAACTGTCCCTCGGGCACAGGTGAGCAGGGCAGTGTCCTTGCAGCACAGGTGGGGACATGGCCCTGCGTCAGTGTGGCAGCAGGACAAGCCCTTGACCACTGTCTGAGGACAAAGACCCACCCTGGCTCAGCTGCACTTCCAATGTGAGGTATAACCTCTCCTTCTGCTTGAGCAGCTCTGGGTGTTTGAGTGACTCAAAGCAGGAGCGGAACAGCAGCAGCACAGCCCCAAGTGTGAGCCCCCTCAGCCTGCCTGCAGCCCTGTGTTTGCATCTCAAAGACAGCCCTTACTTACCAGATTGGTTCTTTGAGACAACTGGCTGAGGGGAAATAGCACATTTTTAAAAGGTGGAAAGTGTGACTTAGCCTGTAAAGGCATTTTCTGTGAAAAATGCGGAGCTGTCAATTTTGGATTAAAAACAAAACCTGTGGTGCTATTGGCTGGGGAGAAAAGTGTGGGGGAGGGAAGGCCTGTGAGGGAGGTGTTGTACTTGACATTCCTGCAGTGAGGCAGAATGGCAGATGGTCAAAATAATACAGTTTTCTCCAAATGGATGAGCTGAAGCAATGCTCGTGGAGTGCTGAACAAAGCCACGTGTGCAAGAGGGGCAGGTGGGGCTGTGGCCAGGCACACCTTGGCCAGGAGCACCCATGGCACATCCACCTCTGAGCCAGGGCATTCCGTCAGTCCCGGCTTTCTTCTGGTGCATCCCTAGCTCTGCAATCGCCTCGGAGCTCTCCGAAACCACTGTGATTGATGGGGAGGTGGCAGCTGCAGAGTGCGCGAGCAAAAACCACTCGGATAAAGGCTTCCATACAAATATTATAATTCCCCTCGCAAGCTGTCTGGCACGGGCTCTAATGACTTGGCTGTCTTGCAAGGGGAGCCTGCAGAATCGGAGAGGATGCTCCATGCATTTGGCCATGGCTGGAAGATGTGGGGTGTGCCAGCAGTTGGGGTTGGGATGCTCCTGAGGCTCAGCTCGGGTTCATTTTGCAGTGCTGTGGAGAGGGGTGTTTGCTCCCACAGTGTTTTCCCAGAGGGTGCCAGGCCAATGTGAAATTACCAGTGGTGAAAACCAAACAGCAGCTTGGAAGTAAAAAATAATAAATGACAGCAAACCCACAAACACCAGTGTCTGACTTGTGGACTAGTGGAGCCCTTAAAATTCGCAATTCAGCCAGGTAAGTGGAATTTGCAAAAAGGGGAAAAAAGCCCTACCAAAATCTGCCCTGCAGCTGCTTCCTGGATGTATCATGGGTGAACACAGCCACAGCAGCAGCATCACTCAGCTCTGCGGGAACTGGCGACAGGGGCCAGGGTGGCTCCTGGCAGAGTCCTGGCAGCTGTCCCAGCTCAGGTCACACACAGGCAAACAGGGCCAGCCATCACCAAACACTTCCCTGGCTCGTGGGGCACAGGATGCGTGAGCACAGGGACAGGCAGAGACAGACCCAGAGGCCACCAGACTGCACGAGGAGGAGAGGAGGCAGAGCCACATGTGGAGCACAGGAGGCTCCAGGCACACGCAAGAGCAGAGCAGAGGAGGCAGAGCCAACCATGGAGCAGAGGAGGCAAGGGAGGAGGAAGAGAGCTGTATAGTGATGAAGCTCAGCAGCAGCAGCAGCAGAGGGGCCTGCGGGAAGCATGGCTCTTACCTGCGGCCATTACCGTACCGAGAGCGTTAACATTCTAATCTAAAGGGAGAGAACAAAATCGTGTCAGTGCAGGACCAGCGCCCCATGACTCCTGCGCTCATGCCAGCCCAGCACAGCACATCCTGCTAATGGTGGGAAGGGGAGCTGCAGAAACACGGACCCACACGCTTCATCCTTGGATCTCAGGACTGAAACGATCAAGGGAGAGAATGTTGTTAAAAAATTGGAAGGAATAATCATTGCACTTCAGCTTTTGCCAAACCTGCTGCCGTGGGATTGTGGGATGCAGCTGCTTCACACCTCAGCTCCACCTCCGGCACCATTGTTGGTCACACCATTTCAAACCGGGTAAAATTTGAGGCTTCACAGAAGCCTAAACCTCTGTGACACTGCAGCCAGGTTAAAACCCCAGGAAGTGGCAATGTAGCAATCCCAGTGCCACATAAATTTCCCAGAGGGGGAAGTACTTAAGTGCATAAAACTCATCCAGGGCAGTCACACACCTGCACTCAGGCAAGATACACACTGGAGGGCCTCTCACAGGTGAGGCTGCTGAGGGAGCATTAAGCTTTTAAAACACATTTCTTGCAAGAGGCATTAAAAACAGAGTTAATAACATAGATAAAAGCACTTTAATTGCAGGGTTAGCTTGCAGGAAGCTAGAGAGAGATATGGTGTATTGCATCTTAAATCCACTCCACAGAAAAAATGTAGTTTCTTCCTCAGGGCAGGTGCTCTCGGAATGGCCTTTTAGCCACTTCCCATGAAGCAGCTTAACACCCCTGAAGGCAAGGGTGGGTCTCCATGACCTGTAAGGATCTTGAAGATTGGTACCTGAGAAGACCCATGAAGTTTTCACATGGGCTGTGAGCTGTTCCAGCCCCCCATTAACCTTTCAGCCAGGACAGGTCTGTGGAAATCTTTGTTTTCCTTCCTAGTAAATGCAAAGGTAATAAAATTCTGGAGAGAATCATTGTAGTGAATCTGCACAGCATTCCTGCTTCCAACTCCCAAAGACAGGCTCAAAGTACACTGTAAGTCCTGAGCCTGCATGGAAGAGCCTATGGATAACTGAAGCTGGGTTAATCAAAGCCGCACAGGTCCTGCAGTGCCTCGCAAAGCTGTTAAGTAACACAGTAAGAGAATCTGACACTACAGGTTAACCAGGAGCAGAACCTACCCTAAACCAGTGCCCACAGCTCCCAGCTCAGGTGGGAGTGCCTGGCACCACCGTGGGCATGGCCTCCATGGTTTGAGGGACTTGGAAATAAGCCTGAAATGTGCACATTGAAGTTTAATTACTCACAAGTTGGAGCAGCTGCTGATTAGTTCTGCAAGGCTCAGCCTCAGCCAGGGGGACCTGGCAAATGCTGGGGGTTATGTGGGTGTCAGAGGCAGGGCAGCCTGAGCCCTCAGCATGCGTGTCCCGGTTCTGCTCCGCCTCTGCTCCAGGTCTCTGCCGTGCCTCAGTGCAGAGGGAAAATGCAAAGGGGCCACATTGCCCGGAGCCTTCTCGGAGCTGACAGCTCTAGCAGCTGGAGCTGTCACCCGGCAGAAGAGATGGGCCTGTCAAGCTCGTATTTTCTCCCATCCCAGCGCTGACTGCTGGGATGAGCCATCCCTCACCACCTCCTCTCCCACAGAGCATAGCTGGGGGAGCACCCTCTGAGCCAATCAATTACAGGGAAAAGGCAGGGGTCCAGGCTGAGAGCCCTGATGTGGCTCACACCCCCTCCCTGCTGGAGATCCCGAGGGAACACCCGGCTTGAGAGGGAAGCAGTCCCAGCACCTGCCCAGCGTCGGGGGAGAAGTTCAGACTATCTGCCTTCGGTGGTGACACAAGGGACAGTGCCCCACACACTGAGCAGGCAGCCACTTCCTTAGGGCTCTGCAGGCATCTGGACCCTCCAGAGGCAGGCCTGGGCTCCCAGGCATACACCTGCATTAGCCTGTTCAGCCACGGGAGCTGGAGGGGGGACAGACCTGCTGCGCCCAACACTTTGTGGTAACTGTGACACTGCCCTCTTTAATGCCAGACCATTCCTGACCCTCACAGGGACACTCAGGCAGCAGCTCTGCCAAACGGGCAGGAAAACTGTGGGACAGAGCACTGATAACCAAGAGCACATGGGCAAGGGGCAGCTCCCAAATCTGCTGGTGCTGCTGGAGGAGCCGCCTGAGGGCAGTCCAGCTGAGACAGGCTCCTGTCTGCAGAGGATGAGGAACTACCTGGATTAAACAGACAGGAATCTGGACAGGCTCCTGTGCCTCATCCTTAACAGTCCTCATAGGGAAGGGGGGAGAAGAGAAAGCCCTCTAGTCCTGCCTCCTGTGGTAATTCTCCTGGCTCCTCTGCTCTACTTGCCTCAGCTTTTCCTCTTTCTTCACTGCCTGGACGACCTCCACCACCATGGCAGCACTGCACAGTGTCCCGTCTCACCTGCTGATCACCACACCTCGCAGACCTCATACGTGCTCCGTGCTAGCAAAAATTCCCTGTCCTATGAGTAACCAGGACAGTCAGGAATTCCCTAAGTCCCATATATTAGAAACAAATTGTTCAGTTTCAGGCAACACTGACACGGATCAAACTTGATCCTCAGCACACACCGCATGTGCTGTGATACCATGGCACAGCTACTCAGCTTCAGATGTGTATGCTTCTAATATTCCCAGGAAAATATGCAAAAATATTATATATATACAGAACCTGGACACAGATCTGACAAAGCATCCTACAGAGCTTCAAGGAAAAAGACCAAAGGACCAAAAACCCAAAGAAGTAAAAAAAACCCAGAAAAACCAAACCAAAGCAGAAGGAATCCTCGGCTCAGTTACCATTACAAAGAGCATCAGTCCTGTTTAAGACAGCAGTTACTCTGGGTTTAGTTTTGTTTCTGTCAAAAATATATTTTAAATCTACATATCCAATTCAAATAATCCTTGTGCTTAAAGTGGGAAAGATAAAAGTCAGCACTGAACAAAAAGTGGTTTAAAATAAACCAGATCTTGTTCGCTGTACATTCAAGTATTTTCTACAAGAACTTTACACATGTAAAGGTCCAGAGACAAAAGAAAAGCACGTGTCACCTTTGCAACAAAAAGGCTGCAAAATCTCGGTTTTATGTAAATAAGCAGGCACAGCTCCCGAGGCTTTAAAACCAGGGAATGCTGAAAACCTCTATAGTTCCTCGACTCAAGTGTTGCTCCTGGGCAATGCCATAATATTCATTAAAGAATCCATTTATCAACAGATACCACATGTTCAAGTTTTCCAGCACAGTTTTTCTGATGCTCCACTGAAAAGGATGCTTTAAAAACATAAGGCTGGAACGCAAGAATCCGAGATGCTTTCCCTGCCCATTCCACACCATCCATTAGCAACTAAAAAAGCCAAGATTTACACTATATCCTCCCTGATAACGTTGAGCATTGTGCTTTATTTTCCAAGTCATTAGCATGCACAAGAATGACCTCATGGTGAACAGATGCACTTGGATATGGCAGTGATTAGATCAGTCCTCTCAGCAGTCAAGTGTGCCCATTCCCATTAACCCCTGAGGCGCCGGCGGCAGCGCTGAGCTCGGGGGTTCCCTGGAAAGCAGGAACATGCCCTGGCGAGCACGAACCCCTCAGACAGAATCCTTGCGGTGGGAAAGCTATGACTTGAGAGTTACCCTGGAATATCTGGCTCCTTCCACTTCCATATGGTTAACCCCGTGCTTCTGTCTGCTGATCTTACACGAAAACAGCCCCAAGCCCCAAGGAACCCTCATGAGCCACAGAGGCAGCTGAGGTCGGGGCACTGCTCTGCCCACTTCAGCTTCACCAATTTAGTTAAAGAACACACAAGTATTTTGTTGAATAACTGTTTCTGGTTTTGGCTGAGAGAGCAAGAGCAGCAGCTTAAAGCCCGGCCACTAAAAGAAGAGAAATCTGCAGAGGGAAAGGATGAGAATAATTCAATAGTGTTGGATTATGGAGGATTTCCTGGGCTGCCTCTCAAACCCTGCCTAATTAAAATACAGTATGTAATGCACCAGTTTAACAACAAAGGGCTGTATTCCCAGCTTTTGTTCCTAATCTGCACATCCCCTAAATTAGTTTGCGGATGGCCATTCTGCCTACACGGCTGCACTTTAAATGCTGAAGATATCGTGGCTATCTATGATCCATACAGGGAGTCGAAGGCTCTGCTCCTGGAAACAGCAAAGGAGATCAACTGGACAATTTTCCTGCAGAAAATGCAGCACCTGCAAGACTGGTGACTGGGAGACTAAGCCAGGGCAGGAAACCCACATCCCACTCAAGTCTGGGGATGCATCCCCAGGGGCAGCATCAGAAAACACAAAAACATCCAGTTCCAGTAATTATATCACAGTCAGTGATACCCCAGTAATGCGTCACTGAGAGCTACATTTGATTCCTTTAACGGTCCTGATTTCTTCTTACACTGTGTTAACTCCTGAGAACAAGCTGCACTTTGATAAGCAGCACCCTTACTCCCTGACTCTGTCTGCTGCACACGTGTTCACAGCACTGACAGGATCACACCTGAAGGGCATTGTAAGAAGCAGATCAGATGAGAATTAATCTTAAATTTACCTGAGCAGTTTATGCTCAGCAAGGTTAGCAGTACCAGCTGGCTTGTCACCTGTGCCAGCTCCATGCATCCCACAAAATCATCAAGGCTGGAAGAGATCAAGTCCAGTGGCTAAGCCAGCACCACCATCATCACCCCGAAACCATGTCCTGATGCCTCCTAAACACTTCCAGATATGGGGACCCCAGTGCCTCCCTGGGCAGCCTGTGCTGGTGCCTGACCACTCCTTCAAGGAAAAATGGCTCTTTTTATTTACTGCTCCCTGACTCATTTTTGCTGTTTCAGAATAGAGAAATGCCCTTTGTATTCCTAAACATCAGTCAGGTGATTCCTGCAGGTGCAGGACAGGTGGATCTATGCCTGAGCAGGCCTGGCCAGGGAACAGTGGAGCTGCCGGGGCTGCATCCAGCCTCCCTGCTGACTGCCGAGGGGCATCGGATGGAAAACACATCCCCACGGCCACAGCTGACACTGCCCTTGCTCATCACTGACTAAATATGCAGGAGAATCAGCAGGTAATGTGAGTAAACTCTCTGAAGCAGAGATTCTGACACCAGAAGTCATGGCTGGCCTCCAGTTCATGAGCGAGGAATTAATTCTGAGGCTCAGAAGTCAGAAAATCAGGACCTAAGTGGGGCAGGCTTTGCACTTAAAAACAATTAAAATAATTAAATCATACCCAGGTATTTAACAGTGTTCCGAAATCCTCAGCTACTGGGAAACATGTTTAACTGTGTTTGGCATACACAGTTTATCCTTCAGAAAGTGGGGCTGCTGAGGGGTCTGCCCTGTCTAACCACATTTGACATAACAACATGAAAAAGAACAACATGAAAATGAAACATAACTATGCACAGAGCAAAACATTTAAAATAGACCACTATATCTACATTTCTATTTGCTGATACGTTGACAGATAAACGATTCAAGTGCTAACAACCAACCCTGGGCACGCGCTGCGCTCCTATTGAAATGGGCGATTTTTTTGTCTCAGACTTTTGGCAGAGTGTATAAAAGAATTTAATGCACAGCTGTTCTACTTTTTAATGTAGGAAACATTAATCAAAGCTTTAAGTTATAAGCTTTCCTAGCGTTGTTTAGTATTCCAGTTCAGCAGAGATCAATAGATCCATCCCGTGTTCCCTGACGCCTCTCCAGGACGCAGAGGCACGATTATGTAAATGGCCCCGGCTTCCTCCCCTCCTGCCAGCGCTTATCTCCAAAGCCTTCTGCCTGCTGCTCCTGGCCACCACTGCCCGGCCAGCACAGGCCTCTTATCTCCTCACAAAGCTCCAAGCGCGCCAGGATCGGAGCCAGCAACGCCAGACAATGCTGCACGGCTGGTTTTATTCCTAAGTGATTTATTTGAGCAAATTTAATTTCTTCCTTCAGTGTTTCAGTTTAGATGGAAGATATCTGCTAACAAGTCGGGCTAAAGAGAAATAGAGCAGATGTCCTGCAACATTTATACAGGTTGGAAATAATCTATTCAACAATCCAAAAGAGAAGCAGGGAATGATTAGAAAGTGCCAGTGTCACCCTAGGAGTGTCAACGACGGATTAAGGAATCTTTGTTAGAGTCCAGCACATGGTGACCAGATACTTACTGGATGCTGGAAAAAAACACATTTTGAGGGCACTAGAAATGTGCATTTCAGAGCCAAAACTCCTTTTCAGGAGAGGTTCACTTAAACTCGATCAAACTGGCCGGGCAGCAATTGTGACTGCACACGAAGCCAACCCTCCACAAGGCACACAAGGAATAAATTCCCGGAGTTCGGGCACAATGCTGTCACCTCTCAGCAGGCCGATGACTGATGAGCACTGATGTGCAGACACACCCCACGTACACCCACACTGCCATTACAAACCCCGCAGAGGCTCCAGGCCAGGTGCTGCAGGGCAGGCTGCAATGTGCTCGCCTGCATTGAAGCGATGTGCCCGCATCCCACACGCCGCTGTGATTCCCTAACAGCACCCCGTTCCTGCGTTTCTTGTGCATTAATCCCTGACCCTGGTAGCTCAGCAGCATAATCCCCATTTGGCATTAGCAGCAGCTTCCCCTGCGAGGAACTATTTTTGATAAGTGAGCCCCGATTCAGGCCTCGCTTTTGAACAACATATTCCCAGCTCAGCAAGAACCCAGAGTCCTGAATGAGCCGGAGCCCATCACTGCAAGAAAGTTCATTAACCTCGCCAGAGTTGGGGGTTAACAGGATAGCTGAAGAAAGGAGCAGTGTGAATAGCTGTGATGCAAAACAAATTAAAATGAATGTCATCATTCCTTTTGATAATCATTAGTTGATTCAGGGGAATAATAGTAGTCTTAAATTTGCAAGCATTTATCTACAAAACACAGGTGTACATCTGCTGCTCAAGTGCTTCTTGGGGCTACAGAGAATAACGTGCAGAGACTCACCAGTTCCACCGAGGGAGTAGCTGGGAGAGGGAGAAAAGACCTGAGCGGCAAAATCCTCAAATGTCATCACTTCTTTGTGGTTCTGGATGATGGCTTCGAGGTACAGAGCTCTCTCCTCGTAGCTGCGACGCCCCGTTAAGGAAAAGTGTGTGTAGAACTCAAGGCTGTCCCACAGCACCCCCGAGCCCCCAGCCCCACACCCACACCAACCAGGCTGGAATAGGCAGGGAACCGCACCAGAACTGCCCAGCGGTTCTGAATGGGAGCAACAAGGAGGGGATACATTCAGGGCTGGAAATTCAGGGTAACACCTTTGAGCTTCCTGACTGAGAAGCTGTGACTGGGGAGCTGCTGACCACAGGAGCAAAGCTCCAGACCGAAACCCACCATCACAGACAAGCTGTGGCACTACGGGAAGCTCCTGGCACACAATATTCCTGTTCCAGTGATCAGAAAAATACCTAGATTGGAGAAAAAAGCTACAGGACAGAGGGGTACAACCCCCTCACATTCATTTGATCACTGGACTTCTTAGAAGAAATTAAACACAATAAACACAATTCCAAAAGCGTGACGGTTATATTTAAGGCAGGTGCTAGAAGGTGCAACCTTATGTATCCCGAATAAATGATGCACAGAGGACAAACCCAGCCCACAACTTGCATGCATTATGGCCTGAATAATGCATACAACAAAGCGAGCTAACATCGAGACTATTGCCTTTTAATTAAAACTCGGCAACCTGGAACACACAGCATTCAAATGTGTAATCAAAAACCAGTCACCAATAAAACTTACAAGCGTAACAAGCTGAAGCAACTTTCCAGCTGTCTTAATAGGACCCCTGCTTGCGGCAGCCTTTCACAGCAGAGAAAGCAAATCTTCCCCTTTTGTGTGCAGCTTCTGTCTGCTCAGAAGGTGAATCATACACTTCCAATAACAGGATAACGCCTGGGATAAATCTACAATGGGCTGGAGAGCCTCACGTATGACTTTATGAATTAGGGCTCGCAGGAGCCAGGATGACATCTCATTCTCCGTTTCCTCAGTGAAAACAAAAGTTTTCAGCGCCTCATTGTTTTTCTGTTATGGGGAAATGCACTCGAGCTCTGCAAGGCTGTTCGGTGGGAGCAAAGGCCAAGCTGAATTTAGAAATTAGGAGCAGGAGAATAACACCAGTGACAACAGAATGCAGGTGAGGGTATTTAGAATTGAAAAGCATTACTAATTAATATTGAAGTGCCATTTGTGACTTGCAGTACATTAACAAAACCACTCTGAAACACTATTAAAAAAAAAAAAATCAGAGTAAAGCAGTGCTTAAAGCCAGGAGACGATGGTCTAGTGTCGACGTCGAAGGGAATAAGCAAAGCACGTCTTCACTGCACGCGAGTTCCTGCAGGCGTGGTGGCAACAAAGGAAAGAGAAAGAAAGGAAGAATTTTGCTTTTAATGCTCGCAGAGAACGATTGATATGTGATAAATCTTCTTATAAACTTCCCGTGGAAGCCTGAAGAAAGAAAATCAATAGCCAGCATTTCAGCGTTTGCACCTGCTGACAGCGTTATTTGCTCAGTTTTCCTCCCTTGCCCGAAGCCCGGGAGAACGCATTCCTGACAGCGCCAGCGCCAGCCCGCGGCGTGCGGGGCTGCCTCCTCTTTATGGGCTGAACTCCTGATGACTCTTGTTAATGAATAGGCTGCCAAACTTCCTCGGAGAGGAGGCACACGCCTGGGCCCAATTCTAAAGGGACTGACGGATGCCATTCACTCCTCATTATGGAGATGCTGATTCCTCGGCGCTCGGCTGTTGCCAGGGCCGTGCGGAGCGCGATGCCGGGCGAGCGCCGGCCGGGAGCGGTGGGGGCTGCGGGAGCAGCGGGATGCGGGGGCTGCGCGCCCGTCTGGCAACAGCCCCTCCGACACGGAGCTGGCACGTGCTGGCGCAGCGGGAGCAGAGCCAGGCGTGACAAATTGCTGAAAGGGCTCAGCGACACCGGGGGCTGGCGACCACCTGAGCCTGCGGACTGGCCGGCAGCGCTCGATTCATCGGCCGGCCCCGGCCGAGGCTGCTCGTGGGCTTCCAACCAGGCGAGGGGGACGAGAAAAGGCTTTTCATGCTCTGCCTGATAATGTCCTGCTGGGTACCGAACGGCCTTGCACATCTCCCGAGCACAGCGCGGGGCTGCGCCGCTTTGGATAAATGCTGCACGAGAATACAGGGAGGGGACGCTGCCCAGGTTTGCTATGCACCCGGTAAAATCCTATTGATGAGCTGGAGGATGCTGCCCACCACACAAAAGACTGGGAAAAACCGCTCGAACAAACAGCTGGGCAGCTACAGGAGAGACTGCTGAGGAAGAACATTCCAAGATGCAGAGACCTCTTCAGATCCACCAGCGCTTTGGAGGCACGCAAGGAAGATCCCAGCTCAGCACTCAGCTCCTGCACACTGAAAAGCCAAAAGCAGTGGGTGCAGAAACCCCCAGTGCTGCACACCCCAGCTCCACTCACCAGCCACCTCGGCTTGGTGCACTCCTCGTATCTCTCCCGGGCTCCCCAGAGCAGCAGGAGGACAGCAGCTCCTGCCATACGGGCAGCGAGTGGGATGCCCGTGCTCATTTTTACTCACAGCTTAATCAAAAAAGAATTAAGTGACTGCAGGAAAATGAAATTAAACTCCCTGCTATCTCTGTCTCAGTGCATACGCAGATTGGGAGAACAGTTGGGATTCATTAAAAAAAGAAACAACCAACTAAAATTCTACTGAAGTTTAGTAATTTGAATGTGGAGGCATAATGAACAAGATGTAGAAAAACCCTCCAAAAAACATCTCCATCCTGTAAAAAAAAGCATCACGAAGTTTCCTATTTATCACCCTGTAGGAACGCGTCTGTCCTGAAAATCCCTGGAGCAATACTTTTGTCAGAGCTGCACCACAGAAACATGCTGTGCCTTCAGCCTAAGAGCCAACCATGAAATATCAGACTTACAAACCTCACACCTAACCTCTTTAACCTGAACTTTTTGTCACAGCTCTCCTGCGAGCTTTGGGCAGAGCCCACCTGACACCGAGGTGCCCCCAACACCAAGCAGAATTTAGATCAAGTGCCACATAAAATACTGGTTTAAAAATGCAACCCATGGATCAGCAACATCCCACCTCTGAGCAGGGCCAGGAGGGAGCCCCGAGTGCCTGGCTGGCTTTCCTAGAGCAGCCTCAGGGCTGGAGTGCTGCAGGGAAGCACACAAATCCACTGCTGCAGCAGGCCTGGCTGCAGAGGACAGGCTGTGAGCTTGAACCCTACCCCAGCGGAAAGCTGGACAGCTGGCTGCCCTGATTAACTAAGCCCCCAGTTATCTGGGGGCTTGGAGCCTCCCCTGAGATCTGCAGATAAATGGAGTTATACCAGACCCTTGAAGGAGCTGATCAAAAGCTCCTCTTTTAATATGTACGGCAATTTGACCCACCCCTCCATGGCTGCATTATTTTACATTTTGCTTCTGCCACAGCAAAACTCCAGAGTGAAATTTTTTAAACAAACAGGGTGGGTTTTTTTTCATTTCATATGAAATGATGACACTGAGAGCCATGACAAGGTATGAATTATTGATCATGAATATATATAAAACTGTGGGAGAGTAGGAATTTAGCTCTGATTTGAATACAGTAATCGACTCTCAATATTTGAGTATTATGAGCTTCTAGTAGTGTTTTATCAGCATATCAATTATTTTAACATTTCAACCACACAGTGAAGGCTGTTTGAAAAAAAAATCCAACACATTAAAATGTGAACATCAGCTATTTGTAATAAACCACAACAACTTATTGCAGCAGCAGGATAACCTGAAAAGTGAAACACACAGGACCTCCTTCCAGATGGAGAATGCAAAAAAAGACAAAAGGCAGAATCCTTTGAAAGTTCACTGGAGAGGCGGGTACCAGCCAGCACTCTCTCTCACCTACCAGCATCACTTCTACATTTAATCTCTACAACACAGAGTCAGTTTCAAACACAGAGTTTAAAACATAAAGACCTTGAAAACCCTTCAAAGTCCTTGTAATCTGGGTTCTGCAGGTGACCTGAGCCATCCTGGGCCCAGGATCTGCCCAGTGTTTCCCTCCTTCCACACACACACACACCACTAAACCATAACTAACTGTCCTGCTGAGAAACAAGGGAAATATTCATGATGATGACTCAAGCAGATCCTGAAAATACAGAACTTTTGCATATTAACCTTAACTGAGTGCTGACCTCAGGCAAAAGTCTCAGGGCCCCACTCCTGCTGACAGTAATGGCCAGCATGTCCTGCATCACTCTACTGTTTGAAAATAAAAACATTTTGGCAGCATTTACATACTTTCACCAATACACAGAAACAACGGTGCACTCTGCTGACGCAGTGAGCAAATAAAAGACAGGAGTGTTTGCGGGTTTGTGGACAGGCAGGGAGAGAAGCACCTGGCTGCTCTCCCCAGCCCACGGGTTGTGCCAACACCACAGGGCACCAGACCCAGGACTGGCACCCAGGACACCACTGGGGTGCATGGAGAGCACTCGCTGCAACGCCTGTTCCTCCAGCTCCAGAGGGACGCTAATGCGGGCTGTTGGCAGGGACCTGCTGCAAATCCCATCTGTGATGCGCAGCCCGCCCACCCGGAGAAGGGCTTTCGGGGCATCTGGCCAGTGGAGAAGCTGAAAGTATAGAGGTAGACAGCTCTTTCCAGCCCATCAGACATCAAGGCTGGCTATATGTCCACATGCCAATTCCTTCTCTGCCTAACTAGGGAGACCTGCAGAAAATCTTTGCAAGAAATATCTATTTCAGTTTCCTCCTGATTGTATCATAAGGCCCAAAGATGGTTCACAAAAAGGGTTTGCTCCTGACACTGTGATAGCAGTTTGGAAAACAAACAAGAACATAAATGTTTGGGACTTACCAAAGCAGAATAAAGCTAGGACCATAAAACTGAGGTTAACAGAGATCTGTTGGATGATGACCTTTGTGCACCTAATTGTCCTCTGCAGCTCTGAAGAGGATGGAGTTACTGTGCTTCTAAAATGTGGTGCTAGGCAGTTTTGGTGTGAAACTCAATCTGCTTGGTTGGGTTGCCATTGTTTATGGTCTAGTGACTGCCACCGCCGCATGAATTTCACCGAAAAGTTTTGGGGGAATTTTAGTAACATATATCCTTCACTGAACAGGTGCAATTAAACTGTACCTGTCAGCCACCACAGCCTTATGTGCTTTTTATAAACCAAAGCATCTGAGATGGAAACTTTCCAGTGACGCCTGCATTAAATTGGTCCATGTAACACATGAGACATGCGTGAGCCGAGGCTGTGTGACCCATGGGGTCTGTGGGCCCCTCTCCCCATGGCCAGCCCCCATCAGGGCCATCTGTCCACAATGCAGCCAGGGGAGCCAGAGCTCCCTTGGCGGAGCAGGGCTGGCCTGTGCCAGGGCTGCTGTTCCTCCTCCTTATCCAAAAAAAGCAGATGATCCTCTGCTGCCAAAACCAAGAGCTCATCCTCTCTGTGGTGTAATTTTCTGCTGTTGTGCCATTGATTGCACAGACTCGGTGCTGGGGCCGGATGGCTGGAGCCCAGAACACCCTGGAGGGGAAGAGACACGGAGATGGACAGGTACGGAGAGCTATGCAGACGTATTCGTTTTGTGAGCATTTGCCCCGCGCCTCGGCACAGCACCTGGAGCTCTGCCACCTCCCTCCCCGCAGTGGGGCCTGGGTCCCTGCACAGGATGACAAAAGAACCTTGGTGCTGACTGATGGAGATGGGCCTCAGATCCCAGAGAACCTGCGAGTGCTCCGAGTCGCACGGCGCACTGCCACGGCATTTCCCAGCGCGCACGGTGCAATACGGTGGCTCCCTCGCAGACGGTCGCCGTAATTGCTTTAAAGGGGAAAGTGCAGCAAAACAACAACAGAAACATGTTTCACATGGTTTCAAAGCATCTCTGTGGAAATCATGCAGTGTAACAGCAAAGCCATACTGAAGGTGCCCTGAGGCAAAAGGCTACAGCTCACGCTCATCTGTTCGAAACCCCGCGCCAGCGCTTGGCTCCCGATGCTGCTGGGCAGCGCGTGGCCCAAGGTGTGCTGTGAGCACCCGTCTGGCAGAAGCACTCGCCTGCCGCTCTGGGAGAGCAAGAATATGTGGCACATTAGTCATGCCAAGTGCTTCAGGGGAGAATCTTGCATTTATTATGAATAAGGCAGAAAACAAGCTTTCATCTTAATTTCCTAGCGCTCCTGCAGGCAGGAAGCCCGCGGGAACAGACACACGTACCATTACAGACTGACTGCTCTGCAGTGGGAGCAAAGGGACACCACCGGGTCACCTCCCTGCTCTCACAACACTCTGTACACTCTGACAGCACTCGAGCTGATCCCTACCCAAAGGTTTGTAATTCTACCACAGGGTCCTTGCAATGCTCTCCTCCCAGGTAGTCCTGTTTGTACACAGACCTGCTCTGTTGAAAAATAAAAAAGCTGGACCTGTGCCTCGTCCCCTTTATTAGCTTTGTTTCCATTAAGCGTGTTCCTCATGTGCTACAGAGGTGACAAACCACACACAACTGTGCCTAAAACATGGCACTGTACGTGTTGCATGGTGCAACCAGCCCACTGCCCACCCAAGGTCCAATCAGCCGCTGCACTCTGTGCTTATCACTGTACTGATAAGGCTTTGATGAAAATATTTTGATACAATGATGACATAATGGCCTGTTATCAGTTCAGAGCCACAGGAGCCCTGACTGGTAACTCATTCTGCAGGGCACACCAAGGTCTAACCACCGAGAAGCTGCTTCTAAAAGTGTTCTGCATCTTGACACCCGTGACACAAGTTTTTGGCCAGCACATTAGTGGGGCATGATTCCCCCCAACTATACATTCTCTGGAAGTAGCCATACAGTTCCCTACTCAATCATGAGAGATAAAGGGACAGGAGTTGCCCAGGTCTAACTGAAAGCCACCTTCCCAGTGGCCCAGAGCATAGATATTGAGGTTGTCTCTCCTGAGGGCACTGGGGAGAGCAATAACCCACTGCTGGGATCACAGCAAACCACTCAGCCAGGATCCGCACTGTGAAATTCCAGGTGGAGCTCACAGGGATCCAGCCAAACTACAGATCCTGACATAGTGGAGCCAGGACAGCCAGGCACTAAGACTGACCCACCATAAATGCAGAGGAGCTGCTGGCAGGGGGGATACTGGGCCAGCTACACCTTCCTATCCTGTACTCAGATGTGTAGGAAAGGCACAGACCTGCCTGCAAGGTTTGTGAATTTGTTTTATAAATTATATCAGTTGATGACAAAATGCCGTTGGTATTCAATTATAGCTTAAAATTTTACAATGAAAAAAAAAAAAAGCCCCAAAGGGCAAAAGACAGGTCATAAAGGTTTCTGAAATGGTGTTATTATGCTTTGGTCATTGCACATACATAAACACACAGACCTGCAGTGTCTCCAGTTTAACAGCCATGTGCATTTAACATTCCTGCACTTGGTGTCATCCCACTCCCCAAACACAAGAAAATTCACCTAAAGTCATAAATGTCACCAAAAGAGCTCACATGCCACATGAGATCTGCTCCACAGTGCACCTGGAGACAAGGAACAGGTCAAGCTCCATCACAGCAGTATCCAGGTGAAGGTACAGCTGGGAATCCCCTGGGATAATGCAATACTCAAAACCATTCAGAAACGGAAGGTGCCAGCCTCTGCAATTCCCAGCTTTGAAACTGAACAGCCAGAGGCAGGGAAAGGGCAGATAATGCCAGACTTACAGAATTCACTGCAGAACAGCTGAAGAGGGTGATGACAACATCACCTACAAAATCTGTGCTGAACAAGGCAAAGTCCCACTTAGCTGCACATTTACACTTAGAACGTTTGGGGCAGCTACAGCCTCACAATCAGCTGAGATTACAGCCACTACAGACCTGCCGGGGATAGGCTACATTTTGAGTTTCTGAGCACGATGGATACTACAAGTGCTATCCAAGTGGGGGACAGATGCCAAGGCAAAGTCAGAACGTTGTCATCTATATGAACATGGACAAAAAGGAAATGCCTTGTTTCATTTTTAATGAGAATATGCCATAAAATTGTTAACATATAGGCTAGAAAAACACAAATTGTGCTGCCATTCATGGGGTGTGATTCCCATCCCCTGGAATTACTGCAATGACACTGAGGTGGCTGGCTCCCTCAGTGAGACCAGCCTCACAGAGCTGCTGCTGAGCAGCACACAGACACAGGGATTCTTGGAATTATATGGAATATAAATGCACATGCCAAATGAATTTGTTTCTAAAAAATGCTCAGTTCATTTAGCTATAACTGAACCGCAGCCAGCAGAACAACATCTCAGAAAGAGGCACCTCTGTGCCTTGGATATAACCAATGGACTGTCAAACTGTCACTCATTAAGGAACAAGTCTTTTCTATTTATAAATGTATTTTCTCACCTACTGAATGTTACCAAACCCTGTCAGTTTGATAAGACTATGATGATCCGGCAGCTACAACCAGAACAAATTATAATTACACAAAATAACTTTGCCCCTTCTAGTTTATTACAGATCTTTTCATTAGTTCTGCGTCTAACACTAAATGGCTCAGTTTCAGGTCTATTATAGTTGGTAATTTACATTTATTACAATCAGGGACAGGTAACTGGGGCTGATTATCACATCCATTATGAGTGACACCATTTGCAAGATGCTTAACACTAAATGTACTTTTTGCTGGAGTGAGACAGGCTGGGAAATTGCTTTATGTTATAGAGTAGGAAGGAAGAACAAATTAGAGAAAGCCCAGCAAGAAACCAGCAGGGATGTCCCAGCTTTAAATTAAAACCAATACAAAGAGGAGGGAAATTTAAAATTATCACCTGACATATTTGCAAATATTGCAAAGCAGGGACTGAGCATGGGATGCCTTGGGCATGGGGCTCTGGGTGGCAGACATGGACAAAGAGTTTTATCAAAGGTCTGATAAAACGCTGGAGGCCACAGGAACTTGGCAGGGGCTCCATTTCTCACTGCCCCTTTCCCTGCTCTACCTGTGCCAGGAGCAGCTCCCTCCAGCCACCCTGGCCCTGCCCCACTGACCAAGGCCAGCACGGCACAGCAACACCTGGTGCTGCCTCTGGCCAGGCCCTGCAGCAGCTGAGGCCAGAGCTCCCTGCCAGGTGGCTGCACTTCAATTACACTGGCTGGCATTGTAGGGTTAACAAGGATCACGGGGAAATCTTTTATTCATATAACACAGAATGCCTTTTGTTGATCTTTGAATAACGTTGCTTAAAATCCATTAAATGAATGTACCCTTTCAAGCAGGCAGCCTGCAACAGGTAGAGCAGTGAGTACACATGGCACGGCCCAGGCCCGTGGCCACCTCAGGAGAACGACATCCCCAAAAGCAGATAATTAGGTGAGCATTTAAAAGAACATTTTTTTTTTCCCCTGAAAGTGACCTCCCAGTAGGGGAACTGGATTCCACTTTCACGGCACAGCTTAGCCAGTGTGCATGCTGTGATGGCTCCCCGTTTCCCCAGAAGAGTAAGTTAAAATTCTGGTGCATGTTTATGAAATCTGCTTTTTTAACTTATCAGGTGGGTGTGTGAGTGGGGAGAGAGCAAAAATAAAAGTGTAAGTGACTCCTTCACAAAAAGGCAAGTCAATGCATTGGTTCACTGCTGCTAACTTCTTCTAAATGTTCTGTTTCTGAAAAAAAATTCTTGTAGGTTTCAAGTAACTCAGGGTGCCCATGAAGTCTTATCCTTACAATTAGTTAATTAATTATGGGGCAAGCTCCTGACTGAGCTGTACAATACGCTATTAAACAACCAAGTTCTAAATCCAAGCACCAGAGATGAAGGTGGAAGTGGTGAGAGCAGTAGGGAGGGCTGCTTGGCTGGGTGCACACCAAAGATGACAGCCTGCTTTAACAGTCAGGACTGACCAGGTTCAAACCAGCTTTGAAAAGGATTGAGAATGAGACCAGAAATGAGGCTATGGTATACAGGTATATATTGTATACAGGTGTTAACACACGGGAATGGGAACAGAAGCCACCCCAGAACAGTGCAAAAGAAAAACTCCTGCCTGTGAGAATAAATATCATAGAAACAAGGAGGGACAAACTAAAAGGTGGTCCCAAAGAACAGGGGAGGTGCTGCTGGAGCCCTTCCCAGTTCGGGGCATTCTGTCAGATTAAAAGCCACTGAAGTGCAGTGCAGGAGCTGAGCAGGCTGCAGCTGGGCCCTGGAAGCTGCAAGTCACCAGGTGGGAGGTGCAACGACCTCTACCCTTGGTGAGACCCCCGAGGTGCTCACAAGATTGGGGTCACACAGATACACCAGGGAAGAGCATCAGTGAGCAACTGTGCTGTGCAAGCAACAGGGCTTTGCACTCCTGCATCCCCAAGGTGTCTGGGTTATGGAGCACCCACTTCCACCGCGATGAGATTACGGCCGACTCACAGAACGGCAGCACTTTGTTAAAATGGACAATTAATCTGATTTGAGATGGCAAACGAGTGAGCCAATGCTGCTACAGAGACAGCTGTGATGGGGAGGAAATCCTGCAGGAGAGTCAGCAGTCCCTGTGAGCCTGCACAGGCAGGAGAGGTGGATGGCAACTGGTGACAAGTGTGTGCTGCTCCGGCCGTTTCTCCAAGGCTACCAAAAACCTGCCTCGGAGGCCCTGGTGACAACCCCGCGCCACTCTGCTCTGCACAGCCCCTTCCATCTGCTTCCTGCCAGGCCCTTCTGACACATCTCATTCTCTAGCCAGCACAGAGACGCTCTTTTGTGACGGTGACCGCAAATCACCGCACGGGCCGACCCTTCCCCGGCACGTGCCTCCCAGCACCGTCTGCAGCTCCACAGATCACAGAAAGGACCCTAACAAAGTGCGTGTGCCCAGCAGCTCAGTCCCTGGTCCCCAGGGGACACTGTGCCCAGGTGGCACAGCCTCCCCCCAGACCCAGCCTAACCACAAAGCCGGGCAGCTTCCGCTGAAGCACATAGCTTCCTTGGTGTTCACACTGCTGTTTCCAGCCCTTTAGGATAAACTTCTGAAGTTCTTTGACATCCTTAACTGCTGAGTCATGTCAGATATGAAAGGAGATCATGAGGACCCCAAAGAGAAAGGCTGAGAGCACAAGATGAATTTTTAATGAAGCATCAAAGTTGGTGGAAGAGAAGGGGAATATGCAAGGATGGCAACCCAGGGAAGAAGCTATGCAGCAGGGACACTGCATACTGTCAGGCTGCTGTATTCAAGTTTTCTTCCAGGTTTTGTTTAACGTCTCAAAAATCAATCCCAAAATTGTATCCAATTTGAAAAGGAAGGTTTTTATCATTCAATTACCAACTAATCAGTCTTCTGCAGTATACAACCAGCACTGCACTTACTCCTGCCCAGTTACACACTGTATCTTCCCCTACTCATATTCTGAGGGATTCAGGTAACCATTTATTCTCAGTCAATTAGAAAAGGGGAATTGGTGTCTTTTGGCATAAGAAAGGCTGTTTATAGCTGCTCATTCTCCACACACCTTTGTCATTATGACTGTGCCATAACCCACATCTGGCCCCTGCTACGTGAGCTCAAGTCGGTCCTCTGAGCAGCCTGCAAAATTTTACCCACTAGCTGGAAAATGCCCACTGCAACCCAAAAAGAGCCCATCCAAATAATTTTACTTGCCAATTAACTTTGGAAATACATGACAGCCTTGTCTTTGGGTGTGATTTCAGAGCCTACAGCGCCTCTTGCACTGCCAAGCTTTCCAGTTTGGACCCACAGCATTTGACTCAGTGTAACTGCAGGAGCACTGACACACAGAAGTGGGATATTGGAAATTAAATATTTGGCTTTTTTGGCAACATCTCTTCTCACTCCGTGCCCTGGTGTTTATCTGTGCAGGCATACTGCTATCTGATCGCCCTGGACAACGCCATCAATATCGCTGCACATGCTGCTACCTTGCACAAGGTTGGGCTCCAGGGTGTTTGAATCTGCCTCTCTGGAGCAGATACTGCTCTGCAGCCCAAAACAATGCCCAGCGCTTCGCAATGAAAAGAGAGAAAGTGAACATTAGCACATCAAAGGCCCCTTTCTGAAAGAAGAAAAATTGCACGATGCACACTTTAATCTTTCTGACAATCTATGCATGGCCTGAGCTGAATTCTGTTTTTCACACAAATGGGAATGCTCAATATGAGCACGTCTGTACCAACAGCAACAAGAACAGAGAAACACAAGCTAGCACAGACTTTGAACTTTTAAAATATGGATTAACACGCAATAATATTTAACAGCTGATAGAACAACATCCCTCTTATCTCTCTTAATAAACCCAAATAACATCAAACATTTTACAGGTAACATAGAGAAAGGCTGCTAAAAACATTTTAATCTAAAAGTAAAAAGAAGTTAATATTAAACAAAATACAGGCAGTATTAAAATCTTAACGTAAATGCCTATTGTATAAAATCAGTTACCTGTCAGAGAAAAGCCTTAAGAGTAACTCCCTTAATTAACACTTCCATTTAGCTAACTAAGGGTGGAATGGGACCCATGCTTACAGGTTTAAAAGAAAATATTGCTAAAATATGTATACAACATATACTACCCTAAACTCATTCTGTTGCATAAAGGCAGAGATTTCTGCCTGTACATCTCCTCACACCAGGGAGGAGAACATCCAGCAGCCCCAAGAACCAAACACTGCGACATCTCTGCACATCCAGAAAACTGGAGGACAGGCAACAGCACGAGCCCACCAAAGCAGAGGGGCAAGAGCTCCCTCCTCTCATTCCTTCATCCGGATACCCTGTTTGCTGCTCAAGCCTCACCAAGACTGTCTGCACATTTTTTCTGCTGGCAATGTGTTAATCAGAGTCCAAATGGCTGTGCAGAGCAGGAGATGGGCTGCCCAGGAACAACATCCCAGTTTTCTTCATGCAGACAGAACTGTACGCCCCTAAATATCATCTGTAATGGAATGGTATGATTTATAAACGTGCCTTAGTAAATGTACACGCTGAACAGATTTGCTCCTAACTCAATCTCAGCCAGTGGAACAACATCTTAGAAGAACTTCAGTAAGATCCCAGCCTTGGACTGGCAGAACATTAGCAATGGAGAAGAGAAGGCACCATGGCTGAGCCTCACACACGTGACACTGCACACAAACTGGCATGTTCCCAGACAAAACACCTGCACTTCCAAAAAAAATTGATAAAAATCACATTTTTTCTTGCAGATCTGCCAGCAACTGAAAAATTAAAACTCTTCAGTCCCAAAAAGGAGCAGGGGCGCACACGCGGATTTGCCAAATGGACTGTTTGAAGGGTGGGATCAGTGGTGAGACGATGAGCTGGCATACAGAAATATTGGAAAAGGAATTAAAAGTAGCTGCTTTGGAAATCTCTCCACAGAGAAGCCTGTCTGTGCCTTGGACACCCAGTGTGCCACAGACCAGCATGCTGATGTACCACAAAACCAGGGGCTCTCTGCCCTTGTTTCACAAAAACCATCTGCAATTTACAGGGTTTGCGTTGCTAAACATGGCCTCAGGCCCAAGACCTTTATTTCACTTCATATTTTGCTTCTCCAGGATACAGCCTTGCTCAAAGCACCAGCTAAAATGCATACTGGGGGAGGAAAGAATGGCTTGACCAGACAGATGGTCGGCCTTTGGATGCTGAAAGGGATTTTGAGGGAGTTGAGTAGTATGACTTAATTCTTGTCCTGAATATTGAAGGTAAACACAGATCAATCCAAATGAGGCAGAGCACAGCTACAGCCCTACACCACCATGCTGCATGTAAAAAACCAGCAGCACATCAGGAATGCAACAATGTAAAAAAAAACCCCAACATTTTCTTTCAACTCCTGCCACTGGAAATACTGCCTCTCCTGTCTGCTCAGTGAACAGAAATTGACTGATTTTTTTTTTTTAATGCAATGATTTATTCTCTGCACACAAATCACTGACTCAGCATGTTACTGCACAGTCAGAAGGCACAGAGACGAAGCAGAGAAACTCTCTGAGTACTTAGGAGCTTGGGTCCTGCTGTTTTCTCCCAGCTCTGGACCACAACAGTCTCTCTGACAGCTCCAGCAGCAGTGGTAGATTCTGCTCCATCCTAAAAAATCTCCTTGTAGTGAATGCTACATAAAACTAACAAAGCTGTCTCAGGACTGATGCTCAAAATGTAACAAAAAGATGAAACATGAGGGCAGGAAAATGTGTGTCTGCAGGTATCATGTTTCTAATATTCTTCCACAAGTACCAACATGAAAAATGAAACATTTAGCTCACTGATCTCTGTATATTTTCTTTAGCAGTAGAAGGGAAGATTCAAACCTGTTGTTTTGGGCAGTAAAGAACACTGGAGCCCATGTGAGGCATTTGTTTGCAAACCCCAGTTTCACAGATACCGTAATTGATGCACAAAGTGGGAACAGAAAGTAAGATCTCTCCACTTTGCTTTCCGAGATCCCAGGACTTTGTGTGTTGACTTTTGGGATTCCAAACCACACGTTGCTGTGGCATTTAAAACAAACGGAAATGCTGGCATGCAAATCCTATTCAGCAACTTGAGAATACTGAGGGCTTTTACAAGGCAAAGAACACGTTAAAAGTTCATTAATTAACCAGTGCTTGGGAACAGATGGAATGGCTATCTGGGCTCTAATTACTGTAAGTTGGGACAGAGGTTCACAGACCTTAATGAGGTTCAATAAAATGAATGATTACACATCAATCACAATTAGAGAAACCTGTAAGATGAGCTGAATTATCATGGCAACAAGTCATAAAACATGGGAGCACAAAACCCAACAGGCTCTGCAAAAGCCTAGAAAGAAAAGGTTTCTGAATTAAAACTGTTCTCCTGGATTGGAACAATCCGTCTCTCCTGCCAGGCTCAGGGAGTTAGCAGTGAAGGCTGTGCTGCCCCTGACAGCCCGGGGCTGGACCAGCCCTTTGAGGGTGCAGGGCAGGGGATTGCCCAGCCTGGCATGTGTGGGTGTAACTGCTATGCCTACAACTCCAAACCTTCAAATAACACAGAGTTGTATTTAACATTTAGGGACAGAAAAACAATCCCAGCCACTTCTATTAATTACCACTGGAGGTACCTGTGGGAAACTGTTTTCAGAGCCTCAAATTTCCCAGCTGCAAGACTGGCTGCCAGCAGGGAGAGGAAGGTGGTAAGGTGGAGACAGAAATTCCCAGTACGAGAGCCCTGTTCATTTATGGTCTGTGGAGTGTCTGAGCATCATCTTCAGGGCTCATTCCACAAAATAAGCACTCTATGCTATCATCCTCTCTACACTGCCACACTTGCACTGCCTGCACGGTGCCAGTCTGGCAAACACAGCCATCAGAAGCCCCCTTCCAAAACCAGGAAGCCAGTCAGGGTCACAGGGACAACACAAGGTCAGGAAAGAGCTTTCAGGAACACAGAAAAGCAAAGCGCCTGGGAGCTGGAGCTCTCGCCCTAAATTGTAACAGATTCACTGTTATGGCACACTGTTGGTGTCCAGACTTTACAACACTGAGAAGCTGAGCTAACCCCAAGTTCGTGACACAGGTAACACTAATATTTTAAGTGAAATAACTGCTCCCTGAACAACACTGACCTGCCCAGCTGGAAGGTAGGCAGGGGAAGGCCTGTTTTAGTTAAGGAAGCCACAAACTGTAGGCTACAGTTAGATGTTAGATAACCCATGCTGTCAAATGCAGCTGTTCAGCACAAGTTATAGTCACAGGTTCTCAAAAAAACTGGCCCAGGCCAATTGAGAGAAGTATTAAAACCCAGAAAGTTACCTGAGATATTGTTTAACAGAAAATACGGTACATGCTGTTACTAAACATTAGGTTTAAGAAATCATTATAAGCCATCTGCTCCTGTTTATACATCAGAACCCTGACAGTTAATCATACTGGGAAATACACACAGAATTATGATGCTGAGGAAAGAAAAACCACAAACTCAATATGCCAGCCAGAAAACCTGCTACAAAAAGTAGCTTTCTCCTATTCTTCTTGCTTGCTGTCACCATGTTTATGTCCCCAGTAACAGGATGGCTTTCAAAGATTTTCAGGTGCAGGTAGAGGGAAAGCCTTTCCTCTCTAAAGGATGATGTAAGATTATGATGCTGCCTACCAAAGTAGCTTTTATATAAAAGGCACAAGGTTCCTGTGCCTCTCTTCTTTTGGTAGCTGGCACAGGCTGGGGGGGAGTCAGGAGATCTGTCTCACCTCCTCAAAGCATGGCCAACACTCAACTCAACCACTCATTTTCAACATGACAGAAACAAAGCCACGAAGAAAATTCAAGGCTAAGCCTAAAAATGTTTTACCTGTTTAGAAAGTTACTCCTTATCTTTTGGTTAAGCAATTTCAGCATGAATGGCTCATAGAAACCACATGCTGAAGTCAGGGTTTTGTCAGCAGAGAAAAAGAAGTTTGAAAAATTATGTAAACCTGTACTTCAGATTGCATGCTTGTGTTACCACCAGTGCTTGGAGTGCTGGGGAAGTACACATGGAAATGCCCACACGTGCATCTGCTTTCCTACAGCCTTTGTGCCTCCCAAACACCATTTCTGGGACAAGGGAACAGCCCTGCTGGATGGAAACTGCCTTTCCAAGGCCAGCACCTGGGCTTTGGCCCTGGCGAGGACAGGGTGCATCCCACCGGACCCACCACAGGCTGCTGTGGACTCACCAGCCCCACAGAAGCCCTCAGAGCATCCCCTAGGAAAGATTTTCCAACGCCAGGACTTCTTAAATGCCTCCCCGCAGGAGCCTTCACCTGCTGCAGCACTGCCCGTGGGGGAACGCCGTAACAAGTGGCTCCTGGGGAGCCGAAGCGCCGAGCTCGGCCACCTCCGTCCTTGGCCACAGGTCCCTTTGTTCCTTTGTTGCGCCGGAGGGAGCGGGAGCTTCCTGCGGCGCTGCCGCTCCTGCCCCGCGCTCGTACCTCCCGTACGCTTTTTGTCTCAGAACAGCGGTACACGAGCCCCGGCTTTTCACTCCCTCCTAACGAGCCTTTTCATGACCTATATAATTCCACAGAAAGGAACGAGAATGTGCTTTAGTTTCCCCTGAATTTCGCAGTTTAATTTGATGATTACGCTGCAAGAATTGAGACGCATCCTTTTAATCTAAATGACTCGGGGTAATTTAACTTGATTTCATTAAAACGTTGAAATGATCGCTGTACGTTCCGCACAAAGGAATTAGACTGGAAGGTTACGAATCAGCATCAGGGATACCAGCAGCTCCCTCTAGTTAGAAAGTGCACTATTATTGTCCCTGAAGAGTCGGTAAATAGCAAAGATCCCCAAATATTACAAGCTGTTTACACCAAGTGGCTTGGGAACTCACGCTGGAATACATAATCCTTGAAGATCCATTAGCTACAATGCTTAGATTTCCTCTTATATGAAAATAACTTTTTATTATCTACGGTGACTTTTGATTATATTTTTTAATACATGAACTACCAAAAAAATTTAAAATCCCAGCATTTGACAACGAATCTACTTTGGAACAAAAAAACCTGCCGCATGTTAGAGCGGCAATTCTCAAACTGGCTTTTACTGAAATTTAAAATAAGCGCTAGAGCGTGCATATGCTTTAAATAAATATAGGGTTTCAGATATTGATCCAGAAGCCACCTCCTTACATTTCCATGGCTTTGAAACTAAAGAAGAGGCTTTTTAGCCTGAGGGGTTAAAAGTGTGGGTGTGGAAGTGGGCTTTTGTTGGAAAAATTAGCAATGCTATGAGTCATTGTGCATTAGCGGCAGAATAGTTTTGCATCTTGTATGAATCCAGACACCATATGCCATGCGAGGGCCGGCCCGGCGCTGCGGTGCCACGTGGGCATCCCCAGCGGAAAGGCTGTCGGAGCGCGGCGGCGGCCGCGGCGGCGCGGCGAGCCCGGCCCGCCGGACATTGTCGGGAGCAGCAGGAACAGCTGGTAAGCCAGCAGAGCCCCGCTCGCCCGGCCGGCATGCTAATGAGGCGGCCGGGCCGCACAAAGCCCCCGCGCCCGGGGGAGCGACCCCGGGGCCCGCGGGAGCCTTCCGAGGGCTTGGCCCGCGCCCCTGCGCCCGCCGCTCGCTCCGTACGCCGCAAATGTCACCTCTGTCCCTGCCAGAGCGCTCCTCCGGCAGCCCCGCTCATGCTAGCGCCGCCTCACTCACAGCCCGGCCACACAAAACTCGGCTCGCTTTGCTTTTCACCGACCTGGTTTTTTACCGACCTGTGACAAAAACCAAACAAAAACAACCCCAGGAAGCCCCGAGAGCAAGCGGCGATTCAGACTTTAGTTTCCAAAACACACAACTGAGCTTTCTTTAGCTACACAAATCCCTTCAGAGTTAACCGAGGGGGGGGGGGGAGGCGGGGAGGAATAGAAAAATCATCAGAAATTACTTTGAAAAGATACAGAACGTGAATCCATTTAACTTGTCTCATGTATAAGTAAAACAGAACAGCAAACCACTAAGAACCACCACAAGATGGGATGAAGGACTTGTTAGTTACCCAAATATACCAATTTTGCTTCTGTCAGAGAACCAAAGAATAAGTGCCTCTCATGAAACGCAAGTTGGAGGCTCTTTGTCTAACCCAGAAGAAAACGTTAAGCACCGCGGGACAGGTGTCTGAACCTCTGTGTACCTCACACCTTCCCGTGAAAGGAATGTTTCCTGCTCATAAACAAAGCCCTGTACCCCTCCAACCTGCCTGGGAGGCATCCTCCCGTCCCGGGATGCTGGGAAGCGCCGTGGCACGGCAGGATTACACCACCCAAACCGCCCTGTCAATAAAATCCGTTTGTTGTTTGGGAGAGCAGCACAAGCCCTGGCTGCTGTCAGCCTGACCAGCTGGGGTATTCCATGAGTGATGCCATGAAGCACCCCCTGCGTCAGTCAGGGACGCACCTCACAGTCCGCACTCTCTCTCTTCAGCCCTTGCTCACAGTGCTCCAGAGAAATACTGCATTTAGCTCCTGAAAAATGAAGAAATACATTGTGCTACAGATTTAAACTGGACACACACTGCTTCCAGCAATCCTAGGAGCACCAGGAGCCTTTCTGCACAACACAAGTTTGACTCAGCACTAAGACACAGGTTTAAAGCAGCACTTAAATAACAAAACCCACTTTCCTGCCAAACTATGCATGAACACAAAATAAATACTACTGATGAAGAAACTGAATAAAGAGACAAGCATTCTGTTTGAAGCAGTACCTTCTCCATGGCAGAGGGGAGTTAGGATTCATATTCCCCACACCCCAACCTGACCTACTGCTGACACTTTATGCACTACACTATTTCCAGCAAGATCATGACTTCCAGTCTTTGGCAGGGATTAAAGAGGCATGGCTGTGTGTTTTAGGACCCTTGTTTGCAACTAGTACACACATACTAGTACACATGACTTTTAGAAATCCAAAGTTGAGTTTTGTTGGGTTTTTTTCCTGACCCATATCACACAGTGAATTCACTTTTAATTTTAAAACCCATTATATTCTTGATGTCACTTAACTCCAGGTTTGTTTTGGAACTATCCATTGTATCAGCAAGCAAAGAAGAGCCTCTACAACTGCTGGGGTTTATTTAGTGCTATGAAGAGCACGGATGGTGCCCAGAGATCAGCATCAGGAGGGGCAGCAGTTTAAAACTCTGTGACAGGATCAGCCTGGGACTTTCTCAACAACCCTCAGGGAGCTTCACAGCTTCCAGCCATGGGGGAGGATAGTGATGCCTCATAGTGAAAAAATAAACTGCACTGTTCTCGTGCAGCCTCCCTGGCTGCTTCTTGCCACGCCAGCAATGCGGGTACAAGCTGTGTGTCTAACGAGGGACCACGCAAGCAGGTTCAGGGATGGACACGAAACAGAAAACAGAGAAATCTGATCCCATTGTGTCCGCACAGCACAGCAGCATGTGGAGTTTAGACCTGCAGAAGCATTTTATACTCTTTAGATATGCACCGGCGGGATGCAGTAGATTCTCCGCGAGTCCATGAAGAGCTCTATGAATGAGAGCTGAGGAGCCGCCTCCACAATCCCATGTAATGCCACCTAAAAGCTTTGCCTCGCATGACTTATTACAGGCTGGAGCAGATTAGAGGCATCGATCGCTGCCTGGAGAAGGTTCTGGCTGTGAGCAGGGAAGGCAGAGGAGACAGGCAGCCCAGCCATCGATCGGCTGCGGTGGGAGCTGCGCAGGATGAAGGGCAGAGCTGCCAGCGCCCGCCCGTGCAGCCCCCGGCTGATCCACGGCCTCCCTTGGATCTGGGCACCCCTTGCCAAGGGCAGTGAGCAGGACCTGCTGCTCCCCGCAGACACTGGCCACTGACAGGCACTCCTGTGAGCCAGGGCCGGCCGCTCAGCAGAAAACCGTCAGGTGCCACGTCACATAAATTGTCACAGCTCCTGTGACACGTGCTTTAGAATTTCATAGCGATTTCTATCAGCATCAATATAGCTGGAGGGCACAACTTCTTGGGATGAAATAAAGGGGACAAACTGTGAACCCTCTCTAAAAGCAGTAACAGGCTTTCCATCTCATTTCCCTGGTGTGATCAAACACTGCCTCGTACCCACAGCAGAGTTCCGAGTGCCAGCGCCACAAAACACACACTGAAAGGGACACACAACGTGTCCGACACCACATGAGCCTCCAGAACATTTGACAGCCATTCACACAATTAAGTCCATCATAGCAAATACCTTTCTTTCCCAGATAAAGCAGGTAAGCAGATCAGGCGGTCTCTATTAGGTTAATCAGAAATTGGCTTAAGCCAAGAAAAGGATTTAATTCAGAATTTGAAGCTCATGTTCTTTGCCTAATCTTCTTGGTTCCAGATATTAACACATCTAGGATATATTAGTATGTCAATTTCTTGATGAGATGTAATGAATTAAAGTTCTGGCTATCTTTTTGTGTTACGTGTTTAAATGGAGTTTTGGCTGTTCCCCACTGAGCTGCTGGCTGGCACAAGTCAGCAGGCACACCACTGTTATTACAGTGGAGAAACCAGTAAGAGTTACTAATGTATCAAATTATTTCTCCAGCAAAAGGGCTGCGTTTTCCTCTGGCCCACAAAAAGGAGTGCATATTGTGAGTAGGGAAATGGTGACATCCAGTGCTCAGAAACCATGTAAAGAGTCCTCATCCCCATCACGCTCCTCTGTGTTTATTCCAATGCACAGACACCTCCAGCATTGGATGTCATAGCAAAGTGGAGCGCAGGAGTCAGCAGGCAGAATGAGATCAAACCCATTTGCTATCCATAAGAACAAACTAACTTATCCTAAAAGCAAGATTGTGTGCAGACACAATTTTATAAACAATGTGTTAATAAACCCCAACAAGAACTAGATCCCTATTTACTCATTCACAGGAAGATACATGTAGTAGCCTGAATTGCCAAGAAAATAATTTAAAGACTACCAGAAATCACTGAAGACCACAGGGAAGAAGCCCACTGGTGCTGGCACATGGAACATACTCCACCCTCCCCAAGTTAGCAAAAAAAACCTGGTCAAAGCTAAGGTAACACTTCTGACATGTTGGGATTTTCCCTGCTTTTCTCTAAATTCAGTTAGCAAGACCAGGAGGGACTGGGAGTACGTGAGTTATTTGCAATGGTGGAGGGGAAAAACCCAAAGTGGTAAGATACTAGAAATAACACTGAAACAATTTTTAAGTTAAACCAATTCAATTCAAGGAGAAAAGAAATGGCTCCGTTTGGAAAGATAACCTGGGCAGTGAGAATTGCATTTCCCTGGGCATTCTAAGAGGAGTTTTTTGCTCAGACATCATTATCCCCAAATCCCAAAGTCTTTTTGGAGACCAGGACTGAATTATGGGCCAACCACAGCATCTGACACCTGCCAACTAGTTACATTTTTATGTCTGAAGGCTCACTAGCACCTGAGCTTAGAAACTGTCAGCTTAGACAGCAGTTGCCAATCAGACCTGTTACACTTAAATCCACACCCTGGTTGCCCCCAGTATTTATCTTTACAAACAAGACCAGTTCCCAGAGATGAGCTCTGCTGCAGCTTAGTGCCATGGCACTCCAGATCATACAAGCAGTCAAAAATCCTTCCCAGAACTCAGCTCGTTTTATACAAGCTGGAAGAAAGTTCAGAGATGCAGTTTTACAGCCCCACTCCTACCAGTTTTTTAAATATTCAGCATTGCTGGAGCCAGAACAGACCCTTGCTTAGTTATGACATAAAATTATTTGTTTGCAAGAGAGGTTGTTCCTTCCTCTCCCCAGCACATAAAAAGGAGGTTTGGATGTGCTCAAAAACCTGCATAAATATATTCCTTTTAATACAACAGTTGTAGTAAGCTTGAATATTGTTATTTCATGTTCTTATAAATTTTAAGTCACCATATTACTTATGATTTCTCTGAGTCCCAGTCACATTTAAAGTCAGTTACTGCCTGAAAAAGCAGCCTGGAGAGGCTGCTGGAGCACATTGCCTCATGCTCAGCAGTTACTCAAGGATGGAGAGAGTCCCAATTAGCAGGGGCTGCAGCCACTCAGTCTCAGTGCTCCATGGCACCAAGAAGGAATAAAATGGGAATTTGGAATGTAAACTGACATACAATCATCCACGCCCATGGAAGCACTGCGGCAGCGAGAGAAACAACACTGTTCCAAAGACAACCGAGCTGTGCGTGCACCACCCTGGGCTGGGTCCTGTGCAACGCCATCATGTGCTGCTTGATGGACAAAGAACCTGTAGCCAGACCAGCTCTAAACCAAAGTTCAAATATAGTTAATTGTTTTTTAATTAATCTCTTGCCCTAATGAATTCCATAAAACTGAAAGCGTTACATAAAAATAAAAAAAGATACTTAAAGTCTGTTGTGGTCTGCCATAGTTACCTTCTTCATTTTCAAAGGGATTTCCAACAGAAAACTGTATTTGGGCATGACAGTGGAATTTGTGTCATCATGACCAAGCGGCTGTGGGCAGCAAGATGCTCCTGCGGCTCTGCGGTCCCAGTCCCCATGGAAACCGGACTCAGATATTGTCCTTCGCTTGCTGGAGCACCAAGTCGGGAGCCTTTTGTGCCTGATGAGATTTCTTCCACAACCTTCCAGCAACAGACCCTACAGCTTCCTCCTGACTCTTTCCTAATTGAGATGCAAATTAATCTCTGTGGCTGATTACACTTCCCTTACAGCCCCTGACAAGTGCAGCTGTAGCCAGAGTTTACAGACTTTCCAACAAGTGACTTCAGCTGTCACTGCTGGCAAGATGCTGCTCCGGCTCCCCAGCATGCGACCTCAGCCCTCCGCACCAGGGCAGCAACAAGGATGAGGGCTCTGCTCCACCTGGAGCAGAGTCCTGCAGGTACTTCACACCTTGCCACTGCGCCAGCATAAGCACCACGGATGCAGCACCTTTATCACCGCTAAACCATTGACAGATGACGTGTTTGATCTGTTTCTAACCGCACTGGAGTAAAGCGTCTTTGGCTTCTGACCCTTAGCAGGGATGTTGCCATTTAACATGACCCATGTGCCAAAGAGAAGCTGTACATCATCCTCAGCTATACCTCACTCCAGCCTTCAGCCCCCAATCCAACTACAGTTATGAGTAGTGTGTGCCAAACATCGTCCCTTACTTTGCCAGGACCATTGCTTTTTATTTCTCCCTCCCACTGACATTTTTTGAGTTATTTCCATCTCCAGTCTGATAAAGGCACTTTCATTCACTGTTTGCATTGCTGTCCTCCTCGCAGCATTTGGTACAGCAAACACTGGACCTGAGTCACTCACCCTTTGGGAGCTGCATCGGACAGGTTCAAACATCCCCTTCACACATCTACACACTCACATTTCAATTGCTGGCTTTAGTGTATCTCAGAGTCTCCATTGTCTACAGAATGAGTTACGGATAGCTTTCACTCCTGCTCTAGTATCACCCTAATGGGATCTGCCCACCATGTCCCCTTTGTCTCATTTTAGGAGTTTCTCAATCCACTTTCATTTATCAGACAGACAAGTGGCAGTTGATTCACTACAGACAGCACTGGTGCAAAAGCAGACGCAAGAAAGGCAGAAAAGAATGTGGGGACAGATGCTGCCTCAAACCTGTGCGGAGCAGTGCTCTGCTCTGTGCTGCTCTGTCACCCCAGGGACACACAGGGACCCTCAGGGAGACCCCCTTGCAAAGCAGTAGCATGGCCAGCTGGTGAGTGCTGCTCACTCACAAAATGCTCAACACCAAAAACTGAGAGGGTTGGGAACGGGAGGACTCCAGCTGGGAGTGAGGGGCTGGGATAGCTTCATTCTTGTAAATGCTGCTACTTATGCCAATTTTACTACACTGTTATTCTAGTATTAAACACTGACTGAGAAGCAGACAGATTAAGCTAAATTTGGCACAGAACAGTCTTATGAATTTGTTAGATTTCCCTCAAGAAACAGAAGAAAACAGAGCAAGTCTTAACTCACCTGTCAGGCATTGCCACAGTTTGCACAACCACAACCAACTGCCTTTGCTTTACAATGAGCAAACAATTCAGTTAATAACATACAAATCTATTTAACCACAATACTTTTAATTTCTAATTACTTTTGCAAAGTATACTGGAAAAAATTTAGCCTTTAAAAGGACCCAACTAGTACATTGAGGATGTTCCATATTTTAAAAATGTGCATCTCAAACGAATTCATCGATGTTTTTTCAAAGATCAAAATGTTTCACAAACTCTTTCTCAAAGTCATGTGATTAAAAAAATACTCAAATCAAAAGCTCCACAGAGAAAGCAAAGTGCTGTGAGTGTTTGTCCCGAGGAAAGTGATGTGATTAGCAAAACAAGCAATAAAATGTATGATGGCATTATGAGAAAATCCCAGAATGGGTGTAAACCAGTGCCAACATTGTGGGTCTGTGTAGCACCCAAGAAGTATCACAACTCATGTCCCAGACAAGCACATCCTCCAGTTACCTTCCAGCCAGTGTTGGAAAACAGGTTCTGACAATGACTAGATACAGGCGTGGCTGGAATCAAACCGGTATTTGGGACCTGAAACATCCATATCTGAGGACAAATCCCATCCGTCTTATAAATGTAGTGAGTCCAAGTAAAGTTAATTGGAGTCTTATTTTAAATAGGATAAGAGCATGGCTGAGCTCTGGGTAGCAGCCTAACATACACAGTCCGTAATTTCTACCAGTATGAAAGAAAACCTGGAATTACCACTGCTCACTGTTCAAAATGCCAGTGGCAAGTCCAGGCCCACCAGTAGTGAGATGGAAGCTGCTGGTGAGACTCCTGTGATGTTACTATTTCATTTTTAAAACAGCGGATGGCAGCTGGGTGTGAACCACTGAAAACATTGAGCTGGACGCGAAGAAAGCTCTGACCTTTGCCAATAAAATTAAAGAGAAAGGATTTTGATCCCAGCCTACCTCTCTGCAGGAGGACACTCCAAGTGGGAACCCCACCAAAGGGAGCCTTGCCCCATGGAGAAAGGATACAAGCTCTGGTAGAGTGGGATGAGAGACTTGACAGCTCTGCTGGCGTTGATGCACGTGGCACAGATCAGGCTCGGCAGCAGCTTTGCAGTCACGATGGCACCGTCGAAGAGGGGACCGAAAAACGGCACCTGGGCACCCCAAAATAGAAAAGCAGGCTTCAGAACCACTGCAGGAGACTGGTACAGCATTTTTCCATGAAACAGTATGACCACATTGTTTCTCATATGAAACTTGCAGCGTGACATTCATCCCCCCATGCTGGTGAGTGTTTAAATCCCCCATGACTGCCCTCAGCACACTACACAGACACACACACGTCTCAGAACATTCTGCTGGGTAAGCACGAGCTTGGTGCACGTAGGGCCTGAGTCCATCTATGAACTTGCAATCAATACGCCATTGGCAGTGGATATTAAGAGCTGTTTTCCATCTGGGATCCCAACACGAGATCCTGATTCACCGACTGAATCCAACACTGGCAGGAGGTTTTGCAAAGATGTATTTACTTCAGGTAAGTGTCTATGAACTCCTTCCATGGACATCATAGAAAGGAAAAAAACTTGCACTGGCCCAAGATAAGGAGGTGTATGGAAGGCAGAGAAGATGGCAGAGCAGGGCCCCTCTCAGGGGCAGAACACAAGGTCGGGACAGGCACAAACAGGCCCAGCCCAGCAGGTCAAGGTGCCCAAACGCTGCTCCTTCAGGGCTACCTCCAGAGGAAACCCCTCTATGATGTCCTCTGGTGACCTAAGGCTCTGCTGATAAAGGCCACACTACGTACAAGAGATCCTCTCTAAAAGTAAAGCCATGTCCAGAATTGCAGGCACAAAACAGACCTGAGTCTGTCAAACCCAGAAAATTTTATTTAATTTAATACATAGTATTAGATATAATACTATATATTAATAAATTAGTATTTATTATATAGCTTAAATACATAGTAACTTTTAGTATTTACAAGTACTGAAACTCATTTCCCTTCCAAACTGAAAATGAAAAAAACCCCAAACCCCCAACTAAAGCCATAGACAGAAGCCAGCAGCAATTATCAATATTTAAGCTATGGATTTTTTCCATCTGTACAGAGGCTTATCACATAAATAAATACCCTCTATTATTCTTCTCCAACTGCTTGTGGGTGACTGTGACAGTCATTCAATAAATGGACAAAGGGAATAATATAAATCCCCTGCATCTAGGGAATTCCTCTAATTAGAAGTGGCAATGAATTACAGAAGAAATTTGGGTTTAATGTAACATCTGCAAATGACAGCTGTCTCTGCACACACTTATTCCGTCATTCCTTTACTTAAAATAATTACCCATGCCCCAAAAACCAGAAAAGTATAAAATGTTTCTATAGTGGTTTTGCCTTCTTTTTAATTTTTTACATTTACTTATGGCATTACTGTCCAGGCAGTTGGAAGGAAAGGAGGCAGAGGAAAATCTATGCCACCAAAATGATAATTTTACAGAGCATCAAGCTTTTCTTCTTTAGGCAGTATCATGTTTAAGTGAAATTTTTATCCCATGCTCTGTCTAGAAGCATTGAGTGAGGGAGAAAAGAATGTAGAAATACAAATAAGAAGGTTAAGTACATACTAGTATTAAAATTATACCACATACTGGCTATGTAAAGTCAGATTAGCAGATGCTACAGGGGCAGGGAAATTCCCTGCCCGGCTTTTTGGACAAGTAGGTTTTGCTTACAGGACTTGCAGTCACTGTTTCAAACCCACCTGGAGTTGGAGAGCGGGGCAGACTTTCTTATGACTGCACTACAGAGTTTACAGGTGTAAACCATGGACGAGGTGTGTGTATCCTACACACGGAGAGCAGCAGTGGAGCCGAGGGCTCCGGAGCCCGCCACGATCCGAGCGCCGCACAGCCGGACCGCGCGGACACAAAGCTCCGAATTATTCATTCCCGAGCAGATCCAGCGGCCTCGCCGAGGGTCATTAAAGTCAATGGAGCTGCATCTTGTCAGCTTCCATCTGCACAGGGGCTCTGCCCTAACGAGGGTCCGGGGGGGAGGCCAGGGGAACACGCAGGGCGCACTCCCCACTTGGCTCCGCTCTAAACCCGGCACTGAACATCCAGCCCGGGAAAACAAGGCTTTGATGGCTTCAAAAAACAAACAGTCTGCTTTGACAGGAATCAATTAAAAAAAAAAATAGAGGGAAAGATCCCCTTCTGTGAGTACTCCAAATGTCACTGCAAGTTATCCACGAAGCAAAAATTAATATTCAGCCCACTGCAAACACCTGCTTCGTTCCAGTTTCCAACAGAAAAATCATTATTTCTGTTGCCCACAGTAAAAGTAAGCAAGGTTAAATAAACCTTCTGAGCACAAAGACTTCCCCTCTACAGCAAGCACCACTAGTTAAAAGAGTGGGGAATGGGTAAATTATTGTACCAAATGGCTGAGAATTAATCTCTGATGACGAGCTGCAATCTAACGAGGCATCTGTGTCCCAGGGAACCCGCAGCATGTCCCTGGCGGTATGTGCAGTGCGGAGCCTGCCTGGCATGCTTTGTCCCCTCTCACAGGCAGCTTTTCCTCTCATTGTTCCCAATATCCTCGTGCATCTGTGACGCGTGGAATGCATTCACACTAACAGACTTACTATTGTCTTCCCTCCGAAGCTTTGTCGGGCAAAGACTGCAGCACGGCTCCTGATAATTATATTGCTTAATTAATCAAGACAAAAAAAATTTGCAAATCATTGCCCAGTTGCCAAGCAGGGAGATCAAAAATGAAAACAATACAAGCTGAAGCAACATAACAAAAGTAACAGCTATCTGATCAGAAATTCTTCTATAATGAAGCTATTAATGCTAAAGCGGTTAATGTTAACATTGCTCCAGGTGTCTCTACTTGGCTGCAAACAAAAAGGCTAACATTATGGATATAAAAGGCCAAATGTTGCCATGGATTCTGTAACCTGATAGAGAGGACAGCCTTTTCATTCGATTAGGGAATGCAATTTAAATACCAGGGACTGAAGCCAAACAACAGACATTTCTCTCTGCAAGCCTCTTTCATTCACCCTGAGGTCAGTAGCTGGTGAACAAAAGGTCAGCCACACTTGCCCTGGAAATGTCTGGATTAATTTTATTACATTGTAATGGTTTGTACTTTAAATGTAGGGATAACACTAAATTTCCAGTTAGCTCTTATTCTGGCTGCCCGTTGGGTGGTTTTGACTAATATGTAATATGACACAGCTTTTCTCTATTGCTCCAGAGAAGTCTCAAGCATGTTCCTAATGCTAAATTCTCATTTCCCTGATGGAACATTAGAAGCTAAAATGCTCAAAAAGTAAACTGCAGAGCTCAACAACAAAAGTAAAAAAACAAAAAAAAAAACCCCAACCCATTATTAGAAAATTTTCAAGTTTGAAATGTCTACTGACAAACCACTGGTTGTCAATATTTAACAGCTCCATCATTCACAACTCAAAAAATACTGTCTACAGCTGGTAAATACGGGATATGATAGAGGCATTTACCACAGCCGGTTATTCCTTTGGACAAATATTGTCCCTCATATAAGGCAAACGTTTATCACACTGATTATGTTCACAAAGTATATTTTTTACATATTTTTGAACCCATGATGTACCAGACAAGCATTTACTGAAGTGGCTTTCTCATACGAATGCACAGATGTACATACACACACCTCTGACATTTTGCAAAAAAATGCATTTTTTCCCAAAAAATGTCTCAACTGTGAACTTCCCACAGTTTGTTTGATGACAGGATGTCCAATGCCTACATCACCCCACCACATCAGGTGACAGTGACAGTCCCACAGAAGTGTGAGGCTCTGCACGGTACTGTGTGCACAGCAGTGACCCAGCACAGGGGGTGATCCAACACCGCATGAGGAACTGAAATCCTGAGTGGTCTGCTTTCATTGCTTCAGAGGAAATTCAAAATGGTTTAATTACTGTTCTTTGCCCAGTAACTTCTGTGGCCTGAGAATTCTGAAGTATTTCTCTAAGTGCTAAGTATGGCTATAAAATGAATGAGAAGTCACTCTGACCACCATTAGTAATTCTAGTTTTAAAGTAAGCTGATTGCTCAGCTTATCCTTCACCTGAGATGGACAGACTGATTTTATACTTGCTGGGAAAAAAACCAACCCAAACTCAAAATCACTGAGCTTTATTTAAGCAACAGAACTGCTGCTCCTTTGCACAACAGACCCAGCAAAGCACCCAAAACATACCTCGGGCTTCTTCATGATCTCTATGAAGAACATGTGATTCTTCATGGGGTAGATGACAATGAGGACGTCCCCGAAATCGGTGGGGATGATGCCCCTGCGGTAGTTACGGGTGTGCTCAGACCACACGATGTGAACCTCGTCATTTCCCAAGTGACGGAGCTGCAACAGCAAATTGGGTCTTTATTAATCCAAGTGATAACCACGCTTTAGGAGAGGTCATGGCTCATAAATTGAATTACAATGCTCGATAGTACGAATATTTCATTACAGAAAAAGTTAAAATATTATTTTTCTACAGTTGCTCATGAAAGCATCAGCTCAATAATTTGCTTCATTTAGAACTCATTGTTATCTGATGGCTTAATTAAGTCATTATCAAACTAGCCATTAGCATTATATGTAAATGTACATTACCTACAGCGATTTAAGATGGAAAACTGAATTACTACAACAAAGCATTAACCAACAGAGCATCATATTCCAGCTAAAATAAAGGAGCTGCCACAGAAATATGAAATACCTTGACTCAGAATGTCAAGAAACTGCCTGTCATGAACCACTATAACTGAATTTATTATCCACAAACATCTCCTTGCTGACTGTGTCTGGAGGGGGCTCACGCTTGAAACGTGAAAACGTCAGCAAAATAGCTGGGCAATGTGAAGTAGAGAAGAATGGGAAATACTGTGGGAATTACACCTTTTAATTTAAAGCACAGTTGCATAAAATGTAGATAAAATTTAAACATGGCATACACAGAAAGCATCTGAGAGCCTGTGAGTGTGTTTGTTCTGCTGCTGGAGGAGCTAGAGGTGATCTAACAGATGGCAAAAACTATTTGGCAATCACGTACAAGCCTTGCACAATGGTTTCAACTGTAAGCTTTAAAGTTAAAATGTAATCCACATGCAGAACGCCAGCTCAAAGCATAAAGAGAATTTAAGTCCCACTTAAAGCATAAAAGAAACCCCCCACCCTCCAATTTGGTGCTACCCCTGGAACAATGTGCACAATAGATGGAACAAAGCAGCCAAAACGAAGCTCTGCTATTTCACTCTGTGTGGGGGGAGAGAAAAAAAGGAAAATAAGGTGGTGATTTTCACTGGTAAATAACAACTAACCCCAACACACTTTGGATCAGCCCACACTGTGTTGATGAAACTTCCCTATTCAGAATAAGGCAGCACCTTTAGAAGGAAAAACTTTCACTCCTACATATTGGTGGCAAACTGGACCCCTCAATCGCGAGAGAAACATGCCAAAAACAATACATGAAAAGTCAAAAAAAGTTACAACTGTGAACGTGGCTTACAGTTCATATTCCAGCAGAATGAAGTAAAACTCAGTTCACAGAGGGACTGAGATTTTCAATTTATTTTAAATTAAATAGAAGATAATAATTGTGGTTTATTTACACCCATGAATAAAAGGTAATTTTAGCTCTGTTTGAAGAAAACATGAACCATTTCTGTCTTGAAAAAACATGGAAACATAAACAATACTATCACTAGAGCTTCTTATACGCACAAAACAAGTAGAAATTGCTGCGCTTGTAGTTGCCTTGATATCTGTGCAGTATCTCACTAAAAACAAAGCAGCACACAAGAAAATATTCATGTTGGTAATACCACAGACTGACACATACCAAAGGAAGCAGGAATTTACATGTAGGACAAAAATCAGGACAAAATCGTGATTTCACTCTCTGTGACCACGTGCAGCCAGGTCACCTCCAAAGTGATTAGAAGCAAGATGTCAAGTTTAGTCTTAAAACCCCCTAAAATCCATCTGGCAAGTAGACTTAGTGCACAGCAGGTCCCAGATGCTAAGGGTGCCTGGCTAGGCTGTCCTGCTCCAGGAAAGGCCCAGCTCAGCCCAGCTGAGCTCAGGGAGCCCCTGCCAGGGATTTGTAAGTGCCCACATTTGCCAGGCTGAGCCCAACCCATCCCAGTTTCCCAGCACAGAGAGCTCACAATGGTGGCACCCAACAACCTCTGCTGCAGGAAGCCCAGCAAATAAATGTGGACACAGAATTCCATAAGGCAGTGCCATTGCCCAGTTGCAGAGGACAATTCTCAAACCCAACCCAGCTCTTTTGAAGAAAAGGCTCTGTAGTGCCTTGCCTCCTGTGGTTTTCGGGGTGAGAAATAGCACATACTGGTATAAAAACAGTCATCAAATTATGTCTAAATACTGCTTGAGGGACCCTTTTTGAAATCCCAAGGAATTGCTCTGATAATAATCAAATACTTTGTACTGATATCGCACCCTTGAGAACAAAATTCAATGAAGAAGAGAACTTAGCTGAACCAACACTTGCTGTGCTCATGAATCCCTAACTCTGCTATGATCCCCAGTGTGTGCCAGTGACTTGTTTTAGTGCTTGAGTTACTGCCCTTGTTCTGAAGTCACACATCCTTAAGCACCACAGTTACAGGGTATAATGTTGCAAAGAAAAAATAGGCATTAATCAAAAATACTTGTTATTGAAAGATAACTTCATTGATAAAAAGCCGTTATAATAATCTCATCAGTGACAATAAGCCAGCTGCTATTTTCCTGTGTTGTTTATTCAAAACAGCAGCTGTGGGGCAGACTCAGTGCCCTGAAGGACTTCAGCAAGTTGTGCTGAAATGTCCAAAGCCCCACGCCGATGTGTGTGGAGCCAGAGCTCTAGGCTGTGCTCCCCATCCAGTTTAAGGGCGGGGCGGTGTGAATTAAAAAAAAAGCTAGGTTAAAAAAATCCCAAAGCAGACATGAAATCAGATTGGTATTAAAAGCAAACCCCAACAACAGTCTGGAACGATAGTTCTGCAAATGCTGAGGGAAGGCAGCTCTGGCAATGGCAGCGTGTCCTCCTCCCCAGGCGCACAGGAATTTTCAGCAGGCACAGGAATTAGCCCCAGTTTGGCTAACGGGGTGCTCGGACACAGCCCCAGCTCCCGTGGCGTGGGGTCAATGCCACTGTCCCTCCTGGGGCTGTGTTCCCCAGCCCCACGCGGGCAGCTCCAGCCCCGGAGCTCTCCGGTGCCCACAGCCAGCAGGCAGTGCTGACACTGGTCACGGTGCACACCTCCGGCATGACCTCCTTTCCCTGCTAATTGCATTACACAGCCAGCTGGCTCCAGAGAGGAGTCGTCTGTTTGACTGAAGAATTCCTGCTTTTGGGGAGGCATGGCTGCTACTTTTGCTAAGTAACAGTGGGGCCTGACATCCCCATTGTCTGGCTGACTGTGTGCCCATCCTAAAATCTAAGTTTTATTTGTAAATTAACCAAGAAACTTCCTGCCAGAGCAGGGCTGCCTGGAGACTGATAATGTGTGCCTTTCATTCCCTTTCACTCTCACTGTATCACTGCCAATTTGTTTTTCTGCTGCTCGCCAGCCCGAGGCCATAAAAGCCTTGTAAGACATAAGTGCAATTATAGTCCTGGAGTCAAATGAATTGGACAAATCCAATAGCACAGCTCTGTCCCCACTCTGCAAACCCCTACAGCAGTCAGATTAGCTGCTAAAAATCTAATCTAGCCCCAGCTAACAAATTTCTGCAGCAAAGGAGCAAGAGTTCAGTATGGGGTTGCAACCAGATTTCTGAATTGAAAAAGTTCTGCTGACAATGGAGAAGATGGAATAAATCACTGAGAAATTCGGCAGCACATCTTTAAACCGTTAAGCACAATTTGAGCAGAACAAGACAGGGACTGTAGGATGCCATTCCTGGGATTGATTTTCACTCTTGCCACAAGACAGGCAGATAAAGTTTGGAACCAATGATGCTGAACCCTACAGCAGCAAAAGAGATCAGCTGAATTTTGTTTACTCGCCTAGAAAAGATTTCTGTCAGGGCCAAGACTTATTTGGAAAGAGGTTTTTGGGTTTTTTTTCTTCTTTCTTTCTTTCTGAATTAGTAATATAATATCAGCATATACCTCAAATAAAAAAAATGCAAACTGTAAATGACTGCACAAAAATAAGGGGTCAAGCTCATCCCCAGTGGAAATGCACTTACTTCTTGGGAATTCATACCAGAACTTAATTTATCCTTGTGTTCAGTAAAAATAAAGAACCACAATAACATATTTAAGTAAAATTACTGCATCTGCTGAATTCCCCAGCCCCCAGAATTTATAGCCTTGCTACAGCTCCCCAGGCCAGCAGGTGGTCAGTCCTTCTGTTCAGCTCGGTGCATGCTGACAGGGATGAGGCCTTTCTCGGTCTGAGGCAAAATAAGCAGAGAAGAAACCATGGCAATTACAAAGATTTCAGAGATAAGGGGGACCTTAGGTCCCAGAGAGAGGGCAAGAGAAAAAGTTGTGGCCTCCACTGCATCCTGATTAAGTTTTCTCCTCCCAGTACTCCCTGTCCTGTATGACCAGACACCGTTCTGTTGTGGGAGCAGGAATCTTTCTCTTCCACATTCCCATGAAAAAAAAGCATTAATGACAAGAAGTAATAAATATAAAATAATCTTTTTAACCTGGACATTCTGACCTAATAATCTGAGGTAAGGACTTAAGCCCAGAGAATTGTCCACCTTCCAGAAAATGCAGTGCTTCTGAAATGCACCTTTTCTCTACTGATAATTTTAGTTCTGTAAAATCTGTTGACAATCTATGCTAATCTGCACAGAATTGCACATTTGGTCACAACAGAGCTGTGACAAACTGAATGAAACTGCTGCGTGTGGAACGATGGATGAGTACACATTAAAAAGCCCTCTGGAAGTCATCTGGTCTGAGCCACTGCTTGCAGCTTCCTCAGGTCCATGAGCTTGCTCAGAGCTTTGTCCTTTACTGGAATACCAAGTTGGATCCCTGCAGGGCTCCATCCCTACAGCAGATCTCAGGTTTTTTCAAAACTTCCCAGAGTAATTCCTTTGCAGTATGTTCTGTAGACAGCATGTCCTGGACCTGGCCTGGTTTCCTGGCACTACAAAACTTGGAGACTAACAACTACTAAATGCTTTTGGTTTCTATTTTTCACAGAGAAGGAATTCTCTTAGAGCAAACATAGGGTACTCAAATAGAATAACTACACCCTCAGTGTCTGTGGCTGTGAATTAGGAGGATAAGCAGGCTGCATGCAGTTTAACCCCATTTTCCCCTCTTGGTAGCTCTGTCACACTGTGCTCTCCTCTCCCAGGTGATGAATTACTCAACAGCCAGACCAGTGTCTTTGCTAGGCTTCCACAAAATGCAGGAGCTAGGACTTACAAGGGAACGTCAGACTCAAAAAATGGCCACAATTTGTGCAGGAAAAATAAGTCTGGGAAAGATATAGGAGCAGTTCTCAGACATGTGTAAGTCTACTGCAAAATAATCTGCCTTCCATATCCATGTGGAACGGAGTAAAAAATCAATGGGCTTAAATTGAAGCAAAGTAGACACTACAAAAAATTTTTTTTTTTCATGGTACAAGTAGTGGAGCATAGAAATATGTTGCCTAGGGAGACTGTAAATCATTCATCACTGGAGTTTTGATCTAGCAGCTGGACAAATACTGGTCAGGAACAATAAAAATACACACAGTCCTAGCCTGGTAAGGTCACAGAGACTCTACAGCCCTTTCCTACCCATCACTGCCGTACTGCTCCATCCTGAAGCAGTCAGAGTACTTTTCCCCATAGCCATGTGTCCATGAAGAGAACAAACTGCATACAGGAACATGTCATTTTGCTGACTTTTTTTTTTAATGACAGATATCACAATAAAAAATTATAAGATCTGACTTTTGTATGAAATGCTGGGCAATTTTTCAGAACCGATAATCATAAATTCCACCTTTATATTCCAAGAAAAAGCACATGTCATTCTGAAACCAACTGGACACCAAATACAGTCTCCCAGTGACCAATTTTCAGAGCATAGCAGTATCCCATGGTGGACTGGATGGCTGCAGCAGCATTATTGATGCATGCTGGGTTCTGGCTGTCTTTGAAGCAGAAGCTGCTTGTCAGAATTACGCCTAACTGGCTACTGGCTTAAACTCTCAGCTGGCTGCTTGGGTTCCTGAGCCTGTCACCTCCCTTTCTGTTCCACATGGGATGAATCATCTGGAAGGTTTTATGATGCTGCATTTGGTTGTTTTGTTCTAGCAACCTACAGCAGTTTTGGCAGGCAGACAACATACAAATGAAATTATTGCTAATATTATTACTCATGGTGGCATTTGAGGCTACCATGGAAATGTTAATTGTGTTTCAGAACCCAGAATTTAGATGCCATTTAATTCAGCTAACCCAGCTGCAGAGCACCACGTGGCACAGCAGGGACAGCCTGCCAGGGCCAGTCAGCACAAGCTGCTTTCAGTTCAAGTTTTCATTGAAGCACTGCATGATTGCAATGGTGTGAAATACACTGCAAATGCTTTACCTTCTTGGTCAGTGAGTCATCTGAGTCCGAGGGCATCCTAGTGGACACGTGGTAGATGATCTCCACGGTGGAGGTAGCGTAGTAGGGTGCAGTTTGCCCCGTGCTGCCGTTGCGCTGCAGGCCACCCATGAACCCGCCGTGCGTGGAGAGGTCAACCTGAGGGAGCCAAAGGCACAAATAAATAGCAGCAATTTGAAAAGACTGATGAATGGTCACTATTTATTTATGTATCGAGATTGGTAAAATCATCACTCTAGGATTCTGAAGCCATCCCAGAGAAAAAGAAGTCTTCCCCTACAGTTTTGTAATCTTTCCAATTAATTTGTCTTTCCCGTGCCTGTATTTGACGTTTACTGAAAGTAAATGTCTTAACTAGGTCCTGAGACATTATTTATCCAGCAATTTTACCTTCCTCCAGCAAACAGCAGCAACGAAACAACAGCATTCTGCCACACACTGCTGCTCTAAGGGCTCTGTGGGGCTCAGAGCTCCCACTGCCAGAAGCATCACAATAGGCAGAGAGAAAAAGAACCAAAAAAACTGCAGCAGAAATTAAAGACTTTTACAGAAAGAAGAACCTTAGAAGAATTTATTCCAGAAGTTTAATCAGAAGAAACATCTCTCTGAAGTCAAGCCTGAGTCTAAAGGCTTGTTTGTTTTCCCAACAGCACCAGCCTGAGGGTGCTCTATCTCCCTGTGGCACTTCAATCCTTAAATGTGACATGCAGCTACTCTGTATTTCCCAAATCCAAAAATGTTCACGGCATTTAGATTATGACACACCATTTTGACAAAGCAAATTATACCCACACCCCTCATGAAGAACTCCTGTGCCAAGTGTGTGCTCTGACCATGGCAAGAGCTAAAAGCAGCTAAGCATCAGTAGCAAATCCTTTTTTTATTTGGTGAATTAAAAACTATGCAGAACCACTAGCATCGTGTTAGCTTGACAATTTATGGCTGTTACCTCCCAGCCCAGTCCAGCAACAAAATCTTCATAAGCCTGGCTTCCCCTTGCATTGGCCAGGATGGAACACTTGTCCTCCTGTCCCTCGGCTATGTAGAACACGGCGATCTTGTGAGTCTCACGGCTGCCATGGGATAGAAAAAGAAATCAAAGCTAAAATTTCAGCTCAAAATTCTTTTCCAGATCCCCCTGCGCTCCAAAAATATGAGCAGGTGCCCACATTTAGCTCCATATGTCCATTTCTTTCATGCACACAAATACATCATGCACTTTGAGATTTTGCCCCATTTTTTGCCACCAAAACCTCACTGCAGAGACACCTCAGTTCCACCAGCAGAGTCAAGCCTGGTCCTTCTGTGCATCAGCCACAGAACGGGCGACCAAATTCCAATTACTGGGTTAATGACTCAGATCTGTGCAGCATTGCACAGACAGCAAGGTCGCACAGGTGTTAATAGCAGCATAATTTGACCTACAGAATTTTAATTACAGGGTGATGACATACAAGGCAGAAGAAACATTATTGACTTTCAGACTCTGGGCTGAGTTTTACAACACTGACAGGGACAGTTGGCTTCTTTGAAAACAAGAAAAGTGCATTTGATATGGAAATTGTTGGGATAGGAGAAATTCAGAACTCTGCAATGCTGCAGATGTTTTTCAAGCAGCTCTAGGTCAAGTAATGAAAAATAAAACATAACATTCCGAACTCCATTCTGCCACTTCCTGGCTGGGGAGTAGTTCTGGGTAGATCACCTCTCAAAGCACTGGCACCTGACACAGGGATCATCCTGTAGAAAGTATTTTTTTGTGTCAGCTGAACCCAGGTCACAAACAATTTGGTCCCCTCCCCTCTCTGCTAAAGCAAACTTGAAAAAATCTGTCTTATTATCTGCCACTGATTTGGAATTCTCTGTACACAGGGAATGTGCCAGTGCAGGCAGCTTCTCCATTCAGGCTACAGAACTCTAGAGAAACAAACAGGCCAATTTCTATACCAATATCTGGATTCAATGGGAATGCAGCTTTGGTTCTTGGGCCCATTCTTCCTAGGGAAACACAAACCTTATCAATGGTGTGTTCAGTACGTGTCACCTACCATTGGCGGGAATCCAGATTTTTCAGTTCTCGCAGCAATTTTGAATTTTTCTTAATCAGATGAAAGCTTTTTCTAAAAACAGATTAAAAAAGGTCTGAAGGCAACACAGTGCAGACAGTATTTTGTCATCCAAATACCTAAGAGAATTAATATGGTATGATTTCTTAAAATTACTGTTATAGACAATCTATCGATGTCTATTTCAAATAATTACTGATGTTGAAGACTCTGCTCTAACCCCCAGCTATATACTCCTTGCTTTCTTAAGTGTGTAGGGTAAAAAGTTTAGGGGTAAAAAGTGAGAAGAGTACCCTAAGAATGTTCTGGATCCCCTCTTCCTACCTTCTATCCCAGGAGTTCATTCCCAAGTCGTTCAGCAGCAGCCGACAGAAATAAAAGGAGGCTTGAGGTTCAGCAGGACGTGGTGGCTCCTGGCGGGCCACCTTCATGCTGCAGTCTGAGCTGCATTTCAGAATGTACTCTCTCTCTTGGGCACTCTGCCTCATCAGAGCCTCGGTGATGGCTCGCTCCTGCTCGGGACTCATCCCGCAGGGCGGGGGCGACGGCTCATTCAGCTTGCGCTGGGGGTGCAGAAGGCACTCAGGGCTGGTGTTCCCAATCCTCTCCAGCAGCTGGTCGAGAGCATCTTCTCCTTCCTCCACCTGAGAAATGTCATTCTGGGACAGGAAGTGCTGCTCCGGGTCGCTGGAGATGACAAAGGCACTGGCTGTGCTATGCTGCGGAAGGCAGCCTTCCAGAGGCCCGTACAGTATCCGGCCATCCCAAGAGTACTTCCCTGAGATATCCCTGACAATCACCCGCACGTCCGAGGGGGCTGCTGCTGGCTCAGCACCTGCCTTCCTCTCCGCAGGGATTTGGAGGTAAGATATGAGAGTGCTGTCGTTAAACACGAACAGCTGCAGGTTGGGGCTCCGGAACACTTCCGAGGACAGCTCGGAGGACTCCACGTAGGAGTTGTCGTGGTTCTCACTAAGGAGACTGTGGAGGATGGCAGGGCCTCCGCTGAGGGGGTAGTGGCTCAGGTGATTCACCAGATGGGTCATAACCATCCGTGCCGTTAGAGGGATCAGTTCCAAATTCCTCCTTCTCTTCTCTAAAATGATCAATGAAAACACAGTAGATCAGTAAGAGCAGCAAGAGGTAATACAGAAGGAGCACCTGCAGATCTCTGTCACACTGCAGCAGCTTGCCTTATTTGACCTCCTGATCTGTCCTGTTCAAGGAACTATTTCCAACAGTTCCCCAAGAAATCCTACCTCTCCTGCAATTTTATTTCACCACATCCCCACAGTCATCAGAGCAGGAGGGTGACACAGCACAAAAGCCAAGGTAAACCAGAGAAGTCACTGCGAAGCAATGCTCCTCCATCCCTGGCAGGTGGGGAAGTCTATTGTATGAGGCAGGGAGAGACTTCCTGGATGCTCAGATGTTCCCCTCAGCACAGGCACACACATCAGTTATTTCATAAAGCAACTCTGCTCTGAGCTACACTGTGCTTCCACATCTCCTATCAGAACATTGTGCCTCTTATATTATATTGTATTATAGGCAGAAACCTCCTAATTTCTAGGGGTTTTTCATATTCAGTTGAAAATATTTTTTCTTTAGTTTACAGTGTTTCTGTTTCCCTGGTATTTACATCTTCTAAATGTAAATTTGTTTTAAGGAGCAGCGTTGGCAACAAACTCAAACATCCTGTCACAGAGGCAACTGGAATTCATCCAGAAAGAGCTCTGCCCAATTTCCAAGGCATAGTTGCTACATGCAGTGAGAAGAAGCACGTTTTCAAGGCAGAGATGTAACCTGGAACACTATTTCCCAGCTGCTGCACACACATGCTGGCCCAGCCCATGCTCTGGAAACTCCCTTACCTTCAGCGACGGTGAGTAGGTTGCCCAAATCGGTGGAGGAGGGGCACTGGGCTGGCTCCGAGCTTCTGACGGTCCCCAGTGGCAGAAAGGGGTCGTAGTCACACGAGGAGAGGTCGGCCAGGCTCAGCACATAGTGGCTTTGCTGCGTGTAGGTGCTGGAGCCATTGACGCAGCAGTGCAGGACCTGTGGAGACACTGAGCCAGTGACAAACCCAGGACAGTACCCCACCTACCCAGCGAGCAGGGCCCCCCAGTTCTGACACTGGGAAAGCTAGGACACACTGTAAAAATCCATCTGTGTCCAAATACAGCATTTCTAAGTTAACAGTCTCCATCTGCACTGATTCTCTACTTTAACAGCTCACTTCAGGTCTTGTTTTGTATTGTAACAGCCTACTCCAAACAATCCAAGTATTTCTGCAAAGATTATTTTCCCTGGCTCATTGTTTTAAGCATTTTACCTTTCTCTTCACCATCCCCTGTCTGTTCTATATCTCTAATCTTAACATTTTGCATTTATAACTTCTCACCTGTATGATGTGATTTTCTAGAGCTTGACAAAGCTGCTTCTGTGACCTCAGGGTGTCTGAAAGGCATCTTTAAACAACCAGGCACAGTAAATCATCTTCCTTCCCCATACTCACTCTGTAAATATAATCCAGCAAAGGAGCTCTGGATGCATGTTGATCCTCCACAGCACCAGCAGACACGGGCTCCAGCAGCATTTTCATGGGCAGTGCCATGCACCAGTCCAGCAAGCAAAGCAGCAGTGAAACTATAAACTGAACAAGAACATGGAACACAGTATTTAGGTACATTCTATTACGTTGACCCAGACTTAAAGGTATAAGTAGGCAAGTTTAAAATTCAACTCAGCGACGCACCTTCTTATCCGCTTCCACGGAGGAGTATTCGGCACTTGGCAGGAGAAATGCAATGGTGGCCACAAGAATCTACACCCAAACAAACAGAGTATCAGAAAGGCATTCAACTTCTTCCACTATAGAGACAGGCCTTCATCTCACAGGGCATGGAATGGGTTAAGTTCTCCTAGGAGCATCCAACCGTCCATACCAATCCATGTCCAAGTGGAAGAAAACGTTTTACTAAGCATTTTGCAAACAAGTCTCTACAAAACAGGGACCTACACTGATCCTCGGACTGTAGCAAGTACATCTCTAACAATTAAAAAAAGGAGGAGCTAACAAAATCACAGCAGGCCAAGGAAGGGATTAAGACAACTTTGTACATGCTTTCCATACAAAAACTTTAAAGAATCTGACATACTTCAGTAATTTTCCGGCACAGGGAGGGTTCGTACTCCTGAAGCTTCTGCCAGTAAGACACCAGCAGCTGAAGAACATCACAGGCTACCTGAGCTACCAGCTTGTTGGAAAACTGGAAGAAAAAAGGTGATTGAAAGCCAAATAAAATATCCAGACAATACAATGCATTCAGTTTTTCTACACTTTAAATTATATTGCATATTTGTAAACAACAAGAAATGTTAGTGTTGTGAAATCACATTGTCAGCATTAGGAACCAGCAGGTTTGACACTGTCTATGCGATCTTAGCTCAGTTTGCTGGGGAAAGAGTCTACAGGCACACAGGCTATTTTTGCAAATATTCTGCATGTTTGCATAGGATACTACAGCAGCAGATCATTAGTGACTACTTGAAAAGTGAAAATGCCCTTTTTTCCCCAATGCACATTGATTAGAGACTGCCACAGCAATACCTTCAGTGTCACACCTATGACATTGATGGCTTTCTTCACATGGGGGTGGTTTGTGCACTGTGTGAGCTCCTCACATATCCACACTCCGAGGCCACAGATGGCTATACATCTGTGTTAAAAGAAAAAGGGAGCTTGTCAGAAGTTTTAGAGGAGCATTTAGGGGGAAAAAAAATGCACAAAGGTGAGATCTCTTTTCCCTCCAACATAACAGGCCAGCACCTTCATGGTGCAGAGTAAGGCTCAACTTCACAGCACCAAACCACAAGGCAACAGCAGAAAGTAAGTAGCAAGAAAGACTTTTCCAAGCCATAAATGGCTGGACTTGATAATGTTAAAGGTATTTTCCAACCTAACCAATTCTGTGATTTTCCCATTTCTTTTACTCAGTATTTTACCTTGCAGCTTCACTTGGCTCCTCTGTAGCATTCTTCAATAAAATATTTATGAGGCAATGCTAAAATAAAACAAATTAGAGTAAGCATCCTTTTCATACAACTCTTTTAAAGCTGTTTAATTTTAACATAGTTACAAGTGAAGTCACTTTAATTCTCATTCTGTTGCTAAAGCATCTTTACCTCATGCCAACTGTATTTTGTCAAAGGAGAAACAGTGATTACAAGTCAAATATACAGGCCCTTGTGGATAAATCAAATCAACTTACAAGTCATGTACAGGCAGCAAGAGGAAATCAATTCATTTACGGTGTCAAGGGGTATTTACAAACAGTAAGTGGTGGTCACTTCATACAAACTGTAGTGTTTAGGTTCTAACCAAACCACGTTATGAAAAATTTAGTGTATTTTTCAGTACAGAAAAGACCTTTCTAAAATTAAGACCGTCTTAAGACACCTCCAGTGACTCTCTGAGGCCTGATGAAGAAAGCAAGGACAAGAGCCAAGCGTATGAAGGGATCTCTGTATCCTCTTTGGTTCTGCCTGCTCAGGCCACATGACGAATTCAGACATTCCTCCCCAGCTACCCCTAATTTTCAGCAGTGGATCACCATGGTGCTTCAAGTTTATCAAAAGCAACAGAGACTTGTGTGAGGGCAACCATGTGGGCAGGAATGAAGTCACTGCATAGCGAAACCAGGTTAGGTACCTAAGGATTTACAATAAATGTGGCTTTACCTTCACATCTGCAGTTCCTGTGATACTCTCACTGGCTTCTGAAATGGGTCCCAACTGTGGGATTCCTTGGTAGGTATTTGGAAAGCACACAAGAGCACCAAGGATGGTGTGAGCTTCACAACGGGGAGCCTGGGGAAGGCCAAGTAAGCAGAAATAGTCACTAAAAAACCTTCATAGGTGGAGATAACCTTCAGCTCTGAGGCCAGTGTGCATTGCCATACTCAGACTGCTGGATTGACAATGAAGCAGCCAGGCGTCGCAGGGAACACATTCCAGCAGAGCTGGATTTAAGCAGTACTTTACACACACCTTCCTGCCTGTGTTTTTCCTGTTGTGCTGCTCTGTTCTCTTGGTGAGGCTGAGCTGCTCCTCCACTGGCACCTGGCCCCACTCCTGAGCACATTCTACAACTTTAATACTTCCCCTCATTACCCAGTCTGACAATCAGCCATTTGATGTCAACAGAAAGCACAGAACTCCCTAAAGAACAGCTGAGCGAGGGGCTGAAGCACTAATCCAGCACTGCTATGAGGTGATCCCTTGGCACAGAGAGTGAGCGTACAATGCACTCACATTCACTGCACAGGTAATACCAATGTGCAGAGAGATCCCTACTTCAATAAAACCATGATAAGCACCATGGCATAAGCAATAAACATGTTAACTACTGTGTAATGTTGAAAAATGCAATGCACATCCCATTTTATGCATGCAGGAGAAATAGAAAGGGGTGTTTTACTTTGTTTTTTCCACAGGAAATTGAGTATCCATTTCTTATTAGCGCTTTAAGCTTTACATCAACAGTGAGGCTGATCAAGCTCTTTGAGGGCCAATGGAAGAAGCATGACTGGGCTCACCATTCCAGCTCTGCTGAAACAGGAGAGGGCTGTGGCCCTGTGCAGGGCCACCTGCTCAGCCACACAAATGTCAAGAGCATCAGAAAAAGCCCTGAGCCAAAACAGACAGAAAAGTCTCCCCTGAGCTGGTGTTTCACATGCAACAGAGCTTTCCTGTTTTTCCCAGGATTGCCAGACCTTTACCTTTATTTTGGCAACCCATCATTGATTTGCTATTTTACTTATCCTTCAATAATTTAATAATTTAGAGTCACATTTCTATCAGTGCTGACATTTAGCCAGAGATGCTAGAGATGCTGCATCACCCAAAGAGCTCCCCACTCTCAGTGTTTGCTCACTGCAGTGGAGCTCATGGGGCTCTGTGGATGCAGGTGTGTGGCAGTGTCAGCTGGGGCACGGCATCCTCACACCTTGGCCTTTTGATGAAACACCTCCCCAATACCAGTGTGTTGCCTTATTCCATGATTTCACACATCAGCTGCTGTAGTATCTGCCCCAAGAGCCCCATTGGCGTGGCTCTGATGAGCCAGCCCCGCTCACCTCCGGCGTGTCTGCGCTCAGCACCCGCGTGGCTGCCCCGAGGAAGTCTCCAATCAGCATGGTGAAGCCAGGCAGGCCCAAGAAGAAGAACCATGGTGGGCAGTGCTTTATGACAGTGTTCAAGATGTCCTGCAAGAGACGGTACCTGTGAGAAAAGCCAGAAAGGCCAAAAGCAAAAGGGAGAGTTCGAGAAGATTTAACTTTGAGGTTCACTAGTCCCACACTGATCGAGGTGCAAATTCCCAGAGCTCCATGAGCAAACTGACCTCCATGTAATCACCACCTTCTAGCCCAGAGGTGTGGAGTAACAAAGTGCACTTGGTATTTTGGTAACAGTTGTACCCTTAAATTCCTATTAAAAACCCACACCACACAGCCACGTCTCTTTGTGCCTAAGCAGAACCAGTCTGTTAAATAAGTATTTGGATTCAAAGCAAAGTTTAAAGGATTTAAGATGAAGCACTGTAAAACTCCAAAGGAGCAAGAGTTACTAAAATCTCTCAGAATTCCACACCACAAGAACACAAGCTGCCCCCAAGGCCTGCTGCCTGTGCCCTGAAGGAATCAGCAGCCCCAGCTTTGCTCGTCATCTCCCTGTGATACAGAGTACATTTGAGACAAGCATCTCATCTTTAATCTTTCCATGTTTCAAGTCTATATTTGAGTTAAGATTTCTTCCTTGCAAGCTTTTGGCAGGTTTAAAATTAGGCATAAAATCTATGTAATCCTTACCTGCAATACTCTATTCGCTGAAGAGTTAGGTCATGCTATTTCTATACTGAGTAGAAAATTATTTTCCACTCAATAAAATTTTGAAAAGTTGCAAAGGGAAACCCTTTCCCATGTCCATCCTTACTGGTTTCATGATGCGTCAAAGACAGCCTGAACTTAGAGCCACAGAATATGTCACTGTGCTCAACTTCTACACCGGAAGCTGAAGGTGACAAACCCAATTTTCTCTACATGAAGAGATGCTTTAACACCAGCACTATTTTCTCAAAGCTCTGCCAAACACCTGCACAGCCCCTACTTAGTGGTCCACTGTTTTCAACAACAGCATCCTATGAAATAACTGTTATATATTTAAATAAACAGTATTCATTTTTAACATAGTAGCAGACAATGCTTTCACTTTCCTGAATAAGCTAAAATGCCACTCGAGTTAATGTTTAAACTTGTTTTAATCACTTCCTTTGATACATTTAAAGTCAATATGGGTCAATGCAAACATTGAGAACCACAGCAGATGGATGCAGCAGCTCATAAAGCGGGTGGTAAACTCTCAGTCGGAGCAGAACAAAGGACCCACCTTGTTATAATTAAGGGCTAATTAATGCTCTGTGCTGGTCTGGGCACACCACACCTGTACAGCAGGGCTAGGTACAGCTAGGCTGGCCCCTAATCAGGGCAGCAGATGGGAGCAGGCTGCTGTTGACATGTGCCACAATAAAAGAGCCTGGGCTAACCTGGCCGGGGAGGTGGCAGCAGCGGAAGCACGGGGACCTGCTCCAAACAACTGCATTTATTCCTGTCCTCACCCCATTGCTCCCATCTGTCACACACCAGTGCCATGACTCCAGCCGCCCTGGCCCTGGTCCCTGCACTAGACACTTCCAATATGTGGGTAAAGAAGAACCACAAAACTGTTACTGTAATATATGAATGCTGTGACAGCACACATGTTCCAAAAGGCTGCAAGAGTGGGACTGCAGGGATCCACTTGTCTGTTACGAGATGTAGTGCTACTGAAAATAAATAATTTTCCATAGCGAGAAACCTTTCAAAATTTACTTTGAAAAGCTATTGAAGCAGTCCTCAACTTCCCTTTGAATTTCCAGCATGGGCTGCTTACCGCAGTGACACACACACACAGAGGAACCATCTCCCGAGGGCCCAGACACACACCCATGCAGCCAGGCTCATCTCAGGCATTCCCCTGTGTACTTTGGGTGACTTCACTTCAGCTCAGGCCACGCAGGCTGTACCCTGCCTGTGGCATTGCTCTTCTGCTCGAGAAGGGCCAGAACCAGCCCAGGACAGTATCCACAGGTAATCTGCCAGGTTTTGTTCCCTTTCCCAATCAGCAAAGCACCCAGCTCACAACAAAACAGGATTTGGGGCAACAATCCAGTAGCTTTGGGAGCTTATCAGCAGAGAGAGGCTTGTGAAAAGGCGAGGGAGTGAGAACATCTGTGCTATCAGCGATACTGCAAAATCAGGTAATTCAAACAGAGCTGGGCTGCTTCCTTCCCTTCCCTGCAAACGTAAACTCTGGGCAGCAGCTCCCAGCCTAGTCAATGAATCACTTTAATTGAATGCTATGTACACAGCAACTGGAAAACACAAGCCATAAGAAAAACATATGGTGATGGCCATGGAAATTGGTTTACTCATTCTGCACAGTGTTGTTGCTTTACTTCTTTCATAATTGACCTTTAGAACGATAAATGTGTAAAATAATTTTAGTTTATTATGGCTCCAAACCTTTCAGCAATTACACAAAATGAAAATTTAAAAGGAAGTATTCATTCTGGAAGCATTTCCATTGTTTACATAATTGCACAGCTATAATTTAGTGTTCATGTTGTTAAAGAAAAGTGAAAAAAGGACCATTATGGACTATTTCAATTCAAAATGATGCTCTGTGGTGTTAAAGCTGGGGAAGAGGGGAGAGGAGGGGGCAATCACATTCATGTCCCTCTCAAATGCATTAACCCTATAAATGGCATCATATTTCAGCATAGGTTAATCTAGTAATTCAAATTATAAGGTCCTAAACATCCACTGAGTAAGCAAAATAAATTTATGCAAGTTTACTGAAAGGTCAATTGCAAAAATATTCTTCACCTAATTTTTGTTCAAGCTTTTGCAGATTACAGGTGTAACCAAATAGCCTGCCAGCTGCCTTCCTCACGTTTCCAATTGTCCCTCAACAGGAACAACATGGATTTTTCACTGAAAGTTCACTCTGTTCCTCACCAACAGACACCTCACTAGCAGCTGAGATTTACAGCACGGGAAAGATTATTAATTTACAGAAGATTTAAGTGGTAAATCTTCCCTTTTCCTTTTTTTTTACTTTAAAGGAACAAACACTTCCATTTACTTATTCCAAGTTTTCCTATCTACCATTACATTTTAGTTAACAGTCAACTTGTCAAAAATTAGGTTCCAATAAAAATTGGAAAATTTTTTCCAATAAGAATTACAACCTCCAGAGATCAAGGATTAGCATATCAGAAAACTCCATTTCAAGGTGCCAGTTAAAACCTGACTCCAAAACAGCTATATTTGCCCAAGTCCCTCGAGGCTGGAACGCAATAGACGGAGTTTTCAAATTTTTCCTGGTTTAGACCATGTTTGATACTTTTACAACCAGGGAGAGCATTGGGATTAAGGACTGGAATAAATATTTTGGTTCCTGTATGCAAGCAGAGCAATCCCTGAGCACCCAGCGGATACAGGGACAAAGGTATGGGTACCACGCTACTGCCTGGAATGTGGAGATGGCTTTGTGTCACCACACACATCTCTCCCAAATGCCTGTGGCAGGACCACTCCAAACTCTCTGACAGACAGAACACCAACCACAAAACATCCCATTTGTGGGATGGAAGCAACTTAGGAAGGGTAAATGAATTAAAGCAAAATAAATAGAAAAGAACAAAACGACCAAGATAATTTCAGAATGCACAGCTCCTACAATTGGCATGACCTGGCTCCCCCTTGCTTCCAGTCAATCTTCCAGCTATTTTCTCCAGCACTTCCCACTTACCCTGCTCTGGGTGAGCAGAGGGGGATGTGAGAGTTCCTGTGAGACCCTGGCATTTGGACTTTTGTTTGTCCCTACTGGAAACACACTGTCTGTTAACACTTTTTCAAAGCACTCAAAGCACATAATGGGAGCACACAGGCAAATTTTCTACAGAAAATGAGATAAGGGGTGAATTAAAAGAGGGAGAAAATCATGGTAGCCATTGGAAAGAAGTCTTGAGAAACTAAAATAGGGAAATCTAAGCCTTAATAGACTACATTAAGGCGATTTCCTTTTAAATGGCAGTCTGGGAAAGAATCTAAACGGCATTATGGTTTCTGTACAACCAAGGGTCCTCGTGTGCAGCACCATCAGGCAGAAATCCAGGCAAGAAGTACCCATTCCACAGGGGACAAAAGCAAAGCTACTCATTTATTGTACCTTTACAAGGCTACTACTGCAGTACACTGCTCCTGGCTGCTGAGTAACAACTGGTCAGAAAGATACAAAAATCCACAAACAGAGGTTTTTTTCTTAATGTCAGACCAATGTTAAAACAAACAGGTAATTAATGACTGCTCTGGTAGCAGCTCTACTGAGAAATTCTTCCTATTACAAATTAGCCATTTCCCACACAGAGAGCTCCAGTCAGTGTTTCTACAGAAGCTTATTGCTGAGCTGCTGCAGCTCCCTTTCCATAATCACCTACAGTGCATTTTGAACAAATAAAGAGGCTTATGGACAACGTACACTGGTACCTCACCACGTCTGTTGACAGAGCCTCTCATCCACGGCATCCTTTCACTGCTAAAAGGAATTGAGCTAAAACAAAGCTGTTAAGTGCCCTGGCTGCAGCCAGGCTGTGCTCCATGGGCAGGCCTGCTGCATGTGCTGACACTTAATCACCCAGGACATCTGCCAGCTCAGCTGGACTGGGGCTATTTTCCTCTTATTCCATATTTAAAGTTTGTTCTGCTCTTCATATCACTGAACTGAAAAAGCCACCAGCAGAGTCTCCTTCCTTGACTGTCCATTGTCCTTTCCACAGAGAACCTCTGAAGTCTCTACCTTTGATTATGCTCTCTAAAAATGTAAGTATCCTATTCCAGAGGCTCTCTGGCAAGTAAGTATGACCACACTTTTATTAAATTTATTTGTTAAACTCACTCAAAGTCAGGAATAGAACTGAACCCTTGGTCACACTGGGCAAGTAACACCTCAGCATTGGTGACAGGTGACACCAGACACAGCAACAGATGCTCACCCTGCTAATGGGATGAGACTGGCTAAAAAATGACACTGAGGGTTGAAATTTGAAAAAGGATTGAAAATCTGCCTCTTTTTACAGCGTTCCTACAAGATAAGCACCTCACCTGCACTGCCTTCTCCTCTCAAACTACAGGTGGAAATTTAGACAGAAGTAAGAAACAGCATCACAAAAATCCACAGAATTCATAGGAGAAAACCACCAGCAACCTCCAAGGATTATTTTAGTACCAGAAGGACCAGAGCTGAATAATCAAAATTACCTCAACAGATGCTTTTCTGAGAAGTGTTTGTAGCTTTTTGGGATTGTGTTTTGGCACTTTTGTTTTTCAGCAAAAAGGAGGAAGCTGTGGAGCAAGGAGATGCTTAGGGACTTTTTCAGGTGAATGAAGAAAAAGGTACTGCTACAGTAAGCAGCCAGCAGCACTAAATAAAATATGTTTCTTTTCCTGGTTCAGGTATTTGTAAAATTTGTCCATTGCAGTATTAGATTTTGGATTCATTGAGAATGCTTTATTTATTGTCCAACTCAAAAGACACATCCAGTTGCAATTGCTGGAATAGGAGTTTTCCAACCATCAGGCTCACCTGGCAGCAGAAGGCAGCCATGCCTACCCAAACTGCAGCAGGCTATCCCATAACATCCCTGCAAACCACACCCCAGGAACATATCCTGATTTCCAATCATCTAACCACAAGTAAACTAATCCCCAATAGTTCATGGTAGTGAACATTCCAATTCTCTCTCCTTCATGCTGGAGGCCAGTGAGGGGACGCTGTGAGCCTCAATGAACTTCATTCATAAAAAAACTAGGAAAAAAAATCCAGGCTTACTCCAGCAGCAGAGCAATGCCACTGGCTGGAGCAGTGCAGGAGGGAGGCATCCCCCACAGATGGTCACTTGGCCCCTGACCCCAGGCCCCCTCCCAGACTGCAGCTCACTCCATGTGGCCGTTGGTGCCATGGCTTCTCCCACCTGGAAAGGTGATGCAATCCTTTCAGAGAATTGTACACTTCTCCAGGGATGTTTGTTGTTAGACACCTCCACATGGACAAATTAGCTGCAGCTCATTACCCCACTGTCTCCTCTGCTGAGCTAATTGCTACATCTTGGGCTCAGAGTGCCATGGGAGCCTCCTATAAAACACACCCTCACACTGCTCTTTTATGCACCCTTCAAGATCAGGCTGCAAAGCTGGGCTGCACTTGCTGGGAATTAGATTGCACTCATTTATAACATATTCAAAATTGGATTATTTTGTTTTTCTATCAACACCAAAAGCTACAGAATACAGCAGCAATTTCCTGTTTTCACATCCTTATGTGAGGAGTGAAAAAAAAATACAGTTCAAAAAATATTTCTCATGCAAACCAAAATTTTGAAAATCATTCAGGTCAAAGAGGTTTCTGACTGTAATACTTTTAATTACATAACCACCTAAAAAGCTCTTCTAGTAGCCAAGGTGATTTCCTGGAGCTGGGCTGTCTTTCTGCAGCTTTCCCACACAAATGCTAAAAGTTCTACTAGTGATCGATACGGAAGGAAAATTCCTCCATGAGACACCTCCTACACCTCCTTCTGTGAATATTCCTTAAAAGTGAGAAATTTATGCCTCTGCTTAGCAAACAAACCCAATCTGTGCTAAAAAGTCTGCCCCCAAGTTTATTTTGGTTTGCACTAACCCAAATCCTGGAAACCATGCTAGGATCCCTGTTCCAGTGATCCTGTGCCCCTGTGATTCCACAACCTCTCTGATAAAAAGGCTCCCACTACCTGAGCACCCAGCAAGTACCTTGGAGCCAATCATCCTGGAAACAGAGGAGCACGTATAAGGATCCTGCTTCTTATCAACACATTGCTCCAAGGCACTGCCAGTTAACACCTCACCCATTCCACAGCTAAGGAAAGCACAACAGGAAGGACACTCACACGCCAGCAAACCTGTGGTCAAGTGTGCCACCAAGAGGCAAATGTAGCCACCAGAGTGGGGAGGAAGAACAAAGAGCATCAGCAGTCGACAAAATATCCAGGGAAACCACGGAGAGATGTGCAGTGTGGGGCTGCAAAATACCCAGAAAACCCTGGAGCGATGTGCAGCTGCAGCAGGACTTCCAGGTTTTTCCAGGAGAAAACCCTTGCCTTTCTATTCTTATCTATTTAAAAAGAATATTTTTCAGATGCTCTAGCTTTGTAGGAGAGGAACAGAGGGGCAAGAGTCTGGTAACAATTCCGTCTTTCCCTTTTCCATCTCAGAAGTAACCAAACCTGTCCAGTTTCCTAAAGGCACTAGCACAACTCCCAGAATTTCCCAAGGGGTACCCTGTGCTCCCAAGAGAGCTCCAGCCATTGCTCTCATTCCTACAGCTCTCAAAGCCTGGAATTGTTCTTAGATTGTCTTTACTTTGTCTAAACAGTATTTCTAATAGTTCCTATAAGCATTGAGCTGTTTCTGTGGGAAGATAATCATCTGAGAGCTCCACTAAGTCTTTTCCTCACCTCACACAGAACACCTCAGTCCACCCCAGGACAGAGACTGAAACAACTTTTATCCACAGTAGCAGAATATTTTGGCAGCATCTCGTGGCTGCTGTGGCACAGGGCATTCAGGGGGGTATGCAGGGAGCAGTGACACATGAAGCAAAGCTCCTACCTGGTCCTCACTTGTCAGGCCCAGGCGCATCACGAAGTAGAAGTGCACCAGGAAGTCAGAGTTGGGCAGCAGGTCCTGGCGCCGGCTCATCATGGCACAGAGCAGCCGGAACGCCTGCAGCTTCCCCTCCTTGTACTCGCTTGGCAGCATGGCTGCCTGCAACAGCAAAACCATGCATTATTCCTTGCTTTCTCCACTACCTATTTTAAAGCTGCATCTCCAGCAGCTCTCCCATAAAGCACATGTAACTTATATGCAGGTCCAAAGAGCCTTTGGAGGGCAGTTGCCATCTTAGCCAGCAGTGATTGTAAAAGTTAAAAATACGACAACGAAATACACACCAATTGAGCTCTGATATAGAAGAAAATATTCAAGTGTGATAATTTCAGAACTAACCTTGAACAGCCATGATGCAAATATCCTGAGAGGAGGGATGAGGACAGGAGGAGAGGGAGTTGACTGATTGTCCACGCTGATAGCGAGGTTGTCCCGGATCTAATGGTTTTAAAGGAAGAGTGTTAAAAAAACCAATAGCTTACTTTTTTAAGGCTCTTTATTTATGTTTTAATTTCATTTAAATTTAATTAAATACATGCCATTTAAATTCTCATGTCATTGGACAAGATTCTCTGCTGTAGCTAGCTACTGGAGACCAAAGAAGATAAAGCTTCCTTTACGACAGAACCCTCCCATGCCGTGCTTATCACATTTAATAATCATTTCTACAACAAAAGAAATGTTATTATTAGCTGTAAGTACCACATACCTTTGCAAGTTTATACCACAGCTCATAAAGGTACCCAAAAACTTTTGCATGGATTTTAGGTGACTGTATATTGTTCACATCTCCAAGAACTCCCAGGATCCTCCTCCATAACACAGCAGCAGAATCAGGATGCCAACCAATAAGGCTTCCACCAGCAATTATACTGCAGTCATCAGCCAGGAACTCACTACTGTCTGTAAGTTTAAAGTGTACGTTAGAAATGCAGTGTAAGTACGAATCTGGTTAACAAAATCTGGTCATTATTCCTTACCATCTTCCATGTCAAAAGAATTCTCTCCCCCAAATCTCTCTTTCATTGCTCAAGCTGCTTGTGAGTCAAAGAAAAACACAGCAGCAAATGTAGGCAAAGCAGCTCCCAGGTGACAGTGCCACAGAGCACAGCACTGCCACACCACACTGTCCCCACCCCAGTGGGGTTTTCAGCAGGGAGGCAAATGCACTTAAACGCAACATTCATGTACCTAAGGGATGTATTCAATCAAGAACTGGTTTTTGCAGGTAATATTTCTACATTTATAGAAGCCCTTTCTTTAAGATCATGCAGTGTAGCAAGACCTGACAATTCAACTGGACAAAGGAATACAAACACACTGCTGAAGAGGCTTGAGGAATGTGCTCAGGCATCACCATTCACACAGAGCAGCTCCTGAGAGACCAGAGTGCACAGAGAGCAGGGTTTGGAGGAGACTGTCAGGATAATGGAATTTATATTCTTAAACAGTAAAGAACCCAATCCCACAATGAAGGGCACATTTTAATGACAAGAGCTGGTAGCTGCTCTCCTGTCCTCAGGGAGGAGCACACCCATGTTCCATGTGTACCTGCAGCAGCAAAGGTTGGGAGGGAAGTTGCAGCAAACCTCTACACAAGCAGAATGAAATAACTCATGTCCTCTGAGGACTGAAGGAAGGTTAGTGAAAACAAAAGGCATTTTAGATGCTTTTATGTTTGAATATATTTAAAAAACAACTTAAGGATTTTTTCCCACTTTTTATGTTGTAGCATAACAAAGTCCCAAAGTGCTGAACCAGATTTATTTACTAAGCACATTAAAATGATCTTCTACAGATCCGTCCTCAGGGAAATGGCACCTCTACTGCTCAGTGGTGGTGTCAGTGTTGTTCTGCTTACACCATTGGGTTTCCACAGCAAAGCAAAGTTGTGACTTGGGTGTGAAGCAGGAATGCAGTCAAGGGCTCTTAGGCTTTGCTGGACAATGACACACCTGTTACCCCACCTCTCCTTTCACTCCACATTACCTTCCAAGTTACTATATGTGATTCTCTCTCTTCGTACCCCCAAAGGAACAATTCTTGCATCACAGCTATAAACAATGGATTTATCATACATGATCATCCTTACCATGGGCAGTATTATCTTTTTTTACAACAGCAGTCTGAGCTGTTGGACTGGGTGTGCTGGTTCACTAAAGCAGAGAGATATTTCAAAGGAAAAGTGGGTATGAAAAATTATCCTCCAAACTGTGTATCTGTTAGGAAACTAGCTTGTAAGATATTCCTGTGTTACTGCATTACGTTCCTGACCTAACATCTGACTCACATCACTAGATGAAAGGTACCTTCACAAATGGCAAAGAATGAACCAGTTATTTCCTATCAGCCAAAAAATATAGTAAGGCATTTCCTTAGACCATTCTGCTATGAAATAAAGCCTATTAACTTGAAATATAAATTAGTGTATTTTACTTGAACACTGGGGCAGGCCCATAAGTGACCAGCTACCACAGCCAAGCTGGACAGCTGTGGCACTGTAAGAAACCCAGTTATTTTCAGCTGGGTGGTGGCTTTCTGGATCATCATTTATTGGCAAATAAATCGATGATCCAAACTCCTTCAACTCTGGGTGTGCAAAACTATTTTGAATGAGCATGATGAAGGGCACCTGGTGCCACATGCCCATCTAAGCCAAGTGAGGAGTCCAAGTTCCTCTTTGGGATACAAGTGTGAGCTCATACTCAGTTTGGGGCCCGCAGTACCTGTGAGGTTGGCGGGCTCCTGGGAGGGGCTGAGCTGGAGCCAGCGTGGCGCTGCGGGATCTGCACACATTCCCGTGGCTGCTCCAGCCTCGGGGTCGTCCTCAGCTGCCTGCCAGGCCACGAGCGCGATGTCCACGTCAGCTGTGCAGCCCAGGGATGTGTCACTGCTCACGCTCTCACCTGCAGCCACAAACAGCACAGCCCTGGGCTCACACTTGCACCTAAAGGCTGCTGCAGCAGCAGAGCACCCGAGAAAAGGGTCTCAGCTGTCTGCAACAAGACAGAATTACAACACTGATTTCAATTGCTGCACTTCAGAAAAACACTTTCTTGGAACTCACTTTTTTCTCTTTCTCTGTAATATCCGGGTGATTGCTGCAAGTCTGCTTTCAGATCCAGCTCAGCTGTACTACTGCTCCTCCACATTAGCACCTGTAGAGAAAAAAAAAATCATCTCAGCTTATACAGCTTTGAGAACTACACCACATTCTAGCAAATTTCACACACACACACAGAGTCATTAGAAATTAACTACAACCCAGTCAAGACATTCTCATGAATATTCAGACTACCCAAGTGTTTGTTAACGTCTTTAGGAAAACACCAAGTTTTCCATTTCAGTCTTTATCCTCCCTTTCATAACCTCAGTTTTCACACCAACAAGCAAGAGTTTTTACCTATGTTTTTCAAACACATCTGAAATAATTTGTTAAGGTATAAAAAAATCTTTCAGCCTTCATATTTCACAAAGATGATCAGGCTGAGTCATTTATTGTTTCAACTGTTCACTCAAAAGTTGCCATTAAAAATGTATGAAGTTTGCCCATGCTAATGTCAGCTCACACTAACATCTGCCACGCACGGCTGGTGATAGGAACTGTGCTGAAGAGAAGCATTTTCATCAGTACTTTAAACCATCAAACATTTATTCCAGTGCACTGTAGCTCTGTAATAGCCATGAATTATTTATCTTTTAAAAGTTAGGAACTTCTTGTTTAATATTTCAAAGAAGGACAAAAGTCTTGTATAAGACTAAAATAAACCTGCACCTGCAGAAGCAGCTGATGAGACCAAGAGACAAACTGATCACACCCAGCAGGACAATAACCAACTACAGCTCAGTTCCAGATTCCATGCTAGAAATGGGATTAAACACTTTTCACAATTTCACTTCCTAGAGTTTCTAAATGCTTAAAGGCATCTGATTAGAAAGAAAACACTCCTAGAATCTTATCAGTAATGACATTCAGGTTTGCCTTACTTGCTCCACTTCATGCTCCTTTGCATATCCCTTATTTTCCTGAACTGATTTGGAGTCTGAAGTTGAATTTCCAGCCTTTTTACCTAGAAATTTTAGAAAGGAAACAAGTACTATAAACATTTGTGGGACCAAAACATACAGCAAGTCATATGTAAATTTCAGTGACATTTACTTGTCTCATATTTATAGTTAAGGGAGGCAATACAACACTCATATGGGATAAAAGATGCTTTGAAAAACCCTTCAGAATCATAACATACAAGAGAGGAAAACATACTTACAGGAGAGGAACTGAACTCCACCTGCAGCTTGAATACACGAAATTTAAATGCAAATCAAGTGAAAAAAAGCTGAAGAGTTACATATAAAATGCACACATTCCAGGTTTCATTCCTGGCCTCCCTGCTTTACACAAGGTCACATCCTGCATTCACGATCTCTAACTTCTTTAAAACAGTTCTTTCAACAACTTACCAACTATGTATTGACTAAGAAAAGGAGATAAAAACCATTTTAGAGGAGAGCTGGAAACCAAAGCTGGAAACCAGAGCACCGTTAACGATGCTGAACAAATCTCAAGCACGTGCTTCAGAAAGAGAATATTGCTGTATTTTAGTAAAATTACCTTGTAAAAAGTCAGATGGAATCTGATCTGCAATATCTGAAGTGCTGCTACTTCGAGTTAGCTGCTGCTCTTGGTCTGCAAATGGGCCTGCAGCTTCTGTTCCTTCTGAATTTTCCAGCTGCTGAGATTCTTCAACTTCTGTTGAGTTAATTAAAACACAAAATATTTGCATGAGCTCACATATACATGTGTGAACTCCTTGACTAAGAAAGCTCTATGAAAAAGTGACCCTTGAAAATACTCAAAACTCCCAAGGTAAAATCCACAAGTTCTAATTTAAGTTCTATAAAAATATCCTTAGAAAAACTGTAAAGTTTAGAGAAAGATGCACGAGCAGTGCAAAAGGTCTAGAAAGGACAGAAGTGACTCTGGGGGTTGACAGAAGGAAGTGGAGGAAGTCCCATGAAAAAAGCTGGGTTTTCAGTACTGAAGACCCAAACCAGTCACTATTCCACCTGGAAACAGAAAGAACAGAGCAGAAGGAGCAAAACTCCCCTAAATGAAGTGTGGGGAGAAGGTGGCTGTGCTCCTTGAGCGCTTTCACAAAGAGGGGAACGAGGGAATAAAGAAAGGCAAAAATTCAGAATAAAAAAAACCTCTGAGCTACATATTACTTTGTCGCTGTTGAGCCGCTAGCAGAAGTAGAAACCTAGTTTCTTAGGCAAGAAAAGAGAGACTTTATTATTTTGATTTCCATATATATAGACTTTTCACAGGTCACCCAGATTGGTCAATCAAAAACCTCCCCCTAGGCCTAATTGGCCAGGCCTGAACTGCTCAAACCTCGAGACCTTGTTTGCAAAAACATCCAAACTTTATCTTTGTTTATAAAACACAGGAAAATGTTCTCACGAGAGAGACCTGTGCTAGCCACATTACTTGGACTTAGCTTGTGAGGACAAACCCAACCAGGCAGCTTTGGCTGTAGCTTCAAATGAGAAAGGAGGAGAGAGAGGCATGAAAATTCCAAATAAAAAGTAAACTGACATGCTGAGAACAGAGCAACAGGAACTCTTGAGATTAGGGAGTAACACAGTGCTTTCAGAAATGCATTTCTCTTAGCATTTGGGAAAAAACCCACACAAGACTAGTAACACTCTAGTGTTTCCATCCAGCAGTGTGCACGTTGTAATATTGCTTTACTACTTAATAAACACTGTAGGTATTTCAGAATGTTATCTCAGGAGGCATGTGCACAAAAACTAACATTTCTAGTATTTACTGACTTCAGCTGACTTTCAGCGTCTTACAGAAAGCAATAATATAAAATATTCAATGCAATTACCTAGTTAGAACAGTTTCAGTGTTCCCCCTAAGATAACTTGAGATTAAAACACACCAAAGATATTTCACAGAGCAGGAACCCCTACAGGGCCATAAAGCACCACATACAAAACTCTCCTTCTCTTGCTACTGCAGCCAATGACTCTGGTAGGACTCAGGAGTCACAAATCCCTCCCAGGAAGTGAAACTTGGGAATTTTCACTTCAGTTACTAAACAATATAGATCTAATCGTAATTGATGTCAATCTTTAACACCAACATGAAGAAAAACTGCTTTGCTTGCACTGCTGCAAACATTTTGAGAAGAACCAACTAGACAGAAAAGAAACAGACAAAGAACAGTTTAAAAATATAAAGAACATTGATATAAAAGATGACTTTAAAGTACAGTACCTGACAGTCTGTGAGAGCAAGAAGTGTAAGAGATACCAGGGAAGAGAGAGCTCACAGTGTGAAGCAGAAGAGGTACACTTTTAGTAGCTGGCAAAGCCTCATAAAGATGGACACAGTTGCTGATAGACTGGCTTCGCTTAGCTTACAAGAAAAAATAGAGCAATAATTATGTCAGGCAACACAATGAAAAATTGCAGTTCTGAGTGTCACGATACAATAAAACCCAATGTTTTGGGACAAAGCTTTATAACAGTAAGCCCAGCAGTTTCTCACCTGAGATAAAAGTTAATATTGTACAACACTATCTGACACACTGAAAGGGCCATAATTAGGGATTTCTGATCCACAGCAAGTGTGGAAGTGCCTTTAATTTGAACGTACACAAACAAGAAAAGCCCTGGATCAACACTTCCAGGTTCTCCCTACTGCTCTGGCAGGGTGTCAGTGGGGGAAAACGCCGCAGCAGTAGACAGAATCCTCCACTGGAGCACAAACAGGGACTTACTGAATTTAGAAATAAAACAGACTCAGACTGAACTGACTCCACTGCCAAAGAGCTCTGTGACCCAAGCTGAAGGCAGTGGCTCAGCTATGGAGCCTGCAGCCACAAACCACACCGAGTGCCCTCCCTCCTTCCAGCTCTCCTGGTAAGGAACCAGGGAGGGAGCTGTACAGCCCAGCAGCTCCTGCTCAATGGAGGGGATTTCCATGGGAGCCTGGATCCACAGCCTGGTGAATTGGCACATGGAAACATGCTGCCATGAAATACAGAGAGGCCAGGTTCAGGCTACTGAAATGCTTGAACAAGCAGGGATCTGTTCCATGAGTGAGGTCCCAGTCATTGCCCCAGCATTCCGCACCCCAGTCTCCCTTCTCCTGCTTTCCTCTTCCCAGAAGTAAATATGCAAGAAAAAACTCAGTATGCCAAAAAAGAAAGAGCAAATACAGCACCCATGAAAGGATAAAATTGTTAACTAAATACCTGCTTTACCTTGTGCACCCAGGAAAAAGTTGTATCAATATCTGACAGTAATAAAGTCTTTCTTAGGAACCAAGATAAAAAGAACAATGTAATTCTCTAGAAAAACCCCTAATGTGCACAGGTTTAACTTTCAATCCAATATCCTGTAGGTAGAAGTGTATATATAGAATTTCCCAAAATACTTTCACTCTATGATTCACACTGCCCAAGACATCCAGACACAGACATGCAACATCTTTGTTGGGGCAGTTAATTATTAAATTGCTTTTGGAAGCAGCCACCCCTCAAAGGCAGATTTAAAACCTGAGTGTTACTGAGTGTTTGGGTACCAAAGCACTTAGCTGTGGTCTAACCTGTGGCTCTCTGACGGACAATATTTCTTGCTTTCTCCACTCCAGGGGCTCCAGAGGTTGTAGCACTTCTGAATCTCATTGGCTCCACAACTTCAGGATGACTTTTCCAGCTTAATGAAAAAGATCTTCCTACTACAGCTGTTTTCTGAGGTTCTAAAACACCACCTTAGGACAAAGAGCACAAAATTTTCTGGCATTGGATGCTTTGGCACGTATTTTTGCTGGAGTATGAATGGACTCAGACATGAAAAAAATGAATACTTTAAACAACACAGATTACCTTTTACTCTTAATAAAAACCAACTGGAACATCAACCATGTGCATCAATTTCAAGGTGGCATGTAAATGCAGCTAAAATACTGTAAATCAGAAAGTTTAATAAAAACACATGGAGAGGAATTTTTACAGAGTAGGCTCTGACAGCCTACAGCACAGGAAACCGCATTTCATTTCTGCTACCCAGAAAACACTGACTGTAGCTGCATACCCCAGCCTGTCAAACAGCTTGACCCCAACTACCTCTCCTCCCCAATGAAGGATGACAATACACAAATCCAAAGTCCTTCACATTTCATCAAACAGGTTCTTACATCAGATTAAGTAGTATTAAATATTAGATTAAATAGATTAATTTTTAAGATTAAGCTTCAATATTTAACTGGTTTGATTCAAAAAGCACTGAAGCACAAAGACTAACCTTTGCCTCTCTGCTTTTTTTCTTTCTGTTCACTGAGCTTATCCAGGGGTAGGTTTGTCATCTCCACGCCGTATACAGTCCTGGCCAGCACTGCAGTCAGGGAGTCCATGATGTTGGCCCACTCGTTGATGAGCTCCTCCCAGTCCGTGAGGGCAGACAGGACACTGAGCAGCTCATCCCACAGCTCCCGAGAGATGTAAACACTCAGGTTTGCTCTGATCCAAGCCACAATGAGGGTCTGAGGGAAGACACAAAAGTGGCAGCTTGGGCAGGTCTAACAAGATGAGTTCAGCACACTCAGCCCAACCCACACGCTGATGAAGTCAACTCTGACCTGCACATCAGCACGGGCACTTGGTGAGGCACACCTGTTTTGCAGCACTACTTTCCCTCAAAAAACACTCCCAGAAATAATGGGGAAAGTTGCTGAGGAAGGAAATCTAGAAATATTTCTGGCTGTCTAAATGTTCTCTGGCAAACTGAAATAATACACTGTGCAGTAACAGCAGAATGCAGGACTGTCCTGCACCCACAGAACAACTGCAGAGACTGAGCTCTGGGGCAGCACTACACACTCAGCTACAGTATCCAGGCCTGCAAGTACAATAGGGTGCACAAATATCTATCTCACTCAGTGTGACTCCGTTTTGACTTGCCAGCTGGACTTCTGGAAAACAGTTTCTTGAATCTTACACTTTAGAGACACCCATTGAAAATACTCCACGGAGGCCATGTGCCCACCTGTGCTACCACAGTTTGTAACACAGCCCTGAAGAACAGAGCAAACTCAACTCTCTGTTAAGAACAGTGTACAAAATAACTACTAGCAAAACAAGAAAAACCCCTCCTTCATATAAATAAAAGTAGGTTTCATAGTACTTAATTAAAACTATGGGCAACTGTGACAGAACAAACCAACCAGCCCCACTCACTCACTCGGAACAGCAGCCCCGCCATGCTCTGAGCAAATGTGTCCTTTGTCTGGTTCTCTTTCGGCTTCTGCATGACAGCTTCTGTTATTCTGAGGAGTATCTGCAGCATCTGCTCCCTGGTTCCAAAACAAAATGTGTTCTATTAGTTGTACTTCCCCATTAACTCTCCAGCAAGCCTTATTAACTGAGAATGTGGCCAAACTTCAGACTTTACAGATAATTTGCAAAATAATTTAGTTGGCTGTGGACTGTAAAAACTTTTTCTCTTAAATGATGCTATATTAAGCTTACCATGTCTTTCTATTCATTGACAGCTCCATTATCATGCGCCTGAAGATACTGAGAACAGCTTTGCAAGCATCCACTTGCTCCTTCAGGAGCACAGGGACCTCAGTGCATGGCTCCAACAGGAAAACATTTGCCGAATTTGTCAGGAATACCTTCAACAGAGGCATCGACAGAGGCATTTGCACAGTGTTAGGAATGAGAACACTCAAGACTTAGAACAAAATACTTTCTGCTCCTTTAGTTAGACCTTTCCTTAGAGGAAGTTTCATGTTTAATCCATCACTTTATTTTTCTGTGTTAATACAAAGAGAAGCCAGGTGCCATCACAGACCCACCAAAGCATGCATAGCTCAGTACAGGGTTTGTGGGTGTCTCTTCTGTTTGGGCAGGTAAGAGGACATTCCTCCAGTCACTCGTTTCCTGCTGCCATGTTCTTAAAAAACCACCACTATTTTCAATAAGTGAAGTTCAGCAAAAGTAATTGCATGGTTCTGATTAATTCCTAGTACTCACAGTAGGAAAAAAAAATTAACCTTCTGTCTTAAAATACAGATATCTGCCTTTAAGACATGGTCATGTGGTTTAATACACGTTTTAGAGTGATATATGAAGTCCAACTTGTGCTTTACAAAACCAGTCAACCCCTGATAGTTCTCTTCCTCCATCTTGGAGATTATAGCAGAATTTGCAGTGTAAGTTACATGATCAGGTAGGTTACAGCCATGTCCCCTTCCCACACACCACACCTGCAGGGCAGCCTGAGCACCAGCTTTCACATCCCTGTCCTCATCTTCCAGCACACAGCCCCTGCTGACAGCGCTGGTGAAGGAGTAGGTCCTGCCCCAGCTGGAGGAGCGCTTGTGTCCGGAGAGCTCCGAGGAAAGCTGCCAACACAGTCCGGTTAGTGACAGGGCACAAAGGAACATGTCCATACTCAAACAAAACCATTCCTAAGGTCAACAGCAAAAATAGGGGAATTGTCATGGCATATACTCATTCCCACAGGGAATTCCTCTCTATTATTTCTTTCCGAACTTGGAATTTAAAGGTTCATAGAAGTTTTAGGAGGTATGTTATTTAAACTATTTTACACCACTTTTTGTAGTCACTGATTGTAGCAACACTTGAATTTAAGTCTGGCAAAACTATAAATTCTCTACAAAAAAGAAGTCAGAACCTTGTCATGGTTGCTGTTTTACAAATCAAAACACCTCCAGTACAAGAAAACTTCCCTTTAAACAGTGTCACAGTGTCAAAGAACTTTTATTGAAGGTTCAAATTAGGATATTAAAAAATTATGAAAAAAAACTGTATCTACACCTTAATTTCCTAGATTAAGGTGTCCAGTTCCAAATATTTAATCCAGTATGCACAAATTAATACATACTGTCAAATTCTTAAGTACCACCAAAATGAAATAGTTCTCCATGCCTTAGGCCAGCAGACAGAACCCATCAGTGTTTCCTCCATTAAGTTCCTCCTGTCATATTTATACATGCAGGGAATAACCACAAGTGATGTTTCTCAAACCAGCTGCAATCCTCCCATGTGTAAGTGCAACTGAACACTCGCTAACCATTTCAATTTTGAATCCTTAAATAAAAGCATTTTTAACTTTTATTCCCCACATATTATTAAATTGTTACTCCTCTACAAAGTGAGGTGAAAGTTTAAGCCCATACTGCAGGTGGACAGAGCAAAGTAAGGAACAGGGATACCATACATGTTTACCGTCTGTTTGCACTGAGGAGTCTTCCAAGGGAATAACAGCATCCTGACTGTCCTCTTTTTTATCTGGCTCCTCCATGAACACAGGTTTCTCTTGCAGTATCCACTTCTGATACACCTTAACCACCTTCCGTGTTGCGGATATATCAGAAGGTGGCAACAGGAAAGCCTAAAACAGAAAGTTCATCTTGCTCTACAAAGGACACAGACATGAGGTATATAAACACATCCACCACCACCCACACTGCCATTTAAAGTACCAAGTTTCAGTTCCCACAACAATTCCATAACCGTATCATTAAAATTAGACCTAGGAAGTAGCCCCACCTAAAAGGCTGCTGCTGTGATCAACATCAAGTTTGCCAAGTTACCAGAGCGCCATGGTGTCTCTCTCGCAACCATTTCTTCAGAAATAAAAAATACAGGAGCAAGCAGCCCTGGGCACCGACCTGCCGGAACACTTCATTGACAAAGTTCACGTATCCCCGCGTGGAGAGAAGGATCCTCTGCACCATCTCGTAGACGCTGCGGTGCTGCTCCTCGATGCTGCAGAGGCTGGAGTTGCTGAGCCTCCTGTCAGACAGGGTGCTGCTGTTGGAGTGGCTCCTGTCCTGCTCGCCTGCAGGTGCTGCGCCACTCTCCAGCTCGGCGCTCTTATCCTGGCTCACGCTGACAGTCTGCACGGGACAGCACACACCCCATCAAACACCTGCAGCAGCACCCACCAAACATCTGGGATTCTGACACAGAGCTTGGGATATACTGTTTGGCACAATGCTGGGATCCCAGCAGTCTGGCAGCATAATTGTCACTCTACTGCTCAATCCAAGAAGGAATTCGGTCTTTGCTCCACAAACTGGACACTTCCTACAGGACACAACAACTGACTGAATTGTCCATTCCACACTAAGGGTGTGGAGGAAGGCACAGACACAGTGGAGAGAAATCCCAAAGTCCTTTTATTTTGGGGAAAAGATGAATCGTAGCACTACAGATTCTTGCACATTATTGCGCCTAACACCTTTTTGCCAGGTTTTGCTCTGGCGCTGTGTGTATTTTGCAACATCTCAAACTGTGTTGCTTCTCTGCTGAACCCATAGCTGACACTCACCTATGATTCAAGATAGAATGTAAGCTGATGTTGATTCTAAATTTTTAACAGGAACCTGGAGAGTCTCTCAAAAGCATCAATTTATAAAATTCATTGTGAAGTGTCTAATACTAGAGACGTTTCAACCATATAAATTAAATATTTCTCTAATATCTCATTATAAACAGCTGCTATAACTGAGAGGAAAACAAAGCAGCCTTTGATGTTGCTGGGAAATGGCCCATGGAACCACCAAGTATGATAGTTTACAAAGTGAATTCCAAAAGTCTAAATATAATACTGCTGAAGCTGGAAATGCAACAAGTTATGAGGGGAAAAAAAAATTCTAATGAATTACTGAAGGGTTTTCCTGGGAGATTCCCTTCTCCATCAAAGAAAAAGAAAATCAAATAAACAGCTACATCATGTATTCACTATGGGGTAGGATTTCTTTATGCTGTGTAATGAGATCATCTGTGAGGTTAACACGTATGCAAGAAGAGAGGCAAACTCTAAAGCCCACCTGAATAATTTTAGGGAGCATTTCTCCTCCATTTTTTGTATTCTGAACAGCAGTTAAATACTTCTTTTCAAGGAAGAAGGTAACGAGCCACTTGATAAAAACAACTCGAGCTGCCATATAGGGGATTTTTGTGCAATAGACACTTTCATTGTTCCGTGTTGCAGTGACATACACTGGCCTTGGCCTGATATCAGGGATGTCTGGTGGGACAAAAAAGAAGGGAGAAACAAGTGTAATCTCAGCAATTGCTTCCAAACTCTGGTTAAATGTATTGAACACATCACCAATATTTTCTGCCCATGAAATAACAGATGCAATGACTGACTACTTTTATTATATTAATGCTTGCATTCTATCATGACTCTATCACTCCCAAAGTGCAGTGAGAACAGCACAGATCTTTCCTGAAGGTTATATCTTGTATCATTCAAAACATAGGAAAGCAAAAGGGCTGCAAAAGGAAGGGCAAAAGCTGATAGAAAGAACCACTCCTCCTACAATGTAAGTTAATTTTACATGAAACCAAGGAGAAAAATCTCCTCACCCTGCAGAGCTGCAGTGATACACCAGCAAGAAACAGAGATGGTGTCAAGAGCAGGCACTGGCTTTTTCTTCTTTAAAGGCAAAATCCACTACTTACCAAGCACAGGTTTGTAGAGGTTGGTTAGCTTTGTAAAAGATGGAAACAAGTGAGGAAGATAGTATTTTCTGAACAAAGTAAAGAGAAACTTAAACCCAGTGTCTTGGTTCTCCTTGTTCTTCCACTCCAAGCTTGCAGCCTTTGTCACATGGAGTTAAAGAGAAACAAACAAAAAGCTTTGTTACTGTGTTACACTGACAATTGTTTTGCCCTGAACACAAAAAATAAGCAACTACACTTTAGCAAAAGTGTAAAAAGAAGAGATGAAAAACTAGCACAGCCCCAAAACCACCTTTACAAACTGCAGGAAGAATATAAAGTAAGAATAAAGCAGCACCCCAAAGACAGCGAGCTAACTGGAAGCCACTGTGTTTGTACTGCTCTAGTCAGGGAAGGACAGGAACTGCCGTATTCTGCTTTTAATAAATTTGCTTCTTACATGTGCATTTTGACAAAGTTACTTTGAGCTATAGTTATATCATAAATATTTTCTTAATCAGAATAAACACAAATAAACAAACATTGGAACCACTGTGCAATCAGATTTTTAGTGTAGGCAGGTTTGTTTAGATCCTAAACATGAAACAAGAGTATAAAAAAAAAGAGTGAAATTTTGTTTCTAAGTGAACTGAGACTCTTATATGTAAAACAAAGGGTGCTGTGGAGGAAGCTGATAATTTCATACAGCCACTTTTTAAAATAAAGCATTTATTCAAGATGACAAAAGCCCTTCCAAATATTATTTTGGTCTTGCCTTTTCATACTAAAAAGTGTATCTCAAAGTATTTAATTAAAATTTATCTTTTTTAATACGAAGCTCTTTAATGTTCATTGTCTACACAGCTTCCACTTTATTTCAAATGTTGCTTAATTTGTACTTTTTAAATATATACATTATCTTAATTTATTTCCTGTACAGATTCATCTGATCTATTTCTAATTAAATTTTATGTACATGTTACTTGCATCCTTTTAAAAACATCTCAGAAGCCATCTCTCTTTATCTTTTCTTCCAGTGGTCCTTTACATTTCTTTTCATCTAGGTATGTGTCCAAAGAGAACAAATTGAATCTTTACTCCACATCAATTTTCTAAATGCAACCACAAGCACACAGAATAGTCAGTTATTCTGCGAGTTTAGATAACATTCATTAATTCTTATCACAAAAGTATGACAAACTTCTTATTTTCACTAAAAATGGCACAAGGAAATACCTTTGGGATGATTTTCCATTTAAAAACAAGAGCAAAAAAGTGCTTGGGAAGGGTAAACCCAGCTGCAGACAGATATAATGTAGACTTTATTTTCTACCACAAATACATCCTCCAAATATGAACAGTTTCAAACATACATGCTTCTCACCTGAATTACCATATACTTTAACAGGAGCTGGAGAAAATAGCAGGTTTGGTCTTCCACAATTTTCTCTCCAGACACAGCTGGCAAAAGCGGCGTTATTTCTTCAGGAAAAATCTTGGCTAAAATAAAATATTTTAAACAGAACACATGAAAGCAGCGAAATAAAAGATATTTTCTATAGAAGATTGATTTGCAAATACCCATTAGAGGACTACTAAGCTGTGCAAGTCCAGTAGCTGCTCAGATGTCCAAAATCCTACCACATCCCATCAAGGATGGCACCAGATTGCCAGTGGCTCGGAAGGGCTGACACCAGCAGGTGAGCCAACAAGGTGGAAACCTCCACACCTGCTGAAGTGGCAGTAAAATGTTCCTACTGCTCCATCTGAACTAAAAACACCCAACAGCCAAACAGCAAACCCTGACCACTCACAGCAACACGAACGGACGGCTCTAGAGCTGCACCAGCAGAGCAGCTGGACAAACTCCGGACGGTTCAGAATTCCAGGGACAGGGAGCACTATCCATGAGACACCTTCCCCAGGAGAACCAGCCCCGGGAGCCCCTCACCGTCAGGCGCGGCTGGAGGGCTGACCAGGCTCTCCAGGGTGCAGGGCCCACGCGAGGATGGCAGCGGGGGGAAGCCAGGCACCAGGCAGGCAAACATCAGGATCTGCTCCTCGGCACAGTTGGTCTGCAGGGCTTGGAGCCACAGCAGGAACAGGCGGATTCCTTCGCACCTGAGCTGCAATGGGATGAATTTGGGGAAAAAGTCAGTAAAACAGGTCTGTAAGTGCAGTAATTCAAGTACATAGTTCAGAACAGGCAGAGCGAGTGCTTTCATCCCAGCTAGGTGCTGGTAAGTCTTTGCCATCATACCAAGGGTATTCACATTATTAATAAAATTTATGGTTAAAAGGTGAGTAAGAAAAAACTACAAAGCCTAACAAACTGAAAAACACTGATGCTGGAAAGCTGCAAAGTAATATACTTCATAGGAATTAAAGTGAAAAGGAATATGAAAATAATCAAAGCAATACCTTTAGAGAATTTCCAGTGTGCAAAAGCTTCTTCAGAATCGACCCTGAATTAGGAAAATTAAATAGGCACTATCAGACACAAAGATGAGCACTTCCTACCACAATGTTTTTCAAAAATAATCCATAAGAGGCTACTGTAATGCCAATTACTCTGGGGCTACTGCACTGGGTTTTAAGACAACTATGGGGGGAAAAACCCCAACTGAATCTATTTACAATCACCATCACCCAAGATTAACTATGATGTATCTTTCCAGTGAGGTACTGTGGGATTTGTTAAAGGACCATGTCTCGAATTATTTTCATTAATAGTAAGATCTGTGAATTATGTACATTCCTTAAACAGGCTCCTTCCCTCAAGATTTCACCATTTCACAGGATCACATGGAAATTATTAACATATATAGGAAATACATATTAAGGCACATGAACATTAAGCAAAAGGAAATCACAAGGTAGAGCTGTAAATAAATACTCTGCCAAATTTTGTAGATAATTTATCTGACACATAAAAAATGATCCCACTATGACCACTCAATAGAAGCATAAAGAATGTATCAGCTACAAAAGAAGTGACTGGAACCAATTTGGTCTGGACTAGTTCAGCTGAACCGTTATGAAGTGGCCGGGCAGATGTCTCCTCTTATTTTTGTCAGTGCTGAGTGGAAATGTGACAACAGCCCTTCCTTTGACCTTTAACTTCCGCTCATTGTTCTTCTGCAACAGCAATTCCTTTTTCCCTTGTTCTGATGACAAACATGGCAGCTGGTGAGACAGTGCTGCAAACCAACCCTAACCAAAATAAAAAAGTCCTACTTGGAAGGAACAGAACCCCTCATAAATTTTCTTTAATAAGCAGCATAAAAACCCATTGGTACCACATTGGTGGCATTTGGAAGCAGAATTTAAAAAGTAATGATGAATCCAAGGCATTTGATTCAGAGGAAATTATAAAGTTAAACCACTTCATTGGATTTCAAGGTGTTCTGACTATCCAAGACTTCCCTCTGCCAGACTCCTCCTATTCCTACCCTTGTTCCAGAAGCTCCAATACTATCGGAGCTTGGGGAAAGAATGGTCAGTCTTGGTCTGAGGAAGCCACCCATGGGTATCTTGTGTCTGTCATGGCCCAGGCCATATTCTAACAGGATGCTGGGAAAACCCTCAATTTCATGAGAATCTGGGAAAGACAGCTGGGGCCAAACTTGTGGAAATATCATATATTCAAAACTACACCCATAAGGATGGATCGCTCATTAAAAAGAAAAACTGATCCAAAAAAAGCTACTGGAAAGTTTGTATTTTTTTGTTTTAAACAAAACATTTCTTCTTACCTATACTGCGAAAATGCCATCGATAAAAAATCCTCTCAGGTAGTAGCTGCAATATTTTCTGCAGGAAACAAAACTAGTCAAATTTTGCATCATAAAACTGGCTCATCAGAGGATACAGAGAAACAAATACACAAGACACAAATGAAATGGGAAGATATACACAGAGGATACAGTAGAAAAGCAAATACCTATCATGGCAAGGACTCCTGTCCACTGCTTTACTCTGGTTGTGGAGAAAGACACTTGGAACGGTCCTGAATAAATACTATGACAGTCTTAAACCTCTTTCCTTTCCCAGTGTCTGGCAGACCCTCAGCACCGCAGAACACCCCATAACTGCTGGTGAAGGCCTCACACGTTTCTGAGCAGCTCACTGGGGCTGACACTTTCTGCAGTGCCTGTCACGACTCCTGCTATGGCTCAGGTCTGTGTTGCCATCAGCTGCCAGGCTATGATCCCTGGCTGAGGCACAAGGAACAGCAGGGCAGCTCCAGTTCCTGAGAGCTCCTTTACCTGTGCTTTCAGATGCTCACTGTGACCATGCCAAATTACACAAAGCCAGACTAATTGAATTCCCAGCACAGGCAGTTCATAAAGCACTCAGTGAATAATCCCTGGCCTGCCTGTGGAGTTGTGGGCTGATCCTACCAGAGGCAGAGCAAACAGATAAGGCTCTGGTCAAACCCATTCCCCTGCAGTTTGGTTATGCTACAGGGCATCAACAGAGTGATTCCAGCACATGCTTAAGTCCTTTCCTGAAAGGAGCCTTATCATCTTAGTTGCAAAGAACACTTGGGGCTTCCAAATGTTTTCTTTGTCAGTTCAGCAGACGGTAATGCTACTAAATAAACTGGATAAATCAAAACTATTGGGGGGATCTTACTTGGGTAAATACGGCTTTTAAAGGGACTTAAACAGGCTGTAAGACACCTTTTCCTCTTTAAACTACTGGCAGCATGGACTAGGGCTTGGCAGACAGCTGTGGCAGTAGCACAGGAAAGCTCACCTACTGCTGCTCCACCTCACAAACATCTGTGAATACAGACAGGGCTTCACACAGGTACCACAGAAAAGTGTCTGCATCTTACAACTTTTCAGCCATTGAAATAAAAAATTAAGAAGATAATTTAATTGGCAAACCAGTTTTAAACATTGCCTTTTGAAAATCAAATAATGTTATAAATGACTGACAGTCAGAGTTCCTTGCAATTATCAAACAAAATCACTGGCACAAACTTCTGACAACAAAGCACCATTAAGTTCTCAGCAATACCACATGCAGGATGCAAATGAATGATAAATCACTTAAGCAACAGTGACCCATTTGTGGTGGTTTTGCACACAAAAGCTCACAAGAGGAAACAAAGCATCACAGCCCAGAAAGTAACCGGCACTGTGGGCAACACGAGTCAGCACTGCTGCAAGAGCATGTGCTTGAGACATGGAGCAGGACAGACCTCTTGTTTTTGACAATAAAGGGCTTCAGAAATTACATACAACACTCAAAATAGTCTTTTTGGAAATTGAACATTCCTTTCTCCATGGCAGAAGATGGAAGTTATGACAAGTTCATGGACATAGGGAGCTAGACCTCGGATCACAGACAGGCTGGTCCTCCTCCACACCTTTACCATAGCACGTGCTCCCCATACAGTATTTAGCATTTCTAAAAGATTAACCAGAATAAAAATATAAACAAGGCATGTCCCTTCTAATTTGTTTCAGCATGACTCCCCCAGCTCCCTCCCCAGCACACCATGGCAGCAGGACCCCAGGAGCAGAGGGCTGCTGGCCAGAGGTCGAGCTCCCTGTCTGTGGGCAGGAGGAATGCTTGGGATGAAGGATCTGACTGGCTAAAAATGAGGCCATGACTCACAGTGGGGCTTTACCTGTTAGTTAAGCACCAGGTTTCTGCCAATCAGATTGCAGGATCCATGGACAAAGAATTATCATTATCCATCTAAACATTAAAATACTGGCAGCCCACCACTCCTCCAGACTATTTCTGACACTAATCATTACTTAACTTGGCACAGGGCAGAAGGCAACTTCTAACCTAACCCAGGAACTCTGCAAGGGAGCTGGGTCTGTGCCCAGGCCCACCACAGGCTGTGTGCCTGAGGTGTGCAAGGAAAAGCCCCAGGAAACAAAACCCTATGACAAACCAGCAACTAAAACTGGACTGGATTCAGGTGTCACACAACACACTCCAGAGATGAAGCTTCACACGTTGGCACGTTTACTATGGAAAACCAGACAAAACCACAAGTATTTCGTTTCCATTGTTTTGGTCTGTTACAGTTTCACCTAAATTTGAACACAATGTCCCAGTCCAAAAAGTGAGCTGTGACAAGGTATGAGCTGAATGAGCTTGTAAGGGGCAAAGCCCTACAATAAAGACCCAATGGAAAAATAATTTAGTGACAACTTTCCCATCCGAGTGTTAGTGAACTTTAGGTTGTATCCAGAGAAAACCAGGAAAACAAATACTGCTACAGAGTTCAACAAAGAGCAGGAAAAGCAAGCTTGAACTCTAAACTGCCCAAAACTGGGAGAGCTGGGGCAGAAAACAACACACTTACTGTTCTTTTCTCTTTACAAAACACAGAATCCAAAACCCTTGCCAGGTGAATGAATCAAAACAATTCAAAGGTTCAAATCAACAGTAAGAAGACAGAAGTTACTATCTGAGGAGAGCTCCCATATCCCAAAGCCTTTTCACACAGCAAAAAGAGACACTGAAGTCATTTCCCTTGCATTCTACTTTTCAGCATCTCAAACCAGGAAAACAATAGATATATGTATTTTGAAAAATTGCAGTGATATGACTAATCACCTGTGTGGCCCTACCCCACAGCAACCAGTCATCCTAAAAAAGCAACCTGGGTCCCACTCCCTGTGCTGCACACAGCACAGCTTTGCAGCAGAGCAGAGCCACTATAAATAAACACAGAGCCCACGCTTGCTCCTGCAATGCAAAAATAAGTTACCAAAATTCAAAGTCTACACAATTAAACACAGATTTCTGAAGGTTACAAGTTAATCTGCAGTCCCACCAGCACAACTTCCAACTGGTAATTTTTGCTTTGAGCAGTGGAGTCCCCAGACTGCAGTGTGACACGAGACTGCACAAGTCATGAACAAGCTCCAGTTGTTCCCCTTGCAATTTCACATTTCCAGCAACATTTTCTACACCCTCCCCACCCCTGGTGTTCTAAAGAACACACATTACTATTGCTACAAAACAAACGACAGTTTCTTCCCCTCCAGCCTAGGCTGTCAGCCACACTGCTGTGAATCCGAGCTGGCTATTGACATCTTGTTCCTAGTTTCACACTACACTAATAAGAAATATTTTAAGAAACCCCACAGTGCGAAATAATATTGCTTTTTCAGAAAACACATAGATCTATTTAATGCTTAGTGCTTTGCTGCATCTATATGGTAATCCATTATAGCACACTTGAAATAGAAATTAGGTATTACTACTGATCAACACATCAGGGTATCTGTCAGTTTTTTTAACTGATTATCCATAGTTCTTTTTCGTTTGGACTTCCTGCATGACTAGGAATAATGTTACGTTTAAATCTTAGTTTACACAGGATGCTGCTTTTTGAAAGCTGTATCTCTCTCTTTTATCAAAGTAAAAAAAAACAAAAACAAAACAACCACCTAGGTTTGTATTTCAACACACTTGCCCTGACTTAACCAAAACTGCTATTTCTTCTAAAAAGCCTTTTGGTTTTGCCCCCCTTGTTGAATCATACCATGGCTGACAGCTCTGTGCCTATCACTGCATGCTGGCTGCCCTGCTGCAGGACACAGGGAAAGCTGAGGCTGGGACCAGACCTCACACGAGATCCCACAGGATGTTTTCCAGCTTTGCTGCCACAGAGAGACAACAGGCGTTGCTGTTCTGCTGCACAGAGCTGCTCTGGACATGTTAGGCTGGTCTCATTAACAACAGCCACACCAAAGGTGCCCTTGCTGAGCAAACCCACTCCTGGAGGCAAAACCAATTGCAGTGTCAATGGCAAACCTGCAGTAACATCCCTTCCAGGGAAATGGATTTGGAATTTCTATGAGTGAGTGCCAGGTGGACCTACTTTAAGCCAAGTCAAAGTAGAAGAGCTCTCCCAGGCCTCAATGTTCAAGTACTGTTGGTGGTTTCAAAGTGTTCAACTACAAAACCTGCAGCAATTTAGAAATTTTCCAGCTTCTATTCACAGGCTCAGATGAGCTAAGAGACCAATGGAGTCAGTGTGCCTGCAGTAGTTCAATCTCAATGAAGGGATACTTCACTTATTGAATTAATAAATTATTTAGAGTTATTTGTTGAGGGAAAATGTCTACTCAAAGCACACAGGGCACTTATCACCGCCCCAGGCATAACAAGAAAGATCAAGATCTCTGAAGTCAAATAGATGAAACATGATAGAATTTACCACAGAATGCTGCAAGAATAGCCACATTGTTATTGGAAATATGGCAAAACAAGCAGTAAATTATTCCAAATGTAATTTTCTACGTGTAGAAAAGTAGAGCTGTAAGCACTTTTACGGTTATAAACAAATAAAGCCCCTTTGTTACTCTACTGAGAGTGAGACTCAGCATTCACATATGCAATAAGCTCAGAAGCCAGAAACATCACACAAAACACAGACTTTGGGAAGCTTTCCTACATCTGAAAAATTCTGAGTGTAAAACATTTCATTCATTGAACATGTTAGACCAATGGGATGAATTTTATGACACCATCAGCACACCAGATGTGGCTGTTCTTAACTAATAAAGAAAAAATATAGAGAATGGGAAGAAATTGATCCATGTATTATATCAAAATCATCAATCTGCTTTTACTTCATTAGAGATTATAAACCACAGTGTCAGAGTAATCAGTAGCTGATGCCACAATAAAAACCCCCCACTTCACTGTATAAAAAAACACCCCAAACTTTCACAACCAAATGATGGCACAATACTATCAATGAACCCAGAAAATGGACATAAATACGGTGCACCTTCTGTGAGGTCTGTGACACACATGGCTCAGAGCTGCCCTCAAATCACAGGGAACAGGGACGTAAGGAACAACAATATGTATTTGCTGGTCTGCAAATATACTGCAAATATACTGCAAATAGAGAGAGCCAAGCCTTAGCAAAAAAAAAAAAAAAAAAAAAAAGTGCATCACAATTTTAAGCTTTTAGCTGACAAAGGGAAAAATAACAGTACATCTGCCATATCACTTCACAAATATCGATTAGGAAAAAGACACGGCCAAAGCACCTTAGAGAATATAAAGTTAAATCCAGGTATTTTGCAATATTAATTGCAACAGTTAATCTTTCATATTCCTCCCTTCTGGTTAACACCTCTTCTTCGAGTGACATGTTGTTTGATGTTGTTGCTGAGTCGCCAAGATGTGTAGCTGATGTGTAAAATTAAAACTTCCATAAATTACTACCAAGCCAAGTCTGTTTCAAGAGGACTTGTGGGAAAAGCCTTTGTTGCCCAATATACACACTAGGTGTCACTCCAAAACAGCAGCATGATCCCACCAAACCTCCAGGAAAGGCAAAAGCAACTCCCTCATAAATATTTTTATTGCTTTTTAAGCTGTTAACCCTCAGCACCGGGACTCAGGATTTGTTAATCCTAAGTAACTACCTATTTAGCTAATTAGAAGTAAATGCAGCAGCCCCCTGGCTCATGCTGACATGAGATTAAATATGGAAAGCTTAACAATCAATTAGTTGTGTTTCCTATGGCTTAGAGTATGAATGTTTCATCACTTGGCATTTCTGTTTCCCTCTCCTGTGCTAAGGCTCTTGGTCTGTTCTCCTCCCATGCCTAATTCATGCAGGGTCAGCTATCCATGGACTGCACACTCACTCCAGCAGATCCCCACCATGAAGGGAATCACTCCCAATTCCACACAAACACTTGAAGGATTTCCTCTCCCCCAGAGCTGTGGGTGACCAGGCCGCTGCACAGCTCTGCTTCATCGGGACCCCAAGCAGCCCCTGGCTCAGACACACCCATGGGTTTGGTTTTTTTTCCTTCAGACAGCATGTTCTCCCAATGTTTTTAAGGAGTATTAAGGGGTGGTTATACCCATTTCTAAGCCCCAGGAATGCACAGTTATTCACTCTACGCAGATGAGCAAGCATTAGCTGTTTGCCATTCAATGGCATAGCCACAGAAATTTCATTCCTTATTCAAGGCCCCAGTGTATTAACGAGCTGCCATTAACTTTGCACATCCCTGCTCAGTTGCACAGGGACACTTTCTGTGCTGGGCTGTGGACTGAGGAGGAGGAGGAAGAGTTTCTCCTGCCCCAAACAGTCCTGGCAGATTTGTGAGCTCGTGTTCTTTGACACTGCCTCAGGCACAACCCTAAAGTAGACTCATACTAATGTCATAAGGAACAGAAAGCACCATTCAGATTTCAGTGTGAAAATGAGGTCTTATAGAGGGGAGAATGAGGGAGAAGCAGAAAAGAGAGACATCAAAGTGAGAATTCAAGATCACAAAACCCTAGGATTCCATGTCATCATTTTCAGGGCCATTTTTTCCATTACAAGCATATTGGCCTAAACAGCATCATTCTTCTTGTCATTATAAATACCATTCCAACTACAAACTACTCATTAATGCAAAACCATGAAGCCACATACTTCTGAGGGTTTGGGGGTCTTTTAGAGGGAGTGACAGGAGTTGAGAACAATTAACCTTTCTTTTAATTTCAATTTCTACAGTCCCATTGAAAGTTTGAGGGTTTTTCCCTACCAAATAAAAACAACCCACAACCAAAAAACCAAACCAAAACAAAACCCTGCATTACAAACAAAGATGATGTTGGTATGATGAAATACCCAAGTAAAAAGTTAATAGTTGGAGTAACAAAGAAATAAAGGAAAGAGAAATAAAAAGAATCCAACAGATGGTATATGTGCGTTTAACCTTGAGAGAGAAATATGGCCAATTATTCACCTAATTAACTATCAAAAAATAATAATTAAAGGTGCCACTGCTTTCTGACTACAGAGACAGGCAGAGTTTAGGCTAAGAATTTCATGGGCATTATAAGAACATTTTTATGTGTTAGACTTTCATCTGATCCAGTAATATTTCCCCACATTCAAATATATTTAGGTAATAACTGTAATCAAAGAGGTATGTTGGAAAATTATCTACCCTGGACTATTCTTGTTTAAATTAAAGCAATCCTAATTTGATTATGCAAAAGTTAACTAGGTAACATTTCCTCCCCAGACACTGCTAATGCTATGATGGCCAGTGCTGGGAAGGAGGGAAGGATATGCTTCTGGAAGTGAAAGATGTTATGCTGAATTTTAAAAAAAATTAGCAAATTAGCATTTCACACACTCAGATCAAATGGATGTAGAGTAGCTGACAACTCCTATCCTTTTATTCCCCTTGTACTGCAAGACCAAACACTGCAATTGTAACAGATGCCTCCATCTATCTGACGGGAGCAGAGCCCAGACTCCTGCTGTGACACATTCGAAATAAAACACAACACTGAATTTCACACTGGCAAAGAGGAGGGAGCAAGTGCTGCTGTTCTGAACTGGCCCTCCATAAAACACAGAAGCAAACCCTAAAACAATAAAAAACAGACTTTTTGAAAGCTTTAGCCTAACAGAGTCAACACAATTATTGATCACATGCTCCCAAATTTTACCAAAAACCCCAGCTTGTTTTCAGACCATCAGTTTCCAGATCCTCAGGATAGAGGTGCTCCTGCTAGATTTCCAAGGCATTTTGATAACATCTCTTAAGTCAGCATGTTCATTTAACCAACATTCTCACTACATAATAAAAATTGCTGTTTCTGAAAGCTTTGAGCCCCTTTCACCTCATGCCACTGCAACTGACACCTGGTTTTACCACTCACTGCAAAGCTCTAAGTAAGCACAGAATGACAATGAGATTTAAAATACAAATTCACTTCCATGTTATGGAAAACTTACTTCAAAAAGAAAGAGGATGGAGTCCAGCTCCTCCCTTTGTGATTTATTCCCTGAAAGACACAAAACAATATTGTTTATCAGAAACATACAGCACAAGACAGCAAAATGAGGCTGTTGTTCCATTGAAGTCAAAGATGCCACACTCAGTTTATTTTTCATCTTTATTTAACATTCCAAGTACGAGATGTGCCCAGGCTGCAGTGCCTCTCTCTACTCTGGCCATGTCTCAGCTGAGCAGAGGGAACTGTAGGAGCCCAGAGCAAGGTGAGAGGACATGTGTGCAAATGCTGAAATGAATTCAGAAATCTGATCAGCTGCTCTCATTTCAGAGAGTGATTTTCCATGCTTGTCTCTCCTGATACCATAAAATTAAAATGGTTAATACTAACACTGTACTGCATGAAACTAATAATGGAAATACAGAAAATTGAGGACTACACAATCATTGGACAGGTTCTAATGGAATGCTCTGGAGCACAGTTATGGAATACTGACCAGCAGCTGCTGGAAAAACTCTAACACTTACCTTTTTGTTTCAAACTATTTTCCAGTGTTATGAAATTTTCATAGAATATAAAATAAATTTGAGAGTAATTGTTGTCAAAAAATTGCTTCAGGTCACTTCCATCCACAATATCTGAAAAGAGGAACAAACAGTAATTACACAAGGGAAGAAATACAAGAACTTTAGGCATTCTGCAAATTTAGCATTAGAGAATGAAATAAATGCAATACAAAACTATTTTAGTGACTTCACTGAGTTTTCTGTACTAAATTGTGGGTCCATCCTTGCAAGTAAAGAGAAATTTCACTGAATTTATGAGAGTCTACAGTGAGGCTTTCATTCATTTGCTTTCCATTTAAAAAAAAAAAAAAAAAAGGGGGTGAGTTCACTCTGTAACCAAATGGCTTCTGTACCATCAAAACAAGCAGGTACTGCTGGAGAAAAACACCAGTAAAGATTTTAGGATGCAAATTGAGCTCTTACATTCATCTGGCAAGAAGATCAAATCAGAAAACAGCATATTCCCAATTCATTTCTGAGAATAATGGCAACCCAAGCATGTATCACTGTCCTAAGTGTTTACTTGGGTCTGAAATTTGAAATAAGTTTATTTTCTATGAAGAAAAAAGTCCAATGGCTTCTAAGCCTGACACTTGCCAAACACATGCTAACTTCCTCCCTTTGGTCTTTATTGCAACTGATTTGGTCAAGAAAAGTTAGGTGATTTTACCCAGAAGTAAGAGAATAAAGGGCAAAAATCATTAACATCGTGTCTCCCCACTGAAGCCTCACCCTGCAAGAAACTCAATTACCCAAAATAGAGCCAATTCCAGCAAGAAGGCTTGACAATATCCCACAACTACAGAAGAAAGAATAACTTTAGCCCTGGACAACTTGATTTTTATTTAAATTAACACCTTTCCAGCAGTAAGGCTTTGCTTGGCTGCTTGTACTATGGAAACAATTAGTGCAGGAGAACTCTTTAACGTGGTATTTGTTTCCTACAAACTACTGGTCTTGAATTTGCAAGCTAAGTGCAATTATTCCTCTCCATGAATGCATCCTGTTAAACACAACTCCAGGGGAAAACAAGGCTTTCATTTACAGGGATTTCATATGAGGGAATGAGGTCATTAAAATCTAAACAAAAAGGAAACTTTCCCTCTAAATTGTGAAGGGAGGAGAAAGGAACTGCCTCACCAAGAAAGTAAATTCTCCTTTTTTCTAAATGTGGCATCTCAGTGGTGACTCACTGGCAAGTCTGATGTGAGTTGCATCCCTACAGCCACAGCCCTTTCTTAGAGATGTGCTTCACTTGTAGCAGGATATGGCTCATTCCTACTACTCAAATGGAAAATATCAGGGAAAGTTTCCTGTGCTATTTATTTCACATAACAACATCAAATCCTGGCTGAAGGAATATTTACATGCACCCAAGGAAATGAGGCAGCAAGTTTGGGGCTGAACTGCAGGAATTTGGGTTTATTTTTGTATTTACTCACAAACAGCTATCAGGTTACTGCAGCTGCAAAAAGGCAGCCAGCACTGACACCTCAGACAAGCACCAGCAGCCATCAGATCCACAGCAGCTTTCCAAACCAATGTAATTCACCCCATTCCCAAACAGGGACAGGTGATCCATGGGCTCACAGTTCCAGTCAATGCCTGACAGTAGCTTCTGCAGCAACACTCAGGAAAGAGTGAGACATTCATGAGGGTGACACCCTATTTCTTTGATATTAGTAGGACATTTTGGCTCATTGGATAACTGTCAGTCACCCTGACTTGCCTTACTACTTAAATGTAAAATTTAGGGTAACACTTGGATACCACTTAGTAAGAGCCTGAGTCCATTTGAGTTAGAGTCTTATTGCCAAACTCTCATTGCTCTTCCTCATATTTAAAAAAAAAATCCAGAGGGGACAATAAGCCTGCCTTTAACACACTGACTTGTCTTTTATTTTCCTGTTAATTGCCAAATGTTATCACAGTTAGAAATCCTCCCTTAATTTCATGAACTTCCAAAGTCACTTGACTTTATGCTATTTTTTTCAAAACTCTCTTAATCCTCAAGTACTTGAAAAATTAAAGGAGATGAAGAGAATTTCACAGCCACACCCTGGTTAATGATAAACTTTTATGACCAGCCTCAGCCCAGAAATAATGCACAATTCTTACTTATCTTCAAAAAAAGTATGCCAGCATGAAACAAACCGTTACTAAAACACCCCTCCAACTGGAACAACTTCCAAAATAATGTTAACACCTCAAAACTCACACATGCTCTATGGAACAAGACCAGCTCTGAATTCAGCAGGAAGTCTGCACACATCCCCTTTGGATTGTCTCTAAATGAAAATTTCCACCAAGCCAGTATTACTCCTCCAGCTGTACAGAACTGTGAGGCCAAGCAGTGTCAGAACTGAAACCCCACTACTCTCCTTTATTATCCACTTCTGATGGGGGAGTTAAGTGAAAAGCGTGGGTTTTCCTAATGGATGTTTTTAAAAGACAAAGATTAAGAATTGCACTTGGTAACCTCACAGATTTTGTATTTAGTCTTAACTCAGTGTGTCTCCCATACATTTGCCCACTGCTCAACAGAGAAAATAAAAGCACTGGACAAAGCAGCATCCCACATCTGTTAGCAGCAGTACTCCTGACACCTAAATATCTCAATTGAGTCTGAGGAGAAAACACTATTGAAATAGATGTTTCAATTTTAAAAAACTAATATTTTTACCCAAGAATAACCACAGAAAAAATGCTTAAGGTGCAGCAATCCATTTTTATGCTACAAAAGTCCCATAGAAACCAGTCTGGGAAAGAGTAGAGGTTTCATTTATGGCCAGGCAGTGGGGAAGAGCCAAACCTGAACATGTCCATCACACATTATCAGGCCATTACTTTTTAAGTCTATCTTTAAAAAAAGGCCACACTACTGGCATTTCCACAAGCTGTATTTAGAACTTTACTAACTTTACAGAAGTTCTGGCCATAAGTATATCTCTATAGCAATAAAAAAGTAAGGAAAATGTTCTTGTCATTTCTCAAACACAAATGAACTTCCACTTTTGTCATTCTGGGTAGTGTTTTGTCCTGCCATACTGACAGAGCATCCCACAGAGAAGGAATTCCAATCCTTAAGGCCATTTGAGGCCTGAGAGATGTTATAAGCAACATCAACTAAAAGGGAGTCTTTTCTTTCAATCTGGCCACAGAACAATTTTACACAGATGCTGCTAAGGGACCTAAAGCAATCCAAAGCTCACACAAGCCTTATTTATGGAAATAGACATTCCTTTCCCTCTCCCTCCCCTATGATCATTTTCCCTCTGATCTGTATCATCCTGCGCCAGTGGGATCACAGAAGAGTAACTGACATTTTGTTTACAATTAAATTCCTGTGATTTAAAACAAACAAAGGAAGAGGAGTTGGCATCTCCTAAGGAAACACAAGAGCAGGAGCAGCTATTTGGGGAACGTGTGCCACTATGGCCCGAGTGAAGCAGTTGTAGTAACAGATGCACACATTCATACCCCTGACAAGGGGAGATGCACCTGAGGAGGAAGAAAAACAATCCAACCACTTTTCAGCCTTTACACTAACAGCTTTGTTTTTCTTAAATACCAGAAAGGTTCTTCCCATGCGTTGCTCCATTTTCCGTGCTGATCAGTACCATGGAAGGGTATCTATCAAGATAGCATCTTCCAAAAGCCACTCCCATACTACCTCAAATGTTTACACTGGTGTTGCCAAAGAGCAGACATCCCGGGAACATACTCAGAGCCTGCTCGGACAGTGCCTGCACTGACCAGCTGGACACACCACAGCCCCCAGGCTGGAACAACCTTTGCCTTAAACCACCACCCAGAAACACCTTTAACTACACCTTTAACTAAAAAGTCACCACATGCAACAGCTAACACCAGGCCAGATCTGCCGAGCACTTTGTTCACTGACCAGCTGCCCCCAGTCAGCTACTTGAGCACAGCAGATCACAAGGAACAACTGTAGCACATCAGTGAGGATCACTCGCACCTGGACAAACTGGCATCACCTGGACATCAGCAGGTGCCCCAATGGACTGAACAGCCACAGCCTTCTCCCCTCAGGAGAGCCTTCTCCTGCTGCATTTTAACAGCGAACACGAGGCCACCCGACCCCTCACAGCTCACAGCTGAAACACATCAGAGGCTTTCCACGATGATGAGGGTGAAAGGCTTCACCTGCAAGGCACCACGCTCAACCTTGCCCCAAACATGGAGTCACCACAAAACACCATACCATGACTTTCTTTAAAGTTTAGAAAACCGACAAAAAAACCCGAATTGATGTTATTGACAAGAGCAGAGTTTCTGCGAGCGCATCTCCCAAACCGACAAGGGATGTAAATTTCCCTGCTATTTCGCATCCACCCCACAGTGCCGCACCACGAGCACTGGGACAGAGGCGAACACGAGTTTCCCAAGGCAGGAGCAGCAGAGCGCACCCGTAACTTTCTCCCGCAGCGCCTCAGGAAGGACACGCACCGCTGCCTCTGCGGGGGAGACAGCCCGGGGAGCCCCGCCGCTGCCCGGGAGCCCGGGGATCCCAGCGCAGGAGAGGCTCTCTGTCTCCAGCAAGTGAAACCAGCGATCCCCCGGGCTCACTGTTGTCTCACCCGGACATCGCAGCGGAGGGCGAGCAGCGCCCAGAGACCCGCCCGCGGCCGCGGCTCAGCGCGGGCACCCCGTGAGGGGCTCAGGGCCCCGCGCCCGCGTCCCCTCGCGCCCGCCCCTCGCGCCCGCCCCTCGCGAGCCCCCGCTCACCCAGCAGCGCGCGGAGGTGCTTCAGGCGGGTCAGCACGTCCCGCTTGGGGTCCAGCGCCTTCTGCGTGGATTTCCTCACGTCGGCGTGGCTCTTCCTGGAGAACATCCCGGCGGAGCGGCGGGCAAGGATGCAGGGACAGCCGCGGGGGATGGAGAAGCGCCGGGAGCGCCCCCCGCGCGCCGCTCCCGCCCGCCCCCCGCTCTGCGCCGCCGCTGCGCGGGGCGCGCCGGGAGCTGCCGGCACCGCCCGCCCCGCGCTCTGACGTCACCGCGGCGTGGGGCTGACGTCACCGGGGCAGCGGGGAGCGCGCTCCTCACGCCCCGGGAGCTGCCCGGAGCCCCCCGGCCCCGCAGCCCAGCCCCGCAGCCCAGCCCCGCAGCCCAGCCCCGCAGCGCCGGCCCCGGTCCCGTGCCCCCGGGCACCGTGGCCGCAGCCGCCCCGCGGCACCGCGCAGGGACGGCGGGACACTGCGATGGCGGTGCCCGGGTGCGCGGCGGAGCATCCCGGGAGAGCTGCGGGAGTGCCCCGGGGCTGGGCGGCCGGAGCGGAGGCGCCGTGGAGAGCTGGCTCCTAGGTAGGCTCTTGACTTATCGTGGAATCACAGAACCACAGATTTGGGTTCGGAGGACCTTAAGGCTCTTCTCGTCCTACCCCTGCCTTGGCAGGGGCACCTTCCGCTGTCCCAGGTTGCTCCAAGCCCTGTCCAGCCTGGCCTTGGACACTTCCAGGGATGGGACAGCCACAGCTTCTCTGGGCAACCTGCGTCAAGGCCTTCCCACCCTCACAGGAAGGATTTCTTCCCAATATTCAGTGCACATCTTCATGGGAGAACATTCAGGTTTTGAATAACTGCTTGCACTGTAAATATAAGTGCTGTCTCTGCACACAGGGAAGGTAAAAGACTGACCAGGCTCATGGTTACACAACAGAAGCACAATCCATCCCACAACCAGAACCCATCAGGGTTTCAGTTAAAAGCCCTCAGATCCTCTTAGTAAAATTCCTCGGTAAAAAAAAGTGGATTCTAGTAAATTTCAAGCAAGCTGTGGTCCTAAAAAAGAAAACAATGTGTTTTAGGGAAATGACTTGCATATATACTTCTTAGTTTTTAACAGAATTACTTAAAAATCAATTTACACTTCCCAGAGAAATTATTTTTTCAGCCATGAATTGGCGCAGAAAATAAAATGTCACAAGAATTACTATTGTTAGGAACAGAAAATACATCACTGCCACATCTCACTTCCATTGAGCTCTCTCAGGGATCGTTTCTGCTGCAAAGGCCTGAGGTCACCAGAGCAACAGGTCAACAAGACCTAAACACATCCCACTGGGGAAGGGATGGTCCCAGCTCCTCTACCCCTGGGATGGCCACGTGCATGCAGGAGCAGGAAGGGCTCTGGGGGGAAGTTACAGTGGGCAAATAAATACATAAATAAAGAAGCAGGCTCCAGGGGGCTCTGGAGGAAGGGGCTGCAGGCAGAGCTCCTGCATGCCCTGCTTGTGAGCGTGGCACAGCCTTCCCCCTGTGCAGCTCAGCCGGATTCTGGAAGGTGCAGAGCAAAGGTTGGCTGTGCCACCAAGCCCTATGGTAAGAAGTAAGAAATCACTTCCTGGAGTCGGGAAGATGGATTGTAATGATACACAGCATTTAAAATGAAAAAACTGATTAATCCCTTTTCTTACACAGAAAAGTTGAACGCACAGCTCTGGAGTCAGACACAGAAAATTCACTGCTGCTGCATTGTCCCTCGCCTTGGAGCCCAGCTCCGGCTTACAGTAGTTCCTATTGTGCATCCTTCCCATCACACCATGGCACGACTCCTCCTGGAGCAGTTATCATTCTGCAACAATTGTCTAAAATTTTGGGTCACGTGGTGCAATTTGAGGATCAGCAATTTCCTGAGAAGAGTGAATTAGGCTGTTCTGGCTTTTCCCTTCCGTTGCCACAAATCAATTTGGACAGTTGGCTGAGGAAGCACATGACTGAAGTCTTGGCTTGCTCTGTTTATTCTTTTTTTTTTTTTTTTAGGTTTTATTTAAATTGATTTTAAAAATGAACAGCTTCCAGTTTGTCTCTTCTGGTGGTTTCTGATTATTCCATGTTTTTGCCTTTTTCTGCTTTGTTAAAAAAAGGAACCATTGTAGGTACATGAATTGTGGTTATACAACTGCTCTGATGTCTGGTAACCTGTGTGATAACCAGGGGAGCATTGTGGTGCTTAGTACCAAACTGCATAGCTTTGGGCACTCGGTGGTTTGAAGTTTGCCCGACATTCTCCCTGTGAAATGTCATCCAGGGAATGTAGATGCCATGCTTGGAATCACAGTGCTCTCGGACAGTCCTTGTTCTCCCTTTTAGTTCAAGCATCATCAGATATAACTTTTCAAATGGTTCATTTGGAGCTGATGTAGGGTAGCAGAAACCAGAGATGCCAGTAAACCTGCAGCAGTGACTTCAGCCTGTGCAGAACCACTTGAAAAATCCTGTGACTTGTGTTTTCAAACAATACAACATTTGCAATTTCCCAGAAAGTCAGATGATGCATTTCCGAAAGCTGATGCTTAAGGTAGAATAATTTCCTGAAAAAGATTTGGTCATTCAGCTTTCAGGATCTGAGGTAAAATCTATATAAAGCAGTCACTTAAGGGAACAAAGCAGGAATCACTTATGGCAGAACTGAATTGTCAAAGGTCCCAGAACAGTGTGGTGACCTGAGTGAGGTGCCCACACCAGTGCAGGCATGGCAGTGTTGGGCATGGATTTGGTATTCCTTAGGAAAATCCCTCCTTGTGCAGGACCCTGCCTGCCTGCCTGGATGTGGCAGACGCCACTGCTGCTGGTTCCACTGGAGGAAGACTGCATCCCATCAGCCTGGGGGAGATTTCTGGGGCATCTTAGCCCAGCCAAGACTCTGTTGAGCAAAGGGGAGTGCTGACCTTGCAAAGGCTGTCCCCACAGTGCCCGCCCTGCCAGCCTGCTGGCACAGCCCTGCCAGCCTGCTGGCACAGCCCTCCAGGTTGCTCCTACAGGAGTTTCTATTTCAGGCATTGCCTTAAGCAGTACAGGTGAGGGGCAGTGCATTCCCAGTCCAAAATAGAATGGACTGAATTATTAATATGCATTTGCACTACGGACCAGCACGCTATCCCTCAGTTGCATGGCTCATGTCTTTCCTTCCCCTTCATCCTGGAAGCAGCCTGGTGCTGCGGAGTTTGTGGAGTTTGTGGAAAGGTGACACCAGCTGCCACCTGAATTTCACTGGACCTGATGAACAGGCAGGGTTGCTTTTCCCATGGAGTCTGAAATTTTAATGGCAGAGATTAAATTACGGAACTTCTCCTCTTACTTGTGTCAATATAACACTTTATACTGAGCCCAGGAAAAAAGGTAGGGGAAAAGTAAACACAGGAGACTTGCCTCCTGAACAACCTACCAGTGAGGTAATGTTTTCCTTAGCGTAGAATGTCGGTACTGACTTTCTGTCCTTCAAACCAAATGCTTCAAATTGTGTTTAGAAAGTTGTTTCTGTGGCCTCTTGCATATCCTTGGTCCAACACATTCATTAAGGCACCCGAGCTTCTTATTCCTGCATTGGAATCAGCTCCCTTGACACTTCCTGGCTTAGGTGCAGAGGCTTGGCAGAGCTTTGGTGCTGTGCCAGCATGCTGTGTAGGGAAATGAGGCTCTGCCCTCTCTGCCCTGATATGGCTAAACATGTGGAAAAGACGTTTCCGGTGGGCTCTGAGTTTGATGGGTGATTTTCATGCATACAGGCATAGGCCCCTGCTCCTGCAAAGCTCTGCTTCAGACTCAAAACCACACAGTAAGTGCTGAATTTCTGTCATATGCCTGATTTTCTCTAAGTCTGGATCCTACGATCTGCTTTCCATGGATCAACTTCTGCAAAGGTTTGGAGTTTTGCTGAGTTTATGGAAGCAAAGGCACCTCATCCATTGAATGCTCACTGAGGGTCACCCCCAGCCCCTCTCATTCACTGTCCCTCGGCCTGTTGAAAAGGGACTGTGGAGTGTCCCAGCCTTTGGAGGGGCTGGCAGTGCAGAGGAATCCAGGAGGGCTGTGACCAGTTATCCTCCTTATCCCATGGGGGGAGAAAGGCAGTCCAAAGGGGCACTGTGTTTGTGGAGGATGTCTCTCAAGGACACATGCTGCCTTCTCAGATAAGCACACCCCAGCCTGCCAGTTTCCCAGAAAACAGTTAATTATTTAGCTGGAGTTACTTATTTAATCCTCACTTGGAGGAGTTGAATATTGACTTTAGGAAAAGCAGGTGGGATCCTCTGGTCCCCAAAAGTCCGTGCTCCTTGGAAGAGCCGCAGCACATGGATCTGGGCTGTCATTCAGAGCAGCACGAGCCCTCTGCTATATCTTGGCCATTCAAAAAAGATCAAAATGCAGTGGGATTGGACCCAAGCACAGCCACAGCTGGGAGCTGGACTTTCAGAAGTTCCAACTCTGGAAATATGGTGTAAAGGAGAATGGATCTTCTGGGTACTGGGCTATTTAGGAAAAACCTGATGGAAACTTTCTACCTATTGCAGCATATGAGGCAGACAAATGCCATTCTTATAGTAAAAATGATAGACAGGAGAAATCCACTGTCAAGAAACCCCATCAGATTTCCTTCTGCCAGAATCTCCAACTGTGTCAAGAGGGAAAGGGAAGGATTTATGTCTACGGATGGAAAAAAAATCCAAAATAGAAAGAACAGGGATTGCACATGTCCCCTGATACCTTCCAAAAGGAAATGGTATGGAGGATGTGGAAATTTCATGGAGTAAAAATATCAACCCACTAAGGAGAGCTCAGAGTACACTTGGTAAAGGTTGAACTGCATGAAGAGGTTTATGGCACGTTGTGCAACCTCCTGCTCTGGCCAAGATCTTTCCATGAGGAGATATTTCAGCTCAACTTGAGACTGGGCTAAGAGATGGCTTACACCGTAAAAACAGGAAAATCATCCCCCTGCTTCACTGTTCCTTGTGCCGCGAGACAGAGATAAAGTGCTGCTTGTCTCAACTGCACTAAATCCGAGATAAGTGTTGTTTACTTCACCCCTCTCCAAGAGGAAAGGTCACTCGTGATCTCGGTGGAGCTGCAGCAATTTCCTCCTGGCAGCAATCACCTCTGGCCTGGCAAGGCTGAGCTCCCGGAGCCCCCTTCCCCTCCTCTGGGGACACGTTTAACCCTGTTCCTGCCGGCTTTGTCCCACTGCCGTCCCCGGAGCTGGCTCTGAACACACAGGCACAGTGTGTGGGGTCTGAAACAGTGATGAGACTTACAAAAACACTTCTGCTCCTAGGAAATGATGCACAGAAGGTGAAATAAGGGTCACTTGTTCCTGCAAGTTACAGATGAAGGGTTCTGCCACCTGCAGTAAGAGTCTTTGTTTTCCTCTTGTCCTCTCAGCTTTCTTGGGTTTATATTGCCATATATTTACCCTAAACTCTCTTTTTTGGCTGAACATTATGTTCATACTTTCATTTTTCTCTCCTATGGTGCTAGCTCTTTATCACTCGGAGGAACAATAAATGAGGAAGGAAGCAGCTGACTGGGATCGCCCTTAAGCTGGGCTTTGTTAACATCCAGAATGACCATTCTGATTGTCTCAACCCTGAGTGTGGTTTATTTTGACAAAACCAGGCTGTATGATATCTTCAATTCTCCTTCTGAAGAGAACATCTCAAATGCTTTCTGTACATGAGAAGGACAACAAAAACTCCTTCAAAATGAACCAGTAGCACACAAAGCAACTGCTGGCCACTGATGTTCCACACATTTTTTTCTTTTCTTCTTTTGCAAATGAACGACTGCAGAAAGCAGTGCAGTAATTACAGCCTACAGAAATGGCTCAGGTTTTCCTCCATGGACAAGCATGACAAAAAATAATAAAAAATCATTTTTACCAACACAGCTGGTGTTCAGATGAAATTATGTGGTTAGCTTTGAAACTATATTAAAAGAGAAATTTTAATTAACCTGTACCACTGAGTCAGAAGATAATATCTGATGCATCTAAGAGGCCTACAGACAAAATATGATAAAATAATTATTTGCAATTAGATATATGCATTACAGACAATGTTGTAATTAAAATGTACTTAATGTCACAGGAGGTCCCTTATTATCAAAATAATTTGCAGAAGGACTGTGGAAACAATGTGATGATTATCCATCCCTGTGAGAAAAAAAATCCCAGAATTTGCCAAGAGCCCAAAACATCTCAAGATTTGGAGCAGACACCAGCATGGTCCAACAGCCTGACTCCTTTTTCCCAGTGCCAAGTTCTGTTTGTTACCAGGGTGGGCACAGGTCACCCATTTTTTGCTGTGCTTGTGTTCCTCAGTCTCCTGCCAGAAGGAGATGTCCCTGTGCTGCCACAGGAGTGGCAGCCAGGAGTAGATGCAGTGCAGCTCAGAGAAGGGAGAGGTGCCACGGGTGCTGCATTGTCCTTCTGTGGGGAAAATGGATCTCTTTGTTTCATTATTTGCTTATTAGCTGTAGCAGAAAGGAGTGGTCAAATTTACTGGGACTGATTCTTTTCCTGCTGTGGCCTTTCCAAAATGCTTGAGCCACAAAAGGGCTCAAGCCCAAGAAAAAATTAGATTATTACTTGTTTGATGCTTCACTTTTACATCTCTTGAGGAATTAGAGTGAGGGCCTGATAAGCACAGCCCACTAAATCTGGGGGGGGATTGCTAAGACAAACCCTGAGAGCCCATCACCTTGGGAGCCACCTCTGCCTCAGCCTGAGCCAGCCCTTGGAGCTTCCAGGAAACAGTGCCAGTGCCAGCTGCCTGCTCCAGGCCCTGACCTCATCTGTGCTAATGAAACTTTTGGCAAACCTCTCCCCCTGATTAACATTTCCCTGTCAGAGCTGCTGCGCTGTGGTTGGGGTCTGGTGTGCTGTTTCTCAGACCTTTTCCCATGGCCACGTTTTGGATTCGTGCCCCCACACTTGGAAAAGGCCTCTGGACATCGATGGAGGTTTTGCCTGAGCACAGAATGAAGAGCCAACCTCATTTTACAGAGTGCACCTTATCCTAGGGACACGTCCTTCTGGGAAGGGTAGGGAGCAGCCATCAACTGCAGTAGAGGTAGTGTTTTTTTAATGGAAATGTTTTATAGAAAATATTTCTTCAAATCATAAATAATAAGGAAAATTGCTGTGAAATGTATTAAACTGGAGGAATGGCTGGAGGAGAAAACAGCCCCCCCAGTATATCATCAGCTGTGTCTTTATCTCCCTTACACTTCTCCACTTCCCCGTTTTCAAGAGAACAAAGAGAATGTGCCAAAGCTGCTTTGGGATTTCAATGAAAAATAATGAGAATTCATTGCTAATTAGGGCTCCAATTAAAAAACCTGATCCTTGCAGGGGCGCTGTTAATGAACTTGTAAATTGAAGCTGTAGACTCGCATCCCTATAAACATTCCCTGGGTTGATTCCATGTGTGTGTGTGCAGGAGTGATGAGTAGAGATGCCCAGAGCTGACAGAGAGAGCCTTGGTGCCCAGAACCATCCAAGGTGGCACTTGGGAAGTGGGAAGTGGCAAAGCTTAATGTGGGAAGCTGCTGAAAGCTAAGCTGAAGGTTTAGATGACGATGGCATTTGTCTCACAAAGTATTTGGCTTTGTAAAAATGAAGAATTGTAATTCATTGTGTATTTTCAATCATCTTTAATCTAATTAGAAACCTCTTTATTCTTGTCATGCACTGTTGAGAGTGGTGAACAGTCACAGGTAGTTGGGGTGCTCAGGTGTCACTGTGTCTGCTCGTGACAGCAAACAGCCAAGTGGTGGAGATCTGCACCTGTAGATGCTCTCAGGGCATTTTAATCAGGATAAAAGGCTGCCACGATCCTCCTGCACAGTGTGTGGTGATTTCCCACAGCCTGGGCTGGGTGCTCAAGCTCCCAGGTCAGGGAAAGAGGGGCTGCAGAGAATTAAATGCGAATGTAAATGTGCGGGTTGGGGAGGAAATCCTGTTCCTTTTGTCCAGCTGCTGATTCAGGTAAAGGCAAGCAGAGCCAAACATGGCCATACTGGAAGGTATGCAGCAGCCACGGCAGCAAAGCCTCCTTGACTGATCCTCCCTCCCTCATACATGCTATTTTGTGCCAACTCTGTTTTCCCCCCTCCCAAGAGAACAGTGCGAAACCATCAGGGGACAATTAGCTGGGGGGTCTAAGACACTCCTGAAACCTGATCAGGGGTTGGAGATGGCAAAACACAAGTAAAATTCATGCTTAGTGTACACATTTTCTGATGAACTTACAATGAAACAGGAGCCCACACAGGGGATGGTGCTGGCAGGTGCCTCTGGAGATCAGCTCAGGCAGGGACACTCAGAGCAGGCAGCTCAGGACCATGCCTGGTTGAGTTTGGATTATGTCCAAGGATGGAACCTGCACATCTTCTGCAGGCAACCTGGACGAACAGAAAAAAAAAGGGGGGGATTTGTATGCTTGAATGGAATTTTCTGTATTGCAGTTTGTGTGTTTTCCTCTTTGAAGGAGGTTTGAAGAAAAGGTACAGAGCACTAGGGATGAAGTGCGACATGAATATCAGGGGCTCAGGAGGGAAGTGGAACATTTCATCCTTGTTCTGGTATTAATTTTTTCTGTTTCATCCAAATGCATAGATTGTATTTCAGGAAGTGTGTCGCACCTGATGAGATCCATAATGGAGCCATTCGGGGGCATCTCTGAACAAGCACTTTTCCCACATATAAAAATGTACCTGAAATTTTGAAAGATGGAATACTCATTTGCCAATTTAAAAAGAAAATGGAGAGAACGAGAGAGAGAGGCTCATGGAGTTCTAAGTCTTCACAGAAAACGGATGGAAAAACACATGTACATTTAGAATAATGTTGACATTTCTGAAATCAGAGATACGGTGTTTTATCTAAATTACACCAAAGCCCTTCAAGATAATGTGCTGTGTAATAGCTGCAGTTCTAGGCACTATTTCATTTTCAATTTTCTGTACAAAAAGCATGATTCTTATCCACTGTTCCAGTTCAGTGTTTGACAAATTATTAGCATGCACTGCCCAGCTGCACCCCATGTAGGGAAAGCTGTATTTGAAGGAAGGGGTTGCAGTTTCCCCCTGCTCTGCACTGGCTTTGCCAGCGTTCCTTGTTGCCCACAGAGGAGGCAGAGGGGGCAAAGCCCAGGGCTGGGGTTGGTTGTACTCTGGAGGGTCCTAAAGCACCACAGAGCAGCAGAGAAGCCTGGGTGCTGAGAGAAGGCCCTCAGGAGCTACTCAGGAGCCTCTGGAGGAGTTGCTTTGGTGTTTAAAAGCAAGTCCTGCCACGTGCCCGTGTACACCCAGTGCTGCTGGCTGTGTGTGCTCGTGCATGGCATGTGCTGGGCTCATGTTACAGAGGCGTTTCCTTCTCCTTGACAGCTGAAAAGGTATAAATCCCTTTGGCACCTGCTTGGCATCAGCGATGATGCTGCTGGCAAGGCCTGGTCTTTTCCTGGAAGTGACACACCATGAGCCCTGGAAACCAAGATACAGGTGAACCTCCCAGGTATCTGCATGGTGGTGGGAGGTCCCTGCAATACTGCTCTGGCCCTGGGTTCCTGGTGCTGGAGGTGTGAGAGGTAAAATACCTACCTGCTTCAGGGAGCTTTCTCCTTGTGGGCATCCAAGGCAACCACATGTGCTGGAGCAGTATGCCCTGGGAGGACCAATGGGATGATCTGACCCCCTAAGTCCCTTGGCCCAATGCTCTTGTTTCCAGCACTACTTGACCAATATTCTAGAAAAGTTGAGTGGTGTGGGAAAGGTATTTCCCACATCTGTGTGCTGCAGGTGTGCTCTGTGGTAGTGGTGCTGAGTAAAGGAACCTGGTGCCCTGAGTTAGGAATTCTGTTCAATTCCCATACAAAGAGCAAGCTGAGATGGAACTGGCAAAGGGCTGCAAATAAGTTTTGGTGATAGATGCCGTATGCTTATCTGACAGGCAGAACTTCCACTCACATCCCTGGCTGTGATGGGATGGAGAACCTGCTCCCTCTGCAGGGAACTTCAGCTGCATGGATTTGTCCTCAATGTAGGGGCAGGAAAACTCCTTTCTCCTGAGAAGTCTCTTTTGAGATACCAGTGGATGAAATCTGGAAATCTGCTAATTTTTACACATATGCTGACCAGTAGATGATCCTCAGCAATCTGTGGGTGCAGTCCCAGGGATGGAGGTGGAAGCTAGGATCTGCGGAGTGGGAGCAGGAGATTGCAACATACCTTGTCATTACCAGGGAAAGGAGGGTTTTCATGACAACCGTGAAGCACCAAAATATAAATTAAACTCTGCTAGGAAATGAAATTCAGGGGACAGAAATAGTTTCCTGGGCGAGCCAAGAATAATGCTGGCAGCACTTGGACTGGTTGCTAAGTGAGGGGGCAGAGCAAGGGAAGGGTAACAGTGGCTGTGATTATGGTTGCTGCCTCAACAAATATATGCATTAAAGGTAATAAAAGCCTGCTTTTAAACTATGCAGGATTTCTGTGTTTGGAAACACAAGTAAGGCAACCAAGGGTCAGAAGAGCCTTGGTATGCATCTCAGAGGTAATCTGTCTGTGGTCAAAATAAACTTGTTTGTTTCAGCTGGTCACTGGGCATGAATATATATAAATATCTAAAATTGTGCTGAGGTTTCTGAACAAGGTGTGACTGGGTGCCTGTGCCCTGGCAATGGTAGCACAGCATCAGGAGGGGCAACTGTTATGAGGAACAGCTCATTGCTGGCTCACAGGCAGTGCAAGGGAAATGGCTTTCATTAATTTCTGCCTTTTCCTGATCCATGTTCCCCTGGGATGGAGGCAGAGCTTCCCTCGGACTGCAGCAGGTCTGGGACTGAGCTCTGCAAAGGGCCTGCTGGAGAGGACAGAAGGAAATGGGAACTGTAGTATTTTGGTCCTAGGTGTAAATGGTTTGTGGTATTTTTTTGTCCTCACCAAATGTAAAAAGTGGAAAAGTGTGGCACATGTTAAGTAGCTATGGAAAATGCAGCGGCCACAGCTAATGCTAACTTGCCCCAAATCTGTTTTCTGTGCATCTTGGACTAGTGCAAAAGCCACATCACTGGACACAGCCAGGGCATAGCAGAGATGCTTCTGCAGTGGAAGTTGCTGACTAAATTAAGGGAGCTGCTATTTTGGGGCAGATATTCCTTTCAATAAGCATGACAGGGCAGAGATCCGTATGACTTCCCTTGGAGCTGCAGTGCATGCAGAAGCCATCCCTAGGAAAGGATGTTAAAGGTGTAGGTCCTGCTGAGCCTGGTTGGCTCACGGGCTTGGGTGCAAATTTGGAGTAAAACTACAGCTGGTTTATTTGGGAAAGCTTCCCTGTCCCAGTGTGTGTTGGGATCTCTCTTTCATAGACACCGACCTAATTTTAGGGATAGGCTGTGCTCAAACATTCACAAAAGTGAAAAATGCAGGGGGAGAATCTCTGGGAAAAGATGAATCTGATGTTTATCAGGTCCTACCCTTACATGTGGCCTGAGGTCTTGCTGCAGCTCAGGCTTGAGGGTTGTTTTGAATAGTTTGGCTTTGACATGCAGCAAAGAGCTCTGCGTTTAGGGCAGTGAGCTCACAGTTATATGAGCTGAATATGTCAATATTCAAATTTGTCTCTTAAAGAAACCAACCAGGGCAAAGCCAGACTCGTGTATTTGTGTCACAGAGTTCTGGAGAACACTTCTCTGGAGGGTTGGTACCAGTCTCAGAGTAAGTGATGGATTTGTTCCCATCCTTAGGAAAAGGAGAGGCATAATGGGATGGCAAAATGATTAACCCACACGGAGAACTTGCAAAATTAGATCTCTCCTGGATCGTTAGGCCAGACACTTGTGCAGCCAGAAAAGCTACAAAAATGGCTTGCAGTGTAAAAGATGATACTATTAACTACCTGCTATAGCTGGTACCTCTGTTGTACACTATAATTTGATTTACTATTTGGTTTTCTGTCCTTCGGTTGTTGGCAGCTACCATACAGACCCCTTGGTTTAATGCTTATTTGCATGTTTAATTACTCTATAATAGTGCAGTAATTACCATGTAGCTGCAGCGGAATTACATGGTTGTCTGTACTCTGTAAACCAGTGTCAACCTCCTCTGCAAACAAATAATTATGCAGCTAACATACCTGTTTAACTTCCCCAGGAATTAGCAGAGGAGCAGGGGAAATGTGAAAGATGCACTTGCTGGGGTTTCTTATTAATTATTTACAATTTTTTATCTATGAAATTCTTTAGTTGCCTGATTTTATTTCCTACCAAGATGTCAGACAACACAAACAGGGAAAATATTACTATAGAATTAAAGCTGCCGAAGCTGAGCTCTATAACCATAACCAGTGTTATTTCAGGGCCTGGTCATTCTGCAGCTGCAGGTTGTGATCAAACAAACAGAACTATTTCCAAACAACTTTCCATGTGCACTGGCTGCACTGCAGCCTCTCCTGGAAGCCGGAGGAAAGCCACGAGGTGGCAATGTGCACCAGGAAATAAAGCTGCCCGGCGCTCCTCAGGGATCAGGTATTCAGCCCTGAGATGTGGCTGGACGGACACTTGGCCTCTTACAGGAACTGCAGTGAGATTTCAAGCACCTTTTCCGTTTAAAAAATGTACATTTGTTTTGCCAGGACTGAAAAAAAGGCTGGAAGGGTGAACATCTCCGCCTCCGTTTTTTCATGCTGGTAGATATCTTCAGTAAGTTTGAGTGTTTGCTTTAGGCTCAAATGCTCCCTATGGATTATTATTTGGGTGACATATTCCTTTGCGTTTCCCCTTTCCTCCCTGTGGATCTGTTCCCTCCTAGCTGGTTTCTGTACATCCAGCATTGCTGGTGCTCAGGGCACAGGACAGGGAAGGAGCTCTCCAGCTTCTGACCCAGCCACCCCTCTCTTCCACTTTCCCTGGCTCGTGATGGGAAATGTTTCCAGATTGTGGTGAAGGACTGCCTTTCTGCAGCACAGCAGGACTTGCTGATGTGCTGTCCAAGCAATAGTGTACTGGGGATGGGGACAAACTGGTTTTATCCAGTGTAAATCAAGTGGCAGGTCTGGATTATCCCCAGGGGTGCTGGGAAACAGCATCCTGCATGGTGTTTCCTCCAAAAGGGTGCCAGGTTTGTTTCCTGTTGTATTGCTTTGGAGGTGGCAAAATGGGCTAAATTTAAGGGAGTTCTGGGTTCTCCCACGACCAGCATGTGCCCAGCTGTGCCTGCTGCAGCACCTGGCACTGGTAGGGACCTGTGAGGTGCTGGGATCCTGGTGGGATTCTGGGGAGTGACAGGGCCACTCAGCAGCTCGCCTGTGGCCACTGTCCTGGCTCAGGGTCTGCTGGCCACCGGCCACCCCCTGCACCAGCCACAGCCTGAGGAACACCACCCACAAAGCCACTGCTGTCAGGTCTTCCAAAGCACACCTACCTCATAATCAGTCTCATTTCTCTGAGGGAAGGAGGATAGTTGGCTCCCTGCTTTTCTTTATGAAGTCAACTCATTTATTTGCTCTTCAGAAGGGCTCTTTACAGCCCCTTCAGGACCAGTGGTGTGTGGTTGTGGGATGGGAGGCTGCTCCGGGGCTGCGTGCTGTGCCAGGACAGCTCTCCCACAGCAGGGATGTCTGCAGTCAAAACTGCAAATCCCCATCCAGGGGAAACGGCAGCAAAATTGAGTGTGACTGTTACTCATATTCTCCTTGCAGCCCAGCCTGAAGCATTCGGACACGGTGGTGCAGTGCAAGGCAGTGTTAATCTTCCAGCAGAACAAATGCTGTGAGTTACTGCCTGGGGGCTGTTGATTCCCCCCCTGAATGTCTCCCAAACTCTGCCCAGGAGAAGCCCTGGCTGTTCTGTCCGTAGGCACCAGATGGCATCGTGGCAGAGCACTGGAAACTGGCAGCCAGCACAGGCAGGAGGAAGCTCGGGTTTGAGTTTTTCTGGGCATGGTTCCAGGCAATAATATCTTTTCCTACCAGTTGTGAAGGATCTGAACTTTGGTTCACACCAGAAGCTTAAAAAAGCAACTGTTTAAAAACTTGAATCCCTTCTCTTGCTTGCATGGTGCTTGAGGCATCCAAGTCAGCATGGGCTGCCTGTGGAGAGATGGCATGAGAGGGGACACGACGTGTGAGCAGAGTGGTGCCCTGGACCTGCAGGGCTTGGTGTGGGGCTGTGGCTTTCCAAAATGGACTTGGAGTCAGGGTCAGTGCCTAAGTCACTGGCAGCATGAGGCAAACAGGGCTCTCAGGACATCGCAGCATGTCTTGGCCACGAGAAGAGCAGGAGCAAACACCTCGGAGCAGCACTGAGCACAGTCTGTGCAGAGCTCTGGGCACAGCCTTGCTGGTACATCTCCCACACTCAGCTCTGGCTGCAGGTGGTTCTGCCCCTCTGACCATTCTGTTGTGTTTTTCAAGATACTTTTATTTTGCTGTTTGAGCACTTTTGTGTGTAGTTGCACAGCTTTGAAATGCAAGGCGGTGTCTCCCAAAAAGCATTTAAGTGTGAGGTTTTTTTTCTGTGGAACAAGTCATCCCTTTAATTTTGGCTTTCTGAAGAGTGCAAAGCAAGGATTTTCCCTGTGTACCCCCTCAGAGGGGCAAGTAGGAGCTGCACGCTGCCAGTGCATCCCTGAGCTTTCAGCCCCTTGATTTGAAACAATTGGGTTTTTTTGTGGATTGATAAGGGTTCTGTTCAGCACAGGAACAAACAGCAAAGCTGATGTTCTCTCACGCCGGTTGTGTCCCATGAGAGGAAAGCAAGCCTCACCAGCCCAGATGATTTCCAAAGGAGTCGCAGGGCTGGGTGGGGAAGTCAGAGGCGCTTTCCTGAAGAATAGAGCCCGCAGTGTCTGCACTGCAACACTGCTTCCCTTCTGTCCGTCTGTCTGTAGCTCTTTGTTATGTCAACATCTGTAGCTGTGAGTAAATAGCAGCAGGGCAGAATACAGCTTGTGCTGCTGCAGCGCCGGCTGGGCGCGGGCCAGATGCCGACGGGACTGTGCCGCCACTGTCTGCGGCCCACAGCCCTGGAGCAGTGCATGGAGAGGGCTCCCAAACCCCTCGGTCGTGATGAATGGTGTTAATCAGTGCTCCATTGACTGGCTCCTCAGCCTGTGCAATCCACAACAGTCTCTGCCAGCCCTGGGGAGAGGCTGCTTCACTGGAGTCGAGCACCTGAGTCTGTGAGCACGACAGGATGCAAGTACTTGTCTGGTTAATCTATGGAAAACATCCCTGTTTTCTCTTGTCAGCCACCACCAGAAATCTTTTGGGCTACGCTGGTTCTTTTTTATAAAAATTGTAAATATTTATAACTGTATAAATGCTCAGAATTATTAGGAGAACTCATTTTATCAAGAAGGACTTTAAAAACCTGCTCTCCCTGCCCAGTGCTGCCACCTGCTCTCAGGCAGTTCCAGGCAGAGTGGCTGCAGAGCTGGTGTTGGAGCGAAGGGGCTCAGGGATTTGTGTGGAACCAGGCGGTGAGGGAAGGGCAGACAGAGGGTCAGGGCTGTGCAGGGGTGCTGCTGTCAGGGGCTCTCACAGCCCCCATAGATACAGAGCAGGAGATTGACAGCCAGGGGCTCTCTGGTTCAGCTGCTCCCAGGGACCAGCTAAATGTCACCGGCTGCACGAGGGACACAGTCCAGGCAGCCAACTTCCCCGAGCCATGTGCTGAGCACGGGGAGCAGCCAGACAGTGCTGGAATCACCCCGTGGCATTTCCCTGCTCAGGGACCTGCTAATGATCAGGTGATCATCTGTGTCAGTGAAACCTCAGAGCTGTTTCCAAAGGAAAAAGAAGGTCACAGCTGCTTGCCAAGGAAGTATGGTTGTGAACTGTTAGTTAGGCTGCAAGAGTAAAGTTTGGAAGTTGTGCTTCGTCTCTCTCCCTTGGCTGCTGTTGTATCTGAAATCAAAGTGCTGTTTTCCCTGGCACTGCATCTGGCAGCCATGGCCTCTTCTGTGCAGGGGGTGTTTTCCCTGGGGTCCTGCAGTGTCAGAACTGTTGTGTTATCCAGGCTTGGTGTGCCTCCTATCGGAGTTCCCCTTCCAGGTGGGTTTTTGTCTTTGCAGCATCCCGAGGCTGTCGGACAGTCCTGCTGTGCAGGCGAGGAGGGGTGGGAGGCAGCTGACCCTGCAGTGCTGAGGAGCACTTGGGAAAAGGGCAGGCAGGATCCCAGGGACCTACACGGAGCCAGGCAGCTGTTCTGGACATGGAGATGAAATGTCCAGGCTGAGGGCTGGAGCTCAGCTGAAACATGCTCAGGTCAAGTTTTGCTTAGACCTGTGATCAAAATGTGCCTTAGACCTGTGATCAAAATGAGCAGCTTGTTCCACACCCCAAACAGCACATTTGCACCACAGGTCATGGCAGGTGGATCAGCTGTGCCACCATGGATCCACATGCCACCTGTCCTGCCGGGCCAGGTGAGAGGCTCTGGGCTCCCTCTGTGCTGCTGTGGTGCACAGCTGGAGGAGCGGGCTTGGGTAAATGGGCTCATGTTCCACTGTTTACACAGCACTTAATTATTTTTGATAGCTAATTAGTGTTTTCTCTGTTTTGCTGGTTTTACATTGATCTGATACATGGTACAAATGACTGTACACGTGGGATAGGATGTCCCTCGCTTTGTCAGGAGCCTTCACCTCTCTTTGTTCTGGTGTGTTCAGAAATGCTGCACCAGGCCCACCAACCATTCTCTTGGTTGTAGCTGATTTTTTTCCTCCTTTGGGGGCTTGACAGTAGATGTTACTTCCACTGAGCATAAGGGGAAGACTTAAAAGCACAGAGGACCGTAAGGAATCTCATTTCACTGGAAGGTTGGGTGCCTAATTGCCCTTTGTGCCATTAAAAAAAATCTCCCCATATGTGTTTTGTTTTGTTTGTGGGTTTTTCCCTCCTCACATGGGCAAAAATCGATTGATCAATGTTTGTTACAAAGTTATGAACAAACGTCTCCAGGCTCTTTGCTGCATTGATGTCGGCTCAGTGTGTTCTCCTTGCTAACAAAATTAGTTGCAAAGTCAGCAGGAGGTTGGGAGAACAGAGCGTGGGGTTTGTTTGCATAGCACACAGCCTGGCTGCTGCTTAAATAACAAACCCTGCCTCGCCGCGCACACATCTGACCACGGGGCTGGTTTTTGGTTTTGTTTTAGGAATTGTTGTTTGAATAAAAGGTCATTTACTGCCTTACTGAGGGGAAAAACAACAGCGTAAATGTACAGTGGTGTGCTGCACACTGGGGGTTTTCAGTGGGGCCACAAAGGAGATGGTGTGCGGGAGCTGTAAACAGCCCACAGGCACACCACGTGTGGGCAGGGGCTGGCGCTGGGGGGGCTGGCCAGCCCTGGGGTGTCAGACCTGCTCAGGGCCCAGCGACACAGAGATGGGATGTGTGAGGGGCTCACACCTCCCCGGGCCCTCAGTCACCCTACACTTGTAAAGCCAGGTCAGGCTGCGCACCACCTGCCTTTTACCTGCAGATGGATCCAGAGGTGTCTGTCCCTTGGGCCAGCCAGGCATAGGGCCTGAACGCCTGGCAGAAGGGCTGTTGGATCTGTGCTCTTCCCAGAGCTCCTCCACAGGCGCTGCCTCCATCTGCCACCTGCTTGTAGCAAGGCAGGAAACCAGAAAGGGTCAGGCATGGCTGTGGGGGCACCTATGCCCTGTGCCTGGTGTGAGAGCAGAGCCTGCCGGGGCAGCCCAGCAGTGCCTGCTGGCTGCCCTGTGCCTGCTGTTTGCTCCTAGGTCAGTTTTGATGAGCCTCTTATCTCCTGTACTCCTACAGCCTTTATCTTTCTCTTCTGCTAAATTTCAGCCTTTGAGTCTTGCAGTAGTATTAAGCTGCCTTATGTTTTGCTTCACTAACTTTCAATGTTTACATGTTACTTCTTATGTGTGCAAGCAAACCTTTCAATGTTTGTGTGTTACTTCTAATGTATGGATATAAATGTGTGCAGGGACACTGTCACAAAATGCCATTATCACTTCCTCCCACCTCTTTCTCCAGTGCTTCTCGTGTTTCTGCTAGAACAGCGGGAACCTAAAATGTGCCAAATGAGGAGATATAATTTTAATTTATGGGAGTTCTTAAAAGGCTCCTTTAGGTTCAGATTAAACCCTACTGCAGGTTCAAGGGAAAGTTTAAGAAAATCAATTTTCCCAGGCTAAAAAGAGCAAACCCACTGCAGTGTATATAGTGCCCTTTGTTACTGGAATCAATAGCTCTGTTCCCAGGGCTGAATAATCACTTTTTTATATAATGTTAGTACACACACAGACTTATCTCCTCCAGACTTTGTTGTTGAACCTGCAGTAAAATATTTTCGACATTTAACAGTTTCTTGCTCTTATCCTTGTTTAATTTTTTCCATATATCTGAGCCTTGCTCTGAGCTTGAAATGGGGTGATTATTCCCTGCTGTGGCACTGGCATGGAGTACAGAAATGTTTCAAATTAATGTTTTTCTAAGAAATCATAAGAAGTGTCAAGGATGACAGTAGCTGAATGCAGCATCGTTTGGGTCTGGTTTTGGCCAGGAGTGTTTTCTGGCTGCCTGTTCCAGAGTGCTGGAGTGAGAGCACACGTGGGCAGGAGCTGTGTTCTGGAAGCAAGTGGTGTGAGGAAGAGCTGATTGCTCCTGTTCTGCCCTGTGCCAGGGGGGTGTTTATTCCAGGGTGTGTGGGCTGCAGGTGCTGTGAGGAGCTCCATCCCCCTTGCCCTCAGCAGGATTTTCCTCCCAGACATGCCCACCCCTGGATGGGGCTGGGAGCATTCACAGAGGGGAGGTTACAGACTCATAGCAGGTGTGCAGGTACCTGGATGTAGGGGTGTGACAGGAGGCTTTTAATGTCCTTAACGGTTCTGCCACCTTAATTAGGATATTGCAAATCACCTTGCTAGGACATAATCCCTTCACGAGCCAGGCAGAGCCCTCCTCGAAAAGGCTAACTGGAACAAAGGGGTTTGCTGGTTTGTTTCAGTAATTCAGACTTATTTCCGCTTTGTGTTTTAAGCATCACCTTTCCCACTTACCACCAGTCCCATGATTAGGAGGGCGTTTTGCACCGGTGGCAGTGGCTGTCGCAGATAATGGTTTGACATTTCAGATCACCCACAGCTAATCAGCCGGACGTGGCGGCACATCGGAGCCAGCCATTAGGGACGTGTGGCTGCCAGTCCTCTGGCTGCCGTGGCATGGGGCAGGATAAGAAGGGCTTCCACAGGGCTGGGAAGCAGCCAGCCAGGAGGGCTTGAGCTGTGTGCCCTGCTCCGGGGTGGAGGTTGGGAAGTACCCCAGCTTCCCTGCTAGCAAGGGACTTTCTCCATCTGTTGAAGGACTGGGACCTTCCATCCAAAATGATCTGTGGGCAGTGGTTTCCAGCGCTTTCTGATGTTCAAAGGGATGTTCAAAGAAGCCATGCATTGTTGGCAGTCTCTGGAAACTCCAATGTCCAGGCCTGGGAGCCCAAAAAAAAGAACAAAAAGGAAAAAATAACTGTCTTGCTTCCTAGGCCTCTTGCATGGCAGAGTTGCTTGGGATATTTCTTAAAGCATTTGAGCTTGTTCACTGCTTAGGAAACGGGATTTCTGCTGACGTGCTGGCCAGGCTTCGGATCTGTAGCTGAGTGGGGAAGAGCTGGATACCCTTTGGAAGCTGCCTGAGCACAGGGATCTGGCACGTGCCTCTCTGGGTTCTGATTTTGTCCAAGATGGGGGGAGCTGTGACAGACCTTGCTCTGCAGATTTCAGGGTTTCCTCGGGGCTTTGCCTTTCAGGAGCTTTGCTGCTGCAGAGCATGCCCAAAACATGCTGAACTGGCAGAGAAAGAGGAGGGTGAGGTCTCTGCTAATCTCCACTTAAACCTTCAAATGATTGAAGTATCCAGTGTTAGCGATGGCATGAAGAACTCAATGTTGAGTGTGGTTCCTCCAGTGCCCACTTAAAGATAATGTGTTTTCATGGACACAGTTCAGCATATAAAAGACAAGTTTCTACCTGGTTACAGCACCTTGGAGTAAATGATGAGTGCTAGGGCTCTTTTTTTGCTTTGTTTTTTTCCTCTTCAGAAACAGTGAAATTGAAGCGGTTTACTATGGCTGGTGTTCCTGTAACTAAACATTTGCTCAAGACCCAGCTGAAGTTTTGGAGAGAAGGTGCCAGGTGTTTGCAGAGCTGGCCAGGTGTCCCAGACAGGTTTTGTCCCTGAGACTGCCCAAAGCAGCAGCACTGCCTGTAGGTGACACTGGGACTGGGGGCTGGATCACCCGCAGGACAGGTATCCTATAACATCGTTTTCCTGCTCTGGACAGGGGGGTGTTGCTGTGTTGCCTGGGCTTATGCCTTCCAGATACATCAGAATGCTCCAGAGGCATTTGAAGCTTGGGCAGGAAGAAGGAAACTGTGGGTAGATGCTGAGGGCATGAGGAGTGAAGGTCTCTGGTATAGTTGATGGGAAATCCCCTCCAGAGTGCCGCAACATGTCCTATTCCATCACTGGAAGGATGTCTGGATACCTGGACCACTTTTGGCTGTACCTCATTACTCAGAGCAGCTCTCCCTCATGTGTGCCATAGGGAAATCACTTGTTAGGCAGCTGGCTGAAATCCCAGCATGTCCTTGGGGTTTGTGCTCCTCCCATGCTCCTGCACCACCTCCAGCTCATGGAAACACTTCTTCCCTGTACTGCCCTTCCATAACTGCTTGACTTCTGGGGAGAGAACAAGGAGAAAGCAGGAATGAGACATCTTTGTTTTCTGGGATTTCTACTCATCGGCTTAATTGCAATAACATTTATATCACATAATATAGTGCAGCAGGGTTGTAATTTTCCTATCATCCAAATTGCAGGCTGAAAATGGTGTTACGAAAGGACTGTAGAGACTGAATTGCTGCTTTCAAAATGACTCCTGTTAACTGACAATGTGACCGGCAAATGGCTCCCAAAGGCAACGTGGCTGGGAGCAGCTCGCAGAGCTCCAGCCTGGCGCGGCTCAGCACACGCTGAATAAAACATTTGGACCTGAAAGCAACTGTCTCTCTTCAAACACGCCTGCTCCTTGCAGGGACACACCAATATGTCAAGTCCAGTGTCTGCTTGTTGCTGAAGGAAGTGCAGTTAAAAGGCGTTTTTGGAATTCAATTCACACTGTTATTTGCAGATGTTTTTGTGTCCCTACAAACCGCAATAGCTTCCCCTGTTCCTTGGCTTTCCTGGGGATGTGATTTCAGTGGTGTTCATGTGGGATGCGAGGGGCTACTTCCCAGAGGTGCACAGCCAGTCAGATGAGTTAGAGACCCATTTGTGTAATTAGGTCCTTGATGAAATGCCAGTGCTTCAGCTGTGACTTCTGAAATCCCTGTCTGCCTTGGGAAGCACTGAGAGATGGGCTGGAAACTGCTGGAACAGTTGGTGACATTTTCTTCTACCTGTGCATTTGACTGCAAGTAGGCTTTGGAAGTCCAAATGCCAGCAGTTCAAAGGGTTTCACCCAAATTAATCTTGTCTTGATACTGGGCTTTCAGAAAAGCTTGTAGAAAGGCATTTTTGTGAGTGTTGAGTCAATAGCTTCTGGCTGGGGTTGGGATGTTTATTTTTTTCAATGTTTTGGCTGCTAGCAGAGGGTTTTGCTTGATTTCCCAGTGAATAGTCCCACCCTGCTTGTGTGAGCATGTGTCATAATCTCCATCTTGCTCCAGGTTTAGTTTTAGCTGTAAGAAAAATCAAATGTGGAATTTGAGTATTTTCTGAACTGTTGTATCCTATTCCACGCCGCCATCAAGGTTTCTTTTTTCTGCTGAAGATCCCAAGCAGCGTTACTGTAGTACAAAGCATATGGTGGCTCTTGCTCATGCTCCGACTGGTCTGTAAATTAGTTCTGTAAATGTTACTTACAGTGAGTATTAAGCTCCTTTTGCCAGATAAAGTAACTAAATGTGCTGGGAGTGAAGCTTTCTGCATGTATAATTCTGCCACAAAAAGCCCTAAGAGGCTTTTGATGATTTAAACCTTAATTTTTTTTCCTTCCTTCTGTGACTTCTCCCTGGAAGAACTTTTTTTTTTACACGTCACCAGAGCCGTGGCCTTAAAGTTTTGAAGCACCAGGTGAAGAAAGCAATTTCATGCTTCACGCCACCACTAATGTCCTGTTGTAATCTGCAGCCAGCAAGCCCCTTCCGCTGGAGTTGGGGGATAATGAAGGGTTTAACTTTTCGGTTCTGTCAAATTAGTTTGGGGGGGGCACGACGAGGCCGCTTCCCTTTCGGGCTGCGGAGATTGTCTGTGCGGACAAATAAGTGAGCATTACAGGTGATTCTGTCCCCGCACCGAGACAGAGAGCTCCCATTTATCGCCATCAAATGCATTAAGCTGCAAGTCAAAGCCCTCCGCTTTCTGCTCGCCGCGAGTCTGGACCAGAAGACAATCAAGCCATAAGGGTCATTTTCTGCATGAGCTAACCTTTTCCTCTCGTAGGGTTTGAAGCCTTTGTTGACAATGAGATGCTCAGTGGGAACATTAAATTAACACTTCATATTCGTGGCTGTAAATTTACTGGCAAGCTGAGGAAAAGTCAGGGAAAACAAACACTCCATCATTTCTGCTTCATTTAGCTGCTGAATGGGGACACTCTCACCTGCAGAGAAAAGAGGTCAGGGCAAACAGGGATAATTTTAATCTGACTCTCAGCCTAGTCTTTAGTGGCGGTGGATTGTGTTGCGTTCTGCGCTGAAAGTAAAGGTGAGAGCGAGGTGAGAGCAAGAAAATGGATAAGTACTATGTGAAATGCTTCAGAGACCTTGTCACGGGCAGGCAGGGAGGGATGGCGGGCTGGTTACTACGGAAACTAGCAGGCTAAATACTATTAATTTTGCAAACTACAGAATCAGTTTGCTCTCAGATAATGGCTGCACCAAGATTTCCTTGTGCCAGCCAGGAGATAACACTGAATTCCGCTGCTGAAGGCTTTAAAAACAAGCTGTTTTTCACTCCGATAATGATGCTCGGTGTGACTCCATCCAAGCCATGTGTTCCGTGTCTCCCGTCTCCTTCCCAGGTCATGGCGATGGCTTTCAGGGCTGATGGGCAAATAATGCTTGTCTGCTGCAGCGCTGACTAATGTGACAGCGCTGGGTTGTCACCAGCTGTTAGTGTGTGTGACATCGGTGCCCCGGCTCCTGAAATGCTCAGGGTGTCTTAAAAATGGCTGTTTGTGGGTTTTGCCTTATTCTGCCGGCAGATGAATGTAATAAATTCTGTGGAAAGGGAAACCTGAATTCCAGGAAGGTGTTTGAAGGCACAACACGTCTGACCCACTGCACTTGGGCCTGCTGGGGCTGCTGAGGCTGCTTGTGTCACGGAACAGTTAGTAAAAGGGTTTGGATAATCAAATTATTTTTGGGATAGAGTTTTTTCTCTAGCAGGAGGTGATGATCTTGTTAGGAAGCTGAACGGGCTGCGGGCTGCCCAGCAGGGCTCTCCCAGAGCATCCTGCTGGCCTGGCCGAGCATCCCGGGGCAGTGGGAGCGGCGGGAGGGAGGCAGGGAGCAGCAGAGAGGAGGAGATTAAAGCAGAGACAGTGACAAGCCGATAATAAGGAACCCTTTCAATAGTCCTAATCCTTGGCGTGCAAGGACAAACAGCACTGCTTTTGTTCTCAAACTCAGCTTAACTTTTGGTTCAGGAGTAAAACTTGAAGTGACTCGGTGCAGCCACGTCTCCCAGAGGGAAAAGCACGGGCAGGTAACAGGTGAAGTGCAAAGCACAGGGTGACTGTCAACCATCTATTCCTCTGACTCGTGTTGGGGTGGTTTGTCCTCTGCTGCGGAGTCCTCAGCCTGGCTGTCCCCCCCAGCACAGCTGGAAGCATTGTTAACAAATTTGTTAGGGCACTTAGGAGAAAACAGTTTGTATGGACACATAGGAAAATCCTTCTTTTCCTTCAGGAAAGTCTGTGGAAAGAGGCCTCAGAAAAGTCTGTGGGAAGAGGAGTAGGGACATTTTTATGATAGAGACGTTGTGGACAGTGGTGATAAAGGGGTACACTGCATGAAAGAAAAGTATAATAAATTCAAATACAACTTTTTTTTGGCCAGACATCTTTCTGATCCAAATTGCGGAGGGTTGCAATACCATCCAGCAGTGCTACAAAAACTATAATTAGCTTTCCTTGACTGCTGACAGGCTGGAATGAATGTCTGTTTACCTGTGCTCAGGAATCTGGAGTGTGAGCAAGGAGAGGAAAAGATGTTCCCCTGATGGTGAGAGGGGGAATATTTTAAGATCCTGAAAGCAAATTAGGAGGAAGAGTGTCAATTAACTAAAAAAATCTCTCTGAAGGAAGCCAAGTGTTGCTGGTAATGCTGCCCATGGCTTCCCCCCAGCAGCATGCAAAGGGCGGCTGTGACCTGGGCAGCCCAAGAGCTGAGCTGCATTGGCGAGACAATGAATTCACAGATTGTTAGTGGACAAGGGGTTCCTGACATCCTCACTGAGGAGGGCAGAGGCATCACAGCATGTCCCTCTGCCTGGGCATTCCTGCTGGTGGCCAAGGAGATGAGCTGAGGTTCCCTTACAGGCTGGTACCAAGGGAGGAGAGAGGAATGTGGGCAGGCGAGGTGGACCGCGCATGGCCAGGGTACGGGCAGTGTCCCCAGCCTGGCAGACATGGACCCTCCCCTTGGCAGGGCTCCATGCTGGGGCCTCATCTAGGCAGGACAACTGACAGCCTTCCCCTGTCCCTTCCCAGCTGCTGGGGACTTGCCCTGTGGTAGGAGAGCGGAGAGAGTTCTCCATGGAGCAAAGTGTTCCTTCCTCTCTGCCCTCTTGAGTACAGGGGATTGTGGATTTTGGGGAGTGGGGTGGGGGATGAGAAGCCATGGAGTTGTCTTGTCCCGTGCTGGATGTGGCTGGATATTGGAGGTGTCCAAAGAGCTCAGAGGAGCAGGAGAGTTTGTGTCCAGCTGTCTCAGAGCAGCTGTACTGGGTGATGCTCCTGTCATATGCCAGCAGAACTGCTGGTGAGCTGCCAGCATCTGGGGAGGAAGATTTTCCTCAGAGGAAGTGCTGAGGAGCCCAGGGTCTGGCCCAGGGTCACTGTTTCCAGAGGGATTGTGGAACAGGTAGGCCTGGGATTGTGGAACAGGTAGGCCCCTGTCAAAACTCCCAGAGCTCCTTGGGTGCCCTGAGCAGGGGTTGTGCAGGGTGGGCAGCGCTGGGGCAGGGGCTTGGCAGGGCTTAGAGCAGCCCCTTGTGATCTCCTCCAAGTCCATGGAGTGGGCTTATGCTGCCTGAGCTGGCCTTGGGTGCAGAGCAAGAGTTGCTTTGCCTCTGTAAGTCACCATTTCTTTTACTGGCCTCTTCAAAGATAAGGCTGAAACACACAGTCCTGCAGTTGGGAAGGGAAAATAAAGAGGATCAGGCACGACCCCCACATACACGTGATAATTTCTCGTCTTGGCTTATCTTGTAAGAATTATAAGATACTGAGTAGGAAATAAATCATAATGTCAGACCAAATGCCATTTTCTTGCTTGGTGTGATTTGCAGCATCACAGTCAAACAGATAGATTTCATTCCCTTGCATAGGATTCTCCCCTTTAATTGAATTATACCCCGGCAAGCGAATGGGATTCATTCTCTGAGATACAAGGAAATTACCATTTGATGAAACAATGCTTTACTCCTCGCTCACCTGCACAAACATCCTTCAGGAAAACTATTATGCAGATATCCTTGATTACAGACTATTGTTGCTTTTGATCTCCATTTGGTGTAGCACCGCCTGGGGATTGTACCACGAGTGCACGGAGCATCTGAACTGTCCTCAACAGGGTTTGCTGCCTGTTCCCCGAGAACCTCAAAAAGGTGTTTTGGTTCCAGTCAATTAAAATTGTCCCTGCTGAAGGCGGACAGTTGACAGGCAGATATATCAGTGCATCGCTGGGTGTGTCACAGCATCTTTAGTCACTCCTCAGGGGTGGGCCATTGCAGAATAATTTATGCTAATGACCCGCAGGAACCCGATTTCCTGCTAAATTATTAACTTGGGTAATTGGAAGTGATAGAAAGATTTCTGTGCTCATATCTATGTCGCTGCCACGACTGAGGTGGTGAGGGCTGCAGTCACTGCAGTTGCAGATCTGGAGTATCTGCTCCTGTCACTGCAGCCACTGGCCTTTGAGGTGCATTCCTTGGATTTGGAGTGTTCAGTGATCTTTGGAATTAAAACTTTCACTTGATTCCTGGTGCTCACAGTTGTGAGGAAATGGAGAGCCTTGAGTTCAGACCCCAGCAGGCAAGGGAGAGAAGCCAATCCATGTAATCACAAATTTCCAGCTGATGCCATACTTTGTGGGAGGGAAAAGGCTGATCCCTGAGCCTTGTGTTCTTGGGGCTGGCAACACTGAGAAGCTTCTGCAGCAGCATCATGTTGTCACCTGGTTTGTGGAGGAAATACATAATGCTCTTAAAATGACAGACTAATTACCTTGAATAAACTGGCCTTGACAAGCTCTGAAGGTTTTAAAGCCATTTTCTCCCAGTGCTGAGCATGTGCCCAACACTGCAGGTCCCCCTTTCTGGATGGGCTTGCTCGAGTGGGCTTCTAGTGGCATTTGAAACACGAGCTGGTGACAAAATCTGCCTCAATCCATGAGGTGGAGGGATGGCAACTAATCAGAGTACAGTGATGCCGTTTCTAATTAATTTACCAGCAGCAGCCCCTGATCTGTGCCATTATTAGCAAGCTTATTAGTGCTGTTTGCAGGAGCTGCAATAAACACACAGAGCTTCTCCGGGAAAACTGTGCCAGTGCCTCACCACCCTCACAGGGAAGAATTTCTTCCCAATATTGGAGCTTTTGAACCCTCAAGCTCCTTCCTGGAAGAAGATTTTGAATCCAAACCAAAGTGCACTGAATTGCCAGCTGTTGGGAAGTCCAGGGAAAGGGAAAATATTTTTCCTTTTGAGATCAATGGAGGGCACTGCCAGTAGTGGTTGTCCAACAGATGTCTGGAGCTTTGCCATGCCTCCCCTTGGCTGTTGGCAGGTTTGGGGCTGGGCTAGATCTGGGATGCAGTAGGGGGAAGTCCTGGGGCCTTTGCTGTGACTGACCAGACCCCCAGCCCACAGCCTGGCATTGGGATTCCAGGCAGCACCCTGTTCCTGCCCTTCAGGAGCTGTGTGCCAGGCTTTGAGAACCACAGCTTCCAGCGCACACCGATGGCTCCATTTGATTCCCAACAATAAAACCCGTATTTGGCTTCCAGTCTAGAAACAGCCTTTGGAGAGAGATTGGGCTTTGGCTGGGGCTGAGGCATGAATGGCTCCAGCCAGCCTTCCAAGAGAGGAAATTGCATTTTTAGGCTGGATAGGATTATAGGAATGGGCTCTTTGCAGCCAGTGCATTCACAGAATCGAGCAAATTTTCATTTTATGCCCCCCTTGCCTTGACCAAAGCTTAAGGGCTCATCACTGCTCACTCCTCTGGCACCCTGTGGAGCCGACTGGGAGAGAGGCCCCTTGCAGGCCTTGTGTTTCCCTGCTGGGCAGTGGGAATTGAATTTTGCAGTGGGTAGCTTATTTTCAAATTTGTGTCTAAGGGATAAAAAGAGAATAAATTTTGGCTGGATGCGCATGTCCTGCAATTAATCTTTCACACCAATCCGAGATGAGCAAGAGCTCAGTTAAAGGTGGGATGATTTTTAGTTGCTTTTAGTTGATTTTTAGTTTGTGTTTTGCCTGTCTCCGAAGGCTTGGGGCGCTCCAATCCTGTATGTGGGTGGGCAGAGGCAGCATTCCTGGAGCAGGGTCTGTTCAGCGGAGAGTGAGTCTCCGGAGGAATGCAAATTGCTGTGCTGCCAATGTTTTGCTTGACCATCCAGTAACTTTGTAATTAATGTGTTAGCTTGTTGCCAATTAACAAGCAAAACCGTCTTGGCTGCCAAAGGCTTTTCCACTCCCAGTATATTCCCTTTTCTCTCCCGCCTTTCATCTCCTCAGTTGAGGGGATACCTCTGCTCCAGCCATCTGCCCCTTCGCTCCCAGGAATTGTTGTGGCTCCTGGCCTCTTCCTGCATCAGAGCCAGCCCTCTCTGGGCTTGCCATACTGCTCCACGAGTTTTCTTCCTCCCTGCATCTCTGATCCTGCTTTTCTTCACTCTTGGCTGCTTGCCCAGCTCTTTGGGATCATCTCTCTCCATTTCAGACACCCAAATCCTGTTGCTCCATCCTAGACTCTCCCTTCCAGCTCCGCTCTCCTGCTCTGTTACGGCACCAACACTCCCTCAGCGCATCTCATCCAGTCACCTCTTTATTCTCTCCATATGTGGGGTGTGTGTCTCTGGCAGGATATTTATATAAATTCTTACTCGCCGCCTCCATAAAATACCCGTTCGGAGTGGGGCTGGGTGGGGTGACCCAGATGCACAAGAGGAAATGTTTCATATCTCGAGGAGCGCCGTCTGTGCCCCCCAGCAGCCCCTCCCGCCCGCCTATCAGATGTAGGGCTTAATGGGCTTAAGAATTAGAGCAGCTGCTTGGTGCAGAATTTATTGACTGGCTGTGCATAACGAGGAGAATTAAAATCCTAATTGGCTGAGCTGCTCCCCGTCACTTGGAGAATTTTTACTTTTCTCAGGGCTTGCTGTTTTTATCCAGGCTCCTGTGCTCTTCCCTCGCTCCAGCCTTGCTCAGTTCAATAGCCTGCCCAGAGAATCAGAGAACCCTTTAGGCTGGAAAGGACCTTTAAGATCATCCAGTCTGTGTCCTCGGGGTGATGCCACCCTTTTCCCCAGTGCTCTCCAGGAGGAGGCAATGGTGACAGTGGTGTTTGGTGTCCAGGCCCTGCTGGAGTTTTGCACTTTGGCTTGGTGGCTTTGCAATGTGTGAGAGCGAAGGGCCATTATGGGGTGCAGAGCCTCTGCAAGGCTCGCCTCTTGGAGCAGCAGGCATGACCCTGGCAGTGGCATTGGGAAATGCCCTCGCAGAGACTGGAGCATGCTCTGCCTTCTAGAATAGCCTTGGCCACACAGTGCAGCTTTCAGAGGAGCATTTTCAGTGGATTTCTTGGTGTTACCCAGCACCATTCTAGTGAGGTTCTATTGCATAAAAAGAATATTAGGTGTGTCTTGTGTAGTTGTGGCCACCAGACCCTCCTGCCGCATCTCCTGGGAGCTGGGGCCAGGCCTCTGCTCTGGGCTCTGCTGCAGCTCCCAGAGACCAGGAGAGGCTTTTCCTCCTGCATCCCTTGCTCTCAGAGAGCCTGAATGGGCACGGAAATGGCCTCACTTAAGGCTATGTCTCATTACTACATTAAGTCAACAACCACTTGAGTATCCAAGGATTTTGATCAAAGCTAGATATTGAGAGGGGGACAAAGAGTGGCAAACTTATTTGACTTCCACTTATTTCCAGAGCCTGTTGAGCACTTGGCTGTACTCCTCACCAGGCTGAAGTGTGTTCCTGGGAGAGCTGCCGCTTGCTCTCTGCTCCTCCATGGTCAGGAGAGAGGCTCCGGGCTGAGGGGAGGGAGGGCAGCTGCCTCCCTGTGTGTGCCTCGCCTCTGGCACCCAGCAGAGGAGAGGTGAGGTGGCTCCCCGTCCTGTCCCTGGGGACAGGGACCCTGTGGTGTGGCTGTCCTACAGGACACCCCATGAGCTTGCAGTAATGTGCTGGTGGGAAAAACACCAAAAGCTGCTGGGAGCTCGAATGTGGATAGTCCAGAGAAAGCCAAATCCAGATTCTTGACTGCTTCTTGGGGTTCAGTCGGGTCTCCTTAATTCCCTTTTCTTGGTGTGAAGAAAAGCAACAGCTGTCTGGCTTCTCCTGCCTACCTGCAGCATCCTCTGAGGATGTGAACAGTAAGAAGGTAGGATTAGTTCCCAGTGTGAGCCTCAAACTGGGCCCAGTGCAGGCTCCTTGGGAAACCTGCTTCAAGTGGGATTTGCCATGAAAAGAACTTTAAATGTTCGGGCATCCATCATGCTGTGACAGGTTCCCCATCTTTAACATGGAGCCTCTCCTGCCTCTGCCAGCCTTGTTGAGGCTGTGCTCCTGCCAGATGTCGGTGCAGCACTGAGCTGCCAGCACAGCAGCACAAAGTCTTTGGGATTTTTTACATGGTAATCGATCAGGTTTTTGGATTCTGGTGGAGGCAGAACCGAGGGGTTTTATTGCTGACTGTGTTGTGGCCAGTCCTATATCCTTAGTGCTCTGTACCTAACGATGCTGTAGTAAAAATAAAAGTAATCTACAGTAAATGTATCCTGGGTCCTTATTTAATGATAAAACCCCCTTAGTGCAGTGAAAATAAACTGTTAGTGAGTCTTAGTAGTGTCTACAAAGAGACTACTATCTCTTCAATTAATATTAAGTCCCCTCCAACAATTCTCAGTGTTATTTGCAGAGGGCTGGAGAACAGCAAGAGGAGCAGCAGCTTTCATGTGTTTTTTTTTCCTGGCAGGCACGTCTGGGCATCGTCACCCCGGGCTGAATTAGACCTGTCTGAGCATTCACCCTCCTGTCACACAAGAATCAAAGGATGCTGCAAGACTCAGAGGTACTCCTGCTTTGCATTAAACCCCACTTTTGTTACCATCCTGAAAACCCTTTGGAAATACGAAAGCAGAAACCTGTTCTTGCTGTGGCTGAAAGGCCATTGAAACCAAGAGAAACCCCGAGTTTAACGGGGGAAGTCATGGTGAAGGCAGAGTGCAGCATGGGAATTTGCATTCAAGAGGGAGGAAAATGAGGGATTTGGGCAGAGAATAACTGATAGGTGCTGTGAATTCATTAAAAATAGGCTATAAAAGATACACTACAAGGTTCTGGTGACAGACCAACAAAGCTTTTTCTTCCCCTTCATTGTTTCTACTGTCACAGGATCCTCACAATAGCGGGTAGTTTAGCCTTGTACTCCATGGTTTGTTATCTATTCTTCTATTTATTAATGCATTCTTGGGTCTTAGTGATGTGATAAACCATCCATGCTTTTCTTTTATGGTTTAATAGGATTCTTCTGAAACCCCCCTCATGTTTACATAACCTTGCAATTCACAGTTATCTATCATTTATTTCCTACTTTATGCACACTCGATAAAGCCACAGCAGCGAGGGGCGTTGAGTCACTGGGTCCAGCTGTGGGTATCACCCATTTGGGCTCCTTGGAACAAAGCCTTCCATAAAAAACAGGGTCTTTTCCAGTGGTCTGTCCCGCTCAAGGGTGAGAGGGAATCCAGGTTTGGTGGCGCTGGGAGGTCTCCTCCATCCCTCTACAAGGAGGTGATCAAGGCTCGTGAGGGTCTCCAGGCAGAGGGACAAAGGTCTCGTGAGCCCCCTGTGCCATCTCCAGCCCCATGGAGGGGCTGAGCTTGACTTCAATGGGAAATAAACAACTCATGCTTTCTTTGGGAAACTCCAGAGCTCCTTTCAAGGAGCTTGGCTGCTGGGATGATTTGCTGCCCAACAGAGCTGGGGCAGAAACCCCTTTTTGGGCATGGGGGTAGCATCCAGAACTTTTTTTGTTAACCACTCTTCGGAGAATGGAGCACCAGCGTCACTGTGGGGCCACTCTGCATCAGAAGCAGAAAATCTAAATATGTCATCTAAAATATGACACCAAACCTTTATTAGCCATACTGGGAAAGGGATGCGAGACCTCATTTATGATTTCATTCATAATCCCTTCAAAATGAGTTGGTACCAGTATGTGATAAGTGGATTATGTGTTAGGCCCAAGTAAAGCCAGACACAATTAGTGCTTTAATAAACTGGTTGTATGCATTACTAACAACTAAGTCATAAGGGAATTGGTGTATTTACAAACCCTAATTAGTAGTTTGTTACTGTGATACCAAATTTAAACAAATCTGTAGCATCACTGACCATCTGGGTTAGAAATCTCTGTTTTGAATTTAATTAGGAAATAGTTGTGACAGAAAATTGGTCCTTATTAGTTAGCTAACGATCAGCATTGCCCTAATTGAAATGAAGAACTGGCTGGCGGGTTTGTGAGATGTTTAGATACAAGCAGAGACAATCAAAAAATATTCTCTCACTTAGGACTTTGTAAGCTGTGATGATTGATTAAACAACATCCCCCTGATATTTTAGCAGCTAAAATGCAAATGACCCAGTTATGAGTGTGCATGACAAAAACCTGGCAATTAGAGCTGTGCATTTCTGCGTTTGCTTTTAAAAATAATTCTGCAGGAGCTGGCCAGGGCCAGGCAGTGTGGATGCTCCAGGGGCACTGGCTGTGCCTTCACCTTCCCCCCACCACCACATCCTCAGGAAGGGCTTCTCCCCTCTCAGAGCAGGAGTGCAGCTGCCATCCTGGTGCATTCCCAGAGAGCAGCTTGTCATTGCCATGGCACAGCCAGCCCAGTTCTGGCACGCAGTGCTTTGGTGGGAGTTGGCTGTGGCCAAGCCCTGCAGTTCTGCCCTGTGCCGAGCAGACTGTGGGTGTTCAGTGGCTGATCCATGTGGGGGGACAACATCCTGATCGTTTTCTGGAAGCGCTCTTGGGACAGAAGTGAGCATCCCAACCTTGCCACCAAAGTACAGACAGGCCCTTTAGGACACAGGCTGCAGTTCTTAATTAATTTGCACTTCCTCCCTTTATAGTTCTCCACAGGACTGGGGATGTTAGGATTCCGGGTAAGGTTTCCAGATGAAAGGAAACACACACTGGCAATAACACCCACCTCAGTGCTGCTGTAGGAGTGGTACTGGGTACCGAGGAACTCTTTCTGTCTTGGAACAGACAATGAAGTTTCTATAGGGGCTTTAAATCACTTAATGTTGAAAGGAATTCCCCGACGGCTTCATCAGTCACTGTGTAAGATTGTTAGAGATCTCCACCAGCTAATAAATTTGATTTGGGGTTTGTTTTGCTGGCATTTGCACAAACCCTCTGAGAACTATAGTTACTGTATTCCCATACAGTATCTGAATTCTGAATTGAAATGCCCATTCCCCCCTCCTCTGGGAGGGGAAATAAACCTTTGCCATAGAATATGAATGTCAGTTGTTTTTCTTTGTAAGCTGGTGCATTATTATTTGAGGAGATATAGTGTTTGACAAAACCATTTATTCTGTTCCAAATATTTTATTGAGTAATAAAACTCGTTTGCATTGCTGCCGCATGTGGGGATTTGTGCCTGTTAGGATGTGAGGGAGGTGAGGGAAGGAATTGGGCCTTTGCTTCACTGTGTGTCCCTCAGTGCTGCTGGTCCTGCTCCACAAGGCTGTGCCTGGGGAGCTGTGCAGGCTGGGGGTGCAGGGGGCTGAGCTGAGCTCCCCAGCCCTCCCTGCATCACCCACGAGGGTCCTGCTGGCTCAGGCGGCTGCACCGAAAAATAAAGGCGATGTTGTTTTCTGGGCTGAGTATTTTTTTTTCCTACCCGGCACTCACAAGTTTATTATGAATGACCCCTTTTCACAGATGTTCCCATTCTGAATGGGGGTGCAGCAGTGTTTCAGTCTAAAAAAATCCCCTCTAAGCAGAGCCAAGTGCAGCTGAAGGAGGGTGTCAGCCGGGCTGTGGCAGCCTGGACAGGAGCCCCTGTCCATAGGCTCAGGCCGAGGGGGCTCAGGGCTCGCCAGCAGGGCCAGACTGGCAGAGCACAGCCAGGCTCTCTGAATGGAAACTCGCTGTTCCCCCTCCCCTGTCTCTGGGCTGAGGTTCAGCAAGGCTTACTTCAAACCCTGTCATGTTTTGCTCTTTCCTCGGGCTCCCTCTCCTGCCCTGGCACCTCTGATCTATGAGATACAACAAAGGGGAATTTTATTCCAGCCCAAGGTTGCCCAGGCTTAGGGACCTGATGCCCTCAGAGATGTGTAGAGCAGCCCAGGTAAGAAAGGATGTGCCCAGGGGAAGCCAGCAAACCCTCGATTTTAATTTTTGCGGTGCTCTGCTGCTTTATGTCTCTGTTTTACATAAAGACATCTGCTTGAAGGACTCATAGTGAGTAGAAAGGTTTGAGTTCTCTTGTTTTAACCACAATCCACCAGAGAACTGTCCTTTCCTTGGGTAGCAGTGCATAGGAAGCCACATGAGTGTCCATGCAGGTGTGCTGCAGTACCTTCACCTCAGTGCCAGGTGCTGCTCTCACAGCCCCAACCCGGGAGCAGTGACAAGCTCCCAGCATGGACTGGCAGCTCCTGAGGCCGCTGGGGCCACCTTGTCCTTCACCCGCCAGCGGCTCAGGAGTGACACTGATGGTCTCCAGCCAGGAGCCCACCCGTCCACCCCCCGCGAGCAGGATGACAGCTGCCATGAAGCTTTTTGAGGGGGGATAGGGTTTAATGCCCTGGAAAATCCAGGACCCTGTGGAGCATGCAGAGGAGTCACAAATGGGGCGCGTTGGCAGGCATGTGTCATCCGCAAGGTGCATGTGGAGCATCTGCTATGGAAAGCAGAGCGTGGTGCTAACATTTCCTTCAGACCTGGGGCTCAGCCCCCAGATAATGTGACGTGTCCTTGTCCTGCACAGTGTCCCTCGTGTCATTTACTACGGGGATCTGAATCCCCGTACTTTGGGTAATGCAGATTATTTTTCTGCAATGCTGAGGCCAGGCCACAAATGTTGCTTAAACAGTTTCAGTGTTTGTCGTGTACATTCAGCATCACTTTTCAGCTCACCCCTGAACCAGTCTTTGCTCCAGCCTGGTTCCAGCTGGCCAGGCAGGAGTGGGGTGTGCAGGGACAGCCACCTGGGCACCAGTCATCTTTTTGGGGAGGTTTAAAATCATTTCCTTGGTGGATGCCTCGACTCACATGCCTCAACTCCGTATCCATCTGCCTGGCAGGGGTGGCCAGAGGCACGTCCTGTCACCATGGGTGTCTTGGCCACCGCCAAGGTCGTCACCAGTGGATGCAGGGACTCGTGACTCGCCTGGGAGATGGATGGCGGCATTGCTTTCCCACAACTTGTCATTAGTCCTCGCTCTGGAAAGGCTTAGCAATTCCTACCCGGTAAATTATGTGCCATTCCTCAAAAAAGTGGATGAAATAAATGGGGCTAGAGCATGTCTTTTTTGCCCTGAGCTTTAGCGTATTGATTTGGACATATTTCCAGGCCGGGAGTAATCAATTCGCGGGCAGAATAAAATAATTTCAGGCAAACTCTTCGAGCGGCTCGTCATTAATTTGCCTTTTGCCGGCACTCGTTGAGGCCGGGCGAGATGCGCTCGGCATCCTCCGGAGCGGTGCCCTGGGGATCTCCTGGGGCTGCCAGGAGGGAGGGCGGGGGCCGCCGGGGCTAATGAATGCGCTGTGTTTGCTCATCTTTACAGAGTCACTTATTACTGCTAATTGGGAGGGACAGTTCAAACAGGCACAGAGGAGCAGTTGTCGCCGGAGCGTGACTTGAGTTCCAAGGAGCGGCCGGGAGGACGGCGCTGCCCGGCTCCGGCCCCCTGCGCCCGGCCGCATCCTGCCTTTGTCGGGGACCCCCTCTGGAGCCGGCGGGCCCGAGCAATCCAGGCAGGACGAGGCGGCTCGGGGAGCCGCAGCCAGACGTGCAGCTGTCCGGGACGCGGAGGAAGTCACCAGCTGACGGAAGGGGTGGGCTACTGGCTCCGCGCACGGGGTCAGCGATGTGCTCCGCATTAATGTGCCCCGCCGCGCCTGGGATGGTGCTCCTGCAGAGCCCCTGGGATTTGGGGGGGCACGCTGGCACGGGGACTGCGCTCTGCCTTGTTTTAGGTTACTACATGCTTCCTGTCAGGAGGGAGATCTCCCCGCCAAGCATAGCCATATCTCATCTTTCCTAGTTATTTTTACGTTCAAGTGTTCTCATCCAAGCTCATATTCTTTCATTTATTGCTGCTTTGCCTAATTAAAACCTTTTGGATTATTCCCCTGCACGCCGAGCGCTCCTTGCAGCTGGGTACCAATTCTGTTTCTATAGCAGGATTGACCTGTTACACTCATTTTTAAGAGATTTTTTAAATGTTTCTTGGGGAAAACAGCTAAGCATAAATGTTTTGGAAATAAGGGGAGGATGGGCTTCATTTCTTGGCCACGTTTTTTGGGTTTGTAGTGCTGAACACCAAAGGGTTGTGGGCTCAAGGACGTGGATCCATCGTGGTGCCGAGGGGCTGCGTGGGAGGGCAGGAGGGCACTGTCTCTCTGTGCTTCCCAGGGTCGGCCCCGGGGGTGCCATGTCCCCTCATGCTCAGTGTGTGCCCAGACGTGTGGTGGAGCAGATGGGGTCCCCTGGGTGGGCTCAGGGCTGCTGGTGAGAGGTGGGAGAGGAGGGAGCTCCTGCCTTGTTTTGAGAATAGGGTCTGGCTTGAGCCTTCATTTCCATTTTAGCCTCTTCTTTTCTTTTTTAATATAAAAATGAAGGTTGCCACGGTGAAGATGAAATGCTTGGTTTCTCTTTGAATGAGCAATTCCTCTCCCTTTTTTAAAAAAACCCAAACCTCCATGTCTCCTGTTTGTGGTTCAGGAGGATGGAGATTATGTGCATCTGCAGCCTGACTTTAAATATGCTCCGAAGGCGTATTGTGCACACGTTGTCCCTGAAGAGGATAAACCTAAGGGAACAATCTTAATCTCAGAAGTTCGCATCCACCACTAAAGCACTGGCAGAAAATGCTCCGTGTGTGGCTTGAATCCTGAGCGCTCCTTGAGAGGAGCCCCAGCCCTGACAGAACAGCCAACAAGAGGCATTTTTTCCTTTTGCGTGTGTGGCGCAGATAAATCGAGTTTGTTTTGCAGCCCATTCTGCTTTAGATTTCCTGTGTCATAACTGAATGAATTTGTTGTTCATTGATACCTTAATATATAGGTTGTTGGGGAGGGATTTTTTTTTTTTCGAGGAGGAAAACAATGTCCCCTTCACTTGTGCCTGAATGGATTCATTTATTCTCCGTAACCTCCGGAAGTCATTTATTTCGCCCCGCGACAGCTGCAGGGTCTGTTTGTGTAGGAGGGCTGGCAAGGCCCCGGCCCTTCCTCCTACCCGTGCCCAGCGCCGGCAGGGCCAGGATGGGCTCCTGCTCCTTGGCTTTGGGAAGGGCTTGGGAGAAAACTGCACTTTGCCTGTCAGAAACAGCTCTGCTCTGCTTGGGGTGAGGCCACGGCGCAGTGCTGCTCTCCTCTCCCCAGGGATGCTCCTGGGCATTTATTTCAGTCCCTCTCTGTGTACTGTGAGTCGCTGATGGCTCCTAATCAGCAGCAATTTAATTAATATACATACCTTTACAGCGGTTGTGCTTCTCTGTAACTCAGCAGTAACTAAGGGGCTGTGTGGTGGGAACCTGGGATATTTTCCCTTTATTAAAGAAGGAAGGGAATTGCTTGCTGAGGAGATGTCAGTGTTGGTCTGCTGTACCCTACAGCCAAGTTCAGTGAAGCCAGAAACTTTTGTGTACTTAAATGGTCAAAATAAACCAAGAAATCTCATGCTTCCCCAAAAATACTGCCGGACACCCTAAAGCCATTCCCCAGGAGAAATCCCATACATTTGCAGGCTCAGCAGTGCCAGGCACTGTGGATTATCCCTGCAAACCTGGAAACAGCTATCAGGGCTCATGTCGAAATGGGGAAGGAGGAACTCATGCTGCTGTTGTGTTGGATGTGGCAACGCATCCTCCAGCCCCCTTGGGCAGGTTAAAAACATCTCTTACTGTCACTCCTGAGCTTCCTTTGCTCAGGTGAAAGAGCACCAAAGGGAACGAGGAGGGAAGCCTTCCACAGATAAGGGATACCAAGCTGTGGATCCGTACTGAGCAAAGTGCGTCATATCCACTGGCCTGGAGATGCTCCCCTGGGCTCTCCTGTCAGAGCAGTGTGCCTTGGCACGTGTTTGACTTCTCCAGATCCCTGTGGAGCAAGTGTGTGCTAGGTGACTGAGACTTCATTCCTCTCGCAGTAAAAGATTGCAGATCATCCATGGTCCAGCCAAAATCTCCTTTCCCATCGCCTTGTCCCTTGGCCCTCAGAAGAACACCCGGCTGTGGAGGTTTGGGGTTGTGTTCCCAAATTCAGCTTTCCTCCCGTTGTTGTCCCCACCCATGCTCTGGTCACCACCACATCCATCCGTAGGCAGTGGCCCTGGGCTCCTGCTGCCCTTGGGGATCAGAGCCAGCATGCTTTTCCCTGTGGCACAGCAGCCCCACCGCCCCTCGGGATGTCCACGGGTGCTGCTCTCCATGGATGCTGCTCTCTGCAGGTGTTACTCCTCATGGATGCTGCGTGCCCGTGGGTGAGAAGGGAGGATGGAGCAGCTCGCTGGGCTCAGCTCGGGGCTGTTCTCTGTCATCCCCAGGCTGGAGAGGCAAGCAGCACTGACCAGCTGTGCTAATCAGAAATAATGTACGGCTTAGCAGAACTTCTCCATTAAAAGGTTTTGGGAATAATGTATGAAATGAATGGTTGGGGAGGTGGGGAGGGAGGGGAGCCCCGGCAGACCCCGGCTCCGAGCGCACACTCACGCTGCGCCTAAACCTGGAGCTGGGAATTGGTTTTGAATTTTTTTTTTTTTTTTTTTGTATTTAAAATTCAAATGTCTGATGTTCTTAAATTGAACAAATGATATTTTAAAAAAATATATCAGGCTCCAACATCTGCAGATTATGATTTGCATTTTGAAATTGGCTGCTTGAATTGAACAAGGATGAATACTGTCACTCTTCTTTCATTCGCTCCGTTTATTTAATGAAATGCTAGAGGTCAACCCTTTGTCCTTAAATTAGTTACTATAAAAATCTTTTTGTACTTTTCTGCTTGTTATGATGTCTTCTAAGCAGAAGAAAAGGTTGCCATTAATTATGTCTTTGTTGAATATGGATATCTATTCAGAGTTAGTTAAACAGTTTCAAACAAAATTAGCATCGAGCAACTCGAAGGCCAGCTTTAGGTTGGTTATCAAGAATTTTTTGCTAAGAGAATGCTCTCCTGCAAGTGTGCATTATCTAATATATTCAGCTTTCAGTTGCTAATTTTTTTTCCAGATGAAGATGGGCTTAATTGAGGTTGTGCTTTTAAGTTTGTAGAGCTCTTCAGCATCTCATACAAAAGCATCTAGAGGCTTTTCATTTGTCTTGAGTATGTTTTAGATGTACAAATATTATTTACTTTAAACTCTAAATCAAAAGGCGCGCTGTAACTATTTTAAATAAAACATTATTCTCTGCTGAAATATATATAAATTCAAAGGGGGGCTTTTTTTCATTATCACTTAATTTATGTGAAAGAGCTGCTATTAACAAATTTTAGGATAACATTGCAGGAGCGGTTTAGTCGCTGGTTTCGAACAGGCATTTAGTCATGTAATTTCCTTGTCAGAGATAGAGGCTGTGAATTACGGGTAAGATACAGCTCCGGATTCATGTGTGGCTCGGAGCTGAGTGCCTCTGGAACGGGACTTTGGAGATTACACCGCGCTCCTTGGCCGGGGAGTCGCCGTGTGCCGAGAAAGCGTGGGTTTTCGGGAATAGCCGCACGGGGTGGGTGTCTCTCTGCTGAGGGCTTTGGGCTGGTTTATTCTCCACTCTCAGCCGGTGCCACCCGCAGGGCAGCTCCCAGGGCAGCTCCCGGTGGCTTTCAGGGGTGACAGGGCCGGGTGGTTCCTGAGATGCCCATGCCAGGGATGGGACCTTGCTGGGGCTGCTCTCTGCCTGCACCGTGCCCCAGGGGCCTGACAAAAAGCCTTTCCTTGACCCCAGAAATGTTTCTTAACAAACTCTAATAAGCCCCTTGGCAAGTCACCCGCGCTGTGTGAGTGAGTGAGTGAGGCACCCACATTTTCCTGGCTGTGGGCCTGGGCAGTGTTGAGGGGTCTCCATCAGCCCCTGGTGATCCAGCCCTGAGCCAGACAATGACGGGCTGGGGAGCTGAGAACAGAGACAGGAGAAAAAGCTACAAGCAGAAAGAGGAGATAATTAGGAAAAGTAATAGGAAAATATAAACGTGGTAGCAGAGGATTAGTCCCAGTCATTGGAAATGCAAATGATCTCTGTGCTCGCTCCCAACATCTTTTTTCTAAGCTTGTGTCTCAGAAAGGATTTTTCTCTCATTCTGTTTTTTCTCCCCTTTTCCTCCTCCTGAGAACAGCAGTGCTGCTTTCCCAGCAGCATTAAATATTCCCCAAGCCGAGACGCTAACCTTGTAATGCTTTTAGGTATAATATACAGATTTTTTTCATTTTAAATGGTAGCTCATAATGACATTGTGGAGTAGGGATCCCGAGTCAGCCTTATTATCATGGTGTCTCCTTGAGCTGAACCTCTGAGAAATGTGAAGGGGAGACCTCTTGGAATGAACAAATCCTTTAGCTGCCTGTAATTATTTATTAAAATAGGCGGCCAGGATAAAGGCCGGGGAGGGGGAGGGAGGAGCAGCATTCCTTTCCCTGTCCGTCCCTCCGTGCAGGCACACATAGATACACACCCGGCGAGCCAGCAGAGCCTGTGCCCTGGCTAGGCTGGTACTTTAGAAATATAAAATAATGGATGTGCAGCAGGAAAGATAAACCATGCCCAGGTGACGCGTGTTTTTATGAACCAAAGGGAGAAGGCTGCGTCCTGCCTACTCGGAGCATCCCGCGCTGCTGGGGGGTCTCACAGCAGTGCTGAGCAGGCTCGGGAGGATTGTGGGGGTGGACCTGTGCTTGTGGCGCCGGGGGAAAAGGGACATAAGGATGGGAGCAGTGTTTTCCCACTCCGTGTGTGAGTGGTGAAAGCGAAACCATCCTGCTTCATTAGCTGGGTAAAAGAAAAAAAGGGGAACAAAAGAAAAAAAAAAAAAAAACCCAACCAAAACCCCAACAAAACCCAAAATAAACAAACAAGAAACACACAAAGAAAACCCCTTCAACCCACCAAGCAAACCTTGCTGAGATTTCATGGGATGCTCACACCGCTGGCCGCAGATGTGTCCAGCTCCATCGCTGGCCGCAGCAGCCGGGAGCATCGCGCTGCCGAGCGTGGCAGTGCTACCGTGACCCTCTCCCTGCGCCGGCAGAAATTTTATAAACTTCGGCTACTAAAAAAAAAAAAAATCTTTGGGGTCAATTTTCCACTTGTGCCTGTAGCTCTTGAACAAGTACTTTTATGGTTCCTTCTAACATACAGGATTTATCTGCAGCTCTGTGAAGGGCTTTTACATTTAATCCAGCGCTGAAGTAGTAATTTGTTGCCGGCGCTTCCTACCAAGCTTTTCTTTTAACTTTGCCGGGATGCGGGCCCTTTGTGCGGGCTAATCTGCGCCGCACAATGCCGGGGCACCTCGGGCTGCACCTCAGATGTCCTCCCGGGCCGAGCAAGGGGACTTGGTGAGTGCCTTGCGGTGGGAAGGGGCTGGGGGTTCGGGGGCTGCACCCACCGGCGGCGGGGGGAGCCCCGGCACTGGCGCAGTCCCATCCCGACCTGGTCGGGAGCTGAGCTTTTTCCACGTATTTGCACGGAGCTGTCGCTGCACGGAATTTATAGGAGCCCCTGTGCCTTTTCTGCAAAGTCTCTTTTTTTTTTTTTTCTGCAGTCCACTTGGATAAGAATTTTTTTAAATCAATTTTAAAGTTCCTCTTACTTTGGGGATAAAATGTTTGTGTTTTTTTTTTTTTCCTGGAGAAGGCAGTGCTATATAGGCTGTCCATATATACTTTATTATTTTTCAGGGAGGGAAAAAAATTATGGTGAAGGAAAAGAATATTTTACCAATTCTTTATTTTAATTGAGGTATCACAGTTTATAGAATAATTTCTAAAGCGAGAGTTTCACCCTTCTGCCTTGCAGATGCCTGTCTTTTTTATTACAAATAGTATTGTTTTGATCCCATGGTGATGGATGAATATTTTATTCCAGATACAAAAACATCTTGGGGATGTGTTTGGACATAGTGGAAGCATGTGAAATAGTGCCCGACAAATATGAAATAGTCTCTCATAAATAAAGATACCAAAGCCACAATATTAAAAATGGGAGCAGCTCTGCCTGCCTCCCTTTTATCACAACATTTCTAAACCAGACTGATATTACAGGAGGCTTTTTGGGGATGGCTCAGCCAAGAAATGCTGCTGTATTTACATGAATTATGCCTGTACTTTACATTTTGTCTGGGGGTGACTGGATCCCTTTTCTGCATTGGGTAAATGACAATGTACAGCAGCACCTCCTGCTCCTCTTACAGCACCGCTAAAAAAGCTGCTTTGGGGAGCCATGCGCCCCAGGTGTGGGCAGGGACAATCCCCCTCTCATGGCACAGGCAGCCGTGAGTTACAGTCCGACCCATCCGGCTCCAAACGGCTGAGCCGCAGCCCAGAAATCTCTGTGAGCCATAAAGAGGGGAGCCCGCAGGTAACAGCAGCACGTGGGGAGCTTTATGGGGATGATTTAGTGAATATGAGAACATATTTTGTGCTCCATTGTTTAGACTCAAGAAGGCATAAAATCTTTAACATCTATTTATCATGTAGCTATTTTAATGTAAACATTTGTCTATTTGGATGAAGTGTTTTCATTATTAAGCTAATTTCCACATGTTTCAGATAGACTGATGAGTTCGAAGCAGAGCACTTGCTGATGAGAAACGAAATTCGGCCGCGGCTCAGCCTGCTGTCAGATACATCTTCATTAGTTTTTGTCATTCACTGATGGCAAATGCTCTATAAATGAGATGACGATCAGGTCCGCCTTGATAACTTGCCTTATCTCATTAGTTTTCACATCAAAGTTAATCAGCAATGTGAATTGTAATTGCTGGAAGAGACAATGCAATAGATCACTCGGCCTTTTTTTTCTGCGTGGCATCTTGAAACATCAGCAGGCTGGTGTGAGTAGATAGGCTCCGAAGGAAAATGATGTGGAAAGCATAATAAGCAAGCTGCTCGGAATTAATGAGCTTATCCAATAAGAAAAGAATAACCAATCAATGTGAGCTGGGCAAATATAATTTAGGAATAATTGCTTGATTGGTTGTCTATAGTAGGCTGATTTGACCACACACAAGGATTAAGAATTAAGATGTCAAGGCAAAAAAATAATTTGGCAACTGAGGGCATGTAATTTTTTGTTCCCCTCCCTTTATGACTGAAAGCGATTGCTGTTTGATATGTTATTCCCCGGGAATGAAAACATTAGACGGACGCGCGCCGGTGGGTGGGGTTTTTCCTCTCCTTTATGCTCCTTTTATCATACAAGGTCTTTCAAACCTCACTGGGGATATTGCAGTGCAGGACATTAAAAATGAATTGGGGGGGGGGGGGAGGAAATAAAACTCCAGAAAACCCCCAAATGTCTTCATTTGTGAGCGCTGCGTGGAGAGGAGCTGCGGGTCGGAAGGGGCTGCACGCAGTGCCGTGCCCGCTGTTTGCAGAGCCCGGCCATGCCCCGCTCCAGATCCAAATCCGGAGCGCAATTCCTGTGCGACGCACGCTTTCCATATAATTTTCCCCACAGCCATTGGCCAATTAGTAAAGAACCCTTATATTCTTCTATCTAAACTATGGGGAAGGTTCAGCCAGAAGGTAAATTTGCTTTGATCTACATTACACCTAATTGAGTCACCACCAATGTCTCTATCCCAACATCAAGAAATGTGAAAATGTTAGATTATTTCACTGGGGATTAAACCTAATTTTCGCGTGTTCTGCATTAACCTATTAGGCTGACTCATCTGCATTGCTAATGCAGCTCAGGCAGCTGTCACTGCTAAAGAAAAACATGATCATGCAATCCTTGAATGAATGATTCCAGCTCTGATTAGTGTTAGTGAAGTTAGCTGAGCCCTGGTGATAAGGCAGGAAAATTCCCAGGTTGCCAATAGCTTTGAAAATTATCAGACTCGGGGCAAAATGTAGCTGGCGGCGTGCGGGGCCTCCCTCCGAAGGCGGCATTATTTAAGGCCGTCTCGTCGCGCTGCTCGCAGGAACGTGGCTGCTGCAGCTTCTTCCAAGGAGCTGATGCCAGGGGTACGGATTAAAATGCTAATGGGAAGCGACCTGAGCTGTGGACAGCCGCAGGTTTTTCCCTGCCTGGCTGCGTTTGGGGTTTAAACGCAATTTCCAGAGGGGAGCGGCAGCGATGCCGGAGCAGCTCCAGCCAGGAGAAGGGGCTGGGGGGACTCGCACCAACCACGGCCCGGGGCTGGACTCCACTCTTTGTTCACAGGGTGCAGTCACCGCCGTCAGCTCCAGCCATCCCTCATTCTATCCATCAGATTTAAATAGGAAAAAAGGGGGGGAAAAAGCAACAATGACCCATCCCCTTGAGATGGGAAAAAATTTAGGAGTGAGTTATCCCCGAGCAATAGAGCCAGGAGCCAATTTAATCCGATTAGTGCCTGCCGACAATGGATGCTCCTCGCCCATTGTGGACAGAAGCTTTCACTTTATTTGTTTCTATTAGCCAAGAATCCAAGATATCGGAAAAGTGGAATTTTGCCCCGACAATCGACAAAAAAACCAAATTGAGGAGAATCGTCTAAAGTGTCAATATTGATCTTTTGGCCCTGATTGTGTGTGGAGAGGACTTGTTGAGTGCCCAAAGTTTGCGGCTCCCATTGCTGTGTGCTCTTGCTGCTCCCCATCGCAGGGGGTGGTGGCAGCTCTTCCCGCTGGGATGGTGGGTGCACAGGGCAGGAGATGCCAAGGCAGAACAGAGGGGTTTCAGTGGGAAAAAGACTCAGAGTTGTCAACCAAACCGCAGGGCTGATAGGAAATGTAGCAGGGCTGTAAACTGACAGGCGGATGCTCATGTAATTCCCAGCTCCTCGGTGAACACACTCACTGCATGTGCTAGCAGAGGCTCCTTCCCGTCACATTTCATAGGGGTAAACTCCTTTTTTACACACTTGGAATGCATCCTCCTGTCTCCCAGCTCACAGCCCAGCGTGGCATCAATATCCATGACAGCCACGGCATCCATCGGCGTCACAGGCAGCTCCCCCTCCCTCTGTGACTGTGGCATCACTCCGGCAAGGACAGGCCACACTTGGACTGTGTGGTGCTGCTGGAGCCATGTCCCTGAGCCAAAGGGATTCCCTCCAGCTCAGGTCGGCTTTGTGCTGACCCTCGAGGGCCCTCCAGAGAGCACTGACCTGTTCACACTTTCCTCAGGGTCTGCTGGGTTCTCTGGCTTGTCTCCACCTGGGGCATGGCCAAAGTGGGCAGGTTGGTGGGACTTGCTGCAAGGCCTGGTTTGTTTTCCTCACTCTTTGGGAGAAGCAGGGTGTCCCTCGGTGCTGCCCTGTGCATCCAAACCCCCACAGACATCCCCAAGAGCTCTGGGAATGCCACACCAGAACTGTCTGAGCCTGGCAGCCATTGCCAAGCAGTGAGGGGCAGGATGGAGGTGGACACCAAGGTCTGCAGAGGGTGACCTGTCCCCTCCAGATCAGCATTGCTGGCATTAGAACATGGCCTTCAGAGCCCCAGGGATTGCAAGGGGAATAGGAGGAGAGGGACATGTGGCAGCAAGAGCACCCTGCTTCCCCAAGGGGCCTTCCTGGGGACCTCCACCATGGGCTGGCAAGCTTTGGGGTTTTACCCCCAAGTAATTTGCTGTCTGGAAAAGCAGGAACCTGCTGGGAAGAGCTGTACTCACAGCACAGGTGCTAAACTGCAGGATGGGAGAGCTGTGTTTTAACATCCCAGGCTCCTGGAGTAGCTGCAGACCAGAATTCTGTCCTGATCCACATCCTCGCAGGTCAGGGGGGAATTTCTCTGAGCACCCATCCCTCTCCTCCCCGGTGGTGTTGCCCTGTGAGCGACAGCCTGCCTGGGAAAAAAAGGCTGGGGGAAATTATTCCCCAGAGCTACCCCACAAACGGTGCTTCTTATCCTAAAATGGGATTTTTTTTCCCTCCCCTCTGTTACAGTGAGCGGCTCCAGGTGTCAACTGAGCAAATTCAGGATCAGCTGCAGTTATTCCAGAGTACGTGTCCACATGCGGAATATTCCGGAACAGGTATTTCACTTTAAATTCATGTCCTGTCTTATTCCAGAATATTTTCCCTGTGTAGAGGAGCACTTGGCTGGGGTCTCTGCTTGCTGCCGTACTGGTGATAAGATGGATTGGCTGATCTAATAGGTCTTTTCAATCTCTGATTTTGAAAGCTAAGATTGGGAAATTAATTTCAGAAAGGTCAAAACAGAGCAAGGCTATCCTGCTGCTGTGTGATGGATCCTATTTTTTTTTAAATCTGCCTATTGAAGGAAAGGTTAGTTATTCAGCATCCTGCAAAAGAAAGAAATAAATAAAGCGAGCCGAGGAACACAAAAGTGTATAGATCTGCTGACCCATTCGCAATCTTCAGTTAATGAAAGTGCCGGGGAGCGGGAGCGCTGAGAGGCTGCCGAGCCGGGGGCAGCGACCCTGCCGGGCGGGGAGCGGGGTGCTCCCCCTCCACCCACACAGCTCGCGTGGCCGGAGCTCCCGCAGCCGCGGTGGCCGGAGCGTGGGAGGTCTGCTCCCACCCCGCGCTTGGGAAAACGCCGAGGAAATCCCAGGGGTGTGAACCAAAAACCCAGCCCCGAGGCATTGGGGGGTTGGAGAAGGGCAGTGGCATCGCTCAGGGACCGCTCAGGTTGTGGGGAGGTTTGGGAAGTTCTGCTGTGGGTTTTTAGTGTGGAAAGAAACAGAAAACTCCAAAGGAAAGGGGTGGGGGGGGGGAGGGAAAGCAAAGGCTTCACAGAGATATTTCCCTGCTTTTTATTTATTTGTTCTTTTCCAGTGCACAGCCAAACAGTAAAATGGAAAGTAAATTGCTTCAGTGGTTAAAAAATCCTGAGGATCAAGGGGAGAGCAAAGGGGCCACTTGGGGGGAATCACTTCTTAATTAACAACAAAATAGGTTCCTCTTGTTTGTTTGTTTTTTGGTTTTTTTTCCCCTCTCCACATGGTATTTTCAGCAACCTGCTGCGCTGTCCTTCCTCTGTCCCCTTCTCTTCTTATGGATGAGTATGTGAGGCTGAATTTTGGGAAGTGGGGAGAAATCCACCGGTTCAGTAGCACTGATTAGACCCTGCCCTGTCCCAACATCCCGGGGACATTGTGCTGTGCCTGGGAGCTGCCACCTGCAGAGAGCTCTGGATGAAGTCGGGTGGCTGCTGTGCCTGGGAATGCTGTGCAGCACGATATCCCAGCGGGACACCGATGGGGTATGCCCCAGGGGCTGTTGCAGGGAGGGTTGGTGTGAGGGACAGGCCGAGGCAGCTGCAGAACTGAGTTGCAGCCATTCCAGAGCTCATGAGGCACCTTTCCCTGATTTAAGGACAGGCTGTCCCAGGAGCACTAACTCCAGTCTCCTCGGAGCAAACCGAGAGAATTCTGCTGATTGCTCTGGAGATGGGATCCTGACTGGAATACCTGGCCAATGCAACTTTAATTAACACACTCACCTCAGATGTAATTCGCCCCTGAACCTGTATGAGCCAGTGTCACTTTACAGTTCCCTCTTTACAGAAAATACTAAACCTGTATGGATCCAGGGCTGTCCCAGCCATTCCTGGAGCTCTCCACTTCTTGCTTCTCCTGTTGTTTTCTGCACTCAGCTATAAAAATCCAAAACAGGAAAAACGGGTAAAATGAAGACCTCCAGTTGAGGATTACGCTCCCAAGTTCAGCAGTAAAAACGTAATTATTAGTCAATATGCACAAACAATCTAATTTTTTTAACACATCACACTGGAGATAAAGAATAACTTGGGAAATGGGTTGCATGTTTCATTCTGAACACAAGATGCCAAGCAAAACACTGGAGCACACAAACCCATCTGGGTTATCTTTTCCCAGCAGAGAATCCTGAGCAGGTTTGACTGGACACCAGAGCACCTCTACAAATGGGATTGAGCTCCCCACAGCAAGGGCTGGGGAAGCTGCCAGGCATCACGTAGCCTGAACTTTCCAAGGTTTCCCTCCCTGCTAATTCCAGAAACATTGGGGCAATTCAAATGGAAAGAGGTTTCCATAGTCCCAAATATGTCCTGCTTCCCAAAGCTGGATACTGGAATTAGGCATGGATTTATCCTCTAGCATCCAGTGGAAAAAAAATAGGAACTTCCTGTGAGTTGAAAAATAGGTGGTTTTAGGTTGAATATTGGCTCAGCTGGAGGAATCTGTGGGGTGGGGACATTGGAGAGTGCCGTGGGTGTGGGAGTGACTCGGGAGCTGCTCCAGCCCAGGAGCTGCTCCAGCTGTGAGCTCAGGGCCATGCGTGGGGCCGGGGTCTGCCCTCGGTGTGTGCACAGGGAGCTGTGCTCAGCAGGCTCTGGGAAAGGCTTTTGTAGGGATGTGTGTGTGGTCCCTGCACACGGAAAAGGCGGTGCAGAGCCCCCGGCCCCGGGAGCAGCTCCCTGTCCATGCGGTGGCTTTCCCGCAGGATGCTGGCACCCTGGGAGCTGCTTTCCCTCCAAGAGCAGGTGCTGCAGTGGGAGGCAGGAGGTTTTTTAACAGAGATTTTGGCTCTTTACCACTGCCTAAGCAGGGCTCATTCCTCCCTGCGTGCAGAGACAGGGCCGGGGCTGCCACAGAGCAGGATTTTTACAGCATTTTTTTGTCTTTTTGCCTTTTTTAAAAGTCCTTCTATGATATAGAAGCTGGGCAGAGTTCTTGTACCTTGGGATTTCTTCCCATAACTTTCAGGGGAGTTTTCCCCTGCTCTTTATATTCCTCCCCTATGAAGGTGCATCTTTACCTGCAAGAGAATCCAGGTGTCCAATACTCAAGCTTAGGGTCAAAAAGGCATTTGGGGGCTTTATTGTCCCCTCTTTTTTTCTTTTTTTTTTTTACTTTTTAAAATTCAACCTCTGCTTAACCATGTAATTTGAATGTTTTATTATCAGTAATGTAATAACTTCACATTGAGTGTGCACTTGTAGCAAATTGTCATGGAAAAACACAGTAATTCTTGGTGAGGGTGCATGAGTGAAGTGCCACAAAGGTGTGGCTCTGTTGGCACAGCCCAGGGAAAAGCAGTGTGTGGGGCACAAGGTTCCCAAAAACTGTCCCTGCCCCAGCATGTGCTGGCTTGTGACTTGAGCTGCTCCATCAGGATCCCTCACCCTCAGAGAGTCCCAGCTTTCTTGGGAGCTTTGCCCTGGCTGAGGGTCCCACCCCAGCACTGCAGTGTGAGCTGTGGGTCCTCAGCCTTCAGCGGGGACACCAGGGGAATAGCCATAAACTCCATTTAAATAGGGAGCTGGTGGGAGGGAGAGTGGAACATTTATTACCATCTAATCCTGCTCAGATTTTCTACACCATATGTCTGAGCAGCAGAACATGTGAAATGTGTACTAATTACTCTGCCTGTGTCATGTGTGTATATTTTATATGCAATCCCTGACCTTTTTGTTAATAACTTCACATTATATTCATTGACCTGAAACAAATTGAATTCAGTGGCACTCACTCCAGAATTGAATTACATAGTCTTCTTAATTGGTCTCTTATTTAAATGTGGAAAAGTAACAGTTTACCACCTGTAATTATTTTTTTTCCTTAAGAAATTCCTGTGGAGAGTGTGCATGTGTGTGTTCATGCACACGTGCTGGGGGGAATTATCACAGGGACCCCACACCCTGTTTGCACCGTGGGGCAGAAAAGAACCCCTAAAAGTTCCATTCCTCCGAAGCAAAACCACTTGTGAAAGTGTTGTGAAAGCCCCAGAACAATCTCCCCTCCCGGGGGAAAGGGCAGCCTTGGGCCAGCAGCCTCGCTCAGCCCTTGCCTCCACGAGCCAGCTTTGCTTCCCACCCTTTCCGAGGTCCCATCCCAGCCCCAAGCACAGAGAGCCAAGGTGTGAGCACAGGTGCTGCTCTGGGAATGCTGACCCACCGTGGGAGAGAGCCAGGCTGGCTGGAATCTCCGCTCTGCTTTTATCCTTCTGAGGCTGAGTTAATTGCCAAAGCCGCGAGGAGGAGACTTATTCTTTACTTACTATATTTAACTTAAAAATGCAAATGTTATTAGTGTCCCGATCAGTGATAAGAGTGCCTTTGTGCCAGGCTTTAACCTCCATTAGGGGGGATTAGGAGAACGTATCCACATTGGCATTTTCCAAGTGTCACTGTGACAGCACTTGCTGCACAAATGCCTGGCTGTCACACTGAGGTTTATCACCAGGTTTTTTCCTGCGAATGCAGACTAATAAGCCCAGAAATTACAATTGCCTCCCTGCCGAATCTGTGATAGGCGGAAATAATGATATCAGTGCCCTGCTAATCTCCTGCCTCCGCGCTTGGCACCAGCCTATTGAGTCACCTGTCATACGCCGCTTTGATGAGGCGAATTCAATCTCTCAGCTATAATGACAATGGAGCCATTTTAATGTTTGGAAATGATTATGTGAAGGTTTCTCTTTGCTCTGTCTTGGCAAGCAAACCAGGTCAGCGTTCCGGCTGTGTCTCCCACCGCCGCTAACGACTTGGAAGGAGCCGGCCTGTATTAAGTGAATATGCCAAGTTATTAGAAAGGAGATGCTGAAGGCAGCTGGAGCAGGGAGACTCTTTTTATTTCCTTTTTCACAGCAAGCATGAGCCTGAGAAGATGCTTCACACACGTGAGCGTCCCCCATGCGCCCATGGTGCCTGCCAGGCTGCGAGAGCCCTGCGTGCCACGTGTGGGCAGCCACAGGCTCCTCGCCCCCAAAATCCACCTGGGAATCACTGGCTTTGCACAACTGGCTGCAGAGAGCTGTCTCAGTGAACAAACCAAGCTCCCAAACCTGTTCTGAGCCCTCCAGCCTGCGGGTGTGTTGGGAAGGGGGCTGCTGGAGATCTGCACCTGCGGCCTGGCTGGCCAGCCGTGGAGAGAATCTCATGCGCAGGATTCCTACCTGGGTGTTGGTGTCAGTTCAATTTGTGGTAGAGACACTGAATTTCTCCTTCTCTCAGGTGTCTCTGTCTGTGAAACCAGGTCACACCCCACCTTTGAACAGGAGCTGGAATGCTTGGTTTGTTTATTTGAATATATAAAAGGAAAATAACTACATTTCCTCAAGCTGCTGGAGGTCCTAAATTCACGGAGTAAAGCATCTTTAGTTGGATGAGGTTTTAAGTCACCTTGGAGAAGTGCCGGGTCTGTCAGAGCCTGCTGCAGGAATTCCATAGGTTGGGTACAACCTGGGGACTCTCCGTGTTGCTCAGACTTCCAGCTGAATGGCCTCTCCCTGGTGTCTCTCTGCCAAGGTCCTGTGGGATGTGGGTGATGCAGTCATGGCCCAGTCCTGCAGAGAGACCAGCACATCCTGGCAGGAAGCCATGCTTCCCATGAGGTTCCATTGCAGGAGCCTCTGGCACTGAGGTGTGGCACCCCCAGCGTGGGTGAGGGGTCTTCCCCATCTTCCCTCTGGCCCTCTCTGCCAGGGGATGAGTATTTACTGATACAACGTCAATCTTCAGGAATCTTGACCAAGTCTTTGCTAGGGGAAGGATAAAGCAGCAGAGTTTCAGATGTCACGCTTTTATTGAGGCGAGTGTTTGAAGCTGGCCCTGGCTGGGTGTTCGGGGCTCCACTCTTCAGTGGGTAAAAGGCAATTGTTGGGCTGGAGAGAGGGACAGAGCACAACCCAATTGACCCACGCCGTGCAGGAAGTAGCGCTGAGCCCCTTTCACCAAGGGTCCTTGCAAAGAAATCTTTTTTATTAGAGATGAGTGCTGAAATTATTTCAAGGAAGTGATTATCTGTCTAATAACTGTGCTCACATCAGTGACTGCCACGGATAGAATTAAGACAGCAGATTGAGAGATCGGCTAAACAGGCGTCGAACCAGCGGTGACACACAGGGCTGTCACCCCGTGTGTGTTTATAGGGATGCTCCTGGCAGGAGCTTGGCTCTGTCAGTCTGGTGGGAATGTGATGGATGGTGGGATCGATGCCGGAATGTCTGCGTTCAGGGGCCCTTTGGTTTTGGGTCCATCCTCACCATCCTGGAAGAGCCCAGCCTGGCTTGGGCATCATCCCGCCCCTCTGGCAGCGTCCTGCCTGTGTCACAAGGAGCTGGGTGCCACCACCCCCACGCACCCCCGCATCTCCCCTAATTAAGGCAGCCAATCTAATTAGGGCGGCGCCCCGCGCGGCCGCCCCGTGGGGGCGCATCAAAGCTGGTGTGGGGCGCGCGCGCGGGCAGCGCAATTACCCAAGTTAAGAAAACATCCCTGTAATTAGCGAGGCAACTCCAAGCACAAGGAATGGAAATTAGTCACAGCGCAATAAATTAGTCGGTGCATATATTACGTGCCGGGAGCACCCCGGGGGCCTCCTGTTTGCAAGGCTTTGGTTTGCAGCCCCATGCCTCTCAATAAAGCATTCATCCCTAGGTGATTATGTGACAGCAAAAGGAGTTTTTAACTGAATTACAAATTTTCTTTTCTAATTCTTTTGTAGGCAGAATTGGGATCCCTTACTTTTTTCTCTTTTTTTTTTTTTTGAAGGTCTGGGGAGCAAAACCACTTCCCTCCCCCCCTTCAGCTAATAATTAATTTTCAGCTTTTCAGGGTGCTTCAAGACCCTGCATTGTTTGCTTTAATTAGGAGTGGTAGTTAAGGAACTATTTCAGAATCCCTCCCCAATTTTGAACTATTTTAGCTGTCGTTTCTTTCCTGGGGGAAGAAAAGGGGAGGGCAAAGCAGGAAATTGGACTGTAGCAGCACATAACATTTGCATCAAAATAATACAGCCGGCAACAGAAAATCACAATCACATCACTCAGAAGGAAGGAACAGAATACAAATTAAAGGAATAATGTAAATTTTTTGCCATTAAGCTTCAATGACCATTTGAAATGGTGCAAGGCACAAAGGTTTTGATGAGCATCATCCAGTTTGATTATTCATACTTGTGCTTCTGCTTGAATTAAAGTAGGAGTGCTAGAGCCTGTTAGAGCAAAATATTTGAATTGGTAGTGAACTCTCACCTTTACTTGCATCCATTTACTTTTCAAATGAATACCAGATAAGTTAGTGCATTTTATAATCGGCCTGTTTTCCAGTGAGTGCTGTCATTACATACCAATTTCTTTTAGAAGTGCTTCCTAAGAAACATTAAATACTTACAAATAAGGATCTGTCCATCACCGGCAGCGGCCCTCTCCGAGCAGGGCGACACAGGCAGGCTGTGTGTCCTCCCTTCCAGGGCTGCGTGTGCCGCTTCTCCAGCCTCGTGTGGGGCTGCCAGCAGTGTCTGACCCAGACTGGGAGCTCCCTGTGGGCTCCAGGCAGGGATCCAGCCCCTCTGCCAACATCCTGCCCAGCCAGCGCCGGCCTTGCCTGGCTGCTGGCAGGAGTTCCATGATGCTGTGCTCTGCTTTGCTCTGCTCTGCTTGCTTGTATCAACCTTCTGACAAACACAGCCAGGTCCCCAGCCCGCAGAGGGACTCGTCTGAAAGCTCTTGGTTTCACAGGGAAGCACTGTCCCAGGCTCAGGGAAGGCAAAGGCTGGCCTCACCCATGGAGATGTTGGTGTGTGAGTGCTGCAGAGCCACATGCAGGAACATCCCTACCAGGATTTCCAACAGCAGTTATGGGAGGAAAGAGCACAGTCAGGAGCTCTCCCTCCCCAGTCTGCAGCTTTCTCCCCTGAGCAATTGCTGCTTTATCCCAGTTCCAGCATTCACAAATGGGGAACATAGATCACTTGTGGAGAGGGAAAGCAAGAGGAAAGACCTGTATTGAATGTGGGATTTTAGATGCTGTGATGTGAATAATTATGGATGCAGGGGGAATGCAAGGAGCATTAGTGCAGGGCAGCAGGAACCAGCCTGGAGAAGCTCCCCTGGGGCCTAGTCTGACCAGCAGAAGGGGCTGACAGGTTTGCTGGGTGTCTCGAGAGCAAAACTGGCCAGGCATTTGTGTGCCAGGAACTGAGTAGATACAGTAGGGTTTTAAAATGGCCTCAAGAGTTGCAGCAGGAGATATTTAGATTGGATATTAGAAAAAAATTTCTGCCCCAGAAGGGCTGTTGGGCATTGGCACAGGCTGCCCAAGGCAGTGCAGGAGTCACTATTCCTGGAGGGATTTAACAGATGCATGGATGTGACACCTGGGGACATGGGTTAGTGGTGGCCTTGGTAGTGCTGGGGGAACAGTTGGACTAGATCTTAGAGTGCTTTTCTAACCTAAATGATCCTATGGGCTCCAGAAAAAAAGAAAAAACAAAGCCAAAAGGCAGCCTCAAAATCAATGCAGTGAATCCCAGAAAGATTTAGGTTGGAAGGACCTTAAAGCTCATCACATTCCACAGGCAGGGACACCTTCCACTATCCCAGGTTGCTCCAAGCCCCATCCAACCTGGCCTTGGACACTTCCAGGGATGGGGCAGCCACAGCTTCTCTGGGCAAACCTAATTTGCTAAGTAATAATTAGGTTATTCCTAATGAGCAACGAGCTGGTGATGCTGCTCAGAGACATCCTCCAGCTCCATGCACTTGGAGATGTCAGCAGAGCTCCTGGGGGCTGGCAAACACCCGCTGCTGCACCAGCGGGAGCTGCGGGATGTCTCGCCCTGCTCCGCTTTGGGGCTCTATAAAATGCCTTTTATTAAAATGAGGGAGGGGGAAATCAATGCAACTACACATCAAAACCGAACAAACCTCCGGTTTAGCAATTCCCGAGCAATCCCTCAGGAGCCAATGAAGGCCGGGTTATTTAAATGAGAAAGGCCGGAGATGAATGCCTGCCTTTGTCCGGGCGCTTCCCCAAGGTGATCTAGGTTAAACCCGTGCTCTCAGGGTTAATTATCAGCTGCTTTTCTTTTAAAAATGTTTTTTTCCTTATTGACACAGGGGGCTTGATTTATGTAATATCCATCATAATTCCCAGATTTCTGTAGATTACAAGGTTAGCCCCATGCATGGCTCTGCTGGTGGAGGGGCTCCGTGCTGGCCTCCCACCCCACTCCGGCCACCACCGCCTGCCCTCCCACTCCCTGGCCCTTCTTAATTAAGGATATTTAATACGCGGGGCTCTGGGGTGCAATTAAAACAAAATAAAACAAAAAGGCAACACTGAAAAGCACAGCCCTGCTCTTTCCTTCCACTTTCTCCCCCTCCCTGGTGTCCATGCTGCCTCTCCAGCCCCCCCGGGCATGGTTTCTGGTGACCACCCGCCCCAGCCCCGCAGTAGCCCAGACCTGCTGCCCCAGTCCTTCCTCCCCAAATGGGGGGAATGGCCTCCCCGTGCACCTGTGGGGTCACAGCCCTGCACATGAGCCTGGAGGTGCTGTGGGGCCTCTCCTGTCCCCATCAGTAGTTTGATAAACCGGCTGAAGAATAACAGATTGGGATCCAGCTCTCCAAAGCAGGTCTCTCAAGCCTGAATAGCTCAGTCCTGGGGAAAAGCAGCAGTGCCTGACCCCTCCAGTCCCGAGGTTTGAGATGCTCCTGTGGTGTTGAGAAGGTTTCCTGGTGCCTGGACACAGGGACCAGGGGCAGGGCTGGGCTGGCAGGTGAGGGGAGGCATGCCCAGCTCCCAGCACACTCAGCATCACACAGCCTTTGGAAGGAGCTTTTACTTTGGCCTGGCTGTTCCACATATCTCTCCATACTTATTTTTCTTCCTCCCATCCGTGGGTTTTCTGCTGCTTCTGCCCTGCCCAGTGCTTCAAAGCCCTGCTGCCTTTCCAGGCCCTTTTCCATGTCCTTGCTTTCCGGCTGCTGGCCTGTGTGTGGGCAGCCACGGATTTCTGACAACACCAAGCACATCCCTGCCACAAACCATGGCTTTCAGGGATCATTCCACTCGACTGGCTGAGAAGAAAACTGCTCTGATAGAAACTATGTCATAATAGTTGGGAACTGGATAACAACGCCCCGCTGCATGGGCTGATCTATTCTCCTACGCCAGTGTGGGGTATTGGTCTCCACTAAAGCAGAAAATGGCGCTGGCTTTTCAGGAGGGCTTAAAATCAAGCGGCTCTGGAGTCACCAGATGATTGTTTCAGTAATATTTCTGTGGCCAAGCCAGTCTTCTCATTCTAGGCAGTGCTGGTCTAAAAGCAAATGTCGCACCAGATCAAACTAGAGCTCCCCACTAAAGTTTGACTTTGATTGTCAGCTCCCCACGGCAGCACAGCTGGGGATGGGAGGGAGCTAGTGCCTCTCAGGAGTAACCAGGGCAAGTGGTGAAGTTTAACAGCAGCAGCCTGAGCGATGATGAGAGGAATGACACATAATCTGGATTTACTCAGAAATCAAGAACATCTGCCTTGGTTTGCTTTGGAAAGGCAGAAATGACGGGGCTGCTTGAGAGTGAGGGCTGGGCATCTCTGGCAAGGGCCAGGATGGTGACACAGGGTGACAGAGCCACCACTGGAGTGGGACTGGAATAAGCCCTCCTCCCATGTCTGGTTGTTGCATGTGGCTCTCCATCCCAGCTGGCACCCTGGGAAGGATCTCCAAGCAATCTGAGGAATCAATTTAACTCTGGCTCTCCAGTATGGTTTTCCAGGGGAGGAGGTGCAGGCACCACACAATGACCATGGAGCTCACAGCAGGTCCCTTCCGGTGGCTTCTGGCCATGTCCCAGCTGGAGGCTGCTTGAAAAGTGACATTTTTCCATGATCCGACGCCAGCTCACCCGGATGCCGCAGCAATCACTGCACAGTTTGCTGCTGCTCCCTTTTCCTGGCGCACTTTGCGCAGCTGGAGTTGGCTCGTGCGATAAATGGACGAGGTTCAAAAATATGACTCCTCTGAACTTTTTAACCTTACACGAAAGGAAGGAATTCTGAGAGCAATGGGTAAAATTCAATTAACTGAGATGACAGAAAATAATCTACTAAGCGTGTACATCAGGCAATTGGAAGCTTTCATACCTTTCAAAAAGGAAATAACCTATTTCTTTCCTTGTTATCTAATGACACAGGAGTTTATTTCTCTGGAAGCAGTTACAAATCTACCTAATGGGGCCTAAATGCCGTTGCCAGGCAATTAGGGGTTCATTGTGTGGCTAATTCTTTCATTTCCGTGGCGGTGGTTGTGGTGGTGGGGGGAGTCATCCCTTGGCCGTGTTTGCCCGTGGGCACAGGGTGTGCACCTGTGCCTGACCTGTGTGGAACACACCTCTGGCTCTGGGTGTGCCTGTGCTCCATGGCTCTGCCCAGGGGACTCCTGGATTTGTCATGCCATGACTTATTTGGTGTCTGATCCATGAGTTATCCCCTTCCTCTGAGCTGATTCTAAATGTTCCTGCGCAAACTCTCTGTGCAGCCCGGGCAGCTTTTGGTTATGAATGAGCGCAGAGACACACGCAGGGGTATTATTTATCTAAAATACATAAGCAGGAGGAATCTTCATAAATCACAGGCTGCTATTATCCTGGGGTTCATGACAGCCATATCTTTTTTTTTTCCACAGAAACCCAGAATACATTAAACACCCCAGGCCTTGGAAAGGGACCTTTCAAACCTGTACAATTGCTCTATTTATCCCATTCCTTTAACATTTAATATCTGAACTCTGTTCCACACAATCAATCTTAAAATTACACAATCAATCTTAAAATTAAGATTCTAGCCAGAATTTATTGAGGGAAGCTCCTGTATCTGCCTGTAGGAATATTGTTTATGGCCTGAGGAACAGGGTGGTTAATCCTGGAGGGAGAGCCTTTGGAAAGCTCTTTTACATTGGGCTCTGCTCATGTCAGGCCTGTTGGAGAGTATTGGTAAGCATGTGGGCATGGCTGTGCCTGGACCAGGATGCTGCAGGGGGATGAGGGCTGGGATGCTCCAGGAGATCTGGGATGCTGCAGGAGCATCACTGCCCTGCGGTGGCACCTCACTAGATCACTCCAGAAGGCCCCTGCTTGGGCTGCACTAATCAAGAGCTGTGCCCAACAGTTTACTACAGCATTTAATTAAACAAATTTACCTTTTGAGGGAAAATCCATCGCAAGCAATTTGGGTTCTGGTGTATCAGAGCCTTTTTTGAGGTTACTAGTGCTTTTAACCACTGTCTAAAGTGCAGGCAGTGTTAATTAGCATATTTAGGATTAAGTAGATTTAGCATGCAGTAATCATTCCCTAATTCAGTAAGAACTATCTCTGGCGAATAGTGGACATTAATGACAGTTGCAAGAGCTTAGATATTACATAATCACTAATTACATTCTGCACAATTAGCGGAGACTCCTCAGTGTGAATGGCTAATGGCTGATTTGTGTCAGCAGCCTGTTCTGGCTGTACAGAAATATAAACAGTCTGCATAATGTTCTGAGGGAATTAGAATAGGGAAGGAGGTTATCCATGGAGGGGGGAGGCCAGAGGAGCGCCGATGGATGGGGTGAGCCTGGAGCCAGCATCATGCCTGGACACACACCTACCCTTCCTCATGGAAGACCTGAGAGTGCCACCACACGCTTTGAGGCTCTTGGCTCCTGTGGGCAGAGGGTAAATCTGGCACCCAGGGGCCTCTGAGGGAGTCTGGGGCATTTTACTGAGTGTTGAGCAAAGGGAGTGCAGCACTGGCACCCACAGCCAAACCCTTGCTCCTTGGAGGCCTCGTGCTCCGTGTTGGGGAGCAGCTGGGAGCAACACACAGCCTGCCAGGGCAGGAGCAGGTACTGGTGACCTGGAAGTGCTGCTTGGTTTGTTTGGGGATTTTTTTCACAACTCTGTCTCTGGAAAACAAAAATGCAATAGTGTCTTGCCCTGCCACGTTCAGCATTTCCTCGCCATTAACCATTTTCTGAAAGGATGAAAAAGCTGAATTTTGCTTTCCGCCCATCGTGCGTGCCCTCAGGGAGAGGGCATTCCTTGGGCAAACCTTCCAGGGATTTGGGCAACAGTGAGGTGGCACGCAGGGGAATCAATCCGTGCTCCATTGATTTTTAGCAATGTTTGGATCAGGTCCTTGGTTTCTTACAAGCGAATTCAGGCTCCCACGTTTGTTGTGTGATTAAAATGAGGAATAGCAGTATTAAGCTGAGGGAATTGTTTTGGACAAATCCCAAGCTGGAGACCGGCACTGGGCCCCTATACCTTGAGGTATTGGGTATTTTAAATTAAGATTGCATGTGGTTTTAAAAGGCATTGTCAGAGCAAAAGCAATTTAACAAAAGGCAATGTATCTGACGGCAACTCTCCTGTCTGCCAAGTGCTCTTCTCCGCGAGCGCATTGTAGGGACGCAGATTACATCTCCTGAATATTTTTGTCTGTTGCTCGGTTCATTTTCATAATAATAACTCGCATCCATCTCCATCCTTTCATGTTGAAGGGTTGCAAACTATTACACAAACACACCCGCTCCTGATGCAGCCACCTCGAGGGAACAGCCAGCGGCTCTTGGCAGCAGGGAGCAGGACGTGGCTGCTCAGGGGATTGCTGATCCCAGTGGCCTCTGATCGGGGGTGAGGGCTTCAGAGGAGCCCCTGCCTGCAGCACACCCCACCTTGTACCTCCAGCACAGACCTGTCAGTGTGTGGCTGTTGGGGAAACACAGGGCAGGTGAGTCCCGGTCATGCCTGTGCCTGGAGGGGACCTGCACAGGGGACACACAGTGCCCAGAGAAGCTGTGGCTGCCCCATCCCTGGGAGTGTCCAAGGCCAGGTTGGACAGGGCCTGGAGCAACCTCAGCTAGTGTGAGGTTTCCCTGCCCATTGCAGGGGGTGGAACAAGATTTGCTTTAAGGTCCTTCCAACCCAGACAAGCCTGGGATTCTGTGTCTGAATGAAAGCACTTCAAAGCCCTGGAAGCCTCAGCGAGGCTACTTCTGCCCCAGCAAACAAGTGGCTCTGCTCAGTTCCACACCACCAGGAAGGACTTGGAGAGAGTTTGTAACATTTGCAATGTTGTTTCCCAATAGTTGGGTATACAGAGTCAAGGCTAAAAATATTGGCCTTTGGGTGCCTTGTCTAGAAACTCCACTTTTCCATCCCTGTGGGGCCGGTGGCCGGGCTGGCATGAGGTAAGGAGAGCAGCGGTGGGGTTGACGCCACCAGGATTTCTCCTCAGTGTGCTGGGGAAGAGCAATTCAACGGGGCAGATGTGGCACGGCATGCATCATGTTCAGTTAGGGATTGCTGAAAGCCACACTCCTTAGTGTCACCGGTGTCTTTCCTGCAGCAACAACTGAGCATGGCGCGTGCTGTGCCCTCCCTGCTGCTGGCCCTTGGAGCCTCCTGGCTGCTCTAGGCCTGGTGCCGGAGATGTGTCGCAGGCCCTGGCGTGGGGCAGCATTTCCCTAAGTGCTGTTTGGGAGGCAGGTGCTATTCCTTACATTATCGCCAGCACATTTAAATCTCACTGATTGGCATTGTTGTCTCAAAGACGGTGTTTTTCCTGCTGAGAAACTGCATTAGATCGGCGAAACGGAGCTCATTTCCATTCACTCAGCAGTCTCTCTAGAAATGACATGCAGTGCTTGAAACTGTTTATTTCCAAATTCAGGCCTCCTCCGCATCAGTCATCAGCTTCAATTACCAGTTTTCCGGAGCCGAGCCATCAGGCAGTCTGACACGAGGGTCCAACCTAATTCCCACCTTCTCCAAAGTCAAGAGCATAATGTGCAGATGAAAAGGTGGAAAATAGCCTGGACTTCATTAGCATGCAGAGCCCGGCTGTTCATTTGCTTGCTGCGAATGGAAGTTCTGACACTCGGCGCCTTCTGCAATATGAGAAAAGTCCTCTTCAGAGTATATGATGTCCTCACCAGCCAGCAAAGGTCATCAAAAAGGCAGGCGCTGACCTTGCTCCCTGCTCTTCATGACTAGTTTATTGATTCCAGGAACACCTCATTACATGCCGGATCAACATATTATTGCCATGTTCAGAGGCTGAATTGTTTACAAGTGTCTTTATAACCAGCAAAAAGCCTTCCGGATGATGCATGACTACACTCATTTGGATGTGACCTGCCAATTAGATGTTATCCGATCCGGTGCTGTGTGTCCTGATCCCTGACCGGGCCCACTGCCCTGCATCAGCACGGGCCCATTTACTACTTCTTTCGAACGGCTCTTTGGCAAAGTGTCCATTAGCCTGTCAGTCTGTAAATATTTTATTTTTTTACCTCGGCGGCAGAGGCGCCGCCGGCGCTCCCGCTCCGTCATTTGCTATGCATGAGGTTGATAATCAGCTGGGGGAAGCAAGGGGGTGTTTTATGGCGGTGTCTGATGGCCCACCCCATTTGCAGTCAGCATGCATGGCGAGCGCAGCGCCGCGCTCCCGCGCCGCGTGCTGGCCCACCAGAGGCACCTGGCATATTTTATCCAGGCATTGGCACCGCGAGGCTGCTGATTTATTGGCGGGGGGAAGGCAGGAGCCCCCATGCTCAGCCTTCCCCTGCCCTGCCTCCAAAGGCCCAATAACTTACCACCCAGCAAATGCATTCTCCCCTTCTCCACCTTTTCAGTGCTTTGCATTCTCCCTTGTTAATATATTGTGCTGCGTTATTTATCCCGGCCTACAGCCGGGTGGCTCGGGGTATTTACACGCGCGGAGATGCGAGAATTTAAAAAATAAATCACAGGGCACGACTACTATTTTAATCTCTCATTACACACACTTCTGTGGCTCCACAAAAAAAAGAGTGGCCCAGCAACACGATGAGCAAGTCCGTAAAGGGAGATCTCTGTGCCAAAAAGCGGCAGTGGGATCGCAGCTTTCAGGCACCCATGTGCACAGGCTGGGTTTTTGATTTTTCCACCTCAACCTTTGGTGGTGGTAGGACGGCTGAGATGCCAAAGGAAACTCCGTGCAGACCTGGTTCTGGCTGATGTGGCAGTGCCGGGATGTCCGTGGGGTCTGTGGCCTGGCTGGAATAGAATAAAATGTTCATGCACATTGCACTCTCTGCCCAGAGCTCTGCAAACATTAATTAAGTTGCCCAATGCCCCTTGGTAAGTGCCAGTGCTGAAATCCCCTTGCTGGGGTTAAATCGAGGGGCCAGAAGGGCTAAAGCACCAAAAAGCCACAGCACCAAAGATGCCACATCTCCAGCTCTCCCGAGCCAGCATTGCACCTTCCCAATCCCAAAACCTGCCGTGCTAAGGCCAGGGCTGCCAAATTATGGGAATATGTGAGGAGTGAGGGATGCCCATGCTGAGTGACAGAAAAGAGCTGGGGGTCTGGTTCCCTCCTTAAAACATGGAGCCTTGAGAATTCAGAACTGGAAAAGGGGGATTTGAATTCCCTAAAACAGCACAATTAGCTTCCAAAATAAAAACGGGAATGTGTTTTTTTAATTGGTGCTGGGGCAAAATACACTCTCGGATCAGACCAGCTTCAGGCTCCAGAGACAGCACAGTGCATTGATCTGAATTTTGGAAAGGAGGGGGAAAAGCATCCATTTCCTAGCAAATCCCTGGCTCTGGGCAGACCCGGAGCTACCGGTGTTGAATATTCAGAGGGCTGATTCCCCATGGTGAGCTTGGAGCTGGTGCTGCAGCCAGGTAACAGCACAGGCTGGCACAGCAGGAATGGAGTCAGAGAGCTCCAAATCCCAAATGTGGGAACTCCACCTGAGGGCTGGCATGTCCCTCTCGTGGGGTAGGTACTAGGTCTTGGTCTGTCCCACAGCCCCGGTGTGGAGTCTGGTGTTATTTTCATTGTGATAAGCATGCAGTGGTTTATCAAGCCCCAGACATCCCTCCAAATTTGGCACCTCATCCCTTTGCTTCTGTTTATGTCCCTGTTTCAGAATTCCTGTTCATGGTGTAAATTCTCTTTTTACATGGGACAAAAAAAATTAGCTCTTTGTGACAGCAAATAAGAAAGTTGCATGACTACAGAGAGATGCATTAACCTTTCCTTTAGCTTGGAGAACTTCATAATCTTTTTAAAATCAACTCCTTGTTAATTTTGCAGTGATGCTTAATACCTGAGGGGAGTGAGGAACAGTGGCATCGCCGGGGGGAACTCTTTGCCACTGTAATTTAAGGTCAGCCCTGTGAGTGCTGCAGGAACCATGGCCCAAGCAAGCATGGAATCATGGAACTGCTAAGGTGGGAAAAGCTTGGATCACTGAGTCCAGCTCTTCCTCCAGCGCTGCCAAGGCCACCACTAAACCATGTCCCCAAGTGCCATGTCTGCACATCTTTTAAACCCCTCCAGTGATGGGAACTCACACCACTGCCCAGATCCAGGCTGGCCAAGCGCCACATCTTCCTATACAATCCATGGGAGTGAAATAAACTGGTGGTGCTTGGCCAGCCTGGAGCTGGACCTCTGCATCCATGCTGGGAAGGATGACAGAGCCACCTCAGTTTCATAAGACTGGATTGCCGTAGAAGAAAGTCAGGGCTGAAATTTGGATTTAGCAGGGCAACTGTCAGCCATTCCTCCCTGGAGGCAGGGGCAAGGAGAACTTCCAGGAGAACCTGTCCCATTTCCAGTGGGTTGTGTAGGGAAGGAAGCAGCAGAAGGGCTGTAAATCCTGCACCCAGCAAGAGCAGTTCATGGGGCCACAGACCTCACACGGATCCACCCGGAGCCCGGAGCTGGGGGATGGAGCCCAGCCCGGGCCTGAGCGAGCCTCTCCGGGTGGTGAGCGCACACAGGGGAGGGCGGGCTTTTATTAATTACTGGTAATTACTTATTTTACGTATCATTATTGACGGGGTTTTGTTGCAAGGGGCTGCTGATATTTTAGGGATAAGCAGGGTGAATCTCTGCCTGTGCAGCCGAGTCCCTGGAACAGGGCTCCAAAGCCCTGGCTGCTGGCGCAGCCCTTGCCGAGTGTTTCCAAACTGAATAGTCATTGGGTTGGCAGATAATTCAGAAACTATTTGTATGAGCTGTTTATCAAATTATTAACTGCACAGATGTTGTTTGGTTGAAGAGCAGCTGAACCTTCTCTCTGCCAGCCGCGGAGACAAAGGTCTGCAGGAATAATTGGAGATGTGCATAGAATATTAAATTAATTTACTGCTCTTAATTCTTATGCAAATCCTGACCTCTGATAGAGCCTATCAATTACCCTGCACACAGGGAAAAGAAAGGAGAACAGTTTCTTTCTTTTCTTTCCCCCCTCTCCTTTTTTTCCTGTTGTTCTCCAGTTTGGGGTTTTGTTTCTTTGTTGTTTTTTTTTTTTTTTCCCTTTTGAAAGGGAACTTGGGAAAGGAAATACTTGTGGGAGGAAAAGAAGCCATTTATTTGTGGGAGAAGCAAAGGGCCAGGATTATTAATTGAATCTCCTGGTTGCAGCGATGTCCCCTGGGAGACAGGGTGCAGTTTCTAAGATTGTGGGGTGCTCAGGGGAAGCCTGGGAATGGAAGCCAGAGTCGAGCTGGAATAGCTCCACATGCTTCCCTAGGAGGGCCCCACTCTGTCAGCACCGTGTTGGGTTGCAGTGGGGCAGGACTGGAGGCCCAGGATGATCCCGGGTGGGTTTTGGTGGGGTCAGGGACAGGAGGGGACCCCTTGCTCCACTGGGATCCAGCCAGGGTTCAGGTGGGTTATCGGGAACGGCTTCCTGCCCTGAGTGGGGCTGATTCTGCCAGTAATTACCAGGGAAGAAGAAAGGGAATTCATTGTCACGTCTATTGTGAGATCCCAGGTAAAATGAAGCAGGATTTAATTGGTCCTCGTTAAACAGAGCTGGGTTTCTAATATGGAGAAAGGCCTTGTCCCGGCAGTGTTTAATTGGGGCTGTGTGTGCGCTGCTCAGCCGGTGCTTAAAGGAAGATGCTGGGCCCTGTTCTTTCATCCCATTTTCTAATAAGGATAAATAAATAGGATGAATAATGCCATGGGTCTCTCCCTCGACCCCTGTGAGACCCCAGCAGCGTAGTGCTGTTCACTCCAGAGCTGCTCCCTGGGATCCATGAATCCAACACGAGCGGGATGCCTCGGCAAGGAGCGCCCGTTGCGGCACCGATGGGCTCCGTTAGCACAGGAAGAGGGAAGCAAAACCCCCAGTTCCAGCTATGGAGCAGGTTAGTGGCTGTCAGAGAGGAGCCTGAGGAGGAGATGGGGCTCAGGGGGCAGGAGGGGAAAGAAGGGAGAAAAGGACAGAAAACAAAATTACGTCTTTCCTTTTTATTTTTCCCTTTTTTTTCCCCCACCCGTAAATCCTGGAAAGTGCTGGGAGACTGCACTCCCCCTCCCACGCAGCCCACTCGGGTAATTTCATTTATCCCGCAAATCTAATTAGCAATCCGTGCCTGACATTAATACGGATCTAATGAGGCCGGCGATGACCAGATTATCAGGTGAGCGCTGACAGAGCCTTAAAGGCACATGGAGCCCCGGCATCGGCGCGACCCGGCAGGGAAAAAGCTGCTTTAAAGGGATAGAAGGGGAAAAAATAAAAAAGAAAAAAAAGAAAGAAAGAAAAATATGAGGGAGGGGAGAAAAACACGAGGAAAATCGGCGCGGGTAGAGTTTAGCTGCTTGGGTTATTGAGGGAGCTGGAGCTTTGCTGGATGCAGTTTATCCACCAGCATCGGGCCTCCGTCCCTGCTTATCCCGAAATACTGTTCTGCAGAGGAGAAAAAGGAGGGGGGGAAATAAGGGGGGAAAAAAAAAAAAAGGAAGAAGAAGAAGAAGAAGCCAGAGCCCGAGGAGTCGCTCTGCAATTTATTCCAAGGGGTGGCTGTTGAGAAGGCGGCAATTTGCGGCGGCCGGGGGTTATTTAGTGCGATATGAAATCAAATGATCCTATTGCTCAAATAACAGTGTCTGGGAGGAGAAGCGAGCGCGCTCCAAAGGTAATTGTCTCCAGATGATATTCCCATTATCCCCCAATCCCGGCCTAAACGCTGCCAGCGCCGGACTGGAATCGATACGGGGGGAGGACCGAGGGGATCCCGGGGCCGGGGGGAGGCATCCCTGGCACTGACCCCTCATGGGAAGGGCAGCAGGTCTTCGGGAAGACCCTAAATTCCCTGTGGCTACTGCCTGTCCGTGCTTCGGCGGGAGCGGCAACACCGGCGGGGGAGTCGAGCCCGGAGCCCAGGTAAGGGACCTGCGGGGGGACGGGGAAAGGAAACCGGACCCCTTCCCTGCCCCAGCGGGCAGCCGGTCTCCGAGCGGACTCATCTCCATCGCTTCCCCCAGGCCAGGCTGTCGGGTTCGGTGTGACCTCCCGCAGCCCCGGTCCCAGCCCCGCCGCGCTCGGTCACCCGCGGGGCGCGTCAGGCGCAAGCCCGCGGCCACTGCCGCCTGCGGTCACTGCTGCCTACGGTCACTGCCGCCCGCGGTCGGTCCCGTGCGCCCGGAGCCGCTGGAAGAGCGGCCGGACCAGGGGCGGCTTCGCTCTAAATTCCCGGGTTGGGGATGGAGAGGTGGCCCCCGCTGCCGCGGCGCTGCCCGATGGTAAAATCGCCGGAATTCAATGGCTAGAGGGAAAGGACGGGGAAAAATCCAAGGGGACGGAAGGCGGTGAACGGGAGGGGAAGGCGAAGTCAGCGGCACCTACCCGGGCGGCGGTCCCTGGGGCGTGGGGTCCGGGCTCGGTCCGTGGCCGCTGCGGCAGCGGGGACCGAACGCTCCGGCTGCGTCACCCCGGAGGCGAGCGGCGGCCCCGCAGCTGCTCCCCAAATTCCATCGGGGCATCCCACTCGCCGCCCGAGGAGTGACCGGGGTTCCTCCCGGCCGCCCGGAGCTGCGGATGCTGGGATGGGGTTTTTTTCCCTTTTCGCCTTTCTTTGTCAGCCCCTCGTACAGGCGGGCAGCGCGTCCCCGGCGCTTTGGGCACAGAGAACAAACGCGCTCCTGCAAAAAAATAATGCGAGTGTTGAGGGAGCGAGACTCCGCGCCGGAGCGCTCAGGAGTGTCCTGGCTGGTGCAGCTCTGTGCTCGCCGGGGGCCAGGGCTTGCCCTGGACCAGTAACAGCGGGAGGTGGTGTGCTGAACAAGGGGGGACACTGCGGGGAGCGGCAGGAGAAGAATGCTCGGGGTCAGGTTCAGACGGGAACAGGGCACAGGTCACCCCCCAGGCCGCTGGGAGAGTCCGGTATGTTTTGTGTGTCTGCAAACGGGCAAAACATTTGAGACCTGAAGGCTGGCACCCAACCTTTGCCCACCTGTGTGTCTGCTCCACATTGCCTTGCAGGTACGTTAGAAATGCATTTTTGAGCACTGTCAGAATGCACTGTCGGAGGATTTTTATATTTCTGCTCAAGCCTTTTTGTCAGCTTCAGGTTACTATTTCTGTTTGGCATGTTCTGAATGGGATGCAGGGCCCAGGGGTGCTGAACTCTGAGCAGACACATCTTAATTAATTCAATAGTCCTATGATTGTTCTGCTTTTTTCAAACAAACAACAGTTTATACGTGTGGATCCTTTCATTCAACACCAGAACAATCCTGTGCACAGGACAGGGGGAAAATGCCTGAGAAGTCACAGCAAATCAGCAGAGTGGTTTGGGATGGGAAGTGAAAAATACCATGTCCACTCAAAAGTGGATTTCACAGAACTGGAGGATTGGGAGAGGCAGCATGCAGGAATTGCCCCAGGTAAGACCTGAGTGAGAAGGATTTGGGGTGTGAGGAGGTGTGGGATCCTTCAGGGACCCCGTGTTTGTCAGTGTGTCTGTCCCAAGAGCTGCACCCCGCTGCCTGTGCTGCCAGTTCCCAGTTCCTGGCTCACAAACCACACGGCTTGCCCGAGTGCCTCCCTTTGTTTCAAACCCTTGGAGCCTGGAGCACTTGTTGAACCTGACGATGAGTGCATCAAAGTGGCTGACAATTAGGAAATAAACAAATATCATTTCAGGCATTTTCAGGCAGAATTCAGTGATACATAGATGGGCTCATTGCTGTTGTTATCGTATTGAATATTCTTCATGGTTTTGATATTTGTGCTGTGCAGCAGCATTCCCAGCATGGCAAACACGGCATTATCTCGCTGTGCAAAGGCTTCATTAATCAAACCAGACAATGGGCCAGACACATCCTTTTGAGCCTGGAGTTCAGATCCTGCCGGTTTCTCACCTTCTCCGAACACCTCATCCCTGTCAATGCAGGCAGCAGCTCTTCAGAACCGATCTCTCTAAACTGTGGGACTGAAAGAAAAACATCTAATTCAGTTAAAAGAGTTAAAAGAGTTCCCCAGTTATTTTATAATCGCCCTTTAATTTTTCATTATGATCTCCCTTTATTTTTCATGACTTGTAGAAGTGAAACTTTTTCAGTCTTTCAGTCAGTATATGAAATCAACACTAATGAAGGAGCCTGATAGATCTGTGTCCTTTAAAGCAGCAGCAGCAGCAGCAGCAAGCACTGAGCTCAAGCAGGATGGAGTGGCCTGGCCAAGCCATAGCCTCACTGGCAAGAGCTGCAGAGCGGACAGTGCAGGGAACAGCATGGCTGTGAAGGTGCCGTTCTCCTGAAAGAGGATCCTGGCAAAAGCATGGCTTGGTGCAGGGGACAGCACACCGAAGGCAAGGTAGGACATTGTGTGCTGGGAACAGCTTTAGGTGCAGTGTACCCTTTTCCTCACCGCAGCACCGTGCTCTGGGCGCAGACCTGGCAGCAGGACAGTCAGGCACTTGGAGTCCTGAGAGCCAGAGGAATGTTCTGCATCCCAGATGTGTCAGGAGGGGAGCTTGTGGTGCCTGTGGCAGGCTGTGGCACCACGGGCCAGACTGCAGCTGAGTGGGACCCTGGTCCCCCCTGCCGTGGGACCCCAGCAGGCACGTGTGGCACTGAGCTTGGCTGTGCGTTGTGAGCCATTTCTCCTGCTTGCTGTCTGGTCACTGCAGGCCTGAGGGAGACATTGCAAAATACTCTTTCCTGAGCAGCAATACACCAGAACTGGTTCAGCTTGAGGAACAGAAGTTAAAGGAGCTGTGGCACAGGGCACTCCTGAGTGTGAGGTGTAGATCTTTCAGAGAAGACAGGAGTGGAGCCCTTTGGCTGTGAGTAGTCTGGTTCGAATTCAGCCCCTGGGCTCATGTCTCAGAAAACCTGAATTCAGTTCTCATTTCTCCAGGGACGGGGAAACTCAACACTGTCAATCTCCTCTTTCCTCTTCAGACAGCAACAGACACTTGAATGGAGACTCCTCATGTTTACAGCCTGGTCACAGGAGTGACTGAGACCCGAAATCTCCCTGACATCCTCTCTGAATGCTTGGCCTTGGAACAGCCTCAATCGGGCCACACCTGCTCCCTTTTGCTCATGGAGCCTCCTGTGCCACACAGGACACTGGAAAAGCACATGGAATTAGCTGGAGAAAGAGGGAGGCTTCCTGGCAAACAGTCTCTAAACCAGCCTTTCCCCTATGCCGGGGCTTTTCTGGGGCTCATTAATATCAATGGTATGTGCTTATATCTCAGCTTTCCAGGATTCATCCAAAATCTACAGACAGTGACATGCCTAGGGGCTTTTCAATTATGTCACCAGGCTTTGGCTAAGGCCCTTGCATTTTTAATAAACATTAAATACTTTTAGCTGCTGCAGTCTCCAGGTTTTTGTTTACTCAGCCGTTGGGTTCTGCATTCCAGGTTCCTGCTGGAGGAGCTCTGTCACCTGCCCCAAGGCAGCAGATCCGAGGCCAGACATGGTGTGTGCTGCTTGGGCATCAGAAACGAGTAATAACAGGTTTCAAGGAACTGTAACACTTAATAAAAGCATTTTATTACATTTAAATGTATTAAAATGTAAACATTAAATTCAACACGTTAATTACTGTTTCCAGACATTGCTACTGACAGGAAATGGATCCTCACAACTGCTCTGCTGAGATCGCTCACTGCTCTTACTGCTCTTTAGTTTCTGGTGTGTTATTAGTGGTCTGCATTTGGGATTTGAGTCATTAACAAAAAGGACTCATATTAGGCATTATGTAAATTCTCTGTATGTTTTTACACAACTACTAGGGCCTGTGTTATGTGTCTAATTGAGAAAAAGAAAAGCAAATGCATTCAGCTCTGCCCTGACTTGTGGGTAAGCTCACTGTGCTCTCAGAGATCAACCAAGCACAGAGAGGGAAAACCTCTTCCCAACACATCCCTGTGTTCCTGAAAATGCCTTTCCAGAGCAATGTGTCTCCCCCACACCTGCTGGTGTGTCCCATGACACCCTACCAAGGACACCAACAATGCCTGCTCTGTAAGCAGGTTCCCACTTTTCTGGGCCCGAGGGGCAGCCCCTCCCTGCAGCAGGCATGTACAGCACGTGCATTGCCCTGGAAAACTGGGAAACCCTGCCAGGGGTCTCTGGTAGGTGGGAGGCCCGCGGCCAGGTGCTCAACTCCGTGAGGCCAATCCCACACCTTTTGGGATATAGTTACATCCCAGAGGAAGGCAGGATGCCAAAGCACACGTGGCTGCCTCCCTAAATGAAAAAGAGTGTAAAGCTGTTGAGATTAGTGCACATCAATCCCTGCACTGGAATCAAGAGATGCTTTGGTTTGGCAGTTACTGGGGACAAAGCCACCATTTCATTCAAAGTGTATTTTAATGCGACAGAAGGAGGCAGCTTCCTTTGACAGTTTTACAGCTCTTATCAGATTACATCAAAATTAAATTAAAACAATCTAAAAGAAGTGTGAAGTACTGCGGGGAGAACACAAACAAAACACTCCTCTTTGTAGGCTTTCAGGGAAGGGACCACATTTCTTATCAGGGACGGGAGGATGGAGATTATTCTTGAGTCAATTATGAGCCCGGGGGCTGCGGTGAGCACCGAGACATGGAACAAAGTGGAAAATACATCGGGGTGTGGGGGGGGGGGGGAACACCAGGCTAAGGCTCCTTATTTTTTGTTAAATAAAGAGCAAGATGTTGAGCTCTCCTGTGGTTCAACACCCCTGAGCCTCAGCCCAAGGTCCACGGTGAAAAAAAGCCTCCCAGGGCTGCCTGGGAGACAAACTGTGCAGCCCGAAGGGTCAGGGATCATCCCCTTTCCACCAAACCACTAAAGCTGCAGTTTGGGAATAAGGCTTCCAGTGTGCTCAGGATTTTAGACAGTGCTGGAAGCACTTGGAAGTTTTGTACTGTTTCAGGTGTTCTTTCAGCAAGCACAAATATTTTCGAAAGCAGGCCCAAGAGCCTGTGGGCTCTTTTGAAAGTGTGAGGGAGATCTCCAAAGCACATCTTTGCTTTCAGTAAACAGAAGAGGGAGATAGAACAGTCTCCATGATGAGTGCATTTTATGGGAATTCAATACTAAAAGGGCATTCCTGGAGTGGGAAGGCTCTGACCCGAGTCAAAGCCTTCCATACCTTATTGAGCTGGGTTTTTACACGGACATGCAGGGTCTGAGCCAGGCTAATTTGGGGACAGCTGGGTCCAACTATATCCATTCCACAGAGCTTTTTACTTTGTGTTTAAATCCGTGGCGCTGAGCTGGAGGCTGCAGGTGTTGGAGACACCAGGAACGCTGCTGGATCATCAAACTCAGCCTAGAAACCCCAAAAGCTCTGTGTCCCCCCGAGTCCAGGGCATGTCCCCAGCCAGAGCCGCCAGCTCCAGTTGAGCTTTCATGTGGTGGTTCTTGGCCAGGAGTTCTAAGGGTAATTACTGAGATGATCTCGCACTAATTGTACACTGATTGCTGTCCTAATTATGCTTAAGCATTTCACCGATCTCCACAATCTTGTCTATTGATGTATCGCTTCTCCTTCATTTCAATTACTCCCATGGTATTCAGACTTTATTGGGGCCCTGGAATTTAAGCGCTCATTTGGCAACTTCCTTTCAAAGGAATCCAAGTTTTTATCTGGAAATGAAAGGCAGGAGTTTTGTTTTCATTCCCCAGCTGGAGATGTGAAAGCAAGGCTGGAGGCTTCTCCCATATGAATTCTGGGGAGGTGACAGCACCAGAGGGACACAGTGGCACTCCGAGGCCAAGGAATCAGGGTTTTTTTCTTGAAAACCGTAGCGCACAATAAGCTTAGTAAGACCAGCTGGTGAAGGGGGGCCCTGCTGTTTAAGTGTTCAGCAGCTCCCAGTTATTTTTTGAATTGGCGCTTTGCAAATTTCCCCCTTTTCCAGAGACACGGATCCTACTCCGCCTCCAGGACCAAGCCGGGGGCTCACATGGGCAAACAGCAACAGCCGAGGTAACAACGTGGTGTCGAGGGATGCGGTAGCGATAAATAACGATTCAAAACAAACACCTTAAAGGCTTCCAAAGCGCCTCGGGGCGCAGCAGGCCGCGCCCGCCCGTCCCCATGGCAACGCGGGGCGGCACTTCCGGGGTCCCGCGCGGGGCACGGCGGGAGCCGCACGTGGGCACCGGCGGAAACCGCGCGCGGCCACCGGGATCGGGATCGGGATCGGGATCGGGATCGGGATCGGGATCGGGATCGGGATCGGGATCGGGATCGGGATCGGGATCGGGAACGGGAACGGGAACGGGGCACTGGGACCGCCACCAGGCACCAGCACCGCCGGCAGCGCCACGCCAGGCATCCCCCGGCACGCCGCGGTCTCCGGCCCCGCAGCCAGGTGAGCCAAGTGCCCCGCGGGGCGATCGGGGTTCGCGGGGCTCGGTGGGCGCCCCGGGCGGGGGGACAGGCCGGGGGCTCAGCCGGGGCGGTGCTGGGCTGGAGCTCTGCTGGAGCGCAGCCCGCTCGCTCCTCTCGGCCAGCGCGGGCGGCTGAGGTGCCGAGGGGACACGGGCTGGTGTGCTGCGGGAGCCTGGCTCTTCTCTAAACTAAAGTCACCGCCGGTGTTCCCGTCTCTGGGCCGTCAGGAAAATCGCCAGTGTGCGCGGGGAATGGGGGCTCAGAGGGGCTCTGGGTCCCGGGCAGCTCTGCGGAGGAGTTGCCTCTTGGGAGTGCCTTGCAGCGGTACCTTTAAACTGCTTTTTGAAGTGTGAATATGCAGAGTTTTGTTAAATTGCTGGAGCATTTCTGCTTCCTTGCTGTCGTGCTCCTGGGCTCAGGCACAGGACGGCCCCTGGGAATACGCCGGAGGTGGGATGTGGTGGGGAAGCTGCTGCTTGGTTCTGTCCCTGCCTGGCTTAGTGAGCTCAGAGGGCTTCTCAAGGACACTTCTTTCCCCTCTGTTCTCATCAATCTCTTTTTTCCTTTTCCCCTTCAATATCTGAGTTCTGAAGGGACTGAGAAATCACTCACTAGAGATCCAGCTCCTGATGAGTGGATCACTCTGAGACTTGTGCAAAGCCACCTAACTGGCTCTTAAATTATCTTTCAGACTCTACTGGCCAGGGTTTATTTCCTAATTGTCATACCTTGTCCACCCGAAACGTGGAAGTGCCTGTGTGCTGCAGCCTTTGCAAGTCTGTGTGCTGTGCAAGATGATAAAGAGTTTCTGACTCTGTGCCATTTTAACCTAACCCAGAACTGCAGGAACAAGTGACATTTTCAGGCAGAGAGCTTTGGCTTTTCCCTGTCAAGAAGGAGGTGGTGGTGCAGTGCAGTGGCCAGGACAGTCCTGCCAGTGCCTCAAGCTTCACCTGTGCCACCGACCAAAGGAACTGTGCCAGAACCTGGGCAGGCAAATCTCCAGGTGGGTTTGGGTGGGCCCTGGGCAGATCTGAGCTCAGAATCCCCCAGGGGATGCTCTGATGCCAAGAGGCTCCTGCCTGAGGGGGTTTGTTCCGCTGTGTCCTGCTCCAGGAGACCTTCCCTGGGTATCCCTGTACTGCCTGAATGGCTGCTGCAGACTGACCAGTGGGATCCTGAGAAAGCTTGCTGGTGGGGAGGGAATGGACTTTGGGGAGCTGAGGAATGCAACGTGCTCCCTGCAGGATGGAGTGGGAAATGGGATCAGAGCCTGTGGCTGTTTTCATTCATCGGCTTCTCCATGCCTCAGGATATCGGAGTTCTCCACTGAGGCAGGAAAATTACTTGGAGAAGTGTAAAAACAAGATCTTGAAATCTGCGTTTGCTTGGCTGTCTGTGGTGTAAGAGGAAATTGAAGGGATGAGATCCCAGATGAAGCGTGGCTGTTAAATTGTGTACATGACACGAAACCCTAATCCTGCTCCAGGCACTGGCAGGATCACATGGCTAAAACAGATGCCTTGATCTCTCAGGCGGAGCAGCAGGAAGGGTTTTTCCTGGCTTTCCTCTCTGCAGGGAAACTGGGAGGAGGTGTCTCGTGTGTGCATGTGTAGGGAGAGCCCAAAATTCACGGAGAAAGTGTGCCCAGATGTGTTGGGGTGTGTGATGTCCTCTTGACTCCCACACCTTCCTGCCTAATGACAATCTGATGCTGTTTCCAAAGAAGAACTTGGCTTTTGGCTTTGCTTGTGGCAGGGTTTGCAGTGTGAATCTGCTGGAAGCCTCTCTTGGTTATTTTCTATTTTTTGCTCACAGGATGGTTTTTCATCCTCAGGCACAATTTGGAGCTATTAAATAACGGCAGCTTTACTCTGTTCCCAGACCCAGCTTCCCTCTGGGATGGTTTCAGGTGAGCTGTGGAGTTTGTGGTTCAGCAAATGTCCATCCCATGCCCAGTGCCCTGGCACTGCTCCAGGCAGTTCCAACGGCCCCACAGGCTCTCACCAGCACCAGGATTCCCGATGGACACTTGTTCCTGCAGCAGTGCTGGCAGCTGGGGCTCACCTGCCTCTACATGGATGTGCCCTGGATGCCAAGAGGGAAATTGATTTCAAGTTCAATTCCTGAATAAAATACTTGTCTGGCATGTGGGGTCTGTGAGCTGGGAAGAGTTGGAGCGTTTTGGAAGTGTGTTCTGATCCATCCCTGTAGCAAGTTCTGAGGAGCTGTGCTGGGAACAACTCCAGCCAAGTGTTTCTTGCATGGAAAGGGGTCTGCTGTGGGATTGTGGGGGAAGAAAGGGAGGGATGAGTTTGGAGGCTGCCCATCTTGGGGTTCAGAGCCCTTCCTGGGCTGTCTGGGGTCTCTGGCTGTTTTGGTGGTTCCCATGGTGGATCTTTTCCCTTTCCAACAACTCTGTTCCAGCGAGGAACAAGGAGAGAGGTTAAAGCTTGGAGTTGTTCTGCTTTGTGCTGAGCTGGGCTGTCAGATGAGTCAGTAACTCCCAGCAAAGCTGAGCTCTCTGCTCAGCAAGGGCTGTGCTCTGCAAAACCCCTTAGTTCTGGCATTTGGAGACTTGAGATGGTGAAGTATTTTTATCTCACTGTGTGTTGTTTGTTTTCTTCCAGTGCAGCCAAAAGACTGGAATTAGGAAGACAGCAGATGGAATACACAATGGATGATCCATACCTGTAAGCCCATTTATTTATTAATAAATAAATATTTATTTATTATATTTGGTTTGATTTGATTTTAGTTAGAAAGGTTTAGTTATCTTGGAATGCCTTTAGGATGTTGTCTTGAAGATTTTTCAGTAACAATACATTTATATTCATATGTTAAGTATAATGTAAAATTCATGTCTTCAAGTTATTGATGAAATAACTGCAGCAGTAACATAAATGCGTCATGCTGTGGATACTAAAATCTTGGGAATAATGAACATGCAAGTTGGATTTATCCTGTTTTTACAAAATCACCACAGTTTAGTCCATGCTGGAAAATCCCAGGGTCGTAAAAAGTTGAAAGCCTTAAGAAGCCCTAGGGGATATTCCAGGTTCTGGTCCTGCTCCTTGGATTCTTTCTGCAGTGCCTATTTAGTGTAAATTGCATAGTCAGTCTGTTAAAAAAACCCAAAAAACAAAAAGCAAAACAACAACAACAAAAAACAAACAAACAAAACAAAAAAAAAAAAATCCCAAAACCAACCAACCAAAAAAACTTGCAAACCAAACGAAGAAAAAAACCCCAAAAGCCCAACAGCCAAAGAGGACTGAGAAGTGTCATCCAATGTTCCATTCCTTTCCTCAAAGGTGTTCTGTAAAGCTCCAGGAACTGAGGACTGGGTGCTGTAGGAACCCCTCTTCTGAAAGGGGGCTTTAGGTTAGAAAATGAAGATACAATTAAAGAAAAAATGTCTGGACATGTGGGGCAGCATCACACCTACTTTGTTTCCTGGTTTTATTGCATTTGGATTACTCTAACAGATTTGGAACTGAGTTTCTGTGAATATCTTGGGGGCTTCGGGTTGCAGTTTCCCTCCTATTCAAAGCAGAGCTGAGGGCAGATGTGAGCCAGGGGCATCTTTGGGTGCCCATTTCCCTGTGTTGGCATTAATGTTGTGTGGCTGCCCTGGTAGCACATCAGGAAGGAGGTCTGGCTGGCAGGGAATCTGGCTGGCAGGTGGGAGAGAATTGGGTTAGATGGATTTGCAGTGCCCCTCTTGGTGGCACCGTGGATTTAGGCAGCTGTGAAACCTCAGCCTCGGTGTTCCCGCTTGGGTGACTTTCAGAACACGTTCCTCTGCTACACTTCTCATTTTGATTTAATGGCATAGGAGTGACTAGAACATAATCCATTTAAAACACATTCACAGGAGTTTTTAAATGTATTTCCCCTTTTGGAATACCAAAGCCCCTGTGTAAATCTGCAGGGAAGCAGCACATATATATTTACATAAATATACTTGTGCAGAAGAACGAGTATCCTCCTTTCTGGGGTCAGGGCCAGCTGCCCCTCAGTGTTGGGGTGTGTGTGTGTGAGGCAGAGCGATCGTGATGGATGCTGTTGTTTTCTCTTCACCCTGTGAAGTGGCTGCTCTTTGCCCCGCAGAGCGAGAGTGAAGCGGCTGAAGCTGCGGAGGCACCTGGCTGCGGTGTCGGCGCGGCAGCAGCTGGCCCTGCGCCGGAACCAGAGCCTGCGCCAGCAATTCCTGCAGCTGGAGGCTCACATGGAAACCAAGGGCTGCCAGAGCATTCGGAAGATGGAAGTAACTTTCTATAAGACTTGGTCATGGGTGTTTGCTGTTGTTATGGAGGAATCTCTTGGTATGTCCTAGAGCTGGAAGCAAACTCCATCAGGGTTGGTGTTTCAGGCTGTAGAACAGACAGGTCTGAAGTACCTCAGATTCAAGAGATTGCTGTAAGAAAGAGCCAAGCCCTGAAGATTTCTTGAATCTTATTATTATCACAGTCCACATTGTTGTTATTATGTTGTCTTGCTGTTCCCCAAAGTACAGTTTGGGATGTTGCAAAGTGATGATTCCAGATTTTTAAAAATTAAATTGCCACGTGTGCTTATGCCACAGATGCATAGAGCCAGGTTTTTGGGGAAGCACAGTCTCGAGGGAAAGGTGTCTATTCCTGCTTTGTAAGAGCAGTGACATTCCTCAGAAATATTTGGCTGTGTTTATTCCTCACACAGCTATAGCCCAGGTAGCGCCTGTTGGATGTGGTGACATTCCCAGAGCATCTTTTCCTGGCTGCAGTGCAGTAACCCCAGGTTCAGAGCCTGTCCCTGGGGTGTGTGATTCCCAGCCTCTGATTTTCAGTTGTTATTGGAAGCAGAGCAGGAAGGGGGCTGTGCTGTGTTGTTGTTTTGAGGTTTTTTTTTTTCCTCAGCAGCCCTGGTGCACACCAGTGTGCCCAATGTCCTAGCTGGTGGGTCTGACACTTGGTGTGCCACAGGTGGATTTCACATGGGGTTTTTGTTCAGTCCTTCCATTGTGATGTTCCTGTGCCATCCATTTTATCTTTGCCAAGTTACAGTTACTTTTCGGAGCTGCTGAACAAATGACATCTCCTCCGCGTTAGTTACGGAAAGCAGGAGAGTTATGGAGCATGCAATCATTTAATCTATCATGGGAGTACACAGAAAGAAATTATTGCTGTTTTCTCTCCTTTTTTCCATAGAGAATGCCCTTTAGGAGTGCTTTATCACAACCCTGTGCACATTTATTACGTGGCTGTAGCTCACAAAACTCCTTTTGTTTCTGAAAGATGCACTTTTGCTCCCTGTGTTTGGTCAGTAATTTTTAGGAGTATAAATAAATTAACTTCGGCTTTCAGCAAAACCAGGACTTACTTCTGAGTCTAAGCACCTTGAATCCTCTCACGGGGAGGTTTTGTTCCTTAAAGTTCCACGCTCATGGTTTCCTGAGCAGCCTCTTACCTGGGAGCTGAATGCTGGAGTGAAGGGCAGTGCTGGGCGAGTTAATTGTGTCAAGGATTTATTTACCTGCTGCAGAACAGGCCCTGGAGTGCTTCCAGCCAGGCTGCCCCGATGTGTTGGTGGGGTTTGCAATTAGGAGCACGCAGGATTAATTGCAGGTGCTGCCCGTGCAGTGCCCAGCCCTGCTCCCAGCACGTTACCACCGCTCCATTAAACCCTAGAGTGGGGAGAGCCGGGTTTGGAGCAGCAAACACGGAGCCTTCCCTGCTGGGCTGCTCTCTGCAACATCTGCCAGAGATTGTTCCTCGCAGCAGCTCAGCCAGTTGTAAGATGGGGCATGAAAAACACATTGTGGGGCTCGTTTCATCCCAAAGCAGCCGAGTCATTGTCTGGATGCAGCAGCAATAATTCGGTGTTACAGATGCTGCTTGGGATGCAATAAAGACGAGTCAACAAGTTATTGCTGTTCTGTAGGATTCGAAATGATGGGGATGAATAAATGTGTATTAAAGCCCTGCAGCAGATTGTGTACAGGCCACGCTGCTTGGGCAGGGGAGCGGAAAAATGAGGAGAAAATGAGATCTCTGCTTTTAAATATAGTCTGAGTTAAAAAGGCTGTGGGGGCTTTGCATTTAAAGGTGCACATTTTGCAAAGTGCTGTCTCTTGGGTTGGGGGGGCTGGTTGTTTGGCCTCCAGTTTTGTGTGACGGATTTGTTCTCGTTTAGGAATGGTACGGAAGGGAAATTAAAAACCTGTTATCCCTTCAAGAGGGCAGCTTGTCAGCAGGAGGTGACAAGGAGGAAGGATCCAGTGAGCAGGTAATGGGGGGGAAATGGGCTTTATTCCAGCGCTGTGCTCTCCTCAGAGCCACACAGCCTTTCCGTGGGGATTGCAGTGCTGGCATGTGCCGCGTGAAATTGTGTTTAGTGCCTGAGAGAAGGAGAATCACCTGGGTAAAAAGTGCAATTATTTCATCCAAAGAGCTGGAATTAAAAAAACTCTGACTGTTTATGCACGTCTTCTTGTTGGCTTTTATAATTCCTGCGCTGGATGGTGTGGAAATGGTCGTGACCGAGGAGGAAGTGTTCCTAATGAGGGATATTTGCAGAACTGCAGCGGAGGAGCCGTGCGCTGTGTTTATAATTTTGTGTGTTTTGACCTTTCCTCAGAAGGAGCAGAAGGAGATTGCATATCTAAGGAACAGACAAAAAGACTGACAAGGAATACTTAAATATCTGCTGCCATGTATCTGCAGTAATGCAGGCTCCTAATCCCTCCTCCTATCTCCATATAAATTATACAGTTCAAGACCAGAGCTGTTTTCTCCACTAAAAGCAGCAAAGCTCTTTTAGATGAAATGTCTAAAAACATCTTGTAATAACTTGGAGCATGCTGGCAAGAGTAGTCACTTGTGACTGTGTGTGGAAGCCCCTCAGCCAGCCGGCGCCGGAATAGGCAGGACGGGAGCATCACTCCATTATTCCGAGGAGCCAGCAGCACGCTCGTCCCTTAGGCTACAGCATTCATTAAGGAAAGCTTACTGGGCTGAAAGCTGGGAACAGATGATAACGGGATATGATTTTCATATTTAATGCATTCCTTGGAAGAGTGTGTGTGCTGCAGATTGATAGAAGAATCAACTGCTACTTTACTAAAAGACTTTCTAGTTTGCCCTATAGCTACCGATGGAATCATTCAGCCAAGAAATTAACTTTTTCCCCTTTTACCTGCTTTATGTATCTGCTAAGCAGGCTGCTGGCTGCCAGGGAATGTTATTATGCAGTTAAATGTTTGGTATTTAAGACTCTTATCAGAAAAGAAACAGAGGCCACACTATTTTGTTTTTATAGTAGGAGGAAGGTTTTTGGTTTCCTTTCTTCAGTGCATTAGCAGTCGTTAATCTGAGTTTATAGGAAGTTTTCCCCATAGATTAAAAAGTTAAAAACCTTGAATTTAGAGCATTCTCTAAACCATAACATACAAAGCAATGAACCCCAGCAGCCTTGACCTATATAAGCAGGCCTGTGGCAGGGTGCAAATGGCAGTTTGAATTGGGAGGTGTGGGGAAAGGTGAGTTTATTTTGGAATGCAAGTTGTCCAGTTAGGGCAGGTGGTATGGGAGACGGGATTTCTAATCAATGGAAAAGTTGACATCAGTACTAGAGCATCAAGGCTTGTGGTCTGACTTGGGGGTTTAAAAAATGTTGGGCAGGTTTGTGGGCATGCTGGAACCTCCCAGGAACACCCGTGGGTGGCAGAGCCCCTTCCCTGGGAAAGGGATCATTAGGGATGTGTGCTGTGCTTGAAATCCATGTGTTTGTGCCTGTTTGAAATCCATTTGTTTTGGAACACTGCATCCAGGAGCTGCCAAAGCCATGCAGGACTGGCAGGCGGCATTGGAAAGCACCAAATCCAACACCCAAGAAGTAATTAAGAGGAACCTGAGAGCAGTTGTGATGGAATAAGCTGTGAACTTAATCTGAGTGGCAAACCTTTACTACTACTTAAAATAACTTCATGGCTTTTTGTTCTGCTCCTTGTTACATGGAATTTGAGCTTTTTTAAGGAACCTTGGTCACAGACCGGACAAGATGCCTTTGTTTCCTTTCAGCTGGGCTTGGCAGCTTACTTTGTGTGGGAGGAAGAGGTCAGGCAGTGAAAGAGAGGGGAGAGGTGTGGAGGTGACTGTAAATTGTCCTGCTGGGATTTGGGGTTGGAGAGGAAGCCCTGCTTAGTGTGAACAATGGCATTACGATGGCTAATTTTGGCTTTGCATAAACTGGCGGTGACCCTGCTGTGGTCGTGGTGGCAGCAGCCACTCCTCTTAAATTGTCCTGATTGAGTAGGTTTGCAAAGGAAGAGAGGCAAGTGTTAAAACACTGGGATTTAGCAGGAAAGTGGTTTACTCCTGGAGCTGGCTTTGGAGGAAAGTGCCATTTCAAATGTGTCTGCATGGTGTCCCATGTCACCTGGTGGGAAAGGTGATGTCACTGCCATGGGAAGAGCAGGAGTGAGACAGTGAAACTGAGTTTTGCCTTGTTCCATGAGTTGAGGGAAGCTGGGAGTTGTGTAATATTAATGCTATAGCAAACCCCTGAATTCTTGCTGACACTCTTCTCTCCAGAGCCCAACATGCCACCCTGGAGAAGCTCTGCTTGCCACACACCGTTTGTCTCCAGTTTCTCTCCTTCAGCTATGTCTCACTGTGTGTTCCAGGTGCCACAGACTGGAGGACAGGTGGGAATTGGCACCAAGGCAGCCGTGCCAAGAGGACTGGACCATCCAGCAGCAGCCTCGCTGGGCTCCCCCACATCAGCTGCCTCAGCCACAGGAGGTTTGGGGTCCCAGCAGGACTCCCCTCCATCCTCCCCAGCCCCTGAGGGGCTTGGTGCTGAGGCTGGGAGCACTGCTGGAGAGAGTGAGGAGGGAACAGCAGGACATGAGGACCTGGCTGCCAGTGAGGAAGGCTCTGAGCAGCTCATCTCAGCTTCTGGGGCCAAAGCAGCACCCTCTCGGCAGGGACAGCAGTGGGGAGGTGTTCCAGGTACGGCAGTGGGATGTGTCCCTGTCTGCCTCTGCCCCTGCCAGAGCCATGCCCGTGACTGCTGCTTCTCTTGCACCTCTGGCACTGGGCTTGCCGTGTGGTGGCCCTTATCCCTGTTTTCTCTCTTCGTTTCTTTCTTCCTTTCTGCTCCGTTTCCTCCCAGGCCACTCACCCGGAGTGAGAAGGGCGTGCTGGGGGCTGATCCTGGTCAGGTGCACTGTTAGGGAAGATTTCCTCCCTGCTGTGGCCACAGAGGCCCTGGCATAGTCTGAGTCTCATCTGAAGAGGTTTAATGTGAACCTGCTTCACCAAATGAGTCACTTCTGGTTCAGGTTGATTCCCTTCTCCCTCAGAGCTGTTGCACAACAGTCGATCCATTTCCAGACTGGGATTTGGCAGTGTAGGTAGGGGATGGGTTTGGAAAACCCCTTGATTCTGCTGCATCCCCATTTCCCAGCAGGCAAAGGAACTGGGCTTGTTGTACATCCTTGCTCCACAGATTCGGACACAAGGCCCTGGTGCAGCTCCTGCTGGGCACAAACCTGGGGTGATTCAGTCCCACTGAAACTCCATGACAGAGCCAAGCAGGAATGCTGGGGGCTCTGCAGAAGCCAGTTAATTTAAACCCAAGGGGAATTTTATGGGAAACTGGGCATTTCTGTAGCAATCCCAATTTATTACAGCACTGGCTGGTTCACTAACTCCTGGCAGTCTGTGAAAAGCCATGCAGCACATCTGTGTCATCCCAATTCAGCTCATGTTCTCCTCTCAGAGCCTCCAGGCATGTTTGCCTGCTGAAAGGTTTAAAAAATGAAAGCCGTAGGAGCCTCTTGGGGTGCACTTTTTTAGCCTAAGAGAAGTTTTTTCCAGCTTCTCTGTCTGAATCCTCCAGATCTGATTTGGTCAGCTAGCTGGTCTCTGTGCTGGGGTGGTTTTTGAGGAGTGCCAGCCTTGTTCCCAAACCCCAAAGGCTGCAGCCTCCCTGTACTCCCCCTTGTGAGAGCAGTGGGGAAGGACAGGGGCCGTGGGCAGGGAAAGCCACAGCCAAGGGGAGCGGATGGAGGGAGGGAGGGAGGGAGGGAGGGAGGGAGGGAGGGAGGGAGGGATGGATGGATGCTCCTGCACCTGGGGTGAACAAACAGTGTGGGTAATCTTGGTTTCATTCCCTACAGTATGATCTACTCCATGGTCCTGCAAATGTTTTGAGAAGAATAATTACTGGTTTTATATTTTTGATGCATTATTTTTTATTGCAATGACAGGAGCAAAGCCTGGCCTGAGCAGTTTGTGGACTTGCAAGGAGGGGAGTGGTGCAGAGCTCCTGGTCCCTGCCAGTGCCGAGGAGGAGGTGATGCCGAGCATTCCCAGCACGCAGCGGGAGCCAGGCAGGGATGCCCAGGCTCCAGAGGGCTCCCTGCTGCCACCACTGAGTCCTCCCACAGCCCAGGAGGAGCCCTTGGACAGCTCAGCACCACACAGGTACCACTTCCCTGTTTTCTGCATCAGCTGGGCTGGTCAGGGCACCAAAGCTCACACAAAACTCTTCCCTGTCCTTCAGTACCTTGTACCTGTGCTGGGGGTTCAGTGGCTTCAGGCACCTCGCTGGGTCAGAGCTGGCAAGTGAAGGATTTGTTGTTAAAATGTCAACTACGTTCTTTACATGTACACAAATCTTGCTCCAAGGACTCTACGTGGTAAAAATTCCAGGGGGTTGAACTTTTTGAGCATTTTGTTTGGAAAGAGAGTAAGAGAGGACGAGGACAGTGCACAGCAGACACAGGACCTGTCCTCTGCTGCCGTGTGACAATGGCAGGATTCTGTGGCCAGCAAGTGCGGCACCAGAGGATTGGCTGTGAATCCATCCCAGCCGGACTTTTGGCCCCGCAACGCCCTCATGAGACAGGGAAGTGCATCCCTGTCCTGGCAGGGCAGTGCCCACCGTGAGATGTACCCTGGGGTTGGCCCAGGTCACCCAGGAAGGCTGGCAGGTTTTAGTGGGACATTGGGCTGAGATCACCTGCAAAGGAAACAGCGCATTTGCCCCTGGGAACAAGTGCTCCTGCAGAATGAATTCTCCTATTTTGCCAGCTGGTTAGGTTTTCCCATCGTGGTTGTTTGCAGCTTTTCAGTCTGGTTAATGTCTGTTCTTCCACCATTCCTGGGTGCTGACGTCGTGTTGGTTTGGGTGTTAATAGATGACAGCAGAAACTGGGGGCCATCAGCAGACACTTCTGTAACTTCATCCTTTCCCATTTGCATCGGGCTGCTGCTTGCTATGGAAACATCATCTAATTGACATGTAAATAGCTTTCCCCCAGTTTTCCCTTTGTATCCCACCTGTTAATCACAGCAGAGCTCGGGGAGAGGAGTCAGAGCTGAGCGGCCGGCAGTTTAACCTTGTGTTCCCTCCCCGGCGAGGCCTCGCTGTTCAGCGCCTGATGAGACGTGGAGCAGCTCTCGAGGCCCTGGGAAATTATACACAAGGTTTGAGCGCCTGCATTGTCCCCGGGGCACGGCTGGAACCACGGCGCAGAGCTCTCCTCCCATTATGCCAAGCTGAATGCCTCCGCTTTCTCAAGGCCGTGGAAGTGGGATCACAACTGCTTGTTGGTTCTGCAGAAAAGATACAGATTTTAATTTGCTTTACCTGAAAATGAAAAGGCAGATCAACCGGCAGGAGTGGAGGAGCAGCCATTCCCTTGTGCTCACAGACAGGTGGGCTTTCCAAGGCACCTGGAATGCAGCGTGCACACTTGAGCCTTGCAAAATTAATGTGGCAAAAATCTTGTGGAAAAGCTTGCAAGTGATTAGTACATGAATTTCAATTGTATAAGTTACACAAACTATGGAAATGCAGCTTTCTTTGGTCTGTCACAGCACGGATTCAGAACACGCGATGTCCCTTCAGCCCCTGTGGTTTTCTCTTGCGAAATTACTGTGCTTGGCTGAAGAAATGTGCTGAAATTTGCCAAATTCCGTGTATTTTTTGCCTTAAGTTGAAATATCTGTAGTTTGGACTCTTCCAGTGCAGCAGTGTCGCTGTGGCATCAGAAAGAAGCACTGTTCATACATAGTTGGTGAATTATCTGAAATGAGCACAAGGGATGGTGTTGGAAGGAGCAGAGACCATGGCTGAGTCCAGAGGCAAAACTAATCCTTGTTGTGTGCCAGGAAGCCACAAATTTTCATCTTTGGAGCAAACGTCTCCCCTGTCTTACTGCAGAGATGTCAGTCTGTGTTGTTTAAGGAGTTTCAGGATTTTTCCCTGCAGTGAAGTGCTGGCAACCAAGGAAAGGGGATGTTGCCGGGAAAAGTGATTCACCAGGTTTGCATCTTGTTGCAGGTCACAGTATAGGGCGCTGCAGCTTTGCTGCCTTAGTTATTAAAAATTATGATTGTTGGGAAATAACATTGGTGTTCCAGAGGCTAGGGGCTGGGGGTGCAGATCAGAGGCTGCACTGGGATGCGTTTTCTGTTCAGCAGTGGCCCCAGCCCATGGGGGCTTGCTAAGCTTGTGAAGGCTCCTGGTGTCCCCTCCCTTGGAGCTGCTGATCCAAGGGAAAAAGCTCCGTGTCCTCTTAGGATTCCCTGCAGCACCCAGCCCTTTCTTTGAGGGCTTAGACCCGGGGGGGCAGGAGGTGGGGGGAGAGGGTCTGTGAGAATTAGTGTGGAGAAAGATGATGACTATTTTAAGGCCTGAGCTGAGGGGGTGGAAAAAGGCAGAGCTTATGCCTGTGCTGCTTCAGCTGCATTGAGGAGGACTTAGCACAGATGGATTGTGCATTACAAAATGTAACACATAATTCAAGCTGTCAGCTTAATCAGACTGTTTCCAGGAAGCAACCTGTAAAAGAGAAGGACCTCTTGTTTGCTGACCTCTGATCCGTAGCCTGCTGCAGATTGTCATACATTTTGTTTTTCTTTATGTTGGTGTCCCTTCCTTCCCCTTCTCTTTTTATTATTGTATCCCTCTCGAGTGGCACCCTGGAAGGACCACCCAGTGGGAGGAAAACAATGGGAAACGAGCCGGCCGCTGGAATACAGGGTTTGTAAGGCCGGGGGGAAAAGAGAAAGCACTGTTTAACTGCCTATGTGATCTCCCTGGCATTGTTTTGCTTATTAAATGTCTAGGAAACTCGACTAAAGGCACGGCAGCCCCCACTTAATTGTTCACTGTTGCCCAACACTGCCAGGGAAAACACGGCTTTGGGTACAGCTCAGCACGAGTGTGAAAACGCCGCAAGTTTTTGTGCACAGAGCTTCTCCCTGGAGGCAGAGTAAGCCAAGGTTAACCGTGGAAACATGTCAGCTCCCGCATGTGGGGAAAAGAAAGGAAACTCTCTTTTGCCCCAGCTGGGGTGTTCATTGCTGGTGGAGACCTGGGCTGGGAGCCCCACAAAGCGGCAGCCAGGGACCTGAATAGCCATTTACACCTCTGTCCCGGGATTAGCCCGCGGCATTGTTTCAGTGGTTAAGTCCTCATTTGCATCATTATAGAGGTGCAGCCTCATCAAAACCCCTCTGAGGTCCCAGGGCTGTCCCCGTACCTGTAGGTGGTCACCAGATTTGTTTCGATTGTGGAGGTGAAGGAATTAAAAGTGCTCGGCACAGGGGTAATTTCCATGCAGAGACTCAGCCCGGACTGATTTTTAGATGGTTTGTTTGCTCATGTGTTTTTTTCCCCCTGCATCCTACAGAGCTCAGAAACGTGGGTTTTGCTGTTTGCTTTGGAAAGCCCGAAGCAGGGTGCTTGTTTTTCCAAGGGGTGCGATGGGAATGCAGTGCCAAGCCCTGTCACACCTCGGCTCGCTCCCAGCCCTGTCTGTCCATCCACAGGCCCGGCGGGACGCTGGCTGAGCTCTCGGAGCTCTGCCGTGCGCTGCAGCTCGTGGAGGACCTGGTGGAGAGGACGAGCCCCCGGCACCGGGTGCTGTACCAGGGCCAGCCCTCGGGGACAGCACAGCTGCCCAGGTGAGTGAGTGGAGCCCGGGTGACAAATGGCCTGTGCCAGAGAAATAGAGTAATCGGAGTAAGAGAGCAAAGGGAATCACTAGAACTGAGGTGTTGCCAAAACCAGGGGCAGAGAGGCCACGCTGTCCCTTCTCAGCCTCCAGGCCCTTAGGTACAACTGCTGGGAATTGTTGGTAACTTTATTGATAATTATGCACAGCCTCCATAGACTGAGATTCTTGTAGGCACTTGATAACAGGGGGATTCCTGGGGACTAAGGAAGAGGGGCCCCAAACAGACCTGCCCCCCAGCCTGCCCCTCAGGGGATGTGCACAACTTCGCTATCCCTGGGAGGCTGCACCTGGCATGTTCCAAGTGCTGAGCATGACCTGCCTGTCCCAGAGCACCAGGACGTTTGTCCCTCTGGCTGTCCCTGACCGTCCTGTCTCCAGACTGAGGCTGGCTGGGATGGGCTGTGCTCACGGGGCTTGTCCCCGCTGCTTTGTGTTGCAGTGCTGGTGATGGGGCTGGCCGGCTGGCTCCGGGTGACCTCGAGGCGATGGAAGCCGTGGTGCTCCGGCAGCTCCAGGCCGTGTCCCGGCGCACACAGAGCAGGAGCCTCCCTCCGGAGAACAGCACAGGGGCTGCGGGCAGAGCGGGCCACGAGGAGCATAGCAGGTATGGGACACACAGAACTCACTGCGGGGTGAGAAACATCCTTCCCTCTGCCCCCTGCATCCGTGCTGCCCCTCTGGTGCCGAGGGAGAGGGCCCAGCCAGGCTTCCCGAGCTGTTGGAACATGGATCCTTGTGCGCCTCGTGGCACTCGGGATGGGAGCGTTCAGGAGTCCATTTATTTCCCTGTGATTCCCCGATGGTGACTTGTGCTGCGTATCCCACGATCGCCCCAGCTCATCCAGCCCACAGTGTCTCCCACCCCAGGCCCCTCTGGCAGGCAGGGAATTGCAGGAACTCTAGACACATCTCAGCCTGTCATTCCCAGGATCTGCAGCATGAGTCTTGGGCACATAAGGATGGGAGATGTAATTTCGAGAAGGAAATTATTTTGTGTCAGACAGAAGATGCACGTGGCCTTTAAAAACAACAAAGCGCCATTATTGAAAATGGTGGGGTTTCTCTCCCATGCATATGCCACAAGGACAAGTGAGAATTACTTTTTTTTAAGGTCTTTTTAACCCAGGAATGAAAACAATTTCAATTTTGTCTTCCTTAACTGCTGTCTAGACCTCCCTCCCTGTCGCAGGCTCCGCAGTGCTCAAGTGCTGGCAGGATCGGGGCACTTGTGAGCGCTGCAGAAGGGTCTCTCTGCCGCTGCCTGCCTCTCCTGCCGAGGCTGATACGCCTTCGAGCACTAATATCTCCTTGTGTCTCCTGAATGGTTTCTTAGGGACAAACACTTGTGGAGTTAATTGGAATTCATTCCTCTGAAACTTCACTGGAGCAACTGGAAAAACAAACATCTTTGGCAAACAAAAGGATTGCAGGATTGAGATTTTCTGCATTAAAAGGCACTTTTTTTTTCGTTTTCCCTTTTTATTCTTTCTGAGCAGAAGAGAAGCCTGGGGCAGTGGGTGCTCAGCTGTGCCCCATGGAGTGAGCAAGGCCGAAGGGATGAGAGCCGGGATGCAGGAAGGGTGTTGTGTCTTTGGATGCTGAGCCTCAGGATAGGGCAGGCATCACGAGGATCACGGTCACCCCTGCCCATCTTGCCTACATGTGCAGAAGTTGCAAGTGGCTTCTTACATTTTCCACTTCGGACATTTTTAAAAGAGAAAGTGGGAATTAGGGACGAAATGGGTGGTGGCTTTTCCCAGCACGTGTTGACCCCCGTGTGGGTGGAGCATTTCCCCTGATGGTGCTGGTTTGTTCCTCAGGGACACGGAGGCGCTGCGGACTCGCCTGAGCCACCATGGTTTGTTTCTGAAGGAGCGCCGGGTTCGGCTCCCGGAGGGAGTGGCAGAGATGTTTGAGAAGCTGCTGGCTCCGGGCGAGGAGGAGCAAGACAGCCAGGTGGGCACTTGTACCCTCTGATCAGGGGCGCTGGAGACTCCTCTGCACTGTCGTGGCTGTGCCCTGGGCACGGTGTGGCTTCCAGGGCAAGGGCAAGCAGTTTGTGGTTAACCAGCCCTGGGGCCTCAGGGAAATATGTGCACTGCTTCATCCCACAGGAAAAGGGGCTTTTTAGGGTCCCCACCCTTCATTCCAGCCCGGCATTGAAATGAGCTCGCCCCTTTGCTCTGGTGCAGATCATCACGGGGCTTCTACCTTTGTCTTTTCTGTGACTTTTTATCATGAATGAGGTATTTTACCTTTTTTAAGCAGAGTGAGGTTTGGTGCTGAACACAGAGCATTTTATAAATGATGGCACACTCATGGTTTTTCTGAGTTAATGCAAAAGGCCATAGCCAACTATTTAAGTAAATAAATAAAAATGGCATTCCGTAGGCTGCGAGTGCCTCAACCTCTTACTGTGTTAAACAATCGTTTTACTGAACAGTGAGATAGTTAGGGCAGAACATTGAGTAGATTTTACAGACTCAAGTCCGTATTTTTGTTCCAAAACAAGCCCCAGAGGAACATCCTAGAAGTAAGGTAATGGAACATCTAACAGAAACACCTTGAAAGCAGATTACCCTGGGGAGTGTAGATTAGTCTAGATGTGTGTTGGAGAATGCCAGAGGGGGAGGATAATGGAGTTGTGGCTATTTTTGTTTTTAATGCTCAGGCTCTGCCAGCCCTTCCAGGAGAGCATGGGGATAGGTCACCTGTCCAGAGTGATGAATCCTCTCTCAGCTTGCCATCGATCCCAACCAATGGCAGGGAAGGAAAGCAGGCGGAACTGGCAAGGAGAGAACCAGGTAATGGGCGTTCCAGCTCTGCTGCTACTCCAGGTTCCTGCTTTGGACATAGGGGTGTTCTGTCCAAATTCCCAGGGGACTGCTACAGCCACTGGCAGATCAAATCCATTTGTAATGGATTTGGGGGATTTTCCCAAATACCTTGGTACCGCTGGTCATTCTGGTTACTTCCCAAACTAAGTGATGCCTGTGGTGGTGGGTTTTTCTGCAGGAGAGGAAAGGCCAAGCCCTGTGGCCATGATAAACTGGATCTGTGGGTTCTGTGTGCACATTTACAAAACATCTCCTGTTTAGGGGGATGTTTTTGCTGCCTTTTGTGGCAAAGCCAGACTGCAGAAGGAATTGCCAAATGGTTTGTTTCCCAAATCCATCGGGTCTTCAGTTCCTCAAGATGTTTGGTTGGTTCGTCCTTCTCTGAGGAAGCTCAGAGAAGCAGGGTGGCAAGTTCCCAGTGGGCGCTGCTTTTAAGAGCAGTAATGGATAGTTTAGATCAATAAACAAGAGATAACAAAAGTGGGAAATTAAAGGGAGTAGGGCTTAAAAGCAAACAAACCAGTCTGATGGCTGCTGCTTTGAAATGGTTTCATTACGGCGTGTTCACATCCAGAAGTCACAGGCTGGCGTGAAGATGAGAGCAGGAAAGAAAGTGTGGCGGAAAAGATTCCCATTACAGGTGGAAGGGGTGGCTGCATATTAACCTCGGGCCCAGCTTTGGGCTCAATGATATAATCAAAGCCTGGCGGCTCCGTGCCGCAGGGCAACTTCAGAGGGAGTCAATTCAGCCGCTCACACTGAGCGCAAAGATTAAACCTCACATCACAAGGTCCACGCTCACGGTGGCATAAACAAAGATGGGGAGCAACAGCGCCTCTTTAATTCCCTGTAATCATGTTCCACGTTTACACCATGTGAATATCCTCTCCTTGAGCCCTTCGGGGCCCGCTGGTGGTGTTACAGGGGTCAGTCTCCGTGGGGAAGATGCAGTCATTATATGGCAAACTATGGATGCTTCTGGTTTGATTCTTTCGTGAGTAATTGACTGGGGATCATTAGAATGAGCATAGGGCAGATCCCTGCCGGACGGGAGCTGAGCCTGTGCCAGCCAGGAGCTGCCTCTGCCTCCTGTACCAAAGCTGCCTGAGAGCAGTGGCTCCCTCCAGGCAGTGCCATCACTGAGACTGTTTTCCCAAGCAGAATTCCAGCTCCTGAGTTTGGATCTCAGTAGCTGTCCATGGGTTTGGTTTGCTTCTCCCTGCCTTTAATTTCATTACTTGCCCAGTCCTGCTTTTAGCCACAATTTTGCCTTTGAGCATGTTGGGGAATTCTCTGTTGCAGACTTTCCAGGCCCCTGCAGGGCTGTTCAATGTCAGTCAGCCAAGAGCCAAGCCCCACCATGCATCTGCCTTCCCGACCTTTCCTGTGTGTAAAAATGCCAAAAAGCTCCTCAGCTAAACCCAGTAACTCCAGGTTCAGCCCATCCCTTCCAAGGGAGCTGTTCTTTGCTGTTCCTCTGTCTCCAGGAGTGAGGCTTCTCACACCTCACTTGAAAGCCAAGCTGTTCCTTTCAGACACGATTCATCTTCAGCCCATGATCTTCTCTGGGCTCCTTGTTCTCCTCCCACTCCCCTCCCTGCCAGGCAGCTGCTAGTTCCTTTTTATCATCATCATCTGCTGTGGTCCCAGAGCTCTGGAATCATTCTGGGCCTAAAATAGAAGCCACATCTCTGCGTGTTGGCTTTTGGGCTCAAACAACTTGTTTTGAGGAGTTTAGATTATCTGGTCCATCTGTACATGAATATTTGGCTACATGACTTGTTCTGAGCTGAAGCGATACAGATTTGGGGTGTTTATTTCAGTATTTTCTGCATTCCTAAAGTGTTGTCTTGAAACATCAGAAGTTTTGTGGGGCTTTGGGGCTTGATGGACTTCTCTGTGAGAGCTGTATGGACTTCACTTCCAAGCAGTCTTTAGTATGACACTTCAAGAATGCTTCTGGAGTTTTGGTTAATTTTGCTTTCACTTCTGTTGCATAAGAAGCGAACCAAAATACTTATTTGCTTTAATGTTCTGTAAATATTCCAGAAGTATTTGTGTTGGTTCTTTAACGACCCGTCCGGAGCTCATGGAAGGCCGCCTGTGGATAATGGGCTTTAAAGGGATCATACCTGGCTCACCCAGAGAGGGGCTGGCTGATAACAGCAATCTCCTGGGATACCAGGCTATGTGAGGATACAGGGGCAGACCTGGGCTCATCCTCATCTCCTCCATGGATGCTTTGTTTTTTATCAGGGAAAGATATGTAAAAGAAATTGTTCATCTCTTCGGCTGTTCCTGAGGTAGGCGAATAATGCGAGATTAAAAAGGATAAAACCCATTATTTCTTGTTTTGCTGGATGACTGTTTAAGAGTCTCATTTATGAGTAGGAAATTGCTGATTTTATTGAAGGGGCAGGTTTGTTAAATCTTTAACAAAACCAGATTCTCTCTCTCCCCTTCACTTCTGTCTTTGATTTAAGCAGATGTTAAGGCTGTAGAGGATTTGAATAAAAATGGCGTAACTGCTCCACTCGTTGGGCTCTGCTTTTACAACAGCTGGCTTGTCACCCCCAGCTACTCCCCAGCTATAAAATCTCCAGTCTAGGAAAATGGAGGAAAAGCCCTCTTAAGAAGAAGAAGAATTAGCCCTTCTTCATATATCATACAGGAACATGAAAGAGCACAAGCGCGATTCTGCTTCCCTTTTCAGGTCACCTTTAATGAGCCAACAATCTTGCCACCACTTTTCCCCTGCCCAGGTGTCCTTCCTGGTGAGGTCCTCCTTTGAGGATTCGGAGGTTCTGCTTGGAGTGCACTAATAAAGGCATTAATAAGTCTCACCCAACTTTTCACTCTGTTTGATATGGTTTCATACGTTTGGGACAGAGAAAGTTCTTCACCAGGGCCGGGCAGGTTGGACAGTGCACTTGAGTCAGGCTGGATGATGCCCTCCAGCAGCTCATGCTTGATACCTAAGTTCCTAAAAGATCTTGGAGTCTTTCCAGAGTTGTGAATTCTGGGTGAAAACTCTTCAGTCATCTTTTAGCAGAGGCAGCAGCACCTTGAATGCTGGATTTGGGAGAGGCAATACCATGACCTGGCATACATCATGGGAAGGGGGGCATATTCTTTTCTCCCCCACCTCTCTTTTTTTTTTCCCTGTCATTCTTGATTTCTTTTTCCTCCAGAGCAGGCTCTGGCACCTCTTTGCTGGAAGTGCCTGAGGCTGAGCAGAATTGGTGCTGCTGCAATCCAAGTGCAGAAGGGACTGGGAATGTGCACAGCCAGTTTGAAAGCAGAGAATTCAATGTGGACAGAAATACTAAATTGTCCTGGGTTGGGACAGCGGTGACAGCAGGGCTGGGTTATCGTTTCAGTGCTATGGATAAAAATATATATATAAATAAAATATATATATGCAAAGCAGCCTTTTAAAGTGGGATTTGTGCTTGAGCATCATGTGCTTTGGAAACGAATACGAAGATGAGCAATTGTCTGGCTCCGGTGAATGAATCCATTTGCCTCTTCTTTTTTTTTTAAATCAATCTTTACAGAATGGAAATGAGATCCACAGAGCATGGGGAAAAAAGGGAAGAAAGGGAAGGGAGGATAAAAGGTTTTGAAATAGTTGGGTATTTGGCTGTTTATGTCATAAAAATCTCAAGATATGCATTTAATTCGATTTTTATAGAATTTATTTATTATTATCTAGTAATTTGTCTAATTCAAGAGAATGGTTAAAAACACAGAGCTATCAAATAATATTGACAGAACTGTAACATTCCAAAATAATCTACATTTAGGAGGAAGGAGAACAAAACCTTTCTGATTAAAGTAAATGGGAACTAAAAAAAAAAGAGGGTAAAAAGACTCCATAAATCCTTTAAGTTTTGCTATGATGCTAACAGCTCTGAAGAGAAGTTCCATGTTTGCTCCTTTTCCTAAAGTGAGGTAAAAGGTGCAAAACTTACCCAGTTTGGAAGAAATCACCATGATGACTTAATTGCCAGGGAGGGAAGGTGGTTTTTGTGGTTTTAAGCGATTCCCACTTAATCTGGAGCAGCCGATGCTCTGCTCTAACCATGCTCGTGGCTGTTCCCGGCATCTCCTGGAAAATCTCCAGAGCCAGCGGCGTCACTCTGTGGCAGGGCATTGGAAAGTTCACAGTCCCTGTTTTTCCTGCACAGGTCAGGATCATGGCCACAACAGTCCCAAAGGAAGTGACAGCCTGGAAACACGTTCGGGAAGCAGTTCCTTGTCGGATGGAGGCGCTCCTCCCTTCTCCAGGTAAAGCTGTGACATTGGAAATGATTCCGGGAGTGAGAAACTGTGACAGAAAAGGGCTGACGCTCACACAATTTGTTTTTTTACTTGGGGTTAAAGTTGGTGTTTCTGTAATCAAACACTGCAGGTTTGGAACACCTCAGGTTACAAGCTCCTCCTGTGTCCATGACACAGATCTTTCTGGAGGATTTTTAGGCTGCTGTGGGTGAGGCCAGGTCCAATTCTACACTTGCGGCTAAAATCACAGAATTTCTGTAATTCAAGCCCAGTAAATACCCAGCCTCAATGACTGGTGTTCTGGTGCTTTTGTCTGGGATTCTTACCATTTTAGGTTCAATTTTTTTCCCTTTTTATATTTCCTGGAACTTTGAGAATGATGAGCCACGTTATCTTGCCTTGTGCTATGAAATGCAAGGGTGTTTCTATAGATGAATTTTTGAAATGTTACACTTTAGCCCTTCCCTGAAGCCTGGGACAGCAGGAAGAGCAGGATGGGGCCCTGAGAACTTATTTACAGGATCACTGTAGCTGAATGTGTAATTTTCAAATTTAACTGTTTTTCATTTAAAATCTCTCCAAGCTAAACCCCACTGCTGCTGCACTGCTGGCTAATTGTGCTTGCAGCCACTTCCACCTTGGTTAGATGCTGTACATCTTTTTAGGTCGATTTTTTTTTTCAAATTGCAATTTGTAATACATTTCAAATACTTCCCTTTGGTCTATAATTCCAGGCTTCTGGGTGCTCAGTAGCAGCATGCTTCGTGCAGGCATACGTGATGATGCTGCTTTAAAAATACAACATAATAAATCTCAGTGTAAGAGTCAGTGTAAGAGTTAGTTTTTCTAAATGGCACAAACCCAGCGCAGCCTTCCCAAGGTGGGGTTTGGGAGCAGCCCTTGGCTTTGGCTGCCTAGAGAGCGGCACAAGAGGAAGAGGGAGAGCTGTTTGCAGCTGGGCCGTGCCGCGGTTCCTCGGCGCTGCAGCTCCGCTCCCGGCAGCCACTCCTCGGGCTTTATTGCTTTCACAAGTGGTCTCAAACCCACTACTTGAGAATAAACATCCCTGCGAGCTCGGCCGTGGCACTTTATAAATTCTCCTTTGCCGCGTTTTGTCACTGAGCTGATGAGTGACCTCGGCGCAGACCCCGCCGGACCGGAATAAAAACCGTGGCTCCTCTGATGTCCCCCAGACAATAATTATCATGTGCCAGTTAAGCCCAAACTACAGCTGAGGGATTTTACTTTAAAGCGGAGTCTCGGGCGCAAAAATGCATTTATAGCTCTTTGTCTGGCACCTCATTATGTGTGGGCCTGATTCATTAAGTAATTGGTTTGCAGTTGTTTACATGAGTATTAAGGCTTTCTATTCAGCAGCCTTTGAGATACACATTGTGCAAATGTTGCATGTTATGAATGCGGAATGAGGGGCCGGGGCCCGGCCCTATTGGCTAAACACTGCGCGCTGTTGAAAAGCAAGAGAAAGAGATTGGGTGCTGCTTTGCATAGCAATGACTTTCTTAATAAGCTTTACAGATTGATACACACAAGCTATAAAAGATGCAAAGAGATACTCTTAGCACATTTATCCATGCTCGTTTCACTATTATGGGCCTGGAGAAGGGAAGAATTGAGGGCTTTCATACTCGGGTTTTCAGTGCGTGTCTTCAGTGCATGAGACTTAATAGAATCCGATGTTTATTGTATTATAAATCATGGGGAAGTAGGCAGATCTGCAACAGTTTATTATTAAAGATTCTTTCAATGTAAATCTTTTTCTGCCATTGTATTTCCTACAGCAAAATCATTTTGTGGTTGAGTGGGGATGAAAGGCATAATGTACGACGGAGTGAGTCTTAATAGGAAGCTGCTCTCCGAGTAAAGACCACTTGTTCCCTTTTGTTCGGCGGTGCATGCCAGAGCTTCCTCTTCTCTCGCAAATGCCGCCTGCTCTACCTCCAGCGAGAAAACTGCTTTTCCCTGGCTCTTTTACTTTCCCGGGGGAATATTTCCACGCAGGGAGATGCACCTTTGGTTGGGGTGTTAGGGTGTTGCAGCAGGAGAGAGGGCATGAAATTACACAGTGCTGGGGGGAGAAGGTATCAGAAGTCAGGGCTGAGGCTGCCGGCGAGCGCAGGCGGCTGGGCAGCGATGTGTGTGGCATTCCGGGGGGCTGTAGCGATGGATGCAGCCAGTGGAGGTCACTCGCTTTCTGGGAATTCCCCATTTCGGATGCAAGCGTTTTATTTTTCCTTGACTTGTTTGCGCTGTCTCGTTTCCAAATAATCTGGAGATTAAAGGTGCGTTATCAGCTGAGAACCAAAGCCCGCTTTGGATTTGTCAGGACACCAACACGGTGTAAAGTATTTTAAACTTTAATTAATCTGCTGGAAGGACTCTGGGGGGGTCTCAGAAGGCTGGTTTTCAGCCCTGTTAACCAACACAGCTGTAGTGACATGCAAATAGAAGTTGGCAGAGTCGAATTCATCTCTTAATCATTCCCAGGCCAGTGTTTCACGGGGCCCATTGGCTTTGGCCATCGGGGGGCACTCGGGCTCTGCGTATCCCCTGCTCCCCCCTTCCCAAACCAGTCCCGACACCGAAAACTCTGCTGCGCTCTGAGGAGACATCCCAGACAGGACATGGACAAATGCATTTCCCTTGGAAATCCAGGGAAGTGGTGTCGCGTGGGTCCGGATTCCTGGGAAATGCACCCACAAAACCAGCCAGGATCCGATTGTTTTATTCCCCGGTGTACTCTCAGTTGTGAAATGGCTTCTGAAAATTCCAGCGCGATTTTCTGCTGTTCCAGCTGTTTGTGTGAGCATTGTTTCCTCTGCCTGCACCCCCAGCTGTTGCACAAGCAGCAGTGTTGGGGTGGCGATGCCTTGCCAGGTCAGTGGGGAGAGGCACCAGCATCTGCTGGCCGAGCACAGAGGGAACAGTGGATTTTTTGGCACTGCCCCTGGTCTCCTGCACAGCTTCCTCACAGCGCTGTGATGCATCTTTGTGTCAGTGGGGGTTTTTTTCTTCTGCGTGGTGAATCTAAACAGAGACCAGTCTTACACACAGCTCGACAGAAATCTTTGTATCCTAAAATAAGGGTCATCCTACTTGCAGTGTAATAACTGAAATTCAGTGTTATTACTCCAACTCTGGCATGATGAATGGACTTTTGAGTTTATACTGCCTATGTAACAGTGTGCAGTATATACTGTATACTTGTGTGCAGTATATACAGTATATACTGTAGATACTTGGCTTTCCAGAGCTGGGAAAACCCTTGGCATTTAGGATCTCCCAAATTTTTTGGGTGTCTTTTTTGCTTGACACTAAAAGATAGAAGTTCAACAGGTGCTTTAGCGAAAAGACACTCTGGGTACCGTAAATATTTTCTGCTGTTTTCCAGCAAGCCCCCTTGATTAACTTGGCTGTGGTTGTCCTGATATTTTCCTCTTAACATTAATTTTCTTTATAGAGGAAAAAATATTTTCTTGGACCTATTTCATTTCTTACTGTTGCAGCATCTTCAGTACAAAAAGCCTGTTTCATCAGAGGAATGGAGAGATTAAAAGGCCCTTTGAAGTGAAACTGGTTTGGGTTTTTTCTTTGTTAGAGCCTGGGTTCAGTTTGGAATTATTTTAGGGAAGAAGCAAACGTGTAAGTGGGTATCGGAGGGTCACGATGAGGGATTAGTCAAGGCATTGGAACCAACTCAGCTCCATTTATACCCCAAAAATGTCTCGGCGGAGGTCTGTGCCCATTGTGTGCTCCGATTGCTGGGTGATCGCTGCCACAGCCGGCTCTGCTGAGTGCAGCTGCTGTGCAACACAGAGGTGCTGCTGCATCTCTCAGTGCTGCTTAATGCTGCACACCTAATCCCAGAATTTATTCCCTGCAGCATTTTCTAGGCTTGCGCTGGGGGAGCTGCCATTTCCCCTCTGGCCCTTCTGATGTCCTCACTCCATTTTCTATATCTGCCTGGCATTTCCCTGTGCCGGCAGCTTTCCTGCTGAGCCCTTGCTGACACCCCATTCCCCATCTCCCTCTCTGGGGACAGCTGTGTTTGGCTTTGGCTCGCGGCTCTTTGGGGAGTGAACCCCATTCCACATGTGGTGGATTAGGTCTGGGAAGATGAACTCTAGGGAATGGGTGGTGTTTGGTAGAACACAAACATCTGTCTCCCCCATCTCCTGCCAGCTTTGATCTTTCTCTTCATGGGAAGCTGGGGTGGCAGTGGGAAGGTCTCCAGATCTTCCTACAGCCAGGTCCTTTCCCTATGAGCCCTTCAGCTGGATCTGGAGAACCAAGTCTGGATAGCTGGGCAATACTCCCTGGTGATCCTCAGCATGGTGTCAGCACCGGACCCAAAGGACCAACCTGCTGGTGTTTGTCGTGGGGTTGAACCACAGAGAGAAGCAGGACAGATTTGACAAACTCAGTTGTCAAATGGCTTTTCTAAGAAGCTAACTGGAAATTCCAGGAACCCCCACGCTCCCTTCCCAGCAGCAGGCCAGGATGTGGCTGGAGGGGAAGCTGTGGCTGCTGCTGCCTGATCTCCTCCTCAGGTGCTTGAAATGGCTCCTGTGCCGGCATCCACAGGAGGAACGTTGCCAGCTGCAGCTCAGCAACAAGTGTCCTGCTCCACACCCAGGGAAAATGGCACAGCCTCCTGAGGACATTTCTGTGGGCTTAGCCCGGATTGCATGGAGCACCTTCTGGGAAGTGCTATGGGGCAGGAGATCTCAACAAAAGAAGCAGCAGCTCAGGGTGTTCAGCGTATTGCAGGATCAGCTCCGAGGCTCTGGCTTCAAATCCTCCCTGGGTATCCTGTCAAGTGAATGTTTTTGAAGGAGAAGTAAGAGTGTAAGGGTTTTGCTCAGAATAAAAGGGAAAGGCAGTGGGATGGCGCACTAAAGGAATGTTGGAGAAACCTTTGAAGCCCAACAGTTTAAAGTTTTTTACTGAAGAAGCTAATAATGAGTTACATCAATGTTAGCACTCTACTAGTGCTGTCAGTTGGTGCTGGCACTTCTGCTTTGGTTTGGCACCTTGGTGGAACCTGGGCTGTGTTTAATATTCTGGGAATTTCTGTCCACAGAGTGGGAGCCTGAGGAGAGGGGACAAGACTTAAACAGTGGGAGCTTTCTCTGGGTCAAAAGGAAAAATGGCTGCACCGCTGGTAGCAGCAACGTGTGAAACTTTACATGGGCCTTGCCAGCTGCAATCCCAAATTCTGACTGAATACTGAGAGTAACACAAGCAAGGAAACGTCCTTGCTTTTTTTTGTCTCCTTCACAAATGCCTCCACAGTAGTGGAATATTTGTAGCTCCCCACTTTAAGCACTTCTGTATTTGCTGCCACGTTTTTAAATGAAACACAGCAAATCACAGACATTTCGGAGAGTCCTGTTGTGACCAAGGCCACAGCTCCAAACTGCACCTTGACATTGGCTTATATTTCACTGGATGGTCTGGTGATGTCCGAAATACCTCCTATTTGATCTTCGTTATTAAAATCAGCTGAAGCTTTATTTTTGGAGCTTCTTGCTGGACTGCTGCTGTAACAGTTAATTCTCCCCCGTTGTTGCCCCCGTGTGATTATTCCCCAGCCCCAACACAATGCATGCACTGCACACAAAAGATCAAAATTATTCCAGCTTGTTTGAGAGATTCAAAAGGGCCTGTGATGCTCCAGACACAAGAGCAGCCATTTAGCAGAGCAGGCTCAGGCTGCACACACATCAAGGTGGATCAAAGGCAGCGGAGACTGCACATTTCCATGGGGCCGGAGGACAGCGCTGGGATCAGGAGGAAGTGCAGGGAGCATCACTGGGGGGGATTTATTTTTGTTTGGATTTTGTCTCTCCATATTTTGCATGCTCTGAAAGGCTGCAACGGCTTGACAGGGCCCTGTTCCTCTGTACCTTAATTCCGTGCTGGTGTAAATCAGTGCTGTTACCAGGGAGTGACTCCAGAACAGCTGGTCCTGTGTCCCTGCTGCACATGAATGTCTCCACTTTTTAGGTAAAGAAGCCTGTGATTAAATAGTTATTTGGGGGAAAAAAAAAAGTTACAGAAATTACTGGGTTGCTGTTTTTCTAAACCATTTCACAGTATTTTTTAAAAAGTGACTTACATTTTTTTAATTGGAGACATTATGCTCATTATTTGAAATCTTTTACAGGACTGAATTGCAGAAGGAGACAGTAACCGCCATAAAATCCAAAGGTAAGAGACAAATGTTACACTATTAAAAATCAGTGTCTTTCTAGTTTAATTTATACTGTAAAAGCCCTCCCAGAACATTATGACCTGTATAAAGTACAGAGAAGGGGAGGCATGGAGTTTCCCTATCTCAACATAGGAGCCAGCAGGGAACTGAGGAGGACAGATTCAGGGCAGAGACGAGGTGTCTGTGGGCTGGGTGGGGTGGAATGAGTTGGGATCTTTGCAGGGTTTAATCAAACACCAGCAAACAGGTGGAGGGAACCTGGAGAAGGAGAAACCTGAGGGATCCTTTGTCTTCCCTGTGACGTGGGTGCAGCTGGATGGTTTTGTCTGTGGCCAGGCTGGTTTTGCTCTGAATTGGTGCTTGGGCCCTATGTGTTTTCGCTCCCCACATATTCCCGTTTTCCCTGTCACCCCCTGCCTCTAAGGCAGCCTCCTGCCAGCGGGGCAGCACTGGGAGGCAGGAACTCTTTGCCTGGAGCCCTGCTCCGGCTGCCTGGCAGTTGGGAATGGCCAGTTTGAGAGGTGTGTCATTGAACTGAGGTACAGATGCCATCAAGGATGGTGCTTTGGTGGCGCTTGAAAGGCTCTGGCATCCCCAGCCTGTTCCTGTCTCGGAGCCGCTCAGCATGGGAGTGAGCGCGGGGCTTGCTCTGATGTTCCCGGCGGAGCGCAGCCGTGCGGCCCAGGGGGCCGGGGATGGAGGATGAAAGATGCAGCTGCTGCATTTGTAGATAAGGTGTTTACGGAGCTGGTGCCATCAGAGGCACCGAAGTGCCTCAAACGCGAGCTGCAGTGTCTGTGTGGGTGCTACAGCTGTCCTCCTTCTGCTGTCCCTGTCCCAGCCCTGGGCCTCATCCCGGGCACTGCAGCTCCCGCGCTGCCTTTGGACAGCCAGCAGCCTCTGGAATGGGTGCGAACAGAGAGCACGGCTCTGTCAGCCACTGCAGCCCTGACGCTTCCTGCTCTGTTTTATCCATGGCTCAAATGAATTCACATCTCCAGAAATCTCTCAGGCACTCTGAACTGCAGTGGGATTCTGCTGCTGTCAGTGAAGGGGTTTGCTAACTCCCAGAACCTAAGGTTAAAGCCACAAGATCAGGCCTGCCTGGATCTGATCTAATCTCAAAGTAGTGATGTTTCACTCGTGATGTCATTGCCATTTTTGTGCCAACGCTGTGATGTCATGGCCCACTGGTGACTTCACTGCAGGGTCAAGTAGTGGGAGAAAGGGGAAGAGAATAGACAAAGCTGCGATTCAGGCAGCAGCTGGTCAAGTAAATTGCTTGGAGTGGAAATGTTCTGCCCAGCTACCTTGAGGCACAATGGAGTGGGAGCACTGAATGAGGCCACTGTCCGGGCACAGCCGCTCCGCTGCCGGACACCGCACTGGACACACACACCTGGGGCTGGGGCTCCAAACTCCCACCCCTCAGTCAGCCTCGGGAGAGCTGTGCCATGGTCATGTCTGGGACAAATGGCATCGCCACGGAAAAGATTTTATCCCTCTGGTTTCTGTCTCCTCACCCGCAGCATTCTGGGGCGAATCTGATGACAGCAGCTCCGAGCTCGAGGCTGCTCTGCGTCCACAGACTCACAGTGCGGATTCAGATGACTTCGATGACTTCTATGATTGAGATTCTCCCACTGGCCTTTGGGAAGAAACAAACTCTCTTTCCTTTTACACAGTAAGTGTGCCACAGGCTGAAGTGCTGCTTGTCACTTTATGGGCAAAGAAAATTTAAACACCAAATAAACATTAGGGGGCCTATACATTGTCTGTCTATGCTCTCTCTGACCTGCAGCGTTTTCCTGCTGTGACAGGAACCCTGCCCCATGACAGTCCCCTCCTGAGGCTTGTGTGCATCCCAATATGGGGACTCCAGTGCTAGATTGGATTTGGGAAGAAGCAGAAAAGCATTGTGGGTATGCAGACAGGCGCTGCTGGGGCGGGCTGGCATGTTTGATCTTTATCTTCTGCAACAGATCAAGAAGAAGAAATGCATAAAATGTCCATTTGTAATTCAGCACATTTTGGAACAGAGCAGTATTTACATGTGGCGAGCCCCAGTGCTTTCCTGCTTTTCCCTGCTTTGTGAAATCTGTGCTGGCGTTGCTGTGTGGACATCACAGTAATTGGATGACTCTAGGAGCTTCATGCATTTTTAATTTTCTTCTTTTCATTCCTTTTATCTAAAATTAAGTTCATTAAACATGAGATTTTCTTTGGGAGGGAGAAACCAGGGGACATGTTAAAAAAAAAAGCTGTTCATAAATGACAAGTTCAAAAGCAGAAAGCAGCACCCCAATTAAACCATGCTGTGCCTTAGACCCACATCTCCCAACATGGGCACCATTCTCTGCACCCCATCCCTCAAAACCCAGCTAGAAATGGGAATAACATTCCGTTTCATAAGAGGAATGCATAGGTTGAGAGCTCCGCTGCATTAAATGACTTGCAAAAGGTTTGGAACTGAGCAGGAACCCTTGGCACAGCCAGCTGCTGTGGGTTTCAGTCTGACCTTGGTGAGGGTGCAGCCTGGAATGTTCTGGGAATGGGGAAACCAGCTGTAACAAGGATGGGGCTGGATGAGTCTACGACCAGGGCTGATGTCCTGGGAGTGAGCTGGGCTCAACTAAAGGACTAAAGCTGGGCTTTACTGAGGGCCTTAATATCATTTTTACCACACCAGCTCCCCGTATCCTGTGGGACTGCTGCCCCCAGAGGAACCCCTGTGCTGTGTGACGGGAACATTGCTCAAGGAACGGGAGGTGCGTGGAGAGGAGGAGCAGCCCAAGGGGACCTCAGGAGTTCTCATGCTTCCCAACAGCCACTCCTGCACACCAGGTGATGGTGTGGGCCATGCCAGACTGCTGGAGAGGGTGGCACAGCTCCCAGCTCTTCATTGCTATGGCCACCAATGTCTGAACCCAGCACCTGAGGGCTGGTGCCTGGGTCATTGCTCCATTCATCCCTGACTCGCTCCTACCCATCTGCTAAATGTGAGCTCCCCACTATCCCACCACAGACGGGCTGGAACTGAGGGATGGCTCAGGTAATGTCAGCCCAAGGCCCCACTGGAAAAGTCCAGCAGCCTGTCTTTGCAGCTCTAAGCTCTTGCTGAGTGACTTCAGGCTGTTGATGTCAGCCCACTTTCTATCTGCTGGCATGACACCAGTCTGCAAGGCTTTCCATCGCCGCAGTCCGGCTCAGCCCCAGACACGCGGCCCGTGACAGGTGACAGATGGCTGCGGAGCCGTGCGCAGGCAATCTCTGCCTCTCGCTGTCGGAGCGATAGCCGAGTTCCTCCGGAGCGTTATTTATTATACTCTTATTGTGCACAGACTCATTAGATGCAAAACATCCTGCCAGTCAACTTCCCTGTGCTCCTTCACAGCTGTCACGCCGGCAGCCCAGGGCTGATGGCAGGTGACGGTGACGGACAGGGGGACTGGAATCAATACAGCCCTAACAGATTTCCATCGGCACGCCACTCATCCAAGGAAAGTGCCTGAGCGGGAAGCCTTCCCCACTCCTGCCATGGGTGTGCCGCGCCACTCTGTGCTGTGTTCATGGATGCACAGCTTGGAGGTGAGACCTGAGCTCGTGGCCTGGTGCGGCTGCTGATGCTCAAACCAGCTTTTCAAGGAGTTGTCTGTTGCAGTATTAATTTTTCCAGCATTTGTTTACCCAAGTAATTATAAGATAAGACGATCGCATTTCATTTGCGTCCGCCAGCCTCCTGTTTTCTTCGGCATTATCAGAAAAACAACGGATTGCCCATCAAAACAAACAAAATGTTAATGCTAAGCTGCCGTGCTCCCTACAAAATTCCAGGAGGAGAAGTACTACAATAGGAAGCTTCAATCAGGGAATGTTTTGTATGGAACAGATAAAGGACTATCTTTAGCTGATACCACAGGTGTGGTGCCACTACAAAGTTGCACAGGGAAATTTATTCAAGTCACAGATTTTATTGAGAGGAACGACAACAGAAAACGGCTTAACAACAGCCAAGTGAGGATAAGAATAATGAGAGACACAATACTGGGTTAATTTGTTCTACAGAGAATTAGCCAGGTACCAAGGTTCCCCTCCACTCCCCAAATCAGCGGCGTTGACTCAACAAGCACTGCTGAGATTTTGTTATTTTTGCTAATGGCTCCCGGGCTGCTGTTCCCTGTCCTCGGCCCTGTGGCTGCCCTGCTAACAGAGCTGGCGTGCGACGACGGGACACGGCGGAGCAAAACCTGCCTCGTGTTAATCCCATTTAATACCCGATGGTTTAATTCCATTTAGGTGCCGTCAAACGGCCATAAATTAACAGTATTTGCTTATGCCACGGACAGAACGAGGGGACGGGAGCTCTGTGCCTCGTGCCGCTATCATGTACCACGTGGATCCATTTCCCATTGAAAACATCCCCTCAGAGGGGACAGAGCAGCCGTGCCCTGAATCGCTCCTGCTGTTGCAAAATTTGGGATATGTCAAAAGTGTCTGAAGTCAGGTTGTTCTTTAATGTAAGATCTTCGTATACTTTCATGCAGAGACCTAATTAGTACATCCCTTAGTCAAGGATACCCTGGAACTACCAAGCTTTAAGGATGTAGTAAATCCAGATGTTGATGTCTGTCTGTGTGTACATTCCTAACTTGGCAAAACACTCAAATTCCATGTATCCTATAGCTGAACCATGTTCATAACTTTTGTGGGAATTACTGGTCAGTCCTAGAAGAGGGGCTGTGCTTATTAAGTTACCAACTCCAGATTTCTGGGTATAAATATGGTGTTGGAAGTCTGGTGGTTGTACTGGATTACGGAACCCACCGAGCACCTAGCTCGCAGGGTGCTGAAATAAATTGATGTTTCTCTTAATTATTGGCTTGTTGGGCAACACTGGCGTGTGTGTGCTTGCTTTTTATTAACAAGGTGCTAGGAGAGGGTGTTTTTCCTGTTAAACTGCTAGTTTAAGGCTGGTTTTGGGGGGAAGCTGTGACACTTTGTGTCTTGGCTGAGTGGAAGAGCAGCAGTGGGGCTGCCTCAGGGGTCAGCCTTCCCTCAGGCTTTGCCTTTGCTCCTGATTGTCCCTTCTGCATATCACTTTTCTGCCCTCAGACTTTGCTTTTCCCCTCGGGGTGTCCGTTTCGTGCCCCAGGAGCTGGCCGGGCAGGTTTTGGGAGGGCTGTGAAGCGGCGGGTCCCCTCACACTCCTGACATCCCCTCAGGCCGCCATTGCGGCGCCCTCAGCCTCCACCTAAGATGGCGGCTAAGGGCGCCCCGCGCGCCTGCGTCACGTGACCGCGCTCTCCCGCCCCTTCCCGGCGTGCCGCGCGCCGCCCCCCGACCCCGGAAGTGCGGCCAGTGCCGGCGGTCCCGCTCGGCGCGGCTCGTCCCGTCCCGTCCCGGTGCCGCCATGGGAGTGCCGGCCTTCTTCCGCTGGCTCAGCCGCAAGTACCCTTCCATCATCGTCAACTGCGTCGAGGAGAAGGTGAGCCGGCCGCCCGGCACGGCACGGGGCAGCTGGCGGCCGCGCCGGGGCTCGGCGGGGCGGGCGCGGGCGCGGGCGGCCGGGGCCGGTCGGGCCGCAGGGCGGGCGGTGCTTGGCCCCGGTGCAGCCCCCGGTGCCGAGTCCCGCCGTGCCCCCGTGCGCTCCCGCGGGGCCTTTCCAAGGCGCGGCGGTCGGTGGGGGGGCTGCGGCTTTGTTTGGGTTTGTTTTCGTGGTTTTTCCGGAGTTTTAATCCCGCTGGAAGCGCCGCTGTGCAGGAGGAGTTATCCCAGCGCCTCGCTCATTGCCCCTCCCGCGCGGGAGCGCTCCTGGGAGGAACAGGCACATGGAGGAAGTGGAAATTGGGCTTCTCCTCCCAGTTTCTCCCCTTCCAGCCGCTTTGCTGGCATTCCAGCCCTTCCCGGCGCCGTCGACTCTGCCTTCGTGCAACTTCGGGCCGGGAAAGTAGGATTTGTGACAGTGTTTGGTGAACTTGGGCTGCGCAAGGAGCAGTGGGGATGCTTTTTGCTGTTTCTTGTATATTTTTCGCAGTCCCTGCTTTTCCACAACTTTTTTTTTTTTAAATTAAAATAGAAGCCTCAGCAAGCTTCGGGATTTGCTGGAAACACACGTGCAACTGTGTGTCTTGAAAAGAGTGAGGAAACGCAAAGGAAATGGTTATAAGCAGCTTGAGGGTCTGGAAGCTCCTCAGTCTCCCTGTTTGCAGGCACACAGTTCCTGCTCGAGGGATAGACTCGGGAAAGGCAGTGCCAGCACAAGGAGAGGGCAGGAACGGGACTTTGGAGAAGGAACTGAGCTGTTCCTTGGAGCTGCAGGGACTTTTTGGGATATCCATGGGTGCTCCCCAGCTTCCTTAGGCTCTCAGCCTCCTAATGCTTGAGTAATTCACAGATGTTTCATTTTCTTACTCATTACTTTATCAGTCTTCTATCTCATTTTAGTTGTTCTCCAGCTTCCTTCTTTATCCTGGGGCTTTATTTTTTGGAAAACCCCCTCAAACCCAGAATGTCATGCTGCAGCCAAGACTTTCAACAAGTCTGTGCTTATGCTCTTTAACCTTGAGCAGCCTCAGGGGATTTTGGTCTCATTGGTGGTGTTTTCTAGTACAGGATAAACACCTCCTGGCCGAACAGGGAGCTGATTATTCCAAAAACATCTTCTAAAATCTGGCTTTCCATAGTAGCAGAAGGTGGTTTCGGTGATGGCTCAGCCACAGCCTTGCTGCAGGGTCCCATGGATGCGTTTCCAGGCAGTATTGCAGCTGAAATGGTGTTTGTTTACAGGTTTTTTATGGGGCTGGTTCCTTCAGGCACATCCCTGCAGCCACGGGAATGTTGTGCCATCCCATGGGACACGGTGGGGGCAGACAGGGAGGATGGGGAGGGGCGGGTCTCCTTTCAGCAGCAGGCTTTGAGTATCTGCACCGTGGTGGATTTACTGCGCCGTGAACATGGCCAGTTCTCCTCTTCAGGGCTAGCTCAGAGTGTTTCTGAGACTGCAGGCTCTGGAGTTCTTGCTTCCCAAACTGTTTTTCCCCTAGGCTTTTCCAAATAATTTGTGTTTGGAAAACTGGGTTTTACTGGCTGCGTTCTGCTCTTCCTAACGCTGGTTTGGAAAGTTCAGAGCATGTGTTGGGGCTTCTGCCTTTCTGCTCTTCCTTCCAAGGTGTGCCTCACCTTGGGGAAACACCTGGGAAGGGGGTAAGGGGAGGGAGCACGGTGGAGGGTATAAGGGAGAAGAAGGTGAAGTGATGGAATTCTGCGTGGAGGCTGCACGTGTGCCCTGCCTGCCTGCAGCTGGGTTTTCAGTCAGTTTTAGTGTTCAGCTCTGTGTTTTCCCAGGGTGTTTTTGTGTTTCAGGTTCAGGCAGTGAAACAGAGATTTGGTTAAAATTGTGAGTTCCTCTTGTGGTTTTATTACAGCTGTGATTTCAGCCCCTCTCAGCGAGGTGGGAAGTTTATATTTACCTGTCACTGCAAGAAGCGAATTTTTAATGGAGGATAATTAAGATCTAAGAATCTGTCTGGGAATTTTTATAGAAAAAGGGGAAGGGGGGATGTGGGCTTAACAGTTTCCCTCAATGCTCCAGCAGCACTGGCTGTTCTTGTCTCTGTACCAAACTCCTGAGTTGTGCCATCCCTGCTGTGACCTGTCCTGAGGCTCTGGGAACCCTCTGTTTAGGGGCTGTCCTGGACATCCAGCTGTTCCTGGATAACCCTTCAAGATCTGTCATATAAAAGCAGCCACAAGTTAAACAGCAATTACATTTTACAAACAGTTCAATGCCATTTTCTCTGAGACCAGATTTGCCTTTTTCGGCACATTTGTAAATGTTTAGATTAATCTCTGTGTAATCAAAGCTGCTCTCACATTTAGGTAAAAAAACGGTTTGTATAGCCCTGCTTTTGCTGATTGTGTGTCCCTTTTTTTCAGTCTCTAATAATTGAACTCATAACAGCCAAAGTTCTTTATTTAAATAAATGGAAAGACACAGCAAATTCCTCGTGGCTGATTTAGGTTTGCCATAAGTGAAGTGGCAGCTCCTTCTGTCCTCACCCACGTTGCCTTGTTTCAACTCAAGAGCATGTTGCAATTACAGCCAGGACAGCACATGGATAAATCGTATTCATTAACATTTTTTGATATTCAAATCTGGTCATAAATCTGAGAGTGGACTAGGACAGCAGGGAGAAGCTGTAGTTTGTCTTACTGTAGATGAATTTAAGCTTCTCTCACGATGTAATCAGCTCTGTGTGTGTTTTAGGATTGCTATAAATCTCTCTAATCAGAAATTTTGTATCTCCCGGTAGCTTTTCTCTTTGAAATATTGAAAAGTTGATCCTTGTTCTCTTACCTTACTAGATTAATCAGATTTAAGAAAAAGAAATAATCTTCTTCTTAAGCTGAGCAGGAAGAATGAGAGGAAGATCTTGAAGATAATAAAAAATCCAGGAGAGAATATTCTTAATCAAATGGATAGGAATTAATAAAGCTGCAACTAAAGTATCATGTTTGAAGATGTGTTTTCAATGGTTTCAAAAGAGGAGTGAACAGTTTAGTTATATCACAGGAGATATCCCTGCCAGATACTTCAGCCTTCCACGAGGCTGCTGCATGAAAACCCTGATGGGTTAGTGAAGGGGGGGTTCATTTTTGCATCACAGAGCTGTGAGCCTTCCATGCCTTCTGATGCTGTTTGGCTCAGGAGAGAGGGTGGGTGGCGGGATCAGGGAGAATCGAGGGGGATTGCCCAGAGTCAGGTGCAGTGTTTGCACCTGACACTTAGTTTCTGCTAAAACCATGACATTCCAGTGTGTGTGTGTCTAGTGAGTGCTATAAAGGAAGCAAACAGTGGTTGGGGATCTCATCTTTCAGAATAACTGCCGAATGTAAATACCAAATAAAGACTTCACAGGGTTTAATTGTGGCCTTTCAGGACAGGGGTAAGAGCTCAGCCAGTCCTGCTGCTGCTTAAAGCAGGAAGATACTCCAAAGTCAGTGTCATGATCTGTAAGTTTTGGGGTTTTTTCCTTCTGAATCTCGGTTAGAGATGTGGGGAGCTTGGTGAGTAGCAGGCAGGCAGTGTGCAGACAGAAGCTCAGGGAAGTGCTTTGTGTGAGCTCAGCAGCAGGTGCTGAGCCCCATGTGATGGGAGAACCAGCAGTGTGCAGGTTTTCCCCCATCCCATGCTATCCCAGGACTGTAGCCTTTACCTCAGAACATGCCATTCATTTTTAGACTTGGCTTTATGCCCAGCTGTTCAAGGGCACACTTCATTCCACCTTTGTGGTGTGTTATAACTCATTCCAGCCGGAATCCCTCTGAAAATCATCAAGCTTTTCCTTGTTCAGCTCCTGCCTCTTCCATGCTCTCGGGGTTTAGTCTGGTGTGTGAAGCCTGTGGCTGGTGGAAGGGAGAATTAGAGAGTTGCTCGTTGCCTTTTGACCAAACTAACCACAAAACCAAACTACAAACCCAACAACAGCAAAGGCCCAAACAAAACAAGCCTGAAATTATGGTGAGGAAGCAAAAGTGACCATGGTTGTTGTGGATGTTGAAGAATCCGGTGCTGAAATAGTCCAGGCGCACAGGTGGCTCTGGGCGGTTTAGGATGAAGGAATGAGATATGGGAACTTCTCTTGTCAGCAGAAATGAACAACTGTGCCATAGCCCATTGTAGGGTTTTCTGGTTTATAAACAGCTGTAGGAAAAAAGTGCTATTTAATAGTAAAAAGTGCCATTTTGGGTAACGATGTGGGCAGTCGTTGCTGTCTTTTTGTTCTGCTGCCACTGAAAACAAAATAGACTTTGGTGAGTGTGTGCATTGATACCTGCTGGCTCTTTGTGCTGAAATCCTTGTCCTGACTGCATCCCCAGGCCAAAGAGTGCAATGGTGTCAAGGTCCCCGTTGACACGAGCAAACCCAACCCCAACGAGGTGGAGTTCGACAACCTCTACCTGGACATGAATGGCATCATTCACCCCTGCACACACCCAGAGGACAAGTAAGGCACTTTGTGTGGCTCTTTGCACATAACATAGTTCTTTACTGACAGCGTTTCACATGTTCAATTGAATGCTCTGTGTTTTAGGCCGGCACCCAAAAATGAAGATGAGATGATGGTGGCGATTTTTGAGTATATTGACAGGATCTTCAACATTGTGAGACCGAGGAGACTCCTTTACATGGCCATAGATGGAGTGGTGAGTATTGGCACATTTTGTAAAATGCTGTAAAATGCTCATCTCCTCTCAGTACACAGAATCATGGAGTTGTTTGTGCTGGAAGGGACCTTAAAGATCATCTGGTTCCACATGGGCAGGGACACCTTCCACTAGCACAGGTTGCTCCACCCAACCTGGTTGTCAGTAGATCTGATAAAAGACACCAACTCTTTGTCATAACTTGTAAACCAAGCCAGCTCTCAGAACGGGAGAGATGGTCCAGATGCAAAAAGTGACCCGAGTTTTCTCGGACTTCTTTTAGGCTCCACGTGCCAAAATGAATCAACAGCGGTCCAGGAGATTCAGAGCCTCAAAGGAGGGGATGGAAGCTGCTGAGGAGAAGCAAAAAATCCGACAAGAAATTCTGGCCAAAGGTAGGATGGTGACCTTATCAGGGGTTTTTCCACCCTGTTTGATCACCTCAGTAAGGTTTAAAAAGGGTTCTGTGTGTGCATTGCTGGGAGAAGGGGAGAACAAGCCTGCAGAAGGCTGGATCCATGTTTTCCAAAGTTGAGAACTGAGACAAAACAAAATGTCATCTTTTTCTTCTTCAGTCTCTTGCCTGAAATGAGTTTGTGTTGAGTGCTCTTAATTCCTTTTGAAAATAAATTGAACAGAAGAGCAGGGATAAATGCAGTGGGAAACAACCAAAACCCTTATGGAAGGAAGTACACATTTGTAGGGCTTGATGAAAGGAGGATGGAGGCTTAAAAGCAGGGATCAGATGGAAATACTCCTGCACAGGGATAATGAGCTGCGAGCAAGGGGAGTTACTTGACAGTGGAAACTCTAAATTCAGTGAGGAAACAAAAGTCAGAGCAACTTTGAGGGTGGTGGTGACACAGCTGGAGTGACAGGGGAGTCTGTTGCTGCTGTCTGGGCTTTGAAATCGCTTGGCTGAACTAACAATGTTTGTAAATGTAGAAACACCTGTAGGATGGAGATAATATAATGGTAAGAGCTAGTTTAATTTTGGTTTGTGGGAATTTTTTAAAACAAACTGGTCGGAACAAGTTAATTATTACCAGGGGAGCTGTCTGGGTTTTTCATGCAAAAACGTTGCTAGTGGTCCATGTGGATGTAACTCTGCTCAATGTTTTTGTTGCTCCAGGTGGCTTTCTGCCTCCAGAGGAGGTCAAGGAGAGGTTTGACAGCAACTGTATCACCCCGGTGAGTGAGCTGGCCCTGGACCCAGCCATTGCCAGGCGCTGAATGAAGGTTTAATTTGTTTCCTTCTCGCCCTTTGTAGGGAACTGAGTTTATGGACAATCTTGCTAAATGCCTCCGCTATTACATCGCCGACCGCTTGAACACTGACCCGGGCTGGAAGAACCTGACTGTGAGTTTGCCATTTTCACACCTGAGGAAAATGAGGGAGGTGTTTGGGCTGGGCTGGGATCCAGTGGAAGAGTAGAAATTGAACAGGTTTGTCTCTTGGCCTGGTTCTGAGCTGTCATTAACAATGAGCCAATGTGCACGTCCTGCTGAGACTTCAGAGATCCATTTCATCCTGATAACTCCATTTCCCAGCACCATTTGCTGTGATTTCATTGAAGAGCAGGGGGAAGGTTTGCTGGTAAATGCCACAATTTCACGTAATAGGAGCCAGGGCTTTAGGAACACTTTTTCTCCTTATAGGGGAAAGTGTGAAGATACACTGAAGTTGTATTTTTTGCAGCATTTCTTTTTTCTAATTGCTGCCTCAGCAGGCTGCATTTTCTCTGTTGCTCTAATGGCAGGCAGTGAAAATAATACATGCCAGCTTTCTGGGCTTGGAAATTCTCTCTTCTTCTTGCTCAACCACTCCACTCCCCCAGTTTTGTGTGTGACAGCCCTGTGTTTGCTGCACACAAGGGGCAGAGCAGTCAGGAAATGCAGCTGCCTGTGTTATTTGTGTGTTATTTGCCACGAGTTGACTGCTCAAGTGCTCTAATTAGAGGGCAGTTGGCTCTGCTTGATTCCCCCCATCAGACAGGGGTTTTATAAACACTGATGCTCGTCGGGATGTCAGGGTGAGGAGGGGGTGATGAGATCATATTCCAGTGCATCAATGAGCTGAATATGTGAGTTCTGTAGTGCCCATTTCATTGCCCTGATAATTTATCAGGACACGTCAAACATGACGTGATCATTTCAGTGGAATTGGAATCAATGTCAGCTTCAGCCTGGAACTGGTAGAGGAAAATGAAGGTCTCTTCACTGCTTCCATGCTCTTAAATAATTTCATCTTAAATCACAATATTTTAGTTCAAGCTGCAAATTAGATTTCCAAGTATTCATAAGTCAGATGCTGTGTTCTGTGTATAAGTTACTGGGTTTTTTCCTGTGGCAGCATCACTTGTTGACATAATTTGAATGTTTTTCAGGTTATTTTGTCAGATGCCAGTGCTCCTGGTGAAGGGGAACATAAAATCATGGATTACATCAGGAGACAAAGAGGTAAAATTCCAATTAATGTGGGCATTTTGTTTTAAATTGAGGTATGGTCTGTAATAACTTATTTTACATTACTTTGACAAAATGTAATTTTTATTTGTACAGCTCAACCAAACCACGACCCAAACACTCACCACTGTCTGTGTGGGGCTGATGGTGAGTTCTCTCTTGCTTGTGGTTTCTGGGTAATCACATCAACATCTTGCTTAAGCAGAATGTACTTTGCTTTTAAGCATTTTTTTTATAAAAAGCAAAACTTGATGATGCTTATCCTTCATCGCATTTTATTCTTCTTTCTTGCTTGGTAGCTGATCTGATCATGCTTGGCTTAGCTACACACGAACCAAACTTCACCATAATTAGGGAGGAGTTCAAACCAAATAAACCCAAGCCATGTGCTCTCTGTAACCAGATGGGGCATGAGGTTAAGGATTGCCAAGGTCTGCCCAGAGAAAAACAAGGAAAGGTAAGAATTTTGCTGTTTCTGGAATTTTTTTAATCTGTAATGTGTAATAAGATCCTGAAATCGTTCTTGCTGTTGGTTTTAGCTGAAGTACAATGCAAATTGTAATTGGGAATATCTAGGTTTGCTATTAGAAGTGAAACTGCAAAAGTATCATGCCAAACCTGATATCCTCCCTTGTGGTGTTCTGTTATTTGGGGTTTTTTCCCACTAACAATCAGTAACTGAACAGATGTGTGAAGCAGCAAAATACCTGCTTGGCACGAGGGCTTTGGAGGCAGTTCTTGGCTCCCTCTTAACTCCTCTTGGAGCAAGCCTGGAAAATGGGGCTGGAAAAGCTCTAGGATGCACTTGGATCTAATGAGGCTCCCCTCTGGTTTTAGCACGATCAGTTTGCCGACACCCTGCCTGTCTCGGAGCAAGAATTCATCTTCATCCGCCTGTGTGTCCTGCGAGAGGTGAGGTGCAGAAGCTGCAGCAGCTGCTTGCTGGCAATACCATTTAAATCCTGTGCAGTGTTTTCTAAGCTCCTCTTGTGTGTGTGTGTTGCAGTATTTGGAGAGAGAGCTCACCATGGCCAGCTTGCCTTTCACTTTTGATTTTGAAAGAAGCGTTGATGACTGGGTCTTCATGTGCTTCTTTGTGGGGAATGACTTTCTCCCTCATCTGCCATCTCTGGAGATCAGGTAGATGAGAATGTATTTTCCTTCCCTGCAAGAACACCTCCTGTGCTTTTAACTACCATGAGTCTCACCCTGTGGTTTGTCTTTAGGGAGGGAGCGATCGATCGCTTGGTTAACATCTATAAAAACGTTGTGCACAAAACCGGGGTGAGAGTTTTTCCTTTTCCTTTAAAAGTGTCTGTGTCTTTGCTACAAAACAGGCTTGTTTTTCAGCTCTGCTATTCTCTGACTTGCAGGGGTACCTCACCGAGAGTGGGTTTGTGAACCTGCAGCGCGTCCAGATGATCATGTTGGCAGTTGGGGAAGTTGAAGACAGTATTTTCAAAAAGAGGAAAGACGATGATGTAATTTCTTTGTTGTTATCCTTACATTCTCAGGGTTTGGTTTTAATGACGTACTGTTAGCCAGGGACACTCCTTTAAGAGATAAGGGGGAAAAAAAGTGCCAAAGTTTGTATTTTTTCTGTTATAATCTCTGGTGAATTCTTCCATCCTCAAACAAGAATCAGGTGCTTCCAGCTGAGTTTCTTTTCCTGGAAATGCCAATTTGATGTCCAAGTTTCCAGTTGGCCCAGGAATGACAGAATAATAAATATCTTTCCTTGAGTCTCTGTTCCTATTTCTAAGACTTAAGTGTCTCTCTGACATTTTTTTTGGCAGCTCTGCAATGCAGGCAAGGAGTTTTTGTCCTTTGACACTGCTGTCACCCCCAATAAGGCTACAGCTAAATTTAGTAGATCATTTAAACCATTACCAAAATCGTGGGGGTTTGAGTACCCACCTTATTTTTTTCCCCATAGATTTTAGGGTAGGGGAGAAAATTCCATCCCATTTCTGTTGGATTGACAGACATGGGAATTGACCCATGTCGTATTGAGAACATTCCCTAAAAACCTTGTGGCATGGTCAGTTGAGGATTATAATTAAATAATTTTCCAAGGAATCTGTATCCTTGACTGACTTTATTTCCCTTTATTCTTTGTTTAGGATAACTTTAAAAGACGGCAAAAAGAAAAAAGGAAAAGATTGAAGGTAAATGAACTCCTTACCCAATGCAGAAACTAGGAAGGATGAAAAATTCTACTTCAGTTTTTGGAGGGTGTGCTGGTTGAAACTGCAGGTGTAATCATGGTGTTTTCTGGCTTGCATGTAAACTATTTCAAAGTTAAAACAACTTGAATTATGTTGATCTTTCTTCTATTACATGTTTTAAAAGCGGACCATTGTATATTCATTTCCACACAATATTAATCTGAGAATTGTGAGAGAGCATCATCTCTGTGCTGGGGAGATTACATAGCTCGTTCAGGAGCCTTTTCTGTGTCCAATCTTTCAGAGGGATCAGCCTTCCTTTATTCCTGGTGGCCAGTTTTCCCCTCAAGCCCTGGGCAATCGATCCAGCCCTCAGGCAATCTGTAACCCTCGACAAGCTGCCTTTGAGATGAGGATGCACGACAGGCAGAACTCTGTGAGTAGATGTTCAAAGGGCTTTGCACAGAGAAAGGAAATAATCAAACCCCGTGTTACTTTTCTCTCCCCCATCGAGTTTCCTTGAAAAGCTGACACCTAAAACATTCTTCTTCAAGGAAGTGGCTTTTAATAACCGATTTTTCTAAGCCTGCATGAATAAAGTTGTCTTCTTTATTTCTGCTTGGAATGATGCTTTTCCCTAGGGAAAGGAGAAATTTGGACGAAGTTTTGGTTAAGGTATTAGTGAGGGAAAACTGGAAAGAAATGTTCTCTTAGAAGTCCTGTTAACTTTAAATAACAATTATGACAAATATTTTCTTTCTGGGGATAAATCTTCATCTAAACAGTGAACAAATTAAAAGTTCTTTTCATCACAAAGGTGTGTGTTCTGTCTCTGAAGTTTAAACACAATGTGCTCCTTCAAAGTATAATTTCTGCTGCTCTTCCCTTTTAATCTCGAAATTTTTTAGCACCTGAGTTACGCAAATGAGTTCCTTTATGGAACGGGAGATGTTTCTTTTAGGCTCTAATATTAAAATAGATACATTTGAGAGGAGTTTAAAAAAGACAAGCTGTGAAGGAACTCAGAGTATTTCTGGCAGTTCTGAGTTATTTTTCACTAGTACTGCAAAATGAAGTTGTAATGGAAGCTGCAGAACTAGAGAAAAGAGTGGTATTCCATAATTTGAATATATCCAGAATGGCATTTTTTAATCAATTGATACTGTGTTGTTTATTGCATCCTTTTTTTTTCTCTAAATCAGTGACAATTTTGCCTCTGTGCATCAATACCTGCCTTTTAGCAAGGATGTGTTCTTCCCTTTTGCTCCTTGACTTGAAGGCTTAAGGGTTGTGCAGCCTTTGCCTGGAGATTTTTTGGAACTGAAGAGAAGGCCTGTGATTATCACAGAGCTATTAATTTTAACTTGTATTTCAAAAGCCTAATAAATCCTCCTCCTCCCCTCTCCCCCTATTTATCTGTAATAATTCTGACCCTAGACAACTTCATCTCCAAACACCAGCCTGACTCCCGACGGCAGCCCATCCCTGGGAGGAGGAATTAAGCGGAAAGCTGAGGACAGTGACAGTGAACCTGAGCCAGAGGATAATATCAGGTGAAGCCATTTTTTGTAGCACTTTGTTAGCAAATTGCTGAAATAGATGCAGCCTAATTAATGCCTTTTAGCTCAGTGCAGCAGTGCCTTCGGATGCTTTTCTGTGATCTTTTTATCCAGCGGTAATTAATGTGGAGGGTTAGAATATCCTGTAAATTCCAGTGAGATGGGTACGCTCTGGCTGTTAAACCTAAGTATCCAGATTAGTATGCGTGCAGGTTTGCAGCCTCCAAGCCACTGCTCCCTCTGAGACCCAGCTTGGTGAGACATTCCCTGATTATGTGAGCGGAATGCGGCTGCTCCCTGGAATCTGGGAGCTGTTTAACCCGCACGGCTCAGATGCCTTTCCGTGGGCAGCAGCAGCCGTCCTGACTTCCAGTGGGCTCCTCCATCTTTGGCTTGCAGCAGGCCTTGGTTTGTCTCTTTCATTGTCTTAGGAAGGCTGAGCCTGGGATGCTTGAGACAGGAATTTTCTGAGAATGAACCACCAGTGTGTCTGCATTGATCAAGGGTGTAAATGAAGCTCTTGCTGTTTGAGTTGAGGGTGAAAGCCCTTACAGCTGTTCCTGAGAAATGCAGCCACAGGGGGTTGTTTTCTGTGGAGTCAGGCCACGAGTGGGTGTGGGAAAACACTCAGGATTGTTTTGTTGTGGAGTTCTGGTCCCAGTCATCACAATGTATTTGTGACATCTGGCCCATCAGCTCTTCCAATATCACGTATTTGAGCTCTCATTCTTACTTTCCTGTATGTCTGTATCTGAATGGACTGGTTTTTGTTTTTTTTTTTAATCAAGCATGCAGAATTTTTATATGAAATCAGGATAAATGTTAACGTTCCTTTCCATCTGAGTGTTAGCAGAGCTTCTAAAAGAAGCTTGAACAGTGTGAATGAACTGTGGTGATTTACAAGCAGCAGTAGTTCTGACAGGGTTAGTATTGCCAAGGAAAATGATCTGCTGCATTCAACTACAGTTATTTAAGCTCTTGGAGCTCAGAATATTTTTTCATGTCCTTTTCTGAGTGGAAATTAATTTTATGCTTGGCATTGGAAATAAAAAGAACTGCACAGATGTCCTAGATATGACCAAGTTGTTTGTGAAAATATATTTTGTATTTAGAATGACTTTGAAACCAGAACAAATTGTTGTAGTCAGCTACAGATGAGTTTTATCTCCCAGAAAGGTTTTTTGAATTCATGCAAGTGCCTGTCTGCCAGGCAGCTCGGAGCCTGCAGATATTCTTGACTCCATCCCTGAAGCCTTCTGTGCCAGGAGCTCTGCCCTTTCATGCCTGGTTTTCTGGAGGTCTTGAAAACATTTCTTGGCTTCTCTGCCTGCTCATCAGTGTGAATCACCTTGGAAGTAGCTCAAGCTAGGTTTTAGAAAGTGTCCCTGTCCTGAGCAACTGGCTCAAAACAGAAGCAAGGGAAGACCTTATTTGCAGAAGCAAAAGGATGTGCATTGTGTAAGGAAGTGTAAATGGATGGTGGTTCTCTCCTAAAGCTCCACACACTGGACTTATGGCTCTGGGAGCGTCAGTTTGAGGTGATCTCACAGGTTACTTGTGTGCTTTGGATTCCTTGTGTAGTTTAAAGCAGTCACAGCCTTTGTGGAAAGGGATCTTGTGCTGGTTTCCAAATGGGATATCAGGTTTGGAGTTGTTCAGAATAAAATTCTGTTTAAGAAAACAAATCATTAAGGGATTATCTGGTTTAACCAGTTTGATTTTTTCCTGACATGATACAGCAGAGCTGAAGGGTTCAGGTGCCCATGTGTGAAAGAGGAACAAGCATTTGTTTTCCCTGCCCCTTCTGTGGACAGACGTGAGGGGGAGCTGTGTGAAGGAAGGATAAATTGTGGCTGAGGTGGCTCCTTTGATCCCAGTGTTCATCTCTGGCATGAGAGACTGAAAATCCTGGGTGAAAGGGAGCTCATCTGGTGTGAGGCAGCAAGCACAGGATGCTGAGCTGCAGAAAGCGCTGCTGGTAACCACAGCTTGTGTGAACAGCAGCAGGACACAGAAAATCATTGTTTATTTGCTTGCCTGTATGTTTTGAGTAGCAGAAAAACCTCTCTTAGTTCTGCCAACCGCTCCATTTTTTTCTGTTGCTGCTGAGCATCACTTTTTCTGCTTTCATTGAAACTGTATACAAATGGCAACTGAAGTAATAAAGTGGCTTTGTCTTACACTGTAATTCAGGCCTGCAAACGTGCATCTGTTACCATGTCTGTCCATGTTAACATGTTATCCTTGTCTGGTTGTGTTGCAGGTTGTGGGAAACTGGTTGGAAGCAGCGCTACTATAAAAACAAATTTGATGTGGATGCATCTGATGAGAAATTCCGTCGCAAGGTTGTGCAGTCCTACGTGGAAGGGCTTTGCTGGGTTCTCAGATATTATTATCAGGTACCCCAAAGTTTCTTGTCTGAATTTGTTTCAGTCTGTTGCTTGTTTTTGAAAAGCTGTGGGGGTTTTTTGAAGGTGTAAAATAAATGTGTGTCCATTCTGTTCGGTGCTGAGGGTTCAGATGCAGTTTCACCATCCCTGGAGCTGTTGAAGGAACAACCTGCCGTGGCACTCAGTGCTCTGGTCTGGTTGAAAAGGTGGTGATTAGTCACAGGTTGGACTCTGATCTCAGAAGTCTCTTCCAGCCTCAGTGATTCTGGGATTCAGGTTCTCATGTCTAGTAGCAGCACTTATTGGTGCAGCACGAACTGCTGCCACTTTCCCTTTGCAATACATAGCCACAAAAAATAACATTGCAGGTGACTAAATGAGGGAACAAAGGACAAAGCTTGTGGAATGCTGGTAAGGATTGGAAAAGGACAGAGTTGTCAGTCTCCTCCATGGATTGCAATGCTGTTCCATGAAGTGTGTTGTGATTGAAGTAATCTGTATCTGATTTAAATCTTTCGATAATTGAGATGTCAGATTGGCAAGAGATTAGTGGGACACGGCAGGGGTTGTTGCACTGATGGTTAATAATGAGCTCCGTGCCCTGAAGGCAGAGTCAGTTCGATTGGCTGTGTGGCCTGGGAGCAGAATGAGCTCCAGCCCTGTGGAGCTGATCTGTCTCAGCAGGAATTTGGAGCTTCCACATGGGGCTGTGTTGTTCAAACTGCACATTTTTCTTCAGTGGTTCCCACCTGCCCAGCTGAGGGGGCAGATACCTCACATGCCTACAAAACTGCGGTTTCAGATAGGTTTTTCCACTCTCCCCCAGAACAAAATGGCAGTGTGTCCCATTCCCTCCTGCTGTAACCATTCTGTGAGTTTGGGCTCTGGCTCATGTGTTACAGCAAATGAAGGTCATCAAGTTTAAGGTTTGCAAGTTCTGGTGCAGCTGATTTGTAGGAAAGCTGAGTTCCCCACATCCTTGTGTGCATGACCTTGTTTTGCAAAGGACAGATGTCACCTGGATACCTCCATAGGTGGGAATTCCCAGCATCCTAGGTGCAGTTAAGGTCTGCTGGAAGCAAACCATGCTTTTTTAACCTTGAGAGGGTGTTTTCCTACAACTTGATGTGCCCATCTGCCTGCAAGGGTGGAAATGAGCCTTCAGGTGAGCTATAGGTGAAGCTGTCCCCTTCAGTGGTACAATAGCACAAAACCATTTCAGTCTATTGTATGGGGATGGAGCAGCAGGAAGATTGTTCCCTGCTCATATGGAAATGAGGTTAGGAATCCTTTGGGCTGGGGCAACTACAAAATAGGTTTGCTTGAGGATCTTTCTTTGGGTTTGTTTTTTTTTCTTTTCACCATAATAAAAATTGACTCCAATAACTACTGCTGGCTGTCCATAAAACTTCTGCCAGAATACATTATATGCCTTTCTATTCCTACAGAAAGCTAATAATGCAGGGCATGTCCCACTAGTGGGAACATCTGTTTGGAGAGGGGGGGGGAAAGGAAAAAAAAAGAATGAAAGCAATCCACCTGGCTTTTGAAACATTCTGAGTCTGTCTGAAGGACTGCATCGAATAATTATAGGCACTGTAATTTTGTACCAAAAATACCACTGGAGGAGCCTCGTTGACATTTAATTGTTCAGAACTGGAAGTCAAAATAGTAGTGGGCTTTTGTTTGAAGTGGTGCTGCTAAGAAAAATAGCTGAGGAGGTGAAAGCTTGACTTAGACCTCCTGGAGCCACGTTTCCTTCACGAGGTGCACGGTGTTCTGGTGTGTTTTTGAGTTTGCTTGATTTTCTCCTTGCTGAGGACATACTTTGTATTCCCCACTGCTCAAGGCAGAAGAACAAGAGGGAAAGAGCAAAGTGCTATTCCAAGTGTGCATTAGCGGTGGTACTGGAGAGAGAGAAGAAACAGTTGAAACTAGAATGCTTTTCCACCTGCAGCAAGTATTGTTCACATTTTCACACCCAGTAGGGTGTCCTGGGGGTCCCTGCTCCCACATCTCCCCAAATTAGCAGTGGGATTTTGCTGTGGAAGTGAGGAATATAAATGTGCTGCCAGGAGAATCTCTCTCTGCCATTTTGCCAGCTTTAGTGACGGCATGGTTTTAATTTTTTGTCTTTAATTGTTCTGATATGTCTGATTTTGTGTCTCTTGCCTCTCTGCCCCAGGGCTGTGCATCCTGGAACTGGTATTACCCTTTCCACTATGCTCCCTTTGCCTCGGACTTCGAGGGAATTGCAGACATGCCTTCAGATTTTGAGAAGGGCTCCAAACCGGTAGGGCTCTTGATTTAGTGATTCATTCACTGCTGATTTACCCTCTCATTAGAACAGTCCCACATCTGCTTGTCTGCTTTCAACAGTTCAAGCCTCTTGAACAACTGATGGGGGTGTTCCCAGCTGCCAGTGGGAATTTTCTGCCACCGACGTGGAGGAAACTCATGACAGATCCGGTGAGAACCTGTGCTGAGTTCCTGTCTGTGAGGTTAGGTCATCTTGCAGTGATGTGAACGTGACCTGCTGCTTCTCACTTCAGGCTGAAAAATGCTGCAGACAGGAGGGAAGGGTTTTGGCAGATTGCAAGGATTCTTCTAAAATCCTTAAAACTGATTTTTTAGAATTCCAATGACATTTCCCAGCTCTCTTACACTTCAGATGGTTTCGTTTCTTACAGAAACCTTCCAAAACTTCAGTTGGGGAGCAGATAGCTTAACCAAATTAGCTCTCCTCTTTATCCTAATTATACTCTTCTCCTTAATTTCTTACTTTAAATCTCTGAGTAATGAAAGTGCCCATCCACACTTTGGGCTTAAATGGCATTTAATGAAGGATGTTTCTGTTATTGTGTTTTTACCAAAAAAACCATTCTGAACCCATGTCAAAGTTGTCTTTAAGGGTGATTGTGATTTTTGTTTTCTCAATTCCAGGAATCAAGCATCATTGACTTCTACCCTGAAGACTTTGCTATTGATTTGAATGGGAAGAAGTATGCTTGGCAAGGTGAAATTTCAACTTTTTTTTTTAAGACATTAGTCTTAAGAATCTGTAAAAATAGAAAGAAATTGGGAAATTATCTTAGTGAGAAAACACTGCACTGAGTCATAAAGGTAACTCGTGTTACTTGTTGTGGGGATAAGTATTTTACAGCAGGTGTATTTTTGAAAATAAATTAGTATGAAGAGCAAATTATGGTTCAGTAACTGGTTTCGGATTGGCAATGATTATTGGTAATTTCAGCAGTCATTCTAGATTTCTTAATTTGTCCTGAACTAGATTAATCATTCTTCTGTTTTTATCAGTCTCACTGTATAATTGTCTTTTGTCTCCTTTGCATATAATTAATGGATCTTGTTCTGCTCAATCAGTGGCTCATTAGTACTATGCCAAAAATGCTTTGGGGAATATAGAAATATTTTGGAGCACACAAAGAATGGAAAAAGAGCTACAGTATTTGTGCAGCTTTTCCTTTCTTTAGAGAATGTTAATTGTCAAGGTTAGTCAAATTCTGTGGCTGGGTGTAATTTACACTGCAGGTGAAGTTTTAGGTTGTCCTTTCCTTCAGTTCGAGAGCAACAGGTTTTGTTTGAATAAAGCCACGAAAAGATCTGACTTCTGAAACCAAAGTGTGATCGAGTTGTGCTGCTGGGGGAGGGATTCTCATCCTGAGGGGAGCCTGCATGTTATCCTGGAGTAAAAGGAATAGCTGGTATGAATATTCCCTGAGGATACCTGTGTCTCCTCATCACCCAGCTTGGAGTGATTTCTTCCACTGTTGTGTCTTAATGAATTAATTTAAATAAAGCAGCCTTGAGTTGTGTCAGGGGAGCAACTCTAGCAAGTGAGACAAATCTGGCTGAGCTGCTCCTGTTCTGGAATGAGGCAGGGCTGGGTTGGGGTTCCTGCTTTGGCAGTGGGGTGTCCCATTCATGGCTCTGCTCTCAGCACCTTGCAGGCTCCCAGCCTCTGGGAATGTAAGGTTTTCTTCTCTGTAGCTGCCAACAGCTGTTTTCTGTCTAAGGAATCTATCAGAGCTCGCCATCCTCATGCCTGGTTTTGGGGTTGTTCTGGGATTTTTCAGCAAGTGTTAGAAAAGGCTGGTTTGGTTTTGCCAGGTGTGGCCTTATTGCCATTTGTGGATGAGCGACGCCTCAGAGCTGCCCTGGAGGAAGTGTACCCTGACCTCACTCCTGAAGAGAGTAAGAACTGGGGGATTTTACTAAACAACTGGGATATTTGGTTGCCACCTATGCATTTCACCCCAAATGAACAAGGTGTACATGATGTTTGGTTGGGTTGACTTTATGGCAGACTCTTCCTCATGAGAGCTGCTTATAATTACAGTGATCCTTGATGGGTTTGTTTTTGTAACTCTTGTTCAGCTTATAAAAGCCAGTGTTTGTCTGTTGTACAAAAATAACATCTGGTTCTTGTGGGTAAACTGTGGAGATGTGTGGGGTTTGGGGGTTGGTTTTTTATCAATTCTGTCTGTATCTGCAGTGTTACTCAGCATTTCTCTACTGAACACAAGATTCCCATTATTTTACTGCCTGCCAGCTATCCTTGTGACCATGCACATCCTGCTCTGGGCAGATATTGTCTTTCCTATTTTCTCAGGAAATGTTCAACGCTTTCTCCTAAATCACAGAGAAACTTGGCTTTTGTGGAAGTGTCACCAGCACAGTGTTGTTGGTTTGCTGCATTCCTTCCTTCCCTCTTTCCTCTGAACTCCTACCCCATTCCAGGCAGAAGGAACAGCCTTGGCGGTGACGTTCTCTTTGTTGGGAAGCACCATCCGCTCTGTGACTTCATTGTAGAACAGTACAAGACCAAAAACACAGAGGTGGGTCACACTTATTCCTGAGGGATTGTAGAAACGGTCTGGTGGGAGGTCTAATGAAGTGCTTCACCTGAAAAACTCTTCTCCACAGCCAGTGGATATCCCCCCGGAGCTGTGCCATGGGATCCAGGGAAAGCTCACCCTGAATGACAACGCTGTCCTCCCGGATCAGTGAGTGAGCCCTTTGGGGTGGGTTCTTGCTGCTAAAGGACCTTCCCTGCACTTAGGGCTGTGTTCCAGCAGAAATGTCCTTGTGCCCACAGGGAAGAAATTAAAACTCCTGACAAGGGTATAGTTCTGAGGGTTCAGAGCAGGCCTGTGGGAAATCCCAAGCAAGTGAAATTTTCGTTCTATGATCCCATGTTTTTAACCTCAGAACGTTTTTTTAAACTCAGAAGGGCTTTTAAAGTAGCCTCAGATATCTTTTTAAACACCCTAATGCTTTCAATTGCTGAGGAATCTTTTTTTGTTTCTCATTTCACCTGTGGAAGGCTGATCTTTATGTGTTTAGTAATTGTTTATGAGGTAAACAAGGCCTGGGTAATAAAAGTAATAATGCTCAGTGGCCTTGTTCAGTAAGGCCGCATTTTTGCTTCTCTGCTTTTGTGTGGATGTTAATGTGGGCTGGTGTGACTTCCCATTAGTGCACATTGCCTAAAAACCCCAAAACTCTGCTTTTTATATGCTAACCTGCATTGCATTAAAGAAAAATCAAGGTAATGGCAGCTTAAATATATTTGGGCTTTGTCCATTTTAGGCTGTAGCACTAAAATCAGGACTGTTCCCAGCTACACATAAAAAGAATACTCCTATTTTTAGTTTTCTAGAGAATGCACCTAGATTGAGAAATGATCAGTGTGATACTCACCTTGTATGACACACATTGATTGCTCTGACTGTGCTCAGATAATGTACCCCAGGTCACACTAATAGACATTTCTCCATTCTTCTTGTGGCTTGTGAAGGCTATCATCAAATCAGAGTTTTCCTGGAGGAAACAGGAACAAGAAAACTCTTCTGGCATTGCCTTCCTTGCACAGGCACTAGAGAATCCACACACATCAGTTGCAAAACAAGTGGCATTGAGAAATAAGGATTCAGTCATTCCAGTGCTTATAGATGTACTTAATTTAGGGGAAAGGCAAGTTAATTTTGAAGTAAATGCTTTGCAGGTTTAGTTGACAGAGCAGCTGTCAGAGAAAGAGAAGCAGACTGTGAGAAATGTATTCTGTGGTGCTTTGACAAAGGTTTTTCTCTTGACCAGGGTGGTGGAGTCTCCTGTTCCGATGCTGCGGGATCTTACACAGAACTCTGCAGTCAGGTCAGTAAACTCTGGGCTTTAGTGCAACATGCAGTGCTCAAAACACAGGAAATCACTTGTGATCTGTGTAATTTTTATCTCCTAAGAGGCCCAGTTTGGTTCAACTAGAACAATCATGTTGAGGCAGTAAGAAATGTTGAGTGCCTTGTCAGGGCAGTGTAGGAAGGATGTCCTAGATGGGGCTGTTGTTACTGTGAGTGGTGGGTTAAAAGAAGGGTTTGGCTTTTCCATCTGCTGCTGTCAGAGGGTTGGAATTGTTCTGTACTTCTCCTGTTTCTCTGTCACAAGGGTTTTTCTTCCTGGCTTTGGAGGCAGTATGAGTAGTCAGGGTTCTGCTCTTCAGGTCGTGTCACTTGGGCTGAATTTTCCAAGGGACTATTATTCTCTTTCCTTGTAGCCTCATTCTCTCTTGTCCTGGAAAACATGAATTCCAGCTGGAAGAGTGAGATTATTCTGCTTATCTGTTTGCTTTTGACTTCCTTGGTAATAAAGCAGTGATTACTTTTCCACTTTGTCTTCATTATCCAGTGAACCTAATCCTCAAACACTTTCTTCTAGCATCTCATTCAAAGATCCACAATTTGCTGAAGACTTTGTTTTCAAGGCTACAGTGTTACCTGGGGCAAAGTAAGTGTCAGCTGCCAGCTTTCAAATAATTCAATTCTGATTTATTCATTTGAGTATTTGCTCTGACAAGTACTTACAGAACTTCTTTTATTGCTAAGGAAACCTGCTCCAGTTCTGAAGCCAGGAGACTGGGAAAAAACCAACAATGATGGCAGGCCTTGGAGACCACAGCTTGGCTTTAACAGGGACAGGAAACCAGTGCATTTGGACCAGTCAGCATTCAGAACCTTGGGGTAAGGAGCAATTTTGCAGTAATGCCTTGCTTTTTTTTTTTCCCTCCTAAATATTTGTAACTCGCTTTCCTGTTGTTTTGGGGTTTTTAAAACTTGTTTGGTGGATATTTGCTTGAAGTACAGAAGGTACAGTGAGAATATTGTGCACAAGTGATAATTAAGACTGTTAATGAAGACAGGAATGTCTTTTATGCTTTTAAAAATGAAGCAGCTTTAAAAATTAAATGGGTTTCCATATCAGGGAGTGCAAGGAGCCATACATTTACCAGAGCCAGAGGAGGGCATGTTTTAAAGGAGCCTGTAATACTGGCAAATAAAGTTCAGCTTTGGAGTGTCCCTTTAGGAAGAGAAAATATCTTCATCTTACAGCCCTGGGGGAACTGCAAGAAGGAAAAGCACCCCTTTTTAGGATGGAAAAACAGAGCTGTCTCAGGGCTGCACTTGTGAACCCTCTTCTGTCCTTCCATGTGACAGTTACAATAAAAAGCACAGCTGTGTCATTGGAAACCTGAGCATTTCCCTGGGAGCAGCTCTCAGGGCCTGTGCGTGTGTTGGGATGTGCCTGGGCCCTGATCCATGAGTGCATCCCTGGCCTACCAGAGAGAGCTTGGGCATGGGACAGGCTGGGAGGCAGCTGTGCTGGGAGATGGAATTCACCACAGCATCCTGACCTCCTTCCTTGCCATTTCTTCCCTGTAACAGCCACACGATGCCGAGGGACAGAGGGATGCCCGGGATGTACCCCAACGCCATGCCGCTCGGAGCATATGGCAGCCCCTACGCCAGACCCCTCATGGCAGGGCAGCAGCAGATCCCCAAACTAATGTCAAGTAAGTGGACTCTGCCTCCTGCTTCTCAGAGCCGGGTTGGTCTAAATGTGATCTCTATTTATCTGTTTCACTTACTTATCTGTGGTTAATTGTGATGTGGAAAGAAGCATGTGGGGAATGGGAAGGCAGAACTACCAGACAGGCATCTCAGTTTCAAATTCATCTCCAGAAAGAGAACATTGCCATGGTTTTGGGGAGGTTTTGGGGAGGTTTTCGGGAGCCCAGCAATCCCTGTGCTGCTGTAGCTGTCAAGTCCTGGTGTGTTGTAGGAAACACTCCAAACTGCTCTGTCTGTCCCACATCACTAAAGCTGATCCTGCCAATGAGGTACTTTCCAAGCTCTCATCCTCGTGGCACCCAAGCACCTTGTGCTGAAGAGGCAGCACTCTGCAGGCAAATACCTGCCAGTGCCATCATTTGGTTCAAACTGAGGAGGCTTGGAGCCACTGCTAGATGAGAAATCCCAGTCCATCTGTTGGCCTCAGGAAAACTGTCTGGCACTTTCCTTCACGCGTGCCTCCTTCCCCCTCGGAGTGCCACAGCTGTTCCTGGTCGCTGTTCTGCAGGTGTGCCTGGCAAACCTGAGAGCAATTGGTTGGGCTTTTCTTCCCTCCTGCTTGTGCTGCTTTTTCCACAAGGCAGAGGTTGCTGTCCTGCTGTTGCCTGGTGCAGCAGGGAGAAGAGCCAGGCGGAGCTGCCACACAGAGGCTCTTTCAGCGCAGGGTCGTGTGCCAGCCGCGCTCTCCGGAGCTGCTTCTGGCACTCTGCTTTCACAGGACACTGCAGTGCTGCATGCTGCAAATGTGTTCTCTGGCACTTCACTGGGTTCTGTTTCTCCTCCTCTTCTGCTGAGACACCGATCTGGCTTAGGAGATTAGACTTAAACTCTAATTAACTTCCCATTTGTGCTGACTACGGTGTGAAGTCTTTGCAACTAATTATGGCAGTGCTTGACTTAGAGTCCAGAGATTGTTCCTTTCAGTGCCTCGTTATTTGGGGCCTGAGGACAGCTCGTGTCCATCAGGAGGATGGATCAAAAAGCCTGAGGGCTGGGTTGCTCCCTAGAACCATTCCCAAAATGCATTCTGCTGCCTGGCTGGAGGGCCAGGCCCCAGCCCAGCCATGCGGGACTGTCAACGCTGAGTGAACCATGTGTGTCTCAACTCTTCTTCTACCAGGCAGTCAGACTTGCTTAAGCTCTTGTTAGAAGAACACCCCCAGGTGGCATAGCCGCAGATTTCTGTTGGGATCAGCGTTTTGGATGTTTGCCTGCACTGAGTTCATAACATATCCTGGATTACAGATTGTGTGGGTCTAATGCCAAGCAGACCTGTGAAGATGAGGAGTGTCAGCAACTGCAGTGAGGTTCTTGCCAAGTGGGAACAGTCTACCTGGACAGTGTGTTTGGGAATTCATGAGCACTTGGGCCAATTTCCCCCTGACAACATCTTGCATGGAGTCCCCAAAGGTGTTCCTAGGTCTGGCAGCACAGCCATCTTCTTCCCTTTTGCAGTCACCCCCTTCAGTCCACAAGTGTCTCCATCAAAGTACAGCTACCTTCAGCTAGAAAGTCAAATTAGAAGAAATGGGAAGGCCTCTTGGCCTTGGATAACACAAGGTTCTCTCCTGTGTCCAAGCCCAGTTCATCAGCTGTACCATTGTGACAGAACCACTGTTGTGGCATGGCTGGGCTGGCAAGCATCCAGAACCCACACATTCCTGAAAAACTACAGCTGATATGGTTGCAATCCCCACATTTTGTAGGATTGATGCAGAGCAGCTTTCCATTTGGCACATGGTGTTTTTATCCACATGCTGCAGTAAAATCAGCTTCCAGAAGGGCAACGCGGTCAAGCCAGGAGCCATCTCCTCCTCAAGAGCTGGCTGGGGGTGTTCCTCACCAGTGCTCCCTGATTTGCCTTGGATGTGCCAATTTTGTTGATGAATAATTGTCCGTGCTGATAACTTGGGGAGTCAAGTGCAGGGTGGCAGCGCTCTGGGAATGGCAGGTTTGGCTCCTGCAGCACAGGACATCTGATTTCTGACTTGCGTGGCAGTCAGTAAACTTGTCAATTAGCTGCGTTTGAAAAGTGATTTTGATTAGTGCAATCAGTAAACATAAAATCTCCTCTTTGATTGCCACCCTGATTAGATAAATTGTTACTTGAGGAGCTGCTAGAGAAGGCAGTTTCTTTGGCCTTATAGCTCTAGGAAATGCCTAAGTTTTGCAGCCTAAAGAAAATATTAATTGTCATTCCTTCTCCTATTTTGTACCTTTCTGAAGTGCAATTCGCTGCTCTGGACTCTTTCCCTCCAAGGTTGTTCTGTCAGCCATACAAATGAATAGTAATAGTTTTGATGATGATTTCATTGAAATCTTGCTTAAACTGAGCTGCAGAAAGGTTACAGCAGGAGAGCTGGGTCCTTGCTCACATGGAGAGAAAGGGTCTGGAAACAAGATGTGTTTCTGTGCTCTTGCTGCCTGTGAAACTTGGAAATTATTAGAAATAGAGTAATTTTAGGATAGTTTTGATTGAAAGCTGTGACACTCTGGGGCTGCCCCAAACTTTTTAAATTTTTTAAGCTCTGGTTGAAAAAATTTCTCACTTCCTTCAAAACAGCTCTGTGGGTTCTCTTGCGCTGCCCTCCCCTTGTATTCCAAAACAAACATGGCATTGTGTGGGTGGGGCTTGTTTAGGCATAAAAAAGCTCTTGAGGTTCACAGACTGATCAGTAGGAAAGTGCCACTTGCCCACCTTCAGCCCTGGTCATGCTTCAGGCCAGAAGTTGGTTAGAAAAGAGGGATTGAGGAGCATCCGGTGGTAACTGTGTGTGTGTCTGGGGGGTGTATAGGTTCACAGGCTGATGTCGTTGTGTATAGGTGTAACGCTGAATAAATAACCCTGCACGGGATATAAAAGAATTATGGGCTGGACTGGCTTTGCCCAGCAGGCTCTCAGGCAGAGCAGAGCTACTGGGAATTTATTTTGTGCTCTCTTTGCTGGGGCCTGGGACAGACAATGCAGCCAGAGTTAGGAGAGAGGCACAGACTTATTTTATTTTTCCCCCTTTCCCTTTCCAAGGGAGGCCAAGCTTCCATGTCCTGGCCCTTGGCAGTGTGGCAGGCTGTCCGTGTGCCGGCCATTATCCAGCTGCTGGAACCAGCTGTTGGAATTAGGTCCCACTTGAAGGCCATTGAAAGCCATCAAAGGTGTCAGTGAAACTGGAGCTTTTGATTGACGCTGGCCCCGAGTGCTGGGGGCTGCCTGGGTGCTATTGAGGAGCTGCTGCTTTTATCCTGTTTGCTGACCAGGTTATTTAGAAGGACAACAAGCGTTTAATTGCGGGCCCTGCTAAAGCAATGTTGGTCCTGCCTGGCCCTTTGTGCAGGGCTGGTTTGGGTGGCACAAACAATGGGCGAGTGGGTGGTCTCCTGCACGCCAGTGCTGCCGCTCTGGCCAAGGTTTTCCCCAAAAAGGCTTAATTCAGACTGAGTCCATTAGCTGAGACATCATTAATAGATTTTTATTGGCGTGTTGTCACTGGCCACGGTAACTTTTAAATGCACCTTCACTATCTTTAGTGGTAATGTATTTATATTTTATATTCGTGAGTTCTTTATCTTTTGCATCCTAAATGTAACTATATTTACTTAAACATGAATAAAGCAGAACCATCCACTCTATTCCAAGCTCTGGCCATTGTTTTAGTTGCCTTTATGGAATAGCTTAGCCCAGTCAGAGGGAAACTGGCCCATATTCTGACTTTTACGTCTTTGTTGGTCAAAAACATGGTGTGTAGTGGTAACACAGTGGTGGCTGTGTATTTGAGTGCCCACGTTTTTTATAGACTGATCAATGTACTGGTAAGAAATATAAATATTAAATGGAGTTGTTAGAGTGACAGACAAGCTTTTGCATCTTCCAAAACTGAAGAGGAGACACCTGCGAAGCATCTGAGCACTAACCAACACTCATTCTAGCAATTAAAATCCATGATTCTCTGTTACGAAGCTTACTGGACGTGCTAAAACAAAAAAAGTTGCCTTTTATCAGTTCCCAGCAGGACTCAGTCAGAGTCAGCAGCAGGAACCCACAACTTGAAGTGTGTTTGTGGCACATCCAGTCTGAGCTTTCCTGTTTGGCTTCCCAGAAGCAGCTCTGGGGCAAGCAGAGGAGCAGAGCACAGCAAGCTCTTGAGTTGTACTCACTCTCTCCCTCTCGTTTTGCCATTTTGTTTTGCCCTCCAGATCTTCGACCCCAGGAGTCCTGGCGAGGCCCCACACCCTTGTTCCAGCAGACACCACAAAGGTAAGGCTGGAGGGATGTGAAACATGCCCAGGAGGGTGGATGGGGCTCTGCCAGCCTTCCCGATGTTTGTTTTTCCCTTCTTTGTTTAGAATATTGTGGTTTAAAATTGTTGAAATGATGCTGTACAGCAGGTTTTTTGAGTTAATTAATGTCCATGATTTATTGATGTTTTGAGAGCCCACTACGTGGTGTTCATCCTTTAAAAGGCTCGAGTACTTTGTATTAAAAAAAAAAGGAGGGAAAAACACTTTCCATTAAAACTCAGGCTTCAAAATTAACTTTACTGTTGGTGCTTTGGTACTGTTCTTGGTTCTTTGGCCTTTATCTTATTGAAGCTTTTGAGATACTATGAAATTGAACACAGAGAGCTTAAAACTGCATTAGATTTTGGACAGGCTAAACAAATTTCTTTTTAGGAGGGCTGTGGAGCTTAATGAGGCATAACTAATGGTGTTCCACTTTTATCATTCCTGTGCCGCAGCCGCAGCATTAGCACAGACCAGCCATTGATTCTTGCTACAAACCTCTTGAAGTCCTAATCAGCTTCTTTGGTACAAGTTTTTCAGGCCTGACAAGCCCATTGTAGGGCAGTGTCACTGTAGGTCAGTAGTTATTAGTTGCCACTGAAAACAGTTTCTTTAACTACTTAAGGCTGAACTGAATTAAATGCAGAAGGGACTCAGGGAAGGATTATGGAATCTGCAGCCCAATAAGTGCCATCGAATAGAAGGAATGTGACATGGTTTGATAATCAGGGATGTTTTACATGCATCCTCTCATTGATGGCTTGTGTGTCCTTCAGTGGGGCGGGCTCAATAAACCCAGGCTACCTGTGGCAGCTATGAATAATGACATTTATTTATGTTTACGGAGGAGGGAGAGAAGTTTCTGCTCTCAGGCGCTGCTTTTTTCCCTTGGGTTTACTTGCAAATGTTCACCATTGAAAATATGGTGAGCTCAATAAATATGGGAATTTATTGAGCTCTCCACAGTCACTTTCCATGGCAACCATTTTGATCCCCACTGAAGTAAGCCTGGCTCCCTTGTCCTGTGCCTCATCTGTGTGGAATATTTTAAGGCAAGATTCATTCATAATGCAAACTTTAATATTACTGGGACCATGGGAGCTGCTACTCCCACCCCTTAATTAAATCCAATTTATATACTTTTATTTGTGAAGGACTGCTGCAGGTCTGTCACTTGTCATTGTTTTCTCTTTGTTACACCTTGGAGGGTTATGAAAAGCTCCGGCAGCACTGAGGATAAGTAATTTTGCATGTTCTTGGAAGGTTTTGGATTTGGAGAGCAGATCAAACATGTTTCGAGCTGATGTTTAGTTGCTGTACAGAGGCAAGCAGGGAGACTTAAGCAGAAGGTTAAACACAGACTTGGTGCAGGAACAGATGCTGAACCTGTTTGAGGCATTTTGTGCTTCCCATTCATTCCCTGGGAGCTGTTGGTTCCCCAAACTGCTGTCCCCTTTTGCTGCTGCAGCTCCAGGTGCTCCTGTGTAGGATTTCTTGCTTTTAAATCTAGTGATGCACCTTGGTGTGCAGCAGTGAAACTGAATTTTGGTGTCTCTTCCCCCTGTCCTGACACTCCTGGGCAGAGATCCTTTCATGCTCTTGAGCCAGTCCAGACTTTATAGAGGGAGATTTGCTACCTGGCTAATGGAAATATATCATCTGGTTAAGCAAATCTTTTTGCTTAATTGTTCATAGAAGAGATTTCCAAAGTGGCTGAGGTGTGAGCACAGGAATGTTTTCCTGAGTAAATTCTCCTGAATGTGTTTAAGTTGATGTAACTCTGGGTAGTGCAAGTGGGTAATTCTGCCAGCCTGAGCTCCTGGGGTGTTCTAAGTGGCACAATTCTATTTTTTTTTCTTGGTTACAGCTTTGCTGTGTAGAAATCTCCACCCTCAGGGAATTTAAATCACCAATCAATGCCCCAACAAAGCAGTGATGTTAGTGGTGTTGTGTTTAATTTGTTAAATATCCTAACTTTTCACCAAACAGTTTAAGTAGTTTAAACTCTATGCCAAATAAATATTAATGCTAAAAGAAATTTGTCAGACTTCCCCATTCCAGGCATGGAGCAAGTGCTGGCCTGTGACCCTCAGTCATATTTATCACCAGCACTTGTTGTAGAGGCAGAATAGAATGATTGTTAATGGAAGTCCTAGAGCTGGGGCTACCTAGGTAATTCCCAGTAGATTTCCTTGTGACTGAGCCATGTATTCTTCCTGCAGAGTCTGCTGTTTTCTAGGAATCATGAGGGGGAAAAAAGTTAATTCTCAAAATGTTTAATCAAAAGGAGTAAATAGGAACAAAATATGAACTTAGTTCATGCCAAGTATGAACTTAGAATGTTGCTTTTGAGTGTTTAGTCCACACAAATGTAGTGTAGCAGGTAAACCTGGAATGCAGTGCTCCTGCTCTCTGCTGTCCCCATCCCAAATCTGGGGTGCAGTGCTGTGCTCTCCGCTGTCCCCATCCCAAACCTGGGGTGCACTGCTGTGCTCTCTGCTGTCCCCATCCCAACCTGGGGTGCACTGCTGTGCTCTCTGCTGTCCCCATCCCAACCTGGGGTGCACTGCTCCTGCTCTCTGCTGTCCCCATCCCAAACCTGGGGTGCACTGCTCCTGCTCTCTGCTGTCCCCATCCCAAATCTGGGGTGCAGTGCTCCTGCTCTCTGCTGTCCCCATCCCAACCTGGGGTGCACTGCTGTGCTCTCTGCTGTCCCCATCCCAACCTGGGGTGCAGTGCTCTTGCTCTCTGCTGTCCCCATCCCAAACCTGGGGTGCACTGCTGTGCTCTCTGCTGTCCCCATCTCCCTCCAGGCTGGCCCCGCTCTGCTCAGCCAAGCCCCTCTTCAGCAGGGGTCAGGAATGATTAACTGTCTCCACTCTCCACGTTTTTCCTTCACAACATCATATTGTCCTGCAGAACCCACCTGCTCTGAATCCTTTAAGGAATTGTCCCTCACCCGTGCTCAGCTCTAACAACCAGATCACGCCTTAAAAATATTTCCCTAAGTATTTTTAATCAAGCGATATTGGACGTGTTCTACCTGTTGCTTTCTAATTGTCACGTGTAACGGGCACTCAAAGGAAATGAAAACATTTCTTGCTGTGGGTAATCTGGGCTGGCAAACTGGGCCATAATGGATGTTGGATCTGCGTTCCCATATAAACTGTACACCAAATGTCAGTCAGCCCGTGCCAATTAGTGCTTATGTTGCTAGGTCACCGTGGTCAATTGAAAACGGCATCAATAGAACTTGAAAAGGTTTCTTCCCGATCAGACCTCCTGACATATTGAGCAGAATAATGGATGGGAAAAAGCAGCCAAGGCCTCTACCCTAGATTCCCATTGCTCGCCGTAAGAATTCATTTGCAACCTGCAATTAACTGGGAAGAATGGGCTCCCAGAAAGAGTCTGGGCCTTCAGAGAAGAAAGCCCGCGGCTCCCGTGTGGCACATGTTTACTCTGGGGTGCCGGGGAACCTTTGGGATCGGGATCGGCAAACCTGCCTCGGGAATAAAAGGTGCACGGAAGCCTTCCAGGGAATTGGAAAAAGCTGCTGTGTGCAGCTGAGTTTGCTGCTCGTGGCAGTGCAGCTTTCATGCTGTGATGAAGGAAGCAGTCAGCAAAGGTGGCCTTTAGGAGGATTTGGGAAGTTATTCCCTGCTCCTGGTTTCTCTCTAGCACTTGGCCGTCCATGCTCAGCCCTGGGACAAATCCAGGTGTGGTTCTGTGCTGTGGGACTCTCTCCAGCAGCCAAGGCCACACTGCAGTGTTTTTTCCTTGCACAGGACTGCTGGAGCTGCTCCTCTCCTGGCCTGGAACCGCATGCTGCAATCCCCAAATCAGTTCCAGCCGGCTCAGTACCAGGGGCTGGGACACATGGGATACCCACAGAGACCTGAGGACCGCATGGACAGGGGCAGACAGGTAAGAGAGCAGGGGTGGAACACCAACCCCACTTGGTTCATGGTGTGTGGCTGTGGAGAGGGAGCGTGGCGTTCCTGAGCTGGTTTTAGTGTGTCACTGTGTCACCACACATGGGTGGGTGACCTCCCAGCCTTGTCTGGCCACTCTGGGTGTTCCCCTGGCATGAGGCCTGTGCCAGGACTGCGCCACCAGTGTTCACTAGCACCCATCAAACATGATGTGTGTCCTGAGTCCCACACTTCCTGCAGCCTGAGCAAACCAGTCTTCCTCTTCCATAAGGAAATCCGCCCACTGTACCTTTTGGGTTTTCCCCAGCGTGTTTAAAATGCAGATTCTTACAACTTCCCCAGTTTCTCCCCTCAAGTGTTTATTGGCTTTCTCAGTGCTGAAAAAGTACTTAATGCAAATGTTGGATTCTTGTGGCCAGAGGAATAAACGTGGAAATAGCTCTGTGTGGTTAAATGGAAACAAGCAAACGTGAGGGGAGAACCTCAGCCAAAATTACAGGTGACTTGGGCAGCAGTTCATGAAAATGCCACAGAGGGAGAATGCTGCTTGAAAGCAGCAGGTGGCTTTGCTTAGGGAATTTTTGGGGGTGTGTGATCCCAGCAAAACATGATCTGCATATTTTGTTGTACCAGAACTCCGGGTGTTTACACTGCTAAACACTCAGTGAAAATAAATTCCAGATATCTAGATAAAACGCTCAGCTCAGCTGCTGTTTGGGGAGCTCAGAACTGTGGGAAGGTTCCTAAGCAGTACCAGGGAAGAGGAGGGTGACAGCCCCACTGCCCCATCCATTATCTGGAGGTTAAGGCACAAACTGTTGGAAATGTGCCTTCTGCTGAGGCTTGATTCAGCCCAGGACAAGTCACTTTTTAGTCACTCCTAGGTTTAATTTTATTCCTCCCAGCCTGCCCACCTCCCCAGTACCAGATGTGTTATATGGCACAGCACCAGTACAAATCCTGCCAGCACTGGTTTTGACTGGAAGCAGAGCTCTACAATGTGAGTTATAATCACAGGGAAATAGTGGGGCTTGAACCTTGGCCCCAGTCCTCGGTGGTGCTTTAAAATATATTTTAAATTTGGATGAGGTGCATTGATAGGATCAGATTTCAAAAATCTTGTGTTTAGTGCAACACAGGTTTACCCGAAAGCCCAGAGCCAGAGGAATAAATGCCTGATTGCACTAATCCATGTGCTCCTGGGGAAAAATCAGTGCAGGATCTTTGTCCCCTGGAGTCTGGGCAGGGTTTAATTAGTCTGGGAAATGGACACTTGAAAAGATCTGTCTGCCACGGCACACCCTGCTCTGCCTTCATCCCGGGCAGGATACACTTGCTAAAGGAATCTGTGCTTGGAGCAGTTCATGCCCAGCCTTAAACCTTGGTGTCCAAGAGCTGGAATTGTGAGGGGGAGTGGGAATAGCCTCCCAAGAGGGTTTGCAATGAGTGCCCAGGGAGGGTATCCCTCTTAGTTCCTGCTTGGAAAGCTGCCTGGGAGCCTTGTGGACATCCACAGCCTGGGTCATGGTGTGGTCTTGCCCAAAATAGAATTCTGCTGGCACTGGCCAGGACCCATCTGCTGATGCAGGAAACATTGAAACCCAGATGTGAAACCCTTTTATTTTTCTACACATACAGGATGGGTCCATGGTTAAAGACAAATCTTTCATCACCAGTAAATTTGCTTCCTTAAAAAATTCCCTTTGCAGTTGTGCTGCAACTATTTATCTCCCATTTAATTTCAAATTTTTATTGCCTTTTTCTGCTGTTGTTACTTTCAAATGAACTTTCAGATGTCATTATTTCCTCGGGGCTGGAGTGAAATGAGAAGGTACCTGAAAGGGTTTAGGGTGCCAACCTAATCATTGAATCCGGCCTTGCTGCCTGAAAATTTCAAAGCTTTAAAGCCTTGAAAAGGGATTCAAGTGGAAGTGGTGACACGTAGCAGCATAAATAATTATCTTTGGGCCCTTTCACCTCTGAATTCTTTTTTTACAGCGTACAGAACGTGGTCTGAAGAGGTTAATAAACGCGCTGCCGCAGAGTGCTTACAAAATTAATGCAGCTGCCATGGATCTGGGGGGCTCCCTGGGAGTGGGGCTTTGCTGCCTTCCAGTTCTCCCAGAGAACCAAAGAATAAACTTGATGGGCTGGTGCAGGTGTTGGGCATTTTTATTCCAGCCTGGAGCAACACACAACGGAGTGTCCGGATCCGTGCCTGGTGGGGCTCTCTCAGACCTCCGCTTTGTCCTTCACTGCTGCTGGTTTTCAACGAATTTTTAAGGGATGTAGCCAAGTTGTTTCCTTTTTTTAATTGCTTTAATCAAACCTGGAAACAAACCTTCGCTGCTGGAGCCTCCCTGGCAGGTTTGTTCTGGGCTCCACGGTTTCCGTGGTTATCTCTGCCGCCGTGGGCCGGGATAAAGGTGGATTTCTCTTTTAAAGGAAGGAGAGGAAGGCCCTTTTTCCCTCCACACCAAAAAAATAACTGCATAAGGAGCAAAGAAAGCTTATAGCTGGTGTTGGTGCATCCCGTTTAATTAACTTGCTGGTCTCTGCAATATACCAGGTTTGGAAATAATTTTAAACGCTTCAGGGGGCCTCTGTGAATTTTTTTTTCGCTGGATACTTGAGGTACCAAAAGCCTTAATTTAAGTACAAATATACATCTAATTTGGAGTCATTTCCAAAGCGGGATTTGGATCTTTTTGACCTCTTATTAAAGCAAATGAGTGCTGGAAAACACTGCTTCTGCAACAAATACAGCTTTAGTTTTTCCTTCAACTACTTTTGTGCAAAAATACAAGTACTGAGTGTGAGCTGCCATACGGATCGGTGTCTGTCCCAGCCTCCACCATTTGTCCCTTTGCTGCAGACAGAGCACGGCAGAGGTGTCACAGGGGAAGTCCCTTGCCCATGGCGCTGGCTGGGGGTGGATTTATTTGGGATTCTGAAGCCGGTGCCTTGCAACTCTGCTCTGCTCCAGGGGGGTCCAGCCCCAGCCGCTGTTTTTGGGAGACTCCAGAGATGGATGAGGGATGCTCAGCCTGTTCCGTGTGGCGCCTTGAGCGCGCCCCACTTGTTTACTTGTGCTGCTAATCCCAAAAATAAATGCTTGCTTTTGTTTGTTTGTTTGCAGGCATACGGCCCCGGGAGGCCCTACCCGCTCCCACCTCCTGCAGGAAGGTACAGCTGGAATTAGCTTCTGCCTCCTATTTTTATTTTTATTTTTTTTTAATATGGAAAACGTCCAGATTTTTTGCTTTTGTTCTTTTTATTATTTGTTGGGGGAGGTAGGGGGAAATTAAGTTGTTAAGCACCATCCCTGTAGTTTTTAAACGGATGACTGTTTTAAATGTGCACATTTCTTACGGACCTGATGATGCTGATGAATTTTTGGGAGGGACTGGGAAATAGCGGATTGCAGCTTGGCCATCGGACGAGGTGGGAGTGCTGTTTATGGAATCTTTACGTCTCCAAGCTGTGCCGAGTGCTGCCTGCCACTCTGAACTCCAAACATCCTCTACTCCACACACAAGAGCCTGAAAACAGACACGGAGTCAGAAAGAATGCCCAGAAATGGGATTTTATGAACTCCTGGGGCAGACCCAGCAGGCAGCCGGTGGCACTGAAAGGCACAGCCCTGGCTGCTCCTTGTCAAATGCTTCCTTCAGTTTCCCACAGCAAAGGGATTTATTGGACTTCGAAGTAAAACATTTCAACTTTGACTATGGTGTGCCTGTTTCTGACAACGGTTTTGTCGTGGCATAACCAGGCACGGGGATGTGGATTTGTCTGATACTTAATTTAAAATAACTGCGAAGGGGAGAGATTCCATTCGTTTTTAGAACTCTTTCTAGGGATTTTCTGTGTGAGTGTACCAAATCGGTAAATATTTTTATTTGCTTTATAAAGTGGCTTTTGAAATTCTGAGCAGTGGTGTGTGGCTGATTTCCAACCCCCTCCAGAGCCTGTTTGCATCTTTTTTACCTGTGTGCACACATTTCTGTTGATTTATTGGAAAATAATTCCACCCAGCCTCTACGCTGGTGTTTAAAATCTTTTTTTAATAAAAAAATTAAAAAAAAAAAAAAAAAAAAGAGGGGAGCATCCAGTTCAGCTTTCCCTTTGGACTTTTCCATTAAATCCAGGTATTGTGTAAATCAGTAAAGTTCCCAGCCCTGCTCTCCCGAGTCCCCTTCCCTCCAACCATCCAGGTGTTAATCACCAGCAACGAGGGAGAAGCCCAGACAGCCCTGTGTAACCTTGGAAGGAAGAAATCATCAACCTGGATTCATTATTTTCAAGTGATTGAGGGTGGAGCAGAGTCCTTCATTGTGATGCAGTGTTCCCGGGGCTGGGAGCCGCCAAACCCTCCACACGGCCTTCTCCCTCGGCCAGGAAAAGACTGGGGGCTCAAAAGGAGCCACTTTGCTTTTCCAGTAGGACAAAACCAGCAGTGAGGGTGAGTTTTCATGGGAAAACCCTGGAGGAAGGAGTGGGGTGGGTCGGCTCCATGCCGAAGGTGGATAGACCCGGGGTGCTGGTGGCTTTGTCCCTCACTGCCGTTTTTTGGGGCATGAAAACAAGTCTGGATAAACGTGCTGGGGGGCTGCTGTAGGAAAGGCTTGTCCCTGCAGGTTCCCCTTTGCCCAACTCCTGCCCTCCTCACGGTCTGATCCCGAGGGGAGCCAGCCTGGGCCCTGGGAGCTGCGCTGCCCACTCGGACCCTTGGAGCGATGCTCGGAGCAGCACGCAGGCCGAGGGGCTTCGTTTCCTCAGCTCCATGGCACAGCGCTGGGCTGCAGGACCTGAGTGGGGAGCATCACCCCTCCCTGGGCTCTGCTTCAGCTGCCTGTGGGTCTGGGGGTCACCCTGGGACAGCATCCCTGCCCCGTGGAGCTCCTGAAGCTGTTCTACCTACAGATACAATTTTTTTCCAAGTTACTGAGCCTGATGTATTTCCTCGGATTTAACAGAATTTGAGGGGGAAATCACTTGCAAGGCTGGGGTCAGTCCCACCCCAGACACCGAGCCGCTCCCTGCAGGAGCCAGAGAGAAGAAATTCTCCCTCATGGAAAGGGGAGGGAGCCGTGAGGGTCCCCGTGTGGCACCTGCCAGGAGGGGAAGGGAGTCTCTGCCGTTTGCCGCCCAGAAGAACTGTGGGAACCCCCGTCCCCTCCAGGGCCCTGCATGGACCTTGGGAAGGAGTCGGGGAGCAGGTCCGTGGTCTTGCAGAGACCAAAATCCCGATTTTCCACCTCAGAATCGTTCCTACTATGGCACAGCTGGGAGCGGAGTGGGCCCCCGGTGCCACCCGGGGTTCAGCGGGTTCCCCAAGGATGAGGGAGCCTGGCAGAGGTGGGGGGCCGTGGAATTAAATCCCTGCCAGTCAAGAGGGAAGCGGAAAAAGGGATTTTTGAGGTTGTCCCTCCGCCGGTGCACGGAGAACGAAGCAGCCGACTTGTGAGAACAAGGCTTTCTTTTATTGTTTACAATAAAATTAAAATAAAAAAATAAAAATAAAAGGAAGAAAAGAAAGAAAAATTGCCGGAAAGTCCCGACGAGTGTTTCCTGATGTGCGGGACTTCCTCGGGAAGCGGCGCAGGGATAAACCCCGCTCCGGCGTGGCGCATCCTCTGGCCCCGGCTGCTGCGGGGCCCGATCCCGGCGGGAAGCGGGGTCCAGCCCCGGGAATCCCCGGGCTCTCCGTCACCTCCGCAGGTCTCGGAGCTCGTCGGGAGCGGAGCGAACGGCCGGGGGCTGCGGCGGTTCCGCGGGACGTGCGCCCCGTCCGCGCGCGGACCTTCATTAACTGGGCGATATTTAATAACAACAACGAGAAGAACGAGGTTTTCCCCTTAAATCTGAGCACCGGAGCTCCAGAGCTCTTCTGCCGCGGCTCCCGCCTCGAGCTGCGACTCCATTTACCTCCGATGGGGATAAGAACGGAATCGCACTTCGGGGCACCCCCCTGAAATTAATTCTACCGAGATAAGTTGCGCTTCAGAAGGTTTATTGGGGCGTTCCGCGGGACTGTCGCGGTACACGCCGGGGCTCCCGGGCTCCGCTGCCACCGGAGAGCGGGGCCGGGCCGGGAGCGGAGCCCCGCGCTGCCCCCGCCCCGTCGGGAGGAGCCCTCGGGCGGCTCGCAGGCGGACGGGACATGGAGCCGCGAACACGCGTGCACGCAAACACACACACCCCACGCACGCTCACACACAAGCACTCGGGGTGCCGTCGGGGCCGTTTGTCCAAAAACCGGAGAGACTTAAAAAAAACTCGAGGGGAGGCCGGGAGGGGACCGGGGATGGGGCGGCCGTCGGCGATCCCCGCGGGCACCGGGCCGCGCCGGGGCGGCCGTCGGGGCCGGGAGCGTCCGGTGCCGGAGGAGCGGGGCTGTCGGGGGGACGCGCGGGACGCACCGATTACCACGTCCTGCCGTAGAGCAGGTTGGGGCTGACCATGCCGCCGTTGTAGTCGACGCCGGCCGAGTCCAGGGGGGCCAGGGGGGCCACGGGGCCGTGCAGGGCCGGCGGACTGGGCGACAGCTCCTCCAGGTCGGCCGCCTGCCCCAGCGAGCCGGGGTGCGGATGCGCGGCGGGGGCGGCGGGCGCGGCGGCGGGGGGAGCGGCGGCGGCTTGCCCGGGGCCCGGGGTGCCGCTGCCCGGCGGCGGGCAGGGCTTGCCGTCCTTCACCAGCACGGGCACGGCCACGCGGCGCGGCGAGGGCTGCTGGCAGAGGCCGCCGCCGCTGCCGCCGTCGGGGTGCAACTGCTGGGCGGCCGCCTTGTCCTTGGCCTGGCGCTTCATCTTGTAGCGGTGGTTCTGGAACCAGATCTTCACCTGCGTGGGGGTGAGGTGGATCAGGCTGGCCAGGTGCTCCCGCTCCGGCGCCGACAGGTACTTCTGCTGTTTGAAGCGCCGCTCCAGCTCGTAGACCTGCGCCTGGGAGAAGAGCACCCTCCTCTTCCTCCGCGGGGCCGCGTGCAGCGGCACGATGGCCTTGGCGCCCTCGGCGATGCCGCTCAGGCCGCCCATCCCGGCCACGTTCATCCCCGCCGACGGGCCCATGAACCTGGAGACTGAGCGGGACGGGAGCCTCAGCGCCGGCGGCCGCCCCGTCGGGGCCGCGGCTCCCCCCGCCCGGCCGCCCCCGTCCGCCCCCCGCGCCCGCACTTACTGCTGGAGTAGCGGGGGTCGCCGCCGGGCCCGTACCAGCCGCCGCCCGCCGCCGCACCGCCCCGCATCCCCTCGGGGTAGGCGGGCAGCTCGCCCACGTTGCCCAGCCCGCCGTTGCAGTAGCCCCCGACGGCGCCGTGCGGGAACTGCGAGACGCCGTGGGGCATGTGGTAGGCGGCCGCGCCCGCGGGGACGTGCTGCGGGACGGTGGCGGCGGCGGGGGGCACTGGCGCCTGGCGGTAGGGCCCGAGGGGCGCGCCCAGCCCGCCCGCCCCGTCCATGCCGCCGAACTTCTTGTAGCTCTCCTCCATCGGGCTGAGGATGTCGGTGACCGAGAAGGGCGTCGTGTGCTTGGGGCTCAGCGACATGGCGCGGCGGGGCGGGACGCGACGGGGCGGGCCGGGCCGGGCCGGGCGCTGCCGCCGGCACCGGCGAGCCGTCCGCGGCGGCGGCCACCAGCCCCGGGCGCCGGTAGCTCGCCGGTTCTTTTAGCCCGGCGCCGGGTTTACGCCAGACGCGGGGGGGCGGAGCGGCGGCGGGCGGCCCCGGCCCCTCCCCGCCTCCCGCCGCCCCCCGGCCCCGGCCCCCTCCTCCCGGCCATTGTCCTGCGCTCGCCCGACGGCTCTTAAGCCCGGCCACCCCGGGGCAGCGCCGGAGCGGCTCCGAGCGGCCCCGGCCCCGCCGCCCTCGCCCGTAAGTACCTGCCCGTTTCCCCGATCCCCTCCCCACGCTGCGCGGCGACCCCCGGGCAAAGCGTCCCGGGGCGGCGCGGCGGCCCCGGCCCCGACGGCAGGCGCCGGGCAACCCTCTCGCCTCTCCCGGCCAGTCCCCGGGGTTGCGCGGCTCCTGCCCGGCCCCCCGGAGCCGCTGCCGCGGGGTGCGGAGCCGCCGGGGACCCCCGCGACACCGGGGCCCCTTTAGGGCCGATGCTTCGTTTGCGGTCGTGTTTTGGGGTTTTTTTTAGTCGTCGTTCGTTTATTCGTTGGTTCGGTCACAACGAAAGGAGCCCCGCAGCCGCTTCGCGGGGCGCGGGGAGCGCGTCCCGCAGCCGGCCCGGCCCCCGCCCGCGGGTTAGGGCTGCCCCGGGACCCCGCGCCCCCGGGCCGCTCCCGGGGGCGCTGAGCAGGATCTCTGCCGGGCTGAGAGGACGGAGTGCAGCCAGACCCCGCGGCCAAACCTTTCCCCGGCTCCCCTGGGCCGGCCACCGCCGCGACGGGGCGAGATGCGCTAGGTGCGCACCCGGGCCGTGCGGGGACACCCGCGGGGCTGCGCATTCCCCGCGAACGGATAAAACTCGGTGCGTGCCATGAGCAGCACCCGCACCTCCCTCCCGGGCCGGCAGCCGCTCCCGGGCTGCTCCCGGCGTTCGCTCCCCGGCCGCCCCCCGGACCCGCTCTTCGAGGCCAGGGGTGTCCCGCGCTCTCCAGACCGGAACTTTCCCTTCTCAAACTCCTTCTTTTCCCTGATTTCTTGGGATTTTTCGGGAGGCAAAGTACCTGCAGCTCTGTGGTGTTTATTTAAAATAAATGATAAAAGATCAGAGCGAGGACAGTTCTGCTTTTTAAAATTTGTGGTCCCCGCTGGAAGTCTGAGACTGCTGACACCCCTGCCCCACAGGGTGGGACCCTCTGCCCCTCAGGGCACCTGGGGAGGGACACAGCTCTGTCCCTGGGCTCAGGCCCCCAGCAGAGCTGCCAGTGCCCACCCGTGTCCCCTCTGGTGCTGGTGTACCAGTGAGCTGTTGAGCAGTGTCTGAGCCCAGCTCTTCCTTCAGCACAGTCCTCCTCCTCCTCCTCGGATAAATGGATGGATGGATGGATGGATGGATAGATGGATGGATAGATGGATGGATGGATGGAAGCGCCTCTTCTAAGCAGCTTCTAGGCTGCTCCTAGGGGTGTAGGGATGATTCCCTGCAAGCCACAGGGGCAGTTTGGGATCTCACCGAGGCCTCGGTGCTGCTTTGGCGACAAACCAGACAGAAATAAGGCAAAGAGCTGAGTGGGACTAGTCCCGTTTGTGTCAGACCAGCCTTGTAACCCGGGATTTTGGGATGTGGCACAAGTGGTTTGTAGGGATTCAGGTAACAGATACCTGCAACCTCTGCTTCCACACCAGGGCCTCGAATTGGGAACTCTGTGCACAGGGACTGAAATCCAGTGCATGTGCTGCAGGCCAGCCGGGGGGAAAAGGGCCCCGAACACCACAGCTGCAACCAAACTCCTGCTGGCAGAGCTGGGATGAGGAGCATGTGGATCTTGCCTGGTGACAGGGCTGGGACAGGCTCTTGAGGGCTGGGGCAGGTCCCTGGGGCTGAGCCGGGTCCCTGCCCGCTGGGACAGCCCTTGCCCCTATCCTGGGGGCGGAGGCATCCCTGCATCCCCTCCCGGATCCCAAAGGGAAGCACAGCCCGGAGGGAGCTGGTAGAAATGCAGCCAATGGAATCCCCCATGGCTGTTTTGCACTGAAAATGCCCCGGGGTTTTTCCCCCATCGGTAAAATGATGTTTTGGATAAAAAGTGTAACAGTACAGTGAAGGTTTTTGCCTTTCCCAAACTTCTCTGGGATGGAGCCTTTTGGTTGGGTCAGCATCAAACACTGAAGGACTGAGGTGGTTTTTCCTTTTGCTGTTTGGCTCTGGCAGAAGCCCAGCGTGCTCCTTTGTTCCACTTCAAGGAACTGGGTTTTCTGTGGGAAAGAGGTTTCGTTTCGTTAGTGGGCGTAAAGAAAATCATGCTGATGTGGTAAATACCTCACCGAAAAAAAAGGCCCAATTTGCAACCCTGCCCGCTTACAGAATGTGTGTTTTTCTAACCTCCATCACCTGGAGGTGCCACACAAAACTGGACAGTACCCTTCCCTATCCTGGAAAGATCAAACCGCACATTTCAAGTGATGTAGTTTAAAAGCAAAGGAAAAAAAAAAAAAGACGTAGAAAATGCAACAGCAAAGACTCAAGAAGCCAAACTCTTGGGTTTTAATTTTTGGGGGTTATTTTCCCTGCTCCCTGATTACCCCCATTCCACAGAAGGTCGCCCGTATCCCGGGCTGTGCAGATGTTATTTCCAGGAGTGCAGATGTTATTTCCCAGCCCGGCTTGTCTCCCTGATAATAATGACACATTTGGGGCTCATTTCCACACATAAGTTGTCCTTGGCTGAGTGAGCCCCTGCCTGTCACAGCGGAGGTGTTGACCTCGGCGAGCCACAATTGACACGGAGATGGAGGCTGATTTTTGGGGGGGCGTTTTTCAATAATCCAGTATAAATGCTAATATCTTTCTCGCCCCAAAAGCGATGGTTTCCTCTAAATAATCAGCGATAGCCTCTCTCTGCACGGCGGCAGCGCCGTGGTGGCAGTTTGCCTCGATTCAGCTCTCACCAATAATTTGCGGAGATTAAAAGGGGCTCGGAAACGGAGGCTTAAGGAATTGCTTTCTGAAGACGTCGCGAGATTGGAAAAGGAACCCGGGGTTTCCAGCGCACTCTAAAACCATTTCCACGTAAAGCCCGGAATTAGGAGTTTGAAGTGGCACTAAATGGGCTGCTCGCAGGCAAAGCGAGAAATTAACCCGGCTCAGGGACACTGCCGCTCCCTTTCCAGGGGAAATCGAGCCCTTCGGGAGGAACTGCGGGCTGGGGCTTGGCTCCGGGGGTCAGTGCTGGTGGCAGGAATGCCACCAGGAATACCTGGCAGGAATGCCCGGTGGTGGGACGGCTGCACTAGGAGAGAGGTCTCTAGTGTTAGATTTGGGGTGTTGCTGACCCTAAAGCCAGGCTTAAGGTGATGTTACTCTCCCTGTCCACACTCAGGCTTCCCTGTCCTTCTTTACCTGATGGTAACTGTCATGGCATTATGTTTATCCTTGTCCTGTAGGTTTTCCTTATGCTGTTTTTTGGGATAAAACCCCTGGCAAAAAACATACTGGCCTCACACACCCTTCCCTGGAATTCCTGCTTGCTGGATGGATGTGTGTTCCCATGTGGCGCTTTCCTGGGCTGAAATCCCCTCTGTGGAAGGGAATGTTTCCATCCATCACAATCCCAGGTAAAGGTCTTGTGCCCTCAGTTCCAGCTGGGAAAAGTTTCTGGGAAGAGAAAGGTGTGCGGATGGGAGCAGAGCTGGCTCCAGTGTGAGCAGCAGGGAAGTGAAACATCCCAGACCTGCTTTTAAGGTTTTCCTGATTATTGAGGCAGCAGAAAATATTCCAGTGCTGCCTGATACTCCTGTGGCATCTCCTCCAGCTCTTCCTCGGATAGCAGAATGTAAATATTTCTCTGGCAAGGCAGCACTCCATGCCCGGATCCCTGATCCTTGATTCATGATCCTTGATTCCTGATCCCTGATCCCTGATCCCTGCCTCATTCCCTCCTGGCAGCAGCATGTGCCGCCGGCTCCTTTGTGCTGGGCCCGCTGCCCCAGCTCCCTTTGTTGGGACTGTGTTTTCATTCCATATTGTTTTCCTGGTTTGATTAGTGGGAACAACAAGGCTGGCTTCCCCTGTCGCTGCAGTGTGGGTGAGGGAACGCCAGGAAAATCTGGGCTCCTGAGTTATTCCCAGGTTCTGTCGCTGGTTAAAATTCCCTCTTAGTGTGTGTTGCCTACCTTTGGGATGGGAGCCCTTTCACGTGGCACACGGATGTTTTTCCATGGGCTGTGCCTGGCCTGGGCTGTGCTTGGCACGGGTAGAGGGGTCACCATGGAATTCCGGACTGGTTTGGGATCAAAGGGACCTAAAGGACTGTCGTGTTTCAGTGGGCAGGGATGCCAGCACTAGATCTGGGTGCCAGAGTCAGAGCAATATTCTGTGTACAGTTAGAAGTAACTGTAGTGACTCAGAGCCCTGGGAGAGGGAAAATCCCCTCTTTTGGAGGAAAAATCCATCCCTCTTTCCTGTGCAACCCTGGGGAGCAGGGTCATGTCTGATGGGTGCAGGACATGAGAGGGGAATAGGGAATGTGTCATTTTCCAGGGATGTGGAGGGCCAGAGAATGTGGTTCAGGGGGCTTTGCTCATTGGTGGTGCAGCTGTGGGTGTGAAATGGGGATCAGCTGGGATTTAGGGATGTTTAGGATTTAGGGATCCCCCTGCCAGTGGCAGCTGAGGAGCAGCTTCAGGGCTTGCTCCCTGTCCCTGGAGCAGAAGGAACCATAGCCCAGACATGGCAGAAGTGGAATAACCCTGGGATAACCCTGGGATAAACCTGTGGGAGCTGTGGTGTGACAGCCAGTCCTGCTGTGGCATCATCCCGAGGCAGGACCTGGCCAAGGGCCCCTCATGCTCCTAGACTTCTCCAGCACTCCCAGAGCATCCATGCGCTCCACAGTTGGATATCGACTCCTCCTGGCCTTCTCGGATTCTGCCAGCAGCTCCAGGCTGGAATAGCCCATGCAGGGCTGGGAAATCCCACACAGGCATCCTTTAAATGTGACTGAGGGACCCAGGGAGGCTGTGTCTCATGGTTTGTGGGACAGCCTGGTATGGAGGGGATCCAGGTCCTGGATGGTGAATGCCCAGAGCTGGGAATAACACAGCAGGACAAGGCTGAGTCAGGAGGAGTCAGTCAAGGTGGATTTATGAGGGTTGTGACCCCAAAGGAGAGGAGTTCTGCTCTCAAACAAGAACGTGGTGGTTGGAGGCATCTCCCAGGCTCCCTCTGCAGAAATCCCTCTTGCTGTAGCCACCTCTGCCTCCATCCAAAGCCATTCCACAGGGCAATTCCCTCGGGGCTGCAGGAGGCTGTGACAGGATGAGTGCCCTGCTGATGCCTTCTGAGGGATGGGAATAGGCTGCTCCATCATGAGGAGCAGCATTCCCTGGTGGAACTCCGCAGTGCACAGTCCCTCGTGTCTGATGGATATAAACAAACCACTGTTTTGAGACTCTGATCTGGAGGAGTCAACATCTAGGGGGGGGGAAATATCTCTGGGAACATCCCGTTGTTGAAGTGCTGGAGTATGCCACACCTGGAAAAACAGCAGAGAAGTTTGCTTGAACGAAGCCCCAGAGCAGGCGTCGGAGAGGTGCTGGCTGCTTCCAGAGGGTCTTAATAAAATACTCTGTCAGGTTAAAAAAAGAGGAAACTTAAGGCCCTTCTCTTGTGTGCTGTGCGTTTTCTCCTCCTCAAGGCCATCCTTGGTTCCTGCTCCAGCCCATTGTTCCCTGCCGGTGCTGCCATGCCAGCTCTGACCCGGTGGAGTCATGGCTTCCCGGCGCTGTTTGTCACCATGGAGGTGGCTCAGTGAGGCAGGAGTGACATTTCAGTCACCCGAACCAGGTTCAGGTGGCAGCACTGCCTTCCCAGTGCTGGCACTGGGGTGATCCCACATGGCTTCATCCCGCTCTTGGCTCTTTCATCCCGAAGATCTCCGACAGGCTGGTGGGGAAGGGAGTGGAGCTGAGGGAGAGGGTGGAAAGAGACACGGATGCCTGTGAATTCTCCCTCTTATTTTCCTGCTCTGAAGCCCTCAGGTGCTCAGGAAGGGAATCATGCCTGAGCCCTGGCACTATTTGTTTTTAGGGCTGTTCCATCGTGCTGTGTAGGAAAGGGGTTTGAGGTGGGTGTTAGGGCAGAGTTTGGGGTGTCCCATGGGGATCTGACCCATTGCTGGGCTCCAGAAATGGGGGATACAATTCCCAGTGCCCACCAGCACTGGGAACATCTGCTCAGGGGGCAAGGGTAGGGCTGAGAGTCTTCTCAAGGAGTTCTCGGGTTTTTGCTCTTGCCAGGAGCCAGCTGTGATGATTTTAATTGGTTTGTTTTTAATTTGCGTGGCAGGTCTGGTGCTGGGTCTGCCTCAGGCCTAACCCCTGCTCCGTCTGCTGTGATCTGTGGAGAACCTGGCAGGGTCGTGCTCACTGAAAACATGGAGATGGAAGGTCCTGATGGACGGGGGAGAGGTAGGATGGATGTCTCTGGAAAACAGCAGGGCCTGGGGCAGGGCAAAGCAGCCCAAGCCCAGGGGCAGAGCCTGGGGTGGGACAGGGACAATCCGTGCCTGGCATGGGGCGGGGTGGACACAACAGCTTATCCCTCATTTCTCTGGATTCCAGCTGAGATTCCCACAGTTTGGGGCCCTGTGGTGTGACTGCAGAACCACTGAGGTTGGAAAATCCCTCCCAGCCCGTCGAGTCCAAGCTGTGCCCAATGCCCACCTTGTCCCTAGCCTAGAGCAGTGAGTGCCACATCCTTGGGCACCTCCAGGGATGGCGACTCCAAACTTCCCTGGGCACTTCCAATGCCTGCCCACCCTTCTCCATGAAGAAATTCCTGGTGCTGTCCGAGCTGGATCTCCCCCTGTACCTGGCCCACGGAATGCCCCCACCCGGCCGGGGTGACAGCGTGGAGGTCCCAGCGCCTGAATATTGACGGCACCTTTGCCATGCTCGTTCTGGCGTTAAACTGCTAATTAATTATGACATTTGTGCTGCTTCGTTCTGCGCCGTGGAGCCGCAGAACCTGGCAGGCAGTTAATTAGCTCTCTCTATGCAAAGGATACCGAGGAAAAATAATTGCTTGAGGAATCATCACGGCCTTCTCTCAGAGAGGTCTTACCTACGAGCTGCCTCAGAGCCTGCCGGAGCTGCACTTGGAAAGATGCCTCTGTCAAAGGCCAATCCTTTGGAAGAGAGATTTGAAGGAAAAGGTTATCTGCGAGATGTGGCTCGCCGGGTGTTGTTTAGTGCTTGTAAGTCCGAGGGAAATCAATTATCTAAACAACTCCCATCATGGAATGGGTTTCTTTATTCTTTTCTAAATATGTGCTCATCTTTGTCTGTGTGGGGACGTGTGCAGCCAGCAAACCTGAGAGTGAGGGAGGAGCCCTGGCCTCTCACAGCCACTGCCTGGCCTGGCTGAGAGGCTTCCCCATCCATGTCTGCTTAAAAACAGAATTTTTATTCCGAAGGAGCTGTGAAGGAATGGGAATCCCCAGTTTCACGCCCCCAAATTCTCTTCCCGAAGGTATCCTGCTTTCACACAAATCTGCCAAGCCCCTCCGGGGCCTTCACTGAAAGTGCTCCTGGGGTGGTGCTTGTGGTACCTTCTGCCTGTGGGCAGATCCTGCTGCTTTTGGGGGGCATTTGTTCCCCAAAACATCCTCAGAGGGTTGGGCAGGGCCCCAGGGCAGTTTCTTCTCTGTTTTTCCCACCTTTGCTGCTGTTGGAACAAGATTTGATCTTCTAGGCCCTTCAATCCCAAACCATTCCATGATTCTAACAGGGATTTTTTTTTTGCAGCACACCAGGCACTGCTCTCCCCATTTTGTGCCTTCTCTAACAAGGACAGGTCCGTGACCACCGCGGGCTTGTTGGGATAAAGAGCAGGTTTTCATTTTGGGGCTGACAAAGACCACGAGGAACACCAGAATAATGAGAGTGGTGTTTGCGCCTGCAGGGATAAACAGGAATTTTCTTAACCAGATTGGAACCTCCAGCAGGTAACTTGCCCTCTGCTCCCCCTGCGAGAAAAGTCGTTTTATTAGCAGATAGTTCCGTGTTGAGGCTGCCACGGGAGCGTTACAGTAATGGAGTTGACATCTATATAATGGAGTTGACATTTTATTCAAAAGGGAGAAGAAAAAGCCTTAACAAACAGGGGTGCCCCCCTCCCCCGTCCTTTATTTCCGTGTTTCGCTGCCATCGATCGCGTCGAGCCACACAAACTTTGAGAATGGAAGCACCAAAGCATCCTCAGGGCGTAAAGCTCCTGCAGCCATTCCTCCCTGTGGGGAACGAGCCATTTGGGATCTGCACCCCTGGTTTGGGTGAGCAGGGAATGGGAATGACCCTCAGCTGTCCTTTCTGATTGTCCCTTGTTCTGGGTGCAGCAGAAAGATCCCTGAGGAGAAAACACAAGTTCCCAGCTCCCAAAATGCTTTGGGGGAGTAGAATATTTTTAATTAACTTAAGTTAAAAGTCCCTCAGTGGCATCTGTTCTCCCTTTGGTGTGTAATTTAAGTCACACGTCTCTTTTTCCCCCTCCTGACAGCTCGGTTGCTGCGGCCCACTGACATTTGTGTTTCTGATGTAATAATCAGATGCTAAAACACCGAGATTACATTTGGATCAACACATTTGGTTCTTAAACCCCGAAAGTAATTATCTTTTCTCATCTGCAACGGATGGAAATATTATTCCATTAACGATGAAGCAGCTCTGAAGGGGGGTTGGTGTCACCATCGCGAGGCCTCTGTAGATTTTAACCTCACGTTTCCCCCACAGCTTTTGGAAACTTTCTGGGGAGCTGTTGGCTGATCCTAGAGAGTTCATGGGTGGGAACTGCCTCAAGTAGAATGAAGGTGCTCAGAAGCTGGCCCTGAGCATTTCAAGGGATGGGCACCTGCTTAAAATCGTGGGCAAATTCCTTTGGTTTCACCTGGGTTTTCCTTGAAGGAAAATATCTTGCTGGAGCCCAAGTTAGTGAGTGTTCTCGGTCTCTCAGCACACCCAGCTCTCTGCTTGGATCCCTGCAGAACAGGGATGAGCCCAGGGCCCCTCGGGCACCCTTTGGAAGTCATTCCCTGGGAGGAAATTGATGAGGAAGTCAATAACGGCGCGTGTTTGAAGTGGAACTTCAGCTCGGGGCTGAAAACACTTGGGAAAGCTCTGGCCACAATTAAGCACTTAATCAGGAGAGAGCTGCAATTTTCTGAGTGCAGAAACCACCACGTGCAGATCCAGAGATAGGAAGGAAGAGTGTCTCTCTGGCAATTAAGATCTGTTCCGCTCAGAGCCCAGGAATGGTCTCGTGGAGTGACTTTTGTTGCACAGTGGATGCAGGGAATTTTCTCTTTTCAGGGCAGATCTGGGAAGCACTTGGTGCTCTCTCCACTCGTTTCACACTCGATTACAGACGAGGCTGTCGAGGTTTATTTGTTGGTATTTTCTGTTTTATCGCCTCCGTGGCTTCTCAGAACTCCTTGTTCCATCTCGAGACGCGGATAAACGCGGAGCCTGTCACCGCCAGCGTGGCTCACCCTCCGTGGAGCACCTGATTCAGAGCCTCCTGGAGCCACTGGGAGTTTTCCCACAGGATGTCGAGTCAAGGCTCCATCAGGCTTCCATGGGCTTCAAGTGTGGCACCCGAGGCTCACGGGGATCCTTGTTCCTCTCGAGTCCCCTTGGGGCTGTACTGAGTGATGCTGGAATCATCCCGAATAAATCCAGATGAAACCCTTGTCGTTGTTTTTTGGGCTTTGAAGTGGCACAGACAAAGCTGGGCTTCCTCTGCCTGCAGTTACCTCTGAGAGCTGCGGGGGTTTGCGTGGGCAGCTCCGGAGGCGGAAGAAGCCTGGAGTGTGGGAGTTATTCCTCACAAACTGACACTACGGATAAACAACACGGCAAACCAGGTAGCTGGAATATTTTTAGCTCCTCCACCGTGGTGTTCATTCCCAAAGGTCCCTAAGGCCACCGGTGGAGGAGTTCAGGGTGGCTTTTCCCCTCCGCTGACTCCCACGCTGCGGCCAGATGGGACGGAATAAATCTCTCCTCACACACAGCCAAGCCAAAACAAATATTGTGCAGTGATTAAGAGGCAGCCCAAACAGAGGCAGGCATCCTGCGGGCTGGGGCAGGAAACCTCGGGTTACAAACCTCCAGATACGTTAATTTAATTTGATTATATATTTGATGGCTATCTGGAGTGGGCCATGAATTATTGATGGCAAGGAGAAAAAAGCTGCTGTTTGCCTTTAAAATCAAGCTGGAGGAAGGAGAGGCTGAGTATTTAGGGGCATAATTACTGTTTGTGTGGGGCACGGGAGAGGTCCCTGCTGTCCCTGCCGGTGGCCGGCGGCAGGAGCTGCGGGAAGGACATGTGTGGAATTCCCCCTGGCTCACAGTTAATGGTTGTCACCGATTAAATGGGAAGAAGGATCAGCAAAGTTCTCCAGCTCCTCGGCAGCTGAGCTGGAGGAGGAAAACCCCAAACACCCAAACCCCAAAGCCAGGTAGATTCTGCTTCCTGACCTCACCTGGCTCAGAGTGTGAGCAGAGACTGACATTGGGATACAGGGATGGAGTTAAACAGGGACTGCTCCTGGATTCCTGGTTGAATTCTGGAATAATGGCAACAGCCACATGGAAAATCTGGATAATTTATTATTTTCTTTATGCCAGTGGTAAAAACCTGATGATGTATCAGGCCAGATGGCTTCAGGCCATGGCTGGGTTGATTTCTCCCTTTACAGATGCTGGGGGATCGAGGAAAAAAACTCCCACATTTTCCAAAGTCTCCCAAAGGCAAGTGAAGTGAATGGACTGCACTAGAGCAAAATTTCTTTCAATATTACCCTTCCTCTGTCTTTTTAGATACATGGTGTGATCCATTTAGTGATTTATTTTTTCCAAGGCTTTACATGGGAAGGAGGGGATGGAATTGCTATGTGTGGGATGCTCTGGGATGCCCTAGGAAGGGATTGGGTACTCACAGAGTGACCATTCCTCCTCCTCTCCCTCCCTCCTCACCACAATCAGCTCGATTTGCTCTTTGCCAGCTCTGGGCTGAGTTTTATTTTTGCCTCGTTCAGAGACATTTCCATTAAGAGAAGCAAAATACAAAAAGCTGGGGATGTTCCCATTGCCTTTCTCCCCTGAAATACAGAGTTTTAAGTGGCCTCGCTTGAGAGGCACCAATCAAGGAGCAGTCTGAACCCCACAGCAAACAGCTGCCACCCAAAGTCACTGCTAATGACAACATTGAATTCCCTTTTGTCCTGGGTTTTCATCCAGCTGTTCCCTAACTCTGAGAGGGACATCAAAGGTGAGTCCTGCATTTATCCATCGCTTAAAAAGCATCCCATAAACCAGGAGTGAGTTTTGCCCTTTAAGGCCTTTGTCTCTGGGTATTTTTTATATTTAGGGTTGCAAGAGGGGTTTACCTCCTGGCTGCAGCGTGTCAGGAGGAGCTCACTGAGATGCCTGGCACTGCCAGCACTTCCTCCAGGTGTGTAAATCCATGGATTTTGCACATCTGAGCACATGCAGGCTGGGATGGGCATGAGGGACAACCACCAGTGGGGCCCCTGGCTCTGGGTTTATGTCTGAGATCACCACTGGTCCCTTCCCTTCCTCACCTGGGATGGGTCTGATGTGCAGCCAGGGCCTCTGTCCCGCTGGGAGAATTCCAAACCCCTCCAGATACACGTGGAGCATCTCCTCTCGCTCTAGGGACAGAGCAAGGTCAGCTTGGGAGTCACTGGTTTAGTCCCCATGGGCTGTGCCTCACACCTGCCCCAGCCCAAGGGGCCCCAAAACCACTTTAATGGGGTTGCTGAGGGCTTTTGGGGAAATAATTGGGGTATTTCCCCAGAACATCAGGCCATCTTTACCAAAAGTTTATTGAGGCTGAATCACTTGGTCTGATTTTGGGTTAAAGAATCCTGTGTGCTTTTTTAGGAGTCAGTGACTTTTTGTGGGACAATTTTAACTGGAGAGGGGGGAAATAATACCTGGGTAACAGCTGGGAAGTTCCACAACTGGGAAAATCTTCCAGGGATTTTTTTTTTTTTTTTAGACTCTTGAACAGCCAGAGATGAACTTGTTTCCTTCAGGCACCTCATCCCTGCAGGATGTGTGTGTAGAAGCCAGGAGAGATGCATCCCACAGGTGGTGGGGAGGAACAGCTCCACCCTTGCACATCAGAAGTCACAACCATTTCTTAAACCTGTTTTTTTTTCTGAAATAGTTGAGCCTGTTCGGCCAGACCCCATCTGAGGTGGTGACAGCATGATTTCACACCATTTGTTTCTTTCATTTTATCTCCCAGAGAACTCTCTCCCTGAACTGGGGCTAAATCCCACGGAATGCAGCAGATCCCAAGGCAGGATCAAGGCACTCCGTTTGTTCCAGTGAACCTGGAACAATTCTTGGATCTTTCCAACAGATCTGGGATGTTTTCTGTTGAGAGCATGGACATGACTCCCAGTGTTTAAATCCCAAATATGTCAGTGGAACTCGGGGCTGGTGCATGCACCCCACTCAAACTGCCCAAACCTTTGTATGACCCAATAAAATCCCTTCAGACAAACTCTGATTTTTGTGTCTGGTGAGACCTGTGGGCCCTGTGGGGGGAAGGGATGCTGCACCCAAAACACAACCCACTCTGCAGCCTTAAATCCTCTTTTTTTTTCCCCACCGAAGTGCTTGTCCTTTGCACCTGGAGCATCCCAGGTTCCCTGGGTCAGATGATTGTTTAAATACTGGGGATGGAGAGGAGGTGGAGGCAACCTGTCCCAGCCATGGGCAGGAGAGGGAAGAGGGAAGAGGGAAAGAGGAAAGGAGGGAGGCTGCTGGCTGCAAGGGCTGTGGGGGAGCTGAAGGGAGGGGTCCCTCCTATGTCTCCCTCATTAGAGCCCCCGATTCTCTATATAATTTCCATTAATTAGTGCTACTGTGCAAAACGCAGCAAACTCGCCAGCACCGAATTAAACCCAAAATCTAGTGAGGTGAGAGAGAAGCACCGGGCTGTCCTGAAGCACAGACCCAGGTGTCTCGTTCCCTGTGGGTGTGCAGCTTGCGGTGTCCCCAGTGTCCCCAGTGTCCCCAGCGCAGGGAGGGAGCTGTCTCCTCGCCCGCGGCTTTCTGTGGGAGCGCTGGGAGCGAGCCGCGGGCGCGCTGCCTCACCCTCCCCAGCTCTCCGAAATTCCACGCTGTCCTCGCCGCTCGGTTGGTTTGCTCTCCCGGCGCGGAAAGGGAGATCGCCGAGCATCAAACCCTGCCCTGGATTTGGGGACACCCGCTTTGCCCCAAAGGTGGCTTCCTGGCGCTTGGGGGGCTGCAGGACTCCCCGCCCCACGGTGCCCCGCCGGCCGGGAGCCTCAGGGGACAGCTCTCGTCACTGCGTGAGCTCCGTGCCGGATTCCGAAGCGATGTTCCCGGAGCCGTCGGTTTGGGGCCAAGGCGGCTCCTCCCGCAGCGGGGCGAGGCAGGTGCCGGGAGGGGGCTGTCCCCTGCCCCCCGGGGCTCTCCCCATCCACCCCCCGGCCCGTCCCTCCTTTCCGTGTCACCGGGCGGGTGTGAGGGTCCTCTCCCCGCGGGGGTGGCCCCGACGGCGCGTCCCTTATCCAGCAGCGCCGCCGCGCGGCCGTCCTGGTGTGGGAGGGGGAGAGTTTGGGGACAGGGACCCAGCGCCTCGGGGTCCCCCCCTCTGCCATCCCCGGGGGGCTCGGAGGGGCAGCGCAGCCTCCCCCCGTCCTGTGCCGGCCTGCGCGGGGCTCTGCTGCCTCCCCGCGGCCGCTCCGCGGGCTCGGGGTGCCGCGGTAAATATCAAAAAATCAACCCCATCCCCTTACTTACAGCAAGAAACCCCTCCAGGGCTGCTTTTCGGGGAGATCGGGGGTGATTCCTGGCGGGGGTAAGGCGGGGCAGCCCGCGCAAATGTCGCGGAGCATCGCCCAGGGTCGCTGCTCGCCGCTCCAGCGCCGTAGCTGGGCTGCCCCCCGGGGCTCCCCCCGCAGCCCTTTCGCCCCCCCGGCTCCTCAATAAACACCGCCGAGAATTGCCCTCGTGGTCGGTAAATATTGGCTTAGCTTCCCCTTGAGCGGCTCCTCGAGCAGCCCCGAAAAACCCACAGCGCTGCCGCCTAAGCCCTACAGTCAATAGGGGACGCGAGGAAGTCACCGCCGGGCTCAGGGGGCTGCCGCCCATCGCGGCGGGACCGGAGCCTCCCGGAGATCCGGCCGGAGGAGAAATCCGGGAAAACTGCGGGCAAAGGGAAAGGGAGCGCGGCCTGAAACCCGGGCTGAGCTTCCATCGCCCGCTTGTGCCCCAAATCGCCACCCGCGGGCCGTGTCGGGACCCAGCCCCGCCCTGGCGGCGGAGAAGGGCTGCCCGGGGGCTCGCCGGGGCTGTTGGGGGACGGAGGGGTCAGACCCCAGCCCGGGGAAGCCTGGTGGGAGCTCCGCCGGCCCGCTCCGACCCCCGAGGAACTCCTGGCACCGCAACGACCCGCGCAGCGCTGCGCGTCCCACGCCCTGCCTGAAGCGCAGAGAGTGCCCAGGGTGGGGGGCTGAGGGTTTCGTTCCCCCCTTTTTCTTTTTTTTTTCCCCCCATTTCCCTTTCCCCCCGTTATTTTTCTCTTTCCCTTTTCTCCGATTCTTTTTTCTTCCTTCGTTTTCTCCTTCTTTTGTATTGTTATCTTTTCCTTTCCCTTTTCCTTTTTCTTTTGCTTCTTTTCTTTTTCGTTATTTCTTTTTCTTTTTTCCCCTTCCCCTTTTTTTTTCTATTTTCTTTTTCCCTTCCCCCCCGCCTTTTTTAATATCTTCTTGTTTCCTCATTCATCTTTTTTCCACGGTTTTTTTTCTTTCCTTTTCGTTATTCCCCCCACTTTTTTTTTTATTTATTCCCTCTTCCCCCACCCCCCTTTTTTTTTCCTTTAATTTCTCCCTCTCCCTCTCCCTCCCTCCCTCCCTCGGCCGGCCCGCCTTGCACAACCAGGAGCGCGGACAAGAAAGGGCCGTTTCTCCGGGGGGCAGCGGGACGTGCCAGCCGGGCTGGCGGTACGGCCGGGCCGCGCAGGGAGGCGGCAGCTGCAGCCCAGCCCGCCCTCAATGCAGCCTTGTTCTGCCCCGGCCTCCGCGCCGCAGCGCGGCCGCGCAGCGCAGCTCCGCGGGCTCCTGCGGGGGGACGCGCTCGGGGCTTTTGAGGGGGGGGATTTCCTGTGAAATGAGAGAGAAACTTGTCAGCGGGGACTGGGAGAAGAGGAGAGTCTCTGTTGGCCTTCAAAGAGAGAGGAGAGAGGGAGGGAAGAGAGCGGGATTCTTTCTCCTTGCGCCCCCTCTTTTTTTTTTTTTTCCCTTTCCTTTTTTTTTTTTTTTTTTTTCCAGAATAGATATAGCACGAATTTTTAATTCGCCTGCCTTTCACAGACAACAATGCTGGGTTTGAAAGCTGGGCACAATTTGGGTTTTGTGAGGGGTCCCCGGCCCAGCTGGCCATATGGGATACAACATGTAGAACATGCCGAACAATGAGCGCGAGTGACAGCCCGAACAAAACGCGGAGGACACCGCTCCCTGACTCCGCGCTCCGCATCAATGCCGAGCCCCAAAAACAGCCAAGGCGAAGGCAGGGAAGGAGCAGGGAGGGCGTTCCCCCCTCCCGTACCGTCTCTCCCGGTTTTTCGCCGGCTCCTCCGGCTCCTTTGGCTGCGGCTCGTTAATATGCACGCCTCTAACATGCTCACCTCCCTGCCTCCCCCATTGTGCTGCTCTCTGAAGTCTACTGTATATTGTGCAAAGATAGACTGGCCCGGCAGCATGGCAGATATAAGGCCACGGAGGTTAGGGCCACACAACTGGTTTGATAGACTCGGCAGAGCCCCAGGAGAAAGGGAAAATAACCGGGGAAAAAAAAAAAAAAGGAAAGGAAAAAAAATTGGGAAAATATTCTTAAAATGAAAAAAAAAAGTAACAAGAAAAAAGTGACAATTTTCTTTCTCTGCCCTCCTGGCTCGCACGCCGGGCTCGGAAAAGGGAAAACCAGCATTTGTCTCTGTGTCCCCCTCGGGTCCGGGACAGCAGCGGAGCTTCCCAGGGTCTGGAAGCGGCTGCCCCGCTGAACGGCCGCTGCTGTTCCACCGCGGGGCCTCGGTGGTTGGGGCACAGGGAGTGAGCGAAGCAGGGATGGGAGAAGAGAGAAGGGGAAAAGTGCAAAAAAGATAAAAAACCCCAGCGGCGGCGCGGCGGCTGCGCGGGGATCCGTGGCCGGCGGAGGATGCGCTGGGGCGGAGAGGCACGGCGGGAGCGGCGGGCTCGGGATGCTGCGAGCCGGGATTTCGCAGGAGCGGGATTTTGCGGGAGCGGGATGCTGCGGGGCCCGTACCGATCGTCTCTTTGGCATTGAACTGGCCCGTCCTGGCCGGGCTCAGCCTCGCGGGACGGGGCGGGCCCTGCCCCGGCCCCATCGCTCCGGACAAAAGCCTCTTGGGGCTTGTTTTCGTTTTTCGAAGCATCTTTAGCAGCCTAAAAGCCGCAGGGGCGAGCGAAGGAGCCGCTGCTCTGCCACAACCCGCTCCGGTCCCTGCCGGGCTCGGTGTCGGTATCCTTTCCACCCCGGCAGAGCCGCCCAGCCCCTCCTCGCCTCTCTCTTCTCCCCTCTCCCACCTCCCCCGTTTTTTGGGGGTGTTCTCCCTGTGTTAACCCTTTCCCCTGCCCTGCCCGAGCCGCCGGCGCATCCCCGAGGGCTGACCCCGAAGTTTCCGCTCTCCCCCCGGTCCGCAGGGCCCCCAGCCCGAGGAGGGACCTCCGGGGTGATGCTGGTACCCAAAATTGAGCAGCACGGCGGGGGCGCTGGGGTGTAGAAAAGCGCGATCGCAGATAGAAAATAGGAGAACATAAATTCTCCCCGCTCCCGTTTTTCGGCGGAGGGATGAAGCAGACCGATCCCTCCCCAAAAAAGCCGATTTTCCCCGAAAAAATAACAAGTCCGGCGGGGGGAGGGGGGTGCGTGGGGCCCTCCTCGGCCCTGTCACCCCGTGGGGACACGGCCGGCTCCACGCAAGGCTGGCCCGGGGGATGCAGGGTGGCTGCCGCGGCCGCAACGAGAAGTCGCGCAAAACCCTTCCGTCGTTGTTACCGGTTCCTTCGCTACTACTTTTTCCTTGAAAGGCAGCTTCTTAAAAAAATTAAAATTCGTGTTAAATGGCGGAGAGCCCCGGGCGGGGTGAGTGGGGTGCACAAGGAGCGGGGCGGGTTTCAGCACCCGCGGGGCTTTTTCCTCCGCTCGGGAATAGTTGAGGCGACCCCCAAAGAGGAGAAAGCGAACTCACGGCAGCGACAATCACCACGACAAGGTGTAAAAAAACACCCCCGCTAGCAGCTGTCGGGGCCGCCAGTCGTGCTCGAAAGGGAGAGATGGAGCTCCCCTTTTTGGGGTGCCCCGCACGGCGGCCGCACCCGCGTTCCTCACAAAATCACAGGAGCAGCGGGGGGGTTTTATTCTTTATTTTTTTCTTTTTTTCTTTCTTTTTTTTTTTTTTTTTGTAATTCTGAAGGTCTCCCTCCCCCCTCCCTTTTCCTCTTTTATTTTAGTTGTAGGTAGACAGGACCACTCTGAATGGCGCAAAAAATTTCTGTAAACAATGACGCACAAAAAACACCTCCCCTCCCTTACCCCCCGCCTCCCCCCGAAATGAAACCGAACCCCCCCAAAAAAAATGGAGGGGAAAAGAAACGGCAGAGGGAAAAAAAACCATAATAATAATAATAATAGCAATAATAATAATAATAGCAATAATAATAATAATAATAGCGTTTCCCTCTCCATTCCTTCCCCCGCAGTTTCGATTTTTAATTGCTGGAGCATCAGTCTGTCTCCTTCTCTCTCTCTCTCTCGCTCTCTGTTTATTATTTTCGCGTTTTCCTCCGTTTTCGGGGCGTGCGCGGGGTGTGCCCTCACCAAGTCCATTGCTGCGCCTGTACCAAGTGGTGCGCTGTGGGGTACTGGGGGCTGCCGGCCGCGCTGTACTGCGCGTTGTATTGCATATGCTGGAGAGACTGGGCGCTATAGGCCGAGAAGGGGATGCCCGTCTGGAAAGTCGCGGCTGCCAAGTCCTGAGCTTTGAGCGTGTGGCAGGGCTTGCCGTCCCTGACTAAGACCGGCACGGCCACCCGCCGCGGGGAGGGAAGAGGAGTCACTTCCATACCTTTCTCGGCCCGCGCCCGCTTCATCTTGTAGCGGTGGTTCTGGAACCAGATCTTCACCTGCGTGGGGGTGAGGCGGATCAGGCTGGCCAGGTGCTCCCGCTCCGGCGCCGACAGGTACCGCTGCTGCCGGAACCGCCGCTCCAGCTCGTAGGTCTGCGCCTTGGAGAACAGCACCCTCCTCTTCCTCTTCTTGCCCGCGTCCCCGCCGCCCGCCGCTTCCTTCTCGTTGTCGGGCGACTCGTCGGCCGACGGCTCCGGGGACTTGGCCGAGGGGTCCTGGCCGCCGCCGCCGGCCGCCAGCCCGTGCACTGCGGACAAGCCGTGCCCGGTCAATGGGGGGACGGGCCGGGGGGGTGTCCCTCCGCCGCCCCCCGCATCCCTCCCGCCGCCCGGCCGGGGCTCAGCCAGCCGTGTGGAGAACCAAACCCCCCCATCCATCCATCCATCCATGGCCCCCCAGCACCCTCCCCGCCGCCGGGGGCAGCAGGAAGCGGCGCTGCCCCGTCCGTGGAGAGGCCGGGAGGCAGCGGCCGGGACGAGCCTCAAGCCCCCCATCCAGCCCGCATCCATCCCCCACAACCCCCCACGGCCCCCGGTCCCCGCTGCCCCGTCCCCCGGCACTCACGGGAGTACTGGATGCCCTCGGCGCTCGCCAGCCAGCGCGTGTAGGGATTATCGCTGTTATCATAGAAAGGGCTCTTCAAAGGCAGCGTCGGAACAGTGTCCAAGGGGGTTTGTCCCAAAACTCCCGCTTTCCTGGGCGGCTCGGGCGCCTCGCTCTCCTCCTCGCCGCCCTCCGCCGAGCCGTCCTCATCGTTGGTGTCGGGGAGGTCCAAAATGTCCTTCACCGAGAAGCCCGTCTTTGTGTTGGTCAGAGACATGTTCCGGCCAAATTCCGGCTGGGAAAGTTGGAGCCGCAGCTTGGCCGAGCCGCCGGGTCACGGCTGGGCACGCACACGCGGAGCGGCGACAACGACACCGCGCAGGGACACGGGGAGGGGGTGGGGGGGGGGCACGGCACGCGTGGAGGAGGGAAAAAAAATAGAATAATAATATGGATTTATAGAAAAATAAGCGGCGGGGGTTGTGCGAGAGAAGCGGCCGCAGCAGCGATGGGTCTCTGCGGTGGTGGTTGTTCTGCCACGGGGGAAAATTCCGAGAGCGGGAGCAGCAGCTGGTTTCGGGAATAGTTTGTAACTCCAGGGAAAAAGGGGGAAGAGACGCCAAAAAAAAAAAAAAAAAAAAAAAAAAAGGAAAAAAAAAGAAAGAAAAAAAAAATCACTTCTGGATCTTGTTCAGCCGCGCCGAACCCGCGCCTGTCGCTGGAAAATCCCGAGCCATTGCTGGAGCGAGGAGTCCATATAAGGCTGGTCCCCACACATGAACCTGCCGAGAGGAGGGAGAAAAAAAACCTACATTAAACCCAGGAAAGGTTGGCCACGTGTGGGCGGGTCTTGGAAGTCAAGTGGATGAAGACAGTGTTTGCAGATGTGAAATTGCGGGTTTTGGGCGAGCTCCGAGCTTCCACCATTGGTGATGAGTGGTATAACGTGTCAGTTAATTACCGGCGTGGGGAGGGCCCTTCGCGCGGGGGGTGCGCGTGTGGCGGCGCCGGGGGGGGAGGGAGGGAGCGGCGGAGGGAGGGGGCGACTTCCCAGCTTTTTTTGAGGGCACCATTTACATACAAAGAGCTCCGCACCAGCCCGACGCTCCTCACGCTCCAAAGTGTGTTTTCCACCGATGTTTTCCTCCGAACGAGGGGAGGGAAAAAAAAAAAAAAAAATATATATATATATTAATTGCGAGGGGGTCGTTCCCACAGCCCCGCAGCCGCGCAGCCTGCGCGCCCCGCGCTCCCGGCCCCGCGCGGGACCGAGGCGGCTCAGATGGCAAGAGCCCAACTTATCTAACCCGCCTAGGTCAATATTTTGGTTGGGGCTTAGGGATGAGCGCTGGAAATTAAACAGCGAGTAATTGATTCTAGTTTGCTCCGAAATTAAGCGAACTGGCAAAACGCGAGCGTCAGGCGCGACCCGGCGAGATCCGGGGGGTGATTATTGGGGATGGGGTGGGGGGAGTGTGTGCTTATTTGAAGAGGTCTCATTGATTTTGCCACCTTCCTCCAGGGGAATAAATCCAGCCCGTTGGGATAATTCGATGGACTGGCGCCCGATGGACTCATACACGACTGAATTATATATATTTTTTCCTTATGTGTATTTTTCTCTTTCTTTTTCAGGACCTGGGGAAGGAGGGAGGGGGGCAAAGAAGGGGCTCGTTCCCAGGGGAAGGCCGGCCCCCCCCCGGTGTCACCGCGCTCGTCCTCAGCCGCGCTCGGCTCCGGCCCCGCGGAGCCCGCAGCGCTCCCGACCGCGGGGCTCCCCGTGCCCTGCGCGGGATGCAGAACCCCCCCAACTTCTCTCTGTCTGCCACCAACTTTTATTTTCATTTCCTTTCTTCCTTCCTCCCGTTCTCCGCCCTCCCCGAGGAGCCTTGGCCGTGCGCATCCTCACGGGCACGGCCCTCACCGTCTTCCTTTTCCCCTTCTCTTCCTCCCTTCCTTTCGCTTCCACCTCTTTCCCTTTCCCATTCCTTTTCCCTTTCTCTTCTTTTCCATCCCTCTGCCTTCCCCGAGCCGCCCCGCAGCTGGAGCACCGCCCGGGCCGGGCTGGAGCGCGGGGGTGTCGGGGATGCGCGGGGCGATGCGGGGCACGGGGCTGTACAACCCGGGAAGGGGCTTCCCTCCACCCCCTCATTTCTGGGCGAGAAAAGTTGCCCGAGTTTCCCTTCCGGGGGGAAGGAACCGCACCGCCGCCGGCTGAGACGCTGCCTCAGCCTTCCTCCTCCGCGCCCATCAATGCATCCGCACCTTCCCCTCCTCTCCCTCGCCGCTCCCCCCACTTTTGCTGCCCCAGCCCCCAGCCTGCCTCCCATAAAGTATGTGATGTGGCTGACAATGCCCAGGGATTTTTTTTTTTCGCCCTTTTTTTTTTTTTTTTTAGCGAGCCCCTGCGCGCATCCTGGGTGGTCGGCCCCGCGCAAACACAAATACAACCCGACGGCTAAGCTGGGGACAATGTCCGCAATGTAGACAAATGTCCGGCTCCTGTTGGAACCCTTTGTCTCCGCGCAGTTTTTGCATTTATTTCAGTGGCGAAATAATACGTGATTGACGCCCTCTTTCAGCGCGCCCTAACTGTTGGGAATAAATCTGAGGTTGTTCCTAGTTGTCATGGTATTCAACCTCACTCAATGGCTATCTCTTCATCCATTGCGGAGTCCTCCTCGATATCGAGGGAACCCCTTCGGGCCGCCCCCTCCCGCTCCTCTGCCCCGCGCCCGCGCAGACACCGCCGATTCCCACTAAATCTTGGCGTTACTGACGGATTTATTCAGCCCCCCGGCTCGGATGGGGCAGGAGGGGGGTTAGTTCCACTGGAGGGGAAAAAAGAGCAGGGAGAAGGGCGATAATCGCGATAGAGGCGGGACGGAGAACCCCGACAGAAGTCAAGCCCGGGGAGGGAAGGACAGAGCATCTCCAGGGCAGCCAGCGTGGGCCGGGCGCGGCGGGGCTGTCCAATCAATAATAATAATAATAATAATAATAATAATAATAATAATAATAATAATAATAATATTGCAGGCTCCCACACCCGAACATGAAGGGATGGGCAAACGCCACACCACGGGCAGAGTGTCTCGCAGAGCCCTGGCGGCGCGGGGCCCGCGGGAGGCTGGACACAGCCTCGGGGGTCGCGGCCCCCTCCCCATGCGCGGACATCGCTGCGCACCGCGGGGACGGCCCGGGACACCGTGACGTCACCGGCAGGGGGTGACGTCAGAGCCGCGCGGGCCCTTTGACGTCAGGAGGGGTCGCTGGGCCGGGATGCTGGCCCGCACCGGGGTCGTGCTGCGCGGGAGGAAAACCCGACGGCAGCCCCGCGGCTGTCGCGACAGGGCCAGGGGGGTGTCCCCAGGCGCCCTTCGTGCCTCGTCCCCCCCAGCAGCCGCAGGGCGCCCACCCCGCGCTCCCCGCGCCCCTCGCCCGGTCCCACGCGTGGCGGGGATGCTCCAGCGCAGGGGACAGGGGGTGACAAAGCCAGGGGAACTGCGGCCCTCCTGCCCCAGCCTCCGGAGGCCGCGGAGCGTATGGCAGGGTCGCAGTGGCGGCCCTCGGGGACAAGTGGCTGTGCCCACGGGGACCGTTCCCTCTCTGCCTTCACGGGTGGCTCCCGGCCGGCCCTCGCCCCCGCGCCCCGGGCGGCGCCCGTGGGGTTAAAGCTGATTTTTCTGTCTTTTTAGGATCGGGGAATGGAAACTCCGTGGTGATGCGCGAGGGAACGAGGCCTCCCGAGCCGCTCCCGGCAGTCACTCGTGGGCTCGGCCGCCGCGGATGCCTTGCGGGGAGCGGAGGAGAAGCCGGCGGACCCTCCGGCAGCGGGGTCTCGCCGCGGGGGTCGTTTTTAAGCGGTTTCGTCGAGCTTCTCCTCCCGGCCGCGGCCCGCGGATCCGGCTGCCCGCACGGCGCCCGGCGCTCCCCTCTGCTCTAAGGCAGCGGAGCCCCAGCTCGGCTCCCTTCTCCGCCGAGCGGCATCCTACGCGTGTTTCACATATAATACAAGATAATCGGTGTTATTATAAAGTGTAAGAATATATATTCTAGAGAGAAATGTCGGGAGGGGTGCTGGGCAGCAGCCTGCCGCTCTCCCTCCCCTCCCTGCCCGCACCGACCCCGTCTCCATTCCCATTCCCATTCCCGCTCCGCGGCTCCGGGAGCGGCCGACAAGTGGATCAATTTATTGTTTGATGGAGCCAAAGATGCGAGATATTGTTTTGCCTTCCCTCCAGCCGGCAAATAAACAAACGGAGCCGGGCTGCACCTTGCCGCTCGGCCCGGATTAGCGGAGCCCACACAAAGCCTTTGTTAGGGGACAGGTTGATTTTATCTCCTAGAATGAGATCCACTTGGAATGGCAAGAGCAGCCCGTGTCCTGATAATTGTTATGAGGAGCTTCACCTCGGGAGCATCCCTGTAAGTAACACCCTCTTTGTTTTAAAGTGTGGCGGAGGAGAGGAGAGCCGCCACAGGAGAGGGGACAGCTCCCCTCGGCCGTAGGAACCAAAATCAAAATTAAAAAATCTGAGCAAAACGGTCTCAGCGAAATAAACCCCCCACCCGCGAGATCCGCGCTCGGAGGGTTTTAAATCCCATTTTCCAGCGCTGGAGAGGAGATTCTCCGGCTCGGCCGTGGCTCTGGCTCGGAGGGGACCAGCCACGCCAGGCCGTGGGCACGGAGCCCACGCCACGGGATTGCCTCGCACCCCGGCAGCCCGGCCAGGGAGGGGGAGAGAGTAAAAAAACAAAAAATTTTTCCTAAAATCAAGAGGAACCAGAGCCTCCCGAATCCTCCGGCGTTTACGGGAACTTAATTGTAACAGAGTTTCTGCGGGCTGAAATTCCTGGCTCGTTTCCTGGCTGAAAAAATGGCATTAGCAAAGGAGTTAAGGATGTTTCGTGGGGAAAGAAGAAAAAAAAAAAGCGGGGGGAAGATCGCCCCGCACGCAGAAAGGGAGTGAGCAGCAGCATTCCCTATGGAAGCTTCAGGGAAAGCCCCCGCCGCCCCCCAAAATCCCGGCCCCGGCCTGCCTTTCTCCAGCAGACAATTAATTCTTCTCCAGGACATAGGAATCTAAATGAGTTTCCCTATTCTCACGATTGCTCTATCTCCTTCCCCCCGAAGCTTCAAAGGCGGAGAAATCCTTCCAATTCACCGATATTCCTTATAAATCTGTAGATGTGGATCTGCCCCGCAGCCAAGCTCCCGAGGTGGCGAATTGTCATAGAAATTGGGATTTCCCCCCCCCTGCTCCCTGGGGGCCGGGGTTATGGCAGAGCCGGAGGGCACATGTTAGGGCTTTGATAAATGCACTTTAATGAGATTTCGGAAATTATTGCCCATAGTGATGGGGACAGTGGGCTACGGGCACAAAGCCGGGAGCCTGCAGCCCCCCGACCCACATTTTGTCTTCTTTAATTCCCCCCCTGCGCTGGCGGGGAGCTGTAAGCCCGGCCCGGGGCTCCCTTCCCCTTCCCGGTCTATTCTAAACCGGTTTACTCGCCGGACAAACGGGGGTCTCCCCCCCCGGAGCCCCCCGGCTCTGCCCGTCCCCGTCTCTAACGATTCAACGTGTCCCAACGAGATTAAGCTTTGTCAGAAATGATTTTTTTCTCCTCGGCAAGGAAATCCCGGGCCGCTCGCCCTGGGGCGAAGGGAGTGCGGCGGGATTTACTCTCTTATCTGAATTCACTTTCCACACCCGCACGCACACCGCGGAGGGCTCCGCGCCCAGGTCACCGCCGGCTGCATCTCGCGAGTGGGGGGTGAGGGGAGCCTCCGAGGAGGTGCCCGCACGCCCTGTGAGGGTGGGGGGCACCAGGGGCCGGGTGGGGTGACCCGCATGGCCTCGGCTCCAGCAGCCGGGGCCGAGCCAGGGGTACACGCGTGGCACGGGCAGGGAAGGGAAAGGGTGAAGGAGGAGGGGGCAACGCCGGGGCCGGGACCATTCCCGGTCATTCCCGGTCCTCTGGCGGACTCTGCCGTCGCAGCCGAGAAGTGTCCCGCTCCCGGGGCAGGGGGGAGCCGGGCTCCCCCCTCCCCGCGCTGCCTCCGGCCCCTCGCCCACCCGTGGCCGTGGCCGGGGCGGTGGTGGTGTCGGTGTCGCAGCCGCGCCGTCGGGGCCGGATCCGCGCCCCCCCTCAGCGCTCCCCATCAGCTCCCACCTGCGCGGAGCCCCCTCCAAGGCCCTTCGCACCTGCTGCTCCCGCGCCGTGACCCCGCTGTCCCCTCTGCCCCCGGCCCTCACCTGGCCGGGCGCTCCAGCCTGGGGTTCCCCCCGTCGTTCCCGGGCTCACCTGGGCGGCTCCCTACTTGGGGGGTCCCCTCGCCGCCCCCCGGGGCTCACCTGGGCGGGGGTCCCGAGGCGGGGGGTGCCTAGGCGGGGGGGCTCCGGCGGCGGCCCCCCGCCTCCCGCATTGTCTCCGCCGTGTGCCGGGGCCGCTCCTCGTCCCTCCGGCCTCACATCCCCCGCGCCGCTCGCTGCCCTCCCCGGCGGCTGGCGCCGGGCGGAACACCGGCCATATGCTCCGCGGCCATAAATTGGGAAGAAGCGCAAACACGCCGGTTCCTGGGTGGCTCTTTTAAGGCTGAGCCGGCCCCTCTCTCCCCCCGGGGGGCAGAGCCCTCCCCCCGGCCCCCCTTCCCTAAAGGAGCCGCTGGCTGCGGGTCCCGCCGCCCCCCCCGCCCACCTCCCCGCTCCTTCGCACCCCCCGCCCGGGCCGGCCCGGCCGCCCGCTGGCCGTGCGCGAATGGCTCGGTAGCCAGGGCGCTGCGCGGCCAAACAGCCAGATGTGGCACGTTATTGATGTGGGGAAGCTCGTTTACATTAGATAGGCTGCTGATCCGGCCGCTGATAGCGCCGGTGTGCGGGAGATCAGAGCTGCTCTGCCGCGGCCGCCTCCCGCCGCAGCCCCCTCCCCTGGCCCCCTTTTTGGGGTCCTTTTTGGGTTTTAACGTAATTAAAATATATATATATATTATTTTGAGGGGAGAAAAGAAAATGTGATGGAGTTGAGGACGAAGGGTGGTGCTGCCCGGCTTCCCTGGAGCCAGGGATGAAGAGCTGTCTTAGAATCCTGGAATATCCCGAGTCGAGGGACACCCACTAAGCACACCGAGTCCAGCTCCTGGACAACCCTAGAAGTCACCCCGCGTGCCTGAGAGCGTTTCCCAAACATCCCGAGCTCGGTGCTGCGGCCCCTTCCCAGCGGTGCCTGGTTGCGGGAGGCTCCTGCCCAAGGTATGATCCCACTGCGATTCCAGACAGGATGAAGAGCTCCCAGCTGGCCGGAAGGGCTTCCTGGGCATCCCATGTCCCTTCCCAAGGGTTTGTAGGTGACAGACAAAGTCGTGAGGCAGAGCCACCTCTGGTGGCTGCTGGGGACAGAAGGAAGGTGACAGAGCTCCTGCTCCATCCCACCTGACCCGGATCCTCCCCGGCACCTGCCCTGTTCCTGGAAAGACCTTGGAGTGCTGTGTGAAAGTCCCGGGGGCCAGGACAGATAGGGCTCGATGAAATACCCTGGTCACAGGCAGCTCCAGCAGAGCTACCCGCAGATAAAGTGATTGATCCCCACACCGATCAATAAAGATCTTGTTCCAGGCAATTAATAACTTTGCCGAGCTTGTTTTGCTTGGATAAAGTGCCCGGATTGCTGAGCGAGGGAGTGAAATTGGGGGAGAAAACAATCCTGTAATTTTATGTTGCCCACATAAAAATACCAATCAAATAACGTTGATTTACAGACATATCTATTTGCATAAAGAACCTTTATTTGCATAAATCTTCAAGAAAGCAGGAAATTCAGGGTGGATGTCCTTGCTCCATCCCTAGGGAATGCTGCACAGAGGGATTGGAGTTACACTTCTATAATTCTGGATGTAGACCAGCTCCAGCTCCTGCCTCCCCACATCCAAGCAGGAGGGAAAGTCCAGGAAAAGGCAAGGAAGCAAGTTGGGGTCCCACAGCTGTCCCTTGGCATAGTGACAAGCTGTGTCAGGCTGTGCTGTAAAACCTGGACTATGCTGAAAACCAGGTCCTACTTTATTAATAGAAAGTTCCTATTTTATTAATAAATCCACTTTTATTCATTATTTTTACTTGGAGGGTGTTTTGGCACCTGATGCGTGGATCCCACCGTGCCCCAGAGCTGCTGGAACCAAACCAGCAGGCCCAGGGATGGAGAGTGAAGTGGATGATGCAGCCTTGTTTCGCTCAGCCTTGGAAATCCCGAAACGTTCCATGGGGAATACCTTGGAGGTAGGAGGTCTGGCCCCCAGTTTGGGGAGGTTGGGATGGGCTCCACCTCATGACAGCATGGCCATTCCCAAGTATTTGCAGTCACTCAACTCCTCTAAAGCAGAGACTGCTGGCACCTCTTTGTGTCCCGGGATTGGGAGTGGCCTGGGAGCTCTGGCCTTGGAATGCCCAGGTAGGCTAAAACAACCCCAAAATTCCCTGGCTGAAGGGATGTATTTCCACGTGCCATCCACAGTCCTTTCCCAAAAGTGAAGGAATCTAGAGTGCCCAAAGCTCAGAGCTCAGGAAGGCAACACCGTGACACGGAAGGGCTGCGGAAGAGTGGGAACTGGAAAGCATGGCTGAGCTGTCCCTTACTCCAGCCTGGCTTTTAGGGTGAACCAAAAAGATGCCCAGTCCACCCCAGCAGGGAATGTGTGGGTGGAGATGGGAGCAGGATGAGGGGCTGGGGAGCACCCTCACCCCGCTTTACAGCCCGGGCTGTTTGAGGAGCCAGAGCCTTGTCCCTGCCCGGGGCTGGGCACACCTGGGGGTGACAGATGGCCCCGGGCTGTCCCCAGGCTGAGCACACAGCACAATCTGCTGCTCCTGCTCCCGGCACCTGGAATGGGGTAGGGAAGCAGGAAACCTGTGCAGAGGGAGATGGGAATCGCCCCGTCCAGCCAGGTGTCAGCTGGAAGTGGCATCCACTCCTCATTTCGTGAAACACATCATTTCATTTCATTTTATTTCGTGTTCTGCTGGTGTTGCCCTGGGAAGGAGCAGGAGCCAGTGGTGGTGGGAGCTGGTGGGGACACAGCAGCCCCAGGCTGTGACACCAGCCAGGGAGGTCCTGTGACAACAGCAATTTTGGGGACACCATGGGGATGCTGTGGCCTTGCCCTGTCTCACCTGCCTGGCAAAGCAGGGAACATTTCCCAGTGTTTCCAAGTAGAGATACATGTTCCTGAGGCAGCAGAGGGATTGGTGACACCAATGCCATTCCCAACTCAGACTGGTTTTCTCCTCCCCTCTTCCCTGTCTCCACAGCCAACCTCAGCCTTTCCACGCACACCCAACTTTTTGTATGGAATTCGCCGCCGCAGCGTTGGGCTCGGAATCCCTCTGGAAGTTGCTCTGGATGGATTCAGCTCCCAGCATCCCACCATGGGAGGCACTTCTCCAGCTCCCCTGCTCCCACCCACAGCTGCGGATACCGACTTTCGCCCGGGACGCTTCGCTCAACTCCGCCGATCCAGCGGGTGAAACAGATTCCCTGGTGGGAAAAACCAAGCAGGTTGGGCAAAAAAAAAAAAAAAAAAAGGCAAACCAAGTGACAGTGACGCGGTAAACCCTGGGAGCGACGCGGAGCCACCGGCGAGGCGCAGATAAGGAGCGCTCGCGCCGTATCGCGGGTGCCCCATCAATCACGCGTCCATCTCCCGGCGCCCGGACCCCGGCAGCGGTGGGAACGCGCCGGTGGGATCGCTGTCAGCCGGGATCAGCCAGGCTGTGGTGGGAATGCTGCTGATGCCGCCCTGGAGCCCAAGGGGAGACCGCAGTGGTGGTGTCAACCCATCCCTTGGGAAGGGAGCAGGGAGGAGTGGGGCCAGTGCTGTTCCCAGTGGAGAAAGGGCAGCAGGGGAAGGTTAGGATGGATAGGAGGGGAAGGTTTTCCATGCAGAGGGTGGTTGGGCACTGGATAGGCTCCCCAGGGAATGGTCATGGCTCCAAGCCAACTCAGGCATGCTCAGGGTGGGATTGTTGGGGTGTCTGGGCATGGCACAGCCAGCCAGGAATTGGGCTGGATGATCCTGGTGGGTCCTTCCAGCTCTGGATATTCCATGATTCTGTGATGCTCTGGCAGATCACAAGTGCTGCTTGGCTCATTTTCCATCTGGGCTTGCCCATCACTGGTGGCACTTCCTGGATTTCCACATGAAAAACTTTGGTGAGAGCAGTGGCTGCCGACCCTCCCAGGAATTCCCTGTGTGCCACAGTGGAACCTGGTGGGAGCAAGTCATCAGTGCCATGTGCTCCAAGGACACCTCTGGGAATCCCTGACACATCCCGAGGGACAGCGTGGCAGAGACACAAAGCTAGGCTGGGAGGGCCTCGTTCATTCCCAGGTTCTTCCACTTCTGCAGGAATGGGTGATAGGAAAAGGGGAGCCCCAGCAGAACAGGGGGCTGATCCTGGTGGGAGGATGGACAAAACCTATTCCCAGGGATTCTGTGCCTTGCATCGCAAGGGAAATTCCTGCCACAGCCTCCCCAGCCAGGAAAAGGAGAGTGTGAGGAGGAGGATGATGAGGAAAACAGCCACATCCATAGCTGAGGAATGGGAATGGGACATTGATTTGTGGGGGACATCTGGGGCAGGGCCAGGGAGCCAGAGGGCTCAGGACCACCTGGGAACAAAGCACCCCAGGATTCCCTCATCCCTGATCCCGAGGGCAGCACCCTCCCTGCCCGGCCCAGCTCAGGCTCTGGGGCCTCCCCTGGCAGCTGCTGGGGAGCAGAAGGCAAGGGAGAGGTGGCAGAGCTGTTACACATTAACCGGGACAGCGGCTGCTCTTTCCTCCTGTCCTGGAACCATCCCTGTCCCCCTGGCTAATGTGTAACCCCAGGCCTGGCTGCTCCTTCCCACCAGGATGTCCCAGTAGCTAGGCTGGCTTGGGGAGCTGGGCTGTGCTGGGAAGGGTATTTGATGTTCTCAGCTTTTATGGATAAATGTTTTTCCAGAACCCCTGAACGCTTCCTTGTGGGCACGGAGCAGCCTGGGGGGACAAAAGCACCGAGCCCAGCTTTCACAGAGGCTATTCTCCTGCTCAAACCAGCTGGTTTTTCTGGGAATGGCAGGAATGGGGCTGCTGGGGGTGGTGCTGCTCCCTCGGGATGCTCAGCTCGAGGTGTTGGCTGGCTGGTGCTCACCAACACACAGCAACTGCTGGGCACAAGCCCTGACATGGGAATAACTAAGAAATGCCTGATTGGCTCCTCTCCTTGGTGGAACTCGGACTTTTGGGGCTCTGGAGATGCCTTCAGGGATTTGCACCTTTTTTTACCCACTCAGACTTGAATTCCTGGGATTCAAGCCCAGGGAGAAGCAGGAGAAGCCAGAGGGGTGAGGGGATGAGTGGGGACGTGATCTTCCAGTTCTAGCAAGAAAAATGGGCCCATTTTGGCTGTTTCCCCCCCTTTCTCTTTCTTCTTTCCAAATAAATTACATATTTAAGTTCGATTAGGCCTGCCAAGGGTTTGTTTTTTCCTCTCAGCAGCACTAAGCCGACTCTTTTGCCCAGGAGATAGTGCTGCACGCTCCGTTTGTTGCAATAGTAGGTCACATTCGTACTAATCAGGATGCTGAACGCTGCCTCTAATCCAAAGTTTTCCATCAAAGGGAAAGACCTGAGTCAAGTAATGAATATCAGGAGGGTTCTGCTCTTCAAAGGCGCAGGAAAGTTGATCCTTTTTGAGATAAAAGCCCGCTGTTTAATAAAAAAATAATAATAATTGGAAGTAAAGCTAAAAGATTTCCTTATCACAAAATATTATTCACAGCAATAGCAGGGCCTGATTTCCTCCCCCCTGGCAGGCTGGGGACTCAAAAAAAACCCTATTTGAGTGAGAGACACAGTAGAAATTGGCTGGATTTGGGATCTTCCAGAAATTTGGGGGCCTTGGAAATGTCCCTGGCTGGGAGTGTGGAGGAGCTGGTTCTTGGCTTTGCTGAGAGGGGAGCAATGTTGGCAAGCCTGGCTCCATCCCCAGGGATTTGCTGTAACTTTGGGGGAAACTGGGAATTACATCAGCCTCCAATCGCTGTGCAGGCAGAGAAAAGCAGCAGGGAGGCCCTAAAAATGGGGCAAAATAGAGCTGCCACAACCCTGTGAGCTGTAAAAGAGCTGCCCCTGCATCCCTGGCGGTGTCCAAGGCCAGGTTGGATGGGGCTTGGAGCAACCTGGGGTAGTGGAAGGTGTGCCACTGCAGGGGGTTGGACTGGATGAGCTTTAAGGTCCCTTTCCACCAAACCATTCTGAGGTGATTCCAGGAATTCTGCTCCAAGCTTTCCCAGGGAGCAGGGATGCAGGTGAGCTGATGCAGCTCCTGCCTGGGGATTAGTCGGGCACTGAATGCCTGGCCTGGGCTGCTCTCAGGGTAGTTACAGGGCTGTGCTGGAGGCAGGAGATTCCTGGGCTTTTGCTCAGCCTTCTGAATCCATTTGGGATTTTTTCCCCTGTCAGGTAACACTCAAACGTGACTGAAGGAAACCAAAGGATCTTAAGGTCCCTTTTGTGCTCTGCCTCCATAATCTCAGTCAATTTCAATGTTCTCCTCCCAGTTATTTCCCGAAACTCTCTCCCTTTCCATGTCCAGCATCTCGTGGACATGGGCTCCATAATTTTGGGATCAACGACAACGTTGACAATGGGCACCTGGGATACTCGCCTTGAACTTCCCACCCTTGCTCCAGAAGCCCTGCATTATTTTCCTGAAGGACACCCGAGATAATTTCATTCACCGCAGAACAAATTCTGCCTGCAAAAGAATAAATGAAGAGGCTCAGAGCAGCGGAGATGTGTCAGCACCGCTGAATATGCAACGAGTCCTCCTCAACTTCAGCGAGTTGAAGAGCTTGGAATAAATTCACCCTCCGTGAGCACACACACAAAAAAAAAAAAAGAAAAGAAAACAGAAAAAAAGTGAAGCAAGTGCATTACTGGGGTGGCAGGTGTCAATGTTTTAACATTTTCATTATGCTCGGCGAGAGTAAACAGAGCAGTGAGCCAAGGTTTTTTCCCTTCTCTACAAATTGTGTTTGGGTTCCTGAACGCCTCGTGGTGAACCCGGAGCCAGCACGAAACTCCCGAGGACGGGCATGGGAAGCAGGGATTTGTTCCCAGGGTGACAAGTGTGCAGATGGATTTGTCACGGCTCGAGGTTTCCTGTCCCCTCCACAGCCCCTGCCAAAGGAAGGGTCCAGCCCGGTGCCCAAAGCTTTGGGAAGCACCCAGAGAGGGTTCGTGGCTTTTGGGGCCTCTGTAGCAGCCAAAGGCTGAAATCCTGCTGGATTTGGCCCCTGTGGCACGGAGCGGGAGGTGCCGGTAGGATGGGGAGCTGCTGTTTGCCGGCGCTCCCACTGGGGACCAGTCCAAGGTGTCCCGTGGATCCCTTTGGCAGCTGGGAAGTCCCGGGCGGCTGGAGAGGCTCGGGGGAAGGAGGTTTTTCTGGAGGCAGTTGCGCAACCGCGATGCTCCCAGATAATCCAGCAGGGAGTGTTTTCCCTGGTGTCGGGGATGGAATGGCGCCTGGAAGAGCTGCCCATGGATGGGCGCTGGCACACGGTGGCCAGGGGCTGCTGTGGGTCACCCACCGGCGGCACTGGAGCTTTCCCCTCGTGAAGGATGGCTCGGCGTGCCGGAAAACTTGGGATCAGCTCCAGCTCCGGCGGGGTGAATGAGGCGGGGATGGAGGAGCCCACGGCACAAAGCGCCGGCTCCTTTGTGCCTGCCTGCCTCGGGAGCTCTCGGCATCCGCCGCGGGCTGAAGTGGCTCTTGGGCTGTTTAAAGGTTGAGTGCTGCTGCTCCGAGTGACGGGAGGCAGATTCGGTTAAATAAACACGGCGGCTTAGAGAGAAATTGAAGGTGACGCGGAGAGCTGGAGCAGAATTTAATGTTGGCAGCCACGTTCCGGCGCGGCCCTGCAGCCGCATCGCTCTGGAGCGGGCTGAGATGCGTTCCCTGGAATGTTGGGAAGGGGGAGAGGGGGCTCGGAGGGATGCCGCCGAGCAGGAACCCGCTGCAGGGAACCTGTGGCGGTGCTGCTGTGAATTCCTGAGAGATTATTCCAATGTAATGCTGTCCCTCTGCTCTGCCGCGCTGCCCCCGTGCCCTGTCACACCGCAGAGCCCTTAAAAAGCCATTTTGTCCCTTAATGGCTCCGGGCTCTGCTTTAGCGCCTGGCAGATTGTCCGGGTGCCATTCCTGCCCCGTATAAACCGGGGGTTTGTGTTTGTGGGGCCGCCAGGGTTTGGATTTGGAGAGCGCTTTTTTTGGGGGGGGGTAGATGTCCCTGCTGTTCCCTGCCCCGTGATAATATCACGGATAATCACGGCTATCACACGGATAATCGCCTGGCTGAGGGTTATGGGAAGTGTTTGTGCTGGCGGCAGAGACAGGAGGATCCCAAAGGATGGCCCAAAAGGTCATTCTGTTTCCCTTTGCGGCGTTTCCTTTCCTCTGCCCCAGGTGGAAAATCCCACTGGATTTTCCTGTGGGGAGAACTTCCCAACCCAAATGTCTGATGCTGTTGAAGCAGAATGGGTTTCCTGCTCTGGGGGTACTCCTGGTACAGCCTCCTCTGTGCAGTGCTGGGATGGTGGGTCTCGATCCATGGTGGGATCCTCCAGAATATGGACAGGGCTGGAATAATGCAGGGAATGGCTGAGGGAGTCTGGTCTCCTTCCCTAAGGTCCGTTAAATCCCTGCCTGAGGAAGTGTGGGCAGAGATCTCAGCTCTTCGAGTGCCTTTGGCAGGAAAATGGAGTTTTGGCCAATACCAGATTCCCAAAACAACTGCACTGCAGGGAAAGATCTGGAAGTTTCCATGGAATCTGGGGGTTTCCCTTCTATCCAAAGTTCATGGAATCTCCTACCTGGTGTGTGCTGTGCCTTCAGAGTAAAGCTCAGGGCTCTGCTTCTCCTCGCCTTGATCCACTGATGGATTTTGTGTATCCCAAGCCTCGGGAATGCTGGTGTGCCCCAGGACCTCCAAAGGGAATGACTGCCTTCGCTTAATCTCCAAAACTGCTCCCAGCAATCACCACTCCATGACTGCAAACATGATCCAGCTCAACCAGCCTGGTATTCCAGAAGGCCCTAAAATCCTACTTGATCCCATTTATTGAACCCCCAGAGCACACACCTGGTTTTAGTGCCACATTTGTCAGAATTTTGCTGATCCGTTTTCGTGCGTGGCCTCTGGACTGGTTCAAAAAGGGAGAAAAATCGCTGTTTGGAGTGGAAAAGCTGGAATGGGAACGTTCAAGGGGCACCTGAGGGGGAGTGTAGAGAAATCCGCCGCGCTTTAAAAGTCGTGTTTGAAGCAGAATTCGGTATTCCTGAAGGTTTCCCATCTTGGGCAGGAGTGGGGTTGAAAGGGTCTGTGCAAAGCCAAGGGGTGCGCTGGGGTCCTCTGAGCATTGCCTGGAAGCAGAGGAGCGGGGAAGGGGGAACCTGCAGGAGTCCCTGTGGTTTTTCAGGGGAACTTCCCAGCGCCTCAGTAACAGCGCTGCCAAAACCCCATTGAGGGAAAAGGTTGGACAGGGCTTGGAGCATCCTGGGACAGCGGGAGTGTCTCGGCCGTGGCAGGGGTGGAACGGGGTGAGCTTTAAGGAGAGGCCGGCGGGAGGGGACCCGGCACCCCCTTGTCCCCGCGGGGTGGCCGGGAGGCTCCGGATGAGGGCTCCGGATGAGCGCTCCGAGTGCAGGGCGAGGATGTCGCGATCTGCGCTGACACCGTGTGGCCGCTCCTCGCATCTCGCCCCGCGCCCGGCAGAGGGGATTTCAATCCCAACACCCCTGAATTGTCCCCAGAGTCACCTCCGAGCTCTGGGAAGTGTCACCCAGCGGGCAGGGTGGCGGCAGGAGATGTCCCTTGTCCCGTTCTCCTGCCGGCCTCATGCCCGGAGTCCTGCATGCCCCAAATGGGCACAAAAATTGGGCACTTTTAGTGGTTCCAAATGAGCTGCATTCAAGCTTTTTTTTTTTGCACGGTTTCAAACTCAAATTGAGCTAAAACTAAACGGGGTCAATTTAGGTGAGATACCAGAAGGAATTTTTACTGTGGGGTTAGTGAGGCCCTGGCAGAGTTTTCCCAGAGAAGCTGAGGCTGCCCCTGGATCCCTGGCAGTGTCCCAGGCCAGGCTGGACAGGGCTTGGAGCAACCCGGGATAGCAGAAGTTGTCCCTGCCGGCGGTAGGGGGGTTGGAATGGGATAAGCTTTAAGGTCCCTTCCGTCCCAAACCACCCTGTGATTCCCCAGAAATCATGGGATCCGGATCGTGTCTCGCTGCTCCAAGATATTTTGAATTGCCCCTGCTCCCAGCAGGCAGCTGATTTGGGGAGGACAAGGACCTTTTATCTCCCCTTTCGGCAGGCACGAGGCTCTGGAGAGGAACCATGCCCAGTGCATTCAGCCACTCTCGGAAAAAGCCCTTTCTCCTCAGCCTTTTCCAGCCGCAAGGATTTGGCAGGGAAAAGCCCAGCTCTGCCCGTTCGGGAGCGAAGCCACGGATTTGGGATGCAGGTGGATGGGGATGGGGGCTGGAGAGAGGCAGGGGGGTCCTCCTGAGTGGAAAACGAGGTTATTCCTGATCCTGCAGTGCAATGCCATGGATAAAGGCAGGGGGATCTTCACCCGGCGCTTCCAAGCAGGGCAGAATTTTAGGATGAATGTCCCCTCGCCACGCCAGAAGCCCCGAGGGCGCTCGCTGTGCCCGGAGGCTGTCCATCCCCCGCGGGCCCCGGGAGCGGCGCGGAGCCTTGGAGCTCAGGAAAGAGCCCCAACAATGGACAATGGAGCCATTTAGGGGACAACAAACAACTTTCTGCCCTGCGAGTTTGTCCCGTCGGAGTCACGGGGTGGGCGCAGGGCATGAATGGTGGTTTTGCCACCGCGGCCACTTCAGATGCTCCCGAGTTTTTATTTTAGGTTTTTTGGTTTTTTTTTTTTTTTTGGTCACAGGATCAGGGCCAGAGAGAGAGTGGGGACAAAAGCGGCACATTCCCTGTCAAAAAAAAACCCAAAAAACCAAAAAAAAAACAACCAATGAAAAATCCCAACCAACCAAAAAAACAAACAAACAAACAAACAAAAACCTAAAAGAAGGGAGAAAAAGGGCTTTAAAATAAGGCGCAGATGGGAAAATACGAATATTCTGGTGGAGAAAGGGACTCAACCTCTCCCAGAGAGGATGGAGAGGAGGGGAAGCTCCTTCTCTGTCGCTGTTGAGCAGCTAGCAGAGTAATGAATGCATCGGTTCTCAGTGGCAAGAAGGAATGACCTTTATTGTTTTGATTTCATCACATTTATAGAGTTCTCAAAAGTCACCCAGATTGGTCAGTCAGAAGCCTTCCCCCAGGCCTGATTGGCCAGGCCTGCACTGCCCAAGTTCTGGGACACTGTTCCAAAACATCCAAACTTTATCTTTATTTACAAAACACAAGAAAACCTCTCATGGGAAAAACTGTGCTAGCCACACTTCTCCAGGGAATTCAGGGCTTGCAGGGGGCATGGTAGGGTTGGGAAGCTGAAATCTGTGCCCAGAGCTGTGCCCTGTGGATTGGGGGTGTCTGTATCCAGCACATCGCCAGACCAGGAGCAAACCCTGCGGAGAAAGGCGGAAAGGGCAGAAAGTTTGGAATGACAGCTTTGGTGGATCTCCCAAAAATCTCAGGCTGTGTTCTGCCTCCAGCCCAGCTGGGATTCGGTAGCAGCGCTGGGCGGGAGCCATAACGAGGTGACAGAGAGACGGATCCTGCTGGAAACAGGGAAAATTGGGAAGCGATTCCTTCCTCCCTGATTCCAGGCCTGGCTGCCAGATGGAGCAGGGCTGAGCTCTCCCTGGAAGCACAGCAGGGTGCTTTGGCGAGAGGTGCTGGGGCTCCTGGGCTCTGCCGTGCCACATTCCCGGAATGAGCTGCGAGAGTTGGAGAGCCCACAGGAAAGTCAAAGCGGTCTTTTTCCCCCCCTGCAGTTGGGGAGGTTAAAAATAGAAATAATGCGAGGGGAATAAATAAAAACACCCAATCAGCCAAACCAAAATTGAGCCAGAACGGCGCTGGGAAGGGAGAGGGAATGGGCTGGACTGGGATGTGCTGCAGGCTCTGCTTCCTTTGGGGTTTGGCTTTTGGAGGATTCCAGCCCAGTCTGGGGTGTTGTAGGCCTGGGTTTGTTCCCAGAAAAAGTTGCTGTTATCCAAGGGAATCAGCAATGGGAAAGCCTTTGATGTTAACGAGCACTAAAATCCACTTTTCCCCTTTTCCCACCTGGGATCGGGGCACCACACTGCCACGGGATTGCTGGGTGCCAGTGGGACAATCCAGGGATGCTCCACGATGCTGCCAGCCCTGGAGCTGCTTCTCGGGCAGCTGCTCCTGGCGCGGGAGGTTAATGAGCACAATTAACAGTGAACGCTCTAATTGCACACATTCAGAGGGAGACTTTCCGCTCCCTGCTTGCGCCCAGCGCTCGGGTGTCCCTTCATTGGAGGGAACCGTGCCAGAATTAGTCACTGCCTCATCCCAGGAGAACTCAGGGATGCAGCATTCCACCCTGAGGAATTCCTTGGCACATCCTGCTGTTCCCTCTCCTCCCGAGCGAGGTGGGGTTGGGTGTAATTTTGGGGGAAAACCGGTAGATTTGGGAGGGAAATTCTCTCTAAGCAAGACTTGTGGGCCTGCACAGTAAACAAGGCCTTGATAACATCCTGGAGCAGCAATTCCAGCAGGAATATTGGGATGGAGCTCTCTTCCAAGTGGAATTAGTGCCCAGATTGTCCCAGTGCAGCAGTCCTGTGTGACACCAAGATGTGCCCGAGACTTCCATCCCCGCTCTGGGCAACACCATTCATCCAGGTTTATCTCCTCTATGGATTTGAAGCTTTTCCCGATCCATATCAAAGCCCTTCCCTCGCTTCCCACATGAATAATGGATGCTGGTGCAGCTTCCAATAAATCATCACTATTCCCTGTGCCACTGCTGCTTCGAGTGCAGACATCTGCATTTCAGACTGTGGAGAACATGGGGAATCCATCTTTTCCCTTCGTCCTGGTGGGATCAAGGGTTTGGTGCATCTCCAGGAGATGCCCAAGGGAAGGGTGACTTCAATCCCATCCATTGGATTCCTTGGAGACTGAAGGATGTGGGCTCCTGTCTTTTCCACGATGCTGGGACACATCCCAGTGCTGCTTGGGGAGATTTTTCCATGCCCAGCCAATGCCCAAGGTGTTCCTGGAAAGGCCTGGGGAGCTGGGAAACTCTTTAATCCCTAATGGAATTCAGGGATTGAGGGAGGATGGAGCTGGGGGCAGTTCCTGGGCTGGGAAGGTGTTGGTAGATGCCCAAGAAATGTGGATCCATCCTTCCTTGTGGATCCACCCTTCCCCCTTGGGAGCAGCTGATCCCTCCCTCCAGCCAGACCACATCCAGCCACACCCCGATTTGCCTCACAGGACAGCTTTTCCAAGGAAAACCCCCATCATTCCCTCTACAACCCATCCCTTGGGGTTCACAGAGCGCATTTTCCTTTCACCACCGCACCGCAGGCTGCGGATTCGAGGGATTCTCCCGCTTTCCCGTTTCACCTTGGCTCGTCTTTTATCAGCAATCATTTTGAAACTTTTTTTTTTTTTTTAATTTATGGGCTTTTATTGCCGCTCTCGCCTCGTCGCGAGGAGCCTGTTCTGAAGTGTTCTCGCCGCTCTCATTGTCCCTTATCGGGGGATTGGATCTCGCCGCAATTCATCCGCAGTCATCCTTTCCCGGGCGGAATCTTTCATACCAGTCCCCTTTCATCACGCGGTGACAACTCCTGAATACATCATTATCCAGCGCCGGGGCCGGGAATTAGAATCATTAGGCAATTTTTCCACTCCCCTCCCCGTAATCTGATTTTTATAAACTGTTTCTTTTCATGATCTTCGGGCGGCAAACAGTAAACGCGTTTGTCTGCTGACATCCTCGCAGATAGTGGGAATAGAAAAATCCAGCTGCTCGTCCCTTGAGTGTGCATCCAGAGGTTATTTAGGCTGGGATTCACCTGGCTCGAATTCCCAATGTGAGCTGCTGTCACCCCATGGGTGAATTTTGGGGTGGTAGAATGGACAGTGAAAAGTGAGGGGAAAAAATACAAACCAAACCAAACCAAACAAAAAAACCCCAAAAAAACAAGCAAAAAAAACCGAACCAAAACAAACCAAAACAGAAGAATGGGGAGGAGGAAATACGTTCCCACATCCCATGGTTGTGTTCCCAAGCAGTTTTTTGGGAGTAAGTGGTTTCCCCCTCACAGCCAGGCAAGGGAGATGCCACTTGTGTGACGTGGGGATTCCCTATGGAGATGATGTTTCACATTTTAAAAACTCGTTGTTTTCCTTTATAATGATGGAAAACCCAATCTCCATGGTTCTCGTCTCCTCAGGACACTTGGGAGAGGCAGCCAAGCTGCTGGGACAGAGCTGGAAAAAGCCGATGTGCTGCTTCCTTAATTCCCTGCTCCTGGAATATGTGGGGCCGTGATGTTCAAAATCCATCCGGATTTCAGCCCTGGCTGCCCATTTTTGGGTTGGCAAAGGTCACAAAACCCAAAGGTGGCTCTGTCACCTGCTGGGTTCGTGGAAGGCACACAGGGCCAGGGCCTCCCGGGGATGACCCTTTCACCATTTTTCCCTTAAAACCAGCCCAAATTTGCTCGGAATCGGGCAGGGGGAGGAGGCTCCATTGCCGAGTGTCCTGGCCTTTGGCAGAGCTTTTCCTGCCCATCCCAGGGATCAGGAGAGCTCCAGAGGTGCCAACCCCATCCCTGTGCCCTCCTGTCCTGCCGTGGTTGTGTCTGCATGTATCCCAGAGGTGAGAGTGACCTGGAGCGATGGGGAACTCGGGAAAGCAGGGTTTGGATTCCCAGGCTGCTTTTTAATCCCATATTCATTGAGAAGAATTAGGATTGGGAAGCAGGATTGGGAAACAGGGATTAAACAAGCCGTGTGCTGTGGTCATGCCCTTCTCCTTTGCCAGGAGGGGAAACACCCTCCACACTTCCAGCCCCCAAGGAAGGGAGGGAATGCTGGGAATCGGTGTGAAATCCCCATTTCCCTCTCCCTTTCCCAAAAAGCCGAGCCGTGGCGCTCCAGCCCGGCAGAAGGAGGAGGGAGGGGAGAGGGAAGGAGAGAGGTTTGATGTCTCACTCAGCTCGGGTGTCGCCAGCCCTGGGTGACAAGATCCAATAAACCCTTGTTGATCCAAAGCTTAGTCCATGGAGCCGCTAATCCCGGGCCAGATAGCAAACAGATAACCGGGATACTCCAATTTCCCGCGGTTTATTCGGGAAGGCAGAGGCAGATAACGCAGCACAGGGTAAACACCCGATATTGCTCCAAACCCGGGAATAAATCCCGCTCCTCTGGAAGGGCTTTCCCTGCGCCGGGCAGAGCTGGGAGCTCCACCTGGCTCCTTCCCGGCGCCGGGAATGCCGTGGGAAGATGGAGATTGCCATCTCCCGGCACGTGGGGATGCTGCAGCGCTGCTGGGAGCAGCCTGGCCGGGCTCACATCCCATGGCAGCATCCACCTCGCTCCCTCCACGCTCTGGAAAGCTCCAATCCCCTCTCCCGATTTTTATTTTTTTTCCCTACCAGCTGCGATCGAGGAGGATGCTGTGCAGGGAGAGGAACACGCGGATTCCATGAAACGGAGCTCTGGGAAGGCTTTGGAGTGGAAGCATCCCCCAGGGCACAGCGGGATGAGGCTGCTCCTCATGGATGGAGATTTGGGATCTGGGAGAGCCACATCGCCCGGGGCACAGTGGGATGAGGATGGTCCTCATGGATGGAGATTTGGGATCCACATCGCCCAGGGCACAGTGGGATGAAGATGCTCCTCATGGGATGGGGATTTGGGATCTGGGAGTTGAGAGGATCACTGGTCCCCGGCAGCTCTGGGAAGCAGCACTAGAGGGAGCCTCCAGTCTGGCAGCACATTCCTGCCTCTTTCCCCGGCTTTTCCCTCTTTTCCCACTCCAGGACTCTTCCCAGTCAGGGACTGGGACACCTGACCTGTTCTGGAGCTGTGCATGGAGACACATCCTGCCTTACTTGGAACCATCCCAAGGCCTCTTCCCAAAAAACCCACCCAGTCCTTTTCCTCTCAGAAATTACTTTTAAAGGAAAAAATTACTTTCTCCCCCTTATTTTCAAAACTTAAATCTTTGCTGAAAATGCACAACTCGGGGGTAGTGCTGATAATCCATAAATATTTCTCTTTTTTTTCCCAAAGAAACCCTGGTGAACTTTATCTCCATTCCCAAATTTCAGATCTTTCCATTTCCAAAAATGACAGCTGGTAAGATAAAGGTGCCTCCTTCACCTCTGCTGGTCCATTTTTCCTTCAACCCAGTAACACTAAAAAAACCCCCAAACTTTAGTGTAAAAATCTGTGTTTTCACAACTGTAAATACTGACATCTAAGTGTAATTTTTTATTTTTGCCCAGGGGCTTTTTCAGTGAGGCTTTTAAAGAAATGAACAACTTTTCCTGCTCATGCTCAAGGCCAGCTTGGATGGCACTTGGAACAACCTGGGGTTGTGGAAGGTGTCCCTGCCCATGGAATGGGATGGACTTTCAAATCCCTTCCCACCCAAACTGTTCTGGGATTCTTTGTGGGTTATTCTCTGTGTCCTGCTGCACCCAAGGAATATTTTAAGAATTTAAAGGTATTTTACGTTAGGAGAACCTTTACGGAGCTGCTCCACCACTTCTGCAGCTCCCGAGGATTTCGGGTGTCCTGTAGCCAGGAATTTGCAGAGGCACACAGCGAGATGCCCTTCCACACTGGGAATTCAGGAGGAATTTTTCCATGGAAAGGACCAGCTTCCCACCCAGACACCTCTCGTGGCAGCACTTCTGGCACAACCGGTTCCCCCCGGCGCGGAGATTGGGATCAAGTTTGAAGTTCAGGCGCTATTGACAGAGATTCTGTCAACACAAAGGTGTTGAAGGATGGGATATTTGTGGAAGAAGTCACCAAGAGGTGAAAGATATCCCCTTCAGGGGGCCTTTCCTGCTCGGCAGGCCTCTGCTCGCCGGGATTTTCCGGGAGGAGCTGGAGGCAGGGATGGGGTGGCTCCATCTCCTCCCGGGCCAGCGCGGCTTTGCCGACATCCACCCAGGATGGAGCAGAAATGGAGCCCTCAGAGAGCAGATCTGTGCTGGAAAACGGCCTTGGAGGTGCTACCAGATGGTGTTTGGGATCAAACAGCCTAAATTAGGGATGAGGAGTGGCAGCTCCATGTGGGAATGGAACAAGGACGGGTGGGAGGAGAGTTTGCTTGTGTTCTCTGTGTCCCTTTTTCCTTCCCCCCATGCCAGATACTTTATCCTGGGATATTTGCTCACCATTCCTGGGCTCATCATCCCTCTGGTAGGGCTGTGGGATCCTGGCTGAACCCTCTCCAGAGCAAATCCCTCTGGACAGAGGAAGAAGCAGCTCTGGGGCCTTTTTCCATGTCTTGGTGGCTCCCGAAGGGAGCCCATTCCTTGGGATAGGGACACAGCTAGGGTTCTCTGCCAGTTTTGTGTTCCAGTGGAAGGAAATGAAGGTTTTTGGGGTGCTGTTGGCAGTGGATGGTAAAGAGGGTGAACATGGAGCAATGGGGGAAAATGGATGGATGGATGGATGGATGGATGGATGGATGGATGGATGGATGTCCCCTGCCACTCTCCCTCCCTTGGAATGCTGCAGGAGTTACTCAGGTTCCTGAGGGAGGTGGGAATGAAACCCAGAGGACTTGAAGCATTGGGCTTTTTGAGGAAAAGGAATCCTGCTCGGGTTTATTGGAGTCTTCATGAATTCCAGGAGGAATTCTCAGCAGGAGAGGATGTCCAGCAGGGATCACTGGCTCCGGGCACAAGGAAATGAATGTGAGGTGTTTTTCCTCCGGCAGCTGGAACAGAGACAAACCCGAGATAAGGATCAGGCTGTTCTCACCCGCACCGGGATCAGGTAACCAGGCACAAATGGGGCTTTGAGGCTTTTGTTGGGATCCTCCTTCCTCCAGGTGTCAATGCAAGGACTCCTTTAACTCCCTTTTTCCCCTATTTCCCCCCAGTTTTCTGCAAACCTTCCGGGGCAGGGGGAGAGTGGGGAGGATGGACACGGCCCCATGGAGCAGCATCCCCTCATCCCACAGCTCTTCCCGGGCAGGCTGAGCCCCACCAACCCCTGCTTCCCAACCCATGGCATCCCATTAACCCAGTCCATCCTGCTTTGTCCCTCTTGTCTAATCAGGGCAAGAACCCCATTAAACCCCAAACCCCTCCAGGCGGCTGGGAGCACCTCCGGGGCTGCTCCATGCTGTTTGAGTTTTCCCAGGGATTCACTGGCTGCCATCCCGCACTCAGCCAGCCCCTAATTGCATTGTTTCCGCTGATCCACGAGGAAATTATTTACGGGCACGGCGAGCCTGCCCGGCTTCCAGAGCTTTGGAATTTTATAGGAGTTTTCCATGGGCTTGTTTGCAGGTCCGGGTTATTTTTACCCCCCAGTTAATGGGGGTTGCTCTCCCTCCCTCTCTCCCTTGCAGGGCGGTTGAGTAGGGATGGGATGGGATGGGATGGGATGGGATGGGATGGGATGGGATGGGATGGGATGGGATGGGATGGGATGGGATGGGAGGGATGGGATGGGAAGGAAAGGGTGGCTGGAGAGGGGCCAGCTTTGGCCTCAGCTCATTTCTTGCCCGCTCCCTGCAGAACCAGATCCTGTTTGTCCTCTGCTCTCCTGGCTCAGTGTCCCGGCCCTGGCACTGCCGATGGATTCCCAGCCCCCTCATGGAGCAGGGTGTCCATAAACACGTCCATCCACAGAGCAAATCCCCCTGGAATGACGCTGGAAAGGCACATCCCAACCCTAAGCAGCCATTACCCAGGAATATGACCTGCTGGAGCAGCTCCATTTCCTCTGGCTGTCTTATAATGGGTACCTGATACCCAAAGTGCTTCCACAATGGGAAATTCACTCCAAGATGTGGAATTGCCTGGGATAAACCCCAAAACCAGCAGCTTTTCCATCAGGGGAGTCTCTCCAGGCTGGGGTCTGCTCCCTTTTAGGGTCCTCACCCCTTTTCCATGCCATGGGAATGGCTGGGTACCCTCGGGAGGAGGGAATGCGGCCTTATCCCAGTTGTCTCCCACCTGGAAGTTGTTTTCCATGCTCCCACCTCGGTGTGTTTAGGCACACTCTGCATTTTTGGGAAGGGAGCAGCCTGTGTGGCAGGAATGAGCCATCTGAGGTTGCTTTAGCCGTCCCTTGGAGCAGGGCCAGGAGCCCAGGCGAGGAAACGCCGGGAGCTTGTTTTAATTTAGTGGTGTTGAAGTGTTCGGCTGCAATTAAGCAGCTGAAAATTAAACAGAACCAGTCATTAGGGCTGGTGGGACAAGCGCAGCCGACCAGAGGACATAAATTATTTCCAACGGGGAATGCCAGAGCCGGGCTCGGGATGGGGATGGTTCCCCTTCTTGGCTCTTATCAAAATCAGAGGAATTTCATGCCAAGGAAATGAATCCTTCAGGGTGTTGGATCTTGGGGCAGGTGAGGAGAAGGGAAAGAAATTCATGGCAGAGGGTTTCCTGCACTCTCCCATTTCCTCCATCCCAGAGAATCCCATCTTTTCCCTGCCTGAGCTGGGTTTTCAAGCCCGCACTGTTATTCCCTGGTATTGATGTTCCCTTCCCCAGGATCCTGGTCCTCATGGAGGGATCTGGAGCCATCAGGGTCCTGTGGCACCAGCGCTGGGTCACTCCCCAGTGCGTGCATGGGGACAATGGCCTGATCCAGGCTGTGTCCTGGGGGAATCCCTGCAGCGTCCTGGGGATAGGAAGAATTTGGGGCAGGAATTGGTGCCTTGATGGAGCGAAGGTGGAGAGGGGCACGAGTGGGAATTTGGGATGAGAATTCCCCACCTCACGTGGGGAAGTCACTGCTGAGAGGGGAAGGATGGGGCAGGCTCTCCAAGAACTGCCGGCTGGGCAAATCCGTGGTGTTTATCCAGAGAATTCCAGGAAATCAGAGCTCCCAGACGACGCAGAGGGGACAACCTGGATCCATAAAACATCCAGCCCGTGCCGTTCCTGCAGGATTCTTTTACAAGCCTGGGGCCAGGTAAGCCTGGAAGCTCTTGGCTAAATCCCTCACCTTGCAGCAGGAGCAAGACTTAAGCCTGGCTTTAAAGTCAAGCCCAGGTTTTAAGTGCATTCCTGGGATCTGCTGACGTGAGAGGGAAGAGTCTCCCTCAACTTCAGCAGGATTTTCCTGGCCTGAAATGGAGTCCAGATCTCCCGAAATAAATCCCCCCAGCTCTGGAGCTGCAGAACCACACGGAGCCTCGGGAAAGCTCGTTCCCAGAAAAGGACCCAGCTCGTTCAGCTGCCTGCATCATGTGTGTTGAATTCTCCCGACATCTCCCAGAATTCCAGGAAATAAATGGAAACCAGTGCCCGGAGAGCTCTCGGCTCGTGGTGCCACGGGATGAGTGGCAGGAGCATTGTTTGTGCGCAGCCTTTCCAGAGGGAGCTCCCACTGCCTCCTTGCCAAGACAAGATGTGAAATTTCATTCCCATTTTATTCCAATTAATGGCCTGGAATTCTGGCACGGAGCACTTCCGATAACACACAGTAACTCCAATGTCCCGGAAGCTTTCCCTAAGGGAGCAATGTTGGATTTTGGGAGGGGCAGGATTCCTCTGCGTTCAAAGTCCACGCTCCCCCATCCTGGATATTCCCATTCCCGGGCTCAATCCCAACACTGCTGTTCCAAGAGAGCAACACCATTCGCCTGATCAAAAAATCATTGGGGCATTTGCCTGAAATGAAATCAAACTGTTCCAGCCACTTCCTCTTATCTGGGAAAAAAAACCAAGCCAAACCAAAACCAAAACCAAAAACCAAACCGAAACAAAAAACCCCCCAAAACCCCAAAAAACCCTAAAATAAACAAACAAAAAAAAACCCGAAAAAAAAAGGTTTGAAACCCAACATTTTTCACAGCTCCAAATATTTTTGCTCAACCTCACACTTGCAAAAAAGCCCTGAAAAAAAAAATTTTTTTTTCTGCTCCGAAGAGTTTTTTCACTGCCGGAGAAATTAGTGACAACGATTTATAAGGCCATAAATAAGAATTTTCTGGTTTATTTGGATTCAGGTCTTTTCTTCCCTTGCTGAGCAGCAGGGCAGGTTCAGAGCCATCCCTCAGGAAAAGAATGGATCATTTATCTCGCTTTTCATGCCACCCTGATGTACATCCCATCCTTTTTCCCACAGGACCCACTTGGGATGTGATCCCTCACCAAAGGGAGCAGGGATATGCTCCTGATGGATCTGTGCCCCAAAACCTGACTGAAGCTTTATCAAATCCCGTGGAATCTGATCCCAACTCCTTTCCACGAGGAGAAGATTCCCTGCTCTTCTCCCCTCTCCGGACACCCCGTGCCAAGCCCAACAAGCTCCCGGTGCTATTCCAGCCTCCCCGAGGTGTTTTTCCAGCAGCACAACTCAACATCCCTTCGCCTGCCAAGCCCGCGGCCTTCCCGCTCCGCCGTGGCCGGGAGGAGGAATCCATCCCGCTAGGAAAACAAGGGGAATGGCTTTAGCAGCCCCTCGGCCCCAGCACGTGTGGGGCTTGTTTGCAGGGCCGGCCCGGGGCTCGGCAGCTGATCCCGAGCTCAGGAGCTGATCCCGCCTGGATTTACACCCAGGCCGAGGCTTCCGGGAGGGCTCAGCCTTAAGCGGGACCTTAATCCGAAGGGAAATATTGGCAGGGAGTTTTGTTTCCCTTTCGGAGCGCTGGAGGAGCCACGGAATATTCCCTGAGGGGGGAGAGGGAGAGAGAGCGCCACTGGCTGGCAGCGCTGGGCTCTCGGGGGCTTTTCCAAGCTCGAGGATTCCATGATTCCAGGGGGTTTGAGTAGGACACAAGAGCTCCATGGGGCAAGGAGCTGCTCGTGCCTCAGGATGAGAAACCCTGGATGAGTTTCCAGCAGAGGGGTGCCCGTTTTCCCGGGAGAGGAAGGAGCCGGCGGCAGGAGCCTGGCGCTGTCCTTTCCTGGGGGATCGCCGCTCTCCAAGCCTTTTCCAGAGGCTCCAGGCTGCTCCTGCCGGCCGGCCCCTCCTCGCACGCGGCTCCCAGATGTCCCGAGCAGGACTCGCAGGGAGAAACCTTCAATCCCCCCTCCTTCCAGCCCCAGACTGCGCCCTTAACCGGGATTCTTCCCGAAATACTCGGTGTTATCAAAATATCATCCCCTGGGAAAGAGAGATCCCTGGGACCGGGCACGTCCAGAGCTGTGGGATCAGGCTGGAGCTGCACATCCTCACCCTCCGCTCAGGGCGTGGAATGAGATTCCAAATCCGCTGAAACTGTTTCCAGGCAGAAAAGCGGGAGAAAATCCCGGGAAAGAGAAAAGCAGGGTGGATCCGTGCGATTTATCCGAGCCACGGATTCTCAGCCCTCCGTGTTGCCCTCGGATCGGCAACGCTTCCCGCAAGGAATTTTTTATTTAAAGGATCCAGGATCCCGTTCCCGTGTTCACGCTAAGAATCTGGTTTTAGGGGGAAAAAAATCCAAACGGAAAAAATGCCGTGGGTTTGGTGTGCTCCTGATCCGGGCGGGTTTGAGAAGCCTCTGGCAGGGGGGGATTTTGCGGGGGAAAATTGCTTTTTGACAAATGTTATTGTTAATTATTGTTAATTATTCAATCCGTGGCCTTGGCCGACCCGGCAGACATGCTCAGAGGGAGCTTTGGAGAAGGATTTTATCCTGCTGAGCTGTCAAACGCTCTTCTTCAGGAACCAGGAATACTTTTTGGGATCATCCAACTCCCTACTTTTAGCCGGTGCCATGGAGGAAAAAATCCTGTTGGAATTAATTTCCTGATGTCTCTGCCACAGAAAGAGCAGGCTGAGGCACCCGGGTAAAATTGCACTTACTGGGGGTTTTCAGAGTGTTAGATCCCACAGGATTTTCCCGCTTGGATTGATCCTGATGGAATAGGAGCTCCATAAATTCCTGGAAGAGCCGCAGCATTTCCTGAATCAGTAATGAACTATAATAAATAAGAATACAGCATATTGTGGCAGAATTAAATAATAACACAACAGTCTAATATATTATTGTTATTGCGTAATATTTTAACAACATTTTCTACTAAAATATAATGCGAAGGATACTATTTTGTAATAAATAATTGGGAATAAATAGAGGTGAAACACCCACGACCCCCCACCTTTACCTATTTTATTCTCCAGCTGCTGCAGGAGAGGAACATCCTTGACATTCCTAACCAATATTCTTGATATTTCTATCAAATATCACTGATACTTCTATTTTTAATTTGAAAAGAGAAAAAGAAAGAAAGGGGGGAAAAAAAGCTTCCAGGGCTCCCTGCTCCGCTGGATTTTTATTCAGCAAAATTAAATTATGCAAAATAGTGCCTCTGTCGCCCGAGGCTCAGCCCGGCATAAAAACACCCGCAAAATCCTGGCAGCTTTGGCAAAAGCGGCTAAAATAAGGGGGTTTAAAATATTTTTCCACTCCGGATCGTGTTCAAGCGGGGAAAGGGGGTCAGGAGAAGGGAAAAAGGAGCAGGAGCAGATGGGAACCACGGCGGGCAGGGCAGGGGAATGGCCCGGGGGAGCAGGTTTGGGGTCTGGGCAGCCCCCGGTGCTGCTCCTGGAGCTCCGCGGTGAGCTGGACAGGGAGCAAATTAATTGGGATTTACCTGCCACATCTCACCTGAGCAGCTGTCCTTTTCCTTTTGCTTCTCCTTCTTTTCTTTCTCCTTCTTTTCATCTCGTTCTTTTCGCTTTCCCTTTTTTTTTTTTCCTATATTCCCTTCTTTTTCCTTAGTACTTTTCCGTTTTCCAATTTTTTAAAAATTATTTTCTTTTCGCTTTCATTTCCCCTTCCTTTTCTTTTTATCCCTCCCCCGTTTACCTTCATCGTCTACCTCTTTGCTCTTCTTTTATTTTTCCTGTTTCCTGTGCTTTTTTTTTTCCCCCTCTATTTTCCTCCTTCTTCCACTTCTCTTCCTTCGTTTTCTTTCCATTATTCCTTCCCCTTTTTCGTTCCCTCCCCACTCCCCTCCGCTCCCTTTCCATCCCCGCTGTGTCCAGGCGCACATTCCCGCCGGGGACGGATCCCGGTGATGTCCCCGGGGAGCAGGTGGAGGATTTTTTCTTACCGGGATCTTTTCCTTGGGAATAGCCTCATCCCCAGGGAGCGGGGGATGCTCCAGCACCGCGGCTCCTCAGTGCGCGGGGCCCGGGGGGAAAAACCTCCTCCGCCGGCCGGAGGGGACCCCCAGAGCTCCCTCAAAACCCTTCCCGAGGGATCCTCAGGGCAGGGAGAGCCTCTCTACCTTCCCTGGCCGCTTTTCGATCGCCGCCTCCCGCGGGCAGAGCGGCCTCTCCCCGGGCTGAGCCCGGCGAGCTCATCGCACCGGGGCCGCGGCCGGGCGGGGAGCGGGACGGGGAGGGACCCGCGGGACCCCCACCCCTGGGCGAGCAGCGGCTCCCGTTTAATCGATCCGCTCCCTTTTCCCGGGATTTCCCCAGCCCTCGGGCCCAGGGCTGCCCTCCGTGCCCCCTGCCCGCGCTGAGCGCCCCCTCGAGCCCCTCGCTCTAAAGCCCCCCGAGGAGCGACTTTGCCGTGCGCTGCTTTCCCCCCGAGCCCCCCAGCCTTTTGATCTCCTCCGGTCGTTCACGGGAAACACTCACGGTCTTCCCACCGAGCTCTCCGTGAGGTGGGATAACAACCCCCGGGAATGCCGCCGCCGCTCTCTCGCCCCATCCGCCTTTGGCGGGGCTGCTCCCGGGCGGCATTTTTTTGGGACGAAACCGGCGGATTTGGCCGGCCGGTGGGCAGCAGCGCGGCAGCGGGGGAGCCCCCTGGAAGGGCTTGTCCCCCTAAAGCACGAGAGTCCCTTCCCGTAGCCCCCGGCCATGCCTCCGCCCGTGGGACCCGTCGGGGCCGGAGGCGGGGCAGGTGCGTGTCCCTGTCCCTGTCCCTGTCCCTGTCCCTGTCCCTGTCCCTGTCCCGCGTGGGAACACGCCGGGATGAACCCGGGGGGATCCCGCCGCCTGAAGGAGGCGGCGATGGGACCCCCGCGGTGTCCCCGCTGTGCTCTCCCGCAGCCCGGGGGGTGTTGGGGGCGCTCAGCGCGGGGGTCCCGTTGGCGGCGGGGCCCCGAGGGGGCGGGCACAGGGGGGCGGCCCCCCCGGCCCCGCTCGCCGCGGCCATTTAGGAGCGGGCGGGAGCCAATGGGCGGCGGCGCCGCGGCCGTGACGGCCGGGATTGACGTGATTCCCACGTCAAATTGATCCCGAGGAGCGGCGGGGGCTCCCCGCGAGCGGGGCTCGCTCCCGGCGCCGCCAGGACCCCCCGGCCCCGCCGCCCCCCGGGCTCTCTATGCCGGGGCTGCGGAGCGGCCGCCCGGCGCTGCCCCGACCCCGCGCCGGGCCATGGGTGAGTGCGGCCGGCCCCGGCCGGGCTCCGGGACGGGCTCCGGGAAGGGCTCCTGGCGGAGCAGGGCACCGGGAAGGGGCAGGGGCTGCGGGGCTGCGGGGTGCCGTGCCCGGCCGGCAGTGCTCCGGGCTGCCCCGTCCTCCCCGCTCCTCCCTTCGCTTTCGCTGCGCTCTCTTCTTGAGACTCCTTCTCCGCTTCTCGTTCTTTTGCCTTCTCGCTGTCTTTTTGTCCCACTCTCCTCTATTCTGCCCTATTTCCCCTCTCCTTGTTTCTGATTTTTTCTTTTTCTCTCATTCTTTCCCTGTCTTTTCTCCCCCTTCTTTTTTCACTGTCACTTTTATCTCTTTTATTTTCTGTCTCTCTTTCTCCCTTCTCTCTTTTCTTTCCTTCTTTTTCCCTCCTGCCCCTTCTCTCTTCCCTTCTGCTTTTTTTTCTCTCTCCCTTCCTCTCTCATTTTCATTTTCCTTTCCTCCTTCCTTTTTCCCCTTCCCTTTTCCCCCTTTTTCCCCTTTTTTCCCCCCTTCCTTTTTCCCCTTCTTTTTCCCCCTTCTTTTTCCCCTTCCCCTTTCCCCTCCCCTTTTCTCTTTCCCTTTCCTCTTCCTCTTTTCCCTTCCCCTTTTCCCTTACCGTTTTCCCTTACGGTTTTACCTTTCCGTTTTCCCTTCCCTTTTTTTTCTCCCTTCTCCCCACGCCCCTCCTTTCTCCCCTTCCCTTTCCCTTTTCCTTCTCCCCTCTTTCCCCTCTCCCCCTCTCCCTTTCCCCTTCCCACCGCGGCTCCATCCCCAGCCCTCGGGCACCGCAACCGCTCCCGTGCCTCTCCCATCCCTCGCCATCCCTCTCCACCCCATGCCCTTCCCGCCCCGCAGAGCACACGTACGGCGAGGTGAACCAGCTGGGCGGCGTGTTCGTGAACGGGCGCCCGCTGCCCAACGCCATCCGCCTGCGCATCGTGGAGCTGGCGCAGCTCGGCATCCGGCCCTGCGACATCAGCCGCCAGCTCCGCGTGTCGCACGGCTGCGTCAGCAAGATCCTGGCCCGCTACCACGAGACGGGCTCCATCCTGCCCGGGGCCATCGGCGGCAGCAAGCCGCGGGTCACCACGCCGGCCGTGGTCAAGCACATCCGCGACTACAAGCAGGGCGACCCCGGCATCTTCGCCTGGGAGATCCGCGACCGCCTGCTGGCCGACGGCGTGTGCGACAAGTACAACGTGCCCTCGGTCAGCTCCATCAGCCGCATCCTGCGCAACAAGATCGGCCCGCTGGCCCCCGCCGGGCCGCCCCCGGCCGCGCTGCCCTGCGCGCACATCTACCAGTACCCCTACCCCGGGCCCGCCGCGCCGCCGCCCGCCAAGGCCGGGGGACACCCCGGGGGACACCTCGGGGCCCCCCCGGTGGCGCTGCCCCGCTCGTGGCCCTCGGCGCACTCGGTCACCAACATCCTGGGCATCCGCACCTTCGTGGAGCAGGCGGGTGGGTACCGAAATTTCTCTTCCCCCCATCCCTCTCCCCTTTTATTTATTTATTTTTTCTGGGTGGTTTTAGCCTTTTTTTTCTCGGTTTAGGGTTTTGGTTTTTGTCTCTTTGTGTTGGGGTTTTTTTTTTGTCTGTTTTTTGTTCTGATGGGTTTCTTTGTTTGTTTCGAGGGTTGTGTTTATTTCGGGTTTTTTGTTTGTTTCGGGGGGTTTGCTTGTTTCGTGCTTTCTGGCTCGTTTGGGGATTTTTCGCTCGTTTCGGCTTTTTATTTGTTTCGTGCCTCTTTGCTCGTTTCGTGCCTTTTTGCGTCTTTCCTTCTTTTTTATTGGTTTCAGCTTCTTAGTTTATTCCGTTTTTTGGTTTTGTTTGCTTCTTTCGTTTTTTGCTGTTTGCTTCAAATTTTTTTTTGTCGGTTTCGTGTATTTCCTTCTTTTCCCCCTCTTTTTTCCCCCCCTTTTTCTCCCAAGGGCCTCCCTCCGCTCCACCAGCCCGTCGGGGCGGCGGGGCCAGATGCGGCCTCGGCTCAGCCACATCTTGAACTTTTTATGAAAAATGTGGAAAATATTTTCCTAGGGATGATAGATTGCCGACCGCAAATTCGGAGCCCTGAATTTCGCTTCGCAAAGGGGGATTAATATATATATATATATATGGAAAGGGGGGGAAGAAGAGGGAGGCAAAAAAAAGAGGAGAGGAAAAATTGAGGGGAAAGGAGCAGACAAGGCAGCTCGGATCCGGCCTCCGGGATTCTCCCGAGGAATTTGGGAATTTTGGGGCTCGGGGAGCACCGGCAGCGCCAACCCCGAGCCCCGGCGGCTCCAGGGGGGGACAAGCGGGCCGTGGCAGGGGAGTGCGGGTCCTTTTATCCTTCCAAAAGCCCGAGTAAATCAACCGCATGCTTTTCCCCCCGCGCAATCATTTATCCTTAAAATTCCGATGTCACTTCGCCAAATCCCCTTCGTCAGGAGAGAAATTGGGGCCCCTAAATTATGGGAGATTGGGAATGAATTTGGCTGGGGGTGACGGCGAGAGGGGTTTGGGGGCAACGCCACAGCCTCTCCCCGCGGCGCGATCCCAAATTTCGGGATGCTGGAGGCAACGCGGGTTCCCGTGCCCCCATCCCATGGGGTTACACAGCCAGACGTTGGGAAAAGCGGGATTTCCCCCCGTTCTGCCCCAAAAGCCGCTCGGGCCGCGCTCGGGGGGTTCTGGCTGACGCTGTGCTCCGCAGGGGCTCTGGCTGGCACGGAGGGCGCCGCTTACCCCCCGAAAATGGAGGAGTGGCCCAGCGTGAACCGGAGCGCCTTCCCCGGGCCGGGCCAGGCGGTCAACGGGCTGGACAAGGCCACCATGGACGGCGACATCAAATACCCGCAGGTGAGGGCTGGGGACAGCAGGGGACAGGGAGGGGTGGCAGCAATGGGATCGGGATGGGACGGGGGAGGACAGGGCCATGGGGATGGGAAGAGAGGACAGGGAGCCCTGTCCTGCCCCGAGCGGGGGCTGTTGGGAGCCTGTGTCGCTGTCCCCACCCCGTGTCCCTGTCGCTGTCCCCAGCCCGGCGCGGGGCTCTCCTCCATGGGCACCTTCCTGCCGGCCTGCGCCTACCCCCCCTCCAGCCAGCCCGGCGTCTACGGCAGCTCCCCCGGCGCCTACATCCCCCCGGGACCTCCCTGGCAGCCGCAGGGGACACCCCTGGGCCACCACGGCCACGGCGTGACGGTCCCCGGCGGCGAGCTGGCCATGGCCTTCAAGCAGCCCGGCAGGGAAGGTGAGCGGCGACAGCGCGGCGACAGCGCGGGGACAAGAGGGACAGGGGCGGGAAGGGCCCCCCAGCCTCGGGATTCGAAATATCCACCGCATTCCCCATCCCCCTATCCCGTGGATCCCCGCCGCATCCCGGTCAGCAACGGGAATTTCCCGCCGGGAATGCGGAGCTGGGGCGGGACAGGCAGGAGCCTTTTCCCCGTGATTCCCTCCGCGCCATCCAAACTGATCCCAAGCACCGCCAGCCTTTCTGGAAAAGCAGGAGCCTTGAGCGGGAATCATTAATTCCTAGTGATTGACTAGGAATTATGAACTCACAGCAATTATTTAACGATTTGCTTGTAATTATTAGCTGCCCTAATTAACTGTTGTTGTACTTAATTGGTGCCCGCGACTATTAATTAATTATTTCCCTCCGGACGCTCCGCCGGGAATCCCACGGGAGCAATTTGGGGCTGTCAAATGAGGCGTTGCTTTTATCTCCTGTTAATTATTCCGCCTCATTAATAGAGCTCAATTCCCTCGTTTTAAAGATCCCGATTTTTCAGCCCTGGCTCTAAAATCCCCGTTGATGTTTTTGTCATTTTCCCCGCGGTATCTGACTTTCTATTATTTTAATTAATTTGCAGATAATTACCCGCTTATTAGTCCATTTTTATGTTCTTTTTTCCTGGGGTTTAGAATTTTTGTTTACTTGTTTATCTGGGTTTTTTTAAAAATAATTTTACTATTTCTAACCTGCTGCGAGTTGTAACCTCAGCTGTGCCGGGGAGGAGCGACTACGAGTGAAAATAGATAATTTGAACAGATTATTTAAAGATTTTTTTTTTTAAAAAAAAGAGGTAGAGAAAGGAAGAGAAAAAATGACAAAGAAGGAAAGAAAAAAAAAAAAAGAATATAAACCGACCAAAGCCACTTTCTATTATTTAATATATTTTAGAGGTATTTTAAATTACTTGGAGTCGTAGTTTTCTGATTTCCCAATTTTTTAGCTGTTTTGTCCCCAGACTTTCTCTAAACCCTTGTAAGTTTTTCTTTTTGGTTTTTTTTTTTTTTTGGTAGGGTTGCTTTGGTTTGTTTGCGTGGGGTTTTAAAATGGATTTTTAGTTTTCTCCTTTAAGGTTTTTTTAAATTTTTGTTATTTTCCTGGAGGTTTTTTGTTTGTTTTGTTTGTTGTGGTTTTTTTTTTTTTGTTTTTGTTTTGGTTTTTGGTTTCTTTTTTTTTTTTTTTGAGCCGTTGTCTGGTTCTGCTCCTTATTTGGGACAAGGAAAATGTTGGATTATCCCGCAAAAGAGCCGGAGGAGGAAGGGTGGGGTGGGCTGGGAATACCTGCAGTGAGTGGGAAAAGGATAGAAAGAGGGGAAGAAAAAAACCAGACAAACCCAGCCAGGCAATTTCATTCAACCCCATTCCCAATTCCCTGGATTTTCCCTAAAACCTCTCCCTGCTTATCCCAGTGCCTCCTGGGGGAGGTTTTTGGGGAGTCTCTCCATCCCCTGCCTGTGTGTCCTTTTCCCTCTCGCCCGTCGCTGCAGGGGTGGACAGAAAACCCCCGAGCCCCGTGGGGAAAGCTCCGGAGCCTCTCAGCGCCATCCACGGCATCTCCATCCCCACCTCCTCGTCCTAGAGCCGCCGAGCAGCTGGCCAGGAAAAGCTTGGGATCTTGCAATCGGCACCTGCAGCCCGGGACTGAGGCCCGGAGCGGGGACACGGGGACAGCCCGGGCGGCGACAGGTGACTTTCTGCCACGGCCCATCCCCGGCAGGACATTCCCGGAGGGACACTTTGCCTCCAGCGGATCAGAAAGGGATGGCGGAAGAGACTCGATCTTCCTTCTTTATTTTATTTTATATTATTTTATTTTTATTTTATTTGTTATCCCCTCGCTTTCAGTTTCCCCTTCTCCTTCCCCACACTCCCGAGGACTGCTGGATGCAGCGATTCCCTCCATCCCCAGGCACTGCCGGCAGCATTCCCGGCTCTGTCCCAGCCCAGGGGGACAATTCCTGCCCTCCCCGTGGAGCACCCGTGCTGGAGCCCTTTCTCCAGCCCCTTTCCAGCGCCTCTGCCCCGCGGGGCGAACGGAACCAAAGCGCCACGACGTTTTATGGGATATTTTTATAATAAGGGACCTTAATAAAAAGTGACAGCCGTGGGCACACTCCGGTGACCTCCCTCCCTCCCTCCCTCCCGAGCCATCCCTTCTCCAGGGCTCTCCGGCAGCGGGAGCACTCGCCGGGATCCTTTGGATTAGCTCCCAGCCCCGCTCGCTGCGCTTCCCCCCGGGATTCTCCCGCATCCAGGGGCTCCGTGGCCACCTCCCCACAGCTCAGCTGGCCCCGGGGGGCTGCCCACCCGCGGGGGACTGTCCCCGTGTCCCCCCCTCCCGGGCGGCCGGCTGGGATGCTCTCGGGATGGGGTTTCGCATTCCCGGGCTCCGCCAGCCGCTGCCGCTGGCGTCGATCCCTTCATTGTGTGGGAAGGGGCAGGTCGGGAATATCCTGGCAGCAGAAAACACGCCTGGATTTCTGCGGAGAGGGCGTCTCGCTGGGAGGGAGGGAGGCAGCCGGGAGATGCCAAACGCATCCAACCCCGGGAAGTGATTTTGTCTCAAACCTCGGCGTGGCAGAATTCGGTTCTGCCTCTGCTGAAGCCGGGCTCTGATTCCTACTGCAAAGCTCCGCGGGGAAAACTGGGAATTTTAAGGAGGTGAGAGCACCGTCTCAGAGCAGGATCCGCAGCCCGACTGGGGCTGAGAGGATTTTAAGGATGTGAGGATGGAGAAGTCACCTGGAGTAGAGGAGGAGTGGCCCTGGCCGGTCCCCTGCCGGGTTTATCCATTAAATCCACATTCCAGCGTGTGGAAGAGCAACTTTGGGAATGATGATGGGACAGCAAAACCCTTAAAGTGGGGTGGTTCTCGGTACCCGCTGGGACTCCTCATCCCCACGTTCCAGGCAGGGATATCCCTGTGGGTATGGGACGGGGGGCTCTGGGTTGAGCAAGGCACCAGTACTGGAGTCAGATCCTTTCCATTCGCGTCCTGTCGGGATGCTGCCCGAGCACCCGGGTTATGACCTGGATCTGCAAAAAATCCTGGAAAAGTGGCTGGATGCTGAGCATGCCCCACAGCCCCAGAGCAAAGGTGGCCATTCCCGGGCACTGCCTGAGTGGGATTAGAAGTGCCATTTCCATGATTTCCAGCGGAGAAGGGATTTTCTTATGAAACAGCCCCAAGATATTTCCCTGTGCCCAGCAGAATCACTGGGGGAATTCTGCAAAGAGCCGCAGCTAGTGATCCCAAACCTGCTGTCACCTGGTAGGGGGTCCAGGACATAGTGGCTTGGTGTCCCCAGGGAGGAAGGGTAAGGAGAAGCTTTGCTGGGACCCATATTCCCATGGGAGCTTGGGGAAAATCCCTGGAGGAGCTCAGCACCTGCCCCATGGGCCTCAGATCATGGAAAAATGCTGGGATCAGAGACCACAAAAAATCCCCAAATAAATCCAATCTGGTTTTTAGGCAGGGTGAGGCGAGGTGCTGCTCCGCCTTGGCTCCCAGCACATTCCTGCCGTGCAGGCAGCCTGACAGAATCCAGGGAAAATTGGACTTGATGGGAGCAGAACTTTTGGAATGGATGGGAGCGAAGCGAGGGGGTGGAAACAATCAGCTCTGACACTTCTGCAGCCACGGGCCTGTCAAAACCCATCCCGTCCCTAGGAATATGGCAGTTCTGATGGAATGGGGTTTTCAGCCTGGAAAAAAATGGGGCTGGAACAGTTTCCATCAGCTCTCCCTGCTCCATATATCTTTAGCACCCTTTGGAGAGCACGGAGCAGGATGGGGAATGTTACTGGAGACTCGCTGGTGGACCCCGGATTGATTTCCTTCCTGGCGTGTTTGGAATCCTAAGGATTCAAACCCATCCCTCTGCTTTAGGAACGGGCTGGGGGAGTGGGGCTTGCAGATGTTTGGCACCAGCATGGGATCTGCTTGCCTGGGATTCCAGTGCTCCTCACTCTGGGTTGTAGCTGGAGAAGCTGGAAAGGGGGATCCCCTTGGAGATCAGGGATGGCCCAGGGAAGATCCAGGCTCATCATCCTGTGGATGATCCCGGGATCCAAGGGCTGGGCCCTCACATGCCCAGGTTGGATCAATGCAAATCATTTGGGTTCTTTGGAGCTAAATCCTCCTCCTCGTGCAGGAACTCGGAAAAAGCCATGCCCAGCTCTCCGGAGAAGCTGCAAATCCCCCCCTCGTTTGCAGGGTTATAAACCTGCCCACAACTCCTTAAGTTGCGCTTGGAAATGGGAATTTGATTCCCAGCTCCCTCAGGCACTTCATAACATTGCCCCTTAATAGAGAGTTTTTCATTTTCAGGGAATCCAGCAGGTTTTTACCGCTGGAAACCTTTCCCAAAACCCTTCCCAGCACATGGCCCAGGAAAATCCCACCTCAGCTCCTCATTTCGCAGCAAGAGGCTGGAGAAGGGGCTTTTATTCCCAGGGGGTGCTGGGAGACATTTGGAATGGGAAGGTTTTGAGGGAAAGAATCAAGGATCGGCCTGGGATGCGTGGGATCAGCCATTCCCTGGGATTGACCGGCTGCAGCAGTGCGGCTGTGGTGGAGTTTTGACAGAACTCTCCGTAATTTGTAGAAAACTGGGGATGATAAATGGCAGGAAAAAATTCCCTGAGCCCTAATTATAGCTTTACTCCACCACCACGCTGCTCCTTGCAGAAGCTTCCAATGGATCTTAGAGGAATCGGGATGCAAGATCAATGACGAGGCTGACAAACCATTCCTGATAGGAATTTAATCATTCCCGTGGGGAAAACCCCCCCTCCTCCTTCCCATCCGTTCTCCTGCAGCAGGAATATGAAAATCCTTTTAATCCCGAAGTTATATGGACCTGGCAAGGACGAGCGAAGCTTTCACTCCCAGAGATAGCCCCGTTTTTGGCACAGTGTTCCCAAAAAATGATGTCATCCGGGATTTCTGTGCCAGAGTTTTCCCTTTCTTCTTCGGATTTGTGGCGATGTCAAAGTTCCTCTCCGGAGCAGGTCTGGTTCCAATATTCCATATTTACGCTTTTCATTTCGGGGCTGCCTGGAGCCTCCTTGGCTCCCAACCTCACGGATGCTGCCGGAAGGAGCGAGGAAGAGGAGCTGGGAGGGATCGACAGGCAGTGTTGGGTTCCTAAGCCTTGGGTAACAGCCCTAAAATATTCCCTGCTTATTTCTCAGGAGCTGTAATTCCTTCTGCTCCACCCCACTGCTGTTCCCATGCTCTTCCCACAGGGAACGCTTCCCTTTGCCAGGAAGGAGCTCGGAACTGATCCTGGAGCTGCCAAACCTCACGAATCCATGAAAAGTCCCTGGGAAGTGCAAGATCCAAGGTCCCACAGTATCCATGCCCGGCAGGGTGGTGAGGATCAGTTTCCTGTAGGTTTTTCCCAAGCCCAGGAGGAAACAGGAGTCTCATGTAGATGATTCCACATTTCTTGCGCTGCTTGGTGCTCCCATGGGAAAAAGTGGGAATAAACCAGGCAGCTTCGGACAACCCCAGCTGCCCAATCCCCTTCCTGTGGGAGCACTCCAGAGCCAGCAGGAAATTTGTCTTTTGGCCTCCTTGGGTTGCCAGAGCCATATTTTAAAGTTGGGAATGGTTGTCAGGATCCGGGCACGGCAGAGACGGTGACGCAAATGTGACGGGAGGTGAGGTCAGGTTACGGATGAGGCTGCTCCAAAGCGTCTCCTGGAAAAGTGGAGGTTTGGGGAAAGGGATGAAAAAATCCCAGCAAAGTGCTGGAAATCTGCTGGAAAGGGAGGATAAAATTCCCTCTGGCAGGAACTCGGTTGTTTTTGGAGGCAGCCAGTGAATTCCAAAGGCAATGTTCCACCCGAGATCGGCAGCAAAGGGTCCTGAGTCGCTTGGGGTTTGGAAATATATCCATGAGGGATTCCCAGCTTGGATCCTGGGTAAATTCCACCCTTCCAGCATGGCCTGGAGACCTCCAGTAAGACTGAAGGTAGAGGTGAGAAACAGCCAAGTGAGTCCATGGAAGGGTGGTTGGAATTCCCTGGATATCACCTGCTGGATTGATCCCAAGGCCCTTCCAAGGAGTTTTGCACCTCCAGGAACTTCCTTGCCTTGCGAACATTCCCTTTCTTTCATTCCACCTTGGATGAGGCGGGGCCACCTGGATCTATCGAGTCTGGGAATCACCTCCAGGAAAAATTCCATGCCAGGAAGAGCTCCCAGAGCCAGAACTGTCAAACTCCATCTCACTCCGGGATTCAATTCCCTCCCGTTTCCCAAGCAATAACAAAACACCAACGTTACAGAAAAGCTGTCAGGAATCCGATTGTTTTCCAAACACCACGGATCCCTCTCCATTTCAAGGAATGAGTGGGGTTGCTTTTGGGCTTGGAAGGATTGAGTAAGCGTGAATATTCCCAAACAAAATTCCGTCGTTGGAGGGAGCAGGGAAGCAGCTGCGGGATAGGAGTACCCTGGACGTGGAATTGTAACTTCCAAAAATCCCCATCCCCAAAAAGAGTTAAAGGAACAGCAAACATTTCATCCCTGCTAATGCGAGGTTGGAAAAGGATCGGCTTTTAAGGGAATTGCCCATAACCACAACAATATTTGGGGGCTGAGCAGAGCCTAGATTGGCTGCAGATGTTCCGCTGGCATTCGCATGCATCCCGAAGGAAAAAAAATCCCTTTTTTCCTGGAGTGCCCGGCGCTCTGGAGTCACTGGAGCTTTCCAAACGGATTAGGAACACTAATTACCCGCTCGGCCCTAATGCTGGGCCCTACAAAACCCCGGCTCGGGCCTGCCCGGCTCCCACTCCACATCCAGGCATTTTTTAGGAGCAGAACGTGCTGATTTATCCAAAATCCCAATTCCTCTGTTAACCCTTCCGCTCCCATTCCAAGCTTCTCGGGGCAGGTGAGGCTGGAATACTTGGAGAGGTTTGATTTTCCAGCTGCGCTGGAGGAGCCCCGGCTGGGAGCTGTGTCCCAAATGTCCCCCAGTCCAAATCCATTCCCACTCTATCCCACATGGAGCGTCAGCAGCTCTGGGTGCTGCCTCAGACCAAACCAAGGAGAATTACCCCAAAATGCCACCATTCCCGTATTTCCAGCCTCTCTGCTCCACAGGGAACCGGGATAGAGCTCTTGCCAGCCCCTTTTCCCACAGCTCTCCGTTATCCCACCACTTCCAATCTGCTGTAGTGGGACAATCCCTGTCCATGGCAAGACGTTGGATTAGAAGACCTTTAAAGGTCTTTCCCAACCCAAATCATTCCATGTGATCACGAGGATGCAAAGGCAGGATCCTCACCCTTGGGAAATGTGGGGCAAATCAAAGAGTTCAGGGTAAAATGAAGGAAAATTCAGGATTTATTGTCCCTTTCCCAAAGGTGACTCCCTGTCCTTAGCTCCAGCTTTTCCCTTCCAGCTGGGAGCCGGGGAGGAACTGCCCTATTTGCATCCTCCCTTAGGTTACGGCAGGATTCCTACTCTAAAAAAATCCCAAAATTCCATGGTAATGTGGAAAACTCCATTGGACTGAGGAGCTGAATCCCCACATTGCTGTGGAGAGAGAAGCTGCCTTAACTCCTCCCTTTGCCTTCTCCCACTTATTTTTTCATGGAATTCCCAGAGGCTCTGGGCGAGGCAAAGAGGGTTGGGATCACCTTGACAACCCCCATGGATTGTTTCAAATATTCCTATTCCAAGTCTTTTTCCTGTTGTTCCTGCAGGGAATAACACTGGAGTAACACCATCCAGAGGAAATATTCCCATTTAAACAGAGCTCAGGTGTTGGGCATGAAGGACCCAGGCAAAGACTGGGAAAATCCAGCTCTAGGAACTCTTTTATGGGAGACATTCTGCAGGGAATGGCTTTGGAGCGGGAGAGGGATTTTTCATTCTATCCACTGTAATAATTCCAAGGGCTGGGAGCAGATCGGTGCCTGGAATGTGCTTCCCAGGTTAATAAATCTCCACAGGTTTATTGTTCGGGATAAAACCCATTTTCCTCAGCAAATAACCAGGATCATTCGGGGTTAGAGCCATTCCTCAGGAAATGCTTCATAACCAACGTTTTTATTGGTATCCAAGGAAATTCCTGTTCCAAGCAACACGGGGCTGTAACTTTTATCTGCCTTTAAAACAAAATCTGTTATCTTTTATGGCCACTTCCAGAGAGTCCCACTATCACTTTCCATAAAATTCAACAACATTCCTCCTCCAGCCTGGAAAATCAAGACCAGAGCTGGTGGAAAAGTGAAAATGTCTTTTTTTTTTTTTAGGAATATTTTAGGAATTTCTGAGTTGTTCCCATTTCAAAGCCTCTGCACCCAGCTGGGAGAGGCAGAGCACCCTCAGATGCTGCCGCTGGTTTCTCTGGAATTGCTTTCAAATGGTTTTGGAGGATGAGTTTTCCACAATATCCTCAACCTGAATTGGGATCCTCCTTTTGTTTGCCATGTGAAAACTTCAAAATGAAAACATTTTCACCTCAGATTGTGTCCCAGGTGAATCCATGGATCTCTCCCTTAATTATCCCATTGGTTCTTTGAATGACCCCTGTTGATCCCTTGGGTTTGTGGCGGGATTTGGCCTTGGATCATTCCTATCGCAAGGTTCCTGCTTTTTCGGGAATTTTTGCCAATAAATCATTTCCTTTCTCGATGTCACAGGAGCAACACCACAAACCAGCAACTTTGTCCCTGTTTTTTCCCTTTCCCCCCCATTTTTTGGGACAGAAAGAGCCTGATATCCCATTCCCACACAGCTCCAAGCACCACAGCGATCCTGCTCTCCTCCAGAGCCGTTCCTGCATATCCATCAGCCAATCCTTCATGGAAGCACCCCATAAATAACCAGCCATGGGGAGAGCCTGGGAGCTCATTAAATCCATGGAAGTTTCCTCTGGGAAGCCCAGATTTTCCCCTGGGCCTTTGAAAGTCTTCGGGAATGGCTCCGGACGGGACACAATGAACAGCAAACCACCCAAAATGTTAATTTTCCTTGTTGCAATTATCCCACCCAGCCGGAGTGAATGGATTGGACCCCTCGGGTATGGGAAGAGGGATTTGGAGCCTCGTGTTTGTTTTTTCAGGCAGCAGTTCAGGGAGAGATTCCCAAAATCAGGCTCGGGGAAGGAGAGACTCATGAATCTCCCCTGCTCCATGGAAAGGGGTGGAATGGAAGGGCTGCTCCCTCTCCAAGCAACACTTTCCCCAAAAAATATGGAATCCTGGGCAAGGATAAAGAAGTCCAGCCACTTATTGATGGGAATGAGGTTTATTTGTAGAAAAGATTAATCCTTAACTCACTTCATCCTCCGAAGGTCGCCGCAACCTCAGGAACATCCCACGAATCCGCGGAGCCATCGCTGTTGGAAGTGATGGTTGGATATCCCACAGAAAATACGGAGCAGCAGAGAAAGAGATGAGGGGTGGTTTTCTTATGGAATTGTAAAAAAACCCAGCGTTTCTCCAGCCAGGAATGGGATTTATGGAGTGAAAGCTGGGATAGATGGGAAATAGGTCATTGATAAATCAGAAACCAGCTCAGGCAGGACATGGAAAAGTGCTTAAGTGGGATGAATATTCCCAAATTAAACCAGGCTCTGAAGTTTCCTTGGATCCTGGTTCATAAAACTGATCCGCTGGATATTCCAGGGGGGATGGATTCCCTAGTGGAATGCACTCCATGCAATGGAAAATCCAGAAAATCTGGCAGGAGGCAGATCCAAGGGATGGGGCCTGGAATTCTCTGCCCACTGGGAAATGAGGGATCCAAAGAACTGTAATGCTCCCACAAATCCCAATTGTTTCCTGGATCTTCTTCCCTCCAGAGTGGGGAAATCAGGGAATACTGAGCACGGGGTAAGATGGGATGGTTAAGATCCACTACAGGATCCTAAAGGAATTCCAGGCAATCGTTGGAATTATCTGGGGAATTTACATTAACATGCCCAAGTGCTTGTGGAAGCCACTCACCCATAAATGGTAGGAAAAGGCAACGGAATTCCAGTTGTTTTAACTGGTAACATCCCATTTTGTATTTTAATAAACACATTTAACTGGTGTAATCCCAGAATTTAGTTTAATATGGATGTATGTATTAAACAGGAACAGCATCAGATGAATATGAGTGTTAGTTAATTAATTAATTAAACCGGCATAATTTAATATTTTCTATAATTTAGGGTATAATTGATTCGTAATTATTAGTATTAATTCACCCAATCTGACTTTTCCCTAAAAAACTTCTCAGTCTGAAGGCAAAACACACCAGGAAAAAGGAGAAATGCTTCCTAAAGCTCCCTGGGAGCAAAACTGGGATGGGCTGTGCATTCCCGGATTCCGGGTGTCCAAGGAGCACTGGAGTTAATTAAAGCACCTGGCAGGAGCCAGATCTCCTGATAATTCCTTAAAAGGCCCCGGAAACCTTGGGAAATGCCAACAGCAAGTGCTGGGAGGAGCTGGGATTCCTTATCTCCCGAGATTAAACTCCTCCATTCATCCATGTGGGAGCGAGGCAGGGATAATCCCTGAATCCTGGAGCGGGATAATCCCTGAATCCCGGAGTGATGACACCGGGGCAGAGCTGCACTTTTAGGGAAGTCTCAGTTTCCATGGAAAGCTTTCCCAGCACAGGGAGCTCAGGAATTGCGCTTTGGCCGGGATACTCTCTTCCCTGCTGGAATGACGCGGATTCCCGGGAGTGGCGACAACTCCGATCACCGCCATGGTGTGCAGGGAATTCCAAATGCAGGGAATGGGAAGGATCTTAAAGCTCATCCCATTCCATCCTGCCCTGGGCAGGGACACCTCCCGCTATCCCAGGGTGATCCAAATCCCATCCAACCTGGCCTTGAACACTTCCAGGAGTGGGGCAGCCACAGTTTCTCTGGGAATTCTATCCCAGTCCCTCCCCACCCTCCCAGGGAAGGATTTTTCCTTAATATCCCATCTAATCCTGCCTCGAGTCTCCTTCCTCTTCACTTCCATGCATTATCCCATCATCCAAGAGGGCTCTTGCCTCCCTTCCCATTCCCATCCCGAAGAAGGAACGCTGGGATCTCTCCCCACCACGGGGGCTTTGGAAAATCTGGACCCGCAAAGGATTTTTTTGGACAAAAAATCCCAGCACATTTTGAATCCCAGCTTTTTGGGGGGGAAAATCTCCAACCCCGACTGTGTCACTTTGGGTCAACACAAACCATCCCCAGGGCTTTGTTTGGTTTTCCCGAATTATTGAACTCTTTTGTCCCTTAATTTGGGTCAAATCGGGAATAAACAAACGCTTTTGGGAACAAAAGGTTTTGCTTGGGAAATGTCAAAAGTTTTACCGAGTCTGCAGTGAAATGTTTTGACATTCCCTCAAAAAAAGAAAGGGAAGATCTGTGCTTTTCCCGAGCTGGAATCAATAGCTGAGTTTGACCCCAAAGTGTGAAGAGTTTCTTTTTTCTTCTGCAATCCCAGTTTTTTAATGGAATTGCTTTCATTGGCAAACAAAAAAATATCCTAAGCCGAAGTGTAATTCTGCTCCAGAATCCCTGCAGGATTCCAGGTGGGATCTCACCAGAATTCCCACTCCCCTGCTGTGGAATCAGTCTGGGATTGGAGGATTTCTGGGCTGCCAAAAAAAAAAAAAAAAGCCACATTGGTGACATATTCCAATCTTTTTTTCTCTCTCCCTGATTTTTCCTCTGTGCTTGACAAATGGACAGAAATCCTGGGATGAAAGAGAAGGACAGAGGGAGAGAAGGGAAAACAAGGAGAGCTTTAAGGATAACAAATGGAATAAATCTCATCAGGAAATAATCAAAGGGAATGTCCCTTGTTCCAGATGCTGAAATGTTTGGCAAATCCCATGGGGAGACGAAGGCATCCTGGACTGAGCTGCCTTTTTTTGGATGCTGGGGCTTCCCAGGCTCAAGAGATGGATTTGGGACTGGAAAATCCTGCAGGCTCAGAAAGCTGGGATGCACTTCCTGGTAATTTGGGATGTTATCCTGTATCCCAATGTTTTGCCAGGTATGGCCACAGGAGGTAGGGCTGAGGATGGTGATGGTGCCTTCCTCCCAAAAACCATGGATTTAGCTGGTTTGCCTGGAAAACCCCACTGTGAAGGAACAACCCCATTCCCAGCCATCCCAGTTTCCCCAGCAAAGCTGGGAGCGCTAATTGGATTTTTCCAAAACTTCATTTTTCCCTACCATGACATCATTTCCTCGCTGCTTTCAGCAGACGGATCCAACAAATGTTTCCTATTTTTTCTCGGGATTCAATCCCGAGATGGGCTCCGGCCTTGGCAGGAATTGAAATTTATGGCATTTAGGGACATTTATTTTCATTTCCAAGGAGAGGCTGAGCTGCACAAACATTTTTCATCCCTTTTTTTTTTTTGGACTTCATGCACCACTTTTCCCTGCTGTAGGAATTATGAGATGTCTGCTTCCAGAGCCAAGGGAAAAAGGGAAAAAAACCTCCCTGTTTTTTCAGGGGGAAATGTGTACAATTAATATCAGTTTACACATCTGGAATAACATCAAACATCTGCATCCCGGGGATTCCTCAGGACATAAATCCTGGAAGGGCCATAAAGAGTTGTTTAAGGACCTTGTAACAGCTTTTATTAAGGAATATTGTCCAATATTCAAGATTTGTGGGAATAAGCACTGTGGAAGCACTGCCGGAGCTTCCTTGGCCCAGGAAACAAATTTTCCCAATAAAAACTAGAAAGCTGGAGTGGATCCTTGGCAGTTCCAATAAAGAGTGGCTACTCCAGTTTATCCAAGTGGGATAAGCTCTGGAAGAGCTGCTGGTGAAGGAATGTCTAAGCAGGGCTAAAAACTCTGGGACGAAAAAGCAGGAGGTGCTCTTTAATTCCAGAGGAAACACCCAGACAGGACAGGTTGGATGGGGCTTGGAGCAGCCTGGGATAGTGCGAGGTGGAGCTGGATGGGATTTAAGGTCCCTTCCAAGCCCAGACATTCTGGAATGCTGGGATTGAAACCCCTCTGCATTGGGAATTCCCATCTCCAGCCAAGGAATTTCTCTTCCCAGCTCCTCCAGCCAGGGGTGACTCTGCTCTAATCCCACCTCAATTCCTGAGGCTCCAGACTGTCAAATCCAGGCCTGACCTTCCCAGGAAAACCCATTGGAAGTGCTCTCAGCAATCCCTCTGTTTTCTGAAGGGTTTATTTCCTTCTTTCCTCCCTTCTGGGATTTGGCTCCCTGAAAGAGTGGGGTAGGAATTTTAGTGCCAATAAACTTTTATATCCTTTCCCTAATATCTCTTTTTTTTTACATGGATTTTGTTTTCCAGCCGTGCAGTACCTGAGCCTGCAGGGGTGTAAAGGATTTATTGGCAAATATTTGGGGTGGGGGAAGAATTCCCTCCTTTTCTCTCCTTGTAAAAGTTTTAATAAAATCAAATTATGGAGCATTTAGAGGGAAATTAATCTTTAATTTTACTGGAATATCGGAATATTGCCAAGCTGGCTCAGCTCCTGCAGGAATCAAGGAGTGAGCAGAGGAATAAATGGATCTAGCCAGGCCTCATTCCCAAGTTTCCCACTGCCCGGGGGGAGACCAGCATCTCCCAAAGGGTGGTCCCAGCTGCCCTATGGAATCACATATTTTTCCCCAAACAATTCATGCTGGGTCAAAACCAGGTGAAATCCAGGTAATTGTGGGAACGAAGAGCTGGAATTTCAGCCACAGGCAGGAAAAGGTGGATGGTTGAGGGGATGGACCACGTGGAACAAATCCACCCACAACAGGGAGATTTTAGTCCTGTTTCCTGTAACAGAGAATTCAGGGACTGGGGTGCAGGGATTTGGATTCAGGAACTGGGATTCGGGAATTGCGAGGAAGCTCCCCTGCAGAGCTGGTGCTGAGGAGAACTCCAGGATATCCCGGAGAAAGGATCTTCCAGCCAGGAGAGGAGACAGAATTCCTGCTGACAACCACATCACCGGGATGGAGAAGATCCAGTGGCAGCTCCAGGCAGGTGGAGACAGGATCGGGGAATCATGGAATGGGTTGGATTGGAAGGGAATTAAAGCCCATCTCATCCCACTCCTGGCCATGCAAAAATATTCCCATTATCCCATGGTTCTGGGACAGTAGAAATCGGGAATAACCCCTGCCAAGCACAGCCCGTGGGTCCTCCAGCCTTCCAGCCCAAATTCCTTCAGCCATGAAAAAGGGAGAAGCTGGATCTGCCTCCTGTTTCCAATCAAAGCCTGTTTTGGTTTGGGAAATCCCGGCAAAAGCCATTCCTTATTTATGGACTGCAAACAACTCGCTTGTGTTATGATCCCAAAGTCATTAGGCATCACATTGGATATTCAGATGGATTAATTCCATATATTCCATGTATTCCATAAAAACCAGGGGGGTAGCAGAGGGGCCCAACTCCAGGCTGCCTTTGGAGATATTGGCTGCAGATAATCCAAGCTTTTTTTGATTAAAACGGAGGAGAATTTGAATAGGAATGCATTGTTTGGAATCCATTTCCATCGGGCTCCGGAAGAATTCCCGCTCGGAGATAGATGTGGTTCCACTTAACAGGCGAGGGATTAAAAAAAGCCCTCGGGTCGGGGCTAATTCCTGTCATTATGTATTTTTAGGGAATATAAATGGATTCGGTGTAATGGGGCTGATTGGAAAATGACCCGGTTGAGGTGGGAAAAGGAAAGGGGCTGTTGGAAAACCGTTGGGATTCCGTGGGATGCTGCAGGGCTGCCTCAATCCAAGTGCTGATTGGAAAATTGTGGCTTTGCGCAGGCCGGCATTTGATCCATTAGAAGCGGATTGGTTTCATTCCCGATGTTTTCCTTGCGCTGGAATAGCATGAAATGGGCATGTGTCAGTCATTACTCGGGATAAACACGGGGAAAAGGGAACGGGGCAGGGAAGCAGCGGCTCTAATTGGGAAAAGAAGCCGGAATAACCCAAAGTGATTCCACGTCACGCTGGTGGCACCGGGAGGAGGATCCGGCCCTGGAATGCGGAGATGGAAAATCTCAGCTTTACGAGCTCGGCCCATCCAAGGATTGTTCCGCAGGGAGCGGGCGGAATTGCTTTGTCTGGCCTGCATTTGCGTTATCCCGGGAACAGGGATCCTCCGGCTTCCCTTGGAGGACTTTTCCACGTTCTAATTGTTCGGAAATTGTTCATAAAATGAAGGAGCTTGGAAGGGAAACCAGGGAAGCCGGGCGGAGGCGCTGCATGGAATGAGCCGCGGCCATATGGAACGAGTTAGGGCGGGAAGGCGGCGAGGAGCGCAAATGAGTTCAAGAGACATCCCGATTTATTTCTGGAGAAGGGAAAAGCACTGGGAGCATGGAGAGGAGTGGGAGCTGGGTTGAGCAGGGATTTGGGAAAGTAAGGGAAGCTGGGAGGGAGGACGTTTATAGGGAGAAGACTCTGAGGATGTTTTCCCAAGGATTTCTGGGTTTTACTGAGTTTTGTAGTGGCACAGCCCCTGGAGCACAGAATTCCAGGGAAAATTCAGCTGGAAAAATGCTTTATCCACTGGGAGCATTGCTTTTGTCCCACTCCCCTCCCAGCCTCAACCAAGCTGGCACTGGGAGCAGGCAGAAATCCTGGGAATTCCCAGTCTGCCCCAAGAACCTTTACACTGAGGCCTGTGACATCTCCAGCCATTCCCGGTGTCCAGAAGGCCACTTCCAACGAGGTGGGAGCTTCCAAAGGAATTCCTGCAGCTCTCCCTCCCTGGAGAACAGTGGCACCGGGAAAGGAGGGTGGAGAAGGAGCTGGAGCCATCCCAAAATCCATGGATTGAGCTCCAGCTTCCCTCAGGTGGCTCTACGGGGGCACCTGGTGGCCAAAAGCCAGGAGCCTCCAGAGCCTCGGGATTCACCCTGGAGCGGCTCCTCCCTTCGCCATTCCCAATCCTTAAGGATTGAGCTGGGATGCACCTGCTGGAGTGAATCCAGAGGAGGTCATGGAGAAGGGAAGGCTCCAGGGATCTCCTTGCAGTGCTTAAATGGGACCCAAGAAAGCTGGAGAGGGATATGGACAAGGGCCTGGAGCGCCATGACAAACGGGAATGGCTTCCCACTGCCAGAGGGATATTGGGAAGGAATTCTGGGAAATCAGTGCCCAGAAATGTGGATATTAAAGTCAGACTCCAAGACAAAACCTGGCACACTTCCAGCAGGGATTCCCATGGAGAGGACCTTTTCCCACCCTGAATTCCCTCTGGGATGGGAACAGGGTGAGTTTCAGAGTCTCCCCATTTTTTCCAGGAGTTGGGAATGATCAGTAAATCCCATTTTCCCCATTTTGGCAGAGCCCAGAGAAGAGGGTGGATAACGCCTTCAATCCTGGCAAGAATTCCCTCCCTGGCATCAGCAGGACTTTGGGATCTGCAACTGAAAAATGGAAGGAAGATGATTCCAGCCTCTTCGCGGAGGCTGAAATTCCTGTGGAATGTCAGGGGATGCTGCAGATTGGTTTAATAGGACTGAGCTCTAAATGTGCTGAGCTATTGGAATTCCCATCCAAAGGAAAGATGAAACCCAGGGATTTTTTTCCAAAATGTAGGATTTTTTCCCATCAAAACCTCCTGACTTTATTCCATGCACTGCTTTTTTTGGGGGGAGAAAAACCTAATATTCCAGCAGGATTTTTCTGCTCTGGCTCCATCGGTCACTTGCTTCCATCATCCCAACATCATGGAATGGGAATTTCCCACTTCAAAATGGGAATTGAGGAGAAAATCCCGCTCAGCTGAGCAGAGGGAAGGTCCCTTCATCCAGTGCTTATTCCATGGTGGTGCTCCATGGTGTCTCCTAGAACAGCCTGTCCCAAATCCAGAGGCGTTTCCCAATCCCAATAAACCAAGGATGGTTCTTCTCATTGCCATAAAAACCCAAACACACCAGATATTCCTTATTGGATGATTTATCCATGAGCTTTCCTGGGAGATTTTACCCTCCTGAAGGAAAAAGAGATGGAACTAAAAAATTTCCAAATTGGGTTGGGTTGGATTTGCCAAGAGGAGATATGGGATATAGCTGGGATATTCCAGCCATCCTTTGGAAGGGATGGAAAGGAAAAAGCTCCAGGGCTGCAGGTCCATTTTGCCCCATCCCAGTCCCTTACCAAGCTGCTGGAATGTCACTCTCCCCCTTTGCTTCCCAAAACAAGCTGTTCCCATTTTTCACAGTATCAGCAGAATTCCAGTGTGTGGAAAGGGATTTATCACGACCTCAGGAGAAGGCACTGCTGGAGATCCATGCCTGGGATGAGGAAGGGCTGGAATGACTAAAAGGGAATAAAAAGGGGATCATGGCATCCCCTGAAAATCAGGATGCACTGGAGATGGATTAAACCTGGAGCTGATGCTGCTCCAGGCAATTCCCAGCTTCCAGCCTCATTCCAAACTGGCCCATTCCCATTTAGATTCCCCACAAAGTGGAAAACTGGAGGATTTTCAGCCCTTCCAGGTGAATCGGGAGAATTCCGCTCCCTCCGAAGGTTGTCTGTCATCCCCTTGGAAGGAATCCCAAAGAAAGAAAAAGGTGACACCTTAATCTTGAAAATCCTTGGAATGATTTCCTCCCAAGCCTTTCTCCAAACAGCTTAACCTCCCGTTAGAAATGGGAGCTGCTGTTTACCTGGGTAAATAAAGCATTTTCCATGGATCTCCTGGCAAACAGATTAAAGGATTACGCTAAAGACCTTTCCAAATTTTCCTATCGGGGTCCCGGAATCTCCATGTTTGATCCCGACCCCTCTGCCGGGGCAGAAGGGGATTTTTTTCCCATCAAGTACATCCTAAAAAAGGAGATTTTTAAGGATTCACGGTGTTTATCTTCTCTGCTGCCTCTTCCTGCAAACAGGGAATGTGCAGAGCACAACTGGGACTCAGACACGAAGAATTCCCGCTAAAATTCCCGATCTGGGAAGGATTTATTTGATTTCTAATAATAAATGGAGCATTAATAAAGCAGAGGAATAAATTTCCCTCCCTGTCAGGGGCGTTTTGGCACTTGGTAATTTGGGTCCATAAATGGCTTTCCAAAAGATTAATGGGATGTGGACGTGGAGAAATATTCCTTGGATTTCCAGGAGCCGGGATATTGATGTTGTGGCGTTTGAAGGGCTCCATCCCGAGACAGGATTGTCCCATTTATAACCCCTCCAGCTGGGAATGAAAGGGCTTTGATGTCAAATTTTCCTTAAATACTCTCCTGGATGGAAAAGCTGCCTTTTTCCCTTATTTCTGGCTGTAAAATTCCTCTGTGGAGCTGTTGGAATGGTGGGGTTGGATGCTGGTTTCTGGAATGGGCAGAGGAGGAATCTGGATGTCAGTGGGTTGGTTTATCCTGGGATTTTAGGATTTTCACCATTCCTGTTAATTTTGGCTTCCTTTGGAGTAAAGGGAGACTCCGAAGAGCTGGATGTAACTCTTGGATTATGGAGCTGTGGATTCCATCCCTGGCATTCCTCAAGGCCAGGCTGGATGGGGCTTGGAGCAACCTGGGATAGTGGAAGGTGGATGGAATGGGATGAGCTTTAAAGTCCCTTCCAACCCAAACAGTCCTTGGATTCTAGGATTCCCTGCCTTTTGGAAATAGCAAAAAAAACCCCATGGACAGAGCAGAAAATGGGGATGGAAAGCCTGGAATGCTGCTCTGGAGCTGCTCCATCACAAAATCAGCAGGAATATTGGGATGCAGTCGTTTGAAAAGAGCCATTGCTACTCCTATCCAGGATTTCCGTGAACAAATTAAACCTAAGGCATATCACAAATTATTCTGGATAAAAGCCAGTAGAGGAAAAAAAGGAAGGAGAAAAGGATGGCCATGTTTGGATGGAGTGAAATTCCCGGTTTCACCCCAAATGGGCTTTTCCTTGGAGTGAAATTCCTGCTTTTACTCCAAATAACTCAGGGTTGGTGTCCAGCTCCACGCTTTTCCAGGATCTGCACAAAATTCCCCAAAAACCTTCTGAATCTGTGGGTTTTCCTTCAGCTTTCAGCTTTCCTTGTCTGAAATCCATCACCCTTGGGAATGCTTCTGCATGAGGGTCCTTTCCATATTTTGTTAATTATGGAATAGATTTATGGATAAAAATACATTTTTATTTTATAAAATAACAATTTTCTCATATAAAACAATGGGATTGAGTCTCCAGTGGATCCAATTTGCCATTAAAATTCTCTCAGTTTTCCTGGGTGAAATCACCCCACCCCAAACTATCTCCAAAAGAAATTTTTATGCTTTAAAATTGATTTTTAAAATAATTAAAAAATAATCATCTTTTAAGTGGCATTGGAAGCAGTCCCTAAATCCATGGGAGACAGGATTTTTATTGGAATTTGGATAAAAAGATGGAATGGTTTTTAATCTACGGGAGGTTAAAGTCGCCATCTGAAGTTGGTTTGGGGTTTTTTTTCATATCCCGGAGTTTTTTTTTATTCCCTCTTTAAACAGATCCTGCTCATTTAAAAATTCATAAATAAGGGAAGGTCGTCAGAGCCCACCCCATAAAATATTTGGGTCACCTTCCAGGGAGCTGCCGGAGCCTTTTCCAGGCTTTTTTGGGCAATAATTTACAGGGCTGTCAGCCTTATTACGGAATGATGGCCACTGGAATTCCTTCATCCATAAATTCCCCTTGCCCGGGACGTTTCCACCTTCATTAGGAGGAGAAGGAGCCGCAGAGGCTTTTGATGAACTGAGCCTGAAGGGGGAAAATTCCAACGGGGCCTGGTTTGGAATGGTTTGATCCCAGATATTCCTAGATGGAGACGCTCAAAGTGTGTGGGAATTTATTGGCTAGGTATTCCAGGGATTTTGGGCAGGTCAGGGGTGGGCAGTGCTGGGGAAATTAGCAGAGCCACTCCGATTTACAATCCAGGGATAATATTCCAATGCCAAAGGCTCATATATCCGTGGGTTTAGGATCAAATTTTGGCTTCTTGGGCCATTTAGGGCTCCGACAGTAAAATTTCAGGGCAGGTTTTGCACTCCAAAGCTTTTTTATTTTTTAATTATTTTAAAAATCAATTTTAAAGCATAAAAATTCCTTTGGGAGATAGTTTGGGGTGGGGTGATTTCACCCAGGAAAACGGAGGGAATATTAATGGCAGATTGGATCCACTGGAGACTCAATCCCATTGTTTTATATGAGAAAATTGTTATTTTATAAATAACTTATCTTGGATAAACTGGAATTCCATGGATTATTTTAATTAGCTGTGCCAAAACTAAAGTGACCTCCTGTGTTCCGGCTGTGCTCCTGTTTGGCCGGAATCCCAAAACCTGGAGAATCCGACCAAGTGTCCTTTTAAAATTATTGTAACTCCATTATTCCAAGGTTTTTAGATAATTCAGAGAAATTTGGGAGCAGAAGCCTCTGGCAGGGGATGAAAAGCTGGAGGCGGAGTGGAAGCGGAGTTGTTATTGCTGGAAAACCAAGGAAAACAAACAATGGGATTCCCACAAAAATAAGTGATGACATTTGCATCCATCACTGGGAATTTGGCCACGGAACACATGGCTCTGCTCCAGTCCGGAGCGTGCTCGGGAAGGACGGAGTCCGGGATCGGGAAGGATGGAGACACCTCAGAGGGTCCAGGAGGGAACAGGCTGAGCATCAAATCCCTGTCCTGCTCCATGGAAGGAATAAACCTGTATGAAACCTCTGGAGACGGGAGTGGTGGATCCAGAAATCCCTGGAATTGTTCCATTACAGGTTGGATACAGCTTGGAACAACCTGGCCCAGTGTAAGTGTCCCTGCATCCATGGAATAGGATGGGATGGGATGGGATGGGATGGGATGGGATGGGATGGTCCCAAAGGTCCCTCCCGAGCTGTGCCAGTGTCTCACAGATGATGGAGAGGGATTCATCCCTAGGGACTGGGGGTTTGTGCTGGGATACATCCAGCCACTTGTTGCTAATTCCTTCCACTGGCTGTGGAGGCAGGAATTCCCGGGAAGGGGCTCTGCGGTGGGGCTGGATGAGGAGACCTCTCCGCACCCTTTCCAGTCCGATTTGTCAGGGATGCCTCCCGCGCAGAGAGCCAACCTTCCGGAATGTTTGGACAACTCCGCAATTCCCTGCCTTGGCAGCCATTCCCGACCGAAACACCGACAGCTGGATCCCATTTCTCCGGGCCGGGAAGAGGAGAGCAAGGTCGGAAGATGGATGGATGTGAAAGTCGGGATGAAATGAGTCGTTGGAATCGATCAGGAACAGGCTGGAGTTGAATTAAAGTCACTTAAAGCTGATTTAAGGGAGCCTGAGGAATATTCCTGATGGAAGGCCTTGCCTCCGAAGCGGGCTGGATGAGGGATTGGATTCATCCAAGCTGAGCCCTTCCAGCCACAAAAGTCTGGGATTTGCAAAGGCACGGGAGAGCTCTGTGCGTGTTTGTAAACACCCACCCCAATCCAGGCCATTCCAATGATCCCGAGGGTCAGAATGGGATCACTGGAAGATTCCAGCAGGAACTTCTGGGAGAAAAATATCATGTTTATTGCCCAGTTTTCCAACCCTTCCAGAAGTTTTCACACTCCTATGGATCCTTCAACTCCTGCCTAACCTGTGGCACCAAATCTCCTAAATCCCACTGGCTACAGATGGAAAGAAAGGATTTTCCACTCTAATTCCCTTGGAAAAGCCATCCCTTTTATCCAAGGGATCACCAAACCATCAGGATTTCCCCCAGTCAGTAGTGGGATATTTGAGTGACATCCAGAGGCAAGGGATGCCTTTGGATCTCTGGCACATCCCAGGTAGCTGCTGTTCCAAAGGGAAAAGACCCAGGGCTGAAGTGCTGGGAGAGGGAAGGGAATTTATCCTTTTCCAAGGGGGTTCATTTTTAAAGGATTTCATTTATCAGGAATAACTTTTGGGTTGTGTTTTGGAGCAGGTTTCCCAGAGAAGCTGTGGATGCCCCCATCCCTGAGAGTGTCCAAGGCCAGGCTGGGCAGGGCTTGGAACAACCTGGGATACAGGAAGGAGTCAGGGTTGGAATGGGATCAGCTTTAAGGTCCCTTCCAGCCCAAACCAGTCCAGAATTCCGTTATTCGAATTCTCCAGTTTACTACTAAATCCCTAAATTCCTGGGGGAACTCCCCCCATCCCACACCCTGAGACCTCCATGTCCCTCACACTCTGGGAATCCACTTCCATGCACTGCTCATTCCCAAAAGCCTTCTCCATGTTTCCAGGCACTGTCTACATCGGGATCAGCCCTGGGACTTCATGTCTGGAATATTTCACTGCTCCGGCACAGCTGAAAGCACTCTGTGTTCCCTAGGATTGTCTTTGGAATTGCAGCACGGCAGGGAATGGCAGTTTGGAGGGAAAGGGATCCTGCTGCCTGATTTTGCCCTCTGGATCCATTTTGGGAAGATGCTGCACTGTTTTCTGGGATAACTCATCACCTTCTGGTGTTGGATGTCTGATGTTCCCAGCATGGCAATTCCTGGGAATGTCACCTTCCTGTGACATTCCAGCCCAGCCCACAGGTCCATGCCCTCAGATGATTTCCTGAAATCCTGGGATGTATTCCAGCTTATTTTGCCATTTTGCTCTATTTTGACTCCTTGTCCAGCTACCAAATAAATTAAAAATACTCCTAGGTATCTCAATCCATAAGGATTCCCTCATTCCCTCCTTCCTCTGATGCCCAGCATCCCACAATCCGCTCTCCCAGCCAATTCCAAGGTGAGGGGCATCTCAAAGGGAATTCACTCCCTCCCCATCCCCGATCTGAACTTCCAGAGCAGCAAATCCCTCTCTTTTTTCCCTATTTTCCACCACCCCACCAGGAATGTCCCGAATCCCACCCAGTGCTGTCAGCAAAGCACACAGTCTGGGTGGGATGGAAACGCTGCTCCCACGGCAGCTCCTGATTCCCTGGATAACTCGGGAAGGTTCATTAAGCCACCTCTGCTTTCCCCTCATCCCCGTGTCTGTCTCCTGGAAAAGGGCAGGGAAAATCTGTTCCCTTTCCAGACCACACAAGCGCAAAAAGGGCTGGAAAACAACTCCCTGTGCCCTCGGCCTCCATCTGAACAGCTCTCCAAGGAAAAAAGGTCAGGAGTTCACGGATGCCAGGAAAGACCTACTGGGGACTCGGCTTATCCCAAACATTCGCCGCCCCATTCCCGATTTATAACAACCTCCAGCAGGTTGAGCTTTCCCCCCTCGGAGCTGGATGAGTTTTCCATCTGGGATGTATTTTTAGTGCCTGGATCTGTCCACTCCTCGCTCCCAACATGTGTCGGGAGCCGCTCGGCGCTCCTGGATCCCGATAATTATTTTAGCGGCTGTTTGGGAACATCGGGAAACGTTGTCGGTTCAGCCCAAATTGATCCCGGTCAATCAAACGCCTGGAATAAAGCGTGGATAAATCCATGATTTCATCACCTCCAGCCTGCCGACCCCCAGGAACGGGAGTGATCTCACTCCACGTGTTGATGTGTCCCGGGAATAAATGAGCTCCCGAGCCGTGCCTCTGGAATAAACTAAAACAATCGGAATGTGCAGGAAGGAAAACACTGCCCGTGGCGAGCTCTGCTCCCCCAAACCCACGGCTCGGCGGCTCTGGCCATAAATTATCCCTAATAAATCTCATTGGATGCTTAACGCCATCCCTCTCCTGCCAAAAGGGGGGGTTCGGGAACGGGCTGGGCGAGGGGCTGAGATTCCTTGGGAATGTGGGAAGCCTTTATTTGTTTTCCTTCCAAGCCTTTTAAATATCCCGGCATTATCCCTCCAGCAGATGTCCAGGGAGAGGCTCCTGACCCATTTAAACCTTTTTTTTTTTCCTTAGGAATAAAGTCCAGTTTCGGGGTTGGATTTGCTGGCCAGCACCTGACAAAACTCTGGAATGGGAATGTGGGGCTTTAATGGCTCCGGGGTGGGACTTTTAGGAAACGAAGATAAATTAAAGCCTAATTGGGGCCGTTAACGGCTTTCCCAGCCCGCACATCTGGAGCCCAGGAGAATCCTTGGAAAAACGTTACAGTCGGCTCCTGTTGCACAGCCCGGCCACCTCCAGACTCCTTCCATGCTTTTTTTAGGGATAAAGATCCATCTTTCAGTGTCCAAAGCCAACACGGGGATGGAGATTTGGATTTGAATACTTGACAGATTTGCAGCTTTACAAAAATTATTCCGAATCCACCCGACGATCCCAAATTCCCCTTTCCCAAACTTCCAACCTGCCCCAGCAAGGATAGGCCACGTGAAGACACTTCCCACACCCAAGACTGGGAATCTGTGGAAGAATAATTCCAAGAAATACAAGGAAATGGTTACAGATCTTGGTTAAGCCTTGCTTAGTGTTTCCCACCCTAAAATTCCAATCCCTGGAGAATTGATGGATAAAAGTTCATGTGTTGCATCGAGGAATAGAAAGATCCCTCTTTTCAAGCCAGTCATGGATCCAGGCTGAAACTATCTGGTGGAATCACTGGACAATTTCGGGATGCTGCTGCCAATCCATCCAAAACCTCAGATCCATCCCCTCCAAGTTGGATTCTTGGCACAGGTGGATGAGATAGGCCCAAATCCTTAATACTGTCAGGAAAAGGAGGAGACTTGGAGGATGGGCAATGGGAATAAATTCAGGGAAAGCAACAAAAGTCAGGGAAAATCACCTTTTAAAGCCTCCTAGAATGCCTTAATTAATTAATTAATTAATATTCCCTCATATTGTTTATTCTCCACTGTGCTTGAGGAGCCACGGCAAATAAATCCAAGGAAATATCCAGTTACTGGGAAGCAAAAGAGGGAAACAAAGGATAAATGGGAACATCTCCGATACTTTTCCAGAGTGGGAAAATTTAGGGATTTTTAGACCAGGAAATGGAATTTAGGCAGAAATTTGGGATAAACCCTGTGGATTTGTTCCTTGGTCTTGGGATTTGTTCCTCCAAAACCAATCACTCAGAAAAGGGAGATTTTCCTCTTTCTTCCCTCATCTCCTCCAGCTCCAGGAACAAAAACTGGACCCTTCCACCTTCCCAAAATTTCTCCAGACTTTCCAGAGCAGCCGAAAAAATCCAAACCTGAGGCTTTCTGGTCCTGTAATCCATGATTCCTTAAAAAAAAAAAAAAAAACCAACAAACCAAACCAGAGAAAAGCTGCAGATTTGATTTCTCTGTCGCATTCCTGGTAGGTTTGGGAATGTTCTGTACTTTTGGGATCAGGTCCAGATTAGTTGTGTTGAAACGGAGGAAAATAGGAATTCATCCCAAAACGTGGGGCTGGGGAGGAGCGATCCATGCCTGTCCTGGTTTTCCCTCTCTAAACAAAGGATATGGAGGGGCTGGAGTGTGTCCTGGGAAGGGAATGGAGTCGGGAAGGGGCTGGAGCACCAGGAGGGAGCCAGAGAAACTTGGCCTGGAAAAAAGGAGACTCCAGAGGGACACTCCCACTTCCTACAATCCCTCACAGGATAGGTCAGCCAGGTGGGATCAGGATCTGCTCCCAGGGAATGGCAGGACAGGAGGCAACAGCCTCAAATTGTCCCAGGAGGGGTTTTGGTTGGATATTGGGGAAATTCATTTGAAAAAGTCGTCCAGGCCTGGCAGAGATTTCCCAGCCATGGATGTGGCATTCAGGGATGTGATTCCATGATTCTCCCACCTCTGCCCAGCAAACCCGGGCACATCCCAGCTGCCGGATAATCTTGCAAGAGCTCCAGGCTCCACTCCCTCATCCCACAGAATTCCTGGCTGGCTCCTTTTGGGGTTAAGAATTGTTGGTTTAGCCCTGTCAGCCCCGGGAGTTCCAAAGGCATTGAATGTATCCAAGGAAAACAGAAGGCAAGCTCGGAATTCAGGCAAACCCAGCACTAAAAATAGCAGATCCCGGACTCTTCTCACTTCTCCTCCCAGTTTTTACTCAGGGTCTCTCCAAGTTTTTCCCCACAGTGCTGCATCCCGGGGGTTTGATGCTGTTAAAACTGGTTGTGTGTAAAAATGTGACCCAAAATCCAGGGATTTGACACAAAATCCAGGGATTTAACCCAAAATACCCCCGAGGAATTAGCTAGAGTGGCCAAAGCTAGGATTGCAACATTCCCGGGAGCACCCTGGCATGGGAAGGGGTAGGATTAGTAGGATTAGTGTTTACACTGGTCTGGGTGATCCCAATATCCCTGGAATAGTATCCCAAGGCTCAGGAAGGCTGCAGACATCCCCATGGAGCACCACAACAATTCCCTGCATCCCTGCTCCGGGGAATCTCAAGGACGGACCCAACAAATGGGGGCCAATTCCCAGCTCCTGGATTTCTCAGGAGCACCTGATCCATCCCTGTCAGCATTCCAGGTTCCTACACCTGCAGCTCCCTATGGAAAGTGAGCCTTTGAAACAGGCGCTGGGACACACCCCACCCTTCCCGAAAAAGGAGGATGGAAGGAATGCAGGGATGAGATATTCCTTGGCTCTGCACTCCCACCTTCCCTCTAAACAACACCTGCTTCCCAGAAAAACACAAATCCCTTGGCATGAGCCTTCCCACCAGCATTTGGGATGGAGAGGGATGGATATCCATCACCACGCTCCCGGGAGCCAGGGAAAAGCTCCGGCATCCTTTGGCACCGGGATTCCACAGCTGCGCTTTCCCTGCTTTCATCCCATGCTGTTGGATCGGGCTCTGTCTTTCCAGCTCCATGGAAAAAGCTCTTGGAGAGGCAGCAAATGCCAGCCAGATTTTGGGAACTGGAATGCCAGAGGGAAAAGCTTGGAAGGGACCTTAAAAATCCCCTCATTCCAAGCCCTGATGTGGACAGGGACAGCTTCCACTATCCCAGGTTTTTCCAAGCCCCATCCCACCTGGAATTGGACACTTCCAGGGATGTGGCATACACAGCATTTCCAGGACCTTCCCACCCTCACAGGGAAGAATTCCTTCCCAATATCCCATTTAATCAGAACCAATTAATAACTCCCACTACAGAAACTCCCAGCTGTCCCCCTCCTCCCTGATCCATCCATTTGTGCTCCCAAATTTTTATGGACAGCAGCCAGGCGAAGGGATCTGTCTGGAATCCCAGGAAACCTCTCCGACAAGGAAAGATCAAAGGCTCCATTTCCCCCCGGATATTGGGCTCCGCGTGCCGGAGGCGGGAGAGGATGGATTTACAAGGAAGAGGAGGAACTCCAGCCAATGGATTAATGCAGCACTCAATTCCAATGAAAACCTGGAGCGGGAGCCGGCACGTTTGGGATAACACATGTGGGATGGGCTGGAGAAGCTGCCAGAAGGAGCATCCCAGGAAAACAACGGTGACACGGAAGAATTTGGGAATAGGACCAAAAGAAGTTTAGGATGAGGTGTTTTTTGAGCTCCTTGGGGGTTTTTATCTGCTCCCAAAGATTTTAGGGAATTTTGTGCTTTGTTCCCCATTTTTTCTGTGGTTTCACTTAAGGGATCCATCTGGAATGGTGTCCCCTGACCTCAGCACGGCCCGAGGCCAAGCACAGCCCATTTCCCACTAAAAATGCAATTTTCAAGGAAAAATCCAATTTATTCCCATCCAGATGTTTAATCCTTGTCCTTTGAGCAATTCCCTCTTTGGTCATAAAAATACCAGGAAAATCCAATGAAACCAAGCAGGACTTGTTCCCAGATCCCAAGTTTTGTAGCTGGCGTATCCCAAACGTGTTTCCTTTTTAACTCACTGGGATCATTTTGTCTTTAAATCTATTAAAAAACCCCAAACTTCCCAAAATCTGGGTCTGAACCCAGCCTATCCTAGGATTCAGAGAGGATCAATGAATGTCCCTCTGGAATGTTCCAGGCCAGGCTGGACAAACCTGGAATAGTGGAAGGTGTCCCTGCCCATGGGATGAGCTTTAAGATCCTTTCCAACCAGAAGCATTCCAGGATCCCAAGCTTTTCCCAACTTTTCCATCATTCCTGTGGTAAAATAACAGCCTCGGGTGGACACAGCATTCCAGAGGGATTCAGCATTGCCATTCCCACCCCTGCTGTCCACAGTGGTTCTCTTCTCCATTCCCAATGGAAATTCCCAGGTTTCCAGGAAACACCAGTTGGGAATCACTGGTTATACTGGGAGAGATGATCCCAAGGAATCATCCTTTAATCCCCTGCCCTCTGACTTTTCCACAAAACTTCCCAAGCCCTGGAAAATCCACTTTCTGGGATTTGTGTCATTTTCCATTGGGCAGGAGGGAGAGCCTGGATTCAAACTTCCATCAAAGCATGGGGATTCAACATGGGAAATTCCATTGAATTTTCCCTGGAAGCAGGGAGGCAGAGCTTGGATTCCAGAGTGGTTTTTAGCAGGAATGCTCTAAAATAAAAAAAAATCCCAAATCGCTGAATCCAGAAGACATCCACCCTACTCCCTCCAAATTTCTCATCCCAAATCCAGCTTTTCCCTTCCCTTCTGGAGTTAAGGAGCACTTTGCCCGTTGGGAGCATTTCTGGAGCAGCTGAACATTCCAGCTTCCCACCGGATTGTACGAAACTCGGGAGAAGGAGAAAAGCCAAGGGCTCAGCAGGGACACAACCTCGGGAATGATGAGACTTCGGAGATTGGGATTGATTTACACCCATTCCAGCTCCAGGAGATCCAGGAGGAGCCGTAAATCAGGGAAAAGCCGGGCACAGCCACCCTCTGGAGTCTGGCACCTGAGAATTCCAAAGGCAGGAGAAACCCCAAGCTCCCACTCCTGTGCCAGGAGCTTGGAGCTGCTCCTGGAGCTGATATAAATCAGTTTTCCCGGCCTCGCTCCAGACAAAATTCCAGCTGCTGGCTTGTTTGGATTTGGATTCCCCCTCCTTCTTATTTTTCCAGCCAAGCTGCCTGGAATGAAAAACAAAGCCCAGTGTGCCATGACAGAGCTCCAGGCATTGCTGCCAGGGAAAGGAAAACTCCCGGGAATAAACCCCCTTGGATCCCTGTCCCAGGGTGGCAGCACAATCCCAGATTTTGCTGCAAGGCAGGGAAAAACGCTTTCAAAAATAATCTGGGATAAATGCATTGTTCAGCCCATTTCCTTTAGTGTGGCTAAATCTTAAATCCCAAAAATCCCATGAAACCGAAGCCACACCAAGGAAACAGGGAAATGGGATGAGCTGGATCCTCCTCTGATCCTGGATGATTTGAAGTCGCTGGATTAAACTCACCTGGATGCTAAAACATGGGAAAAGGGAATTAAATGTTTGGTTTTCCCATGGATTTTCCTGTCTCCAGCTGATGGATGTGGCACACATTCCCTGTCCCATATCCCTGATCATTCCCAGTTAGGAAAAAACAAACAGTTCTGAACTCAGGTTTTTTTGGGAAAAGGGAATATTTAAAAAGAAAATATTTAAAAGGGCCTACATAAATACGGGAATAGCAGTCAAAAAGAGGGAAAAATCCAGCTTTTTATGCCCTTTTAGTGAGATCCAGCAATTCCAGAAGGAAATCCAACAGCCTTGGAATAGAAGAGGATCCCAAGGTGGGGATTTAGGGAAGTGGAGGATGCCTGGAAAAGGAGGAAAAACCCCACAGAATCCCAGTTTGGAGTCATCATTCCAGCCCTTTGTGCTGTGCTAAAACTAAACCCCATTCCCCACCTTTTCCAGCCTCCAGGATCCTGGAAAACAGGAAGAGGTTGGGATAAACCTGTTGTAACAGAGCAGGAGGTGAAGGAATTCCTTTTCGCAAAGAACAGGAAGAGTTTGGCTCAGGGAAATGTGGAATAAAAGCTGGAATTGTTGTGCATTAACTGCAGCATTCCCCCTTTTCCCACCCCATTTTCCCTCAGTTCCAGGAGCAGCACCTGGGAGCTGGGGAATTTCTTCCTTGTAGATGCTCACATTCTGGGAGCCCTAAATCCCAGCACTCCAAGGGGATGGAATGGGGAAATCCAGGACAGCAGGAATCCCAATATTGGGATTATCCCATGGCCTTGGGTGGAACAGGGACCAACATCCTTATCCAGGATTTTGGGGCTCCTTTTGGATGTTCAAGCAGAGACCACTCAGCTATTCCCAGAATTTCTCCCCTGAATCCTTGGACACCTCCAGGGATGAGGACTCCAAACTCACTCCAAAGTTTTCTCCATCCCTCAGCTCTAGGATTAAAACGATGGGATTTATTTCACCGCCGTCCCAACGCTTGGCTGGGCTTTTCCTTGGCTTTTTTCCCACTTTTTTTTTTTTTTTTTTAATCCAACCAGCTGAAAAACCCGGAGAGAAATAAATAACATTCCGAGGCCATCCATCAGCCGGGAATGAGCGCGGAGCTGTTCCCTGGAACTCCGATTCCTCCCGGTGGCCGCGGGAAATCATCGCTTCCCATCAATCCCAAGGTCCATTTTTCAGCTTTAATGAAGACGTCGTTTTCATGGAAGCGGAGGGAACATAAACAATCTGAGCCACGGAAAATGAGGAATGAACTGCCTGGAAAACCTGGAGCTTGTTTGGACTTCTCCGGCTGAACAGGGCAGGAGGCTCCCGAGTTTTTTCGGCTGCGGTTGGATGTCGGGAAGGTGAAAGAAACAGGGAATTTTTAGAAATAGAGCTTGGAATGAGCTCCAGGAGGAGCCTCATTCCCTTGGGTTTGTCCCGCTGGAGTTGGGAATTAATTGGCTGGGTGGGCAGAGGGCACAGGCACACGTGGAATTCCTTGGAAAGGGAGGTGCAATCCCAGAAACAGGGAACTGTTGAGGTGGGAAAAGCCTCTGGGAGCATCAATTCCAAGCTGGGCCAAAACCAGGAGTTCCTTGGACACCTCCAGAGATGGAGATCCATCCCATTCCAATGCTTTACCACTCCTTCCATGGAAAAATTCTTCCTGGATCCAACCTGACCCTCCCCTGGCACAACCTGAGGACGTTTTCTCTCCTTCTCCTTTTTCCTGGAAGCAGAGAGACCTTCTGGATCTGCTCTTGGATGAATGGAAAACACTCCAGGGGAAGCCATTCCAAGTTTTTCCTTTCTTCCAGCTGAGGAGATGAGAATCCAAGAGGATCCAGGCTTTGGAAACCATTCCCACTGTGCTGCAGTACCATGACCCTAAAGTTCCATCATTCCCAGGAAAAAATCCCAAAAATCACCTAAAACATAGAAGCAAAGCTGCCCTGAGATTTCTTGGATAAAGGGTTCACTATTCCAAGAATTCCTTGTTTATTTCCCTCACCAAATCCCCAAAGGAATAATGGAAATGTCACAAACAAATCCACGCCTGTTTTAAGAGGAATTCTGGGGTTTGGAATTTTTATATTCCCACCAAATTCCTCCATGGAAAATGGGAATGTGGATGCCAGAACTTTGTCCAATGTAATTCCCACCACCTTGAGCTGCAGTTGGAAAAATAAGGACAAAATATAAGTGGAATACTCAGAGTTCCCTAAATTTAGATCAGGATGGAGTTGGTGCCACGCAAGCCTGGAATTCCCAGGAAAAACCTGAAGCTGTCAGTGCCGGTGGCAGCTCCAGGGGCTGGAAATGCTTAGATTCCATGCAGCTCCCACACACTTCCAAGGATTCCCAAAACCCCCAATCTACTGCCAGGCACGGGAGCCTTGCCTTTGGATCCAGGGCCGGCTGGAAATAACTGGGATTGGGCTGGAAATAACCAGGAGATCCCGGGAGCCACACTCCAGAGAGGTTCAGGGAATGCAGAAGCGCCAGAGCAGGAATTCCAAGCCAGGCAGAGCCGTATTTTCCATCTGGATGCTGCTTATCCTTCTTTTCCCAATCAGTTTCTGGAGAGAATTCCAGCTGGAGCCTGGATCTCTGTCAGTGCTTCCCTCTTCCCACTCCTGCCAAGAATTCCAGCTCATTGGAGTTGTCTCTCTTCCCAACCACACTTTTCCCTCCTCCCGGGAGCATTCCAGAGGCAAATATTCCTGCCTGGAATGCCTAAATTATCCAAGAATTTCTCTGCTCCAGCTGGGAAGCTTCACCTCATCCCAAGGGAAAAATAGTCCCACATTCTTCTCTCCTGATGGGAGAGAAATGACGGCAAGAAGATTTTTTTTTGATAACTTTGCTGTCCAAGCCTTGTCCCATCCCTGGAATTCCCATCCCAGGATGGGGCTGGGAGCAAGCAGGGACAGCAGGAGGTGTCCCTGCCCATCCTGACAGGATGATCCTCAGGCTTCCTGTGCTGGGAATCAGCTCCTGTTGGAACACCAGGAAATAAATGTGAGGACTGGGAGGAAAAATTCCCGGTGTTCCATTGGCCTCCGGAGTAGGGGGAAGGTGTGGAAAATCCAGGAGCTGCTTTATGGCTTCGCACCTCATAAACGCAGCCGCCAGGAATTTTATGGGAGCCGTGGGGGTTCTGTTCCCTGGGAAAAGGGAATTCCAGGCCCACGGCACTCCAGTGCCTTCCCAAGCCAGGATTATTCCAGGGAACCACTGGAATCAAAGAGAAAGTCCTGGATTTTAACAAACTGGGGAAAATCAGAGGGATGGGAGCTGGGAGGGACCTTAAGAATCACAGAATTCCAAGCATTCCATGGTTCTTCCACACTCCTGGCAGCCAGAGCCATGGAATAAGAAATTCATCAAGGATAGATCCAGGATATTCCCAGTCCACCTCATCCACATCCAGGCACTTTCCCGGGATCCCTCCTCCCATCATTCCTTCCATGCTGGGATCCACCAGAATTCCCTCTCCCAACACTGTTCAATCCCATAAATCCCTTCCTTCCTAGCAGAGCTGCAATCCCACTATCCTGGAGCATCCCTTCCCTGCCCATCCCAAAGAAAAGGTGGATCCAACTTGGATCCATCCAAAAGGACTTTTCAACCACGCCCTCCCTTCTCTCCATTTGCTTTTCAATCTCCAACAGGATTTTTGGGAAGAACTGGGATGCTGGTGAGTGGGATGGATTAATTCATTCAGGAAAAAGCGGGATTGAGCCAAAAAAATTCCCACATATAATACTAATCCCTGGAAATGAACCCCCAGCACCTTCTCCTTCCTCCCCACCTCCCGTTTTTTTGTCAGCCACTTCCAACACATTTTATCCCTTTTTTTTCCCCCCTCCTGTATTTTTCCAGCACTTTTCCCCCTCAGCTTTTTTAGTCCTGGCCTAGAAAATTTGGGATGACCTCACTTGCCCAGGAATGTTGTTGTTACCCTTGGAAAAGCTCCTCACTTGGAGTTGTATATTTGGCTTGGCTATGCCCGGCTCGGATCCCACTCGGAATTCCAAACCTCCCAAACGTTCCCAAGCCAAATCCATCTCCCAAACATGCCATATATCTCCCACTTTTCCAAACAGAGATGGATCTCTCCCGGATTTGTTTGCAAAATCCCAGCCCACATTCCCAGTTGGAGCTGTCGGAGTTCCTACTGTTTGCTCCGCGTTGGTGGCCAAGCCGTGATCGCCCAACGCTTCCCGGGAGGCCATAAATCCCGGGAATGAGCCGGGCCTTTGTGCAGGTTTGGACAGGGCTGAATTTCGGGATTGTTTTCAGAAGGCTGGGAAAAGCGGAGCCGGGATTTACGATCCTCCGGGGTTGGAGGCTTCCAGCATTCCCGGCCGTGTGAAAACAGATGGATGCACGGACACTCCGGCACATCCCGCCTGACCTGGAATTCCCACCGCCGCTTCCAAATGGGAGCCAGATGCCTGGAGAGGTCTTCATTATCCAGCCTTCCCGCTTTTTCTTCAGGATTCATCCAGAAGGATTTCACTTGGAAAGGACCTTCAGGATCACCCCCTTCCCAACCCCTGGGATACCTGGGAATGAGCTTGGAAAAGCCCCAGCCCTGCCAATCCCACCCCGATCCCTCTCTTATCCAAAGGGGATTTTCCTGGTGGATTCCTGGGATATCCGAAGGGATGCAGCCGGATGTTTCCAGACGTCAGCAGCGGATTTTCCTGGAGTTAAACCTCGCTCCCATTTTTCCCTGACAAATGGGATCAAGGTGCCTGGAACAGGTGCTGGAAGCCTCCCAGATTTCCTTGTGCTGGTGGAAAACCGGGAATATTTTAGAGTGTTATTCTCAACTATAAAATCTGGAGGATTTGAACATACGAATCCCAGGTTTCAGCCCAACCCTTGGAGCAATGCTCAGCTTCCAGAGGCTGGGAATTCCATATTAGGAATTATTTTTGGGAATAACAGGTGCCAAAGGCTGCGGCGCCCTCTGGAATGTGGCTTTGCTCCCATGGCAGCAGCATCCCTCAAATCCATCTGTCCACCCATCCAGATTTCCTCAACCTCCAGGAATAATGGAATTTGAATATCAAATTTGAATATCAAATCCGGGTGTTCCAGCCGGGATGCGGCAGCTCCATACTGGGGAAAACGGGATGGGGATTTCTGAAATTCCCACTGGGATTGAACCCAACATTCCAGAAGGGAAATTTCAGCTCAAATTTTCATGCAAATTTCAGGGATGTGGGAAAAATAAGAATTAATTAAAAACTAGGAAGAAATTAATAATACAGCTTTTGGTCTTAATTAAAGTGGGATTAGTTCCTCTGATTAATCGAATTAATTAATTGAATTAATTAATTGAATTAATTAATTGAATTAATTAAATGAATGATCTGTGATAGAATGATTCATTATTGTATTAAATATTTATAAAATAATGGAAATTCTTTTGCCACAGTAAAAATCCAATATTTCAATAAAAGGCACCAAATTACTATCTAAATTTAAATTCAACTGATCTTAAATTTAATTTCTATTTCCAATTTAATGTCAATTTAATTGAAAATTATTTCCGATTTTATTTATAGTTAATTTACATTTAATTTAAATTTAATTTGAATTTAAATTTTTATTTTAATTTGCATGTCGTTTGAATTTCATTTAAAATTATTTCTAATTGAACTTAAACTTAATTCAATTTAATTTTAATTTGAAGTAGAAGTTGTTCCAATTTAATGGAATCAATATCCTTTAAAATTGAATTCCTTATTAATTCTTTTTGGATTAATATTTCCTTTTTTTATGCCATTTTTCCATGCTTTAAAGCACTTTTAAAATGAAATTCCTAATTAATAATTTTAAATTAATTTTCCGTATTTTATTTTATTTTCCCACGTTTTAAATAGATTTGAAATTTAAATTCATTATTAATTATTTGAATTAATTTTCCTCCTTTCATTCCACTCTTTCCACATTTTGAACCAATTTGAAAGCAAATCCTTCAATATTTTTTGAATTAAATTAATATGTCCTTATCTGGATCTTTTTCAGGATTTCTAGAGGCAAATCCTTAAAATTCCAACTATTTCCCAATACCTTTCCTTATTTATAAAGCAAATACTTTAAAGTAATATCAATACAAATAGTAATAATTAATAAAAATTAAAAAATAAGTAAAATAATTTAAAATATTAATAAAAATTAATATTCCCTTATTTTATTATATTTATTGTATTTTTAAAGCAAATCCCTTTAAAAATCCATATTTTTTAATTTTATTCCCTATTTTCTCTAATTCTGAGCTGTTCCTGGTTCTTCCTCCCTTCCCCTTCCCATCTCTAATCCAGAGGATCCCAAATCCATTTTTTAGCAGCATAAACTGGGAATAAAGGCTGGAAAAATCCAACTGAGGAGGGAAAATTACCCCAGACTTCTCCATCAAATCGGAATTCAACGGATTTATTTTCCCCCTTGTTTGGTTGGAATTTTTTTACGGATGTTTGTCAGCATTCCCAGGGAATAATTCCAATAATTCCAATTATTCCATCCCCCTTTCACTTGGAATTCATCCCAAAAATATTCCCAAATCCTTTCAAATAGCATCAAAGCCATGGAAGAAAACCTTTGTATGCCTCTCCTTTTTTAAGAGTTTGGAGCAACCTGATGTTTCCCTGCCCATGGAATGGGATGGGATTAAGGTCCCTTCCCACCCAAATTATTCCAGATTCATCCTGGATTATCCCATTAAGCTTTGGCATAAATCCCAGCAGGAATTCCATGCTCTGGTGGAACAACATGGAAAATAAAATTCCCTGAGTGTGGGGATCTTAGCTTCCAATATTAGGGAATGTTTTTTCCTGATATTTAAACCAACCCCAGCAGTTCAAAAGTTCCCTCTTTCTACTCCCATTTTCCTCTTGGCTTTTCCCAAATCCAACTGAATTTAATAGGGAAGGTGTGTGATTCAAACCCCAAAAATTCCACAGCACATTCTGCTGAGCCATTGGAGTTTCTCATCCTGCTGAGAGAATCCCAAAGAATTCCAAGGAAAACATTTCACTGGAGTAGGAAAGTTCTCCATATTCCCTTTCCCGGCCAAGCCAAACTTTCCCGGGATGAGTTATGATCCCTGTTTTTGGGCTGTTCTCCAAGTTGGGTAAAATCTCTGTTCCAGGAGAGGCTCCAGGGAATCTTCCTTCCCAAACCATTCCTTCTCCCAGCTTTCTGCCTCTGTTTTTCATGGAATTCTGCAGAAAAACCCATCTTCTTCTTATGTGTTATGGATTTATTCCCATATTTTTTCCCTTGGGAAGCAAAAGTGCTGGGTTTTATGGGAAGCTGGGATATGTTTGGGATGAGTGGAGTTTAGGAGGAATGCCAAGGAGTTAAACTTTGGAGTCTCAATTTCTTGGAATTATCATGATCCCTCACTGATCCCAAGTCCAGGATTCCTTTTGCTTTTCCCTTCTCTTAAACAAATTTTTTTATCTGGAATTGCTGCATCCTAACAAAAAAAGAAAGGGGAAAATGGAAATAAAATCCTCTGCACATTCCCCTTTTTCTGCCAAATAAAGGCAAATACAATCCTGGAATTTTGCACCTGGAATTATTGGAATATTCCTCCTTTTACAAGAGCCTTTAAAATCCATCTTCAGGGTCAGGAGATTGGAACCAGCGCTCGGGAATTGTTTTGGGGGGAATTATTGGAGTTTTTATGACAAGAAATCAAATCCAGGTGGGTCCCTCGTCAGCCGCCCTCCGGATTTTAATAAAAAGGAAAAGTTCTGGCACATCCCGGACTTTTTTGGGGGATTTTTTTTTATTTCCAGCCTCTCTTCGCTCAAGGATAGAACACATCTTTATGCAGTTGTGCCAGGAATAAGATTGGGAATGTACATCCCTATGGATTTGGGGGTTTGGAGTTCATCATCCTGGGATTTGTGACTGGGTGTCCAAAGGATGTTTTGGAATCAGATGAAATTTCTCAGGAAAAGGATATTCCAGGCCTAGAAGGAATATTCCCTCAGGAAAAGGATATTCCAGACTGAAAAGGAATATTCCCCTCAGGAAAAGGATATTCCCTCAGGAAAAGAATATTCTCCTCAGGGAAAGGATATTCCAGGCTGAGAATGAATATTCTCCTCATGGAAATGATATTCCAGGACTAGATGGAATATTCTCCTCAGGGAAAGGATATTCCAGGCCTAAAAGGAAAATCCACCTCAGGAGAAGGATATTCCAGGCCTAAAAGGAAAATCCACCTCAGGAGAAGGATATTCCAGGCCTAAAAGGAAAATCCACCTCAGGAGAAGGATATTCCAGGCCTAGAAGGAATATTCCCCTCAGGAAAAGGATATTCCAGGCCTAGAAGGAAAATCCACCTCAGGAGAAGGATATTCCAGGCCTAGAAGGAATATTCCCCTCAGGAAAAGGATATTCCAGGCCTAGAAGGAAAATCCACCTCAGGAGAAGGATATTCCAGGCCTAGAAGGAATATTCCCCTCAGGAAAAGGATATTCCAGGCCTAGAAGGAAAATCCACCTCAGGAGAAGGATATTCCAGGCCTAGAAGGAATATTCCCCTCAGGAAAAGGATATTCCAGGCCTAGAAGGAAAATCCACCTCAGGAGAAGGATATTCCAGACTGAAAAGGAATATTCTCCTCAGGAAAAGGATATTGCAGGCCTAGATGGAATATTCTCCTCAGGAAAAGGATATTCCAGGCTCAGAAGGAATATTCTCCTCATTCAGGCCTAGAAGGAATACTCCCCTCAGGAGAAGGATATTCCAGGCCTAGAAGGATCTGCCCTTCCCAAATCCTATTCAGGGAGCAGGAGGATCCTGCCTGAGATCCACAAAGACACCAGGAACATCTGGAGGGAATCAAAGCTCCACAAAATCGCTGTTCCCAGAGTCCTCATTCCCGTAAAACCAATCTGCTGGGAGCTGACTGAAACACCAGGAAGGTGTTAATGGATTCCTTTCCCTGCCTGCAGGAATGGGAATGCCAGGGGATATTACTCCAGCCTGAGAAGGATGAGCTCCCTGAGTTCATCCCATTCCAGGCAGATCCTGGGTGGGCAGCACCTCCTGCATCCCATGGGATGTTTCCCTTTTGTCCTAGGAAAAGCAGGAGAAGCTCCATGTTTTGGGAGAAGGGCTCAATGTCCAGCATGGATTAATAGAGGAAATTCAGGGATGACCCAGTGGTGCTGGATCTCCAGAACTTTGGCAGCTCCAAGGATCAGCTCCATGTGTTTTCCCCAGCAGATGAATCCAGAATTTCGAAAAAAGCAATAGGGAAAAAAACCAACCTAGAGCAAAGGGATCAGGGATAAACAAAAGGTTATGGAATGACAGAACTCCAGATCTCTTCCTTTGGGAATACTGGAGTGATGGAAAAGCTGGAAAAGGCTTCTCCTTGTCCAGCTTTTTCCTCTTTACAGGGATAAAGGGGATAATGATGCCACTGATGGGAAAACTCACATTTTATGGGATGCAAACCCATGAGGAATTTCATGTTCCCAGGAACATCCTTCCTGGAGGGAAAAAAATTCTCTTTTTAAAAAAACACCTTTAAATTAGAAATTTATATTTCCAGAGAATTCCATGGAAGCGCCAAAGAAAAGCACCCCCCAAAAGTGGGCAAGGAATAAAGGCAAAACCAGGAATTCCCATTAAAGTGGCCACAGAATTCCACAACCTGCCCCAAGTCCAGGAATTCCAGCTTTTTTTAACTCACTGTTCCTTGTCTACCCTCAGACACCTTTTTCCTCTTGGAAAACCTCATCATTCCTAAGATGTGTGCCCACCGCCCACCTTTATTCCCGGGAACAAATCTTGGGATGAAGCAGATCCAGAGGCGCCCTCCACCCTGAGCCATCGGTCTGTCAGAAATTCAGGATTTCAACAAACCGGGAAAGGCGGGGGAGCTGTGGGAAGCAGCAGCGGCTACATTCCCAACTTCCACGACTTTTCCAAAGGCAAAGGATGCCTTAGGCCGCCATCTAGTGACTCGCAGGGAGAGAGCACTTCCACAGGGAATTATGGACGAGTTTGCTCATCCCAGATGTTGAATTCCCAAAAAAACATCACCCAAAGCCTCCGAGGGAGCAGATCCGAATCCATGGCCTCCCTCTATCCCACTCCCCCCTCCTAAATCCCAGCTCCCCACAAGCGTGGGCTCGGGATGTGTTCGGGAAGCCGATGATCTCCCGGTTTTCCAGAGACCTTGGAATGTCCCCTCAGACTGGATCTGCTTCCAGCCTTTCCTGAATTTCTGGGATGCGGGAGAAAACAGCTGGGAAAAAGGCCAAAAAGGCCTAACAGCTGGGAAAATTGGGGAAGTTTTCCTTTAGGAATCGCTTCCCTTTGTTTTCTAAGAGCCTGGAATTCCGGGGTGCTGGGCACGCCAGACATCATTTCCATGACTTTTGGATGAGAATAACATGGAAAGGAGCGGAGTGGGGAACGCTGGGATTTTCTCGGGAGACCGACTGCCCATGATCCCAAGCCAGCGGCACTCGGTTATTCCAAGGCGCCGATGGATTCTGCTGCTCCATAAAGCGGCCTTTATTAAAACGCCGGGATTTTCCTGGATTTACTGGGGACAGGGACACGTGTCCCCAGCACCCCATAACTCCCGGCACCCTCCGCTCCCGGTGACAGCGCTGAGGGAAAGCGAATTCCTGAGTGGAATTCGCCTCATTCCAATGCTTTATGGGGCGCGGGTGACGCGAGGGGTGACACGGGGGTGGCTGCGGCCGCGGGAATTTCCCTTCCCGGGATAATTAAATCCCGGGATCTGCTGTAATGAGGCTCATTAGGACGCCCCATTTAAAGGCTCATTTAAGCCAGGCTTAAAAAAATTCCTTAAAAAAAGCAGGAGCGGCTCAGGAGCCCCAATTAGAGGTGGCTGCTGATGGCTCTTCCCAAAAAGCGCAGGAATGCGGCTCCGAAGGCATCGGAAAATGCAGTGCCAGGGGAAAAAGAGGGAACGGGGGGAAAACCAGGCAAAGCTCCCAAACAGGGGAATGAGGAGCTGTGGGAATACAGGGGAGATGATGGAAGTTCATCAGGGGCATTCCAGGGGGTTTCAATTGTCCCCAAAACACCGGGAATGGGCTTTGCTTCCCAGCAGGATCAGGGGCTGCGGGAGAGGGACAGGGAAAGGGCAGTGGTGGGGCCAGGGGGTATTCATTCCCTGGATCCTGGCCTGAAATTGGGTGGATCCCGGCTGGAAACTGCGTGGATCCAGACAGGAGCCATCACTCCAAAAAGTATCCCATGCATCAAGCATCTCTCACCAAAAAAAAAAAAGTGCTGGGAAAAAAGGGAGCAAAACGTATTCTGCAGCAAATAAACTCTTGGAAGATTCCCACCTCGTCCCTGCCGTGTTTAAATCCAAGCCCCTGGAATTTCCCTCAACTCCTGTTGCCAGCGCAGGGATGCAGCAGGAGAACGATCCAAGTTTTTGCCAGGAAATTAAGGCGGGATTGGGGAACACCTGCTTTCCGCTGGTTAATAATTCCAAGCTCCCGCTCCTCCGTTTGCTCTCCCGCAAATGATTCCTTGTTCTCCGTTGACAAAGATAAATGGTGGGATTAAAATATATTGGAGAAGTCCTGGCAAACAAGCTGGAAAAGGGAATGGATGGATATTATTTCCCTCAGGTAACGCAGCCCAGACAAACTGGATTAGCGGGAATTTGCCGTGGGAATTAGATGCGATCAGGAACCATTAGCGGCGACGGTGTTTATGGAAATTGCGTTTTCCAAAGGAAAATGAAGCTGCCTTTGGATACCTGGGCAAGGAAGGGTTGGTTTGGGGGAGGAACAGGAAAATTAGGGATCATGAGCTGTGGTGGAATAGGGAATGAGGTACAGAGAAATATTAGGGGGGAGAAGGGAAGGAAATCACGGAATTATTCAGGAAAAACTTCCGGGATCGAGTCCAAGCTGTGCCCGATCCCCGCCAGAGCTCTGAGTGCCACATCCAGACATTCCCTGGACATCTCCAGGGATGGGGATCCGTCCCATTCCAATGCCCGACCTCCCTCTCCATGAGGGAATTCTTCCTGATATCCAGTCCAAACCTCCCCTGGCCCATCCCGAGGCCGTTCCCTCTCATCCCATCCCTTATTCCCTGGAAGCAGATCCCGATCCCTCCTGGCGGGGAGATGTGGGAAGTGGGAATATCCCTCTGGATCCTCCTTTCCAAATAATGTGGGTGGAGCTGCCTCCCCATCCCTCTCCATCCAAAGGATTCCCACCCTCCTCAGAGCCTTTGGAGCTTAAATCCATGGAGTTCCTCAGGCGCCGGGATGCTCCTGGTTTAATGACTATCCCTATCCCACTAAATCCTGCGGGAGAAGGGAGTGGGATCAGTGCGGAGGGGGATGTGGGATACCGGGAATCACCCTAGGGATCTCCTCGCATCCAGGTTTTTTGAACAACATCGCAGATTGTGGGTTTGGGAATTCTTTTGGGACACCGGGTGCTGGGACCACCTCTGGCTTTGCTCTCCAAAGATTCCCTCTTTCCCTGCTCCTTGAGGAGGTTCCCGAGGCAAAACACGGTTTTTAAGGCGTCAGTGGTGGGTATTCCCAAAGGATTTTCCCAGGTAATTCCATTTCCCCATCTAGCGAGGAAACTGAGACAGGGTTTTTCCAGTGGAATGCTTGGACCAGGGGCGATGCCCCTTCCCAGAGGGGGAAAAAATGCGGATCTGCCCCAAAACCACCACGGAAGAGGACAAAAATCAGGAGTCAGCCTGCTGGAAATTCTTGGATCCAGCGGGATCGATCCCGGCGCCTCCCCTCCCCACTCCCCCCCGGTATCCCGGCACGCTCGGTATCAGCATCCCGCCTTCCCTGAGGGCTTGGAAAACAATCCTGGAAGTAATCCCTTTTGATCTGCTGCTAATCCCAGATAATTGCTTGCAGGCTTAATAGGAAAACGGCATTTTCTTGGGAAGGGGCGGGGGGATCGGGAAAAAGCTTGGATTGCGCTCCTGCTGGAGGTGCTTGTTGGAGCAGAGGGAGCTCCATTGTTCCCGGGAATGCGATGCCGGCAGGAGTGACAGAGGCCGTGATCCCAAATTAAACCCGTCTGGCGCAGCCATCCCGCACATGGACGCGGCATGCCCGGGAAAGGAGCCTTCCTGGAGCGCTCCGAGCTGGGGAAAATTTGCTCTTGTAGGGAAACCGGGATAACGGCCCCCCGGAATGCTGAGGTCTAGAGGGAGATGGGATAAATTCATGGATAAATAAACACGTGGATTACATTCCCCACCCACACCTCGGGCTCGAGGTGCTGCCCTTTTCTGGGATCCATGGATGTGGGATAGATCCAACCGCCTCAGGCACCGTGACCCCACCGCAAGGCAATTCCAAGCCCGGAGTGCTCCATAAATCCCAAATCCGGGGCGCATTCCAAGCACACTTGGTACTTGAATGGGAAAGCTGCCTTTGGATGGGTCACGGTGCTCTCCCGGTGCTCCTCTGGAATCCTGGAATGCTGCTGACCGTGGCCCTCCTTCCCGCTTCGCTTCCCAAACTCCAAACAATGCCTTTCCCATTGTTCGTTAACCAAACATTCCCACCTGACAGCCGGCGGTGTTGGAATTTATGAGGAGCAAGGAGGGTTGTGGCCATTGCAAGGTGGCAAATCCAGGATTTTTAGCGGAATATCGTCTCAGCGAGGAAGAATTGGTTTGAGGTGGTTTCCTTAGGAAGTGAAATTCCCAATTAAGGCTTGGAGGGAATCCCAGAATTCCAGGATGGATTGGGTTGAAAGGGATCTTAAAGGGAATTTCATTCCAACTTCTGCTATCCCAGGTTGTTCCAAGCCCATCCAGCCCGGCCTTGGACATTCCAGGGATTTAGCAGCCACACTCCCATAGGGATGGATGGGCGAGGGATCCTAAAAAGAGGATTTTTATCGTGGAAAAGCAGTCAGAAACCTTCGGATGTCAATCCCAAACTGCTCCCAGCTCTTTGGAAAAATCGGAGCGTTCCTGCTCTGAGATCCTTTGCCCACTGGAGGGAGCATCCGGCAAACCTTTGGATACTCGGGACACGGGCAGGGAAAGGGCTGGGATTGAAGGAAGGCTGAGGAAAAGACCTCGCCGAAGCCAAGGAATATTCAATCCACTAAAAACTGGAGAGAAATGCTATTTGTGTAATGCCAGACTGGGATCTCTTCCCTTTCCAAGAGTTTTCCGACCGGGAAAACACTCAGCAGGGAAAATCCATGGAGTTTTCCCTTAATTTAGTTATGACTCAGTCATTAAGAGTTAATTAATTTATCAATTAAGAGTTAATTTCGTTTAAAACTCAGCACTTTAAACCAATCAAGTATGGAGAGAATGAAATCAGTGGAATCCCTGGAAGTCGCCGAGTGGGAATGGGAAAAATTCCAGTGTTTTGGTGAACCGCACCTTGAAATCTGCTCCAGTTTTCCCCACCGGGAAGGGAAAAGGAGAGGAGGAGCAGCATTCCTGTCTAATTCCCACCCTGTCACTCTCCAGGAATTCCTCTGCTGCTTCAGCAGCTCCCAAATTTATGGATCATCCCTAAATATGCACAGGGAAGAGGGAGCAAAGGGAATAGTTTGGGAATAGTGACCAGGACGTCCATAAAGAAAGACCCTCAGTCCCTCTTTTTTATCACTTTTTTTTTGGGAGACTGGTGTGGAATATCGGATCCTAAGGAAGTAGCAGTGATGCCCATCCATCCAGCAGCATTCCATGATTTTTAAGGATGGAATTCCAGATTTCTTGGTCAATCCCACCTTCCATTGAAGGTTTGGTTTTGGCTGTGGCCAAGCAAAGAGAAAAATATTCCCCCCCAAACTGCTGCTGCCATTATTAGAATTCCAAGGATTTGTGGTTTTCCAGAATAATGGAATCATGCCCTTCTGCCCTTGTCTGACTCAGGAAAACATTCCCAATCCCAAATAGTTTGTTTAGGGTTTAAAAACTGGATTTGGGTGTGAGATTTATTTCTTTAGATTATTCCAGGTTACTTTTCCGTGGAGACAGCACTGCTGCTCCATCCAACATCCATTGACACTTTTCCAGGAAATCCCTGGATCATGATCCCAAGGACTGTAATTCCTTTTAGAAAACAGGGCTGCTCTTTCCCCCATGCATGGATTTGATGGGAATGTGCAGCCTGGGTTTTCACAGATTGTCTCTGGAATCCATCCAGAGCCTCTGGAATTGTCCACAGGAACAAATTCCAAGCTCTGGAATGCCAGGAAGGGATGATTACAAAGGTTCAGGCTTCAAGGTAAGCTGGAATAGCTCTCATTCAAAATTATCCGGGAATAAAGCAGGAATTATAACGCAGTATGGTTTTATTTGGGATGGGTGATGTTGCCACAATATCCCTCAGTCTCCAGAGGTGCCTCTTCCCTGGGATTCACTTTGGATGGAGCCGAGAGGGAATGTGCTGGTGGATAACGTGAGTGCCATGAAATCTGGCTGGAATTCCAGGATTCCCCTCCCAATCCATCTCCCACTCCAGCTCTGCCAGGCTCCTTCATGTGCAGAACAAACCAGGCTCTATCATTCCATGATATCCAACTGGAATTCCAGGATTCTCTTCCCAATCCATCTCCCACTTTCAGCCTCAGGGTTTTGGAGGTTCCCAAGGGATTTCCAAGGGAACTTTTTGGCATCTGGTTATTCCTTGATGGAATCACTGAGGAAGTTTCGTTGGTTTGGAACCAGCCAAGTCTGATCATGGATAAGGTTCCATTTTCCAAGGAATTATAGCACCATGGGATAATCATTGGATGGGGCTTGGAGCAACCTGGACTAATGGAAGTGTCCCTGTCCATGGATTTAAGATCCTTCCAACCCAAACCACTCCAGGATTTTATAGGACGTCTCCAACTGGAAGGGATCCTTAAGGACCACCGAGCCTGCTCCAGGAAAACCCTTGGAGCTGACCCCATCCACGACATGCTAGGAATTTATGGAACATCTTGAACTAGAAGGGATCCATAAGGATCATCGAGTCAGCTCCAAGGAGAATGGTTTCCATTGGATTCGCCTTTTCCATGACCAATCCCACTGGCTGGGATGAGGGAACCCCTTCCCATCACCCCCACCCCTTTTCCAAGGATTTTCCCTGTGAAAGCTCAGCTGTGTCCAGTGCTCCCAATGTTTTTCCAAGAGGCCCCACAAATATTGAACTCCAGCCAAAAGGAGAAATCCTGGAGCGGGCTGGGATGGCCGTGTTTGCCCAGAGGGGAGGCTGAAAGCCTCTGGAATGCTATGATTGGATTCCCCTGGAAACTCCTCTGGAGTCGGGAGGGGATAATGGCTCGGCAAACACTTGGCTGGAGAGATTCCTGGCTTGTCCCGGGAAACTGAAAGGACAGGGAAAGGTGAGGACCCCGCTCCACTCTCCGAGGATTCCCTCTCCTCTGGAGGGGGTGGGAGCATTCCTGGCGGAATGAGCCGCTCCCGGCGGGATCTCTGCGGTGTATCCCGCCTGGATCCGGGGAATTTTAGAGCTTCCATCCCACCTGTGCCGAGGTTTTCCTGGGATGGCCCCTGCGGTTCTCCAGTTAAACCAGTTGGAGACTGGGAAAGGCACAGCCGGGCCCAGCACTGCCGGTCTCCGTCCCCATAGAGTGGGGGACAATTCCAGGCTGACAATTCCAATTCCCAGACTATGAAAGTGCATCCCGCCCCGGGCAGATTCCCAGGCACACCAAGCTTTGCCTGAAGGCACCATTCCAAAGGGTTCCCGCCTTTCCTTTCCTTTCCTTTCCTTTCCTTTCCTTTCCTTTCCTTTCCTTTCCTTTCCTTTCCTTTCCTTTCCTTTCCTTTCCTTTCCTTTCCTTTCCTTTCCTTTCCTTTCCTTTCCTTTCCTTCTCAACAATAATAGTAACAACAGAATATATTATTATTATTATTATTATTATTATTATTATTATTATTATTATTATGTTTTGGGTTGCAGGCAGAAAAATCAATCAATCAATTTAATTAATCGGTTTCCCTGTGATTTTTCAGCTCAGATTGCAGGCAGAAAAAAAATTGAAAGGATAATGTTGATAATATGAACAGCATCAAAATACTAATAGCATTAAAATATTAATATCGCTAAACAATAACAATAATAATAATTAGGATTATTATGGTGGTTAATAAGATTATAATTAATAATTATTATTACTATTATTAATAACAAAGTATATTATAATTACAATAATGATAAAGTTTCAGGTCACGCACTGAGAAAGAAATAATTTTTTAAAATCAATTAGTTAATATATTTTCCTTTGATCTTTCAACTCAGGTTGCAGGCAGAAGAGCAATTAGATTAATAAGCTTAGTATTAATCATTAATATTAACATTAATTAATATAATTCACAATATGAGTATGATTACAATAGTAACACCAATAAATTAGTATTTATAGTAATATGGAGATGGCCATGATGATAATAATAATATTAATTAGTGTTATTGTTGTTATTATTTTTATAATCATTATTATTGTTACAGGCAGAAAGTATTATTAATAATATTCAATGTTGCTAATATTAAATACTATTATTGAGTAATATTAATTAATATTATTACATTAATTTTATTTTATTAAACTATGTTTTCATATCCTTATTAAATATTGTTAATATTCAATGACATTATATTATCAATCTATTAATTAGAATATTAATATTAACAACAACAACAATTTCCCTGCAGTTTTCCCACTCTGTTTCCCAGTCCCTGGGCTGAGTCCAAGCTTTCTGCCTGCAGACCAGGACTCCCAGAGGTGAATTAGTGGGAATGTGGTGATGTCCATCAGACTATGCCGAGTTCCTCTGGTTTTGGATCCGACTTGGGAAGCCGAGGAAGAAATGGGATAAGGCTGGAGTTCCCTTTGGAATGTTCACCCCCAGAGGAGACACCGCTCTCCTCCTGGATCACTGAGAGCAGGAGGAGCCTTCAAAGAGCTGTGGGATGAGGTTTTATGGGATTATCCCTAAGAACCTGCAGACCTTTGTGTGCCAGGCCCGGAGCTCCTGAGGATGGGATTCATCCGTAATTTACACCCCAATTAATTCCAAGTGCTCCTGGCTTTCACCACTGGGATTTGCGGCACACGACCAGCTCTCCTTGGCTTTGTCCCGCTTCCAGGGGATCCCGGCTCCATGCCCTGCTTCCCAGAATCCCAGTCTTCCCACCCACCTGTTCCAGGCTGGGCATTATTTGTTATTATTTTTCCATGTCCCTTGTTTCCCATTTCTCCATGAAATTAGATGGTATCATCATCAGCTTCTAATTCATTTTGCCTTTTCTTACTTCAGGATATCCCTTGGATATTCCCAAACTTCCCAAGCCCTCTGGCACCACCTTACAACATAACCCTGCTGTTATTCCTTCTTTTTTTGAATCCTAATGGGATTATCCCAAAGCCAATTTTCATAATCGCATCCTGAGCACATTCCCTGGGGGACAATCGGTGACGGGAAGCACAGCAAGTATTGTGTCCTCTTCCAATCAAATTCCAACTCTTGGAATTCCATCAGGAAGGTGTCCCTCGAAAACCTCAGAGCTGCTCACACAGGGAAGGAAAAACATGTTTTTTGTGGTGAAAATAGGGATTTTTTGGGTGCCAATCCAGATTTTTGGCCCAAATCCCATTTTATCCATCGGAAACGTGTTGGCCAATTCCACTGCGCTTCATTCCAGGATCATGGAGCAAGGAGAGCCATGTGTTTGCATTTTGGAAAATGAACCTGGATGCAGTTATTTATCTTCTCCCTTTAATTGTTTGAGCTGCTCCTAATGTCAACTCCAGTAATTTTAAATCAATAGAGGAGGAAAAACTTTCCAAGGGATCGGAAATCCCGAGTAAATTTACTTTGCAAATAGGCTCGGGTAGGTGGGACTATGCCGAGGATCCCCAACTGACACTTCCAGGCAAAAATGCTGGGAATGCTGCAGTAGAGTCTCTGGCATTCGGGAGAACAGAGGACCTGGCTGGGTGGAGGATTGGATTTCAGCTGGAAGCTTCAAGATTGGAATTACAGAAGGAATTCTTCCCGCTGAGGGTGGGGAGGCTTTGGAATGGAATTCTCAGAGAAGCTGTGGCTGCCCCATCCCTGGAAGCATTCCAGGCTTGGAGCAACCTGGGATAGTGGGATAGTCCATGGCAAGGGGGTTTGGAATGGGATGAGCTTTAAGCTCCCTTCCAGTCCAAACCATTCCAGGATTCCACAGTGGATCCAGTGAAACCTAGGGAGTGCTGGGTCCTGCAAACAGGGAATCCCATTCCCAAAGACACTGGAGCGAGTTCCTCGGATGGATGCATGGATGGATGGATGGATGGATGTATCCCTGATCTTCTAGACCCTCCAGCTCTCAGCTCCTCATCCCTCTCCTAGAGAAGCCCCATAAAAATAGGATCATCCTGTCGGGACGTGTTTTCCGGATCCGTGTCCTGCGCACTTTGGATGGCTGACAACGACAGATTCCAGATCTTTCATCTCCCATTGCTCCACAGCCAAACTTTAATGGGACAACATGTCCTGGCATGTCTTCCCAATGCCACTGGAGATCGGAATGTGCGGCCATGGCTTTGGGACTCCCAGGAAAACTTTAATGGGACAACGTGTCCCAGCGTGTCTTCCCACTGCCGCTGGAGATTGGAATGCACGACCTTGGCTTTGGGACCCCCAGGAAAACTTTTTCAATGGATTCTGTCATCATCTCACATAAAATCCTGATTATCCACAGTGGGAAAGGCCAGCTCCTGCTTTGGAGCTCTCGGTGGAGGTTTAGAGCTGGTGTTGACTCAGCCCTGCGGGGTGGTGTCCCTTTGTTTTTCCAGGATTTTCCAGGAAGCCTCCGACAAAGAGAACGCTCCGGGTGGAAAGGTAACTCTGGTGATTAATGACACAGATGTGACGTCCTCATCCCGGGTGGTCCGATCCCTTTGGAGTTCAGCAACCTGGGAAGAGAGGTTGGAAAAGGGAAAATTCCTTCGTTCCCCCAAACAGAGGAATTCCCACACCTGGAATTCAGCGGGAAGTTCCACCGTGCCGGAATTCTGTGGTGGCTCCATAAATCCCGATTCTTCCTTTCATAGCATGCAGTGAGTCCAAAAAAAAGGTGGAATTGGAATGCTGGGATTGGTTTGGGCTTGTCAGCTGTGTGTGCCATGAGGATTTTTTGGAATTCGGCGCTGAAGTTTATGGTTCCAGTTCCCAGTAATTATTCCCGATGCTTCAGTGCAGCTCCCGGGGCTTGTCCACTTTGGATATGACATTCCCAAAACCTGATCCTAAATCCTGTGGGATCACACAGCTTTGCTTCAGGTGATGGCCCTGCTTTCCTTGGATTTGGGATTCCTGACAGCCCAAAATTCCCTTGGACTTTCCTCAATGGAAACAAGGAGTGAGGTGGGAAACATCCCTGGATGCCAGCTTTGTAGGGAATAAACAAATTCCATGCAAATGAGGGCCTTCATTATCCCTAACTGTGAAACCATCCCACACCCATCCGAAATTCCCTTTGGAAGTGGAGGGAATGAATCCATGGATGCTGCTCTCCCTGTGCTCTGGTTCCTTTAGATGGCACCATCCTCCTGCGCTGGATTCCAGCTCAATTTGAATTCCCTGAAAAAGAGGAAAATTCCTTCATTATTGAGCAGGAATTGAGGTGGTGTCAGCAACTCCATGGATTCCATGGGGGAGAAGGTCGATGCTTCCGATGCCGTCAGCCTGGAGAGGCCACATTCCTCCTTTTCCAGGTATGGGACGGTGAGATGGGATATTCCCACGTGGCATTCCAGAACCAGGCCTGGATTCGGGCTATTGGCAGCATTGGTGGGATTCTACAAGCTCCAGAGCCAAGCTTTTGGCTGGGAAGAACTGGGAATTTGGTTCCCAGGTGGAATGACACAGAGGTGTCTCTGAGTGGGCTTGGTGTCCTCCATAAAGCCAAGTTTTTCCTCAAAATTTGGGAAAACCACTTGGGAACAAGAGGATTAGGGCAGGTTTGGACCATCGTGGATGCTGTTGGTCCATAGGGATCATTCCCAACCCAACTGATGGGAATTTTGTTATTGGGTTCCAAAAAAACAAGGAAACCATAGAGGAATAATTTCCTTTGGGATACAAAATTTCAGGAGAATCTGGGTGGCAGAGAAGCTGGAAATTCTGTGTGTTTCTCCCAGGAACTTTTTCATACCTCTGTGGAATTTTTAAATTAAATGCAGCATCGCAATGGACAAGATGGGAATTTTTCCATCTGGCAGAACATGATTTCCCACTAAAGGAGGATCCATCCTTCCCTTCCCACCAGGAAAAGTCCCACTTTTCCTTGGCTGCCCTGAGACAAAGCAGCAGCAGGGAATTCCCGGGATCAGCCCAAATCCCTTATTCTTCAGCCTTGTCCTGCCTTTAAGAAGTGCAAATATTCCCTGGAAAATGGGGGAACAGTTCAAGGATGGGGCAGGAGCCTTTTTTATCCACTTTGGTTTATTTTTCCTGTATTTTTTTGGGGAGAGGCTATTTTTGGTCTCTCTTCCCAAACTCATCCCTGCTCTGGCACCTGAGGGGGATTGGAACAATCCATACCGGGAATTCTTTTGGGATGTGCAGCATTCCCTCAATAGTTAATGCTTATGGATTAAAAAGGACCTTAAATCCTGGGAAACTGCAATGGCAAAACATTCCCAGACAGGTTTGGGATGTGGATAAGGCAGGAACTGATCCCAAATAGGTGCTGTGGATTCCTTTATTTCCCTGTGCCTTTTGTTCCTTTTCCAGCCTTTGTCTGTGCCAAGCTCACGGAATCAGTGCTGGGAATGTTCCGTCCCGGGATCCTTCCAGCTTTTCCCATCCCCAGGGTGGACACCCACCATAAATCCCCCTGCTTGCGTCCTGTTGATCTCGGCTTTTTAGGGATCATCACAATTTCCGATGAATTCGGTTACCTGGGAAAATAGGTTTGACTTCCCTGTGCTTTGGGGTGTCACATCCCATCATTCCTTTTTTTTGGGTGGAAAGTCCTGGCTCCTATCCTTGTTACATACCCAAAGTTATTCCTTAAAGCAGCATCAGGGAAAAATCCTCCTGCCTTTCCATGCTCCTTTTCCCTTTGGATGGAGCAGGGAAAAAACTCGGTGTAGCTGAAAGAGCCTGGAAGGATTTGTGTGCAGGGGGAGAATTCCCATTATCCATTCCATTTTCCCCACTAACCAAATTTTCCCTATTATCCATAGAGTTTTCCCCGTTATCCATTGAATTTTCCCCATTATCCATTCAATTTCTCCCCATCATCCATTGAAGTTTTCCCCACTATCCGTTGGAGTTTCCCCCTCTAACCACTGAATTTTCCCCCACTATCCATTGAATTTTCCCATTAATCACTGAATTTCCCTCCATTATCCCTTGATGTTTCCCCCATTATCCACTGATTCTGCCTTCATTATCCATTGCATTTCCCCCCATTATCCATTGAATCTTCTCAGTTAACCACTGACTTTTCCCCCATTTTCCACTGAAGTTTCCCCATTATCCGTTGACTTTTCACCCATTATCCATTGACTTTTCTGCCATTACCCAGTGAAGTTTCCCCCATTATCCACTGAGTTTTTTCACTTAACCACTGACTTTCCCCCATTATCCATTAGATTTTCCCCCATTATCCATTGAAGTTCCCCCCCCCGCCCCCCCCCGTTGCCCATTGAATTTCCCCCCTTAACCACTGAATTTTCCCCATTATCCATTGAATTTTCCACCATCATCTGTTGAACTTTCCGCCATTATCCATTGGATTTTCACCCCATTATCAACTGAATTTTCACCCCATTATCCACTGAATTTTCCCCCATTAACCGTGAAACCTTTCCCTGTCAAAGATCCATATTGCTTCCCCAAAATCCCAAACCCCATGGAAGCACCAACTAAGAAATTCCCCATACATGCTGCAGTTCCATGATTTCCAGGTGCCAGTGAGTAAAGACCAGGAATAAACTTCAGGAAAGGGAAAAAACCACCATCCCAGAGCTTAAAAAATTCCAATCCCCCCAAAATACTGTGTTGGGATTTTTCCCACTTAAATTTGCCCTTCCCACCCGGAGTTTGGCTTCTCCCTGGAATCCAGAGCTGTGATTTAGGGAGCCGACTCCAACGGGTGGAGCCATTCCTCGGGGCCAATTTTATCCCAATTTTCCCGCGGCGACCCCGCTGTCTCACCCCGCTCCCTGAATTACGCCGGCTTTTCCGACGCCTCCTGCCGGAGTCAATTGTATTCGGCCACCTCCATATTTCATTCCCGCTTTTCCAATGTCTGCACAAGGTCAGGTTGATATTCTCCGGGAATCATCAAGTGACACTCGAGATAAACAGAATGTTTACTCTCTCCATGTGAGCCGGAGCTGATATGGAAATTTATCCGGCGGCGGGAATCGCATTTGCATTCCCGCTCTTGGGCAAACATTCCCGGCTCCAAATCAAACAGCTTTGGGGGCTCGGCCCCCTCTTCCCGCTGCCAGGCCAGGGAGCAGGGAGCAGCAATTTGGATTCAAATGGGAAGAGGGACACGATGGAACGAGCCTCATCCATAATTGGATCAACTCTGCATCCCAACGCCCTGGTCTTGGATGCTCGGCTGCCCGGAACGCCGGCTCCGGGTGCTCCCGGTGTTTTTCCAGCGCCTTTATCTGCTCCGAGCAGGCCATGCTCACCTCTCAGTCATTTTTCCTGCTGAGCAAATAAATCCTGCTTTTCCCATTTTTTCCCCTTGTATTTGCATGAAAGAAGGGGAATTGACGCACGGCATTGCCGTCTTCCAGCTGGAAAGCTCGGGATGATGGGATGGGATGGGATGGGATGGGATGGGATGGGATGGGATGGGATGGGATGGGATGGGATAAGATAAAACCAGAAGGACAAGGTGGATTCCCAGGTTTGGGATAGGATACAAGCGGCAGGACAAGGGGGATTCCCAGATTTGGGAAGGAAAGCTCATGTTTGGGATGGAATTCAAGTGGCAGGATGAGTTGGATTCCCAGGTTTGGGATGGGATAAAAGCAGCAGGGAAAGGTGGATTCCCAGGTTTGGAATGGAAAGCTTGGGATGGGATGGGATGGGATGGGATGGGATGGGATGGGATGGGATGGGATGGGGTGGGATGGGATGGGATGGGGTGGGATGGGATGGGATGGGATGGGATGGGATGGGATGGGATGGGATGGGATGGGATGGGGTGGGATGACATGGCACAGCATGGCATGGCATGGCATAAAACCAGCAAGACAGGTGGATTCCTAGTTTTGGGATAGGATACAAGCAGCAGGACAAGGGGGATTCCCAGATTTGGGATGGGATGAAAGTAGCAGGGCAAGGTGGATTCCCAGATTTGGGATGGAAAGAGCAGGTTGGGATGGAAAGGTCAGGTTGGGATGGGATAGAACCAGCAGGACAGGGTGGATTCCCAGGTTTGGGATGGAATATATTCAAAAGGACAAGGTGGATCCCCAGGTTTGGGATGCATGTTGTGCTGGTGGGAGGCTAATTCCCAGGAATCTCCCAGGAAGGAAGGACCTTGTGGGCAAGAATTTCTGCCAAGGTCCACAGATGCAGGGAATAATGTGAATCTTCCTGAAAATCCACGGAAAAAGGGAAGCTACCCAGCACCTGAGCCAGAGGGAACAGAAGCTCTGGTGGGATTTATGGATCAAGCTGGGCTGAGGCCCCACAACTCATTGCACTTGTGCCTTTGGCTCACACTTCCAGAGGGGAGTGACACTGTTTTTCCAACCTCATTCCAAGGAAAAACGTAATTTTTTTTTGGTCCCTTAGACTCACATATTCACAACAGAAAGGACGTTGCATTTCCCAGCCTGTACTCAAGGAAAAACGGGATTTTTTTTTTTTTTTGTCCCTCAGACTCACACACCCAGAGGAGGAAGGACACTGCTTTTCCAGCCTGCGTCCAAGGAACAACCTGGATTTTTTTTTTTGGTCCCAACAGGCATTTTTGGGATGCTCACAGACATTTGGGGCACGGCAGAGCCAAGGGGGGGAGCCAAGATCCAGCAGATCCCGGGCTGAGATTCCCGGGAGTAGGCTGAGATTCCTGGGAGCAAAGACAGAGATTCCCGGGAGCTCCGGTATTCCCGGGAGCAGGGTTGATATTCCCGAGAAGAGGACTGAGCTTCCCGGGAACAGAGCTGAGATTCCCGGGAACTCCAGGCTTGTCGGGAGCAGGGCTGAGCTTCCCGAGGATCAAAACCGGGATCTGCCGGGCAGAGCAAGGGAGAAGGGAAAAGAACCGGAGAGGCTTCGGGATGCCTCTTTTTTTTTTTTTCCCCGGGGAAACGGGAGGTTTCCAGCAGGGAAAGCTCAAAAAACCCCCAAAAACCTGCAAAGGAAATAATGCGGAGGGAAAAAAATCAAATGAAAGAAATTATTTTAAAGGAAAAAAAAAAAGACAGAGAAAAGCGGGGGGGAAAGGGGGAAAAGGAGGAAAAAAGGCAATTTTCCTTTTCCAGCGGCTCCCTCGGAGCGGCGCGGGAGGCGGGAAGTATTCCTGCCATTCCTCGGAGCGCCGGGATGCCACACACGCGGTGTTTGTTCACGGCGAGCAAACAGATTGTAAACGCGCTGATAATTTCGGCGCTGACAATGTCATTTACAGCTGTCAGCCCTTTGTGCGCCCTGTTTGCTTTATTCAAATATGAACCCGCCGCCCCTCCCTCCCCGCGCTGCCTTCTGCATTAAAATCCCATCAATTCCCGGCCTTATCTAAAATTCATTGGAGGCCGAGCGCTCGCATGGATGCTTCGGGGTTGCCATGGAGGCGAGAAGTCTAGTGGCGACTTCGGGGGATTAGGAAGTTGCGCTTGGAAAAGCCTTGGAGTGCCGGACAGGGGGAATTTAAAAAAAAACAAAAAAAAAACCCTAAAAAACCCCAAAAAACCCCACGCGCGGAAAAATCGCGGATTTCCAAGCTGATCGCCCCAAATTCCTCGGTTTTCCCTGAAAAATCCCAGCTTGTCATCCCGCTTCCATAATAAATTCAAGGCCGGCTCCCTCGGATTGATTTGGATCCAGCTGCTTCCCAGGGCGCTTCCCGCAGGTCGGGAAGCATCTCCCATTGTTAATGGAGGTCATGGCACCGCTGTTAAATAATTCACGGCGGCTCTCCCCGCCCGCCCGGGCCGGCTGCAGATGTTGCCACCTGTATCCCGAACCTTTGGACATTCTGGGAATATCCCGGTGATTTGTTGCTCCTGCCGGGGGAAAGCGGGAAGGATCCGGCGGGAGGGATGTGGAGGGGTTTGGGTCTGACTCGGAGCTTCCCGGCATCGCTGAGGTTGGATTTTTGGGGTTGGAGCTGCTTCTCTGGGATAATTTGGAAGGCGGAGCGCCAAATCCCAAACTGTGGCTAAGTCTTGGATTTATGGATTGGAGCAGAGAGGGAAAGGAGGTGTTTTTCCAGGGAAAAGTGGGGATCAGCCCCTTCTTGAGTGACCCACAGGTGGCAGTTAAAGTCATCTTTTCCCATCCTGCTTCATTCCCCTTTTCCCCTCCTGCCTCATCCTCCTTTTAAATCCCTGGAGTCAAAGGAAAAAAGCCCCAGACTGGCTTGGTGAGTCTGGATTCTTCCCCAGAAAATCCCCCCACCCCAAAAAAAAAAAAAAAAAAAAAAAAAAAAAAAAAAAAAAATGGTCTTTATTTCCCTTGGGTGTCCTGAAATTCCCAAAGGGCTCTTGGAGCACTGCCTGGAGCTCCCCGGATGGCCTAGAGCAGCAATGAGATTCCCTGGAGAAGGGCTGAACTTCCCAGGGATGAGATTCCTGAGAGCAGAGGTGACAGAATCCCAGATCCATCCCCGCTATCCTGGCATTCCCACAGTGAATGGATTCGTGGCACCAGTGACTGTGCTAGAGGTGGGAATGACAAGGATTGTCCCAGGCATTCCCTGTGATCCCATCCCCTTCTCCCATGGCATGAGACTCATCCCCTCAACCTGGTGGGTCCAGGCAGATTTTTGGGAAGGGATTCCCTCTTCCCGTGGCTTCCTCCATGAAGTGTGTCCCAGTCTGGACTAATATTGTGGGGAGAATGGAAATGCCATATCCATGAATCCTGGAACTTCATCTCCTCCTGGAAGCCTCCCTGTTATCCCACTTTTCCACAAGGACAAACACACCCCAAACAGGCAACCAAAACCCACCAGGAACAGATGGAAGGACTGGGATTGCACTGATGCCTCCTGACCCCATTCCAGGCCCTGGATGATGCCAGAGGTCCTGAATGGGATTTTTCCAGATCCAGCACCCAGCCCACTGCAGAGGTGACTCCAAAGCTCATCCACCTTCTCCCCACCACATCCAGGACACTTCCCACTATCCCAGCTTGCTCCAAACCCTATCCAAGCTGCCCTTGGGATGGGAAATCCACTCCTCTCCCGGGATCAAGGCAGCCCAGCCTTCTTGGGAATGACCCTGAAGCTCCTTTTCCCCTTTAATACTCCATCTTTAACTGCCATCCTTCCCTCTTTTCCCCCCTTTTCCACCGCTCCTCCACCTCGGGAAGTTTTGGGAATGACAGGAGTTGTTCCCTCGCAACCCCGGCGCATTCCAGGATTTGGAAATCCCCGGCCACGGAGCCGCTGCCGGGTTTTGTTCCCTCGCCGCTCGGGCTCATCTTCCTTTCAAGTCGGGCTCTTTTTTTTCCAAATTACAAAGGGGAAAAAAAAAGAAAAGGAAAAAAAGTGGGAAGGAGCTTTTCCCTGTCATTTGTCTTGCTGGGTATAAAAGCAGGAATAAAAGAGGGAGAGGAGACGAAAGTTTTCCTTTGTTTCAGGAATGTCTCATTTCAATTTGAAACCAAACTCAACCTGTGTGTGCTGCTTTATAAATTCCAGCTGGGAAAAGGCCTTGGAATTGCGTCAGGGCTGAGGTGTTTTCCTAGCGTGGATTGCTCTGCTTTACCCCTGAATGGGGAAGTCCAGGGAATCCTGGAATTCTGCTGTGCCGGTAAAAATTTATTGCTCAAATATCTCTTTGGAAAACGGGGTTTTTAAAAAATCCTGGAATGGTTCGTGTTGGAACTGAGTTCATCCAAATTTCATTCCCAGGGACACCTCCCACTGTCCCAGGGTGCTCCAAGCCTCACCCAACACAGACTTGAAACTTCCAGGGACTCGGCAGCCACAGCTTTTCTGGGAAAACTCAGCGCCTTCCTACCCTCGAAGGGAAGGATCCCTTCCCAATATCCCTGCGGCAGCAGGACACCATTCCCGCTTATCCCGTCACTCCCTGCCCTTGTCAAAAGTCCCTCTCCAGCCTAATTGCTATCAATGGGATTCGGGATCACCGGGAGATGCCGTGTGGTCCAACAAGCCCCACAACCAAAGCCCAAATCGACTCCCAATGGAGCTCCCTCTTTTTTTCCCCATTATTATTCCCCTTCCCTTTCACTCCTCCCGCTTTCTTTCCCAAACAAAACCGCCGCCGCCGGCTCAGCCGCATGCCGGACAATGCCCCCCGCACAATCCCACCCCACAATTCCAGGCCTCTCCTGGGATATTTGGGACACATCCCACAGTTGTCATGTCAACCCCCCAGGCGAGGGCGGCCCTAAATCAAGCTGTCAAGGGGCCGGGAGAATCCCACTATGGAAAAGGACGTCCCTGAGTGACACCCGGGAAGCATCTGGCATTTCGGGATCGCCGCCGCTGCTCTGCCTTCCTTGGGTTTGGAAGAGGAGCAGGGCAAGGCAGGAATATCAATGGGATGGTGGGAATGGCTCCTGGTTTTCCTTTTGTTGCGGTGTCAGGTGGTCATTTTCCTGCAGGAATTCTGGGCTTGGCAGGGCTGGATCCGATGGTCCTGGAGGTGTTTTCCATCTTATAAAATCCTGGGATTCCAGGTTCATCACAACCTCTTCCCTGCCTCCACATGGGAGGCAGCTCCTCTCTATCCTCATCCTGCCTTAAGGAATTTTCCTCCCTCGTGCCACAATTCCCAGGATCTCCAGGGCTGGAGAGGGATCCTTCATGAGGAGCTTGAGTGGCAGGACAAGGAGCAATGGTTCAAACGGAAAAAAGGGACATTTAGATGGGATAATGGGAAGGATTTCTTCCCTGGGAGGGTGGGGAAGCCCTGGCACAGTTTTCCCAGAGTAGCTGCCCCATCCCTGGAATTGCTCCAGGTTGCATGGGGCTTGGAGCAACCTGGATTGGTGGAAGGAGGTGGAAATGGATGATCCCCCAAGCCAAACCATTCCAGGATTACAAAAGAGCTTGGAATTTGATAAAACACCTCAGGCCAACCAAACGCTTCTGTATTCCCGTTTTGGGGGAAGTGCTGTGTTTTCCAAGCCTGGAAATCCATTTATCCCTCCATCACGCTAAGCTGGAGGCTGGATAACCAGGGAAAGAAAAAAAAAAATCCCGACAGATCGCAGCCCAAAACTTTAGGAAAGACTTTAGGAAACTACTTTAGTCCAGGCTTTAGCTCTTACATAAACCCAGACTTTGCACGACCACCGCTCCATTAATTCCATGTTTTCCGCCCAGCGGGATCACTGGGAATACAGAGGCGGCCTGGGTGGCACTGCCACCACCGGCGAGGTGACAAACGGCGCGGGGGGCACAGCCCGGGAGGTGCCAGGCAATTAGCGAGCCCAGCGGCATTCCCGGGAAAGCTTCCCGGCAGGAAATCGCTCCCCAGCCCTCGGAGCCGCGGCTTTGCCGGTGGCCAGATGGCTCCCGAGGCCATTCCAGCCGGGAGGGACAATTTTCCAGGGATGTAAATGACACCGCGGCGGTGGCAGCGCGGTCATTCCCAGCTAATTGCCGGGCTGTCCATCATTACGGTATTCCATGCGGACACGGATTCGCGGCGTTCCAGGGATCGATGATCAGGAGGAGGTTGAAAATCAAAATTTAGCAGTGAAAAATCCCGGGATTTTTGCATCGCGGCGCGGAGTTGGCAAACAAGCTCCAAAGGGCGGGCTGGGAGCGCTTCCCTTTGTGTCCCGGCCGAGGGCACGGCGAGGATCACAGACCCCATCCCGGCGCTGTTTGCTTTGGGAACAATCGGGAATGGCGGGAGAAGAATGGCACCCCCTGAGCATGACTAATCGAATCCCGGCTGGAATGGGGCCGGGACAAAGCACCGCTCCCGCCGGGAGCAGCCGACAGTGATTGATGCCGCCGGGATCCCAAACAAGGCTCCCGGCCCTCCCTGCTGGATTTATCCACAGGCTGCTTTTCCCCTTGGACAAGGTGCCCTTGGCTGCAGCCTCCGGCTCCGGCTGGGATCTCCAGCACCCCCGCTGGGATCCCCAAAGCTCTGCCAGGATCCCGCTATTCCCACTGGAACACCCCCATCCCTGTCACATCCTCACCACCCCTTCCAGAACCCCACCATTCCCACCAGGATTCCTCTATTCCCACTGGAACACTCCCATACCTGTAAGATCCTCACGATCCCATCCAGTACCCCACCATTCCCACCAGGACCCCTCTACCCCCTCCAGGACTCCACCACTCCTGCTGGATCCCCACCATTCCTGTAAGTTCTGCCCAGATTCCCAATGTGATTCCAAACAAGTCTCCATAACCACTGGCCCACATGGGCCTGCAATCCCTGGATTCATCCATTCATTCCTTTAAAAGTCCTTCCAGAGGCTGCTTTTCCCCTTCAGAAAGGTTGGAGCAGCCTGTGGGAAAGGCAGGAATTTTCCTTTAATGTCTATCTCCCTGTGTCTATCCTAGAGGTTTTTAGCTTGGAAATCCAGAGGCAAAGGCAGATGGGAAAATCCAACCACGGCTTTTAGGAGCAGACAGGATCCCAAACTTCCAGCTCAGTGCCCCTGGAGCGATGGATCCCTAAAAAAACCATCCAGGAACAGCACAGGACAGGAGCACCACACTCCTGAGCTGAGGATGGCATTTCCACCCTCTGCTCCAAGAAATCCTCAATTTTCCATCAGGAATTCCCAAAACGAATCCCATATCCCGAGGGCAGGAATGGGCATCACAGAAGCAGCTCCAATCCCAAGGTCCTGAAAGGCTAAAAAACGAGGATTTGAGCCACAGGCTTCCAGCCCAGGGTTTTTCCAGCTGTCCCAGGCACACATTCCAAGTTGGCTCCCTCTCCATGCCCTCCAGGCAAATATCCAGGCTACGGGACACTGTGCCGATGAAAGGAAGCTCAGGAAGTCCATTAAATCCTTTCTTTCGGGATCCGATTGAAGGAAGCATCAGAGATTCATTTGCTCCTCCTGGAGCTGGGATTTCGGGATCGAGGTGCCAGCAGGGCCAGCTCCAGCTCCGGAGTGGGAGTCAACAGAAAAGGGATTGAGCAATGGAAAACCAAAGGGAATCCAGCTCCTTGCTCCAGAGGGATAAAGAGTTTTGCAATAAAATCTTTTCCTAAGCTTTGCCTCAAAGCTTTTCCCAAGTCTTTTCTTGCCATGCAGTTTTCCTGAAGGCATTCCTGGAGCAGCTCCACGCCAGCTCCCACAGGGGCAAATCCTGGGAGCAAAGAGCTTCTTTTCCCTCCTGGAAAAGGAAGTGGCTCTAACAAGGATGAGAAAGTCCAGGTGGTTGCTGGAGCATCCCAGGGATTGAGTTTCCCAGCAGGAGCATCCCAGGGCCAGGTCCCTGATCCCTCAGGAGAGCCAGGCATGGAGCAGAGCATCCCTATCCCAACTGGGCTTAGCCAAGACTGGGATAACTCCGCTTTCCCCCACTCCCTGGGAAGCCTCCGCATTCCAAACTGTGATGAGCATTCCAGGGCTGGAGCATCCAAGTGCAGGAGCATTCCAGGGCTGGAACATCCCTGTCCAGGCCCATCCCAACCCCTCAGTAAAATCCGGGATGAAGTGGAGCATCCTCATCCTCAGCGCTTCCCCCCCTCCCTGGGAAGCCTCCCCATTCCAGCCGTGGGAGCTGCTCCGGAGGCTCCCGGCGCATTCCCGGCCCAGCATTCCCGGCGGCGGATCCCGCAGGATCTGTACACTTGGCCGGGCTGTGTAAACTCTGACATGTGCCTGTCAATCTCTGCCATATTTGCCGACGGCTTTATCCCAGCCTGATTAGTTCCCCGAACAAATTGGAGCGAGGGAAAACATCACCTCCAGTCTGGAAAAGCCAACATTCCGGGGAGTTTTCGGATCTCTCTATTTACATGGACGCGGGGTGTTTTCCTAAGGCTCTGGAAGTGATGGTAATTGAGCGGTGCCAGCGCGGGAGGGGAGGCTGATGAGTGGGAAAGGTTTTCCAAACAACGCCGCCGGATTTGGCCGCGGCCTTGGCGGGAATGTTTGTGGAGCGTGCGGCCGGTGCAGTGTCAATATTCCCGAATTTTGAGGCGGCGGGAGCGGGACTTTGTTTGGAAAATGGCTCTCTGATATCATCAGCAAGTTTACAAACGGCCCCGTGGCCAAATAGAGTCAGAGCTTAAGGAAGCGCCCGCCCAGGACTCCGGGAATGTTTGCTGTTTGCCCAGGGATCCCAAAGAACTTCCATAAATACAGGCCTTATCCCGAATCCTGGGAGGCAGCCCCGGCGTGACGTAGGGACCCTGCTTTTCCAGGGAATCCCCAGGCAGAGCAGGCTCCCGATGGAGCTGTCCCCAGTGGAATCATCCTCTGTGGTCTTGTTGTCCAAATATCACCGGGAGGAAACCGCATCCAAAATTCCATCCCAAAATCCCATCCCAAAATCCTGTTAACCAAATGTCACCAGGAGGAAACTGCAGCTGAAAATTCCCATTCCCAAATTCCCATTGTCCAAACATTACCGGGAGGAAACCACAGCCCAAAATTCCGTCTGAAAACCCCATTATCCAGACACTGCTGGGAGGAAATCCCATCCCAAAATTCCATCCCCAATCCCATTATCCAAACATTACCAGGAGGAAACCGCATCCCAGAATTCCAGCCAAACTTTACCTGGAGGAAACCGCATCCCAGAATTCCATCCCAAATTCCCAATAACCACTAGAGGGCCCAAAAATTTGACCACAGCATTCCCCCCTCTGCCACCTCCCCCCAGAATCAACTCTAATTCCCCTTTTTTTCCGTGTGGGAAGGAGGAGCGAGGCGGGAAGGGAACGCCGGGGGTTAATAAACAACTCCCGGCTCCGGAATTATTGATGGAAGCGGGAATGAGGCGCGGTGACATTTAAAGGAGGAATTTGTGCTCCACAAATCCGAGCGTGACTGACAGAGGCCGGAGGCTCCGGAATCAATACAAATAACCCCAACCTTAATTCCTTGATCCCGGGGAAAACAGCGCATTCCAGGCGCCCCCAGAAACTCGGGATCAGCTGGCTGGATGCTATCGACTGCCTGGGAGCAAGGACAATTAGGATGTTCCTTAGGGAAGGAGGTTTTCCTGATGTTTTCCTGGCGTTTCCACAGCAGCAGCGTTCTTCCCATTCCCAAAATGCCAGGCTCGTTATCCGATATATAAAGGGAGATTTCCTGGGATCAACTCCCGTCAGGAATGAAGGGAGAGACGAGGGGAAGGAGAGGTTGGATCTCCTTCTGGATGTGGGAGTATCCAGATCCTAAACTATGGGAAAGCAGCCCTGGAGCTGAGGTATCCCATAAATGTTGGGAGCAGGATGATGTGGGAATCTGGGATAACTCCACCCTGTGTCCCCACGGATCAAGGTGGGTGGAGGAGAATTATCCTTAAAACAGCATTCCCAGCACTGGGAATCTCCACCAGCACCACAAAGGCTGGGAATTTGCATCAGGACCACAAAGGCTGGGAATCTCCACCTGCACCATCCTCCTCTTAGTGTGTATCCACTGGAATTTTGTTTGGAGTTCCTTGGGAGATGTGTGGCCAACCAAATCCGAGGTTATTGGGATTTTCCGTCCCCACACTCCTGAAGCTTTTCCTTCCCAGCTTTGGGAGCTCATTCCCTGTGGGAACACCCCAAGAGCCAGGATGGTGTCCCAGCCCTCGCTGGGAGCGTGGCTTTGGATTTCCATCCCACCTGGAATGTGCGCCTCCTGTTCCCAGCTCCAGGCAGGGCCAGGCTTGTCCCATTCCAGGTGATCCCAGGCCAGGGCCACGCTTGATTCCAGGGAAAACAGCCAAGGCTGTTCTAGCCAGTTCTCCCCTAATCTTTGAGCAAATCCAAAGCCTGGCCACATCCCTGATCCATTCCCACTGCTCTTTAAGGTGAACGTTTCCTGATATTCCCATGGAATATTTGGAATATTCCAGTCCTCATCCCTGTGCTCTGCATTCCTCCCACAAAATTGGGAATTGAAGCAACAACACCCCCTCCTCTCCCAGGGAGTCCAAAATCCCAGGAAAAAGCTGCCACCACCCCATCCCAATCCCCAGGGTTGGAAATGCTTTGTTGCTACCAAGGATTCCACGGAATATGCAGTGCTGGAATGACCTTTCCGAGGGCAGGATTAAAAACAAAATCACCTGGATAGGTGGAATCCTGAATTCCTTGCGGGAAGAGCAGCAGGAGCAGCTCCATGGAATCAGGGTGGGCACACTGGGCAAAAAAATAGGGATAGACAGGATCCCAAATAATCATCAATATTCCCAAAAAACCCAGAGGTTTCCACACATCCCGTTCTGTCCCTTATCCCACGCCAGGATGGAACAGCATTCCCAAGGATCAGGGATGAAGCACAGCCAGGAATCCCCCCTGTGCCAGGAATTTGGGAGGCAAAGCTCCCAGAAAAACAGGAATCTCGGGACATTCCCTCTTTTTCCGCGCCATGCCACAAAAGCCGCGGCCTCGGAAGTGACTCCGAGCCTGGAGCAGGTGCTCCTGGAGCAGCTGTCCCAGCAAATCCAATATTCCCAGGCAGTCTGTGGGAATTACACTTGTATTTACCTTGATGTCTTTTGGGAATTATTCCTTTCCCCCATTAGCACTTGGATTTTCCATAAGGAAGCTTTTCCCCCTTGCAGGATCCCGACCGATTTCTCCCCGCCACGCCAGGATTGGAGTTTTCCCAGCGGATCCATTCCTCCTGGAGCACTAGGAGCAAGGAACAAGGAGCATCATCCAGATTTTTTTAACCAGGAATCCCTTGGAATCCACCTGGATCCTGCTCCTGTTGGATCAGGAATAGACAAAAGCAGCCTGAGTTATTTTAGGAAATTGAGGGCCCAAATCCCATTTTTTTAGGGAAAGGAGCCAATTTTGGCCCCTCTTGGATGCTCCTCAAATCCCCATGTAGGACTTGTTGGTTGAGGGGTTTTTTGGGACCTTCCATCTTTCCAGCAGAGAATTCCTTGGCTTCTCTGCCAACCCAAATTATCGGTTGGGAGGTTTATTCCTTCTTTTTCTCTCTCCATGGGAAGAACAATCCCTGGGGAAGGGGGAAGGGTCAGGAACGAGGCAAGGGTGGGGTTTGGAGGGAGGAAAAGGCACTGCTCCCATGGGAATTCAAGCCAGGCCTGGGATAGGGATTGGCTGTGGTGCCTCACCATGGGAATCTTCCCTGGCATTCCCAGGAGTTTTCAGGCTGCTGGATAATCCCATTAAATTCCTTAAGAAAGGCCTGGAGAGGACTGTGCCTTTTTATTGGGATGGAAGGGTTGGAATGGTTGGATGAGTGGGAAGAGGGAACTTGGAGCCTCTCCCATGGCCAAGCTCAATCCCATTGGGATGAGGGATACCATTCCTGGAAATGGCAATGGGAAAACCCCAAGATCCCAATGGAAAACACACCTTAATTCCCTGTTCCCACAAAACCACAGGCACCTGACATCCTCAAACTCCCAAATCCGCGTTTTCCAAGAGCAGGAGGGCCTGGGGCGCCTCGGGAGCTTATCCAGCTTTTTCCTGGTGTAAGTACAGTATTTCTCCGGGAATTACGGCCACTGGAAAGCACCCGGCCTTGTCCTTGCTCCCATAAAAAACCGGGAGCCGGCGGAAATTATGGGATCAAATCAAGCCTTCCTTTGATTCTGACCCTACAGCCACGAGAGTCCCGGAGGGTCCCGGTTTTTTCCTTCCCGCTTTCCCTAATTTATGGCTCATTCCCTCTTTTCCAATAAAGCCGGCCGGGGGCAGCTGCTCCCTATCCCGGGAGCCGCCATAAACCATGGACAACATTCCTGCTTCCCGGTTGCTGTGGATAGCGAGGAGCGGGATGGGGATCCGGAGAGAGTCGGGAGGAGCGGGATTCGCTCAATGGATGGAATTTCATTCCCCCTTTTCCGAGGCCTCCCTGAAGGGCTTGGGCGGAGCAGGAATGGTGGCGAGGTGGGAATATCCAGAGGGTTTGATATCCCAAAAAAAACCCTGCAGCGGGGTTAAATCCAGGTGTTTGTTTAGTGGGAAAACAGCCTTGGGAAGGTGGGAATGGCAGCAGGTGTGAGCTGGGACTGGGAAAATCCAGGGAAACAGCACCGTGTCCCAAAATGCCTTTGTGGCCAGGCTGGATTTGTTCCTAGTCCAGAAAAAACTTAGTTTTTCCTCCTTTTCTGCTTTCCCCCTCTTTTTTTGGGATGAGGTAGGATCAGAAAATCACACAGAGCCACCTCCCAAATTTTCTTCTGGAGAAACAACCCCCTGGTAAATCCACTTCCCAAAATCTCCCTCTAAAAATCCTTGGGAATGACCATGAACTGCTTTTTCCTTCCCAAAACCCCATCCCAAACAAACAGGGCTCTGCTTGGATATTTCCAGCTGGGCCTAAATACTCGGGGACAGAATTCCTGGGGATTTGTGGGAAGCAATTTTCAGGGATATTTCCATGCTGAGCTGCCCAGGATCTGGGGAGAATTCCCAGATCCCACAGAAATTCCAGGTGCCTTTAAAATCCTGTCCCTTCCTCATTTTTTGGAGGATCAAAATCCTGGAAGGATTTGGGAATTTTGACAGTATTTATTCATGGGAAAACTTAAAATGGGGGAGGTTTTGTTCCATTTGGAGTTCATTTGGGTGGAATTTTAAATGAATTTTGGATTTGAGATTTCTTTTAACATTTTAAAAATATTTCCTGGATGAAACGTCATAAGATTTGGGAAAACCAAATTGAGAATGACGTTTTGAATCCAATTTAAAAATCAGGAGTATTCCAAATATTCCAGAACAGCCTCTCCTGCTCCATCTTGCTTTCCTTTCCCTTCCAGCCCCCCAAAAATTCCTCATTCCCAGGAATCTCTTCCTTCCGTGGACTTGGATCCCCAATATCCCGGGAGGAGAAAATTTGGGATCCAGGTGCTGGAGCAGGGACCAAAGGCTGAAATTCCTTCCAAAATCCAAACCCAGGAGGGTCAAAAGTTCATCCAGGCCCCGGCAACTCCTGGGAGTTTTGTTTCCTGCTTGGAAAAGGGCGAAGGAAAGGGAGAAAGAAGAAAAGCAGGAGAAATCCAATAAATGCCGGGGTGGGAAGGCAGAGGGGCCGGCGGTGGGAAAAGCAAACAAGGTGGGAAAAAGGGAACAGGCGGCACGGAAAGGCACGGGAGGGAAGGTTGGGAGAGGCCGGGAGAGGGGCTGGGAAGTGGGAATGTGAGGGGTTGGGATGTGGGGATATGAAGGACCAGGAAGTGGGATGAGGCTGATATTCCATGTGCATCCCACCTCACGGGCTGGACTTCATTTTCCCCTTCTCCTGTCCTTTTTTGGGGAAATATACCCCTGGATACATCCCAAAGCCTCTGCTTTGCCAGGAGTCATCCTGGTCCCATAGAAGAAATGGGATCACACCCACAAACCCCCTGGAATTTCCCCCTGGATGCGGCTGGAGTCAGGATGCAGCTCCCTCGGTGCCCACCATGGGAGGATCCCAAGGAAAACCCTCTGGAGTCACCGGGAGTGCAGGAAGGGAGAGGTGGAATTAAAAGCTGTTTTCCAAAGGAATTCCAGCCCTTCCTCTCCATGCCACCCATCCCTGCAATCTAGAAATCACCAGGAAAATCTCCATGCTCCATCCCGGAGCTCTTTCCATGCCTCCAACACCGGCTGCTCCCAGGTTTTCCGGGAAACATTCCTGGATGAGCAGAGCCCTGCCCCGCTCCCGGCTTTCCACAGTGTCCATGTGCAATTCCAAGGCTTTATGGCTCCCCCATGGAGCCTTCCTGGTGCCCTTGGAGCTTGATTATCCCGGGAAATGGAGCCTTTATGGACTCCAGCTGGGAAGTGGGACATTAATGAGCCCTGCTTGGCACAGCTCCATATGTTTTCCGCCTTCTCCCGAGATCCCGGTTTTTTATGGTGACATTTATTTCATGGAAATGAGCCTGGGAATGAAGATCCATGGCCCTTCCTGGAGATTTGCAGGAATTGCTTCCCACTGCCACAGATAATCCTGGAGGGGAGAAGGAAAACACAGCTGAATATTCCTTCTTCCCACCCCACTGTGGAATCCAGTAAAAGCTGGGAATTTTAATTTTTGGGAGTTTTTTTCCGACTTTTCTCTCATTAAAACACCACAACGCTTCCAAATCCGAACTCCTGATTCCAAGAAAATTTGCTGCCCAAACTTTGGCACCTCCAAATGCAAATTTCCTTGGAAATTACCTCCAGCTTTTCTTCCTGGCAGGAATTCTGCCTCCAACAATAGATCCTGAGGTGCTAATTCCCTGATTTATCTAAAAGGACCTTCTCTTGTATCCCACTGGGGCTTGGAATACAATGGACAATCCAGGGGCAAATCCAGGTGGACAAAGGGAACTTGGAGATAAAGGGAAAAGGGAGCTGGTGATGGATGAACCCCCAGGAAGAGAAAACCTGGAGCTGATAAGAATTCCCAGCTTTTTCTGAGCCATTCCAGAGGTGCAGCCAGTGGGATTTGGAGCTTTCCAAGTTGCAAATCCATCGGGAATTGGGGGGTGGGAATTGGATCTGTCCAGGTTTGGGATCACTTCGTGGGCTCTGCAAGATATTTGGGATATTTTCTGCTCCTCCACCTGGAAAAACCTTGGGATAAGGCAAAGGATCAGCCTTGGGATTAGTCTGGCACAGCAACTCCTTCCCAAATCCCGGGCTGATCCCATTTTTCTGCCCATGACCTCGGTTAAACCGGCGTGAGTTCCTTAATTCCAAGCCTTTCCAAAGCTGGTGACTTCCCAGGAAAGCAGGAAGCGGAGAAAGCTGGGAATTGGCTGCTCCCTCTGCTGCCCAAAAGGCGGGAGAGGGGGGGTGTGGGGCGGGAATTCTCTCCAGCTTTAATTTGTCCTGGATTCGAGCATATTCCAGGTCACTGATCACACACCCAGTCGGGATCTGGGGAATAAAGGAATTCCTTCCATCCCTTTATTTGATTTCTCCCCAATAAATCTTTATCCTGATTCCAAAAGGATCACTTCCCCTTTTTTTTTTTCCCTTCCTTCCTGTCTTTTTTGGGGGGGAAGATCACACCTGTATCCAGCCCAAACCCTCTGCTTTTCCACACTGGGATTGGGAATCCAGCTTCACTGGGAATTATCCCGATCCCACAGGAAAAATGGGTTCAAACACAAAAATACCTGGAATTTCTCTATGGTTGCTGGGATGAAAATCCCTTGGTGTCCCAGGAAAACCCTTCTGGAGGGTCTGGAATCTCTGGGAATGCAGGAAAAGCTGGATCTGCTCCATCTTTCCCAATTCCAAGAGATGATGCTGTCCCAGAGCAGCTCGGCACATCCCAGCTCCGAGTTTTCCATTTCTTCCCTTCCTGGAAACCAACAGCAGTGGGTCAATGGGAAAAATCCAGACAAGGAGTAAATCCAGGCTGGATGGGGCTTGAGAATGGTGGGAATGGATCATCCTTGAGGTCTCTTCCCACACAAACAATTCTGGGAATGTAGGAAAAAATTCCGAACTAGGAAAACATCAGAGACTGGAATTTTTTTATTTAGAGGGGAGGCAAAGGAAGGGTGAAATTCCACCTATTCCAGATAAATCCAGGGATTTGTCTTTTCCAAACATGCAAATAGGGAGATATTCCAGAATAGGGATCCATATTGGATAACGGGAAGCACTTGGGATTTCCCCCCTTGTTGTGAGACTTCAATTCATTATTAGAAATTGTGGCTCCAATCCCAAAACCTGCAATCCCTAAAATGCTCAGATCCATTAGAAACAACGTTCCCAAACTGAGGAATATTTTCCTCTTCAAAAAATCCCCACAGAAGTTTTCCCAACCCATTCCTGTAATTTTTCCCCATTTTTTCACTGGAAAACAAAGTTCCAAAGACCACCTGACAGTTTTCCCACTTTTCCCAGCCTCCATCCCATTTTCCCTCAAGTTTAATCTGCCTCATTTGGATGATTTGCATCCCAATTTCCCGATTTTGCCTTTCCCTTCCCGAGCGTTTGTTCCTGCTGATCCAAGGGCATCGCTCACTTCCATCTTTCCCAATTTAATGATATTTATCCGTCACCGCCTGGGAGAGGAATTGGCCGGAGCTCCATTTGGCAAAACAAATCGGGATCGGTTCCAGGATAATCCCACGGAACACATGGATTTTAATGGCCGCTTTTAATGTCCCCATCTGCAGCCGTTGTCCTTGGGATAAAGCCTGGATGCTGCTTCCCAATTCTCCTTGTGGAATTCTGCTCTCTGTCCCAGCTCTCCCCTCTCTCCACCCACCAGGGCAGGTTGGTTTTTTTCCTGGATTTTCCAGATGACCCAGTGGCTGGATGGGAGTAATTTTTCCTTAAATCCACTTTGTGCTTAAGTCGGTGTATCATGGAATTCCAACATGGATTGGGATGGAAGGGAGCTTATGGATCATTCACCTTCCACTATCCCAGGTTGCTCCAAGCCCTGTCCAACCTGGACTGGAACATTCCAGGGATGGCACAGCCACAGCTTTTCTGGGAAAACTGTTCCAGGACTTCCCCACCCTCCCATGGGGGAATTCCTTCCCAATATCCCATCTATCACTGGCAGTGGGAAGCCATTCCCTGTGTCCCATCCCTCCGTCCCTTACTCTAAATCCCACTCTGTTTCTACCAAACACACAAAACCACGCCCTTGGATGGTGCAGATGGGAATTCTCCTCCTTTGGGGGGAATTATCCCAACTTCTGAGGGCACAGATCCACATTTTCTCCACAGGGACAAAACTGCAGGAGCCAAGCCCTTCCTGCAGCATCCAGGGAATGATTCCAGCCAGGATCGCCCCGGTGCTGCGAGGCTGAAAATCCCTCCTTTGGAAAAGCAGGATCCTTCCCTCCTCCTTCCAGCCGGAAGAAGAAGCAGCATTCCCATTCCCTATCCCAGCGCCGCTCCCATTCCAGCGCTGCTGCTCATTCCCGAGGCTGCTCCCGGGATTTTTGCACCACCTCTCCCATCCCAAAATTCCTTTTTTGGGGGGACTAGATCCCGATTTTCCGCAGTTTGCTTGCCACGCCTTTATCCCGACTCGCCGCTCTGGGCTCTTTATGGCCGGGAGCTGGAATAAATCTTGGAACAGGGTATAAAAACCTGGCCATTGCTCATGGAAGCAAGGAAAGCCACTAGAGGGACCTTCGGGCTGAGGCACAGCCGGGTCACACCCGGATTCCGGGGGGGTGACACCCTCAAATTCCCTTTTTCCCTCCCATCCCGCTGCTCCAGGGTTATCCCACACCATCCCGCGCCCGATCTCTTGGCATCTCCTAAATAATTCCCGATAAAAACCAGGAGAGTTTTATTTCCCCTGTTCATTAAACAAGCTCCAGGGCTCCTTCAATAACTTCCCTCCGCTTTTTCCATGAGAGGAGCTTTTGGGATGGGGATGGGGGGGATTTTCCCTTTTTCCCAACCCTTTTCTTCTCTTCCCCTGAGGAACGAGAAGGCCGTGAAAATACAAAAAAAAAAAAGAAAAAAGAAAAAAGAAAAAAAAAGGAAAAAAAAGAGAGGGAAAATCTCCCGTCAGGAAAACAGGAGGCAAACACAGGAGTTAATTTGGGCCGGAATAGCTGCGGCTGTTTGCGGTTGTCCCTGACTCCGGAGCACCTGTGTTTGCTCAGGAGCTTTTCCCAATCTGCCGCAAAATGGCCCGGGATTGTCACATGGGCCTGGAGCTTCCCGGCGCCTCGGGAATCAAAAAGCCGCAGCTTTTAGCGGAGTTAATCATTAATGCCTTCCCTTTGTCCCATTCCCGGGACTGACAGCCCTTTGATATCCCAGATTTGCCAGCGGCGCCCGGAGCCAGGTACCGAGGCGCAGCCTGCCTGGAGCTGCCCTTTCCCTCGGGATTCGCTTCCCGGGGGGAATCCGTGCACCCCTGAGCCTGTCCATGGGTTTTCCAACCCGATTCTCCTTTTGGGCTAAAAATCCACGGGGATATCCCACCCCCACATCAAGCTTTTGGATTCCCGGCAACTGGGGGGCGCCAGGAATCCCAAAGATGGGCAGGAATGTGGATGCTCCTCTCCTCCCCTCGCTGCCCCTTCCCAACTTTCCACCTCCCTCTTGCTTTTCCAGAATTATTTGCCCAGGGTCTGGGTGTTTCAGGGGCATAACGAAGAGAAGGTCCACAATGGCTCCTTTTCCTTGGAATTCTCCACCAGCTTGGAGCAGAATCACCACAACGCCCCCCTCCAAAGGAAGGTCCTGTTTTTCCAGGGACACAGGGTGGGAAAGCTCCACAAGGCCTCCATTTCCTGGAAATTATCCCATAAAATAATTTTGGAGCAGAGTCTCCTCCAAAGGAAGGTCCGGTTTTTCCGGGAGCTGCAGGCAGGAGGGAACAGAGAGGGAAAACTCTCCCTGGGCACTGAACACAACTCCACTTCCTTGGAATGCTTCCATAAAATCATTTTGGAGCAGGAGCCCCCCCAGAGGCCAGGATGGTTCCCATAAAACTGCTGGGAATGTGATTTGTGCTCCCGGAGCTCCGGGGCACAGTCAAACTCCAAGGTTCCTGAACTTTTCCTTGACTCCATCAAATCCTGACAGTGGTGGAGGAGGAGCTGTTCCAGGGGCTTCCCAAGGCTCTGTTCCCTCGTTTATGGCATCCAGGGATAGAAATCCAGCTGAACCCCCCCATATTCCCAGCTGGAAAACTTCCACCCCAGCCCAATGCACCAATGCAAGTGGAAATCATCCCAAATCCTGAATTTAGGGAGGAATGAAACAATTCCTCCATTTTTAGCCTCCTCCCCCCTCATCATTGCTGCCTCTGGAAGCTGGATGGGAAAACTCAATGAATCCCATTTCTCCATGGATTGACACTCCTCCCTCCTGAATGCCTGAAGGGAAACCCTTGGAAAGTTCTCCAGGGATTGCAGCCTCTGGGAAGAGGTTGGAGGCCGGTTCTGGGGAATTCTGCCCCTGGATCCCTCCTGATCCTGGCACACCCCACAGCCACAAAGGAATGTGAGGCCGGCTCCCGATTTTTCAGATCCAGGGGGAAACTCCCTTCAATGTCCAGGATTTGCTCCTGGTGACTCACAGAGATAAAGCTCCCAAGGTCACAGAAGGAGCCAGGAAACCTGGAATTCTCCTCCACAGGCTCCCTGCCGAACTGGGATGTGCCTGGACAAGTCCCAAGCAATCCCTGGAGCTGCAGCATCCCCCCCAGGAATCTCAGGCTGAAATATCCCTGGTGTGTGGAGTTCAGGGATCAGGCCCTCAATTCAGAGAAAATCCAGGGCAGAATTCCTAAAATCCATGGAAACATCGGAGCTCCAAGGCCAGGCAGAGCTTTGATCCCCTTACCCTGCGGAACACCCAGGGAGGCTCTGCTCTTTTGCAACTCCGACCAAGAATTCCACTTGAAGCACTCCAGAGCCGGAGAGCCAGGATTCCAACCCTTGGAGAGCACGGATCCACCCCCAGGCCAGACTTCCAAGGGCTCTCCAGGCCTTGGAAATGCCTCCGTGCTCACGTCACAGCTGGAATGTTCCAGGAGCTGCAGCTCCCCAATCCCTCGGGATTATTGACTCCTTGAAACCTCGGAAAAGCAGCCAGGGACTGAGGAGCCAGAATTTGGGAAGAAGAGCCCAAATTCCGGAGCCCACTGCTACCCCTTCCCACCTTGGAGCAGGTCCCAGCTCCCTGAGGATTCCAGCTGGGAAAGGAAGCCAGAGCCCCTTTGGAGGGTGGGGCTCTCTGGGATTGGGCACCAGGAAGGTGGGAAGCAGGGTTTTCCCTCCTTTTTGGAAATCCCAGTGCTGTGGAGACAGGGAGGGGCCTCTGGAAGTGGGAAGGAGCCTCTGGATTTCTCCCCACATCCTCCAGCAGGGTGAGGTGTGAAACCCTTCCTTTGCTCAGTCCTCAGGGAGTCATTGAATTATGGGAATATGCCGGATGGAAAAGACCTTGGAGATCATTAAATCCAACTTTTGTCCCTTTTTCACTTTGCCAACTCATCCTGACAATTCCAACTGTTCCTTGGACACTTTAAGGGATGGGGACTCCACCAGTGCCCCACTCCAAGCTTTTCCCTAAAGAAATTCCTGATATCCCACTGAACTTCCCCTGAGGCCATTTCCTCTTATCCTCTCACTTGTTTCCTGAGGGAATATCCCAATTCCCACTTAGCTGTACACTCCTTCCAGGTGAGGGGTGACACTTCCCAGTTTTAATTCCTAGAGAACCAGAGGGAAGATTTTCCTTGATTTCCACAGGCTTTAGCTGGGAGCTGGGTGTGCCTCCACCCTGGGGGATATCCCTGAGTTTTCCACATGGAAAGGGAAGATTTTCCTTGATTTCCATAGTTTTTAGCTGGGAGTTGGATGTGCCTCTGCCTTAGGAGATACCCTTAAATTATCCCCATGGAAAGGGAATATTTTCCCTGATTTCTGCTGGTTTTAGCTGAGAGCTGGCTGTGCCTCTACCCTGGGGGATATCCCTGAGTTTTCCACATGGAAAGGGAATATTTTCCCTGCTTTCCATAGGTTTTAGCTAGGAGCTGGACATGCCTCTGCCCAAGAGAATATCCATGAGTTTTCTGCATGGAAAGGGAATATTTCCTTGCTTTCCATAAGTTTTGCTGGGAGCTGGCTGTGCCTCCACCCTGGGTGATATCCCTGAGTTTTCCACACAGAACTTGGAGCTGGAGTGTGCTGGAAGCAGGAAAGGGGCTGCCCAGGATCCTGGATGAATGAGTGTGGGATCAGCTTCCTGGGGGGAAAACTCCAGGGTGCTAAAAGGCTCTTTGATCCAGCAGGGAGAAGATAAATGGGATAAATGGGATAAATGGGATAAATAAACAGGACCCGCTGGAAGCACATCCACACTGGGAACACGGATGATTAATTACGGCCTTTTCCAGCCGCAAAACTCTGGTCCCAGTCCTTAAAAACTCCCGAGGCTCCAAGGGAAAAGCGCATTTTAACACCAGCCTCGGAAACTGCTCTCGGAGCGAGCGATCCAAGCTCATTCCCGAATCCTTGTTTAAATATTTTCGCTGCTCCTTCCCCGCCACAGCCCGTTTGCCATGTGCATCCCACGCCGGAGCCAGGGAGGAAGTGTTCCTGGAAAAATCACAAAGCCACTTTCAGCCGCAGAAATCCCCATCCCGAATCCAAACAGGGAAGCCTCTGTCCCTTGCCAGCCTAGGCTGGGTTTCCGCCCGGAATTAGGCAGGGAAAGGGAAGGGGCCACTTTTCCAGCTGCAGGGTGGAAATCCTGCATTTTCCGAGGGGATCTTTCCAAGCTCTGCACTGACAGGATAGTCAGGACTCCCTGGATGGAGGACCACGGAAGGGAATGCTCCAGGGAGCCAGCTGTGGGCATGGAAAATGGGTTTCCATGGAAAAGCCGGGTCATTCCTATTACAGCTCTGTCTGGAGGGCTGGAAAAGATCATTCCTGGAGCTGGAATCAGACAGTTATTTTCTGGAATATGGGGTTATTCCAGGTCGGTTATTCCAGGGAAGGGGGGTGAGGATCTTTGATTTGCCCCTTGGATCACACCCAGTCTGCTGGGAATGTCCTGGGAAGCCCCTGCAGGATCAGCCCCTTCCTGGTGACATTCCCGGGGTGACCCAGAGCCACTCCAGTGTTAATGGGATAATGAGTCTCCCATGGGGAAATACGGCATTCCAGGGGATGCTCCAGAGGGCTGGAATGGCCGGGATGTGGCTGCAAATCCCGTCCTGCACATTCCAAGCATCTTTATTCCATGAAAGGGATGGAAAAACACCTTTGTCCCATGGAGGGGAGGCAGCTCCAGGATTGTTTTCCATTATTAATCAGGAACTGGACGTTCCCAAAGTTCTCCACACAACCAGGAGTGGCACAGATCCTGATTTTTCCCAAATAAAGCTCCTTCCTGCTCTGGGAAGGGAAGAAACGACAGCCCAGGGACTCCAGTGGCAGCTTTCCCTGCATCCTGCAGATCCAGAACTCATTCCCACCCTCCATGTGTCGCCTCGCCGTCATCCCACCAGATCCCACAAGGACAGGCTGGGCTCACTCCCAGGAAACCCAGGAAGTCATGGATCACCCTGATGTGCTGCACCAACATTTCCCCAGCAGATCCCTTCCAGAGGGGATATTCCAGAGGCTGGGAGGATGCGGAGCCAGTGTCACCTGCAGGTAACGCTGGTGACAAAGGGATGGATGTGGTGGGAAATATGGATGAGACCAAGGGATGGATGTGGTTGGATTATGGATGCAACCAAGGCATGGACGTGGTTGGATTATGGATGTGACCAAGGCATGGATGCCACCAATGGATGTGGTTGGAGTCACGGCGAGCAGATCCATCCAGGGTGTTTAAGCACCAGGAATTTCCAAGATTTTGTTCCAAAGCCAAGGAAGCAGCTTGGAGCCCCTCCATGACAGAAAGTGGGGATCTGGGGGCTCCAGCCATGCTCCCTTCCTGTGGGATCAGCCGGCTCCCTGCTCCCGCTGGGCAAACACGGCCGGATGAGATAAGGGCTGTGTGCTCAGCTCTCCGCCAGGAATTCCGAGCCCGACCTCCCTTCCCGACATCTACCTGCTCCTGGCTTCCTCCCTGTGTCCCAGCTGGGCTGGCCTCAGCCCCTCCACCATTCCCATTCCCAGTGGGAATATTCCAAGCTGCTCCCGCTCCCACATTGCGGTGGGGAGATGGCACTGGGCACACAGCATCCCAAGAAAACCGGATGGGATGTGGGATACCATCCCCAAACAAAGAGTTGGGAAGATGAGCCGGAGGGAGTTGGGATTTTGGGGTTTGGGTGGTGGGATGAGTTCCACCAACATGGACCTGGCAGACTGGGAATGGTTTAAAATTAATACAGGGATTCCTGGGAGATGAATCCCAGAGATAAGCAGGACAACAGCGAGGCTGGAGGGCCCCGTGGCCCAAACAAAAGGATCTGGGAGCAGGAGCAGGGAAAGACAGATGGGTTGTTAAACATTGCCAGCATACCTGGCTGGAGCCATTCCCGGGTCACCGGGAACAGCAGCTGGGATTTGGGGTGGCCAATCCGACCAATCCCAGCCAACTTCCACCCTCTTCCTTATCTCCGGCTCGGGCAGGGGTGGTTTTGCAATTCCAAAGGCACTCCAGGACATGGAAAACATTCCTGGTGGTCTCAAGATGTCCAAAGCCACCCCACCCAGTGGGGGCTGCCATGCCAGGAGCTCCCAGTTTTCCCAGCAGAAGGAATTTGGGAGCGCAGCGATGTCTCTGTGTGGTTTTCCAAACACTTTCCACAGGGTCCAAGAAGTGCCCAGTTGGGCAATTTGGAATTTGCTCCAGCCTCTAAATCAGGGAATTTTCACTCATCCCAGGTCCTGCACCTCTGACCGCAGGATCCATCCAGCCTGTGGGATCAATTCTCCCTAAAAATCGGGAAAAGGCCTGGGACTAAAACTGGATCAGCCAACAATATCCCAGACAACCTTTTTCCCTGTTTTCCCATCAGGTGAAAGCTGTACCTGGGGAGAAAATCAGGATAGATCCCATCAGCTTCTCCTCCTTTCCATCAGCTTCCCTGCTCTCCATGAAATCCCTTCCCGGCGTCTCCAGGCGGAGATGAGCCACTAAAAAACGGGATGTCAGGGCCACTCGGCTGCTCCCTTCCATCCATTATCCCACTCCAAAGGTCTCACCTATCCAAGAGCCCCATCCATCCCCATTCCCAGGCGGCCCCTCCCCTCCCAGCCCTTGGAGCCCTCTGCTTTCCATCAGCTTTTCCAAGACAATGGGTGTCTGGAAGCTCCTTAACTCCTCGGGAAGGGGGGTTTGTGGACACAGCCCCGGTGCTGGGGGATGGCTCCCGGGAAACACTCACTCCTGGGACACCCCTTCCTTCCCAGAAAAGTGGGATCACATCACCCCAGGTTTTTCCCTGTACTTTTGAGGCACTTTTCCCATTGGTTCTCCCTGAACTGGATGCTCCTAAAATCCCTGGGATATCAAATAATGGGACTTACGACTCCCTTTGATATTCCAAGTCACAGTTTGGGATTGGGAATATGAAATCCTCTGCCAGAGGCAGCAGGCAGATTTCTGGGAGCTTGGGATGAGGCCAGGAGGGGGAGATGCCTTGCGGGAATCATGTTTTCCAGGCAGGACCTTTCTGGGATAACACCAATCCCATCACATGGCATTTTCTGGGAATGCATGGAGAGGATGTGTGACCCCCATGGGAATTCCCTCTGCATCCCTCAGGCTGGATCCAGGGAGTGTCAATTGTCTAGGAAAATTGGGATACCAGGAATTACACCTAGAAGAACCAAAAATTCCAAGGAAAATATTTATTCCGTTTTTATAGGCTTTTATTATTATTATTGCAGACGTTGTTATTTTTCTTATTATTCCCACCATTCCCAACATTATTTTGGGATTGAAGCTGAACAGTCTCAGCACAGACAAAACATGGATTTTGGCTGGGTTTTATCCCCACCGGGTGGGATTTGTTTGACTTCCAACAACCACGGATGTTGGAAGTGCAATGGGAGCACAACGGGCTCTGAACCAATCCAGCTGGACCTGGAAAATTTAGGGATGGTCTGGAATGGTGCTGGAATGATCCCTCATTCCAAGGCCTTATCTTGTGGCAGGGAACTGGCGCTGGCACTGCTGCCAGGGGCACTTTATTCCCTTGGAAAGGAAGGCAGCAGAATTCCAGTGCCAAATCCATTGTTCCTGGAGCGGGAATGACTCTGGGTCCTGCCAGGTTACAGAGCTCCCATTGTTATTCCAGAGCTCGGGATCACCCGGCTTTGAAATAGGAACGCTCCTTCCTCTCTGCTTTGCTGCTTCCTTGATTTTTCCCCCGCCAGTTCCATGATTTATCTTTGATGGGGATTGGAAGGAGAGGAGCTCTAGGGTCTCTTCCATCTCAAATCATTCCATGATTTAGGCTGGAAGCCGAGTGGTGGGAAACTGGGCAGAACTCCCCGGGTCCAGGAACTCTGGATCCAGTTCTGGGTGCTCTGGGGTTTGGGATAAACTGGACACAGGTGGGAAGCACCTAACACCAACAGATTCCAGAGGGTCCAAGCACTGCTGGATTGGGAGCAGGGCCATCAGAAGGCTGGGAATCTCCAGTGGGACATGGGAATGTTGGATCATCTCCAGGTGCTCCCTGGCTACCTTTCCCTCCTTTATCCCACCCCTCGAGCCCATGCATCCCTTGGGAAGGAGCCGCTCCCTCCGGCAGCTCCTTCTCCCGGCTTTGTATCCAATTTAACCGCTGGATTCAAAATGCCAGCAGAGTTAAGAGGAGCTGATTAAAAAGCGGGAGCCTCATCCCAGTTTTTAAACACGGAGTTGCTCGGCCGTATTTACATTAGTGTCAACTTTAATTTAAATCCCGCATAACGATATTTGCTTCCCTAAATTTATTCCCCGGGAACGCCGCGCAAATTACCCGGCACTGCCGGCACCTTCTCTTTGTCTCCGGCGGAGTGGCTCGGGAATGAGCTCCGGGAAGTGTCATTCCGCCTCTTTAACGTCTCATTAATTAACCCATCCCGCTTTCGGGGTGAGGTTGGAGCTGCTGGTGCCTGGAAGTGGGAATCCAGCCGGATCCACCTTCAAAATGGGAATTGGGATAGGCTTGGCGATCCTCATCCCTTCCAACTTGGGATATTTCGTGGGGATTTATAAAATTAAATCAAATCAAGGAGCCCAGCCCTGGTAAAGGCAGAAAACCCCTTTTCCTGAGGGATTCTGGGATCAGCCATCCCAGGGATGCAGTGTTGGAGCAGGGAATATGCAGGTGCTCCAGGATTTCAGGGATGCACGGGATGAGCTCCAGGCAGCACAGGAACAACAGGAGCCTCCTGCTTTCCAGCCTGACCATCCAGCAGGGAAAAAGTGGGAAAACGGGGAAAAAACCACAAAAAATCCAGCTATGCCATGGATTTTTGGGATAGCAGCGGTGCTCCAGGATTGCCAAATCCACAACCTTTTCCCTTTCAGGGTTCTTTCAAAGAGCCCAGGGCTGTTCCCGGCTCCCAAAACCAACAGGGACAGGACAAAAAGTGGGAATGGCAAAGGGTGGGTTATCCCTGCTGGCCTTGCTCCCAATTTATTTGAAATGCCAGCATTTTGCTGACTGGACTGGAGTAAATCAAGGGGTGGCCTGGATGAGAGGAGGGAGGAATTTCCCTGGATTTTCAGGGAATGAAGGCCTGGATGCAGTGGGACCCAGCAAGGATCAAGATGGGAATGTTTCCCATCCTTCTCCCAGGTGGATCTCCCAGGATGGACAACACATATTTAGGATTTTCCCATTCCAGGCTCATTGTGCCCTAAATAAGTATGGAATTCTGCATTTGGCAGCTCTGCATCTGCATCCTGGGCTGGAAATACTCTTTGGAATGTGCCATTCCTGCAGCTTGCTTGGAATGAGGACAGGATTCCTTGTCCAAAAGGATTTCCTTGTCCCGGACACATTTCCCTTATCCAAAAGGGTTTCCTTGCCTAAAAGTGTTTCCTTTCCATAGAATTTTTCCTTGTCCCAAGTGGTTTCCCTTTTCCTGAGACAGTTTTCACTTTATCCAAGAGGGTTCCTTTTCCCTTTTATCCAAGAGGTTTTCCTTGCCTCCAAAGGGTTTCCTTGCCTCTCAAACTGTTCCTTGTCCCAGAAGTGTTTCCTGGCCATTCCCAAAGATGCCAACCAAGGGGTGTGGGATGAACCATCCAGGGGCACATGGAGTCTCACCCCAAAGGCTGGAGCTTGGCTCAGGAATGCCAGTGGAGGCAGATTTTGGGAATAAGTGGAATCAGGGAAGGGCCGTGCTCTTATCTGCCCGTAGGCCGGGGCTCCACAACAACAAAAGGTAATCGGGATCCAGGTGATCCACAGAAAATTCGTGGGCCAGAGCCCAGATCTTGGCTCGGGAATGCCAGCGGAGGCAGCTTTCCCTGGATCGATGGGATAAGGGAATCAGGGAAGGGCTGCAGCTGTGCCCTTATCTGGCCGGAGGCCGGGGCTCCACAACAAAAGGGATTGGGGAGCCGGGTGATCCATGGAAAATCCATGGGCCCGGCATTGTGGCCGCCCTTCTGCTGAGCAAATAGCGCAAACTGTTCATTCCCGGCTCCCATTCTCTCCCCGGAACATTGTTTGTGTCCTTGCATTTCATTCCGCAGGAAGATTGCTCCCTGGGCCTATAAGCAAACAGTCCGGAAAAGAGCCAACCATCCCGGCTTTTCCCTGGAGAACTGGCATTTTTATTCCAGCTCCAAGCTGTCAAAGAGCTGGAGAGTTTATGTCCGTATCCTGAATTAATTGCTTTAAGCTGGAGCGGCCTCCAAATGGCCGGGAGATGTTTATTAATAACGGTTCTCCCGGTTTTTTCCGGATTTTTGGGTTTTTTTGTTCCAAGCTGTGCTCTCCCACCCCGTGCCCTCCATTAAGCGCCTGGCCCGAGGAAAAGCCGCTTACGGGGAATTAGGGAATGGCTCCTGAGGTTTTGGTGGCACGGGAAGCTCCCGGTAGGACTTTGGGGACACTGGGAAGGAGACGGAGATGGATCAGCGGGAGAAGGAGCAGGATGGCGTTTAACCCGAATATCCTTGGTAATTAACAAGGAAATTAACACTGGAAACAATTCCAGGAGGAAACAAAATGGATTCGTGTTAAACATAAAAGATTTGAAAGCGTGGAAATCCTGGTTTAAGGAATGAGGGAAGAAAGCAATTCCTGCGCCGATGGAAAAGCGGGAACCGGGAGCGCCTTTGTGTAAATTTCCCACTTGACTTTTCATTATCTACCTGCCCCAAATCCATCCGTATGGATGGGATCAACATGGAATGGGAGAGATAAAAGCCGGAATAAATGTGCTTTGCATATCCCACCGATAAACCCCCCTCCCCGCTTCCCCAGAGCCGCTTTTCCAGGCAGCTGCATTTTCGGGAATAAATCATTTTGCCGAGGGAAGGAGAGGGAAGCGGAGTGGGGCCGCTCGAGTGTTTGCTTGGAATATTGATCCTGTCAAAGGAACGGCGGTTAATGAGTAACCGGGAAAAATATGCCGGATCTGCCCGGGCTCCCGGCTGGAGCATGGATATGTCTCCAGCCGCTCCGGAGCTGGGAGCAGGGCCTGGGACAGGGTGGAGCAGAGGGACAAGGGGGACAGGGTCCTGCATCCCACAGGGACACCTCCAATTCCAGGATGTTCGGAAGCTCAGAACTTCCTGCTTCCCAAATCCTGCCGTATCCCAAACCATGCTGAATCCCAGACCTGCAATATCCCAAATCCTGCTTCATCCCAAACCCGGAATGTCCTAAACCTTGTTGAATCCCAGGTCTTGCTGTTTCCCAAATCCCATCACATCCCAAATCCTGCCCCATCCCAAACCTTTCTTCCCAAACCCCACTGCATCCCACACCCTGCTGATTCCCAAACCTTGCCTTGTTCCAGACCCTTTGCTCATTCTTGCAAACATGGATATAATCCCATGGGATCATCCTCTTCCCCCCCATCCCAAATATCCCCAGTTTCACCTGGATGAAGAATATTCCTGCACTAAAAGCAGCTGAAATCCCTGCCCTATCCATGGCATAATCCAGAGCCTGGAGCAAGCTCCCTGTCCTGTCCAGTTCTCCCTTCTCCCATGCCCCTTCTCCTTTTCCATGAATCCCAACACCTTGGAGAGCTAGATAATGCTCCTTCCCTTTTTTATTTTTTTTCCCTTGCAAGGAGAACTCCTGGTGGGATTTATTTTCCCTTTAGGAACAGGATATGGAAGAGGTTAAGAGGCACTTCAGGAGATCCACCCCATTCCGGGGTTTTTATTCCTGCAGAAAGCCCGATCCCATGTCGGCAGCTCTCGTCATCCCAAGTGATTAATTCCTTCTCCTCCTTCTCCTCCTTCTCCTCCTTTTCTTTCTCCTCTCATCCCTGTGCCGGGAAAAGCAGCTCTGCTCTGGCGCCTGCTTCCCACCGGATTTATTCCTTGGCGGATCTTTCCATATGGGAATTTCTCCCAGTCAGGCAGCAGATTTTTGCCTTTCCTTATGGAAAAGGCCCTTCCCAGTGTTTTTCCTTCTCCCCCTAAAAATCCACACTGGGAATTGATGGGAGAGGAGGGTGGGGAAGAGGTGAAACAAAGGGAAAAGCAGGGATGAGCTGGTGACTTCCCAAACTGGAGAGTTCATCCGGATGCTCCCAAAAAAGCAGCTCTGCCATCAGCTCGACATCTGCAGAGATTTTATGGGTTTGGGAATGATGCCTCTGATCAGACCCAGGGGGACAGAAACTCCTGGAAAAGCCCCTTTGGAAGCAATTCCCACCTTCTGTCCCCTTTTCCCGCCCAGGGCTGTTGGATTTGTGTCCCACTCTTTCCCAGGAGTGATTCCAAAATGGATTCGTGCATCCAAACTTCCACCCCTTCCCTGTTTTCCTCCTGCTGTGGATCCCAGAGCTCCAAGGTGGGACATTTCAGGAAAGCTTTGGAAGGGGTTTAATCAACTCCAATTCTACAGGATTTTTCCTGCTGGAATTTCTCCTCCTCTCAAAAGCCTTTCCTGCATTCACCTTTGGAAAACCACCCCGTGCATCCCTCAGATTTCTGGGAAACTCAACATTCCCGAGGTGCAGTTGTGATTTTCCCGCTGTTTCCGTGAAGGCCAGAAGGATCCATATCCTGGCTGGGATCCATATCCAGGCCGTGTCCCCATTCCTGTCGGGAATTACTGGAGCGTGACCCAGGTATCGCTGCCGAGGACAGACACAAAGAGGCAATCGGAGATGGGAATCTTGGCCTTTAATAGGGATGAGGACATGGATGAATCCCGATTTATCCCAACTCCCGCTGCCACCGACTCCGCATCCATTAGCTGAATAAATAAAGGAGAGGGAAGGCAGAGCGGGAGCAGGGAGGATGGAGCAGGGATGAGCCAAGCATTCCAAGGGCTCCCAAATCCCTCAATATTTCTGCCTTGGGAAGCGGGGTGGGAATCAAATCCCCATCTTTCCACCCCAGCTGTTTTCCAACAGGGAGAGGAGCATTCCTTGAAATGCTGGTGGTGAGGAAAACCCTGTGGAAAAGTGCTCCTTCCCAAGGAAGAGCTCCTTGTCTGGCCTTTCCTGGGATCTGGAAGCAGGAATCGGTGGAGTGTCAGGAATTCTCATTTGGTGGGATCCAAAGCACAGCCTCATCCTGGATGATCCCTGCCTTTCCCACATTTTCCTTGGAAAAGGGCTCGGTGGCCTGGGGGAAGCCGAGAGGGTGGAGAGGGAATGAGGCTGGATGTGAGGAAGGGGGAGCTGCTGGAATGGAGTGGGAAAAGGGGGGAAAGGGCAGAAAGAGATGAAGGGGGGAAGTGGGAAAAAGAGGGAAAGAGGGGGGGAAGGGAAAGGAGAAAGAAAGGGGAAAGGAGAATGGGAAAAAGGGGAAAAGGGGGGAAAGTAAGGGAAAGAAATGGGAAAGAAAAAAGGAAAGAGGGGGAATAATTGAAAGGGAAAGAAATTAAAAGGGAGAAAGAAAGGAAGGAAAATGGAATTTGAAAAGGGGGAAAGGAATGGGAAAGGAAAGGAAAGGAAAGGAAAGGAAAGGAAAGGAAAGGAAAGGAAAGGAAAGGAAAGGAAAGGAAAGGAAAGGAAAGGAAAGGAAAGGAAAGGAAAGGAAAGGAAAGGAAAGGAAAGGAAAGGAAAGGAAAGGAAAGGAAAGAGGAAAGGAAAGGAAAGGAAAGGAAAGGAAAGGAAAGGAAAGGAAAGGAAAGGAAAGGAAAGGAAAGGAAAGGAAAGGAAAGGAAAGGAAAGGAAAGGAAAGGAAAGGAAAGGAAAGGAAAGGAAAGGAAAGGAAAGGAAAGGAAATCCAGCTGGAGCAGTCCCTGCCCTGCTCCCCCCTCAGCTGCTTCCACCTCATTCCCGGGTTTTTTAACACTTCTCCTTTATCTTTTCCTTTTTTTCCCTTTGTTTTTCCCTAAATTTTTGCTTTCTTTTTCCTGGAATTCCATGCCCAGCTCTCCCTCCAAACAGCACAGCCCGGGGGGAGTTTCCGTCCCTCCATCCCTCCATGCCTGCATCCTCCCATCCATCTTTTCCCAAAAAAAGCCCTGTCCCGGGCTCCATGCAGCTTTTCCCGTTCTCCCATTCCCTCTTCCCCGTTCTGTCCCGGTGGGATCCATCCCCGCGGGGGGCACAAACACCCTCTCCCCGCCGTCTGTAGCCGATCCTGGGATTTTCCCAGTATTCCACAGCCCCTGGACACCCCAGAACGGGAGTGCTTCTTCCAGAATATTTCAGGGAGGGAAAAACCTGATTGCAGGGATATTTTTTCTGCTTTTTTCCTTCCCCCCCCCCCCATTTTTCCCGTATTTGGGGGGGTTGCTTCTTTTCTTTTTTCTTTCTGATTTTTCTTTTCCTTCTCTCTTTTTTTATCCTTTCCCCCTTATTTAGTTTTCACTTCTTCTTTTCCTTATTTCCTTTTCTTCCTATTTTTATTTTTCTTTTCTTTTTCTTTTTTTCCTTTCCTTTTCCTCTTTTCTTTTCTTTTTTCCTTTTCTTTTTCCCATTTCTTTTTTAAATATTCTTTCCCCCCCTCCTTTTTGTTCCCCCTTATTTATTTTATTTTATTCCAAGAAACCCAGCCGTTCCCAAATCCACCTCTCCCACCTTTCCTCGGCTCCATCGGGATAAATATGGAAACAATACCGCAAAACAGAATAAAGAAGGAAAATCCTGCCCAGCTCCTTTTTCTCTTCCCGCATCCAGCGGCTCCGCAATCCCGGGTTTAGCATTCCCAGAAATCCGGAGCCGGCGGATTCCCCATCACCCTTTAATATTTCCTCTCCTGTTCCCGGGCGCTGGGAATAAACTTCCCACCTTTCCCCTCCTCCTTCCCTTTTCCAGCCTCTTCGCTACCTGGTTTTTGTGGTTTTTCGGATTAACCGAAGCAGGCTTTCCTCAAAAAAATCTACGATTAGGACAATTTCTGGGAGAAATAGTGGGAACTGCCCTGAGCCTGAGCGGAATTACAGCTTGGAAAAGAAGGCTCCATCAGTTTCCCGGGAGACGGGATAAGCCCTACTTGGGTGTTCCAGCTCTTTTTAGCCCCACTAATAATTAGTCCCATCTCAGCCCCGAGTTGTCCTGGTTTGTTTTTTTTTTTTTTTTTCCTTGGGATCATCCAGAAATGCGCTGGATGCTGCGGGCGGGGAAGGCAGGGCCGGCTCTTCCAGCGTTATCCCGGGGGGAAAGGGTTGGGGGGGAATTTGGGATCCCACCGGGGCTTCTCCATCCTCTTTGTGCTTTGATGTCCTTGGAGCCATCCCTGAATGTCACTAGGGGCCGGGATAAGGCAAAAAAACGGGAAAAGTCGCTTTTCCTGGAGGGACAAGTCAGGGGAAAATAAAAGAAAATTATGGATAACGGAGGGAAGGGAAGCGGCTGGAGCGGGGCCGATTTGGGAGCTCAGCTCCTGTCCGATCCCGCTCGGCATTCCCAAACCGCATCCCAAAAAATAAACCCAACTCGGGATTTGACGGGAAATAACGGCAAAACGGAGCCCGGCGCTCCGGGATCCTGGGAATCGCAGGGAGCTGGGGATGCTCGGGAAAAGAGGGAAAAGCAGCCGGGAGTGGCAGGGCGGGAGCGGGAATGCGGCGGGATGGGCGCTGCCCCCGCGGGGGGGCGAGGAGCGCTAATTGGAGCTGTCAGCCGTTAATTAGCGAGAGCTCATTAGCGCTGTCACCTGGCCCAGCGAGAGGACACGGGGACACGGCCACCCGCTCCGAGCTGGGACCCCACTGGTGTCCCTGAGCCTCGGGAAGGGCCGCTGGAATTGCCGGTTTTCCCGGCGAATGCGCCCGCGGGAATGTTTTGATCCCGTGCTTTTTGGCCCGCGAGGGTGCAAGGAGCCGGGAGCCACGGGAATGCCACCGGGATCGGCGCTTCCCGGGAGAAAGCCTCACCCGGAACAAAAGATTGGGAGGAAAAATAGGGGGGGAAAGGGGGAAATGCGCTGAAATTTCAATAAAGCTCTAAAAATTCGGGGAAGAGGGAGGAACCAGGGCCCGCGCGTCCCGTCCCTGTCCCACGGTTTGGGGCTAAACTGGGCAGAATCGGGGCCTCGAGGTGGCTCCCAGCCCCCAAAACTCCAAGCCCGGGAGATGGGGTCCCAAAAAACTCGGGGACGAGGCGGATCCCTGTACCCATTCCCGAACCCATCCCCAAACCCATCCCTAAATCCATCCATCCCCCCGCGGCCTCCGCGCCGCTTCCCTCGGCCCCGGCGGCTCTGAGCCGAGCCGGGGAGGACAAGGGCGAGGAAGAAGAGCTGGGAATGAAGCGGGAAGCGGGAAGAGAAGGCAAGGAAAAGCAGGAGAAGGAGCGGCGGGTGTCCCCTACCTGCGCCCCGGCCGCCGGCCCGGCTGTGCGGGGAGCCGGGAGCATCCCGGCATTTATTGGAGCTCCAACTGTGCCACTGTTGACTTTAGCACAAAGCAAAGATTTCGCCGGGCGCCCGTTTAAAAATGAATATTTTACCAAGATATCGATCAGCTTTATAAAATTCGCTTCCCGCGGCTCCGGAAGGCGCGGGGGGGGGGCGGCAGGGAAGGAAGGGGCCGCAATATAATATCTGTGTAAATTTGCTGAACTCTGACGTGGTGCTGGGGAAAGTTTACCCTCCTGGAATTTGGAGCTCCATCCACGTTTCCCCCCCCCGCCCCGCTCCGCGCGCTCCTCGTCCTTTTTTTTTTTAGCTCTTTTTTTTTTTTTTTTTTTGTTTACTGACTTTGTTTATTCACAGCTCACGGTTGCTTAACCAGGCAGGAGCAGAATGCGCTCGCTGCGAGGTTGCGATCGTGTGGAGAAAGGGGAAAATGCCAAGGGGAGGAGGGAAAGGGGAAAGGAATAACGCCCAGCCGGCGGATTTTTGGGTTATTTCCCTTTTTTTTCTTTTGGGAGGGGGGTGTCGTTTGTGGCTCGAATGGTGAAGTGGGGCGGAGGAAAGGGGGAGGAAAGAGGGGAGGGGAAACAGGGAGAAGGAATGAAAGTGGGGAGGAAAGAGGGAGGAAAAAGGAGGGAGAAGAAAGAAAAGGAGGGGAGGAAAGAGGGAGGGGAAAGGAGGGAGAAAAAAGGAGGGAGAAGAAATGAAAGTGGGGAGAAAAGAGGGAGGAAAAACAGGGAGAAGAAAGAAAAGGAGGGGAGAAAATAGGGAGGAAAAACAGGGAGAAGAAAGGAAAGGAAGGGAGGAAAGGAGGGAGAAGAAATGAAAGTAGGGAGTAGAGGAGAGAGAAGAAGAGGAGGGAGAAGAAATTAAAGTGGGGAGAAAAGAGGGAGAAAAAAGGAGGGAGAAGAAACGAAAGTGGGGAGGAGAAGGGGGGAAAGGAAGGAGAAGAAAAAAAAGAAGGGAAGAAAGGAAAGAAAAAATAAAAGGAGGGAGAAAAGGTACAGGGGTGAAGGGGAGAAAAATAAAAGGAGGGGAAGTAAAAGGGGAGGGAAATAAATGGAAAAAGAAAAATAAAAAGGAGACAGGAAAATAAAAAGAGGAGAAAAAATAAAGGAGGAAATAGAAGGGGAGAAAATTAAAAGGAGGGGAGGAAAAATGAAAGGGGCGAGAAAAAGGAAAGGGGTAAAAAGCAAAGGAGGGAGAAAAATGCAAGGGGCAAGAAAAAAAATAGGGGAAATGGGGGAGAGAAGAAATAAAAGGGGAGAAGAAATAATAAAAGGGGGAGAAGAAATAAAAAGGGGAGAAAAAGCGAAAAGGGAGAGAAAAAATAAAGGGAGGAAGGAAGAAAAAAAAAGGAGTGGAAAGGAAAAGAATAAAAAGGACGGGAAGGCAGAAAAAAAGAATGGAAAGGAAGAAAAAAAGAATGGAAAGGAAATAAAAAAGGGGCGAAAGCTCCGCTGCTGGAGCGGGAGCCGAGCGGGAGCCGAGCGGGGCCGGGCCCCGGCCGGGAGCGGGGGCGGGGGGGTGTCCTTGTCCCCAAAGCGGCGACACCCCCGCGCCCGTGCCCGCTGGCCGCGGGAGCCTTTTATGTGCTAATGGCAGCCCTTGCACGCCCCGCTCGCCATCGTGTGTGTCCTTGGAGAGATCCCGGCACATTTCAGCCCCGTTTTGTTTTTTTGGGAAGGTTCTTTTTCTTCCCCTTCTCCTCCCCACCCCCGCCTTTCCCCTCCCCGCTCGTTCCCTTTCTCCCCTTTTCTCTCGCCGCGGACAATGCGGAATTTTAAGAAGGATTTGGGTGTTAGTTGGGAAAGCAACATCGCGGCGTGGTCGGCGCCGCGTGGGAAAAACAACAAGTGGTTGGGAAGAGGGGGGAAAAGGGAATGGAAGCAGAGGTTCTGGGCACCGGAGAGCCCGGGATGTGTTGGAAATTAAAAGCTCCGCGGGTTTTCCACCGCCCGCGATAAAACCGGGAGCCCGTCCCGGGAAAGGCAGGGATGCGCTGCTCCCGCGAGTCCCAAATCCCGCCCGGTTCCCGCAGTCGGGATGGTTTTTCCGGGATCGCGGGGCTTTGGGAAAGGAGTGCCGCTTCCCACCTTGCGGGGCGGTGCGGATTTTCCCTGGCCGTGGTTTGAGGGTGGGACGGGTGGGAATAGTGGGATTCTGGCAGGGATATCGGGATCCTGCCGGGATAGCGGGATCCTGGAAGGGATGGAGGCATCCTGCGGGGATGGCAGGGTCCTGGGAGGGACAGCGGGATCCCGCGGGGATGGAGGGGTCCTGGAAGGGACGGAGAGATTGCGGCAGAGACATCGGAGATCCCAGCCGGGGATGGAGAAATCCCAGCCGGGGTTGGAGAGATCCCAGCCGGGGTTGGGGAGATCCCAGCCGGGGTAGGAGCGGTCTCAGCCGGGGCTGGCTCGCTCGCAGAAATCCCGGGAACGCCAGCCGGGCATGGCGGGGGTCCCGTCGGGCGGCGGCGGCGGAACAGAGATGCAGGGGGAAAAGCACCGCCAATACGACTTTAATGGAGTTGCGCGGCAGCCGCGGCCGCTCGCTACCAGATACACAGCTCGAAGCCATAAATAAAGCATACAGAAACGATAAATTAATCAGATCCAAGTAGTTTACTCTCCCGGGAACATCAAGCGTTTGCTTCAATTACAACGATCTATCCTGCCTTTTTTTTTTTTCTTTTTTAATTATTATTATTTATTTTTTCGGGTTTTTTTCTCTCTTTTTTTTTTTCTTCCCCCTCGGTTTTTTTTCCCCCGCTTATTTTTTTTCTTCGTCCTTTTTTTTTTTCTTACAACGTTACAAGACTTTTGGTCCTCGGTTTTTCCAAACTAGGAATACTCACAAGAAAGGAGGGGTTGGTTCTGCCTCGCGGGGGGGTTTATTTTTCGGCCCCCCTGACTCGCACACAAAAAAATATATATATTTAGACCTCGTGGCGACGACGACAACGAAAAAAATCAAAACGAGCCCCAGAGAACCCCCCTGCACCCACCCCACCAAACCAAACCACCCCACACGGAGCCCTCCCCCCGGGTGGATTTGGGAAGGGGCCACACGGCTGCAGATTCCCGAATGGATGCAAACATCTGGAGCCGACAGAAAAAAAATAGATATATATATATATATATGGATATGTACCGTGCTCAGAGTCCACCGTGAGGGGTACGGCGGGGAGGGAGGGGCTACCCCCTTTATCCAGGAGCATTTTCCCGCTTAGGAGGAGTTCATGATGGGCCGGGAATACACGCCTTGGTAGTAGGAAGTCTCTCCGGCCAAAGGCGAAGCCTCCAGGGCGCTTTTGTTCGTGACGGGCGCCATGGCCAGGCCCGTGGGCACGGGCGAGGTGTAGCCCGAGTAGTGCATCACCTGCTCGTAGGCCTTCAGGTCCATTTTGTGCGGGTGGTGGTGCTGGTGGTGCGGGTGGTGGTGCTGCTGCTCCGAGGAGGACATCAGGTTGTTGATGGAGAACGGGTGGTTGAAGGCGTAGTGGTGCTCGGGCTTCAGGTGGCCCTCGTGGGCCAGCCCGGCGTGCGGCGGGGCCAGCAGGTGCTGGCCGGGCGAGGCCGACGGCTCGCCGGGGCTCAGCCCTTTGAGGTCGGCCAGGGCGCGCTTGTGGTCCTGGCAGGGCGAGGAGCTGGCCGGGGACTCGGCGCCGGCCGAGCCGTCTGAGCCCCCCGAGGAGCTGCCCTCGCCCAGGGCTTGGCCGGGAGCTTGGCCCGGGCCTTTCTTGCTGCTGCCACCGCCGGCGCCGCCACCGTCCTTGGCCGCCAGCTGCTTCTCGCACTTGAAGCGCTTCTGGCGGCGCAGGTAGCAGCCGTTCTCGAACATGTTCCCCGAGTCCGGGTGCAGCGTCCAGAAGGAGCCCTTGCCCGGCTTGTCCGGAGAGCGCGGCACCTTGAGGAAGCAGTCGTTGAAGGACAGCGAGTGGCGGATGCTGTTCTGCCAGCGCTGCTGGTTCTGGCGGTAGAAGGGGAACAGGTCCATGATCCACTGGTAGATCTCGCTGAGGGTCAGCATCTTATTGGGGGACTGCTGGATGGCCATGGTGATGAGGGAGATGTAGGAGTAGGGCGGCTTGGCGTGAGTGTAGCTGCGCCGGTAGGTCTTGGGGTCTCGCGAGCGGTTCAGGTTGGACTGGCCGTAGATGGGGCTCATGGAGTTCATGTTGGAGTAGGGCGCCAGGGCGTTCATGGAGCCCGCCTGGCCGCCCATGGGGCTCATGCTGGGGCTCAGGTGGGCGCCCATGCCCGGCACGCCGGCAGAGCCCATGGCCGGCATGGCCCCCGCGCCCGGGGACATGCCCGTCAGCGAGGGGCTCATGCCCGTGTTGGCGTAGGACATGTTCATGGAGGTGGCCGCCGCCGTCATGTTGGCCGTGCTGCTCATGGCCGACATGGTCATGTAGGTGTTCATGCCGTTCATGCCCAGCCCCGCGTTCATGTTGCTCACCGAGGAGTAGCCCTGCGGGGACAAGCGACACAGGGCACGGCGATGGCGCGGCGGGGAGCGCCAGCCCAGCCCAGCCCAGCCCAGCCCGGAGGCGCCGCAGCCGCGGGGCTCCGCCGAGGGCACGGGAGGAAAGGGTTAAATCCCGGCGCGGGGTGGGGGGAAGCGGGGGGGTTGTTTTTCTTCTTCGCGAAACCCAAATATATTTTGGGATCTGTGTTAAAAAAGACGGGATGGCAGCAGGAGCGGCGGAGCCGTCCCGGGAAGCGGAGTTGCGGGAAGGGAAAGGGACATCGCTGCCCGGAGAGGGAAAAATACCTGGAGGGGCGGGGGGGGAAGAGGGAAAAATAGGGAAGAGCAGCGGGCACCCCCACCCTCACCCCGGGACCCCCGAGCCGGGGGTCGGTGCCGAAGTTAACGCCGTCCCGGGGCCGGTGCGCCGGGGGGATTTTGGGGGTCCCGGTCCTTACCTCGGGCTCCCCGTAGTAGTTGCTCCAGTCCGTGTGCTCATGGCCTTCCATTTTCACCGCTCCCAGCATACTGGAAGTGGAGTGCATGGCAGTTTAAAATTTAACAGCCACAACAAACGACGGCAGAGAGCGACCCAAAAAAAAAAAAAAAAAAAGAGGCGAAAAAAAAAAAGGAGGAAAAAAAAAGCAAAAAAAAAAAAAACTCCACAACCCTCCCTCCCCTCCGCCGGAGCCTCTGGAGGAGGAGGAAGAGGAGGGAGGGAGGAAGGGGGGGATGGAGCGGCGCTGGGGCTGGGGTGGGTTTGTTCCGCCGCCGCTCCTTGGGTGGGTTTTCGCAGCGCTCCGCGGCGGAGAGGCGCCCGGAGGCGATGGAGGAGCCGGAGGAGGAGGAGGAGGAGGGAGGAGGGAGGAAGAAGAGGAGGAGGAGGAAGAGGAGGACAAGTGCTGCAGTGACGTGGGTGCCCCAGTGATATAGCACGGAGCGGCCGGGCGAGCCTCCAATCCCCAGGTCCTCGGCTGCCCATTTGAATAATCAGCTCACACCTAGGCGGGAGCGGCTCCTCCGCGGCCCCGCGCACCTCTGCGCGCCTCCGCCGCCGCCCCGCGCCCGGGGCACACTGCTGCCACCCCATCCCGCTCCCGGGGGACACCGCTGCCACCCCACTCCGCTCCCCGGGGACACCGTTGCCACCCCATCCCGCTCCCGGGGGACACCGCTGCCACCCCACCCCGTTCCCGGGGGACACCGCTGCCACCCCATCCCGCTCCCGGGGGACACCATTGCCACCCCACTCCCGACGGCAGCATTCCCGCCGGAGCGGCTGAGCGTCCCCCCAAGTCCTCGGTTCCCCGCCCCACGCACCTTCGCTGCCCTCGCCGAACCGGCCCCGGGGCTCTGCCTCCCCGGCAGGTCGGGACCCGGCTCTTCCCGGCAGGAAAACCGGGGCTGAACGGAGCGGGGAGAGCAGGGAAAGGGGCGGGAAGCTCTGGCGGGGCCTCGGGGGCAGGCCCGGTGCGGGGTACCGGTGCGGGTCCCGGTGCGGATCCCGGTGCGCTCCGTCGGGGCAGCGCCGCCGCTGCCGAAGCGCCCGGGAGCGGGGAAAAGCAGGAAAGGAGGAAAAGCGGGAAAGAGGAAGGAAGGAAGGACAGCCGGGTGACCAAAATCACCTCCCCACCCGGCTCTAAAGCCCCCCCCATCGCGGTCCTGCCGGCGGGGGGGGACCGAGGGCGACAGGGAGGGACCGGGGGGCTTCCCCCCATTCCCACCGCCCCTTCCCAGTGCCCGGCTGGCTCCGCCGGGAGCATCCCAGCCGCTCCCGGGAAGCGTTCCGTGAATTCCCACCTAGATCTGCCCACCGTTAAAAAAAAAAAAAAACAACCCAACACCAAAAACCAACACGACCGCAAACCTTATTTATTTGTTTGATTATTTATTTATTAATCTATTTTTTTAATTACTTATTTATTTCTGGAGCTCACACTCCCCAGAGGGGCTCCCCCAACCCTAACATCGCCGAGAGTTTTTAACCCCCCCGCGGTGGGACCACCCCAAAACCCCCTCGGGATTCTTTCCCCGGGCTCCAAAATCCCTCAGGATCCATGGCCAAAGGAAAACAACCCCTCCTATCGCGATAGCCGCGGCGATAGCCGCAGCCCGCCTCCCTCCCGGCCACCCCTTCCAGGCGTTTTCCGCCGGGATTTGGGGGACGGCGCGAAGGGAGATCCCTCTCCAAGAAGGGGGACACCCCAAAAAGAGGGAGGGGCCGCCCCAAGCGCGGTGGCGGGGCGCCCTCTGTCGCCTGCCGTGGGCGCGGGGGGGACAGGGGTGACACCCCGGGGAGGGGGGTACACCCGGGGACCCCCCGTGGGTGCCGGTCAGTCCCGGGGGGTCACCCCCAAACCGCCCATCCCGGCTGCGAGGGGGTCCTGGTGCACCCCGAGTCCTCTGTCTCTGCTTCCTGCATTTCCAAGGAGCTTTCTGCTCATCCAGAGGCTCGGGAAGGGAGAATTCTGGGAGATTGGGGTGAAATTTGGGACGTGGCTGCCAGGCGAGGTCAAGGATCCTTCTCTCTGCTCCTGGCTGGATCCAGGTGTTTTGGATGAGATCCGGTTGGCTTCCCATGCCCTTTTCCCGCAGTACACGAGGTGCGGGTGGTTTGTTCCGATGGATTCCGGAGAGGCCGGAATGAGCCTTTCCCTGGGCAATTCCCACCCTCAGGCCTGGCCCCTGCAGATGTTGGGGCAGATGTTGGGACAGATGTGAGCACGTCTGGCACCTCCAAGCGAGGTGTGGCAGGAGGTGACACCATCCTGAGCTCAGCAGCTCCCGCCTTTCCCAATTTCCTGCTTTTTCCTCTTTACCAAGTGCCACTTCCCTGCTTGGCCTCCACAGGACTTGGAATTTTGGCACCACCAGAGATGAGGATTTCCTGCCTGGTGTAGCTACCAGGTAGCTCCTGGTAGCTGCCCTGGTTCCTTGGATTTTGGTCCAAAACATTTGCCTGGGGACATTCCTACTGCCCCCAACACTGTTTTCTGTTTTCCCTTTGTCTGTCCCACAATTCTTCCATCCTGCACCATCCATGGGGCTCATCCCGATGGGAATGGTGATGTCCATCCCATTCCGTGTGCCCACAGGGACAACCACAGCCACCACCTCCGGCTCCTGCTCCTCAGACAAAGCCTTTGTCTCAGGAACACGAGGACACGGAGCAATTCCAACATTTGTATTCAGCGATACGGGCCTGGAAAAGCAGCTGGATGCGGGATCGACTTCGGAGGCTCCTGCAACCTCTCACTCCCTTTTCTCCTTCTCCATGGATAAAATTAATCTCTCCTAGGAAAAAGAATCAGGAAAATTGATCTTTTTCCCGTAAAATTTTTAGGAATGCCAGGACTGCTAGAAATGAAAAATTTTCCGCGGTGTCTTATTTAAACATTCCCGGTTGGAATGAGAGAGTTCCCCTGCCATCTCCACCTGATTTCTTCTCTTTAATATTTAACTAATATTTATTTTAAATTTAATTTTGAAATTATGCTCTTATTTGCATTGGGAGCCATGGCTTGGGAGGCGGCTCCCTCTTCCCAAGGGATGGCCAGAGTTGGGATGGGCTTTTTCCGCCTCCATTCCTGACAGCAGCACCGCTGCCTTTCCTCTTCCCCCCTCTCCAAGGATAATTATCTCCCTTCTCCTGATAATTATCATAATTAATCCAGGATAATGAACTCTTCCAATTGTGCTGCTCCTCAAAAAGAAAGGCAGGATTGGGTTATTCCCTTGAATTCAGGAAATTGGGAGACTGCGGCTCCTGAAGAGCCACCCTTCAGAAGGATTGCTGGAGACAAAAGGCAACTTGTGGGATTCATTGAGGCCTTTCCCCGATAAGACACGGAAATTATGGATGAATCAGTGCCTGGAGGTACTTCAGGAAGAGGTGGGAGATGGGATTGAGGCGGGGGAAGGGTGAAGGCAGAACCGGGCACGGAAGCTCCCATTGCTCCCGTGCTGCCTCTCGCTGGGTTTATTCCCAATTTTTCCATTAGGATCCATCTTTGAAAGGTCAGAGGTTCTGCTGGGTTGGGAGCATTCCCAGGAGCTTCCAACAAGGAAAACAAACCACTGGAAGATGAGGATGAGGATGAGGATGATTCACATTCCTGAAGCTGGGAACTAAACTGAGCATCCCCATCAAAGCTCTCCAGGAAAAGCCCATCCCAAGGTCACATCCAGCACCAAATCGGGAACACACACCTGGATCCCACTCCCGAGTTCCCACAAATTCCACACACTGGGAAAAGCTACTCAAAGGGTTCGGATGGGGACCACCAAATTTACCCCTTTCCCCCATCCACAGAGCCTCCACGCTGGAACAGGTGCCGGAATTCCCCTGGGAATTCCCACAATTACACCAGCCAATATTGACTCGACTATTTGAGGAACTCTCCAACCAAGTCCCTCCTAATTAGATTCCACATTTAATGGGGCTGCTTAATTCCAGGAAATATTTTCCAAGGCCTTAACAAGGCTAACAAAGGAAAAGCCTGGAGTGTGCAAAAATTTTGTCTCTTTAATAACCCAAGGATATCCATCCTTTTAACTCCAGGATGATATCCTTTAATATCCTTCAGCCGTGGGATCTCAGGGGCTCCATGGCAGACAAATTTACTCATTCCCAAGGATTCCTGAGGATCCAGACAGTATGGATCCATGGCTGTTATCCCTATTTTCAGTCCCTATTTTAACCTTCCTCCCGGCTTGGTAATTATCCAAAGTGCCAATGGAGGGAACGAGCTGCTGGAATGAAACAAACCCCTGGAAAAGCCCAGTGTGATGTGGAAGGGAATAAAGCCCCATTATCGGGAATGGAGTTATCCCGATGAGAATAACAACTTCCTGGGACAGCATTCTTGATGGTCCCTGGAGACAATGCCAGCCCTGGGATGGTAGAATGGGATCACAGCAGGAATGGGCAAAACCCCCTTGGACGAGCCCAGCAGCCTCTGGAAAAGCTCCGGAGCAAAATCAACAGAGGGCATCTGCCGGCTGTTTGCCGTGGGCCACGTGATGCCCATTCCCGGCTTTCCAGCAGCACGTTTTGCTGGATAAACAAGATGCGCAGGCATCTGGAAAGACGGCCGGAGGTGCCGGCTGGATGTGAAAAACCGGGAGTTAACGGATTCATCCCCCGCTCCCACGGCACTGGCAGGGGGAGAAGGATGAGCAGAGGGAGGTGCCCGGAGCATTCCAGATCGAGAAAGAAAGGGAAGAAAGTCTTCCTCACATCCCAGGAAAATCCTGCTGTGGATATTTTCTCCCAGCAGGCAGGGAGGTTTTACCTGGCCGATGGAAATATCCAGGTTTTGGGTTCATCCCGGGAAATATTTTTGATGTCTAATGATCAGTTGCTGAAAACTGCAATGTCCTTGGGTTCCTGAGAAGAAAACAAACAGGGAAAAAATGGAATCGGGAGCCTCCTCCCAAAACCCTGGGCTTTAATAACTCCCTGTTATTTCCTAACAAAACCCCCAGACTGCTGGAAAGTGTCCAGCCTGGCCAGGGTGCTGCCATTCCCGTTGGGAATTTGCTGCTCAGGGAATGGGATGAATGACCCTAAGGAGGGTCCAGCACATCACCCAGGGGGCAAGGTTAAGGGACCCAATTCCCAAATTCCTTACACATCCCATAAAAACAAAGAGGTGTGCCCACTCCAGCCGGTCCCGGGCATTTCGGATTGATGGGATTTGGAATGGGGCCGGGGCAGGAGTAGGGAGACAGGAGAGTGTCCCAGCTTTCTCAGCACTCCGGGAGGCTGCTTTTCCAAGGAGATCCATCCCCGACAGCCTCTCCGAGGATTCTGACGGACATTTATAGCCCTGTGAGTCATTCCCGGCCTTGTTTAAACCAGTTAGACCTGGCCAAGACCTGGAAAATAGCTCCATTTATCCCGAGCGGCTCCATTCCCGCGCTCCGGGTATAAATAGCAGCCGGAGCTGCTCCGAGCTCGGCAATCCAGGCCTTGCTCAGAGCCACTCATTCCATGTCACCCCCCGTGTCCCCTCCTGGCATCCCCTTCTGCTCCCAAGGCGCCCCATTTTCCCCAGAATGAGGCTGCCCTGGCAGAACCGGCAGCAAAACAGCCGGAGCGGAGATTTCTGCTCCGAAAAAAAACCACGGGAGCTTGGGATCAGGCCCTGTCTGGGAGTCTGCGGTTCCGTGACCACTAATAGCAGGCCAGGATCACCCCATAAATCTGCTCGGGGTCGGCACAATCCCGGTCCTGTGCCTCGGGATGAGGGATCGGCGGCGCCGCGGTGACACCAGGACACTCGGATCCGGCCGCCCTCTGCCTGGCACGCCTGGATCACGGTGGGAATTTTGGAGCTGCCCCATCCCAGCACCACCCTGCAGGTCACTGCCACCTGAGGGGATATTTTCATTCTGCTCCGCTCTTTTCCAGCCAAAAAAATTCCATTTCAACTTGGGCTTTAGGAGCCAGGGAAGCTTTGACTGTGGGATAGGCTTAATTTTGCCAGACAAATGGAAATCCTTTGTTTCCACTAAAAAAAATGGAAAAACCCACCTCAGGTTGAGAACAACCCTCTGGCACCTGCTCCTGGCCGTGGAAAAGGTGGGAAATGGGGAATTTTAGTCCTGAGTGGGACAGTGGCATGGCTCATCCCAGCCAGGCTGGCTCCTGTGGTGAGAATCCTGAATGTTTTCAAGGACTTTTTCCCCACAAAACAGAGTCAGTGATCCCCTCCCAGTAAAACCTGGAATTCCTGTGTCCTTGGGACCTTGTCCCCTGTACTAGTGGCATGTAGCAGGTGGCAGGCTGCTAAACCAAATAATTTTGGTCTGCTAAATCCAGTGCCTTTGGCCTGCTAAATCCAGTGATTTTGACCTCTTAAATCCAATGCCTTTGGCCTGCTAAATCCAGTAGTTTTGCACTCCAAAATCCAGTACCTTTGGCCTGCAAAATCCAGTGTTTTGGCCTCTCAAATCCAATGCCTTTGGCCTACAAAATCCAGTGGTTTGGCCTCTTAAATCCAGTGCCTTTGGCCTGCCAAATCCAGTGGTTTGGCCTGCCAAATCCAGTGCCTTTGGCCTGCTAAATCCAATGCCTTTGGCCTGTTAAATCCAGTGCCTTTGGCCTGCTAAAGTCTGTGCCTCTGGCCTGCTAAATCCAGTGACTTTGGCCTGCTAAATCCAGTGATTTTGGGCAACTAAATCCAGTGCTTTTGGACACTAAATCCAGTGCCTCTGGCCTGCAAAATCCAGTGATTTTGGCCTGCTAAATCCAGTGATTTTTGGACTCCAAAATCCAGTGATTTTGGCCTGCTAAATCCAGTGCTTTTGGACACTAAATCCAGTGCCTTCGGCCTGCTAAATCCGGTGATTTTTGGCCTGCCAAATCCAGTGTCTCAGACTGCTAAATCCAATGCTTTTGGCTCCTAAATCCAGTGTTTTGGCCTGCTTAATCCTGTGCCTTTGGGCTGCTAAAGCAAATTATTTTGGACTACCAAATCCAGTGCTTTTGGACACCAAATCCAGTGCCTTTGGCCTGCTGAATCCAGTGGGTTTTGGCTGCTAAATCCAGTGATTTTGGCTAGTAAATCCAGTGCCCTTGGCCTCCTAAATGCAGTGCCTTTGGCTATCAAATCCAGTGGCTTTTGGCCTACTAAATCCAATGCCTTTGGCCTCCTAAATCCAACGGTTTTGGGGCTTCTAAATCCAGTGCCTTTGGCCTGATAAATCCAATGGTTTTGGCCTACTAAATCTGATGTTTTGGCCTGTTAAATCCAGTGGTTTTGGGGCTACTAAATCCAGTGCCTTTGGCCTGTTAAATCCAGTGGGTTTGGGGCTCTTAAATCCAATGCCTTTTGCCTGCGAAATCTAATGTTTTTGGCCTGCTAAATCCAGTGCCTTTGGGCTCCTAAATCCAATATTTTTGGGGCTACTAAACCCAGCACCCTTGGACTGCCAAATCCAGTGCCTTTGGCCTGCTAAATCCAGTGCATTTCCAGGGAAGAGCTGTTCTGCCGAGGGATGGAAAAGCTCCGTGATGGCAGCAGCTCCGGCTCTCTCCAAACATTTCTCCCCCTTTCCTCTGATTTTTTTTCCCCCCTCAGAGGAAACATTGCCCAAATCAACACCCGCCCGAGGAACAGTTTTCCGCGGATCGGACGGCACTTTCTGCTGGAAAAACTTCCAATCAGCTGCATTCCCGAGACGGGCTTATTTTTCAGAGTTTTCTGAGTGCGTTTTGTTTTGGTGCCAGAGTAAAGAGCTGCAGGGACAGACTCCAGCCCAACCTGCAGCACCAGCATCCTCACTGGGTTTTGGGAAAGGGAGACGGCTCTGACCTACATTCCCAGCTTGGAAAAAGCCAGGTTATCCCTTAACATCCCAAAAAGCCGCTCTGCTTCTCCTGGCGTATGAAGCTGAGCATCGGGGCTGGAGGGAGAGCCACCCTCTCCCCCAAAAGCAGCCTCCGGGTGTTTTGCAGCTTCCCGATCCCTTTTCCAGAGGGTGGAACAACCTCAACCAGAGCTTTTTAAAGCTCTCCCACCTTTGCCTCCTCTCTTCCTCCAGCTCCGTGTCCCGGCAGCGGCAGAACAAGACGGCTACAGAGGCCGCTGGAAGCCGGCGGCGCGGAATACACTGGGAGGCCTTTTTTTCCTTGGAAAATATTTCCCTGCCGCAGGCTGCGGTGACAGCAAACATTCCTGCCGGGGCTGGCGCGGGGAGGCATCACCCTGCGGGATGGCTGGGGCTCCCAGGGCGGCTCCAGCCCTTCCCTGCCCAGGGTGCGATCCCCATGCCATTCCCAAGGGATCCAGGCCCCGCCACACAAAAGCTTTTTATGCTCAGGGCACCGCGGGTTGTTTTTCCAAGGGGGAAAAGAGGAGCTGGCGCGGCCCCCCGGGAATATCCAGGGGAGCCCTGGCCGCTCCGTGTGCCCTCGGCTCACCGGGAAAAAGGGAGGATTGTTAAAAAAAACACCTCGGATCCGGAGCAGGGAAGTCAGGGCTGTGGTTGTGAATCAACAGAGCTGCTGCTATTTCCAGCGTTTTTGGGAGCAGGGATGGAGCCCCCCCCCGGCCAGGTGTGTGCCGAGAGATTTCGGGAGCTGCCGGACTGGTGGCACGTGGCACACCCAGGGATTTGTTCTTCCACTGGCAATTCCAGTCCTGTGGAAGCAAAGTTGTGGGGCAGGACATCACGGCTGGCCCTGGAATATCCGTAAGGTCTTAATTTTATTTTTTTCATGGACCATGGAAACCCAAAAGGGTTTGGGTTGAAAGGGAGCTTAAAGCTCATCCCATTCCACCCCTGCTATGGCAGGAACATCTTCCACTATCCCAGGCTACTCCAAGCCCTGTTCGACCTGGTCTTGGGCACTGCCAGGGATCCAGGGGCAGCCACAGCTTCTCTGGGAAAACTCTTCCAGGGCCTCCCCACCTTCCCAGGGAAGGATTTCTCCCTAATATCCAACCTGAATCCACCCTCCTCCAGCTTTTCCCCCTCATCCTCCCACTCCATGCCAAAAATCCTAAATGATCCTAGCTTGGAAAGGAGGTATTCCAAAACCCCAGGAGCTGCTTCCAGTCCGAGGAGGTCAGTTGGACCCCGGCAGGAGCTGCTGGCTTCCCTTTTCCAGCAAGGAAAACTCATTCCCTGGGGCCATGCGATGATCCAGCCCCACCCAGCCCTCATCCCACTGGGAAGCAGCGAGAATTCCGCTTATCTGCTGGAGCAGCCTCCCTGTCTCCATCCTAACCTTTCCAGCCCCATCTTCCAGCTGATTCAATCTCCGCCGAGGAGACAGAGCTTCCCGAGGTCTCCCACCGGGACAAATCCACTCTGGAGAGGACCCGGGAGCACTCCACAGCTCATCAATCCCGGCTCCGCATGGGAATGGCGGGGCTGCTCCTTATCTCCAGAGATATCGGCTGTGGATGTGCTGGGAGTGTCCTCATCCACCGGGATGTACCTCATGGAGCACTGGGATTCCGCTTTACACCTGGGGTTCATCCCAGTTTTCATGGGAGCGTGCAGGCACATCCCAGCTTTCGGGGTGAGGGTGCCAAAGCGTCCCAATTGCCACAGTGAGCATCCCAGCTTTCCCGGTGAGGGCACCGGAGCATCCCAACTTTCACTGGAGCACACGACTTTCACTGCCCCCCTTTTTCCCCCTCCGCTTCCATCACAAAAGGCCCCCTAACAGGATAACATTCCCAATCCACAGGGACCATCCCTGCCCCCTGAGGCATCCCTGCATCCCGAACTTCCACTCCTTGCCCTTTTAGGCTTGGGGGGTGGTTGGGGGCGGAGAGGGGATGTCACACTGGCTTTTCCCAGGTGGCTGGGAAATCGGGATGCAGCCGTGACCCCCTGAGTGCCCTCCATCCCTGTCCCAATCCCTGCTCCCATTAACACCTCATCATCTCCCGGGGATCCCGGCAAACACAGCCCCCCCTTCCAAGGAAATACCGCGGGCCTTGTGATGCAGGGCCCCCGGAGCGGGAAGAGGATGAGGAGCGGGATATTTCCTGGCCCTGGGATGCGCAGCTGCTTCCAAGGCCGGCGCCTCGGTGGGCAAACAGCACCTGGGAGGGTAGGGAAGCCAGGATGTGGATTCAGGAAGCATCCCTGCATCCCGCTGCTCCATGCAGATGGAAATGGGCTCCCCATTATCCCGGCTTCCCGCTGATCCCACTGTGGGATGCTCCCGCTGTTGGATTAGGGGGGCTCGGCTGGCACCCGCCCGCCGGCCTTGGGAAGGGAGGGAAGCAGGGATTCAGGATTTATTCCCGCAGTCGGGAACAAGGCGGTGACAAACGGCCGCCGCGGGCACCTCCTTTGTTGGGAATGCCGCAAGGAGATAAAGCAGCCTGGCAGCTCCGGGGAGGTCAGGGCTGGGAATTCGGGATGCTCATCCATCCCTGCTCACAGGAACTAGGACAAAATTCAGGAGAAAGCATCCGTTGAAACAGTGGGAATAGGGAAAGGTGCCCACAGCTCATCCCGCTGCTGCTGGGTCCATCCCGAAGGATTCAATCCCTTCGATCAGCTCCGACTTCCCTGTGCAGTCACCCTCTGGGTCTCCCAGAAAACCCTGATCCACAGGATCAGGACACTCCTGGACACCCCAGAATCCCACCACATGCCTGAGAATGTTTTCCAAGCATTTCCCGATAGGATTTGCCTATGGAAAACCTTTGGTTATCCAAAAAGGGGGTTTTTGACAAGGAAGAAGTTCATGCCAAGGACGTATCCATGGGCATGGGACACACTTCCCGTGCCAAGTTCTAAAACATCCCTATGGAATTTTATATCTCGCTGTGCCAGAGCCTGTCCTATTTGGAAAACTTTGGGAATGGGGAATCAAACCTCAGACTAGCCCGAGTGGGATGATCAGAATCCTTCAGCATAGGTCCCTGCACAGAGCTCAGGATGGGAGCTGGTGGCATCATTCCCATCCTTCCCTCGGGATGTGGTTATTGTTCCCTGGAAAGGCAAAAATTGTGGATACCACTCGGGATTCATCAAGCAGGAGACAGGAAGCTCCAAAGGGAAAATCAACCTATTTGGAAGTGAACTGGGAGCAATCCCTGTAATCTCCTGGTGTGCTCCGGCTGAGTGATGAAATCAGGGATAATCCTGAACTCCAGGCAGATAAGGCCTTCCCAGTTCCTCAGACAGCTGGAATCAGCTCCCACTGCCACATTCTCTATGCTGGAATTCCAACAAAACTCCCAAAGATGCCTTGCTCCAAGAGCAGGCTTTTTTTTCGGGGGGGTGGGGGGGAAGAGGCAATTTGGGGAACTCAGCATGGGATGGCAGGGGTGGGAATACTGCCAGGATCAGCCCTACCTCCTCCCTCCTCCCCAAAGGAATTGTGTCATTCCAGGTGCTGACGTCACGGGGGTTCTCTGCCCTGTGGCTCCCAGGACAAGACAAATCCCAAGGCACATCCCAGGGGTTTCCCTGACATCCCATACTATCCCAGTCTCCTCCTGCAGCACTTTCACATGGAAAGAGGAGCTCTACCTGCAGCCCAGAGCTTCCAGGTTTGGAAAATCCCAATTCCATCCATCCCAAATCCTTTGGGATTCCAAGTGTCAGATGAGCAGGGCCCAAACTGCATCTCAAGTTGGGCCCTTCCAAAAGAATAATTTTCCAGGAGCTTCCCAGGTTTCAGTTTAAAATCTCCAGGAATGTTCCCCAGCCTCAGGGCAGCCACAGAATCTGATGTTTTTGGGAATAGACAGATACGAAGCCTCATTTTTTCAGGGAAAACAAGGAATCCCAGAGCTACTAAGGCTGGAAAAGTCCAACCATTCCCCCACCACTAAACCACATTCCCATGTTTTAAATCCCTCCAGGAACTGGGATTCCATCACTACCCTGGGCAGCCTCTTTACAACATTTTCCACAAGGAATTTTTCCCTGATTTCCATGGAAAACAGAAGGTTGTGCCCCATCCCTCTCTTAGATGTGGCCACAGCACTCCCTCCCTGCCCCCAGTTCAGCCTCCCAAGGATTTGTCCCAGAAAAAAGATATTTGTCCCTTCCCGGCATTCCCGTGATCCCAGAATTCCGCGGCCACGTCGGCAGGTGGGAGCTGCCGGCGGCCGTGTTTGACTGCAATAATTTTATTTGAATACAATTCCCTGTTTCAACATTTTTAAGGAGCAGGGGGTTATTTAAGATGGATTCAGTTTTAATCAGTTTAATGGGATTTTCTGTTTTTTCATGGAAGCGCTTCCAAATGGTCCTGATTAACTTTTCCGAATCAATACGCTTAAGGGCAAAGCATACAATTATCCCAGCAAATGAGCTCCTCCGTGGATCCTGACAGAGCTGTGGCCCAGCTCCGGCTCGGATCTGGCCCTGGATCCCCTTCCCAGCCCATACTCCATGAGGGAAAGGGGCAGCACAGCTGAGGATAAGCCTTCGGATCCCCTTCCCCACATTCCCTGAGGAAAAGGAGCACCATAAGCAGTGGAATTCCAGAGAAAAACCTCTGGCTCTTGCCTTGCCTTTCACATCCCAGTTTTTCATTCCAACACGTTAAATACCCAAAAAATCCCCAAATCCCTGGAAAAGCTGGGTTGGGGTCGGCGCACAGCCGTGCTTTCACTGGCGCTGGAACAGCAATAACCACAAACCATCCCATTGGATCCCACATTCCCATTATCCCAATCCAACCACAGACACGGGATTGCATCCAGTTCCCATCCATCTGCAGGACACAGATCCCGTCCTGCTTCCAGTTTATTCGTGCCAGATCCAACATCCCCTCGCTTTTGTCACGTTGCGGCATTTTTCCGAACTTCCCGAGGTGCAGAATTCTTTGGGAAATGTCAGGGTTCCTGGCGGATTAAGCAGGAGCCAGAGCAAACAGGAATGACATTATTTTAATTCCTGCCGTGCCGGGTCATTTTCCCTGCAATATCACAGCTCCCATCCCAAATCCCGCTCCTTGCATCATCCTTCCCATTTCTGTTCCCACATTTTTATTTATCCATCCCATGGATAAAAGCAAAGGGGAGGAAAAGAGCATTTCCTTCCTCTTCCCTTCCTTTTCCCTTCCTTTTCCCTTCCTTTTCCCTTCCTTTTTTCCTTGCGTTCGGGTGAATTCATACCCAACTTAAATTCCATGGGTTGTTAAGTATTTTTTTAGGGAAAGCATTCCCAAATTCCCACAGCAGATCCTGCATCGTTGTAAGGATCTGCAGCATCAATTGCTGGCACAGTCCCAGCTGTAGGATACATGGATTATCCCGTTGGATTGCACATGGAGGCATGTCCAGAGCAGTGAGGCCCATTGGCAGAGCCAGGATCATCCCATTCCCTATTCCCATGTTTTTATTGATTCATCCCATGGATAAAAGTGAAGAGAAGGAAAAGAGCATTTCCTTCCTTTTCCCTTCACTTTTCCTTCCTTTTTCCTCCCTTTTCCCTTCCTTTCTTCCCATAGCCCACTGGAATTTCCCAGCATTTGAGCAGATTCAAACCCCACTGAAATTCCAGGTTTTTCAAAATATTTTTTTAGGGACGCATTCCCAAATTCCCACAGCAGATCCTGAATCATTGTAAGGATCCACAAGAGCAATTCCTGGCACATTCCCAGCTGTGGGATACAAGGATCAGAATGTCTGGAAAAGTCAGGCCCATTGTCAGATCCAGGATTATCCAATCCCTAAAATCCTGCCATTTCCTCTGCTCTGGGAACAGGGAACAAGGCCTACCAGGAAAAGATGGATTCACTGCTGATTTGGGGAATTCTGGCTGCTTCCTGGATATTCCCAGCTTTCCTTTGGGGTTTATCCCTCTCCTTGTCCCACCAGCTGCTCCAGCTCCCAAAACCAGCAGCAAATCCACCTTTTCCTGGTTGTTTTCTGTGGGATCAACCAGCTCAGGGAGGATTCCACAGGGATGGGATCCATGCCACAAATTCCCTCTTGGCCACCGGGATCAGGGTCGTGGCTTGCAGGAACCACATCCCGGGGAATCAGAAGCTCTTTTGGGAATTTCTGCCCTTCCCGACCCTCTGGCAGAGGATGAGCACAGGGATCCAGGAGAAAAATACTCCTGGAGCTGAATTCCATGGGATATCCAGCAGGAGGGTGCTTTCTGAGGGACACAGGGATTCTGGGAAGGGATTGGGAGCACCGGGACATTCCCTTGGGAATGCCACTCCAGCCCAGTTCTCATCAGGGAATTCTTTCCCAACCAGCTGGTGCCGGGGCAGAGCCGAGTGGGAAAAGCAGGATTTAAGGGAAAAATCACTCCTGGAAAACCAGGAAAACCGTGGAAGGATACAATTAGGAGCTGCTGCCAGGAAAAGGAAGCGATTTTCCATGTTTTCCAGAGCTTTTTCCAGCCGTTTGCAGGTGGGTTTGACGTGGCAGCGGCTTTCCTGCCCCAGTGCCAGAATTTGGGAAGCGCGGGGGATGGGGGGGGTTAGGGGTGGTTTCCTCATGGGATGAGCAGCTGGGATTCCCGGGAAAAGCACTGCAGCCTCTCCTCCCGTAGGGGGTGATCCAGGCTGTGGGAAAGGCTGGAAAAGGGGAGAATCCGTGGATTTGAGCAGGAAGATAAAACAATACTCGAACAAAAAGAAGGAGCAACTTCCCGGTGAGGGCATATCCAGGTGTGAAATCCAAGATTTCCAGGTGTTCCAGCCCATCCCAGTGTCCCCACCCCGACTCTGGGACCATGGGAAGTTTCCCAGCTCTCTGATTCCCTCCCTCTGGAGCTGCTCCAGCTTTTCTGGGCTCCATTCATTCCCAGCCACCTTTGCCATAAAATTTCCCAATGCCCCCAGCCTGGCAGCCAGGAAAACCTCCAGGAGCCCATAGGAAGTGGCAAAGCCTCCGGATCCAGAGCTCCAAAATTATTATGGAATGAGGGAGTGGAAAGGGGATGTCATCCTGGACTTAGGGTGGATAATGCATGCCTCTGTCCTGGCTCCATCCTGCTCTTCCCAAAAAATCCCTGGAGCAAAGGCACCGCGAGGGAGAAACTTGGGAATATGCAGGGATTTCACATGGAGCTGTCACTGCCTTTCCTCCATTCCCTGTTGCCAGTTATTTCCCTTTCCATCAGTTTTGGGATACAGAGTTCCCATCAAGGAGAACACCTTGTTCCTGGCCCAAATTCCTGTGGAATTTGCTTCCCAGACCTCCTTTGTCATTTCCACATTGGAAATCCAAGCTCATCCATTGCCATTGAATCCAGTGGGATTTTGGCAAATTCCAGGTGCTGTTTAAATATGAATTAGGATTTCTTATCCTTCCAAACCTGGGAGGAATTTTTTCCAGCAGATTTGTGGAAAAGGGCCAGAGGGAATTGCCTTGTCATCCCCAAATTTCTTGGGAGTTGAGGATCCTTGTGGCTGGGATCAGACCAGAGCAGGGCAATGGATAATTCATGGAATTCCTTCCCTCTCCACCCTCAGCTTCCCAAGTTGGTCTGGTTTGGGATGATGTGGAATTCAGGGGATGCTTCCTGTTCCTGGAGCTGGGAAAAATCCATGTTTCTTGCATGGAAGCATCTTTCTTTAAGGAATATTCCTTTGAGACTGCCAATTCCCAGGATTCAGGAGGGGCCCCTTCCCTGCTTTCTCAGGGGAATTTTCCAGAATTCCCTGTCAAGAAATCCAGGATTTGGGAATCGAGGACAAACCCCAGCACTTTGGGAGCGAAGCTTAGGAACGATGGCTGAACTCCGCACCGGGAGCCAAGGGATTTGGGACAGGAAAGACAGAATACAGCTGGAGCATCCCACATCCCGCATCCAGCCTGTGCCACGTCTGCCATCCCACGGGAAGGATCAGGAAGAGCCGCTGGAGCTTCCCTGGCTCCTGCATTCCTCATCCCAAAGCCGGATCCTCAATCCCGGGATCCCCGTGCTTTGGGACACCACGGATATCCCCCATCCCTGCATCCCGCTCCCCTGGCCCAGTGGGAATTCTCTGGAGGAGCAGACACAGGAGCATTGAGCAGGGCCTGGAATGTGGCAGCGGCTGCCAGAGCCCAGGAGCTCCCGGGAAAAGCGCCAGACCGGGAATAAGGAACTCCAGTGTGGATCCCAGACTGGATAAACACATCCCAGCTCCCACCTGGCATCGGGAGTGAGGCCCTGACCTCCGGCTCCACTTCCCGCCGGGATAACGCTGCCTCCTCTCCCACCGGGAAGGGGAAACGGAGGCTTTCAAACGGAATCCAGGTTTTCCAGGGAGAAAACGATGGGAAAACACCCTGAGGAGCACCCAGGGATCCATGGAAGTGACATGTAGGATCCAGACACCATCGAAATTCCAGGCTTTCTTTATATTTTTGGGATATTCACTTTATAAATTCCTGAAAGGAATAAATCCCCCTTTTTTCTCCCCTGACTCTTCATCCAGGGATTCTCCCAAAACATGTCTCCAATAAAGTCATAAATCTCACAGGAATGCTTGGGAATTCCTTTCTTTCCCATAAAAAATTCCTGAATTTTTTTCCCCCAGGAGGAAGTAGAAAGTTCCAAGTTAGGAGGGAAAAAAAGTTTGGGAAGTTTCAAGCTCTCCTCCTAAAAAACAAGGTCAGACTTCGGCCAAGAACCTGTTCCTAATCCAGGTTTTCCCACTTTTCCCAAAAATTTGGGGGTTTAGGAAGAGAAAAAAAGATTCAAAATTTGCTCATCTGGAATTTGGGAAGGATCCTATTCCCACACTTCTTGCCTTTCCTGGGAATGACCTGGAGATTGTATTTGGCATTTAAAAAAATCCAAAGCACAAGGATCCAACGCTTCCAAGCATCCCAAATCCTGGGATTTGTCGGCTCCCAGGAGAGGGCAGCAAATCTCCACGTTTCGGGCTTTCCTCAGGAAAATCAGGAAGGAGAGGGGGGAGCAGGCAGGGAATTTGGGAGCAGCTCATGGAAGTGGGGCTGAAACTCGGCGTCCTTTAAGATTCCTTCCAAACTATTGTGGGATTGTGTGGAATTCATGGATTCCGAATTGTTGAAGGCTCGGGGAAGATCCAAGGGGTGGAAAAGCCCCGTGTCGAGGGATTCCATGGGGGATTTACCTGGAAAAGGGGAACAGGACCCCTTAAATGGGAATCCCTCCAGGAAAATCCCACCTGAGGAGCCCCTGGAACCATTAAAATGGGAATTCGTCCAGGAAAATCCCACCCCATTTACAGATTCCTTAATTCCCAGCATCCACAGGTTCCTCTCCTTTTCCCCCACTTTTTCCAACTCCTTGGTGTGGATTTGAGATCCAGTCCTGGGGTGGGGGAGGGGGGGGGAGCAGGACAGGGATGTCTGGTCAGGGATAATGGGAATAAAGAGGAAAATGAATTCCATGATAAGGAGAGGTAAACAATTTCCTTAGACACCATATGGAAAACCATATCCCACTAAATCCCAGGACTGTTTCCTTGGAATTCCTTGATTTAGAGGCTTCCTACAAACCCAGATTTTATAATCCCAGAACTGCTGATCCCAAGAACCACAGATTCCTTGGGATGCACGGAGCAAATCCCACTTTTCCTTTGGCATCAGAGCAGGCTCCAAGGTTGGGATCTGGGGCAGCTCCTGAGGATGGGGTTGGGGAGAATCCCAAAATTTTTAGGACTCCATGTGGGTCCCTTCCTACTAGGGATATCCCAGGATTTTATGGATATGCATGCAACGGGAAGAAAGCCGAAGCTTCCTAATCAGAGCATCCTTATCCCACAGCGAGGCTGCAGCCACCTGGAATTGTGCCCCTGCATCCAAGGTTATTTTTGCTGCACCCAACTCAGCGCTTTTCCGTGGAATTCTGGGATCAGAGGGCGGCTCAGATCCATGGAGGAGTTTCCTCCTTTACGGTAAAGGAGCATTGAAAGGTTTCCCGTTGCTCTGGGAGGTGGAGGGGCCCATGGAATCTGCGGCCACTTCCATTGTTTACTTCCATGTTTTCCGGTCTCCGGCTGGAACGGGAACGCCCGCAGCTCCTGGGCTGGCACCCGGGAATTTCTGTGTCAGCACAGCGGGATCCCGGTGTCCTTTATCCCACTGGAACACCCCATGGAATTAGGGGGGGCGGGAGTGGAGATGGAGTGCCAGCATTCCCTGGATCACGGATATTCCCAGCGGGATCTGTGCCAGCTGCACCATTAACCACGGTCATAGATTTAAGCAGCGAGGAAAAATTCCACCTGTTTTCCCAGGATTTCCAAGCCCATTCCCAGGGATATCATATGGATGTTTATCCCTATTCCCATCCCAGCAATCAGGTCCCAGATGGGCTCGTCCAGCCAGCTCCAAATTCCCAAAAAAAACCTCCCAATGCTGTGATTTTAGGATGACTGAGACAAGTTTGCTCCATCGTTTCCTGGCCTGAGTTGGGATAAATTGGATGAGGAGCAGCTGAGGGAGCTGGGCATGTTGGAAAAAAGGAGGACTGGGGAGGGGGGATCCCATTCCCTACAACTCCCTGACAGGAATAAGGTAGGAATTGGGCTCTGCTCCCAGGGAATAAAAGACAGGATTAGAGGAAATGGCCTCAGGGGAGGTTTAGGTTGGATATAGGGAAAACTTTTCTCCCAGAGCAATGGTGGAATCCCTATTCCCAGAGGGATTTAAAACCATGTGGATGTGGCACTTGGGGACATGGATCAGTGGTGGCCTTGGGGGTGCTGGAATAACACTGGATTCCATAACCTTAGAGGGCTTTTCCAACTTCAGCCATTCCATGATTCCATGATTCTATTACTCTATGATCCCATGATTCCATTACTCTTTGATTCCATGATTCTATGATTCCATGACCTGGGCTGAGCTGCTGCCAGGGATGTCTTGGCACAAAGATTCCCTGGATCCCTCTCATCCAAAACAAAAGACGGAATTTCCTCCCATTTTTACTCCTCGCACCCCCAATTCCAGCGGAGGCTCCGGTTTGGGATGAAATTCCCGGTGGGTTTGGATGTGGGGCCAGGCTGGGCTGGTCCCCACCTCTCCATGGCCGGAATCCCAGGATGCAGAGCCGCAGTGCTTGGGGATCCAGCGGGAAGGAGCCGGGGGGGCCCTGCAGCGCTGGGAATGAGCGCCGGGAAGGCGGGAATGCGCGGCAGGAATGCGGGATGCGTTGCCGAGGCAACCATTCCCTTTCCATCTCCTGCCTCCCCACCCCGAGGCATCCGCGGGGGGATGTGAGGGCGGGCTGCGGGATTCGGGATGCGGGATTTGGGATGCGGGGGGGGAAGGTGAGGGGTGGGATCGGGCTGCCGATCCCGCCCTCCGCAGCGCCGGGAAGGAGCCGCTGGAGCGGGAATGCTCCAGCCGGGAGCCGCAGGACAGCGCAGCCCGGCGGGAGGAGGGCGGAGGGCACTGCGCTGTTTTCCAGCGGAAACCCTGGAGCGGAAAGTTGCGCTGCGTTCCTTTTTTCATGGAAAGCCGATGCCTGCGGCGTAGGGATGCGGGAGAGGGAGAGGATCCCGCGGGTCCATCCCTGCTCCATCTTTCGCTTTAAAAGGTCCGGATATTCCCGGTCATCTGATCCAGGTCAAACAGGACTTTCCGTCGGCGACGGATCCCACAGGAGCATCTTCCTGTCACCTATCTTTTCCAACATTCCCCCAGCGGCTGCTTCCCCCCGGGAGGAAGGCGTGAGGCTCCTTCAATCCCTGGAATACTGAGAGGTAAAATACTCCCGGCTCGCTTTCTCCTTCGCAGGCAGGGTGAATGAAATCCTGGGATTTGCGGGGGCTCCTTAAGGTGGATGGCGTTGATTCCCAGGCCGTGTTGGGATTGATTCCCAGGCCAGGTTGGGATGGATTCCCAGGCCGGGTTGGGATGTATTCCCAGGCCGAATTGGGATCGATTCCCAGGCCGGGCTGGCATTGATTCCCAGGCCATCCCACCTGGTTTGAGGAGCCCCACGCAGGGCTAATGCCCATCCCACAGCCCACGAGATCCCAAGGAAATGGGATGCTGCAGCCCTTGGGAATGACGTGGAGGTGTCCTGGCAGGGAGGGGATCGATCCCAGGAAGGGAGTCAGGGGGTGGCAGACGGAGGTTCCCAATCCACGGGGAATGAGGGGACTGGGATTTCCAAGCACCGCGGCTCTCACCTCGTTCTCTCATCCCTGTGCCCTGCCCGCAGGCCGCTCCCATTCCCGGCGCTCTCCCGTCCATGGATCACCTCCCGCCATGAGCGCGGAAGCCGAGCAGCTCCTGGCGGATGGAATTCCCCTCTGGAGCATCTCCAGCTGGGCCAGCTCCGAGCCGCCCCCCAACAGCAGCGCGGCGGGCGAGGCGGGAATCCCGGAGCGCGGCGGGAACGCGCTGGGAATCGCGGGAATGGTGGCTCTCCAGTGCACCTACGGCCTGCTGTGCCTGCTGGGGCTGCTGGGCAACGCGCTGGTCATCTTCGTCATCCTGCGCTACGCCAAGATGCGCACGGCCACCAACATCTACCTGCTCAACCTGGCCATCGCCGACGAGCTGCTGATGCTCAGCGTGCCCTTCGCGGCGGCGGCGGCGGCGCTGCGGCGCTGGCCCTTCGGCCGGGCGCTCTGCCGCACCGTGCTGGGCGTGGACGGCCTCAACATGTTCGGCAGCGTCTTCGTGCTGGCCGTGCTCAGCCTGGACCGCTACATCGCCGTGGTGCACCCGCTGCGCGCCGCCTCCTACGGCCGCCCGCGGGTGGCCAAGCTGGTCAACGCCGCCGCCTGGCTGCTGGCCCTGCTGGCCGCCTCGCCCATCCCGCTGTTCGCCGGCACGCCGGTGGCCCGCGACGGCCGCGCCGTGGCCTGCAACCTGCTGTGGCCCAGCCCGGCGTGGGCGGCCGCGTTCGTGGCGTACAGCAGCGCGCTGGGCTTCGTGCTGCCCGTGGCGGCCATGGCGCTGTGCTTCGCGCTGCTGGCCGCCAAGCTGCGGGCGGCGGCGCGGGGCGAGGGCTGGCAGCGGCGGCGGCGCTCCGAGGGCCAGCTGACGAGGCTGGTGGCCACCGTGGTGGCCGCGTTCGTGCTGTGCTGGCTGCCGTTCTACGTGGTGCAGCTGCTGAGCCTGCTGCTGCCCGGGCGGCTGCACGCCGGCGCGCACGGCGCCTCGCTGCTGCTCAGCTACTCCAACTCGTGCGCCAACCCCATCCTCTACGGGCTGCTCTCCGACAATTTCCGCCGCTCCTTCCACGGCGTGCTGCGCCGCTGCCGCCACGCCGGCCCGTGCTGCTGCCGCCGCGCCGGGGACGGCGGCGGAGGCGACGGCGAGGACGAGGAGGAGCCGCTGGATTACCGCGCGACGCCCCGCGGCGACAAGGGCTGCGTGTGTCCCCCGCTGCCCTGCCCGCAGGAGCCCCCGCGCCCCCAGCCCTGCTGCGCGCCCGGAGCGCTGCTCCCCAAAACCACGCCCTTCTAGGGGACCCCGAAGGTCGGGGGTGAAAGGGGATCGCGGATGGAGAGGGCCCGGCGTGGGCCGCCCTCCGAAATAAAAAGCCATAAGACTGGCCTGGGATGGAGTGAATTCCGTGGATCGAGTGGTTATTGCCGTTATCCCGGCAGCCGGGAGCCCAGAGCGGGGATGGGGGCGATCCCAAAATGTTATGGAACACGTGTCTCTCCTGATGGATAAATAATAAATCCCCATTTCTTCCCGAGAGACAGGGAAAAAAACCCAAAGCCCATCTGCTGTGCTGCATCTGCGGCAGAATGAGATCCCATCGTACACACCTCCCCCCCAAAATCCCCAGGATTTTGGCACACCCAGGACCAGATTTCCACAAGAAAAGACAGGAGAACCACATTTTGGTGAACTTGAAGCCCCCGGGTGAGGAACAGCACTGAGGTCCCATGGGATGAGCCACTTCCATCTTATTTGGGGTTTAACTTTGTCCTTGGAATGTTATCCGTGTGGTCCATTATTTATGATTCATTCCTCCCATTTTAATCCCACTGGGGAAGTAACCAGGGGCGAATGTTTTCATCCCAGTGCTGCCCTGAATGCCCCGGGGTTTTCCCGGATTTCCGGAGGAATTCTTGGGAAGGGGAGAAAGAACATTCCCTGAGCAGTTCCTCTAATCCAGACTGGCAAAGCTTTATTGGTGTCCACGCAGGATCTCCACGTGGCAATTCCATCACGCAGGGTAAAATTCCCATAAATAAATAAGGATTTACAAACATTTCGGAAGCGCGGGGTGAGGAGGGGGGGAGAGGGAATAAACCAGAGAATGCCGGGAATTCTGGAATTCAGAATCCCTACACACTGGAAGGCTGTAGAAGGAATTTGTGATAAGATAAAACTCCCACAGTAGGAATTCGAGATAAGGGGGAATGGAGGAGTTTTTGGGAGTGTGGGGGCAAAATCTTCCCACGAGACACCAGAGGGTGACCAGGAAAAACAGCCCGTGGGATAAGGGAAAGATCCATGGGAAGCAGATCCTGCAGGTGGGATGATGCCTTTTATCAAGGTCTTCCCACTCTGAACCCTTCTCCTTCCTTTCCCTTCCTTTTCCTTGGATATTTTCCCAAGTGACACCTTTATGTTTTGACATCTCTCTATTTCTGGGTAATCATGGAGAATCAAAACAGCTCCATCCCTCCCACTGCAGCCAAATTGTCCTAAAATAAACCTGGCACATCCATAGATTTACAGCCGTCATTCCATGTGGTTTCACTTTAATCCATCCCAAGGGATCCATGGACACGACCCTCAGTTATCCGGCTTTCGGGATAACGACCTCTTAGGGAAACTACAATTCCTACAATGCCTCTCTTTTGATTTTCCTGGGAATTCGCAGCGGAGGTCTAGCATTCCAGGGGGTATGCTGCGTGCTAGGAAGTTTATAGGGTGGGAAGGGGGGATGTGGGGGAACAGAACTCCCTGGCTCTGATCCCAGGCTTCCAAAACTTCCACTGCTCTGGGATAATATTTCACCGGCATAAAGCTGTCAGCGCCTGCTCCGACATTCCCGCTCCGACAGCCGCCCGAGCAGGACCCCCCTTGGCTCCCTAGGGAAAGATGGAGCTGGAAAAACAGAATTTCCAGAATTTCCCTCGATCCGTGGCTGGGAATGAGCAGTGCACAGGATTCTGCCCCGTGGGAATGTTTTGCCTTGAGATAGAGTCAGCCCTGGATGAGAGAAAACGGGAAATTTCTGTGGGCAGGAAAGGTCATAAAAATACCCCCAAACCAACAGTTTAAGGCAACGACAGTGGAAAATCAGGGAAGGAATTGGATGCGGCTCTGCAGCACTGCAAACTTTTCCTACAAAACTCACCCCGGCAGCCCTGGTGTCTCCATTTAACCCCCACATCCCGCAAAAAGCAACGAGAGGGAACGGGAATCAGGGATTTGAGCCCCTTCTCGGGGACACTGAGCTGTCACCAGGGACTAAAGGTGACAAGTGCTTCCCAAAACATCTTTGCTCCTTCTCGCATCACCCCTCAAAACCAACCCCATCCCGAAGAGAAGTAGGAGCCCCCCAGCTCGGGAAAACCATCCTCTCCAGCCCGGCACACAATTCCCGGAGGAGGGATTGGGGTCCAGGTGTCCTTCCACAGTCCCCACCTTGGTCACACGGGGCTCTCATCCCACGGATTCAAAGTCATTTCCACACGGAGCCGCCCCTCCTGGGTTTTATCTTGCGGTTTTCCCGACCGCCGGCTCGGGAAAAGGAAAGCTGAACTCCAAGGAAGAAGGAACGGAGCAGAGATGGAGCAGCCTCTGCGTGCTCTTCTTCCCCCTCTCTCCGGCACCAGCATTCCAAGAGCCGGCTGGGAAGCAGGGAGTATTTTGGGGAGCGGGGTGATCACAGCTTTTCCCGAATTATCATTAAAAAATTCCAACAGGGAGGCCGGGGGAAGGGGAATAAACGTCACCCAGTTCCACCTCCCGCTGTCCGCCCTGCCCGCTGTCCCTACGGTTTCTGCTCGGAGGGCACCGGCTGCAGTCCGAGCTCCTTCTCCTGGGGGCCGCTGTACTTGTAATCCATGGAGCCGTGCGAGTGGCAGCCCTTCCTGCCCAGGTGGAAGCCCAGAGCCAGCAGGGCCAGCAGGCTCAGCAGGGCACCCGCGGCGATGCCCACCAGCACCCCGGGGTGCAGCAGCCCGGCTTTCGGAGGGGCTCGGCTGGGCATGGGCTCCAAATCCCCCGAGAACACTTCCTCGCCATCCCCATCCGGGAGGAGCTTGCAGTCGATGCCGCGGAGCTCGTAGCCGGGGGGACAGTGGCACTGGAAGCTGCCGGGGATGTTGGTGCAGTTGAACTGGCAGTGCCCGCTGTCGCACTCGTCCAAGTCGACGCACATCTTGTCGTCGTCGTCCAGCACGAAGCCCTCGGGGCACTCGCAAGCCCCGACGGTGTCGCACACTGCCGGGCACTGGCTGGCGTCGCAGTGCAGGCGGCAGCGGGTGGGGTCCAGCGGGTGCACGGCGTAGCCGGGGCGGCAGGCGCAGCGGTAGCCCTGGGCCAGCTCCTCGCAGAGCTGCCGGCACGGCGCGGCGTAGCAGGACGGCAGCGGCTGGCAGTGCCCGTCCACCATCCAGTAGCCGGCGTGGCAGCGGCACTCGAAGCCGCCCTGGGTGTTCACGCACTCCTGCTCGCACAGCCCGGGGTCGCCGGCGCAGTCGTCGATGTCCTCGCAGCTGCTGCCGTCAGCGCCCAGCCGGTACCCGACGGAGCACATGCACACGAAGGAGCCTTCGGCCACCACGCAGTGGTGCTGGCACTGCGCGCCCTCGCAGGGCGAGCGGCAGCCGCGCCCGTCCGCGGCCAGCAGCGATCCCTCGGGGCAGGAGCAGCGCGGCCTTCCGCCTTCCTCCCCGCACGTCCCCGCGCATCCTCCGCCGGACAGCTCGCAGGGCCAAGCTCCCGGCGCGTGGTGGCCCCAGCGCGGCCCCGCGCCGCTGTCGTCCTCCTCGCAGCGCAGCTCCAGCCCCAAGTCAGGGATGAACGCCGAGCTGCGCGGAGGCAGCGCCAGGAACTCCGCTCCGCGGGCGCCGAAGGGGGTGGCGTAGGTGACGGAGACGCCGTGCGGGGCGGCCAGGCGGGGACAGCTGCCGCCGTAGCTGTACTGGCAGAGGAAGCCGTCGGCCGCTTCCTCGCAGCGCCGCTCCTCCCAGCGCAGCTCCCGGGACACGGTCACGCAGAGCTCGCCGCAGCGCCGCTCCGACGGCGCCCAGTTGGTGTAGTCGGTGTTGCGGTCGCCGGTGACCCAGCGGAAGCCGCGGAGCCACTGCGAGGGCTCGGTGCAGCCCACCGAGGATGGCAGCGACAGCCCGAGCCAGAGCCGCCCCTCGCGGTTCTGCAGCAGCAGCGAGATCGCCTCCTCGGCCACGGTGGAGCGCACGGTCATGAGGTGCCCCCCGCCCCGCTCGCAGCCCTCGCTGGCGGCGGAGAAGGGCCGGGAGTCCCAGAACACGGCGAAGCACTCGTGCTCCACGCACTGCGTGCCCGCGGGGGACAGCGACGGCTCCCCCGGCCGGGCCAGCGCCAGCGCAGCCGTCCCGAGCAGCAGCAGCGGCAGCAGCGGCCGCATGGCCCGCGGAGGGGGCGGCCGGCGGCGCCGCCGAGCTGTGCATGGACCGCTCCGCCCGGCCGCCCCCTTTATAGCTGCCCCGGCGGGGGAAGGAAGCGCCGCCGGGGCCGCTAGCGATTGCGGCGGTGAATCCCGGCCAGGCGCTCCCCCCGCCCCCGCGGCTCCCCTCCCGCATCCTCCCGGCGGCTCCGCCCCGGCGGGGCCCGCCCGGCAGCGCGGGGGGAGCGGGAGCGGGCAGGGCATCCCGCGGGAGGGACCGGGAAAAACGGGGCTGATCCTTGGGAAAAGGGGGAAAACGCAGAGGGGTTTCACGAGAGGGAGCCTCGGGGTGGGAATTGTCACCCCGCCGGGGTCTTCATCCCGCCGTGATCATCAACCCACCGGGATGTCAGCCATTGCCCCCGCAGTGTGGCAGCAGGACCGGGGCGGTGTCCGTCCCCCTGGGCTGGCATTGGAAAGTTTAAATCCCTTAAGCCCCTTGGATCCAGCATGGAAAGAAAGGCTGGAGAGTGTCCAGGGATGGTGCTGGAGCTGGGAAGGGGCTGGAGCACCAAGAGGGAGCTGGGAAAGGGGCTCAGCCTGGGGAAAAGGGCACTCAGGGGGGACCTTTTCCCTCTCCACAATCCCTGACCGGAGGGGACAACCAGGTGGGATCGGGATCTGTTCCCAGGGAATAAGGGACAGCATGAAAGGAAATGGTTTAGGGAAAATTTATTTATTAAATAATTCAAATATCAGTAAATTAATATCTAATTATATATTTTCATCTAAAATGGTATATATTTTATATAGCTCTAATATTTGGTATTATTGTTGTTGTTATTATTAAGCATGACTATGACCCTTTTCCCTTTTCCCCACGGACACCTCTGAATGGATGTCTCATTCCATGAGTTTATCCTGGGGGAGATCCCTCTGTACTGCCGGAACAGAGCCAGGAGCAACCTGAAAATGCAACCCAAACATCCCAAGCTTCTGCACTCTGCAGAAAGGGGATTTGAGCCTGTTTTTTTATGGAATTCCAACAGCCTCCGTCACTGCAATCGGCCTTTGGGATGAGCAGCAAATCCCAGTTTCCTCGGATCATGGAGAGGAAGTTTCTTTATTAAACTTTATTAAACTTTATTGAACTTTGTGGTTTCTTAAACTCTTGGAGTTTGTTTTGTCCTCTTTCAACCCCGGGTGTTTCACATAAATCACATGACGTCGTGGGGGAAATGGCAAATTGGAGGAAATTGTAATAATAAAATATTCATATTGATAACAACAACAACAACAACAATAATAATAATAATAATAACAATAATACAATCTTATTTCATCCCCTTGAAGCTCTCCCACGTGTTTGGGAAAGATGTGGCCATGGGATTTAATTCCAGCGGCAGGGATGAACCTCAAGGAGAAAGCGTCCTTGGGGGGAACTTGGGACAAAGAATTCCTTCGAGCAGGAGCATTCCCAAGAATCTCCTGAAGAGCTGGATAACTCTGACCTTTCCCGGTTTTGGGAACGCCTGTTGTTCCCACAATTTCCATTTCATTATTTTCAATTCTTCTCCCACTTCTCCTTTCACTTCTTCTGTTTTCTGAAGAAATACACCAAAAAAAAAAAAAAAAAAACCAAACCCAAAAAAACCAAACCCAAAAGGAGGGGGAACATCAGGGCAAACCACGGGGAAAGAGGGAAAATGGAACGAGGTGAAAAGTGAAAAAAACCCCACCAATAAATTTCTGGTTCTGCTGTTTATTTATTTTACTTTTTAAGCTACTGTAAACCCAGATAAAAAACTCCTTGTCAAGGCTGCTGAATATTTCCAGGAAAAAACAGAGCCCTCCCAAACACCGATCCCGCTCCGTCGGCCTTGCCCCACTGACGTTTGTCCCTAAAAGATAACCGGGATGGGGTGGGAGGAACGCGATTCATCACGGTTCAGTAGTTCCCTTTTGATCCCGCTGCTCCGAGGGCTGACTCAGGGTGCCAGCGCTGCCCTTCCTGCTGACAGGCTGCTTTTCCTCCTCCCAAAATCCCATTAATCACGTTCTCCCCCAGGGACAGGCTTTTCCCTTTGGCTCTGACTCATCCCGGCTGTCCCCTGTCACCCTGCTCCGAGCGGGCACTTGGAATGCTTGGCCTGACCTCCGGATCCGGGATTTGATGGTGACAGGAGGGGATTTTTGGCTCTTTTGCGGGGCTTTGGGATGAGGTTCCTCGGTTGGAATGCTGGCAGTTATCCACGAGGGAATGGAAAGCAATGGAATGTAAGATAACATGAAATATCATGGGATAATAGGATCAAAAAGGGGCCGATCCTATTACGTGATCCCGAAAAAGCCCTCACACAGAGCTGCGCTGAAACCAAAGGGGCTGCTCATGGATTTGGGATCTTGGTCATGGGATTAGGGCCTCGGTCATGATCTTAAGACCTTGGTCACGGGATTAGGACCTTGGTCATGGTTTTAGGACCTTGGTCATGGTCTTAGGACATTGCCCATGGGTTGAGAGCCTTCCTCGTGGGCTTGGGAACTTCCTTGTTGTTTTAGGAACTCGGTCATGGGATTAGGAGCCTGCCCGTGAGTTTGGGACCTTGCTTGTGGGTTTAGGATCTTTTTATGAGTTTAGGATTTTTTTTGTGGGTTTATGTCCTTGTTTATGGGTTTAGGACCTTTTTTGTGGGTTTATGTCCTTGTTTATGGATTTAGGACCTTTATTATGGATTTAGCACCCTCCTCATGGGTTTGGGACCTCCCTCGTGGGTTTAGGATACAACCCAACCCATCCCAGTGCTCCCACCCCATGGCCCTGGCAGGGATGAAGGGAATGTCCCCTGCTCAGGACCCTGGATCCCAGGAAAGGCTGAGACCATGGGATAAACCCCAGGAAAGGATTTGGGATCACCACCACGGGAAAAAAAGATCAGGAACACCACAGAATGGATTTTTAGGAATATCTTTATTAAAACCCACTGCAAACACATTTTTGTTCAGCTTTTCTTGGAATTGCATCCAGAAAGCAATAACTCTATCCTGTGAATCCAAGAGTTTCTTTCTGGAAAAACAAAACACTTATCCATGACCAAAAAAAAATTCCAAGGAGCAGGATGAATATCCCATCTCCCGTGGAAAACAGGGCACCAAATTATCCTGCTCTGATTTGTGGGATCCACCAGTCTCTGGAAAACTCCCTGAGGAGGACATGGATCAAGAGGTTGTGGCAGGAAAAATGGGAGACCTGAGGTTGGATCCAGGTGGCATTGCACCAGGAGGGAGGATGTTACAGCAGGAAATACTCCACTAGGGAGAATCCCAGCTAAACCTTGGCACAAATTCATGTCTTTCCTAGGCTGGATCTGCCATCATTCCCCACTGGAATACACAGAGGTGGTAACAGAAATCGGGGTTATCATTTTTTGGGAATAAAGAGCACACCTCAGGTTTTTCCAAGCTCTAATTCCACCCTCATCCTTCCTTTTCCCTCTTTTGTAGCCTTATATCCCATTAAAAAACCCCAAGGCTGTCTCTTCCCACCGATCCCAAGCCGGCATAATTGGATGGGATAATTCATTTCCTTAATTAATCCAGGTATTCCCAATGCTCTGTCAGCTTGGGGAGGAATTTTCCACCAGATTTCCAAGAATCCTGCTGCTGCATTCCCCACTTCCTCTCAACCCAGGCAGCGCACGGAAAACATTCCTATCGGCTCCAAGAATCCTGCTGCTGCATTCCCCACTTTCTCTCAACCCACGCAGCGCATGGAAAATATTCCTATCGGCTCCATTTTCCTGCTTCCAGCTCACAATGGAGTCCCGAAGACAAGAAAAAAAGCAGGAAAGGGTTTTCCTCCGCACATGGAACGGCAGGATGCAGGTCCCTGCCCACTGCAAACTCCTTTGTGTTCCATTCCCATTCCCGGAGCCATTCGGCTCCAAGGAGACAAGAATTCTGACAGAAACTTCAGGAAGCTGCTGGACCCTCCAAATTCCATGGCTGCTCTATTCCAGCCCTGCAGAGCATGGATAAACCATGAAGGAGGTGCTGCTGGATGTGCCCTGCAGGATTTAGGAAGAATTCCCACTGAAAATGGGTGGAAGAAACTCGAGGAATTTGGGGAAGTACCCGGGGGCCAACTTGGCCCCGAGAGTTTTTGGGGAGTTTCAAGTTTTACCCATAATAATCTGCAAATATTCCCATTCCAGCGTGTTCTTTACACGGGCGAAGAGGGAAAACACACTCAGCCTGGAGCCGGGAAGGATCCTTCCCGAAAGAAACGATCCAACAGGAAAAGCCCGGCCTCCCGTGCGGCTGATGGGAAGGAGGGCATTGTTTTCTCTGTTTAAAAGTGGAATCAGGCAGGATACTCGGGAAATGAGGAGGTGGTTATTCCAAACACAGCTTTTCCGACCTTTATGCCATTCCTCGGCTCCGTGCTGAGTAGTTTTCCCAGTTTTCTAGGCGAGAGATTTTTAGTAAAACCCCCAAAATTTCCCAATTTCAAACCCTCCTCCAGGAGAACTTCAAACCCTTTCACATCCCAATTTCAAACCCTCCTCCAGGAGAACTTCAAACCCTTTCACATCCCAATTTCAAACCCTTTCCCAGGAGAACTTCAAGCCCTTTCACATCCCAATTTCAAACGCTTTTGCAGGAGAAAGAGGCAAATCCAGGGCTGGAATGCAGCCATGATGGGGGCGGGGGAATAGTAAAGAACCCCAAGTGAGCAGTTTTCCTTTCGGAACACGATCCAATAATTCCAATTTGCCTTTCGGAGTTTCTGCAGAGCTGAGGGGGCCAATTCCACCCCATTCCCTCCCCCTCCCGTTAACCAATTGGAGCAGCAGGGCCGCCAATCCCACCGGCACATCCAGAGGAGCTCACTTTGGACACACAACATTCCCTCCACCCCTTCCTTTGGATTTTTAACCCCCCCTCCCTCCCCTACCTGCGCTCCCCGCGGCCCTCGGGCTGCTCGGGCACCCAGCAATAATTATCGGCCGCGTTTTTGGCCGGCGGCTTCTCCCGCCTGGCCGCCCTTCTCCTGCAAGCCACGAGCGCCAGGGCGAACGCCACCAGCAGCAGGATGGCCACCAGGCTGCCCACGATGTAATAGAGCAGCAGCCGCGGGCCGTCCGCGCTGTGCTCGTCCGAGCCGCTTCCCGATCCCACGGTGGGCATTCCCAGAGTCCGCGGGATGCTCGTGCTCCATGGGGTGGTGCCGGCGGCGCGCGGGATGCTGGAGGTGTGCGGGATGCCGGAGCTCCGCGGGATGCTGGAGGTGTGCGGGATGCCGGAGCTCTGCGGGATGCTGGAGGTGTGCGGGATGCCGGAGCTCTGCGGGATGCCGGTGGTCTCTGGGATGCTGTTCGGGATCGCCTCTCCGGGAATGCAGCCGTCCCCATCCCGGAGGGAGCCGGGCGGGCACAGGCACTCGTAGCCGCCGGGGAAGTTGCGGCAGGCGCGGGGACAGGGATCCCGCAGGCACTCATCCACATCCAGGCAGGAATCGCCTCCCGGCTGCCGCTGGAAGCCGGGCCGGCAGGCGCAGCGGAAGGAGCCGGGAATGTTGATGCAGAGCTGCGGGCACGCGTGGGGCTGGGCGCACTCGTCCACGTCGTGGCAGCTGCGGCCAGCGGGCCCCGCGGGGCGGTAGCCAGGGTGGCAGTGGCACTGGAAGCCACCGGGAAAGTTGTGGCACCGGTGCTGGCACGGCCCGGATTCGCACTCGTCCACATCCAGGCACGCGCGTCCGTCCGGTGCCAGGGTGTATCCCGGCTCGCAGCCGCACTCGAAGCCCCCGGGCACGCTCCGGCAGGATCCCTGGCAGGGATTGGGATGGCAGGAATCCTCGGGAACGCAGGAGGTCATGTCGGCGGCCAGCACGGAGCCGGGGTGGCAGGCGCAGCGCGGGGGCTCGCCGGGCTCTTGCAGGCAGCGCTGCTGGCATCCCCCGGCGTGGTGGCCGCAGGCGACAGGGCACAGGGGACCCGGCGGGTTCCAGGCGAAGCCACCCCCGCCCGGGGTCGCCTTGCACAGGGCGAAGGCCGAGCCGCCGCCGTCGCACTCCACCTCGGCCAGCGTCCCGAAGGGAGCGGCGGCCAGGCGGGAGCTGCGCACCCCGAACGGCGTGGAGTAGGTGACGGCGGCGGGCCCGGCCAGCGGCAGGAGCCCGCACATTCCCTGGAAGCTGAACTTGCAGAGGAAAGCCGGCAGCTGGACGCGGCAGGAGCGGTCAGCCCAGCCGCCGGGGCCGTGCGGGCCGGCTGGCCGCAGGGCGACACAGCGGGCGCTCAAGCAGGTGTCCGCCGGCTCTGCTGCCCAGTCCGAGAAGTTGCCCGGCTCGCCTCCGGCCGCCCAGGAGAAGCCCCGCAGCGGCTCGTGCGGCTGGACGCAGTGGCCCCGGGGCAGGGCCAGCCCGATCCAGGCCGGGTCGGTCCAGCGGGCGGCGGCCAGCAGCTCCCGCAGCCGCTCGGCCTCTCCGGCGCTGCCCGCCGGGGCCAGGTTGCCGCCGTTATCCCGGCAGCGCTCCTGGGCGTTTTTCCAGCTGCTCTCCTGCCGGTGCAGGGTGTAGCAGGCGCTGCCCGCGCACAGCACCTCCGCGTCCTCCCCTGTGCAGCCCCAGAGCAGCAGCAGCAGCGGCAGCAGCGGCCGGAGCTCGGCCATCCCGCCGGACAAATGGACACGGCGACGACACAGGCACCGCTCACATCCCGGTGTCCCGCCGAGCTCTCCCGAAACACATCCTGTGCTCCCGGCTTTCCTATTTATCACCGGAGGCCACGGCTTCCTGTAGCGTGGAGCGCTCGTTGGGCTCCCTGGCTTCCCTTTTGTGGAAAACGAGGTCCACTCTCCGGTTATGATTTAAAAGGTTTAATAAAAGACAGTAGGGCACAGATAAAAGCAGAAGTCCGGCGCTGGGTGCTTGGCATTCAGCCAAAAAGCACACCTGGTATGGAAAGAGACACTTTTTACATACTCTTCAGCCTAATGCATATTTATAAATAACTATGCATATTCCAACTTTTCTTTAGTTTGTATATTCTGGGAACTGCTTAGCCGAGCTCCTCCTTGGATACGCCTCCTGGGAGCATGCGCAGTCCTTTTTAATTGATTTTGTTATCACTCCCAGACTGTAATTTCTGCAGACGACAGGAGCTGATAGTCGGAATGTCAGTGGCAGGGTCTGTTCGTTGGATGTTATCCAGTTCAAGTAGGCAGTTCAAGCATTCTAACGAAACCATAACAGCTATTTCACTACTAAGCTTAGCTAGCAACAAAAAGAAAGGTATCAGTCATCACTACGCAGCTATTTTTCACAGCAAGGCTACTTTTGTAAAAAGAATTAAAATCATACACATAGTATCCTGCTTTTTTTTTTTTAAATGGTGTTCTTGCTTTCTTTTGTGGTGCTCCTGCCTGCTTTTTTTTTTTTTTTTTTTTTGTGGTGTTTTTGCTTTTTTTTTTTTTTCCTCTCCAAGAATCTGATTTACTCCCTCCAGCCAGCAGCCGAGAGTTTTCCAAGCCCTAATAGGGGCCGGCAGTTTCTCGAGCACGTGTTGCTAAAAGGGGAAGGAAAACATCCCGGCTAAAAAGCCGTGGGATCCGTGGATGTCAGCCTCTGAAAAAGAGGGAATTTTTGGCGCTGCCCCTGCCGCGCACGCGCGGTGATTCCAGCGCATTTTTCCCTTTCTTTAAATAGATGGAAGAGGCCTGAAATAGGAGCTGGGTCGTGGGAAGGTCCTGGGAATACCAGGATGGAGCCAAGCTCGGCCGGGCTGCAGTGCCATCCCGAGCGCAGCCCGGGCAGCGCTGCCCTGGCATTCCATGGGTGAGGATTCCTCACGGAATTCCAGGTTTGCGCTGGAAAAGCTCATCCGTGAGCAGGGCAGGAACAATTCCAGGCTGTTTCAGGCCTTGATGCTGGGATGCTCCATGGTAACAACTCGGCTCATCCCAGTTCCCTCCCTGCATTCCCAGGATCTTCTCCCGGAGCTTCCCTCTGGCAGCAGCCAATTCAGGATTTAACCCCTTGGCCGGGGAGCCTGTGGAATCTTTTCCTGCTTGGCACAGCCGTGGATCCGCTGCCCATTCCAGGATTTCTGGGGTTAGGTGGGTTTGGAATCCCTCAAGAAGTGGCTGCGATCCAAGGGAAGAAGCAAAACCGGGAATCCCCTAGTTCACTTCCCTCCTAAATAAAAAAGTTGCCAAAAATCCCAATAAAAACTGTGGATTATTCCCAGGCCTGTTAATGTACTGCATTCCCGGGAAAGCCCTGGCTGCTGGGATACCTTCTGGAACCTCCCAGACTGAAGGTTCAGGGATCCACAGCCAATGCTCTGAAACTGGAATATTTTCGGACAACAACTTCCAAAAGAAACTGGGAGGGAAAAAACCACCTTGACACCATTCCAGATTGGATCCATCCAGAATTTCAGAAATGGGGGGAATTTTCTTGGACTGGAATAAGAGAACTCAGCACAAAAGCAATTCCCTGCTGCCAGCCCGGGACACATCTCTGCTGTTGGAAAAACATGGATCATGTTTTGTCTTCCCAGCAGATCCCTCAATTTTCCAACTGACAACTTCTTTCCACAACCCAAACCAGCATTTTTTATCCAACCAAGATTTCCTGGAGAAAAACTGGGCATTTTAAACTACAGCTCCTCTGGATTGTCCCAAACTGGGAAAAATTGCCAAAATATTTAAATATAACTTCTGGGTGCATATATTAAAAGTCGTTCCAGGATAATTAAGGAACTGGGGGATGTTCTTCATTAGGATGTGTAGGAAGTCCAGTCAGAAATCCTGTCCCAGGGAAGAACAACTTGTTCAGGAACATGGATTATTCATGGAATATTTGCAAAAATAAAGCCAAAATATTTTCCCAGTGGTTTTATTACATTCCACCCCCCACCGCCTCCCCCCCCCACAAAAAAAAGGAATATCCCTGTTCCCAAGAGTATCATGGATAGGAAACCTCCCTCCCATCACTTTTTAGGGAGATCCCCATGTTCCAAGCTTATGTGGGAATATTTTTGGGCATTGTGATCCTTTTATTTTTATTAAATATTCCACACTCCTTAAATGTTCTTGGATCTTCCTGTTGAAAATCCAAGTCCTGGCTCTGAGCTTTAAAAGGATTTTCTTTCCCAACTCCCCCTGGCTGAGCACATCCATAAACCTCCCCTGTTTTCCATAATAATCCAATCCCAATGATCTCCTGGAGAGCAGAATTCCTGCTGAAGGGAACATCCAATCAAAAACAACTGAAAAATCGGGAATTAGAGAAAATGAAGGAATTGGTTACAAAACACTGCTCCGAGATTAAAGAAGGAAATGGGCACGGAATTTGTGACATCAGCAGAGGCAAATCCCGGGATTGGGATGAGGGACAATGGAGCTGGAGGAGGGGACACCTGTGCTGGGAAAGAATTGGAGGAACTCGGCTTCCTCCGGAGACACCCCAAGGACACAGAGCCGGGGGTTGGGAAGGCACTTGGAATGGAGGAGGTTTTAGGACATGAAATTTTGGGAATTTGGGCAAAGCGGGAATTTGCAGGGTTTTAATAGGGACAGAATTCCAAGTGCGGGATAAAGGACGTGGCTTTGTTTAGGTTTTCATATCCCTGCTCCTCTGCTCCAGGGAGATCCCACCTGGAATCTTGGATCCAGCTCTGGCTCCCAGCATGGGAAGGATGTGGAGTTGTTGGAGCAAATCCAGAGGAGGCACTGGGATAATCAGAGGGATGGAGCAGCTCTGCTGGGAGGAAAAACTGGGAGAACTGGGGTCGCTCAGCCTGGAGAAGAAAAGCTCCGGCGTGATCCAACTGTGGCATTCCAAGAGCTGAAGCAGCCTGGAAAAACGGGGAGAGATTCTTCTCAAGGGATGGAGTGACAGGAAAACGGGAATGGCTTCAAATGGACAGGGAAGAGGTTTAGATGAGATATTGGTAATAAATCCTTCCCTGGGAGGGTGGGGAGGCCCTGGCACAGATTTTCAGCGATGCTGTGGCTGCCCCTGGATCCCTGGAAGTGTCCAAGGACAGCTTGGATGGAGCCTGGAGCACCCCGGGATAGTGGGAGGTGTCCCTGCCCATGGAATGAGATGAGGAATTAAGGTCCCTCCCAACTGAAACCATTCCATGATTTATTTCATGGAGTGGCTGAACACCCACCTAGATGGAAATGAGGAAAGGATGGAGCAGTTCCCATCCCAAATATCCCATCCATTCCAGGTATTCTGGTCCTTTCCATGGCAGGAGAGACTTTGTTCCTTGGAGTCGATTCCAGGGTGACATTTCCCATCCTTCCCTCCCTTAATCCACTTTCCTTGTCCACGTTTTTCCAACGCTGGAGCAACTTCCAGGCTAAAGATGCTGGTGGAGGGGGGAGGGGAGGGCGGTAGTCAAAACAACTTGGAGCAAATCCAGGAATTCCATATCTCTCCAGATAAAATCCAAGCTGTGTCTGGATAAAATTCCAGGAGTTCCATGGGGTCTCTGCCAGGAGGGAGGGAGCTGCTCCAGGTGTTTTTAGCCGCTCCAAGGATTCTGCTGGGGGTCAAATCAGGACAGAGCCTCCGGGTTTTCATCCCGTTTTTCCAGCCCACTTTGTGTTTAAATCCAGGAATTCCATTTCCATTCCCATTTGGAAACAGTCTTAGGATTAATTTCCATTCCCATTAGGATTCCAGGGAGGAGAAATCCCACTGGACCCCAGCAGATCTGCACTTCAAAATTCCTTTGGGATGTAAGCAGGGCACTCTACCCAAGCTCTTTCCTGCTGGAAGTGGAAGGACTGGACTACAGCTGAAATATTAGGCTGGATAGCTGCTGGAAAACTGGGAATTGTGGCTCTGGAAGCCAAAACAGAGCTCCCTATGGGCTTGGATTTGTTTCCATTACAGAAGGAAAAGTTCCTCAGATCCCAGTGGGAACAGGACAACCATCCTGGGGAAAATCCTCATCCGAAGGGATCTATTCCCTCTTCCTTTGTTGTCCGAAAATTTTTTTATTATTATTCTTTAATTTTTCCAAGTGTTCAAAGCCTTGGAATTGCTGACTGGATTGTCCTGGGTGGTCCAGGGTGGGAATGTGGGGTGGAAACTACCTCTGCTCCAGATGGAGAGAATTCAGGGAAAAAAGGGAATTAAATCAGAGGCTTCCACACAGATGGATCCCTCCTCCCACTGGGATATTCTCCAAGGAATATTTCCGGGGGAGTTCAGGAATACTAGGGGTGAAGGCAAAGGAGAGAACAGACATAAAACCCCAGCCCGAATTCCCTCCTTTGGATTCCAGGGGGAGATTTTGGGATATTAACGTTGAAATGCTGCCAGGACACCTGGAGAGTGCAAACAAATGAACTCCAGGATTTCTCCAAACAATCCAACCCAGCTGGAGTTTGGAGCTCGGAGAAGTTGGGGTGAGGGAAATGCAGCAGCTCTGTGCAATTCCCTGCTATTCCCAAATTTCCTGGCGTATCCTGGTCATCCAGGATGAGCCATTAGGGAATGTGGCAGCTCCTTCTGTTCCTGAGGGAATTCCAACCCACTTTCCCATGCAGGGATTGCCTAAGGAAAGGGAAATGGGTAAAATTTCTGCCCCAAATACAAAGGCAATGGAGAATTCCCGAAGGACAGGGAATTCCTGTGGGTTTTTTTCCTGGGATTTGGGTGTCTGTTCCTTGTGGGAAGGAAAGAAGGAGGGAACATTTTTAGGATATTTGAGACCTTTTATTCGGGAGCTGTGGGGAACAAAATTCCCTATTTTCACCTAAAACTTGGAGCAGGGGATCCAAGGTGATCCCTTGTATTCCCATGTGGTGCCAGAGGGAAAATCCCAAAGGAAGACCTTTCAGATCCAGCCTCGTGATCCCAGGAATGGGAACAGTCGGGTCTGGAAAAGGCTCCAGGGTCTGGGATGGAGGATTTGGGGAGTCCCACTTTTCTTCGGGATGTTTAGGACATCCCACACATGGATAAAGGAAGGTGTGTCCAAACATCCTCGATTTTTTTTCTCCTGGAGCAGAGGCAGGGAAGTGCTGGGCTCTGTTATTAAACATTGATTTCCTCCCTTTGGAAGCTGTTTGTTCATCCCACGAAATTCCCTGCCTGCTTTCCCTCACCCTCCCGTCGGAATTCCTCCATTCGTGGCACAATCCAAACTTCCAATCCTTCCCGAATCCCTCCAAGCAGCAAACCCCAAGGATGGGGTTAAAGCGGGATCTCGGCTGGCTCCGGCTTCTCCAGCTCCACCTTGCGCGGAGCCAATCGGGATTCGCTGCCATTCCCAAATGTCATTCCCTAGCCGGAGGGGCTGGGAGGGTCGGGAATGACTCAGCGCTGGCACGATCCCGGTGTTTCCAACACACCCAGCTGGATTGTTCCCTGCCTTCCGATTTTCCTCCCTCCCGCTTTTTTAACGCTGTCCCAGCCCAGCTGCACTTTTCCCGCTGATGTGCAAAATCCCGGGAAGGAGGTTGCTCTGGAGGCGGCTGGAACGCGAAGGGAAAGGCAGGGCTGCAAACATTCCAGAGGCTCGGGAAGCGCCGGGTGTTGCCCCGGCAGGGTGGCAACGCCTGGAAGGAAAAGCAGGGTGGGATTCTCCAAAGGGATGAGCCGCTCCTCCGGACCCTTCCCAGCTTTCCCGGGATCACTGCAGGGCTTGGAGAGAGGGGTAGAAGTGGATAGATCCCAAAAAAACGGGGATATGGCTCCCTGGAGGGGGGAACCCAACCTGTGGTGGGAGCAGGATGATTAATCCCTTGTTTTCCAAAGGGAAACGAGATGGGCTTTAAGGTCGTTCCCAACCCAGTCCAGATCATTGTTCTCCTGTTCCTAATCCTCCCGGCACCTTCTCCCCCAGAATGATCCCGTTTGGAATGTGGGATTCCTTCGGTGGATCATGTGGAGGAACGAATTCCATTAAAAAAAGGAATTACAAACGTTGGCATCCACCGGGAAATCCGCAGCCCCCCCACGTCGGGATGAGGCCGCTCCAGCCCCTCTCCCCATCCAAGGAGAGATCCCGTCGGGAAGTTCAGAAGGGAGAGGAGCCCAAAGTTCAAATATTCCCTAAAAAAAAAAACCATTTGGCAGGAAAACAGCTCGGAGCACATGAAAACATTGAGGTCATTCCCGGCGGGAGCTGATCCCAGCAAAACCCCGATTGCTCCCGCTGGCAACGTCACCATTCCTGCTTTCCACACCGGGCTCTTTTCCAGGCTTTTTTGCTCTATCCAGCAAATCTTCATCCTTGGAAAGGAGGAGGAGGAGGGACAGACTCCGGGAGGGCCTTGGATTTGCCCTGGGAATGGGGCAGCACTTGTCATTCCAGGGATAGGAGGGGAATCCCGAGGGAAAAATCATCCATTTGCTTTTCTGCTGATGATGTTCGTGGCTTGGAGGCGAGAAAAATGGGATATTCCCATTGGAATTTTATTGCTGGATTGAAAGATTATCCCAGATCACTTTGTTTCCCCATTGGATGGTGCCTCTGGGTGTCTTTTCCAACTGGGAATAGAATAGGATTCTCAGTTCTGTATTTTCCCACCTTTTCCCCATTCCTTTGCATATTCAGAAGGAATTTCTGGGTGCAAACCCATAACTTTTGGGATGTACTACCTCAGGGAATTGGATGCTTTGGTTTGGGAGCAATTCCACAGGCAGGGAAGTGGGGTTTGCTCCTGTATCCACCCTTTTTTGCAAGGAGCAAAAAAGGTTTTTCCAGGTTTTTCCAGGGAGCTTGGGATGTGCTGGGAGTCAGCTGGGAAGTGCTGCTGGAGTTTTATTCCCATCAAATCCAGCTGAATCCAGGATGAACAGTGAATTATCCCTAGGGAACATTATTCCATAGAAACCTCCACCCATATCCGAGTATAAACACAAAGCCAAGGGGAAGCCAAAGATAAGTGGGAGCTAATTCCCATTTGTGGATGGATACGTTTCCCAAGGCCCAGGGTTTAGCTGGAAGTCCCACTTAAGGTAGGAAAAACTGGGCCAGGCTTCATTCCCGACATCCTGGATGCCAGAAAGCTTGGTTTCCACTCCAAAATTTGCATCCCATGTTCCACACATGGACTGGAATAACCATTCCCTGTTTTTAGTTGGCATCCCATGGAATTCAGGCCTTGGATTTTCCTGCTATTTTCCCCCATGGGATGTGGGATGCTGCAGATCCCAGTGCCAGGAATTCCTGCAATCCCTGCCCTGCAGAGCCTGGTCCCACTCTGACACACTTCCCAAATCCCTAAAAATCCCAGGATCCTTCTTTCCCTTCTCCCTGTGTGTTCAGCTTAACTGGAATTAAGTGGGAATAAAATTCCTGCTCCCACATGGACCAAAAGAAGGAAATATTCCCCTGGAATTGCCAATGCTCCAGGTTTTGCCTGGAAGATCCCAAGTTTCCAACCCCTTTGGATGTGTTTAAATCCTTGGAAAACTGCCCCATTCCTGCACTTGGAGCCCTCAAAGGAAACAAAGGTAAAAAATGCCATTGGCATGATCCAAAGATGGCATTTTGGAGGGAAAACTGTATGGGACTCATGTGGCTCCTGGGACAGGTATCCCAGGCTGGTTCCTTCCCTTTCAGATCCTTGGGAGAATCCAGGAGCAAGAGCCAGGCTGGAATTGGAATTGGAGTGGCTTGAATCCAGGTCCTACAAGGTTCTTCCCTAAATCCCTAGCTGGGATCCTTGTTCCATATCCACAGCTGAGCCTCAGAGCCCACTGGGATGTGGGAGCCTGGAATTCTCACGGGAGAAACCATTTGGTGGCATCAGAAGTGCCTCACATCCTTCTGGGAGCTGGTTGAAGGACAGAATTCCCAAAGAATTCCCATTTCACCCTCTTCAAGCCCAGGTGGGCTTTGACCTCAGTTCCCACAGTTTGTGTGGAACAGATGGATTAAAATTACACAGAAAACAGGAGGGAAGAAAAGCCTTGGGCTGTTCCCAGCTGTTGCTCCAGCAATTCTGTGGTTCAGATTGGGAAAAACACCAAAAATCCCTTTTTTCATGGAAAAGATCCCCAGTCCTGAGCCAAACCTGGTGGGATTCACAGACCAATTCTAAGCAGTTTTTCCTTTTCCATGTTGTTCCAAGTTTTCTTCCCTCTGCTGTTGTCTGCTTTAACTCTTTTCCCTCTCCCCACTCCTATTTATCCAAGGAAATGGGGCTGCTCAGGAATTCAATGGGAGGAAGGCAGGAGCTGCTGGTGCTGCATCCGGGGGCCGCCAGGGGGGATCCGGAGGTGCTTCCCGACTTTTTAGTGGGGTGGAGGAATAAACATTTCGGATCTGGGATTCTCTCATCACTTCTACTGGAAAACTGATGGAGGGCTTGGAAAAGGGGGGATTCCGGGAGCTGGAGCCAGGGCGAAGTAACAGGGAACTGGGAAGTTTGGGAAAGGGGGAAAACAAAACAAGCTCTAAAATTCCTGGGAAAAGTCAAGCAAGGTTTTCATGCCTTGCTTGGATTCTGGGTTTGGGGGCATTCCCGGAATTTCAGGTTTTCCTGGAATGGGATGGCCTTTGCTCCATGGTGGTGATTTATGTGGGAACGAATCCCTGCTCCTGACCCTGGGATACTTGGAATCAAGGAGCTAGGAGCAAGCTGGGAAGTTCGGAAGTGGCTGGGATCCAATCCAAAACGTGCTCCCAATCCCTCTGGCTTTGGGATGGGGCTCAGTGGCCCAGGGAAACGTCTCCAGTCTTCCCAGAATCCCAGAATGGATTCAAGCCAGAGGTCACCACCGCTGGAGCAGGACCTGCAGCTCCCTTTGGATTCGCTCCATAATAACCGAGGTTGGATTAACAGAATTTAGGGATCAAATCCCTGCCTTAAGCTGCTTTAAACCCCATCCAAAGGTTTTCTTGGAACTGCTTTGGGAAGCGAGGGCGTCGCTCAGTGGCCAAGGGGAGAGCTCCCAGCCCGTGGCGGAGCGGGGCACGGATCCCAGAGGGATTGCTCCGGAAAACTCGGCGCTCCCAGTACAATGCCCAATTTCCTGCTGGGAGGGACCCGGCAAGACAGGAAAACATCAGCACTTTTCCAGAGGCTCCGAGCTCTGCTTCCCGGCTCCCTGCTGCCATCGGAGCAGGGAAGATGGATCTGATAATTTTTGCTGGAATCGTGCATCCTCATCTCTGATCCAGCACCAGAGCAGCCCTGGCTTCTCAAAACCTTGGGGATGAGAACCCCAGGAATAAAAACTGGGATTGTTGGGAATGTGGGCAATAAAGATAGGAGGCGGGAAGGCTGGGCAGAGTTTTCCGGAGGGAGAACGTGTCCCAAGGCTGCGGCTTTCCCTCCTTATCACTGCTCTGCAGGAGCCGGCGCCGCTGCCAAGGGATGTGCCGGAGCTGGAATTGCCTCAGCCGGAATTTTCCTGCCTCAGCAAGGAAAAAAAGGGAATGCAAAGTGAAAATTCCCTGGGCTGGTGGGCAGGGAGAATGCTGGGATTACAGCTGAAGGAAAATCTTCCCTTCATTCTGTACCGAGCTCCAGGGTTTTCTTTTCACCCCTGAAAACAGGGAAGAAAATGCTTCCTTAGGGATTTAAAAGGAATTTTCCCTCTTCTCCAGCATTATTTATCCGTGTTTCCACAGGATCCTCCTCCATGCCATGATAAACGTGTGGCGTTGGGCATCCAATGCTGGATTTGCCTATGGGGAAGGAATGGATGGGAATTCTGGGGCTTTGATGCAGCGCTGGCACTGGGTGAAAATGGAAACAGCACAAAAAAACATGGATTGGGATCCATTCTCCAGCACTTGAGACGGGATTGCGTTGGTTAACTATGGCCAAATTCCCATGTTGGAAAGGAGTTAGGAATCATGTTCCAGGTGCTCCCTCTCCTGCTGTAATTCCAAGGGTTGTACGTTTCCCGGGAGGCGGCCCAGCTCTCCGGGTTATCTGTGGCTGCTTCCGGAGCATCCCTATGGAATTTGGTGAAGGCCAGTGTGGAAATGGGAAGAGCCCTGCAGATAAGCATCTGGATCCTGCCATTGTTATCCCGAAAGGAGCAGTGGGAGAAAGGCGGGGAGGAATGAGGGATGCTCGGGGTGGGGCTGGAGCTGCCAGGGGCGTTCCCAAAGGGATAAAATCCTTGGATTCTTGTCTCTCCCGAACACCTGCACGGCCTGATCCCAGCTGGAGGCAGCTTTCCACTGACCTCACTGGGCAAACATTCCCTCCTCCCTGTTTTTGCAGGGAATGAAACACTGGATGGGCAGGATTGAAGGAAAAATCTGTGCCCTCGACTGTGGCAAAACACCAGGAGCCTGTTCCTAAAGGCTGAGCCCATTTCCAAATCCTTCTGGGATTTTCCAACTAAAATCCAAGCTGGATACCTTTGGTTCCAGGAGGTCTGGGGTTCCAATTCCTCTTTTCCCCCACAGCTGCCCATTGGGATCAAGGAATATGCTGTGCCAAGGCCAAGCTTCCCAGGAAATCCTCCCAGTGGATTTGATTCATTCCTCTGGTAAACACCCCAGGTTTGGTGTGGTTTTCCTCAGATTCTCTGGAAAAGCTGGAAAAGCCCTATCAGGCACATATTGGGACACCCTGCCAGGGCAGCTGGAGCTGGATAGAGCTGACATTATCCCTAGGGAAGCGGGAAGCATGAACTCAAAGTGGGGCAACTTGGAAAATAACAGGAATGTCAATCCCACCCTGCAAAGAAACAGAGGGAAAATAGACAGGATGGATTTGATCCCAAATAAATGGGATCAGTTGGTTTATTGCTGGCATTCCAGCTGCATCCATGGCTCCTCCTCCCACTGGAACCACTGTGTTATCCTGGATGTGGGAATTCCCATCACCTAACCAGGATTTTTCCCTTTGAATGACACCTCGTCAGGATTTAAACCAGGCACCATCTCCAGGATTTTTAACAGGAAGAGACGGAAAAATGGCATTCCACAGTTCAGTCAATGATTTTAGGAATGTGCAGTGCTGGCATCATCTTTCCTTGGAGCTTTTCCCTGCCTGATTTCCCAGTCTTTAACAACGGCACTGAGTATGTAGCATTCCACACTGATCTCCTATGGAATTCAGGCTATAAATTTCCCTGGCAGTTTTGGCTCCGAGTGGGAATGCCGGAGTTGGCGCTCCCACCCGGATTTCCAAAGACATTCCCTAAAGGTGGAGAATGCACCCTATCCCAGGGTGATCCATCCGGGATCAAACAGGGATGAAGAATGAGTGGTTTAATTGGGTGGGATCAATTTTCCCCCCTGGAATTGCTCTCCAGGTATTCCAGTTGTTTCCTGGGGATAGCAGCTGACTATTCTTCCTACTTCTGTGGAATTTTAGGGATTGTCCTTCCCTCTTCATTCCCTTCCCCTCCAGAGGTCTCAGTGTCAAAGTGAGGAGCCCAAACCTCCCGTGGGAACAGCCTGGAATGTACCCGGAGCTGCTGGAAAAATCCCAAATTGTGGTCCTGGCTGTGTTTCCATGGCAAGGAGCTCTTGGATTACATCAGCACAGTGGGATGGGGTCATTCCTGCTTCTTCTGCCTGCTCCGGCCGGGATCCCAGCAAGGACAGGGATCATCTCCACGAGCTCCACATCCTCATCCTGCTTTTCCATAGGGAAACCATGCCAGCCTCTGCTGCTGGGCACGGGGGGATCTGTCGGTCATTCCCTGCCTGGAATGCACTGGGATGGCAGGAGCAGTTTCTTGGGAAAATGGGATTAGAGGGAGCAGCCTCTTTCTGTCCCAGCAAACTCCGACTCCTGCCAACATTTCAGACTGGGAACAGCTTGAAAGGATTGGAAAAAAACCAGGGAACATGGATCCCCAGGAGGGATCTGCCTTCTCCGTCACGGCGTGCGCGATCCGCCGTCATTCCCGCCTGGATGTGACTTTGGGATTACTCAGGGGTGAAGCACAGCCTGGATGAATCCATGAGTGTCCCAGACGGGAACCCCCAGGATGTGATCTCCTCTGGGATGTGTCAGCATGACAATTCCCAAGCACATCCAGCTGGGATGAACTTGAGTTTTCCAAAGCCTGGATAAGACAAAATTCCCACCCTGACCCTCATGGCTCAGCCCACAGGGACCTTGTCCCAGCTCCGGGAAAAGGCAGGAAAGCTTGGATGTTGGCATCCCAACATGGGAATTCTGGGCCCATAAGTGGCTCCTTGCTCCTATCCTGGCTCCTGAATTCCCAGCTTCTTGCTCTGAAGAATAAAGTATTCATGGAGTCCCATGAATCCACACCTAAACTTTTCCACAGCCTGTTCCCTTGGGAATTCTGAAATGTGCATCCACAGCATCTCTCGCCAGCAGGGGATGAGCTCGGATCCGTGGAGCCAGATCCATGGACATAAAAACAATGTTGAAGGAATTAGGATCTTTTTTCATTCCTCTTGGCTTCCTTCCCTTGTTTCTCCCACATTTTTCCCTGACACTTACAGGATCCAGCCTGTTTTCTAACTTTTTTTTTTTTTTAAAGGACGGGGTTCCATGTCTTCACACGTCTGAGAGGTGGGTAGGGATTAAAAACATGGATCCATCACATTTTGAGATGTTCTTCCAGCTTCCAGTGCAAGCCTGGGCTTGGGAGCATCCTGACTGCAGCCAGACCAGCACCATCCCAGTGCTCTCAACTGATTTTTGGGATAAACCACAGGTACCTGGAGCCAACTCTCCAGCTGCTGGAACACCTCCTGATTCCGTGTATCCCTCTGAGCCATAAAAACAGATCCATAAAATGTCACCAGCCTTTGGAATGATGGTGGGGACCCAGCATCTGCTGGTGTGATTCCCATATGGAAAAATAAAGGAATTTTAGATGGAATTAGGTGGCATTTCAGACCTGCTTTGCTCCATTATTTCCAGCTCCCAGGTTTTTGCTTGTTACAGTTCCCTATGGAATGTTTTCTCTGAGGAGAAGGTCCCAGAGGTTGGATCCATCTCTGCAGGCACCAAAGTTCTCCTTGCCTGTAGCTTTCCCAGAAAATTCTGCCTCGCTCAGGACCTTCTCCATGTTTGCAGCAAGGTTTTCCCATTTCCCTGCAATCCCAGTTTATAAAGGATAATGAATGCAGGTGGTAAAAGCCCATCAGAGCAGGACCTTCTGGGATTTTGAACTCCGGCTCCATCCAAAGAGATACTTTTCCTTTATCCACTTTGGCATTCCTCCAGCTCTGGAATTCCTGGAAACCATTAAATACCCTGGAGCAATAACAGATGCTTCAACAAAGTCATTCCTGCACTTTTCCAAAGGGTGTCCAGTCATTCCCGGCACCACTGCTCCCGAGAAATAGGAATTTTTTTAATCCTAGTTGGGAAAACATTCCTTTTAAAGATGAGTCGTTGGTCTGGGGGCACTTCTGGAGATGGATTTTCCAAGGGCAATGTGGGCATGGTTCTAAAAGCCATTCCTCAAATTAATTGGGATAATTATTGGGATCATTACTAGGGGTAAGCGCAAAGCTGGGAAATTAGTGGTGGCAAAACTCCACGAACCTTTCTCCTCCTCCTCCAGCAATCCCTAATCTGCTCTTTTATCCCAAAGGCTGGCATGACCCTGAGCTCCACGTGGGCAACTGAGCCTCATTCCGCAGTTTTAAGCTTTCCTTGGAATTCCAGACAGATTTTAATTTCCGACGGCTCCAGGTTTGATATCTGGGAGAGTGATTGATCCCAATGGAGCTGAGGTGGGATGTGGATACAGCTGGAGCAAGGAGCAGCTCTGCCCATTTCCACTTCCCAAGAGATCTCAGCACTTCCCCACCATTCCCAACAATATTTCCCTTTGTTTCCTTTCATTTTTATTGTGGAATTAATGAATTATTTCCCTTCCAAAGGGCTTGGGGGAAAAGCAAAAATCTGGGAAGAGTCCAAAAATAACCAATTTGGGAACTTCCAGCACGGAACCTCCCTCCCTGCTCCTTTTCCGTGCCTAATGACCATGCTGGGAACAAATATCGATGGATAAAAAGGGATTAATTGGGATTTTAATGAGCTTGGACATTCTGCTCGCCCAGAGCTGTGGCTTGGGATGAGTTCCCAATGTTCCATGGGCTTTCATGGGCATGGGGATGGATCTTGGCATGGACCTTCTCCAAGGAGCAAAGATGGAATAAGAGATGAAGGCAGATGGGAAAGCCTTCATGGAATGGGTTGTTAGCACTGGAATTGCTCAGGTGGGTTTGGAATGCCCATCCCTGGAGGTGTCCAAGGAATGCCTGGATGTGGCACTCGGGGCCCTGGTGACAGGTTGGACTCAACGATCCTGAAGCCTTTTCCAATCCCAGTAATTCCGTGGGATCCCTAAAGGCAGCCCTCCCAGGCTGCAGCTGGGGCCGACCTTCCCCAGCAGGCAGCGGATGACTCATCCCGAAATTCACCAAAATATTTTGCCAGGTGTTTGTTTCTCCAGGCAGCTGCTCCTTCCATGTTTAGTCATTCCTGTGCCAAGATTCCACACCCAAACTGGGACTAAAAAGAGCATTTTCTCATCCCTGCAGGAACACCTAGAGGCGGGAATACGCTCCCTGTAAACACTCGGGTTCAGAACACAGATGGAAACCAAAATTCCCTTTTTTTTCCAAATAGTTTGGATTCACAAACTACGGTGAGCGATTAGCACTAAGGAAAAATAATCACTGAGGGAAAAATATTATTGCTGGGAAGACAGATATTTACACTAAAAAAAAAAACCTGGGATTATTCCGGTGGCTAAAAGTCAAGAGGCTTCTGTAGGAGGACGAGAAGTTGGGGATCTTGCGAGGGAATGCTGCTTTCTGAGAATCAGTGGAAAAACACAGCCAGCTGTTGGAAAAATATCACTTAATCTGATGTATTTAGAGTTATTTTCCTTAGAATTTTCCCTGGTGAACAGCTGGGATCAGCTGGAATTTGTCCGGAATCACCTCCATGAAATCAGCAGCTCTTTTAATCGGAGTCCTGGAACATCAGGAGTGTAAATCTGGCAAGAATTCCATATTTTCTTGCCATTAGGAATAACTTTGGGGGTTGTTTTGCTGGATTTCTCTTGGCTGGGAGCAAGGTGCTAATATGAATTTATTCCCTGGGATCCTCTGCATTCCGTATGGCCTTATCATGGAATATTGAGTTGGAAGGGGCCCTGTGGAGAAGAGGCGAAAAAAAAGGGATTATTATCCCTTTTTCCCCGCCCCGTCCTTTTGCCGATGGAATATTTGTTTTATATTGAACTGTAACTAAACAGGAGGCAGCTCCTTTCCAAGAGGGAAAAGAATTAACTTCCTGTCCTTTAGCCGGAGACTAAACATGATCCACCTGTTTTCCGAATCCTGGATGGAAAAAAGGAATCTTCAGGATATTCTGTAATCCCCAGACTCAGCATTTTAAACTCAGCTATTTAAAATTCAATGAAAACTCAATTAAAATTAAATTTGGGCTTGACTGGAAGAGTGAAGGAGTTAAAAATACATGGATCAGATCTCCAATATTCCCTGGAATGTGACAGAAAGAGGTAACTTCTGGGTTTGATGCCCAGGGTTTAGCAGGGGTTAAAATATTTTTGGGAGAAGAAGGAAAAGTGCCAACGGCATAAAAATGTGTGATAAACAAGCAAATGAGCTGTGCCGAGGATTTATTTAGTGCCAAGTGGAAAACATCACGGATACACTCCTGGAATTTGGATTTCCATCGCCCTAACACGTCACTTGTCAGGAGTGTGGGGTCAGGATTGCAGGGAATTAACCCAAACCCTGCCCCACTCCCTCTTCCCCTGAAGTTGTGGGAATGCATCCTATCGCCAAAACTGCCACGCAGGAATGAGCTCCCGAGAAAAGTGAGACGGGAACGTCCGGAATTCACAGCCCAGAGCCAAAATCCCGGGCGCCTTCATGCCCAGGGAGGTGCTGAGCTGGCTCCTAGCTCGTTCTGGAGAAACCTTCACAAAGTGGGGTCTTGATGTTGGTGGGAGCCCTTCCAGTGACTCCTGGATGTATCCAAACATCAGGAATACGGAATTGATATCCTAAGTGTTGGCCCCATAATCCAAGGGAACAAGGAGGCGTGAAAAGGGCTTTTAATTTATTTTTCATTATTTTTTATTTCATTATATTTTATTAAATTTATTTAACGCTTTGATCTGTTAAAGCCATTGGCTTTCCAAAGCTCCCAAGTGCTCGGCCTGGAGAAGAGAAGCTTTGGGATGACCTGACTGTGGCATTCCAGGACCTGAAGGAGCTACAAGAAATATGGAGAGAAATTATATCCAAGGACTTGGAGTGATGGGACAAGAGGGAATGGTTTCCCACTACCAGAGGGCAGGGATGGATAGGATATTGGGAAGGAATTGTTCCCTCGGAGGGTGGTGAGGCCCTGGCACAGTTTTCCCAGAGAAGCTGTGGCTGCCCCTGGATCCCTGGAAGTGTCCAAGGCCAGGCTGGACAGGGCTGGAGCAACCTGGGATAGTGGAAGGTGTCCCTGCTCATGACAGGGTGGGACTGGATGAGCTTTAAGCTCCCTTCCAACCTAATGCATTCCATGATTTTAGAATTTGATGGCTGGACTCAATAATCTCAAAAGCCTTCTCCTATTCCCTCTTGCTCTGGTGTCCAGGTTTTTCCACCAGACCCTCGCTGGGAATTGAACTTTGCTGCTTTTTAGGATTCTAAAATCTTTTGCAGAGAAAACACACATGGACTTTCCTCAATTCCCGTGTTTTTCAAGTGACACCAGGATCTTGGAAGTGTTTTGCCAGAATATACATAACTCCTACTTCCTGAGGGGGAGAATCTGTGGGATGTTTGATTTGTAGCACAATCCCATACCAAAATTCCTTATGGAGAACAGGACGAGAGGATGGAGCAAGGGCCTGCTCAGTGCTTCCCACCAGGATTTTGTCTGGAATTTGTGTTTTTAGCCCCTGCTGCAGAAAGCTCTGTCTCTGTTTTGCGGACAGTCTAGAGGTTTGCTTGGCTCCTGGGAAAAGGCTTTGGATATCCATGGTCGGATTCCTCCCGATAGGAGGGATGAGCAGGGCTGCAGTCCCGGCTTGTCTTTCCGGAGTCTGCAGCATCCTCTGCTGGAGCCGTAAGGAAGGGATATCCATCCAGGGAAAGCACACCAGGATCTTTCCTTGTGGGGCTCCAAAATGTCCCCCAGCTTTGCTGGGAAGAGCCAAAATCGCCAACACCCCGGCCCTGCTTCCCACTGTGCTCCAGGGGGAAGAAACCTGGGATTTGGGGATATTTTGGGGACATTTCAGGACATTTCCATCCCTTGCTTTGCTGGAGATCTCCTGGCTGACCTTGAGCCTCAGGGTCAGGAGCAGAACCTGACTGGCAGAGCCAACTTCCAATTCTTCCCCTTTTCCCGGTCATAGTCACGATCAAAGCCTGAGGTATTGCTCCACTCCCAACCCAAGGAAGTTCTCCGATAAAATCTGAATTCCCAGGCTGCGATTCTGCCCTGGATTTTGTTGTTTTGGCTTACCTGGTTGTTCTATTTCGCCATCCTGGCATCTGGAATTCTTCACCCACCACAGGACACCTGGGATCAGTGTCTCCCTTGGCCCAAGAGGGTTTGGACACCTCTTGGCTGCCTCCCACATGTTCCAACCCTCCTGCTGAAATTCCACAATTAATGACTGGGAGAGAGCAGCTACGATGCTCTTTCCTTCTCTTTCCCCACAGCAGAGACATGGAGAATTCCATGAGTTCTAGGGAGCCCCAGAAGTGCATCCGAGCAACCGGAACATTTGGAGAATCTCCTAAGGAACAAAACTGGTGGCAGTGGTGTGGAAATCCAGCCTTGGGAGAATCCCTCTGGGATGGACACATGGATACAACCCGGCGGTGCCAGCTTCTCCCGAAATTCCCTCCATCCTTGTGGAATCCAGACTAAATCAGCCAGGAGCCTCCCAGCTCCTCTGGGTCAGAGCTGCCAAGCACATCAGTTTTCCGATCAAGGAAAAGCAAACATCATTCCCTCGTGCAGCAGACAGGAATATTATCCTGACATTTTCAGCACAGATCGCTCCTGCTGCTGCTCGTTCTCCCTGCTCCGCGAGCTGTGTTCAGACAATAGAAACATTCCCTGGCTACAAACAAAATCATCAGGATTGAAAACGTGTAAAAAAGGAAAGGTGGATAACATAGATGTCTGCGTCTTCCTGATTTATTTTTTATGAAAGGATTAATTTTACATTTCCTCAGGGAATTACAGTCATTCAACATTTTTACAAGCTGTTAAAATGTGAAGATTAAAACCTGCATTTAAGTAGAAAAAAAAAAGCTTCAAAGGAGGAATTTATGTTGGAAAAAAAGATTGGAAGTACTCAGCAGCCCAATTTAAAACGATTTTATGTGATAAAAGACAGGAATATGAGATCACCAGTGGGAAACATCATGACCCTGGAGTTTTCCTAATCCCAGATTTACCCCACTAAAGTTCAGAGCTTTAAACTGGCTTCTATAAACACCTCTCTTAACCCTGTGACTGCTCTCCCAGTACCCATAGCAGATATCCCAGTATCCATAGCAGATATCCCAGTATCCACACAGATATCCCAGTATCCATGTGGATATCTCAGTATCCACACAGCCATCCCAGTATCCACACTGGAGAGGCCGAGGAGCCACACAGCACACCGGCGGATATTTGACACACCTGAGCAAATACACCACAGGCAGGCCCTGTAACCTGATTAAACCCGCCTTTTTGAAAGCGCCAAAACAAACCGTTTCCAAAACGTGTCGTTTGGGGAGTGTTTTTGGGGGATTTGGGTCGATTTAAGGTGGGATGGGGGGATTTAAAAAGGTTTTTCCCAGTTTTGAGAGACCGCCCTGCCCACACTCAAGATGGCGGCGGCGCTGAGGCGCTGAGGCCATCGCGGCTGCCATAGCGCTTTGGGGCAGGAGCTGCCGGCGAGGTGAGGGCAGGGCCGGCCGGGCCGGCAGGGACCCTCGGCATGGAGCCCGGGAAGCACCGGGAATCGCTCCCGGGATCCGCAGGAGCCATCCCGGCTGCTCCTGCCCGGCGGGAGGCGATTCCCTGTGGGGAGCACGCAGGTGTCCCCGCGCGGTGAGGAGCCTCCCGCTTATGCCGAGCGCTGGGATAATCATTCCCTGTCTCTGCTTTCCTTGCAGCGCTTCCCGGATTTCCGTGCACGGATCGAAAACCGGTGTCTGCGCTTAAAACCCAGAAGATGATCCCGGCTGTGCCAGCGGCACGAGGAGCAACACGGCACGGCGACATTCCCAGAGGATGGTGAGCGCCGGTGCTGCTCCAGCCTGGAATTCCTCGGGGGAGGAGCCTTGCCAGGGCTGGCCCGAAGGTAACGCGGTCAGGGAGAAACACAAGTGCTCTGGCTTTAAAAACAAAACAAAAACAAGAACAAAAACCCGCAAACTTTAAGACTTTTGGGGGAATTTGGCCAGCAGTTTCCTGGAGCATAAATAGAGGTTTTTCTGGAGGATAAATGGGTTTTTTTCTGGTGAATAAATAGAGGTTTTTCTGGAGGACAAATGGCTTTTTTTCCTGGTGAATAAATAGAGGTTTTTTCTGGAGAATAAATGGATATTTTCTAGGCGGTAAATGGGGATTTATTCTGGATGATAAATAGGGGTGCTCTGGAGCATAAATGGAGATTTTCTGATGGGTAAAATAGATGTTTTTTCTGGAGCATAAATGGAGCTTTACTGGTGGATAAATTTAGATTTTTTTTCCTCTGGAATATAAATGGAGATTCTCTGGAGCATAAATGGAAATTTTCTTCTGGAGAATAGCTGGAGACTCCTTAGAGAATAAATAGAAGTTCTCTAGAAGATAAATTTTGGTGTTTTTTTCCTGGAGCATTTCTCTCTAGAGGATACATGGGGATGCACTGTGTGTTCCTCACTGATCCAGACATCTCCAACAGGTTGGAAACTTGTTACAATTCCTGACCTGCCTAATTTGATGGATCTGCATCATGTGGAAATTCCTGGGAGGAATTTTCCAGGAGATTAGTTGAGTAACTCCAGCTGTTATTTATATCCTGCCAATGCTCCTTACCTGTTATCTTGTTGTCTCACAGCTATAAAGATTTTTTTATCACAATGCACCTTTAAGACTCTTCTTTCCAGCATCAATATTCCAAGGATTCTCATTTTGATCCCTGCTGGAGCCCTTTGTTGTAGGTGCACGTACAGCAACTGACAGTTCAAAGGAATCTTTCCTGGGAAAATAAATTAAGGAAAAGCTTCCTCTTTCCTCCTCTTAAGAGGATCTTAAGAGAAACTTAAGATCTCATTGGAAAGACTTGAGGGAAAAATGAAGCAACCAAGGCTTGTGTATCCTTGACAAAAAGCAGGGTGGGTTTGTGTGGATAACAGGATTTTGTTCTGGGAATATTTAGTCCTTCCTAAAAAACTCTTTACTGCATTAATTACCTCATGTTCAAAATTATATAAAAATGTACAAATATAAATATTTTCCTGGAGATTCAGAGTGACTGTTAGGCTTTATTTTTTAAAGGAATTGCACTTATTCCAGTTGTACTAATCCAAGCTGCACTTACTCCAATTCCTTATCAGGAGCTCCATAATTGAATTGAAATATGGTTTGAGTTGTGCATCAGTTCTGATGCAGTTAAAGTGGTTTTCCAATTAATCTGTTGAATTAATTATGCTTTCTGCAAATCTTGCACATGTGTGCACATTTTAAAAGTATTTATTTCTTTATTGCCAGAGAAAAAGCTGGAAAGAAGCTACAAACAAATCCAAAATGGGGGGACAGTGTTGTTTTCATTTAAACCTGTGGAATAAGTGTTTTGGAGACTTTGGGATTCAGCAGCACTTTGGAAAAGCAATGATCAGCTTCCAAATGGGAACAGAAAACACAAATCTTGGGTTTTTTCTGAAGGCAGAAAATGGTGGGAATGGATGGGTTTGTGGGAAGATGCTTCAGCTGCTGGGGGTATTTAATCCAGAAGCAGCCTAACTCAGATGTGATCTTGGAATTTATCTCTCCCATCAGGCTCAGTGTCAGATCCTGGTGTTAGAGGAGCTCCTGTGGGAGCTCGGATTGGGATGTTATCGCAAATGGGAATCTCGCAAAGGAGCAGCAGGAAATTAGCACGTGCTCCTCTCATTGATTTCTCTAAGTGCTGCACACAAACCAGGGATATCCTGCTGGAAAACATGGAGGCAGCAGATGGACTGGAAGCTCCTGTGGATTTTGGAGCCAAACCTCTGGATCTGCACTCCTTCCAGTGAGCTGGAGTTGTGTCTCCTCATGGGAATAGTTGGCAGGTGTTGGGTTGGGAGCGTTGCAGAGACACCTGCTGTCTGTGGGAATTATACAGTAGGAATCCGGATGGGAGCAATCCTTTTCCAATAGAATGCAGCCCTCTTTTGCCCATATTCCCTCCATTTCCTGCTCCTGGGAGATGGTTTAGTTGAGGCAATGGTGATCTATCAAGGGTTGGAATTGCTGATCCTGGAGATCTTTTCCAGCCTCAGTGGTTCTCAAATTCCATGTTTCAACCCACGCAGGGTGAACAAGGAATTAGGGCATGGAATTCCACTGGGCTTTTCCTGCCATACTTGAACGGAAAGATAGGAAAAAGCATTCCAACATCTGTCTGTTTCTTCTGGCAGGATGGAGAAGAAGAAAATCCTGATGAAATCCAAGGTTGCTGCTCCCAACCTCCTGAGGGCTCTGCATTCCCTGTACCGGCTCGGGCACCTCTGCGACGTGACGGTTCTCACCCAACACCTGGGAATTCAGGAGGAATTCCTGGCTCACAAAGCCGTCCTGGCAGCTTCCAGCAACTACTTCAAGGGGCTTTTCCTGCACCAGGAGATGCTGGATGCCAAGAAGTGCACGGTGACTCTGCAGGACATCTACACTGAGGAGTTCACCTCCTTCCTGGAGTTCGTGTACACGGCAGAGGTGGAGATCGAGGCAGGAAAACTCCAGCGGATGAAGGAAATAGCAGAAAGGCTGGAATGCAAGGATTTGCTCGACATCTGTGAAGAAGTGAAGGCAGAGGGCAGGAAGGGTTTGGATTTGAGCCTCCACCTGAAAGGGCAGAGGGGTGAAAATGGGGGTTCGCAATGGCCTCGCATCCAGCAAGAGGAGAACTCCAGGAACTCTTCCCAGGTTGTGGCAATTCCCATGCAGAGGAAACTCTGGGATAGGCAGAAGCATAAGGAGTTGCTGGCAGGCTGTGAGCTCATTAGAGGCCAAGCAGGAGGCCCAGAGCAGGAGGCCACAGCTTTTCCAGCCCCAAAATCCAGGCCGCCAAAGCTGCCCAAGTGCAACAAGATGCATTCCCCAACCAGACCAGGCATGGAAAACATCAGCCCGGAAAACAAGGACGGGCATTCCCTGCGCAGGGGGCAGGAGCAGAAGCGGGAATCCCAGGCGTGTCCCTACTGTGACAAGGCCATCAGCTCCAAGTGTGGCCTGGCCGTCCACATCCGCACACACACCGGGGACAGGCCCTACCAGTGCCGGCACTGCCCTGCCAGCTTCACCCACAGGGCTGCTTACACCTCCCACCTCAGGTATGGCATTCCTAGGAATGTGCTTCCTCCCTCAGAATTCTGGGGAAAATCATTCCTGAAGGCATCCCTGCCCTGGTTCTGGAATTCCGCAGATCTGACTTGAAGCATGTTGGAATTGGGGTTTTTCTCTTGGTCTCGCAGTGCAGATGACTGGATTGAGGTCTCCTGGATGGGGAATTTAGGGAATTTCCCCTTGGATTAAGGGGAACTCGTGCAACCATATCTCTATGGGATCCTCCAATTTGGGGTTTTAGATAAGAATTTTGTGTCTCTATCTAGACATTTAATGTCTATTTGCTTTGGTTTAAATCCATCATTTCATGGCCTTGGAGGAAAAATCCATCCTACGTTCCTGGTCAGGTGACAGATACAGATCTTAATGAACTGAGGCATTTATCTCCCTATTTTTTGGCCTTTCCAAACACGCTGTGAACTTCTTCAGTGGTGCAAGGAACAATTCAAAGGAAACGACTCTTCCCCCCAGGCCTGAGATGAAACAATTAATTTTAATGAGTTTCAATTAAATTTACTGAAGTTGTGCTCCACTTCTAACAGGAAAATCCATGAGTGTGGGCAAGAGAGGAAACTCCTGCCTGTCTATTGGATGGTGGTTCCACCCACACATGGAGCAAACCCCACAAGCTGTGACAAAGATCCCAATGGAGAGACTTGGGATGGGACACCAGAAACCTCGAGGTGTGAGGAAGATGCTGGGAATTCATCCATTGCCGAAGCAGGCAGGAGCAAGGAGCGAGAGGAACAGAGGCGGGAATCCCAGGAAGCTGAAGGAGAGAATGAAGGTAAAGGTGGAATGAGTGTGAAGGGCGAGGAACAAGGAGACACGGGATACTCTGATGTTGAAGGACGCAGGGACAACGAGGAATGTTCCGACGAGCAAGAGGAAGATGCAGCCTCATCCAAGAAGGACAGCGAAGGACCCAAACCAGGATTTAAACTAAAGAAGGCCAATAAAAGCGTGGCCAGCAAGAAATCCATCTATGTGATCCGCTGTGACAAGTGCCAGGAGCAGTTTGTTTCCCGGAAAAAATACGTGGATCACTGCCGGGATGCACACCAGAGCCTGCCCGGCAAGGCGTACCAGTGCGAGGTGTGCGGCAAGGGCTTCGCCAGCCACGCCAGCTGGAAGGAGCACCGCGCCTGCGTCCACACCGAGGAGAGGAGGTTCTCCTGCAGCCTCTGCCAGGCCACCTTCAAGAGGAAGCGGGACGTGCGGACTCATTCCGTGCGGAAGCACGAGGGCCGGGCCAAGCGGCCGCTGTGCTCCGTGTGCGGGAAGATGCTGAGCTCGCGCACGGCGCTGGTGTTCCACATGCGGACGCACACCGGCGAGAAGCCCTACGAGTGCGCCGTCTGTCACTCCAGGTTTGCTCAGCCCTCCCAGCTCAAGATCCATACCAGGTTAGATTCCAGCCGTTCCCGTTCCTTGCCCCTTCCCAGCTGAGACGTGTTCCTTAGAGCAGGAACAGCAGGATATCGTGTTCAGTGAGATCCGTGATTAATTCCCTTACGCAAAGGCTTTGGCTCCATGAGGTCAGGATTTCGACATGATACCCTGTCCAAACCTGCAAGGAATATCCGTCATTTGGGACAGGCTCTGAAATCCCACGATGGCCCTCGGTGATGAAGAGTGAGTCAGGGACCTTGGAGATTCAGATCCTGAGCCGTGCTCTCTCTTGGAGCAAGGAATTGCCATGGGATTTCATCTCTATGTGCAACTCTGAATCCGCGCCGCTCAGCTGGAGCTTGATGGGATGACTTGCTCCCTGGTGGTGTCTGTGTGGATGTGTCCTCTCCCAGGAGAGGGTGAATCATCCCATGGAATTTCCCATCTTTCTCCAGAGCAAGGCTGATGATAACCCTTTCTTCTGACAGCTCAAAATTGGGAATTATTTTGGACATCATCCTGTTTGGGTTGGAATAAGTTAAGACCAAAGATTAGGCTCAGATTTTTCTGATTCTCTCTCATTTTCTGTCATTTTCCCTGCTTGCTCCCTTCCCATGCTCTGAGCTATAATTCCCAGGAAATAAAAGGTGGATTTTGTAAGGCCTGAAAGTGAGGAAAAGGTAAATTTAAAATGGGAATTTTACTGCTTGAGTATAGGTCCTGTGCCTAGAAACTCTCTGTTTTCTAAGGGAGCAGAATTTAATTTTCCCACTACGTGTAAAATCCAAACATGGTTTCAAATCCAGTATTTTAGGGATCAAGAGCTAATTAGTTAATAATTAATTAATCTTGTAATTTTGTCTCTATATAAGATCCCACACTGGGGAGAAGCCCTACATTTGTGAGGACTGCGGGGCTTCCTTTGCTGACAGAGGAAAACTCACCGGCCACAAAAGGACACACACAGGTGGGAATTAAATATTCCATGTGGTTTTCCCATTGTTTTCCTGTTTTGCTGCTAGGAATTGCTGGTTGGGATGTGAAAAAAATGCCCTTAAAAATGCCACAGGAAAGTAGCCAAGTACCAGGAAGGAATTAGTAGGGATAGAAGGCATTTTAGCCTGGAGAAAAGGAGGCTCTGAGGAGATGTTGCTCTCCACAATTCCCTGACAGGAGCCAGGGGAAATCTGGGTTCTGCTCCCAAGGAACAAGGATGAGAGGAGCAGCCTCAAGTTGTGCCAGGGCAGGTTCAGGTTGGACATCAGGAAGAATTCCTTCATGGAAAGGGTTGTCAGGCACTGGAATGGGATGGAGTCTCCATCCCTGGAGGTGTCCAAGGAACACCTGGATGTGTCACTGGTTGCTAAGGTGGCGATCGAGCACAGGTCGGACTCAATGACCTCGGGGGTCTTTCCCAACCTGGGTTCTGTGATTCGGAAGCCAATTTTGAAGGACAAAATTCCTCTGGGAGAATTCCCAATGCCTTGTTTCCCTTCCCTCAGGAGAGCGCCTCTTCAGATGCGACGTGTGCGGGAAGCACTTTGCCACCAACGAGTACCTCAAGTGCCACAAGCGCTGTCACCTGGGAGCCAAACCCTACAAGTGTCAGGTTTGTGGGAAAACCTTTGGACTCAGAGCCTCCCTGGCCCAGCACAGCAATGTCCATGCAGGTAATTCCAAGGCTGGAAAAGGAAATGGCGGCTTTGTGGCACTTCCTGGTGTGGGTGGGGACATTTCATCCCACAGCTTGCTGAATTAGGGGATCCCAGAATCAGTGAGGTTGGAAAAGACTTCTGAGGTGATCGAATCTGAGCTGTGCCCAATCCCACCTTGTCACCAGCCAAGAGCACTGAGTGCCATGCCCAGGCATTCCTTGGACCCCTCCAGGGATGGGGATTCCAGGGCTCATCCTGGCTGTGGCTCATTAACACACAGCACGGGAATGTTGTGTGGTATTCATTGTGCTTTCCCAAAAAATCTGAGGCCTAGCTTGTGCAACTGAAGGAATTTGGAGTGGAGGATGGGAATACTGGGAAATACTTATCATGGAATGGTTTGGGTTAGAAGGGACCTCAGGTATCATCTCATCCCACCCCTTGCCACGGGCACCTTCCACTATCCCAGGTTGCTCCAAGCCGCATCCAACCTTGGACACTATCTCCTCCCAGCTCCTAACTCCATGTTTTCTGGGATGGTTATTCCCAGAGACCCGTCCCTATTTCTGCGAGCAGTGTGGGAAGGCCTTTACCCAGCAGGGAGCTCTGCGGCGGCACCAGCGCATCCACACCGGAGAGAAGCCCTACAAGTGCCGGGCTTGCGAGCGGAGCTTCACCGACCTGTCCACCCTGCGCCGGCACGCTGCGGTAGGACATCCCACGGGACCTCCCCGGTGCTTCCCTGTCATCCCCACGGTGCTGGTGTCAGGAATTTCCAGCCCTCCGGAGGGCCTGTGCTCGGGATGAGTTTTAGGGCAGGGTTGTGAGCCGCCATCTCAAAGCCTGTCCCTGAAGTTTGTGGGATTTCCCTCCGACGGCACAGCAGCTCCCACTGCTGGCTGCCAATCCAGTCGTCTCCCTGTCCTAGGGAAAGGGTCACCATCCCTGGAAGCGACTGGATACAGCACTTCCTGATGGTCACCAAGGGCTGGACTCGATCTCTGAAATCTTCTCCTGCATGATTCCGTAAAAACATTTGAGGAAGGACTCAGGATTTTAGATGCTTTTTATGAATTAACTGTAGAGTCTCCAATCCTTTGGCTCTCATTCCAGCCTCATACCGTGATGGTTTATCCGACCTCATGCTGCACATTACTAGGAATTCACACATTCCCAGCTTTCCAATAAGCGCTGAACTCAGCTCTTTCCAGAGACCTCCAGGTCCTGGAAGTGACAGCGAAGACAGAACAGCAGGTTCCCTTCCAATTTCAAGTTAATATTTTGCCTGTGTGCTGAAATTCCAGCTGATTTTGGAAGCGTTCCATAGCAGCAGAGCCAGAAAATCAGCTCAGAGTTGGCAAGAGAGCCTTGTTTGTGTTTGAGTTGAGCCTTGGAGCACAGGATCGTGGAGTTGTCCCAAAATTGTTTGATTTAGCTCTGGATAAAGTTAAATATTTGATAGTTAAAAATCAGATACAATTGTTTTCCTCTCTCACTCCTTTTTTCCCCCAGATTCATGACCGGAATGCTCACTGGAGAAGCTTCTTGATTGACCTCACACCAAAAAAAGACCACAATTGGTCCAAAATAGAGACCTTTGCAGAGACCCATCCAGGAGGAGATTCCATGCTGGAAATTTGGTCAGTTGACCACGGGAAACTTTATAAACCAGACAGTGTTAAACCAGCAGCTCATGTGACACCTGGGGCTGGGGACGCTGGGAGCACCGACTCCTCCCTTTTGTATTTACAAGCTCAGCTTTAGCCCCCAAAATGGGCGGTTTGAGGCAGAATGGTGGGAATTACCCTTTGGAATGCGGGGAATCATCCCCAGCGGTCGGGAGCTGGATTGCAGGTGATAAAGGAGGGTATTTATTGATAAATACCTCATGAGGGTATTTATTCCAGTGAAACGTTTCGATCTGTGCAGAGGTTTATTCTTTCCAAAGCCGTGGGAGCATCCCCTTGGGAATGGGCAGGGTGTGCGTGTATTTATACAAACACAGCGCGGTGCCGCCGCTGTAAATCACCCATTCCTCCTTTAATAAAGCTGTCAGTGCCGCCCAGCCCGTCCCTCCTTCGTTTCCCTGGGGAAACAGCTGGGATTTGGGAATGCCAAGGCCGGGAGGGCACACCGCGTTGCCTAGCAACGCCTGGCGCGTTTCGTTACGCCGCTTCCGGCGCGCCACCCCTGTGGCGGGGCGGGCCGGGGTCGTGGCGCGTCAGCGCTTCCGGCCGCGCCCGGGGCTGAGCGGGAGCGGAGCGGGAGCGGTGAGTGCGGAGCCGCGGCGGGCTGCTCCCCCCGCCTGCATCTGCTGCCCTTTTCCCCCTTATTCTTCCCCTTCTCTTCTCCCCCTTTCTTTTCCTTTCTCTCCCCCCCCTTCTTTCCCCTCGCCTTTTCTCTCCCCCTTTTCTCTTCCCATTGTTTCCCTCCTTTCCTCCCCTTCTTTCCCCCATCCCAGCATGTCCCTGTGATCCAGGGTTCTCTCCAGCTGGCACTGGGAGTGCGCACTGGGGGTTCTCCATGGCTTCAGCAGCAGCCGCCTGGGAATCCTCTCCCCATTCCCCTTTGGGCTGGAGCGCTTTGCCACTTTCCATCCGGTTCTGGAAGGGAATGTAGTCCTGGGAATGGACAGTGCTCAAGTGGGAATTAGAGGGATAGTCGCGAAATAACACGAGAAGTAGTTAAAAATCATTTTGTTGGGGTAGAAAAAGTGACATTTTGTGATCACTGGGTGTTTATAGAGCATTGGGTGAGATATCACTTAATTCCCAGGAAATGGAAAGAAATTCCTCAGCTTCCAGTAGGAACAGGGTTAAACTCATCAGAGCATCTTCAGATCCATAGAAATATGGTTGGTTCTGGGGTCAGACATTTGGGAAAACACCCCAAAGCCTCAGTTCATTTACAAACCTTGGAGCAGCTTCAGACATTCCCAGGAAATACAGCCCAACCTGAGCAATGCTGGAATGGGAGGCTGGAAATGTGCCTTCAAAATGTGCAGGCTCTGAGTCCATTTTGAGGAATTTCCGTCATTTTGGGGATTTTCAGTGCGTGAATATGATTATCCGTCATATAAGAGCTTTGAAATTTATGTGGAAGGTGTGTTCAGGCAGAGATTTTCAGGATTACAATTAATTTTCGCTTAATCTTGCCTACCTTTTGCTGCCTGATGAGGCCAGGAATCATTCCTTAATTCCACATTCCTTAACGAGAACCATTCCCTAATTGCAAGTGCCCTTAGCTCTGATCCAGCTCAGTCTGCTCCATCCCTGTCCTAGCTTCTGACATCCCTAATTTTCATGGAAAATTAAGGTTGGGATTTAAGCTCAGATTCACTCCACGAGTTTGCTCACCTCAGAGCTCTTTCCAGCGTCAGCGATTCCGCGAGCCGCGGCTCTTGGCCGGAATTCCGCCGGCTAACGCGGGCTCTCGTTAGCAGGGAGAAGAAAGATGGAAAGCAATCCCGTCCTGCTGGAATCCAAGTCCTCTCCCATCAACCTGCTGAACGAGATGCAGCAGCTGCGGCTGCTGGGCCACCTGTGCGACGTCACGGTGAGCGTGGAGTACCAGGGCGTCCGCGCCGAGTTCCCGGCGCACAAGGCCGTGCTGGCGGCCACCAGCAAGTTCTTCAAGGAGGTTTTCCTCAACGAGAAGTCCGCGGATGGCCCCCGGAGCAACGTGTTCCTCAACGAGGTGCAGGTGGCGGACTTCGCCTCCTTCCTGGAGTTCGTGTACACGGCGCGCGTGGAGGTGGAGGAGGACAGGGTGCAGCGCATGCTGGAGATCGCCGAGAAGCTCAAGTGCCTGGATCTCTCCGAGACCTGCTTCCAGCTGAAGAAGCAGATGCTGGAATCCGTGCTCTTGGAGCTGCAGAACTTCTCGGAATCGCAGAATTCCGAGGAGGAAAGCGCCGCCCACCCTAGCGCCGCGGCGGAGGCCAAGCAGGATCCTCCGGATTCCCTCGCGTCCAAACCCGGCCACGGCGCATCTCCCGAGGGGTCAGCTGCCAAATCCAAAGAGAAGCCGGACAAAAAGAAGGAAGTGCTGAAGATCCGCAGGGCGAGCGGGCGGCTGGCCGGCAGGAAGGTGTTCGTGGAGATCCCGAAGAAAAAATACACCCGGAGGCTGCGGGAGCAGCAGCGGAACGCGGAGGAGGTAAAGCAGGACGAGGAGGGGGAGCGGGAGCGGGAGCAGGAGGAGAACTCCAGGAAACCCGAGGGCTCCTCTCCGGAAAACCTCCCCAAAGCCGAGGAGGACAAGAAGAAGCGCGGCGGCGCCTTCAAGTGCGGCACGTGCCAGAAGGAGTTCCTGTACGAGAAGAGCTTCCTGAAGCACATCCGGCAGAGCCACGGCATCGCCTCGGAGCCCGAGTTCCGCTGCGAGACGTGCGCGCAGACCTTCGCCAACCGCTGCAACCTGCGCAGCCACCAGCGCCACGTGCACAGCAGCGAGCGCCGCTTCCCCTGCCCGCTGTGCGCCAAGCGCTTCAAGCGCGGCAAGGACGTGCGGCGCCACGTGCTGCAGGTGCACGAGGGCGGCGGCGAGCGGCACCAGTGCCACCAGTGCGGCAAGGGGCTCAGCTCCAGGACGGCGCTGCGGCTGCACGAGAGGACCCACACGGGCCACAAGCCCTACGGCTGCCCCGAGTGCGAGGCCAAGTTCTCCCAGCCGTCGGCGCTCAAAACGCACATGAGGTAGGAGCGGCTTGCCCCAGCCTTCAGCACCTCCCAAATCCCTGTTTTTCTGCTCACATCCCGCTTTTCTGCAGCAGATGTGCTGGGGCCGGGCCTGGGCTGTGCAGAAATCCTCCAGCACATCGCCTGCCTCCTTAGGCACGTTAGACTCAATAAAAGAATGAATGTGGAAATGTTTGGGAAGGATCCGGCAGGGTTTTCAGTGGATTTGGGGGCGAGGCGGGGAAAACAATGGAGCTGGGAATAGGAGGAGGTGACGCGTCACCGGTGTCACCCACGCGGAGCTGAGGCAGCACCCACTGTGTTTTGTCTGTCCCAGGGTGTTTTTATCACGGGAAAAAATAATCTCTGAGAGGTTTTAACCTAATTTTATCAGTTATTTTAACTGCCTCAGGACAGACTTTTTTATCAGGGCAAAAATCAGCTCTGAGGGGGTTTAACCTGATTTTTTCGGTTATTTTAGCTGCCTTAGGGCAAGACTTTTTTATGAGGGCCAAAATAATCTTGGAGGTGTTTAACCCGATTTTATCATTTATTTTAGCTGCCTCAGGGCATTTTTATGAGGTCAAAAATCATCTCTGAGGGGCTGAACTTGATTTTATCAGTTTTATCTCTCTGAGGCCATTTTTATCAGGTTAAAAATAATTTCTGAGGGACTTGAACCTGATTTCATCAGATGTTCTATGTGTCGCAGGGCAGACATTTTGATCAGGGCAAAAAAATCATCCCTGAGTGGCTTGAACCTCATTTTATCCCTTATTTTATCTGTCTCAGGGCATTTTATCCAAACTAAATCATCTCTGGGTGGTTTAACTTGATTTTATCAATTTTATCCTCAGGAGACCATTTTTATCAGGGCAAAAATCATCTCTGAGGGATTGAATCTGATTTTATTAGTTTTATTTTCCTGAGGGCAGTTTTATCAGGGAAGAAATAAACTCTGAGGGGCTCGAAGCTGATTTTATCAGATATTTTACCATGTCTCATGCTAGAGACACTTTTATCAGAGTAAAAATCTTCTCTGAGGGGTTTAACCTGATTTGATCAGTTATTTTATTCATCTTGGGCCAGGGACATCTTTATGAGGGCAAAAATTGCCTTTGAAGGGCTTCAGCCTGATTTATCATGGAAAAGATATTTGTATGAGGGCAAAAATCATTTGGGGGGGGCTTGAGCCTGATTTTATTCCTTTTTTATCTTTCTCAGGGCATTTTTGTCAGGGAAGAAGTCTTCTCTGACGGGTTAAACCTGGAGGTTTTTCTGTTCCCAGAGCCCTTTCAGGAATTTTGGACACTGGAAACTCAGTGCTGCCTTAATTTGAGTGTGGTGGCAGCCAGTGGTGGGAATTCCTCATCCTTGGGGATATATTTTGCCTTGTGGATGTGCCTCTCCAGGAAAAGCCATCCCAACCCCCTGAGGAGCTTTCCCTCACATCCCAAAGGATTGGGCACCACAACCTGGAGAGATTTTTCTGTTTGGCTGCGTTTCACCTCGAAAAATTTGGGTTTGCTCTCAGATTCTGGGATGTGGGCATCGACCCAGCAATGCGGATCAGTGGGAATGAGGGAAGGGCTCATCCTGGTGTTTGAACATTCCTTTTTCCTTGCAGGATCCACACGGGGGAAAAGCCCTTTGTGTGCGATGAGTGCGGGGCTCGCTTCACCCAGAACCACATGCTCATCTACCACCGGCGCTGCCACACAGGTGAGGCTGGAAAACTGGGAAAAACCAACCCCCAGCATTCCAGGGAAACGTCTGCTTTTGGAAAATGCTGCTTTTTGTCCTCGTTTTCATGGATAAAATGGGATGTTGTTGTCTCTTAGGGGGGATTTGCCTGAGAAAGGTCCCTAAGGATATCCCATGGTTTTAAGTGGAGGGAGGGTTGATTTAAATTGGATTTTGGGAAGAAATTGCTCCCTGTGACAGTGATGAGGCCCTGGAACAGTTTTGCCACAGAAGCTGTGGTTGCCCCATCCCTGGAATTGTTCCAGGGAAGGCTGGGAGTGGCTTGGAGCAACTTGGGACAGTGGAAGGAGTCCCTGCCCATGGAATAGTTTGGAACTGGGCGACCTTTAAAGGTTCCTGCCGTGAGGACACACTCTGGAATTTTTCTGGGATGTTAAAGAGCATTCCCAAAGCTCTACCTGTTTAATCCTCCTTTTTCCCCTTTCCAGGGGAAAGGCCTTTCATGTGTGAAACCTGTGGGAAGAGCTTTGCCTCCAAGGAATACTTGAAACACCACAACCGGATCCACACGGGATCCAAACCCTTCAAGTGCGAGGTTTGCTTCCGGACCTTTGCCCAGCGGAATTCCCTTTACCAGCACATCAAAGTCCACACAGGTAGGATGTGCTCCTTTTCTTGGATAAATACCCTCAGCACCCCTCCCCATTGCAATCTTCCAGCAAGGAATTCTCAGCCAGGCTTTTCCCTGCGTGCATGGCTCGATGTGTTGTGTTCTTCCCTTCTCCTAGTGCTCCTGAATGGCAGCAATTCCCTGCAATGCTTCCATAGACTGTGGAGATACTTTCATAGCCTGCCAGGATCATCAGGGATGGAGAGCTCTGGATTAGCTCCAAGCTCCTGCCTTAGCCAGGGAAGGAGGAAAATGGGATTTGTTTCCACACAGGGAGTTTTTGGTGTGGTTGGAGCGATCCCGGGTTTGGGAGCAGCTTGGGGGTTCTTGCTCACAGGAGAGTGAGTAAAGAGGAGGAATGTTTGGATTCTGGGCATGACTTGAGTCTCTAATAGAAAATCCATGGACAATCCATGAGAAAATGGAGCAGCAACACAGCTTTGAGGCCGGGAAGGACCCCTGCTTCCGGATGGGTCAGACTGTGCCAACATTGGTACCAGCAGGATGTTTTCCCTGACCATTCCTTGCCACGCAGGGGTTGCTGGGCATTCCCAAGGCCCAGCAGCTCTGCCTTGCCCCCATTCCCATGCTGTATCCATGCCCCATTCCCAGGGGAGCGGCCGTACTGCTGCGACCAGTGTGGGAAGCAGTTCACGCAGCTGAACGCGCTGCAGCGGCACCACCGCATCCACACCGGCGAGAAGCCCTTCATGTGCAACGCCTGCGGGAGAACCTTCACCGACAAGTCCACGCTCCGCAGGCACACCTCGGTACGATCCCGGAGAGCGGGAGCACATTCCATGGGCTGGCACGTCGTGCCTTGGAGCTGAGTTCCATGGACAGATGGGTCAAGGCCGGAGGGAACTTCCAGTTCAAGCTGATGGAAGTTGGGGTTAGGTGGGGTGTTGGGAAGGAATTCTTCCCTGAGAGGTGGGGGAGGCCCTGGCACGATTTTCTCAGAAAACCTGTGGCTGCCCCATCCCTGGAAGTGTCCAGGGCCAGGTTGGAGCAACCTGGGGGGAGGGTTGGGGGGCAAAACTGGATTGTCTTCAAGGCCCCTTCCAATCCCAAACCATTCCATGGCTCTAAAACAGACCTTTCCTACCTGCTGGACACCTTTTCCCTGTCATTCTGTATCCAACTGTCTCTTCCCTGTTATTTCTCTCCAGATCCATGATAAAAACACCCCCTGGAAGTCCTTCCTCGTCATCGTGGAAGGAGCAGCAAAGAACGACGAGGGGCACAAAACAGAGCTTCCCGATGAGGAATACGATGTTCCCCCTAAAATCCCAGAAAAGCTGCTGTCCTTCCCGGAGAACAGCCCCTACCAGAGCCTGGCAGCCATGCCAGGAAACGGGAATTCCAGCACAGACTGTAAGGCCTCAGGAGCACAGGAATCCCTGCTGGGAGAACTCACCGCGCTCCACGCGCAGACAGACTCCGGGCAGCCCCAGCTCCATGCCCTGGTGAACATGGAATAACTTGGGATTGCCTCCTGCTCCTTAGGCTGCACCCCTTGTACAGTCCTTGGCCTGAGGGAAGCTGGTGGTGGGAAGCTGGGAAAGAGTGCATTTCCAGCTTTCCTCTGGAAATTCCTTCCCCAGCTCCATCCCCTGGTGGTCAGGCAGGGTGGCACCATGCCAGGGAATTTCTGGGAGTTGATTCCCTGGGGATTCAGGGAGTGCCTCACGTACCTTGATGGTGCAGGTTTGTTGTCCAGGGAATTCAATGCCACAAGGACAATCAGGAGAACCGATGTTTCTCCATGACATTCGCTGCATTTTCCCCAGTGGAATTTCATCCAGGAAAAGTCTGGCTAAATTTGCTTTTCAGGAAATGTTGGTTTCTCTCTGCTTTTGCCAAAGATCCCAGCAGTGAGGCAGCTCACTTCTTGGGAATATGAGTGGGAGCAGCTTGGGAGCTTCATTCCAGGAGTTTGGAGTCTCTGAGCAGCAGAAGGGGCAGGTGGGAGCCAAGTGCTGCTTCCTTGGTGTTACAATTCATGGAAACTGGAGCAGTCTGGCACTCGGATTGTGTGTTCTCTTGGATTCTGGCAGTTCTCACCTGCCAGCTGCTCCAGCTCCCAGTTCCAGTGGAATTTGGCACCTAAGAGACTAAAACACCTGGAAGAAGGTCTGGGAAAAGGAGCTACAATGGAAAAGGCTCAGTTCAGAGGCTTTTCCTGCTCCATTTTAGTCGAGTAAGATACGGGGGATTTTCCCTGGGCAGGGAAGGAGCCTTGGAATGTTGTCCAATATTGTTGTGACTCCTGTGTTTTGGGAACAGCAGCTCACTGCTATGGTTGAATGCTTCAAACCTCGGGATCAGCTTCCCAGTGTAAAAACTTGCAGCTTTTCCAATTCCTTTTCCCTGATTCTTTGCCTGTTGCTGTAGTATTCCCACAGAAATTCCTCAGCCGAAGCTGTGAGCAGAACTTTGGGAAAGGGAAGCACAATGCAGCCTGGTGAGGTCCAGCAATAAAGACCCCCCAGCTGTGGCACAGAGCTAGTTTTGGGATAAAGGGATGGCTGGGGTGTTCTCATGGAATTCTAATGTAGAAAAAAGGGAATTTTTGTACAAGAGGACATTTCCAAGAGGTTATATTTGAGGTTATATTTGAGATATTTATTCCTGCTGGAGCTCAGTTATTCCCAACGGAAAGGGTTGTAGATATAATTTAAAGGCTGAGCAGTTGGATCCGGAGTCAGGGAATGTTTTGTACTCTGGGAATGTTTGGAAGTAAGATACTCATTTGAACTGTTCCTATTAAAATATGGAATACGGAGACTTTCCAGTGGCTTGATGATATCAGAGGGGACACTTTGGGATGTTGGGAAAGTTCACCTGGAGAAGATTCCCTGGAAACCTCAGAAAGGGCCTGCAGGAATTGGGAGGGATTCTTCATTGGGAATTGTAGTGACAGGACAAGAGGGAGGGAATGGCTTCCCAGTGACAGAGGGGGAATTTAGGTGGGGATTGGGAAGGAATTCTTCCCTGTGGAAGAGTTTTCCCAGAAAAGCTGTGGCTGCTCCATCCCTGGAAGTGTCCAAGGCCAGGTTGGGATAGTGGATGGTGTCCCTGGAATGGGATGAGTTTTATGGTCCCTTCCCACCCAAACCATTCCATGATTCCAAACAGGAATTGAAGGAATCATGACTCCCCCCAGCCTCCCATCATCTCACCATGCTTCAGCCTTTTGAGTTTTCCACAAAAACTACTTCTCCCTCCTTCCATCCATGATTTTCACTTTATTCATGTACAGAGTCACACCAAACATGATATTCTTGCTAAGGCCATTTCCTTAAATAAGTTTTCCGAGTAGAGAGTGATGGAAGAGGGGCGGGAATACAGCGGGAGTGGCGGAATTGTCACCTGGAAACCATCACAATTCACCATGGATACAGCGGAGGACATGCTGGAGCTACTCACACACAACTACCAGGTGTAGGGGATGGAGTAACAGCCCTCCTGCTCCTCCTGTCCTACAACACTGACACAGGGAACGGGAACAGAACCTAAAAAACACCAGGAAAAGCGGAGCCTCCCAAGCTGTGCTTCCCCTCATCCCGGCTCTGACAGTGCTAGACACCAGACAAAGCCTCTTAGGGTGAGAGGGAATGAACTCCATGTGCTTCCAAGCCAGGAGCTGGGAGATCCTCCCCCCTGCATCCCAAGCCCAGGCTTTTCCATCCAGTTGGGATGAACACAACGACCTGTGGGAAATAAGAGATCAGGAAGGGTGGGAAAACACCAAACCAAGGGGAATTTGGCATGGATCAGGATTTTTGGTTTTCAGAACTTTAGAGCCCAATGAGCTAAGCCAAGCTCTATCCAAAGCCCAACATTCCAACCTCACTTTTTCCAGAGGAAAGAGGGGCTGGGGCTGCCTGAACCCTCTGGAGCAGCCCTTAATTAATGACTTCCACTCTTCCCAGAGAGTGACAAATTGCACGAGTTCCCGACGCCTCCGACACATCCATGAAAAACCAGGCAGCTCAGTCCTCTCTCCTTAGCCACACATGCTTAAAACACATCCATAAATTCCAGCAGGAATTTTTCAACCTTTCCAAAGCAAACTGCACTTCCCTGGCACCTGAATTCCAGCAAGGCTCCCATGGGATCAACACCTGTGTGCAGCCGAGGGGTCGGAATTAAGGGATCGCGCCCGGCACACGTGGAGGGAGAGGTACAAAAATAGATCCTTCCTCGGGTGGAGTTATTTGGGAAGTTGAGGGATGGGATGCACCACGAAATCAAGTGGAAAATCAATCCAAGAAAGATGGAAACCAACCAGGAACTAGGGCCAACACCGATCCCGGCGCTCCTGGAATGCCTGTGACGTGGTGGGGGTGTGCAGGATATTCCCAATTCCCAAAGCCTCTGGCTAGCACCGCTTTCAGACCCCCAAATCCAAGTGTATCCAACACTTGAGAATGGGAAAATGGGAACACAGCGGGCTGGAAGCGCTTATTGGTACTGTGCTGGCCTGGATGAAATATTTACATGCTGGAATCGACGGAAGAGCAGGAAAACTGAGAGCTGCGAGTGCAGGCACCGGGATGAGCGGGACCAAACCCGAGGAGGAGGAGGAGGAGGAGGAATTCCACTCCAAGGCCTTCTCCCGCCTCGGATCCGCCTGGAGCGGCACCACAGAGCAGGGGCTAAAGAAACACACGGAGCCGTGGGAGTGGGAAGCGACGAAAGAAAGCGCGGGATCGGGTCGGGAATCCCCGAAAAGTCCTCGGCTGGAGGCGGGAAGGACCCGCGGGCGTCACTTGAGGTCCCCATCGCCCTCGCCCTGGATGGTTTTCTTGATGCGCAGCAGCATCGTGGTGAGCCACTGATCCAGCCGGGAGATGGAGTCGAATTCCTTCACCTGGCATGGGAAAACGTGGATCAGGGAGCGGGAGGGAAAGGGAATGAGGCTGGGAATGCAGAGGGGATGGGAGCGGGGAGTGGCAGGCTTGGGATTGTCCTGGGGGTGAAGGGAAGGGGAAGAGGGGAGAAAAGAGAGGGGGGGAATGCAAAGGAGGACAATAAAGGGAAAAGGGGAGAAAGGACAAGAGGAAAAGGGGGGAAATAAGGGGAAAGGGGGGAAAGACCCAAGGGGTAAGAAGGGGTAAGAATGGGTAAGAAGGAGGAACAATAATGGGAAAGGGGAAAATAACAAGGGGAAAGGGGGGGAACAAGAAGAAAAGCAGGGAAAACAAGGGGAAAGGGAGGAAAAAAGGGGAAACAAGGGCAAAGGGGGAAAACTGGGGGAAAAAGGAGGAAGGGCGACAAAAAGAGGAAGAGAGGCAGAAAAGAGGAGGAGAAAAAGGGGAAGAGAAAAAGAAGAAGGGAAAGGGAGCAAACCAAGGGGAATAGGGGGAGAAATGGGGAAAAATAAGAGGAAAAAATGGGAAAGGAAAAAAAATGGGAAAGGGAAAAAAAGGGGGAAAAACAGGGAAAGGGGAAAAACAACGGGAAAAGGGGGGAAAAGGAGGAATGGTAAAACCGAGGGGGAAAGGGGGCATAAAAGGGGAATGATGAAAAGAAGAAAGGGGGGAAATAGGGAAAAAAAAAACTAAGAGAAAGGGAGGGAAAAAAACAAATGGAAGCAGGGGGAAAGGGCAACAGGGGAAAAAAGGCAATGGGGAAAGAAGGGGAAAGCTCCCCAGAAAAGTCACTGAAATACCACCCAGAGCCCTTCTGGAGCAAAGCCAGGCAGGATCAATGAAAAAACAGGAATGTTAAAGGAGGAAGCTGGGACCTTGCTGGAGCAGCTCTGCTCCCGGCCCCTCTCTGCAGGTTCCCAAATACTGAACAGGACACACTCAACCCACAAAAGGGAGGGAAGAAGCAGCATTCCCAAGTGAATCCATGAGTACTCACTGCCTCAGTGTAAGCCTCGCTGTTTTGCTCCTCATGGGCTTCCAGCAGTTTCTGGGAAAACATTGGGAAAAATGAGTGAATGCTCTGTTATTTCATGTTCCCACTCTGGCATCTCATCCCAGGGAACAGAGATCCACATGTCCTATGGAAAGCACCCACCGCAAACCTGGGGCTGGGCCAAACCCAGGCAAAAGTGAGGCTGATGTCCTCTAAAAGATTGTGATAGAGGGGAAAACCTGTGGAAAAGCCCGCTGGTGACTCACTTTCAATAGCTTGCATTCCCGGGAATCTGTGAATGCCGGGAACATTTCTTCGTATTTCTCCAGCGCAAGCTGGAAGAGAGAAGAGATCCCTTCACACACCATTCCTGGGGCTTTTTCTCCAGGATTTGCCTTCCCATCCTCAAACTCGGAAAAGTATCCACCAGAAATCAAATGTGACAGTGGCACATCAAGATTTCCAGCCACTGTTGAGGAGGGAGCAGGGATTTTGGGATAATGGCTGTAAGCCCACTGAGCTTCTCCCAGCTGGTAAGGAGGGCTTGGGAATTCTGGGATAACTGACCTTGGCATTCAGCTCATCCACGATGAAGTGGCACAGGGCAGCTTTGAAGAAATACTCCTTGGCGCTGTACTTGAGCAAAGGGTTATCCATTGTGTTTGTTCCCACCTGGAAGGAAAAAAAACATGGAAAAAGGAGCAGGAAAGGAAAACCTGGATTAAAACAGTTGAAATTCTACCTTACACATGGCTAGCAATAAAAGGCATGGAAAAAATGACATAAAGGTGTTGGGAAGCAGGGAGGTTTTGAACTCATCCCAAGGGAAGTCAGATCCCACCAGGCTGATCCCTCCTTGCATCCCAGTTGATGACGAAATGGAAAAACAACTGCATTTGGGAAAAACCTGTTCCAGGATTTACCCTCTGGAAGCACCAGGCAGCACTGCCACTATTCCCAGATAAATATACAACAGAAGGCAGAGTTGATAAATCTGGGAGGGAATTTTCTGCCCAAGGGAGTCATAAATACCTTCCAAAGGGGAATTTTTGATGGCTTTCTCCCAACCTTTTGCTGACAACAACACTGAGTATCATGGATGTGGCACCTGGGGACACTTGGCCATGCTGGGGGAACAGCTGGGTTTTGACCTCAGAGAGCTTTTCCAACCTAAACAATTCCACAGTTCTGGAAGTTTTGCCAACCCCTGAGCCCTTTTCCTTGGAAAAAGGTGTTATTCCCATGGGATCCAGCTCCTCACCTGCTCGTAGATCTCGATGGCTTTCTGGTACTGCTCCAGCTGCGCTGCATATGCTGCCACCTTCAGCAGACACTTGTTGGCCGAGCTGCAATCCACATCCCAAAAATCAGGCTCTGAATCCTGGGGAATTCACCAGCCCACGCCCCAGCACCCCTTCCCACAGAGAAAAGTGGGACCCCACAGCTGGGATTTAGAGAAATTCTCTTTGGAACAGCTGAAATTAAAAGTGTGTAGGTTCTGGGAGTGTCTGGGATGGATCCCTGCTCCAGCCCTTCCCGCTGATCCCAGGGACTTGCCTGTTGGATTCCTCTCCCTTGTAATAATCCGCAGCCTGCTCGTAGTGCGCGATGGCCTGGGGACAGAAATGTGGGATCAGTAATCCTGGGATAAAGCACCCTGGGGAATAGCACCAGCATTCACAGAGAGATGGGATCCAATCGAGTGGAGATGAGGAAGGAAATCCTTGTCCGGAAAATAACACCTAAATCCCACCCAGTTTCATCCTGCAAAATTCCTGCAGGAGATCTGCAGCAGGATTCCTATTCAGGGAGCCTGGAAATGGGAATGAAGGAATCGGTGCTGACGTGGGAAGTCAAGGTGCCAGAAAACAGCTCCAGGACATTCCCAAAGCACTCTCCCAGTGGGAAACACTGAGGTGGATTCCCACCAGAGTGTTCTGCCAGTGCTGCTCGGGACAGGGACACATGGGAGGCTTGGGATTGCTCCATGAAAGCCTCCATGCTGGGAAAACACCACTAACTCCAAGACAGAGCTGGGTTGCTCCTACACCAGCAATTCCCAGAGATGGGAATCATTGAGCTCAGGGCAAGGAAATCCCGGAACAGTTTGGCTTAGGAGGGTCCTTAAAGATGATCCAGTTCCACTGGAGCAACACACTCCACTAGGAAGTGGCCTTGGACACTTCCAGGGATGTGGCAGCCACGGGTTTTCTGAGAAAATCATGCCGGGGCTTCCGATGACGCCACTGATGCTGTCACCAGTGATGTCACCAATGCCACCCTGACCTTCTCGATGTCCACCAGCTCAGCCTCGTAGATCTCGGCGATGGTGATGTGGTGCTTGGCGGCGATGGTGAAGCGGCCCTGGGGACGGCAGGGAAGCGGGATGAGCCGTGGCGTTCCCGGGAAGCCGCGCGGCATTCCCGGGAGCGCAGCCTTACCATGTCGGTGTAGATATCGATGGCTGCGTTTAAGCAGTTGATGGCCTCTGCAGCGTGCGTGAGAGACAACAGGGTCAGCCACAGCCCCTTCCCAAATCCCACCCTGGAGCCGAGCCGGGGAATAGCTGCTCACCCAGTGGTGTGTGGAACGGCCTCAGTCCCAGCACACCCCGCAATTCCCGAAAGGAACAAACACCGAGACTACCCAACCCCAAGTTTGCCATCTACATCCCCCAATGGAGCAAAATTCAAGGGATAGACTTCAAACCGCTGCTGTTTTCCAGGGAATTTGGGGGATTTACTCCTCTGGAAGGGTTTAGCCACCCTGAGTTTGTTCCCATGTCTCCTGGGATAATGCTGGGGGGAGGTGGGGGTTTGCTTCCAGACCTATCCAGGCAAAGGGGGATTGGAGGCTTTCCCACAAATCACAACCAGATTGAAAGAATCCCAGATCCTTTCTTCTCATCCCAACAAAGGCCAGGAATGGGGAAAGCCTTAGGGACATGGCAGGGATCCCACTAGGATCCAGACCCACGACTGGAAGCCATTCCATAAAGCCAAGCTAAACCAGGATGGGAAGTGCCGAAATTCTCAACATCCCGCAGCATCCCAAATCCTAAAAAACACCAAGAGGAGATGCCAGGATGGTGTTGACCTCCCTGCATCATCCCAAAGCTCCTTTTGGAAAAGCAGGAATGCACCTCCGCCGCCACAGAGTGCTCGACTGGGAACAATCCCAGAATTCGCTGCCGGATTCCGCTCCCTTACCTTGCGGATCCGCTTTTTTGTAGGCATTCCCGGCATCCACGAAGCTGGTGGCAGAGTCGTGTTTGCTCTGGAGCTGCATGTGCAGCTTGGCCGCCTGGCAAAAGGCATTTCCTGCCGCTGGAAAAGAAGGAATACCGATCCCATGAATCCCAGGAATGCACCGCTTCCGGGATCATCCAGGGAGATTTAGGGATGAGGGCTTCCCACCAGGATCATCAGCTGTCAACTTAAAATTTATCCAAGATCCTTCAGCTCACCCTCCTAGTATTCAAACAGGAGGGATTACATGGATGTAGAGACCATTCCCCATGGAATAATTCACAGGAAGACTTTTGGGTGCTCCCAGAGCACACGGGATCAGGGATGCCACCCCAAACCCCAGGATTGGACTCACCACTCCAGTTTTTGGCGATCTTGAACATGTTGGCAGCCCTGGTGTACATTTCACAGGCTTCCTCCACCCGGGTGTTGCCCCTGGAATGCAGCAGGAATGTTCCTGAGGCCGGGCCGGGAGGGAACACGGCTCCAGAGCCAAAACTGGGATTGGGAATCTCAGCCTCTCCGAACTCCACGAGGCGGATTCCTGCCTGCCCACCCCCATGTGAAAACACTGAAAGGGGAATGCTGGATTTGGGGGCTCTCCCGAAATTCCGAGATGCCAAAGGTCAGTATTTTTGGTAAGAAAATGCAGATTTTCCATGGAAAATCTGCAGAAAAGGAGGCTCTGGGGGGACCTCCTGGGTCTCCACAACTCCCTGACAGGAGCCAGGTGGGGATCAGGCTCTGCTCCCAGGATAAAAAAGGAACCCCAGAATCCTTAAGACTGGAAGATCCCTCAAGCCCGTGAATCCAACATTCCCCCACAATCCATGTCCCCAAGTGCCACATCCAGACTGCTCTTAAATCGAGCTCACAGAAGGGATTATTCCATTTTCTTTTCCACCCCTTGGGAATTCTGGTGCTTTTTTCCCCTCCCTCTCTCCCTCTGGCAGCCGAGCACGGTTGGTTTGGAAGCACAGGCGGGATTTTTGGATCACTCCTTGCCCTTGGAAGCCACCTCTGGCACAAGCCAAAGCCAACGGAGGCGGCACCAGGGAATGCTACACCCGGACAGGCCTCCGGAACCAGACGAGTTCCAGCCTTTTAATCCCAAAAAAATTAAAAATAAAGGAATAACAGCTCTTGTGCAAGGTGATGGAGCAGTTCCAGGAAGAGCCCAGGTGGGAAGAAGGCATTTGGCCAAGCACAGGGAGGCCTGGACATCCCGTTTCCCAGGAAGATGCCAAGAGCCGAGTCACCCCCCCACCCTTCCTTCCTCTTTTTTTCCCTGCATCTATTTTTAGTCCTGAAAATTAAAAATTCCTCTCTCAAAATCTCTGCCCGTTCCCTCCAAGGATTTTCAGGAATTTGCCGCCCGGATTATGCCCCTGGAGCAGGCCCTGCCTGATTAATCTGCCGGAGGCCGGAGAGCAATTTCTATTTAAAACTTGTGGATTTTAGGGTGGCCGCAGCCGACTTTTCCAGTCTGATGGATAAAAACACCCAGGCCTTCACGGAGCATCACTCCAGGAATGCTCTTTCCTTAAAATACTAAGGAAAAGCAGGACTGAGGTGGCCAAACCATCCCGTTTCCAGGCACACCTCCAGGAATACCGACTCTGGAGCAGTCAGGCCCAGGGAAAAGGAGGCTCTGCCATTTTCTTGGATAGCGCCGGCCGCAGCCGAAGCGGAGCCTCGGGGTGCCGGTGCTCCCTGGGATTTTGGGAGAGCCCATCCCTGCCAGGGCGAATCCAGTGCCGCGGCGGCCGGGAGATGATTCCTCCCGGGATAAAGCTGGGATGAGCGCGGCGCCGGACACGGGGAGGGGACAGGAGCCGCAGAGGCCGAGCGCGCTCGTCACATCCCTGTGGCCATGGATGGCCAGGAGGGGCTGCTCCAGGGGGATTGGAAACGTTTGGAGCGGGATGGGGAGGCTCCGGGTGCCCCCTCCTCGTGCCCTGACAGGGATAAGGGAGACCCTCACTCGGGGGGCAGGAATTGGGAAAAATGGGGAAGAGATGGGGAAGGGGGCGATGTCGGAGGTGGGGAAAGGGGCAGTGGAAGACGGGGGAGGTGGAGAGGATGGGAGAAGGAGAGGATGTAGGAGATGGAAAAGGGGGTATGTAGAAGATGGGGAAGGGGGCGAGGAAGAAGATGGGAAAGGAGAGTCAGAAGATCGGGAAAGGGGGGCAGGAAATTGGGAAGGGGGCGGATGTAGGAGATGGGAGGGAGGAGCAGGGGTTAAAGGGGGTGATCCAGGAGCTGAAGGGCAGCAGGAACTGGGAATGGGGGTGTGAAGAGGCCGGAGGGGGGGCAGGAGACGGGAAGGGGGGAGCAGGACATGGGGCGGGGGATGCAGGATGCGGGAAGGGCGGGATGCAGGAGCCGCTCACCCGAAGAGCCCCCGCAGGAAGGAGTGCGAGCCCTTGACCCGCTTCTCGGCCTCCGCCATGAGCTGCACGGCCTCCCGCTCCTTCCCGGCGCTGTCCATCGCTCCCGCTTTTCCTCCTCTCCTTCCTCCTCCTCCGCCGCGGCACCGGGAGCGCGGCGTGCGCGTGCGCGGGGCGGGGCGCGCGCAGGATGCGGGCTCCGGGATCCGGCGGGGATGCGCGATCCGGGAGGGATGAGCGGCTCCTCCCGGCGGGTGGAACCCGCGCAGCCGCGGCGCTTTGGTTATGCCCAAAGGGGCATCCCTTCAGGAGCTTCCTCAAAAGATGGCAGTGTTTGAATGCGAGGGAGTGGAAGCGGGATCCCAGCTTAGTGCTGGCGGTGGGATCTGGGTCAGGTCAATCCTTATCCTGAAGGTTATTTATGTTACTTTCCAAGTTCCCAGGGGATTACCTCACCTGCAACGCAGGAGAGCTGAAACTCAGATTCCCCGGAGGTGGGCTACGCTGTCCTGGGGATATTCCACAGTAAGGATAGTCAGGAGAAGGAACACCTGTGTCCCTGTGTCCTGTCCCCGTTACGTGAGCGCACATGGGAGTTGTTTAGCCTGTGCGGGAAAAACTGGGATATTCCTGCCTGATCCCTCCCCTGCGCCCCTGAGCCGAGGGAATCCCATGACCCTGAACAACCCGCTGGACTACAACTCCCGGCGTGCTTCGCGGCCGGCGCGCGGCAATGACGCCACCGCTCCGCGACCGCTGTCTCCATGGCGACGCTGGCGCATCCCGGCGTCGCTCCCATGGGAACGTCCCGCTCGGAGTCCCGGGAACGGCGGGAACTGGAGAAGGAAGAGCTCGCGCTCCCCCGGCTCCGCTGTCCTGGATCCCTCCTGGAAGGGAATGCCAGCTCTGCAGTGCCGGGAACACGCTGTAATCCCCCCGGAAAGGAAATCCCGGCTCCGGTGTCCCTGGAATTACAGGTGAGTGACCTGGTTTCAGAGCTGGGAGAAACTAAAACCGGGAACATTTCCCAAGCCAGAAACTGCCATCCACACCCAAGCTCGCTGGGAAAGCTGGGAACTGTTCCACCCTGGATCCCAATAATCCCAGAGTTTTTTCCCTTTTCCAGGCAGGACAACATGGAGCCTTTCTCTCTCTCTGAGCTCGGGCTCCCAACAGAAAACAAAGCTATCCAGGGAATTCTCTGCCCCATGGCTGTGGAGCTGTGCCATCTCCTCCTTGCCCTGGAAAGGGAAGATGGGATTTGTCTGGCCTTTCCCAATTTAGGGGAAAAGGCGGAAAAATTGGCCAAAGCCATGGAAGAACTTGCTGCTGTGGCAAGGAGGTGAGTTGGACGGGAATCTCCCAGGTGGATTTGGGGGCTGGGGAGAGATGGAAAAGAAGGTGGCAGGGAGCCTGCGTCCTCCTGGAGAGGTGGGATTGGGAGTGGGGAATAGACAGGAGCACCAAGCCCAGTCCTCCCATTGCAGACTGTCTGAGGATTCCAGTGAGGAAGGGAGCATGGAGACATGTCCCGTGGGTGAATCCCTGATCCAGGCTGGGAGGGACATGGTGCTGGCAGCATTCCAGCTCCAGGAGCAGCCCAACAGCTCTCAGCACCGAGAGCACCTGGCAGCAGCCGCCAAGAGGACCCTGATGGAGACAGCAAAGGTGAGTGGGACACGGGGAACGGACCCGAGCTGGGGGAAGCTCCAGCAGATCCACAGAATAAACCACACCTCCTCCCCCCTCCAGAGATGGAATGGGAATTCCTAACCTGAGTGGCTTTTCTGCCTTGTTTCCTGGTTAGATCCTTCAGCTGGAAGAGGCTGCAGGGATGAGGAGGATAACTGGGGCTGCCAGCTGGCTCCTGGAATGCCTGAGCGTGCTGCAGGATGCCCGGGACACACCAGGGCTGCTGGCAGCATTCCAGGCCTTTTCTGAGGCCGTGCTCCTGCTGAGCTGCCTGGCAGCCAAGCGCCTCCAGGAACTCGGAGACTGTCCTGGGTGGAAGAGCTTGGCCCAGACCCTGCAGCTCCTCCATAAATGTGTCCCACTGATCCACAGCGCCCTGACGCATTCTAGGGATTGCCAAGCCGACCTCTCCCAAGACTCCATTTTCCAGCTGACAGAGAGGACCATCAGGGAGCTCCTCTCCCTGCTCATGGAGCCACAGGACAGGAGTGGGATCTTCTCCCAGGCGGTGAGCAGGCTCCTGGCTCTCCTCTCCCACCCGGAGCCCCTGCACCTCTCCGAGGGCAGGTTCAGCTCCCACTTGGAAGCAGTCATTCTCCACGGAATGCTGCTGGCAGAGTCATCCAGGCTGGACCTGCAGCTGGAGCTGGTGGAATGTTGCTGGGTCCTGCTACAGCTGAGGAGGAACATCTGCAGCCACATGAGCCAGAGGGAGGGACAGCCAGGACGGAGCCAGGGAGAACAGGGACTGGAGCAGCAATGTCACAGCATGAGAGAGGAGCTGAAAAACCTGGATCAGACAGCACTCAGGGCCACTCTGTGCCAAATCCTGGATGGATTCTTCATGGAGAAGGAGCCCCTGAGGCAGCTGGTTGAAGGTGCCCTTAGCCTTGCTGGTTCAGAACGTTTCCCAGAAGGACCAGGAGGAATTTTAAGGAAGCTCCAGCCCCTCATTGCTGCCTTCTTTGCTCAGGCCCAGCGGATGCTCCGAGCGGCCGATCTGGTCCTGGCCAGGTGCACCAAGGCCCAAACTGCCAGGGAAATCCGGGAGGGGGTGGAGCACCTGCGGAGCCTCCTGGCCAGCCTCCCTTCCCTGCTCATGGAAACGAGCGGGAATACCATGGAGCAGCTCCAGGCTCTGTACAGTGCCTGGGCCAAAGCCACCAGCAGCCTCCTGCGCTGCTTCGAGGAGACCATCGGCATAAGGGAATTCCTTCAGTTATCCATCCTGGAGCTGGCCAAGCACAAGGAATGGAGTGAAGCAGCACTGGGACACCAGGATCCCAAGGGATTCTCCTGGCATGCTGCTTGCCTCACGAGCTGGGCAAGCTGGATGGTTGGAGCCACCACCCGGCACGTGGACAGGGCCACGGATCCCATCTTCAGGAATGGTTTGCTGGTGTGGGTGGAGCAATTGGCCAACTCCATCCTGGAACTGGGAGCAGTCACAGCCCTCCTTCCAGGAAGGATTTCCTGCCTCCAAAGCCAGGCTGCCTTTTCCCAGGCAGCGAGCTGCCTGATGGAGTCTGCTCTCCGTGTCCAAGCCGGGCTGGATGGGTCCAACCACCCGGAGATCCTCAGCCCACTCCGGGAGCAAGTGCGGAGCACCAAGGTGGAAAAGGGGCTGGAGCTCAGCACATCCCACACTGGGATACAAGCCAGTACAGATGAGGCAGCATTCCAAGGAGACATCCAAAGTTATCCATCTTCACCTCCAACGAACTTACACCTGGATCCATGGAAAGGGAATATAGAGCCTGTCACCACAGCTCTCCTGGAAGCATCCCGAGCTGGTGACATGGACACTGTCCGTGCTGCTTGCTCCATCCTGCTGGAGCTCTCTGATGGCTGTGTGGAAGCAGCACAGGAAGCACTGCCCGTGGCTGAGCCCCCCCAGCTCCAGAAGCTGGAGCAGCACCAGGATATCGCAACGCTGACCCGATGGATCATCAGCCTGGCCACAGAAACACCCCCTGGGCAGCTTCATGCTCCAGGCAGGCTTCTCCAAATGGCACTCAGGCTCTCGGGAAGGATCCGGGAGACTCAGGAGTGCCTGGCAGCTGTGGCAGGCTCTTGGAATGGTCTGGCCCAGCAAGTGCTCGGGTTTATCCTGTCAGGTGACTTTCCAAGAGGGAAGCAGGCTCTGGATGAGACCATGCTGGGTTTAGCAGGAGCAGTGCAGCTGGCAGGAGACATTGCAAGCACAGCCTCCAGTAAGGAAAATCTGAATCCCTCTGATGTCCAGGAGAGCTTCCTGCAGCTCCAAGCCAAGTTTTCCCATGCTCAGCTGAACACCAAAGTCTTCCTGGAGAAGGCAGCATCCTTCAGAGAATCCTGTGGGATGGAAAAGGCCATCCTGGAGCTGCACGGTGTCCGGTGGGCTGTTGGCATGTGCGTACTGCTGGATGCTATGGATCAATTTGTGGGCAGGGACGTCCTGTTCCTGAGGGAGCTGACCAGTGCCATGAGGAACAAGGCTGGCCCACGGAGCCTCCTAGCTGCCGTTGCCGAGAATTCCTTGAGGCTGCAGGAGGCCGCCCGGCTTTCGTACTTATCCCGCCCTGGAGACCGTGGTGCCAGAGAAATCCTGGCGCTCCGGGAGGAGATCCAGGTGCTCATGGAAGCGCTGCTGGATGTCTCCAACACCCTCCTGCTCTCCCCACTGCCTACTGCCAGCTTGGCCATCCGCTTCGAGCTCCTGAGGAGGGATGTAGCCCTCAGGGCCAAGGCCTTGCTGCTCCACCTGGAGAGGGTCAACATGGAACAGCTGCAGCTCATCCAAGATGTGCTTGGAGCAGCCCTGTCCAACCTCTCCCAAGACAAAAGGGAGACGAGCAAAGAGACTTTTGAGGAGAAGGTGAATCAGCTCATGGCTGATGTCCAGTGGGTCAGGAACACCCTCCAGGATGCTCCAGAGGCTGGTGCTCAACTTCCATCACAGCCCAACCTGCTCTCCATGGCTGATCATCTCCTACTGCTCACAGCTGATGTGGTGGGAAGCGCCCGTCAGCACTGCCAGAGCCACTGGGACACTGGGAATCCCCACCAGGACACTGGGGATGCCCACCTGGACAGTGTGGTGTGGTACTGGTCGGCCAAGGCACACTACCTTGTGACACAGCTCCGGGTTATCCATGGCATTGACAGGGACATCCTGCAGCGCCTCACAGAATGCCTGCAGCGGAAACACTTGCCAGGACCACCCAACGGCACAGCCGGGCTCTCCCCAGCCCCAGAGCCCACCAAGGCAGTGGGAATTGATCCGTGCAGGAGCGGAGGAGTGAGAACCGTGAGGGAAGTGGCTGAGCTGGTACGGTAGCTCTTTTCCCTGGCAGGGTGTTGGTCAGGGCTGTCCATCCCTCCTGGTGCTCCCAGAATGAAGCAGGAATGTGAGGGATGCTGGCAGGGCCTCTGGAGGTCAGCAGGCTGACCCTGGGCCACTCAGGCAGCTCAGGTTGCTGGCAGCCCTGGATTCCTGGATATCCGATCAGCCAGGCACTCCTGCATCATTTCGGATGGGGGCGGGGGGGAGGGGCGGCTGTCCCACTCTCCCTCACCTCCACCCATTCCCTCTGGGAATACCAGCAACTCCACTCCCACGGGTGGCAGGAGCTTGGAAAGGCTTTGGCACAGACCCAGATCACTCAGCAAAGTGGTTTAGAACTCTAATTGTGCTCAGAACTAATTGCATGCTGTCAGCTTGCAGGACATCCTGTTCCAGTGGAGAGATGGCTCCAGGGGCTTCGGATTTAGGGAGAAGGGCTGGTGGGAAGGTGGAGTGGACCCAGCAGGGAGTGGGCAGCTTTCTCACCAGCGTTACTCACCAAAATCTGCTTCAGAAACACCCAGGTGGAGAAGACCGCTCGGCATCGGTGTGTCCACACATTCCATACTTGGAATCTGCTCCATTATTTTCTCGACAGCAGCGGGATGGCCCTTCCAGCATCTCCCCTGCAAAGCAGGAGAGAGGAAACTGTGACATGCAGCAGGGTGACCCCAGCAAGGTGTCCCAGGTCACCCAGGACATGGCCACAAGGGTGCTCCACATGGCTCAGTTCCTGCGGAAGAAGGGCCCCATTGCGGTAGGCAGCGTTTCACCCCTCGTTTTCCCTACGATCATGGCAGCTCCATCCCAAATCCCTGTGCTACCCAGCTCTTGGGAGAGTGGCACTAGCTCTATTTATGAAAAATACTCCAAATTCCTACCTCCTGGTTGGCTGTGAGCTTGGCATCCTGTCCTCTCCTCAGGATGTTATGTGAGCCTCCCTGTAATGCAGGAAAAGCTTTTTTCTCCTTCTCTCCCCAGTCCCATTGATTTTTATCCCATTCCAGAGCAAGGAGCAGCTTGTTGACTGTGCCAGGCAGATCACTTCCGATGGGCAGGTGGTTGTTAAGTTTGGGAACATCCTTGCCAAGCACTGCCTGGATCAGAGATGCTCCATGGAGCTGCTCCGCGCTGCCGAGCACACCCAATCCATCAGCAGCCAGCTTGGCATTGTGGCCAGGTGAGCTGCCAGGACCTGGATCACCTCTCCCAAGGTCATCCAAGAGGGATCTCTTCTCCAAGGGATACGGGTGGTGGTCACCAGAGGTCCTTGAGGGAGGTGGGTGTTGTCCAAGAGCTGAGGAGCAATATGAAGGGCTCTCTCCTCTCCATGGGTTTCCCTGCTCCAATGGCACAGGGGACAAGCTGGGTTTGGAGTAACAGTGCTGTCAGGATGTTCAACGTTTTTCCAATAAAATCCTTTGGAATGTCTTTGAAGGGTGAAAGCAGTGACTGGGGAGAGCAAGGCCTCCTCTGAGCTGCTGGTGAGCAACGTGCAGAACCTGCTCCGAGCAGTCCAGCATGTCCTGAGGGCGGCCGAGGCGGCATGTGTCAAAGTGAGTCAATCATGGAATCAATACCAGAATTCTTTGGGTGGGAAGGGTTGCTCCAAGCCCTATCCAACCTGGCTTGGAACACTTCCAGGAATGGGGTAGCCACGGCTTCTCTGTGCCAGGACCTCACCACCCTCACAGGGAAGAGTTTCTCCCTAAGAGTGAAGGCTGATGGCATCAATTCCATGCTGTGGAAGTTCTTCATCCAGGTCTCTGTGGGAGCTGGGGTCTGGCTGATGTGGGACTCCAGAGGGAGCAAATACTCCTCCTGGAGTATTTTTATTTTGTGCCTTTCTATCTTGTTTCCAAAGCCCATCGTGCATCACCCCAGGCATTGACTCTGTCCTTAAATCCCCTTTACCTGGTCTATTTCCCACTTAATTTTTGGAACATAGAGCACCTTGATTTGGAACTAGTCCATGCTATTCTCTTTATTCCCAAAAGCCAGATTCCCAAGTTTCCCATGCAGCTGCCATCAGTGGCCACCTGATCCAACTGTAAAGTCTGTGAGAGCACACTTTTCCTGAAAAAACTGGAAAACAAGTGCAAACACCACCAGCCTCTCCCTGAGACAGCATTTCCACCTGAATCCCATCCTCCACTATAATTCTACTGTTTTTCCTGGGATCAGCATTGCTTTGTGAAAGAAAAACAGGTTTTTTTAGAATCCCACAATCATCCCAGGGGTGACAAAGCTCCTCCCGTGGTTAATTACATTTAAAACTGCCTCTATTTGTCCATTTTTCACTTTGCTGATGCCAGTCTGGATTCATTAATTAATTTTGACTGTCTAGATTCCAAAATCCTTTATGACCTGGAAATTTCCCTTTGGAAATTTCCCTGCTTATCAACAAACCACCCTTCTTTTCTATCCCTCTAAGAAGCTTTTGAAGCATTTTGAAGATTTAGAAGTATTTTGAAGCATAAAGAGGTGGTGATGCTATGTAGATCACGCACATATCGGCACATCCCAACTTTTCCATCATCTGGGATACACAGGCATATATTAAAGCAATTCTTTTGTCCAACAGGGTTTGGGACAACCCTCAGCTGACCCTGAGGAAGAAGAAGTTGCTGCTTTCTGCCAGCAGTGGAGGAAAAACCTGACACAGCACAGAGCCAAGGAGGCTTTAAATTCCGACCGGGATGAATTAGGGCTCCGAAAGACTCGGGGGGCAAAGGCTGAGCCCACCCTGATGTCTCTGGTGCAAGAACAACCCCCTCAGAGCAGGAATATCCCAAAGCGTCCCAATCCTAGGAAAGGACACACCATTATGGACAGACACCTGTAAATCCAGAGAGGGGTTCCTTGTCCCCATGGCTTTGGAAGCAGAGGAATATTTTGCAGTATGAAGGATTCATGTTGGAGTTTCTCATCATGGCAGGAAAATCTTGGAACAGGCTCCGTGGGGAGGCCAGGAATCTTCTGGTGAGTGTTTTACCCCCAGGGCAGCGAACACCAGCTGGTGAGATGGGATGGATGGGGCTTGGAGCATCCTGATCCATTGGGAGGTGTCCCTGACCATGGCAGGGGGTGGAATGGCATGAGTTTAAGGTTCCTTCCCACCCAAACCATTCCAGGATTGTATGATCCAGAGATATTCAGGCTTTTTGCTGTCTTTCAACCTTTTCACCTTCATATATCCAGGGATACAGCATTTTGTGTCACCTGCTGCCCCTGATCCTGCACATTTCTTTCCAAAAATCCCACTCAGCCCCAGGATTCTCCTATCCAGAGTAAAATGTTCAATCCCCATGATCACCCACCTCACAGCTTCCACAGTATCCCAGACTGGTGCCACTTGGCTGTTCCTGTATCCTGGGTCTTCACATCCATCCTTCCCAGCCGCAGGGTCATGAGCTGTCTGATGGAAACGCTGCTCCATGCTGGCATTCTGCAGGAAAGGTGGAAATGAGCCTTCCTTGTAGAATACACAATCCAGCATCACAGCAGATCCCAACTGGCTCCACAGTGGCTGCAGCCCATTCCAGCCCACCCTGGTGTCCCCACCTGCCTCCCAACCACCTTCCCCGTACCAGGAATTCCATTACTTGCGTGGTAGCAAGGAATCTTCTCCGTAATCCGAGGGAAACAGCACCAGGTACACTGGGGACTCTGGGAAGCTATCTGCAATGGATAAAGCAGGGAGAAGGGATGGATAGAGGAGCCAAGCAGCTAGAATGAAGGAAGGAAGGAATTACACATGGAGACAACAGGCTGTGAGGACTCAGAGGCCTTTGTATCCATGTTCTATTTCCACACTATTTTTCCCTGCTGGCTTGGTTTTTTGAGGAAAACCTTCACCAGTCACAGTGAGTAGATGAAGAAATAATGGACTAATAATAATAAAGGACTAATGGATTACTCCGAAGTAACAACCTGGTTCCATGTCCATTATCTACTTTTCCTACTCAAAATATAGTAAAATTAATGGAATTCATGCTCTGGGAAATCAGGAAGGCAAACCAAAACTGCAATTGCCTTTGGAAATGCCTCCTCTGCCATGCAGGAGTCACTGGCTTCCCTTGGCTGTTCCATGCAAGGCAAAAACTCAAGAGTTTGGGATAAACACTCTGCTGTCCCAGTGGAAGCGGCGCTTGGCAAACAAACATGAGGAAAAGGTCCATGGCCATCACTTGGACCACGAGGAAAAGGTCCATGGCCATCACTTGGCCAATGCACTAAACAAAAAGAAAAGGCTCAACAGGGAAGAGACTTAAAGCAGAGAAACATTCCAAAGGGGCAGGAAGCAGATGGCCGATTGAGCAGCTGGCACATTATTATTGGAAAGGCAGCTGTCTAGGAATGACTACATTTCCTGTGGAGGAAAAGCAACCCCAAAGGCAGGATAAGAGGTATGGAGGACAGTTGTGCTCTCCCATGCAAAACCTTGGGAATGCAAGACATACAGGATGCTCCACAATGGAAAATGGCGACTCTCTTCAAGAGACCTCAGGACCAGGCAAAACCACAAACCATCCCAAAAAACCCAGCTTTAGTCCACCTCATCCCAGCTGCCACCGTATGCACATGGAGTCATCACCAGGAATTAACTGTACCCTTTTTAATTGTTTTGTTAAAAATGTCGTCGAGACACCATGAATACAAGTACTGCAGTTACAGCCATACAAAAAAAGCAATACAAATTAAGCAGCTGAATACAAAAATACGTTGAAATACATGAACACCACAATGGAACTTGGAGCACTAAATCCCAATCGTGTAGGCGTGGAAAAAAATTAAATAAAAACCTTTTTTTTTCTCGTATTAGACAACGTAGTTTTCTCCACTTTGAACAGTTACTTTTGCTAGTTATGTACTTCACAATTTCTTCTATGTACAGCATAGAATAAAATACTTTTAAAAGATATGACATTTTTCATCCTCAATATGTGATATAGTCTCTTTTACACTAATATTGACTGCAGGAATAAAAACTGTCCGTGTCTTACATCAACTCATTGGAAAAGGAAGAGCGACACTTTCCTGTGGATTCATTTCCATGGGGTTTTCCATCAGAGTTCAGGGGTTTGGCAGTCCTGGAACAGTCTCTCTCCTGGGAATTAATGTACATAATATTGCTTGGATCTATACAAATGTGGCAATCGGATCTAAGTGGTGGTTGGGAAAGAGGCAGCTCACACATATACAGCTCTGGGGATTTTCCATGACTTATTTACAATGAAAGTGCTTTTCTCAGCTCTAACACGATCCGGGGGGATTGGTTTCCTTTCTACAGGTCAATTATTAGTTTCCCTGAAATTGGAAAAAAAAGGATTCTCTAGAAAATACCACAGCTTTGCAAACACTCGAGCGTACTGGAGAACTGCGTGTGGTTCGGAGATTAGCAGCTGAAAAGTGGTGGGAATTATAATTTAAAAATAAATAAAGCCAAAAGAGGTAACCCAGGTACAAAACAGCAGAGAACTGCAATATCCACAACGGTAAAAAGACTCCAAAGCCATCTGCTAACAAAATGGGGAAGCGGTTGGATCGAAAGTCTTGAAAACATCTTTTAAGGATTTATCATCCGACTCCCCGTTGGGATCGCTCTCCGGGGTCTGCGTTACCTGTCCGGGCTGCCTCACCTGCCTGGGGTCACTGTACTGCGGCCGGATTAATCCCGACAGAGCCTGGATTGGGAGATTATGGACGGCAGGAGCAGCGCTGGAGTGTTTAGCCTGAGATTTACTGGTGCTGTTCGCTTTGTCTGAAGCGGCTTCTGCTGATCCTTCCGTGGGTTTTTCCGTGTTGGAGGCAGCCTTCTGTTGGGATGCATCTTCCGCAAGACTGGGCTCGTTTTTACTGGAATTTTTCAAAATACTTTTTTTCTGGTTCTCTCCATTCTCTCCCGAACTGGCCTGAGCTGTGTCCGAGGATGAGCTGTGATCCCTGGGATCATACAAACTGATCCCACTGAGGATGGAGCCAGGAGTTCCCAGCCTAACGCCGCTGGACGATAACTTCGGCGCGTATGGAGGCAGAGCATCGGGGTCGGATTTCGGAGTTGTGACTTCCGAGGGCTGGGATGAGCTGGCAGCGGCTCTGGCGAGGCGGGGATCAAACTTGGGAGGGTGGGAATCCTTCCCGACTCCATGGTGAGCATCTCCACTCGACAGTCTGTGGAGTCTGGGATCAACGTTCTTTTGCAAGCGAGGATCCCCCAGTTTGCTGGAGCTACTGGCATGGGAATCCGTGGATGGATCCAAGTAGCCACCCCGGCCCACGAGGCTGTTTTTGGCCTTGGCAGCAAGCCGGGGATCGGCTGGCATCGCATTGGGATGCGGATCGTTCTTCAAATTCCGCAGTTTATTCAGTCTCTGGTCGGCAATGAGCGGAGGGAGCGGTAAATTGATGGAAGAGACGGGGTCGGGCTTAGGCAGAGGGATTGGGAGCAAGTCCTCGGGGGCCCACACGATGTGCTTGGCAAAGTTGGGTTTCATCAGGGTCACGTCCATCTTGATGTGGCTGAACTGCCGCAGCTGGGAGCGCGGATCTCGTAGCGTGACGCCTGGCAGAGGTTCCAAGGGAATGAGGAAAGCTCGTTCCCTCAGCTCTCTCTCAGAGTCCTCGTCATCATCATCCAGCCCTTTCTGCTTGACTTTCACTCCAGCATGGGGGTGGTGCAAATCCAGCTTGGCCCCAGCCAGGGAGGAGCCGGGATGGCCACCCTCGCTGACCTTGTGCATCCGGGGATCGCGGGCCAGCCGGGGATCCAGGGATGCCGACTCTGAAGGCTTCCTGGGAGTGGGCCTTGGAGAGGCTCGGAGTCTTGGGTCAGCAGCTTGAGGCCCCACACCTTTGTCTTTGGCCAGCCTTGGATCTGTAGGCATCCCAAGCATGTGCTGCTCCGTGGAATGTTGTTGCCGATTCCTAAAGTTTTCACTTTGCTTCTTTAGGGTTTTGAGGATTGATTTAACACTGCTCCCCTCTTCCTCCTCACTACTGGAATACCAGTTGACATTGTCATCTAAAAATAAAAGAAATTCCACAAAATTTAGATTATTCCAGCAAATAATCCCCAAGCAATCCAACACATTTACTCCATAATAGGAAACTTCTCTGTAAATTCGAACTGTAAAGATCCGATATTTAATCGTTCTTTGTGTTATAAAAACTACAATTTAAAATCATAAAAATCCATTTAATCAAAGAACTGCTGTAACAAAAAATCCCTGGACGAAGTAGAGATAGAATGCAGCAGAGCTTGGGAGTCTCTCCATATCCACCAATGTTAATTTGGGAAAAGAATCTGCTTTCAAACAATCCTTATCACTACTAGTGAAAAATAAACCACATTTAAAATCTGATTCTTGATAGAAGGAAAAGTAAAATGGCCCCTTACAGTGGTCTTTAATCTAGGTAAATGATGAATTTGCTGCCTTACTATCACCCAAATCCCAAGGTTTCTGGGAGAGGTTGACATTCAGGAAGGAAAGAAATCAGAATTTTATTTTAAAGGGTGTCAGAGAGGGAAAGATACTGCTCTAGAGGAAAAAGATCAAGAGGTGCAACTGCAAAAACAGGATCAAGGATGCATTTCCAGTCCTGGCTGCGAGAAACAACCTCTCTAGTTCAACAAGGGATTTTCCAAACTCATTATCAAACAAAGAACCTTTTAGAAGTACAACCAGATCCAAAAATTATTCATTGGAGCTAGGATGGACTAAGCCTACACTAAAATCCCAGAACAAGCTGGGAAGAAGAGCTGAAAATACTGAGTTTCTGCTTGGACATTCCCAAAAACTGAAGGGTGACAGGATGCAAGGCAATGTCAATGGATTTGTGGATCGTGGCCATTAAGTACATTGAGAATTCCCACCAAATCCTGCTCACCTTCATCTTTGCTCATGGCCCTCTGGCCCTGGCTGCTGGCAGAGTCTCCATCCCGTTGGTGCTTCTGGCTGAGCCTCACATACAGGGCCTTCTGCATGGCCGGCAGGAAATCCGGGACATTGATACCCTGGTTGTGGCCCATGTGGCCACCCATGCAGTCCGACTCGCTCCCTCCTGGATGCGACTCCGGAGCCATGAGGTGAGCCTGGTGATCCGAAAATTCTCCGTGCCATGCTCCATCTGCAGGACAAAACTCCAGTTAGCAGTTATTCACCTCAAGAAATGTTTACGGGCTGTAATAAATATGGAATCATATGGAAGGGAGCTTAAAGCGCATCCAGTTCCATGCCATGGGTAAGGACACCTTCCACTGGACCAGGTTGTTCCAAGCCACATCCAACCTGGCCTGAATGATTCCAGAGATGGGGCAACCACAGCTTCTCTGGGCAACCTGTGCTTCCCCACCCTCACAGGGAAGGATTTCTTCCCAGTATCCCATCTCAACCTAATGCAAAACATGACTTATACAACACAATTGAACGGCACCAGCTGAAAAAGCTGGAACACTGAAGACATTGCAGGAAGTTTCTACCCAAAGTTCATTCAGAAGATGTCCTTACCTCCGGAATTATTGGCTTGCTGGAAGTTATGTACAGCTTGGTGGGAATAATAGTTGTCATAGAAGTCAGCCGGGTTCTGCATGGTATCGTACTCCCCAGGCATCTGCTGGTACTGTGGCCCTGGGGGACAGTGATTGTCCCTTGGCATGTTCACCATGTGTCCTTGCACTCCGGGGGAATTGTAGGATCCTCCCATGCCGGGTGGGGTGAGGGGTGGCCCACCCTGCTGCCCCTGCATGGGCATTCCAGTCTGGTTCTGCGGGCCCATGTATCCTGGGGGAACGCCCTGCATGGGGGGGCTCTGCGGCATTCCTGGCCCTTGAGGGCCTCCACAGGGATGATGCCCAGGAGATCCGGGATGCATCGGGGGCCCGTTGTGTCCTTGGGACATGCCAGGACCTGGCCCTGGACTCGAGCCTGGATTGTACATGTGCTGGGAATGTGGGTCATTGCCCTGGAATGGCGGCCTCGGGGGCGATGCGCTGTTGTAGAAGGTTGGTGGCCTGGAGGCAGAAGAAAATCAAGGAGTCAAATTTTGGACCTACTAACACTAACAGTTGGCTCTCTCCTCCCTCTTCCACTCTTACTTGGCCTGATATTGGATAAAATTCCCAAAGGAGCACCGCTATTTTCCAACTGCACCCATTCCACATTCCTTAACTTGGCCAGAAACACGTCTTTTCCAGTACTTGCTCATCTCCATCAGCTTTGCCCAAGAAAAAGCCAATGACAAAAAGCTAGGAGCAGGGTATGAACTGCTCCATCTGCCGATGGAGGTGCCAAACCAAAGGCAACTTCTGGAAGGTCAGGCTTAATTTCCTTTCTATGGAAAGCATGAAATAATTCTGGTATCAAGTATCTGGCAGACCCTTAACTTAGCCCAGAATCCTGACAGGAATGATTAAAGATTAAATTCTAAATATCCAGGAGAGTTCTACCCAGAATTCCAACACCTACTTCTTCCCAATTTTGTGTGCCAAATCCACAGTGGGCTTCACGACGATTTCAAAAAGAGATGGGATTTTCTTATAATCTCCTGAAGGATCTTGGTAGTTTTCCATGTCGGACTCGGAGAAGGGATATTGCTCTGGGGGGGTTGGCAGGAGTCCGACTCCTGGCGGGGGTTTGGGAAGAGGAACAATGCCCCGCTTCCGGAGTTCCTCCAGTTCCTTCTCATCCTCATTCTGGGGCTCCTCCTCATTATTCAAAACCTGGAACAAAGCCATGTGGCAAACATTCTATCAGTTTTTCAGTATTCCCATTCAATTTAGTCTTGTGCCTTTTATTTAAGTATTATTTTCATATTAAAATAAACAACTTTCCTATTATCTTCTACAATACTGATGGATATTGACATCCAACTCAAAGGAATGCTAAACCCATTTTTGGGAGTTGTTTTCCAGGACACCAAATACCACCCAGAAAAATATTTCTCTATTTCAGGAAGGGACCATTTCCCATGAGTCCACTTCCTTCAAACAGGAGCAGGAGTTATTCCAAGATTCCTTTTGTTTTTAGTGTTGGACTCACATCTCTCTTCTGTTAAGGCCTGGTGGGCAATGACTAGAGAGGGAATATTCCAATAAACCAGAGTTCAGGGTTTCCCAGAGCACATTGAAAAGGCTCCTCCATCCTCTCCCCATCCTCATATTCCTCGCATCCGAATATCTCACCTTATCCAACAGCTCCTTGGTTTCCGCAGTCAGGGGAGCGTGAGAGAATTTGCATTTATCTCCTTGATAGCACTTTGCTCCTGTGTGGTAGAACTTGCAGGGGAATTCATGTGAGGAAGGAATTAAGGATTTCTAACAGTTTGGGAAGGTTATAAAATCCATCTGGGAGCTATCCCTCAATCCTTCACCAGGAATTCATCTTTATGTTAGGAGTTCTGGAAGCTAATAACCAACTTACCTCTATTTCTGTTTTAAAATCTCCTAAAAATTACATTTCTGTGGCCTTTGGATTTAGTTTTCAAATCAAGATTAAAAAGAAGGTCTCAATTCCAGAGGAAAACTCAAAAATAATGACAAAGAGGAACAGCTCAGGAGTCTAAAAGTGTGTGGATAAATGTATCTAAAGTTCCAGGGATTTTATCTTTGAAAATGTTAAAAATCAGTAATTTTATATCTATTTTTTCTCTTAAGGGAGAAAAAGAATGATCTTGTAATAAATCTACACAGTTACTGGTAAGAGTCTCTTAAGAAATAGTCACCCTGAAAAGTAATTTATATAAAAATAAATAGAAATAAAATAATGGAAATTAAAAATTCAGTTGGATTTTAATTTTTTAAAGGATATTGTGCAAATAAATGCAGTTCTCTCCTTTGGTGCAGTAACCCTGGATGTAAAACTTGCAGATTTCCTTTTTCTTTTCAATCTCTGCATCATGATCAAATTTACACTGTTCTCCCTATAAATTAAATGAAAAAAACAAAAAAAAAAAGGAAAAGGAAAAGCCATTATCCATCTGAAATTCTGAATAATTTAATACCATAGTGAAAGAAGAACATCCTCCTCAGCTGAATTTAAATTTTTCATCTTTACCAACACTAAATTGCATTATAAGCAATGAAAACTGTGACAAAGGGGGTCTGGACATAGAGAAAATTCCTGGACTAGAATTCAAAGGAATAAAAGGAGTGGTGACAGAAAACAAGCTGCTCTTACGATCCCTGTTCTCTGCCTTCTCCTGGGAATTTGCATTAAAAAGGCATTCAAATAATATTTTACTGAATTATTATGCTATCCATTAGGATTATTTTGCTGGATAGGGAGGTTAGGTATATTTTTAGAATTTATTTTCCTGAGAAAGGCACCAAGTGCTCTTTCAGTCCCTTTTAAAACTGAAGGTGGCAGCAAATACTCATCCGAGCCAAAGGTATTTAAAGGCAGCAATAAACACAACATTTCCAGTAATTTTCACTTCTATTTCTGCCATTCGGGAAAGAGACAGAAAATTCCACCTCCAAATCCCAAGGAACCAAATAAAAGTGAGAAGCATTCAGTGATTGAATTGTGTTTTCCAAGAAATCCCATTTTTGAGAGAGGAATTGTTTAGCGGCACAAAGAAATTCCTTCAAAGTTTCAAGATTAGAAGGAAATAATTTGATATATTCAGAAACTGTTGCCTATTTGGGGATTCCAGACTTGGAAGATTTGATGTCATCAATACATTACCATTCTCAGGATAAGTTTAGGATGTTTTAATTGAATATATTAATAAAACCACAAAATTTTCATAGAATTTAATTCAAAATGTGCAACAGAAGGGGATGTTCTTCCACAAATAATTCCATCTATAAATCCTCAGCATATCAGAAATCAAAATACAGGGTTTCAACACCCAAGTTTGCTTTAAATCAGCTAAAAATTAATTTTTGAAAGGGATCATATTTACCTTAATGCACCTCCCTTCGAGGAAATATTTACAGATCTGTTTGCCCTTGTGCTCCACCGTGTGCTGGTTGATGAACTCCTGGCTCATATTAACCCATTTCTTCACTGGTTTGCCATCCTGGAAAAAAAATCCCACATTTTATCAGCTCCTGTTTGGAGCACTGGTAATCCAGACATTTAGAATAAGGAGGTGAATTCCAGGTACCTCATGGAAGCCATCGGATCCTTTATTACCACCTCTGCCCCTCCCACGATCTTTGCGCTTCAATTTCTTTTGCATTCCACGCCCTCTTCCAACGTTGTAGTTGTTCCCTCGTTGGGAAATGCCTGGAAAATAGGGATGACCTCTTTAAAGGATCACAGAAATTAAGGGGAAATGGTTCTCTCACGGTATCAAAGAGAGACAAATGGAATAAATTAAATCCCTCCCTTTCTGCTGTTGGGAATGTTATTTCTAACCAGCCCAAATATTCCAGGGAAGCCATCCCTGGCAGCTTCCCTCACCCCAAAACACCACCAAAACTTCCCTTACCTTTCTGGATCCCTTTCATCCCCTGTTTCTTCACTGGTTCCTTTGGGAATGGAGGTCCCAAATCCCCACTGGAAGTCTCTTTAGCTTGTCTGTACTGTTTCAGCTGGTCAGCAAAATCCTCGTCTTTTTCCTCCTCATTGTAATTCCCAAAGTTTTCATCACTGTAATGACTGTAGTCGTCATATTCCTTACTTTTGACATTTTTTTTGTGCTGCATTTTCTGGGAACTCATGTAATTCCCTGACACGTGTCCATGCTGTAAGGAAAGGGATTGCATTAGGAAGCAACTCTGTATTTCCAAACCCCATCCCTCCAAACTGCTCTAAAGATCCATTTTTGGGGCTGTTTCATTACCAGATTTGCCCAAACAAGCATCAATAATACAGACAAAGTCAGTTATTCAGTAAAAATTACTAATTTTGATTTACAGACTCAGAAAAGCCAGGAAAATTGAGCTCCCAAAAAGCAGAATCAACTTTAGATATGGAAACGTGGTTTTTCAGGAGCTGTTTCCTCTTAGTCCAGTCTAAATCCAGTGCAGGCAATAATAAAGATTTCTTAATAGTAAAGATTCCTTAATTCCTACTGCCTGATGGAGGAAAAATTGGTACCAGGCTTCTTTTCTGCCACAGATCCTGCTTTACATCTGGGAGTCTCCTCAGGGAGATGAGAACTAGATGCTCTTCCAGAAATCCAGGAGAACGGGCACTGGGATTGAGCCAAACTTCTTCCAAACCCACATTGTTTATATTTTTGGAATGTCACCTCACAGAAGACCTGAGGAATGAGTTCCAACTTCCTACCTGACTAAAGGAGGAATCATAATCCCTGTAGGAAGAGCTGCTGCTTTTTTTGTGGGGCCTTTCCGTGCGCTCCATGTCGGAGTCATGGCTGTAGTCAGAACTGTCATCGCTGGAAGGGGAATTATGCTGGAAAAAAGAACAAAATAGCTGGGAATTTCAAGGGAATCATCTTATTTCCGTAAATACAATTAGCACAACAGTGATAAATTTACATTGTGCCTCTTACACTAAATACTCTCAAATGCCTCTGGTTCAGCTTCCATGAGCTGGGCTTAACTTTGAAGATATAAGACCAGTTTAAATCTTAATGGTAATAAAACCACATTAGTTCCTTCTCCAATTCCTTGGATTCTCATCCTGGACACCCATAAATCAAATCAGCACCTCCAAAATGTTGCATTTTTTTCCTAACCTTATGCTTGTCCCGTCTTCTCCTTTTGGACTTCTTCTTTTCCTTCTCTTTTTTGCGTTTTTTCCGGGATTTACGGTGGCCTTTATCATTTTTCTGTTTATCCTCCCCTTTTGAGCCATGTTCTTTCACATCCTCATAGGCTGCATCATCTATCTCCCCATCTTCCAGCTCTCCATCTTCCCTGGAGGAGGAAAACCAGGAAGACAATAAAATTCAATGTTATTATCCAGCTCCCCTGTCACTGGAAAAAAGCGGTTAAGAAGTCCAAAGCAAGCCCAAGCTGTGATTTTTGGGATAAATGGATATGTCAGGGAGAAGACATGACTGCTGTATGTCCTGGGACTTCCTGGAATTACATTAATAAAGTACGACTGGAATATTAATATTCCTGCAACACCTGCAGCTATCCCAAAAATCCAATTATGTTTTGACAATATCAGTTAAACTCATTCCCTCAAGGATCAATTGAAATATCCTCTTCCATAAAATATCTACTGAAAATCCTCCTTGGGAACAAAGTTGTTCCCTTTTCCCAGTTCCTTTGGGAATTACATTCATGGATCATGGATTAATCATGGATTTCCACTTCTGGGATGACTCCAGGACTGGAGTAACTTTCCAGGTAAACCAATCTCAGTAATACAACCCTCTGGATTGCACAGCAGAGGGAAGATTACGAAAGTCCTCTAATCCCTAAATTCTTTCCACAACATCCGAGCATTTTGCAAGCACTGGGCTTCAAGAATGTAAAAAGGAAAGGAAAAAAAAAGGAAAAAACCCCACAACAAGTGGATAAATATGGAATGAAAAGACAATGGTCAAAAATGCACAATTTCTTGGAAAATAAGTTATTTTTCAAGGAAGTGCCAGGGCAGGAATTCTGGTTTAGAAGCTTTTATTCCCATTTAAATCCCAAAGTGGAGCTGTGCACCAGGAAGGGAGAGCAGAACCTCCCCCTCTCACAAGTTCCCTCCCTCTTCCACAATCTCCAGATACTTGGAGCTCGATGGGTATGTGAAAACAATCCCAGAAAACATTCCCACTGTCTGAATGGATTCCTAGAGCATCTCCGAAATGAATCAGAAAGGCACAAAAGCCAAATGGTCTTCCAGAGGAAAGCAGCCTGGGCAGTTCCACAAGTATTTGGGACGGGAGAATCAAAAACCCCAAATTCTGGTATTTTCATTTCATTTCTAACCTTCAAACCTGGATTTTAACTCCCCTTCCTTGACCTTATTTCAGGTCATCCTTAAAAATAGAATTCTTTATGCCCAAAGAAGATTTACTCCAGAAGCTCCTTAAGTCCAAGATCCAAACCCAGGATGAATTTTCTGAAATATTCTGGGAATCTTTACCCTCAAACATTATTTAAGTCTTTAAATTTTGGGTTTGACTCACAGCTGAAGAAAGGTCTGATTTAATAATAATTTTAGGTTAGAATTCCCTAAGGTAACACCTTAAAGAGCTAAAATTCTCCAAATTTTGATACTAAGGTTCTGCTAAAGAAATTAGGAATTCATAAGGAAAATAATACCAAATAACAGTGAATTTTCAATGGGAAAATCAAATAAAACCAGAGGGGTTGTTGGGAGGAATAAAAAAGTGAAAGTAAATGAATGCCAAGTTATTTTCTGGGAAATCTGGCACTGATTTGTGTGTAAATAAATTTGCCTCCAACTTTTTTTCCTTCCCCTGCCATGGATTTACCCACACAGAACCAAGAAATTCTCACTAAATCCTTGCAGGATAAACCTTTCCAGTACCCCTGTGTTGGAAGGCTCAGACCCTTCATCACAAAAACAATGTCAGTAACAGGAATTAACTAAAAATAATTAAAGAATTCAAAGCATTCCTGGCTTGAGAAAACTGCATTAAAACAACCTTCCAAGTCGGAATATTCAAAGTGTGAACTGAAAGGGCTTTTTGCTGTTTTCTACTGTTCAAAAACACCAATAAAATCCAAGACTTTGGATAAACCACGATTAAAACAATGTTCCAAGTTAGAATATTCTAAGTGTGGCCAGACAGGGATTTTTTATTATTTTCTACTAAGTAATTTCTTTATAACTCAGCAGTTTAGCTCAAATCAAACTAGTAACAGAATTCCTGCTGCACAAATTGATTGGGAATTGTGAGGTTCCCAGCATGGGTGTTCCCTGCAATGAACTGGTTCTACTGGTCCAACATTTGCACACCTGATGTAACACAAAAACCAGGGGTTGGCCCTTTTTTGAAGTGAATTTACTTACTTTACACAGCAAAAGTTTTATAAAAAGTATAAATTACCCTATCCCAAGTCGTGTTTATTGTTGCTCTTCACCTCATAAATTAAAATAGGAAGCAACACTTGTAAATTACAATTAATTAGGTTATTAGGTGGCACTTATTGGCTCTATTTCACAATTACCAGTGTCAGAACTGGTTGTACTGGTGGAAACAGCTGGTGAGAGGATGAGAACTCCAAGCTGGAAAAGCTCTGCTCCCAGCACAACCCAGACTCACTCGGGCCTGTCCTCAAGGACTTGAAAACCCTGGATATTTTCAATCCCTGAAACACTGAAACAGTGAAAAGCCACAGCCTGATTCCAGGAACTCCACAGCACAGCTCCAGAGATCCCGGTGGATTCCTGGTGTGCACTCTGGTTGGAAAACTGAGCATGACACAACTTCCATCTTTCCCAAGGACAAGCAGGAAGGGGAAAACAAGAACCGGGAGCTCTGGGCTCTGCCTTGAACTTGCTCTAAACCCCAGGCCTACTTTAGAGATCACTTCCCAAGAACAACCAGGAAGTGGAAAACAAGCACCAGCAGCTCTGGGCTCTGCCCTGACCCTTGCACTAAATCCCAGGAGCATTTCCCAAGGACAAGAAGAAAGAGGAAAACAAGCACCAGCAGCTCTGGGCTCTGCCCTGACCCTTGCACTAAATCCCAGGAGCATTTTGGGACCATTTCCCAATTTATAACACAGAACTTGGGACTCTTTCTCCAGGAAGGAAACACTTGTATTTACCCACAAGCCTTTTTTTTTTTGTCTGTTTGTTTTTTCCCAGTGTTTTCCGGTCATCTGAAGTACCACAAAGGGCTGTGGAGCTGTGTGGGGGGGAGGCCAAGCTGTGGGAACCCCAAAACCTCAGCGTTTTTAACTCCTGCAGCTGTGTCAGGAATGCTCGGAGTAGATGTAGGCTCAAGGACTGGTAACTGCCACCCTGGCACGGTATTTTTGGAACTAGTTAGGAAGGCCAGGGCTGCCTGGAGAAAGGATTTGAATTTCCAGCAGCTGCAGGAGAGAAAGGGAGGGAGGGAAGGAGGGAGGGAGGAACAGAGGTCCTTTCACCAGGAACAGGACTCTGGGTTTCTGCGCATGGGGATTGAGAGGTGGCAAAGATAACGTCAGTCAGCCCTTAATCTGCATAAAAAAGATCCAGTTAAATGTGTAAGGTGGAATCTGGCAAGAAAATGACGTTAAATATGGCTCTAGTGAGAGATTGTGGTATCAACAAAAACAGCCAAAAATAAAAAACCCGCCCAACTCGGAGCACCCTTTCCTGCCTGAGACACAGAACAATGGTGACATTCAACAGACACCCCCTGGAAAGTGCAATTTATGGAAAGAATGGCAAACAGCCCCCCTTCCCAGCCAGAATAAATCAATGAAGATGTAAAAACGCATGCATTCCAAAAGGAAAAATTAAAACCTTGCTAAAAAATTGCACTTTTAATGCAGTGACACCCCCCTCCCCTCCTTGCATTCCCCACCACCACCATCCCGCTCCAGCCTGAAGGTGACCTGCCCCCCAAAAATACCGTTAACCCCCTCAGGCACATTAACAGAGCATCATCATCATCAGCATCATCAGCATCATTACCAGCATCACCCCACTAAGTACCACCATTATGAGAAGCGGAGAGAGAGAAGAATGTTACTCGACCTTTCGTCCCCTGCATGTTGCCTGTCAGAGTCGGGCATGTTTGGGTCAAGAACTGGGTTTGGGGGTTTGGAGAACAGGCTTTCAAAGGCCATTGTGCCTGGCTGTGGTGTGGTGAGGAGGAGGAGGAGGAGGGAGGTGGAGGAAGGCAGGGCCCCGCCGCTGCCCGCGGTGCGGAGCGGCGGGAGGAGGCGGCGGCGGCGGCGGCGCGCACGGCCGCGCTGGGGGCGGCTCGGTGAGGAGGAGGAGGAGGGCCGGGCCCCTCAGTGAGGAGAGATGATGAAGGTTTGCACTCACGGTTACTTAGTGAGACACTAACGGGCACTCAGCGCCCGGGCCCGGCCGCCCCGCGCGGGCGCTGCGGGGAGGCGGTGGCGGCGGCGGCGGCTCGAGCGGCAGCCCCGGGGCACAGGAGAGCGGGAGGACACACACACGGGGGGAGGGAGGTGCTGCTGGCCGGAGATGGCGGCCCTAATTCTTCCTTACAAACATGGCGCCCGCGCGAGGCACTCGCACAAAATGGCGGCGGCGGCTGAGGGAGGAGGAGGAGAACGGCGGCAGCGGCGGTAGCAGCGGCGGCAGCGGCCCCCGGCGCTTTGCCCGCACACGCTCGCTCAGCGCCCGCGGCCCGCACACGCCGCCGCCGCCACAGCGTCTTCCGCGCCCGCCGGGGCCGCGATGGCGCCGCGTCCCCTCACGCCGCCGCCGCCCGCCGCGCTCCTCCTCCTCCTCCACCTCCGCCGAGGTCCTGGCCCCGCCCCCCGCGTGCCGCCATTGGCCGCCGCCGCGGCGTCTCGCCCGCTCATTGGCCCCTCCGCCACGCCCATCAAGTCCGTAGTGACGTCACGCGCGGGCCCCGCCCTCCTCCGCTTCCCCTCGGCCGCCGCCGCCGCCGCCGTGCGCGCGCTGAGGGGGCGGGGCCTGGCGGCGCGCGGCGTCACGTGCCCCGCGCGGCGTCACGTGACGGCGGCGTCCCCCCGGGAATGGTGGGGGGAAAAGGGAGGGAAAGGGAGGGAAAGGGGGAAAAGGGCGGCGGCTTCCGCCCGGCGAGAAGCAGGACGGGCACCGGGAGCGGGAACGGGCCTTCCCTCCCGCCGCTGCGTCATAGCCACCCCCCCCATCCCCGCCTCACGCGCTGGCGGCAGCGCCCCCTGGCGGCGGGTGTGTGTGAGGGGAACCGGCCCCGCGCGTCAGTAATTAACGACACTCCTAATTAAATCAAGAGTTTGTGGCCCCAGGGCGGGACCAAAATGTTCCCTGGAGTCGCGGGTGGGGTCAGAGCGTGACAAAAACCGGGATCAAGTGGTTCAAAGACAGCCATGTAATAAAAACGTAGCGGGCGAAGGGAAGACGCGTCTGTCAGAATCACCTCGATGAAGTTTAATTATACATTCCCGGGAAAAGTTGTATTTTTTTTTCCTTCCCCAGGCTGTCTCCCTGCCTCGCAGGACTTTTCAGGACACGGGGCTCGGCTTTTTCCGGTGCCAGCAACCCTTGGAAAGAATGAAGTTTATTCAGGTAGAACACTCGCGTGGATTCCCGCGGGATTCCCAGGGTAGGAGCCTCAGATCCTTACGGGAAGAACATCTCCCTTGGGCCTCACACACCTGAGCAAGGCGAGCAGGGACAAAGGTCCACATCATCAGGGAAATAAGATAAATCCAAGGGAAGGGCTGGAAAACAGCATTCCCCCAGCTCCGGGACTGAAATAGGCTCCAAGGGCGCGGTAGTGGTGGCTGGGGACAATCGTTAGGGTTAATTAGGACTAATTAGCCGCATCAGCACAGGTAGAGCACTGGAGTTGGTGCCCCACAGGGCTCAGCATCATCTACCCAGGCCGGAATAAATGGATTCTAAATCTGGACTAAAAGGAAGAATCCTACAATTTTGGTTAAATATTCAGGGGTGAGACATGGTGATTTTGGGGCAGCACATCTAGAGCCAGCTGTGCCCACCAAAGGGGAGCAGAAGCATTCCAGCTATTTTTTTCAGCTCCCAAATATTATTATCCCAAATAAAAGTTGTATTTCAAGACCAGAAGAGCCTCTCTCTGCAAATTCCAACCTCGGGAAGTCTGAAAGATGCTGGAGCAGCCGCTCTGGGAAGGGAAAAAAAAATCCCCTTTTGTCAACTGGAATGGCAGCCAGAGGTTGAGAAAGGCAAAGAGCCGAACTTAAACTTTTCCAGGGCTGGAAGGGAGAAACCAGCTCACCCTGGCCTCGGGAATTAGGAAAATGTTGTCAGTTTGGGATCGTGCCGCAAGGAAAAGCCTCCAGAGCGCGGTCCAGGCGCCCGTCTCCAGCTGTGCTATCCGGAGAAAGCAGCAGATGGAAACTATTCTGCCCCATCAGGAGCTTGTCCTCTCCCAGATTCCTGCTTTTCGGCTCCCGAGATTTTGTTATCATCCCAAAATAAGGTCATGGCCTGTTAGAAGAGCGTGTCCAGCCAGGCTGGGAAGTGCCAGGGAATGGGAGACAAGAGGGACAGGAGCAGCCATGCTTCCAGAAAAGCATTTTCTTTTCATTTTTCAGGACTTTTTTAAGCACTCTGGAGTTTTCCCTTCCCTCCCCCAGCACAACCCTGGGATACATTTCCCTGCCCTGCTCCGCATACAGCTGGAGCTCCCGCCAATCCAAACATCCTCCATCCGCCGACAGCAGCCCTGAATGTCCCTCCTTGTTCTGGCAGAGAGATCCAACCCCTTCCCAAGCTCCCATACCCCCCAAAAATACAGAAGCTCGATCCCCCAAAGGAGACAGATCCATCTTGGGAAGCCTTTTTCCCTGGGGCAAGGAGTGGGAATGGTTTTAGTGGGTGCAGCTCAGCAGGATATCAGGGAGTGAGGATTCCCAGAGCGAGGATTCCTGAGGGGAAGGATGCTCTGGGCTGAGAATGCTCAGGGATGAGGATGCTCCAGTGGGAATAAGCTGCCTCCCAAAAACAGCATAAAGCAGGAAAATAAAACCATGGATAACATGTTCTTGCCCTCCCAGACCCCACTTCCCCTTGGACTGCTCTGGATGAGCATTCCCCCCATCCACACATCCATCCAGTGCTTCACTCCAGTGCCATCCTTTACATCATCCTTTAATTGTACTAAATCCAGCGGGATGAGGGAACATGCAGAACATGCACAAGCAGGAGGGTGAATCCCCCTGGGAAAAGCTGAATCCCAGCTCTTCCCAGTGTTCCTACATGGGGATGGAGGCTCTGACTGATGGAGCAGGGAATATTCCCACCTCCTCATGCTGCTGAAGCTCTGCTGTGAGGAGGATCCATGGGGGGATCCCCATTTGGGAGGTTTAAGGAGCAGGGATAGCCCTGGGATTCCTCCTTTGCCCTTCTCACCGAGGAGGGCATCCAGGTGGATGTTCATGGAGTTTTCCAGCCCTGATCAATCCCAAGGAATTAAAGCACTGGACCTCTATCCCAATCTCGGGATGCCAGGGGGATTCTCAGCATCCAAAGGGAAGTGGAGGAGTGTTTTTAGGGAGCAGGGCTCCGTGTGAGCAAGGCAGGAGAGCAGGAAAGGCCATGAGCTTTCCTCCTCCTGCACACTCAGCTTCACTGCTTCCTAAAGGAAACATTGGGAATCAAAGCAAATCAGGGCTGTGGTTTCCATCTGCTGTTGTAGGACATTGTCTCTCTAGAGCTGGGATGAGGACAGGGCTTCCTGCTTCTTTCCCATCTCCTTGGATTTTCCTCCTGCACCTAGGCAGGTGTAAATTCACCTGGGAAGAACCTTAGGACAGAGGGGAGGCCAGCTGGCTGAGGAGCAGCTCCAGCCTGGAATTTCCCCAGGAGCTGCGGGATGCTGAGCAGGGAGGAGGAGCCACCCCTAAAACTCATAGGCCGAGACAAAGACAGTGATTTTGGACAGGTGCTTGGCCTGGAACACCCGATCCAGGTACTCGGACATGTCCACATCCACGTGGATGACCCGGGGCCCCTGGAGGCTCTGCACCAGGATGAGCTCCCCGGTGTGCCGGTCGGAGCGCTGCACCACGAAGTGCCCGCGGTAATTCCCGCCCGCGATTCCGAAGCGGAGGCTGTCGGGTCCCGGCCGGCCGGGAGCTGCCGCCGTGGCCATGCGGAACAGCGGCGCCGGAGTCTGGAGGTTGGAGGGAAGCGGGAGGTAGTGGAAGGAGATGGTTTTGGGAGCCTGGTGGCACAAGCGGCTCTCCATGGGGCAGGGATTGCGCTCACACTGGCTGCAGAGGCAAAAGGAAAAGCGACGGGAGATTTTCGGGAATGCAGCACCCACGCCCCCCGCCTCGCTGGCACTGGATCCATAGGGATGCCGTGCCATGGATTTTGTGCCCCACACTTACAAGGGGGAGGTTTTGACGTAGGAGACGTTGCCGGCGGCAGGGGGACACCGGGCAGTGACACACTGGAATCCCCCACCCGTGTTGATGCAGGTGCTCCCACTTGTGCAGTTATCCTGGGACAGGGAACACTCATCAATGTCTGGAAAACAGGGGCAGGCAGCGGGTCAGGACTTGGAAACCTCCAACCGAACTTACCTTTCCATCAGAAAATGGGCAAAACCACCTTGAAATGGATCAAACACAATCCAAAAAATATGGCAGTATGGCTGGGAGCATCCCAGAATCCCATCTCCTCTCTCCAAGCTCTTCCCTGGGCCAGCATGGGTTAACAGCAGCCCTCTCCCAGCAGGAAGGCAGCTGCTTTTCCAAACTTTCTGCTTGGTTCTTTGGAAACACCATCCCTTTTTATTTACTGAACACCCATGGGACACCTGGTAGGAGCTGGAATGCAGAGGATTTGCTGGGAGCATTAGCAAGATGCCGTGGAACACATAAAAATCAGGGAGGAAAGGAGAAAGCAAGATTTTCTCACCCTGAACTGCAGCAATCAACAACTTCAGGGTACAAAAAATTCCCTGTTTTTCTGGAGACTTTGAGCAGCTCTGGCCTCCCACCATCTCCATCTACTGCCTTCCACCTGCACCCCAATTCCCATGGGATTGGGGGAGACACTGCCACCCTCTGAGCTGATCCTGGAATTCTGGGGGTTAAACACCACTTTTGGTTCTTTCCAAGAATTCCCTGCTCCAGGAACATCCCCACAGCCATAGTTGGGATCATCTTCAGGGCAGTGCAGACCCAAAGTGTTGCTCCATCATTCAGATAGGGAAAGGGAGAAGAGAAGGAGAAGACGGATGGGAGAGGAGAAGCCATGCTTCCAGGAAAGCATTTTATTTTCATTTTTAGGGGTTCTTTTGAAGCACTCTGGTGGAGGTTTTCCTTCCCCAATGCAACCCTGGGATTCATTTCCCCACCCAGCACTGCATCCCAACAGAGCTCCTGCCAATCCAAACATCCTCCATCCACTGCCATCCCACAAAATATCACTCCATCGTCCCCCCTCCCCTCCGCACCAGCCTCTCCCTCTCTCCCTTGGAAATTGCGAAAAAATGGGGGAAAATGACAAAGCACTTGGGAACAAGTGGATTCCAGCGCCCTCACCTTCACAGCTCTTGCCGTCGCCCAGGAGGACATACCCGGCGGGGCAGGAGCAGCGGAAAGAGCCGGGAATGTTGACGCAGGCATGGGCGCAGAGCCGGGGTCCTCCTTCCCGCTGGTACACCTCGCACTCGTTGAGGTCTGCGGAGACAGGGATTCACCAGGATGTCACTCCAGCCTCCTGGGAAAACCCAGGCTGGATGAGAGGGCGGTGAGGCGGGCTGGGAACGGGCCGGTGGAAGATTCCAGGGTGCAGGATCAGGGCTGCCACCAGTGGTGTCCCGCAGAGGGCGACACCGGGCTCGCTTTTCACTCGTCCATCCATCCATGACTTGGATGAAGGGCTTGGAGCCTCCCGGACGAGTTTGGAGGAGCGGCCGATCCCCCAGGGAGGCTGTGGAGTCTCCCTCGCTGGAGATATTCCAGAGCCATCCGGACACGATCCCGCGCCGTGTGCTCTGGAATGGTGGGACCGAGCCGCCTCGGTCCCTTCCAGTGTGACTCTGTGCCAGCCCCGCATCCCAGCGCTATCCCAGCTCACCCTGGCAGATCCCATTGGAAGCCGTGCCGCTCATGTGGAAGCCGGGATCGCAGCTGCACTGCTGGGTCTGGGCGATCTGGGCACAGCGGGGCTGCCGGCTGAACGCAGGGTCATCCGTCACGCTCCACTGGGGAGGAGCTGCGGGAAAACGACGGGATGGGGAGCTGGAATGAGGTGCGGGGATCAAATAATCCCAGTTCCCCCAGCAAGGGTCACCCACCGGTCTGAGCCTGGTACTGGCAGGTGCTGCCAGTCCAGGGCGCGGGGCAGAGGCACTTGAAGTGGTTGAGCCCTTCCAGGCACGTCCCGCCGTTCTGGCACGGGCTGCTCGAGCACTCGCTGATCTCTGCGGAAAAAGCGACCACATTCCGCGTTATCTCCTTTTGGGAAGCAAGCTACGCCGCATGTACCGGGATGCTTTGGTAGCCTGCAGCGTGTTGTAGCCATGACGCTTTTCCCCCGCATCTCTCCTACTGAGCTGCTCCAGCTGTAATTCCCAGTTTTCCTTAAAACTGAGAAATCCCAAAGCACAGGAGCTGCAGCATCCCTGGGGTGTTGGCTGGCTGACACTCGGGGTCATCCCAAAGCCATGGGAGCTGCAGCATCCCTGGAACTTTGGGGGGAAGCTGTGATCCCTCCCCTCTTGGAGCACCTCAATATCCCCTCCCTCTTTAAATGAATCCGCTTTTCCAAAAGACATCCCAGGGCAGTTAATAAGCAGTACCTGCACAGTGGGGCTCCTGCCCTGTCCAGCTGCCATTGGCTTGGCACATCCGTGTGCTGGAGCCCAGGAGCTGGAATCCTGGATCACAGGCAAAGTGAACCTCGTGATCCACCAAATATTTGGTACCGAATTTCCTCCCGTCCGCAGGGGCTTCGAGGGCAGGACAGGAGGCTGCGAGACAATGTAAGTGGGATGAGTTGGGGGCAGGCCTTATCCTTCCAAGCCACCCTTTACCTGTTCTTTTCCTGGAAAATTGTCCCGAGGACTCACCAGCGGGTGGCTCTGGAGCCGCCTTGGCCAGGGAGGCGTGGATGGTGCTGAGCCGACTCCTCACGGCGCGCAGCCCCTCGGAGAAGCGCGTCTCCTGCCCCTTCAGCAGCTGCTGCATCTGCCGGATGGCAGCCAGGAGCTGCTGCCTGCTGAGGCAGCTCTGCGGGAACAGGGATGGGGACGGCGATGGGGATAGGGATAGGGACCTCCCTGTGCTGCCACTCCACCCAGGAGCCAACCTGCTGCCTGTGGGAGGAGGCTGGTTCGGGAGCTCCCCAGCATCTGATGTCCTCTGAGTGCCCTGATTCTGTGTTATCCCCCACATTTACCCAGATCCAGGAGTTTTTTCCACCTAGGCCTGCGCTCCAGGCAGGGCTGGGATCACTTTGTGGGAGAGATGCTATAACTCATGTTCCATCCTGCTGGAGCTCCAGCCCTGTCCCACTTCCACATGACAAAAGAAGAGGAAAACAGCTGTCTTGTGAGCTCTGCCGGGGCCAGGAACGCTGGTGGGACTCCTGCCTGCAAACCGATCGCTCCCACGGGACTGACTCATGCCGGAGACGGGCACCGTTATTATGGGATTCCTGTGGAATTGACTTGAAACCGAGGGAAAAGAGCAAAGCCAGTTCCAGAGCTCAGAAACCCGGGGAGCGCAGTGAGGAGAGAGCACACAGGGATTGGGCTGGGGGCTATGGAATTCCGGGAAAGTGAGCGGAGCCGGTGGGCTCTGCCCCACCTGGTCCAAGGGATTTCCTCCCCCCTTTCCATAACCGCACTGTGGAATGATTCCCGTTTCCACAGAGCTGATGAGGGTTGAGGGAGGACAAACACAGCAGCCCAAGCAAGGCACTGCTTGGTGCCCTCTGCTTCCCCAGGACCAGTTGCGGGGGTCGCGGGCTGCTGGCGGGGATGAGCCCGGCTGTGCTGGCAGCTCTGGGATACCCCGAGCCCAGAGGAAGGGAGGCAAAAGCAAATAGATGCTGGCGCGTCGCTGCCTTCAATAAACAGCTCTTTGTTAGGGCTGGCTTTAACTCCGGGAGCCAGCACGAGCTCCAGCGGGATGCTGAGCCATCGCAAAGCTAGAAAATCCCCCCAAAAAACCCCGAAACGGGGATTCTTTGCTCCCGGTGTGCTCGAGGGCAGCTTCAGGTGTGGGGTAGGAAGGGGGAAAGAGCCCGAAAGAAGCCGCGCGCGCTTTAAGCGCGGTTCGAGCGCGGTTCAGGCGCGGTTCGGGGCTGTGCCCACCTGTTTGCCGGGGCAGGAGCGCGGGCAGCGCCGCGGGGCTGTCGGGGCGCACGGGCAGCGCGCAGCGAGCGGGGAGCGGCGAGGAGCCCCGCGACCCCCCCAAAGCCCCTCCCGGGGTCCCGGTCCCCGCTCACCTGGGCGGCCGGCGCGGCCGGGAGCGGCAGCAACAGCGGCAGCAGCAGCAGCAGCAGCGGCGGGAGGCGGCCCCGCGCCCCCCGCGGCCCCGCCATGGTGCGGTGCGGCCCCGCCGCTCTCCGGGACCGGCTGCCCCGCGCTCTCCCCGCCCCGCCCGCGCCGCCCCCGCGCTGCCCCGTGCAGGGGACGCGGCGCTTCCCCGCCCCGGCGCCGGGCCGGCCCCGCGCATCCCCCGGGACACCGGCGGGGCTCCTTGGGCATCCTTCCCGCGGGACACCGGCCGCCCGTGTCCGCAGGGGCTAGGATGCGGGAGGATGGCTTTTACCCCCAGTTTCTGGTGGTGCCGGGACGAGCGGGCACCCTGCGGGAGCCCCCGACAGCCCCCCCGCTCCGGCTGGGCCGGGAAACCCTTTCCCAGGCAGCACCCCCTGCCCAACTCGGTACCCCGTTCTCCAGCTCCTGCACCCCTGTCCCAGGCATTGCATCCCATTCCCCAGTCCCAGCGCCCCAGCCCCAGACCAGTACCCCCTTCCCCAGCCCTGCACCCCATTCCCCAGCCCTAAACTTCCTCCCCAGATCCTGCACCCCCTCCCCAGCCTGGTCCCCCCCAAGGAGAGGTGCTGGGTCTGGCTGCAGCTGCTGCCGAGCAGCTCCAGATATGGAAGCAGCAGAATTCCCCCCAAACGGAGAAGGGGCAACGGGGGAGGGCTTGGCCATGGCTGGGGGGCTCCAGCCCTCCTGGAAGCCCGCTCAGGCTCCTGTTTCCCCGGTGTTGCAGCAGGAGTGATGGTTCCTCAGTGCATGGATGGGATGGATGGAAACCCATCACGGAGAAGGGAATGTGCGAGCACCCACTGTTCCCACGGGGGCTCTGGTTGCTGTTCTCTGTGGGGATTTCTTGTGGTGGGATGTTCCCCAGCAGGCTGTATAGCTGGAGCCCCGATCATCCAGAGGACTGCCCATCCCAAAAATCTCAACACATGATGGAAAAGGGGGAAAGCACCAGACCCTGCAAGGCTGGCTGCCCCCTCAGCACCATCCACCCCACCCTGCTCTCCTCCTTCTGGAAAAGATGAATAATTACAAAAAAAATAATGCCAGTGTTAATTCCAAACCCCTGGGACTTCAGCCCAGGAAAGAGCTCCTGGGAAGGGCCAGCCTCCACCAGGGAAAGCGTGCAGGAGATAATAAATAAAAGAGACGACTGTTTATTAAAATATTCCCTCTGTGTCCTTGCCCTGGTGCCACTCACACTGTTCCCAGTGGCGCTTCCGAGTCCTCCCCGCAGCTCTCGGCACGCGGCCGCTCCGACGCCGGCAAAGTGCTGGCCTGGCTCCAGCGGCTCCCTGGCTCCGAGCCCTCACAGGGAAGCAGTGGCACATAGGGCTCCTCCACGGGGCCACCGAGCTGCTCCTCCACGACGTACCTGGTGGCCCATGGCTCGCTGGGATGCACGTCCACAGCCACCAGTGCCGCCTCCGCGCCGGGAGAGCCGGGCTCCGACGCCTCCCCAGCGTCCAAATCCGAGTCCGCTTGCGGGAAGCCCGAATCCTGCGTGGAGTCCGGGCTCTGCTCGGGAAGGCCAGTGTTGATGTAGATGGCGTCCTTGGATGCCTTGGAGCTGGGCAGGTTTTCCAGCAGCTTCTCCAGCTGGACCTTGAGCTGGGAGAAGGTGGGGCGGGTGGCAGGGTCGGCTCTCCAGCACTCAGACATTATTTCATACCTGGAAAGTGGGAGAGGAGCATGGTTAGCACAGAGGATCCCAGAATGGGTTGGTTTGGAAGAGACCTTAAAGCTCATCTAGTCCCACCCCCTGCCATGGGCAGGGACACCTTCCACTATCCCATGTTGCTCCAAGCTGTCCTTGAACACTTCCAGGGATGGGGCAGCCACAGCTTCTCCAGGCAGACTGCACTTCTCTGGATTAAGGGAGGTATGGGGGCTAATTCCCAGCTTCCCTCCAAGCTGGGCAAGCCTCAAGATTTCCATTAAATCAAAGTGAAACCAACTCCTTCTGCTCAGGCTGTTTCCCAAGGGCAGGGATTTATCAGCCCAAGCTGCTGTTGGAAGGGTTGGAAATCTCTTCGAGTGCAGCCCTGGGATCTGTTCCCTGGTAAGGACCTGCCCAGTCCTTTCCTTGGCAGGTGCCTGTTCCCAGTTGGATGTCAGGGAGCTGTGGAAGCTCCCAGCATGTCCCTGCCAGCCTCTCTGCCCTTGAGCAGGCTGGATTCTTAGAGGTTCCTGCACTGTTTCCTTCAGAAACACGCAGTGGAGAGCAGCCTTTTAGGAAATGTTGTACAACTCTGTTTATCCGGTTTGGATTCAAAACTCTCATCCATGGCGGGTTAAGCATTTTCAGCTGTAATGGCACTGGAGAAAAACTCAGGAAGGAAGCTTGGGAGAAAGGCCTTTGGTGAGCTGCTCGGAAATACAAAGGTTTGAGGTTTTTGCATTTTCCCTTTCCAGATTGACAGATTTGAGGCAAGGAAGGGCCCTAGAGGGAGTTTTGTGGAACAAAGAGGAGCATCACCAGCCAGGACCTTTTGGCCAAAGGATCTTAATCCAAGAATTAGGAAATAAAATATTGAGAAGTCCCATCACTGACTGCTCCTGGTGACCTTGCCAGCCCTACAAACCCATTGCTTCCCCTCAGGATATTTGTTCAGATTTTTGCCTGGAGTTCAGCAGATGCTTTTTGCCCCCTGGGTGACACATGCTGCACTCCAGGATCTGGCTTTCCTTAGGCCTGTTGTGCAAACATTCAGGGGGTTTGTTCCTGGGAAAATCCATTTTCCCAGCTTGGATCCCAGCACTCACAGCTCATCCAGGCAATCCTCGGGCTTTTTCAGGCGCTGCCCATGGAACAGGTACTCGTAGATCTCGTGGTTCTGCACCCCTGGGTACGGCGTCTTCCCACGCGTGGCGATCTCCCACATGGTGACGCCGAATGCCCACTGCCGGCACAAAGGGAAAGGCCACGGCTGAAGGGACACTTCCAGGAGGAATGAATGAACCTTTTCATGGGGAAAGGTCACTGCCTGGCATCCGAAGGACAATGGGCAGAGCTGTGGCGCTCCCAAAACGGGGCATGACCGGGGCGGAGGCGAGCGGCCCGCTCGAGGAGCCGACTGCGCCAGCAGCAAAAGGGCTCCAACAGCCTCCTGCACTTCCAGGGAATGACAGCAAGGGGAGCACAGCGTGGCTCAGCCCGGGGGACCATCCCTCCAGGTCCAGGGACCTACCACGTCACTCTTGGTGGTGTAGACACGGTCAGCCAGGGACTCCAGGGCAATCCACTTGACCGGCATCTTGGCGATGCGGCCCTGCCGGTAGTAATCCCCGCTGTAGATCTTCTTGGAGAGCCCAAAGTCTGCCACGCACACTGTCATGTCATCCCGCAGCCTGCGGGGAAACAGGGATCAGGACAGCCCCAGGGGCCACATCCTGAGCCACAAACACCAAACTGAGCTCTGTGTCTCAAAACCAAGGGAAGTTTTAATGAAGGGAGCTGAGTTGTGCCGTAAATCCACAAGGTGTTCGTCCCGTGGGATGGAGCAGAGGAAAACACTCACATGCAGTTGCGAGCTGCCAAATCCCTGTGGAGGAAGTTCCGACTGCTCAGGTATTCCATACCCAGGGCGATGTCCACCATGAACTTCACCAGGGTCTGCAGGGGCACAAACTGGGGAGGGAAGGCGAGGGTTACACGCTGTTGAGCCAAAAGGCTTCCCTGTCTGGGGCTGCCATTCCAATGGATGAGGCCATGGCAGCACTCAGGCTGTGCCATTCACTGACTGCCGAGCCTGGAGGAGCAGCAGAGGGGGATTCCTCTCCCACCCTGATCCCAGCTGGCTCCTCTGCTCCCGCTGCTCCCTACCTGGGGGGCCATCTCCAGCCGGGAGCGGAGCAGGAAGCTGTGCAGGTCTCCGTATTTCATGAATGGCAGGATCACCATGGGCTTGGGCACCTGCAGGGAGCTCAGCTCGATGCACACTCCTGGGAAATATGGACAATCAACACAGAGCCATGTGAAAAGGGATCCAGGTCCACCCAAATCCCAGCTGTAGGGTGGGAAGTAACAGCCCATACCGAGGAGCTTGATGACATTGGGATGATCAAAGTCCTTCATGCACGCTGCTTCGCTGAGGAACTCTTCGATCTCCCTTTGGGAAAAGTTATCCACTGGGAAGCAGAGAAAAGGAAAGAGCTTTAAAACCCCAAGTGCTTTACTGTTGCCACCTTGCCTCACAGCACAGCTCCTGAGTGGGAAAGGGATCACCGGGATGCCTCCACCATCCTTGGCTGCCTGATAGGAGCATCCCTGATGGCACCAGGAGATGTGGCAGAGAGGCCACAAAATGGTGCCAAGACTGTGTTCCCGAGAGAGACACTGGGAATGTTGGTATCCAGGGGGACAACCATCAAGTCCTGCAAGGACAGGGAGACAACTTACACTTCATGGTCTTCACAGCCACCTTCTGTGGGGACCCATCGGGCTGGCTGAGCCGTCCCTCCATCACGGATCCGAACTCCCCTGCACCATGGGAAAGGAGGAATCCTTTATCCAAAGCACCACCTTTCAGGGTATCACCACATCCCTAAGATCTGGAATGCTCTGAGATGGAGCCAAAAGGCTTGTTCCACATCAGTGACAGAAGGAGGACAAGCTAGGCTCATGGAAGGTTCCCTGCCTGTGGCAGGAGGCCGGAATGAGATGAGTTTTCCTCACCCTCTCCCAGGACCTTTCCCAGGCTCAGCGCGTTTCTGTCCACGACAACATCCTGCAGCTTCTGCTGGAGCTCCCTGCTGACACCCAGGCTTCCCACTGCGGGACAGGGGGACAGGAGCTCAGTCACCTCCAAGCTGCTGTCATATCCCCCTCCAGCCCTTCCTTCCAGAGGGATAAAAACAGATCCTTACAGGTCAGTTCCACGGCTCTCCGGCAGTAGGACTTCTTGGCCGTGTAGCTCACTGCCAGCTCCAAGTCGTTCCTGCTGAAAGCATTCCTGGGGGGACACAAACACAACTGCTGTGACTGCCTTGGCTGCATGAAGGAATCAGCATGGCAGAGGCAGGAGCCCGGGGGATCACTAGGAAAAGGGGAAATGCAGGGTCCATTTCCTTCTTCCTGGATCAGCACCATCGCCTGCAACACCCGACCAAAACAACAGCTCCACAAACACCATTGAACCATCAAGGAGTGAGTCACGGAGCTTTTGGGGAGGAAATAGGAGACTCATTTCCTACTCAAGGAGCAGGAACGCTGCTGGAGCCCTGCAGAGTCCAGCTTTGGGAAACTAAACCAGGGCAGGATGCTCCAGAGCTGGGAAAGCAGGGAAAGAGTGACAATGACCAGTTAGGAAATGGTTCCTTACTTAGTACCAGTTTCCAAACTGGGAGCAGTTAAATGCCACTTGGGAGGTCACAAGGATGCGTGAGGAGTGTTGGGCTCTTGCAGGAGAAAACAGCCCTTTGTCCATGCCAGTAAACAATGCTGGGCCATTGAACCTGGGCATGGGATGAGGCAGGATGGGTTTCTCCAGACCATGCGATATTATGGAATTATAGAATCATGGAGTTGAAAGGAACTCACAAGGATCATCCAGCCCAGCCCCTGCCCCTGCACAGATCCCCCAACAATTCCACCCTGTGCATCCCTGGGATCATTGTCCAAACACTCCTGGAGCTCTGGGGAGCCTGGTCAGTTCCCTCTGGGGGAAGAATCTTTTCCCAAAATCCAGCCTAACCCACCCCTGACACAGCTCCAGCTGTTCCCTCCGGCCCAGGTCACCCTCGGATGACCAGTGACATCTCTGCTCTCTCACTTCTGTGCCAAAATACCTCCCCCAGCAAGTTGCACAAGTTCACTTCCCTTTAAAAATAGGAATAGTGAGCAAAAGGTGAACTGCTGACCTAAGCAAGGGAGGGGAAGGAAAAATCCACTCAGTCCCTCACCACAGGCGTAAAAAATGTCATTTTTGGTAACAACATCAGTCCTGGAGTCAGAATCCTTGTCCCCAAATCCAGCATGGGCTGCTGGCCACCCACCCCCCCAGGAGCTGCCCTGTTTTCCAGCCCCTTACCCGTATTTTGTCTCCACACATCGCTTCTGGATGACCACGGACAAGCAGAGGAGGACTCCAACAGCAATTATCCCACAGATAAATCCCAGGGCTATGACAAAGGAGTCGGAATTCCCGGAGGCTGGAGTCGAAGAGGGGGCTGAGGTTATTAATCCTAAGAAAATAGCCTGTTAATGGAGCCGGTGAAAAAGTCAGCCTGCAGCACCCGGGGCGTGGGGCAGGGATTCCCAGGGGCTTCCAGTGGAGCCCAAAGAGTTACATGGGAAAAGAGGGAACAAGGAGCAAGGCTTTACTGCTCCCAAATCAGGATCAGGTCCCTAATCCTTGGCTGACAGGGAAAGGAGGATGGAATGATGCCTCATGGAAAGCATGTTATTCCCAGTATCCCACCCTGCCTGTACCTCCTTACCACTGGCAGGGATGAAGATCTCCACGGGAATGCTGAAAGGTCCCACTCCCCCCTTGGTGACAGCGGCCACACGGATGGAGCAGGTGGCATTGGTGGCCTCCACGGGCAGCGTGGCCTCACTGGCATTCGGCTGGACCTTTCTGGAGAGGTTCTGCTGGAGACAGGAAGGGAAGAAAATCCTGGGCTGGGGAAGGCAAGGAAACCTGGAGATTTACTGAGAATTGTCCCCTTGGCAACCTTTGGAGCTGCTCTGCTTTCCCAGCCAGAGGAAATGCAGCACCCGGCTATTTAGGGAGAAGAATGGCTCTGTGTGCAAGGGCCGGATGGGATCGGGAACGGAGCTGAGCGGCGCTTCCCGTTCAATCCCAGGCTTTCTGGCCCTCTCTGCTTCACAACAGCAGCAGCCAGAGCCAGGAAAGAGGCAGGGAAGGATCTGGCAAGGAAGGGAAAGGCTCTGGTGACATGGATTGTGTCCCTCAGCCTTCATTGTGGCCAGTTTGGCTACTGGAGCCCTGTGAGCCTCAGCACACACAGATCCACGTGCTCCTGGTGGGATTGTCCAAGCACTCTGGAAGTAGATCCTAGGACAGATATTTTCTGCCTGTGGTTTTTGTGTCCAGCTAATTATATTCCAGCTTTTTATGTGTTTCTTTAGCTGGTACCATGGCAAGAGGCAGCATGCCTTGGTAAAAACACAGGAGTCTTTCCCTGCAAATTCCATCCTTTCCTGGTCATTTCCAGCTAAGAAAGTGCTGCTGCTGCTCCCTGCCGATTTCCAGCTGCAAAACAGCTGGCAGCTGCAGCCAGAACATCTGGCAAGCGGCTGTGCCCAGCAGAGCCTGGCGCCTTCCTGAACATCCCACAAAAAAGCAGGAGCTGAGAGGGATCGGTTAGGAGAGGGAATGGAGCTGAGGGGATCAGTGGGTGAGGAGAGGGAATGGAGCTGAGGGGATCAGTGGACAAGGAGAGGGGATGGAGCTGAGGAGAATCAGTGGACAAGGAGATGGGAATCTGAGCTTCTCAGAGGGAAGCAGTTTCTGTTCCCTGTCCCAAAAAAGCCACGGAAACGGATGTGAAACACCCAGGCCCTGGGAACTTGTCTGTACCTATGGACAGCAACAGGAGCTGGGACCTGCTGTCACTTCTATTCCAAAATTCCTGCCTTCCTCCTGTCTTGAATCCACATGGGATCCTCTCCCTTACCACCAGCCTAAAACTGGGATCCTTCCCTATCCCAGAGGGCTCTGCTGTGTCATCTGAGGACAGCCATAGACCGTGAGCACAAAGCAGGGCAGACCTGCCAAATGTAATGGGATTTTATGAGTTTTGTGGTAGTTGAGGAATTTCTTCCTGTCCCAACTCCGGCAGCCTTGGCTCCAACAAGAACTGCTGGTTAAAGAGGAAAATAAACCAACTTTTGGGAATTTTCTAGTTGTGGAGAGGCCTGCAGGTGGCCCTGTGACACAGAAATCCAGCTTCCTCCCGACTTTATCCTGCAAAAACTGATGGTTATTTTGGGGCAGTCCAGATTTAGCCTCCAGATTTGTGCAGGGCCAAAACTCAGGGACTTTATTTCATGGAATCATTCTCACAGAATCGTTTAGGTTGAAAAAGACCTCTGAGATCATGGAGTCCAACCTTAGAAAGAGCTTCTCGAGGAGTCAGAACTCCAGTCTTGTGCCTCAGACTCATGGAAAAATTGAGAACTGGAAAAAATTTCACTCCATAAGCTGGAAGAATGGACACAAAATAACAAATAACAACAACAAGTCTCTCAGGGCTTAAAGGGCAAGGCCTGTATTTGGCCTTTTGCTGGGCAGAGACAGCTCCTGTCAGCACTTTTTTCTGAGTCACAAGACTGTGATTCTGTTTCCCTGGCTTCATTCAGGCTGTATCTATACGGAGGAGCAAAAGGAGAACAGAAAGTGCAGCATCCTACAAAAAAAAGGGGATGAGTCACTGTTTCCAGCCTGGGTTCAGGCTGCCAGCCTGGCACAGAGGAACCCAAACCAGCAGCTGGATCCTGCTGTCATCCACAGGCTCTGGATGGGATCTTTTGCCCAGAGCCCAGGCCAACCTCACCCTACCAAACCCTGCAGCTACTTCCCAAATCCTAGAAAAGGCAAGCAGGGTGTGCCAGATGAGTTCATGCACTCACAGAGAGGCCTTTGGGCCAAAGTGTTCCTTGAGCTCTGAAACTCTGAGCCGTGGGTTAAGGCAGGGAGAAATCCCAGCTGAGTAAGGAACAACTCAAAATCCAGGGAATGCAAGGCCAGGAGTGGTCTGAAGCCCAGATGAAACCCCAAGAGAGCAAAGAAATGAGCTCCAAAAGAATATATGGAAGTACCAAAACCCATCTGGACATCCCTGCCGGGATTTTATCCAGGCTTTAGCCATTCTTCCCCGTTTCCTGGTGACTCACCTTGCCCTCAGAGTTGTGCCAGCTGTACCAGATTTGGTAGCCCTGGAGCTCCCCGTGGATCCTCTCCAGGGATGGCTTCACCCAGCGGATCTCCAGCAAGGAGCTGGATTCATTGAAGGACACTGTGACATTCAGTGGCGGTGTGCTCGGAGCTGTGGGAATCAACAGGAAAGAAGGTGAGGGGTGCAGAAATGTGGGAATCTGATGGAAAATGAGCTGGAGCTCAACTGGAAAGCCCATGGAAAATGGGGAAGGTTCTGTTCCCACTCCATGAGCAATCATGGCTCCAGAGCAGCATCTTATCTGAGGGATTGAGGCAGAGAAACCCTTCTCAGTCCTCACTCATTGTGTCCTACCTCCCTCAGTGGTGCTGGCTATTATCCAGGGGCTAAATGCCGACCAGCCGACCTCATTCCTGCAGGAAACACTGATGTTGTACTCTTCCATGGGCTCCAGCTGCTGGATGTGGTACATGTGGGGAGGCACCGAGGTGTTGAAGGGCACAAGTGAGACATTGCCTCTTGGAACAACTTCCTTGACCTTTAATTGGAAAATCAGTCCACAAACAGGGATTAGTCAGCAACAACCTGCAGGGAGAGATGTTGGAAAACAGGATCTGGAGCCCTGCTTCCCATCCCAACTCTGCAGGGAAAAGCTCATGCACAGAAAGCTCATGGTAGGGCATTTGTGGGGCACAGAGAGAGGGCTACAGCATGTGTGGAGCTGGGAACATTCCAGGGATGTTGGGAAGGAGGGAAGGATGATTTGGTGTTTCTTGTGGCATGAAGCAATAGGAGTCCCAGATAAAATGACCAGACAGCACATCCCAAAGAAACAAAATAAAGCCCTTTTTTTGTGCAACACATCATTGGAAAATAGGGTTTATCTCCATGGCATGTCACAGGACTAATCCCAATCCTTGTCAAGTTTAGCAGTATGGATGGATTCAGCATCCCAAAAACAAGTCCTGCTTTTTATAGGAAGGTGAATTGCTGGATGTGGAGCCCCATGGAGCTGCTGCAGCTTTCCAGGAAACATCACTTTGTGGGAATCACTGCCTGGGCTGGGATGAAGGGAGGAAAGAGGGAAAAGCAAGAACAAGGACAACCCAACCTATATGCATAGTCCTCTACAAAGCCTCCATCCATGATTTTGGGATGTCAGGAGACCTATCCTGGTGCACAGTCAAAAGCAGGCCCCTCCCAGCTATCCCAGGATGGCCTCAGCATTAGTGTTTTCAAGCCAAAATGATAGAGAACAGCCTTCAGCCTCAGGTTTTCATGAAGAGATTCCCAGAAAAGTTCCAAGTAGCTCTTTGGGAGACTTGGCAAGCCTGGAGTTGCTGCAGCCACACGCTTGTCCTGGTCAAACACTTCCCAACTAAGCAGCCTTCCCAAAGTCAGGATTTGGAGGGGCAGGTTTCCCTCAGCTCCCCACTCCTTATAAATACTGGGAAGGAGCTGAAGGGTTTCCCATCTCCTGGAAAAGTCAGGGAATGCAACCTCTATCCCCAAGCTGTCACAGGATGCTCTGAGGGAGGCGAGGACATGAGAGGAACACACACGATGCTCCTGAAAGCTCTGTCAGGATTGGATGTCCTGGCATCCAGCCAGATCCTCAACTTGTCTTCTGAGAATAATCCATCAAACCCATGGATTTTTGAACGAAATCAGGATGTTTCCAAGCTACAGCAGTTGGAATTGGCAGGTGGGCCAGCTGCAGCCCTTGGGAATGAGTCACCAGCTCGGTGGGCCCGGGGATTATCCAAAGCGACAGGAGCAAAAGTGCTGAGTCACAGCTGTGTTTTTGCCAGAAACCCTCTCCTGTTTTCCAGTTTCAAAGGCCATTTCCTACTGACAGACCAGTAATGTTAAGTCATAGGAAATTCCTTGGCTCTCCACCCCGCTTCCCAAGCTCCAGCTGGAAGGCAGCAGCAGGACATGGTGCTAATATTAGCCCTGGTACCTTTGTTCCCTGTCATTCCTTTCACTTTTACCTGGCTTCAAAGGTCGCCTCTCTGTCTTATCCCAGCTGGAGTGTAGATTTTCCAGGATAAAAACCATATCCATGAGACAGCAAGATGGGCTTGGACTGGGAAAGCCAGCAGGTGCAAAAGGCCGTGGAAAAGCAGGGCTCTGCCCATGGAGGTGGCATTCCCTGAGTTGTCCAAGAGACAGGCAATCCCTCAGCTCCTTCCCATGGGTGGGGAGTTGAGGGAAACCTGCCCCTCCAAATCCCGACTTTGGAAAGCTGCTTGGTTGGGAAATGTTTGACCAGGACAAGCGTGTGGCTGCAGCAACTCCAGGCTTACCAAGTCTCCCAAAGAGCTACTTGGAACTTTTCTGGGAATCTCTCCATGAAAAGACATGACAACCTGACTGTTGCCCAATGGAAAGGGACTCCAAGAGAACTGGAGTGACATGGGCATGGAGTGACAGGACAAGAGGGAATGGCTTCCCACTGCCAGAGGGGACAGTTAGATGGGATATTGGGAAGGAATTCTTCCCTGTGAGGCCCTGGCACAGGTTGTCCAGAGAAACTGTGGCTGCCCCATCTCTGGAAGTGCCCAAGGACAGCTTGGAGCAACCTGGTAGAGTGAAAGGTGTTGGGAGGGAGTTGGAACTGGATGATCTCTAAGGTCCTTCCAACCCAAACCATTCCAGGGTTCCATGAAATCTGTGCAGCTCATGCCAAACACCACCACCTTCCACTTTCCTTGGAGCATCCATGTGAGGGGAGCTGCAGGGATGTGGCAATTCTGGATGCTCACCTGGACACTGCAGCTGTTCAAGGCAGAGAAGGTATCAAAGCCTGGCACCCAGGATATCCCAATCCCACGGGCTGTCCTGTTGAGGACCTGCACGCTGACAGGAGCATCTGGAATTCCTGCAGGGAGAAGCCAAGAGAAATCAGCTAGAAGCCTAAGCACAAACACAGCACAGTGACTTTTCCCTGGAGCTCCCAGGGCTCAGTGTGTGACCCCATATCCGAGTGCTGCGGATGTGCCAGGCCACCAGATAGGGAAGCACAAAAATGTCACTTTCGGGACTATTTTGGCCATTTCTATATTTGGGACCACTCTGGGCAGGAAGGAATCCTTCCTGAGGATTCAGGCCACAACTTATTTTGGAGAACACCTTCCTTGTGTTGCCAGAGCAGCTCTCATCTGGAATGTCAGCAATTTCCACTGTTTCCTACGGAAAATTCCTATGGAGCACCGCCCTGGTTGTGAAGGAAGTAAAGGGGTGATGCAGCCCTTCCGAAATGCACTTTGAAGCTGACAGTTTTGCTTTCAAATTTGCTCTTTGCTGCTCCCTGCCCCATCCTGACCAAACCAGGATGATCATGCTACAACCAGATCCCACTGGATTTCAATTCTAGGATTGAAACAGGGATCTCCCTCAGCTTGTGAAGGATGAGTGGAGAGCTGGACACAGGGGTCTAACAGGGAATGGGAGCTGACCTTTGATGTTGACCTGGCCCGGGCTGGATGCAGTCAGGCCTTTGCTGTTGTGGGCCTCGCAGCTGAACAGCGCCGACTCCTCGAGTCCTGCCGGGAAAACACAGCCCTGGATATTCCAAAACCATGCCAGCTCCCCACTGCAAACCCTCAGGGTTTCCTTTCTTTGGCTTTTTCCACCTCCCTCTGTGGCACTGCTGCTGCCAGTGCCCAGGGGTGACCCCAGGCTCCAGCTCCCTCACTCCCACGCCGGGAGCACGCGCGTGCCGTGGGTGCCAAATCCGGCACGGCGGGGACGGGATGTCCCCACGGAGCCCTTGCACAAGCTCCTGAGGAAGGGGTTGTTTTCCCTCCAAAAGGGGAAAGGTAGAAAGCAGAAGAGGCCCCAGCATGGCCTGGTCAGATGATTTAGTGCTGGTCAAGGGTTGCTCAAATCCCCCAGCTGATGGTGGAGAAGCAGCACTGGAAATACCCGAGGGCGGCTTCCCAGCTCACCCGGGCTCGGGATTCCTGTCCCATGCCCATGTGGACGTGGGGAGTGTTGGCTGATCCCAGCAGTGCCTCGGGGTGCCAGAGTTCCTGGGCCAGGAGCAGCTCTGCTCCAATGACCCAACCTAGCGGGTGCCAGCCGGATGCAAGGACATCCAAGAGGAATGAGTCACTTCTTCCGGCTTTCACTGCCTTTTAAAGGCTGCCTGCCTCTGGATGCCAAGACTGGGCAATTATAGCCCAGCTCTAATTAACCACCAGCCTTCTCCTCATGAGCAAAGAGACAAATCCCCCATCTTTTGCCTCGGCAGCAAAACCAGAGTGGGTTTTACAGGATTTTTCTCCTGTGTTCCACAGGCTGTCACAGACACACAGCATAGGGGACACCCCAAGCTCTTTCAGAGGCACCAAGAGGGGACCATCATTCCAGCAGCCCAGAAGAGCTGCTGGGTTCCTGCTGGCACAGCCACAGGCTGGCGGAAAAATCTGCCACTTGCTCAGGAAGGAGTCGGTTGAGTATCCCACCTTTCCCAAGGAAAAGATTTCTGGCAGCAGCCAGAGGGGATTGAATGGGACTTCCTGCCCCAGAGCAGCCCCAGGGCTGTGCATGGCATAGCAACAGCCTCTCCTAACAGGAACCAGCTCTGGGATGGCACAAGGCCCATTCCCAGCAGTGGTGTCCCATGGCAGGGACACTCCCAGCTCACCTGGCACAGTCAGGACCGACGGGGAGATGTGGGGTTCCTGGTTGAGCTGGATGTTGTTCCGGAACCAGTAGATCTCCACAGGCTCCGGGGGTCCCACAGCCTGGCACGTCAGGTTGAAGGGACTGTTCCTGGTGACATTCAGCTGCTGGGGCTGACGGATGAAGTGCGGGAGACCTGCATGGACACAGGGAAGCAAAGTATTCCCTGTTTCTGGAGGATGGCTCCCAGCTCCCAGTCATTCAGCCAGGACACAACACTCCACAGCTGCTCCAGCTCACCTTCCAGCTGCACCAGGATGGGATCTGACACCACCTCCATGCCAGAGACGTTGAGTTTGCAGACATAGGAGCCGTTATCCGAGCGCTGAGCACCGAGGATGCTGCCGGAGAGAACGGGCACCACCTCAGGGCTCATGGCTTCCCATCTTCCCTGGGAGCCAGCCCTCAGGGCATCCCTCATTCCCACCTGCTCCGGAAGGCCAGCAGCACTCACCTGAAGGTGGAGGTCATGGCCACCTCCTCCTCATCTGGGATCTCGAAGTGGCTGCTGGCGATGCGATCCAGCACGTGCAGCTCCCTGCCGTCCTTCCAGAGGGAGATTCCTGGGGCGTCGGGCCTGAGCAGCTCCTGAGGCACTTTGATGGAGCAGTTGAAGGTGACGTCCTTGTGCTCGTTGATGACCACGTGTCTCACCGTGGGGTTGAACCTGAGCTGTACCACGGAGCTGACCGGGGGCTCCTCCCTGCTGCTCCGCTGGGAACGCCGGGAATGTGCCCACAGCTCCAGCCTCACACCTCCTTCTCCCTCAGCATCCTCTGCAAGGGAACACCTGGGGTTTGTCACCATCACCAGCAAGTTCTGGAGACCTCGCCGCGAAACAACCCCGCTGCTCCCAAGAATAATTAAAGGCAGCTTGTTTTCATTTCCAAAAATGTTGTCCCGGGATTCTGTACAAGCAGCACCTCCAAAAAAGTCCTTTTTAAAACAAACAGGAGCAGCCCAAGCTAAAGAAAACACTCAGCCACATCTCCTTGGGCAGGGGAGAGGCAGGAGCTATTCCTGCTGCATTACACCCCCGGGACTGGAATATAAAAGGATCCCTGGGCAGCAGGAATTTGGGACTTTACTCCAGCAAACCCCTTGCGGGGCCTCATCTGAAGCATTTTCAGTTGGGGCAGAGGAAGAGCTCCCGGCTGGAATTTTGCTGATTTTAGGCTCTGCCAGGAGCCTGTCCCTTCCCAGGACAGGGAGAGCGGGACATGCTCTGAGTCAACTTTTGCTAAGTGCCACCACTTCACTGCCTTTCCCAGGAAAACAGCTGCAGATGGATGAAGAAATGCCTTTGGATAGTGTATAGGAACGAACTACTGTTTCGTGCTGCTCTCTCAGGGTCTTCTCCCACATTTTTTCCCAAGGGAAAGCTCTTTAGGAGGGCTCCATACCCCCAGCTCCAAATCACCAAATGGCCATTTTCCCCCTCCCTCCCGGCACTTCCCAGCCAGCTCAGAGAACAGCTCCAAACAAAGCAATTCCCTCCCCAAAAAATGGGTATTTTTTAAGAGATCGGATCTAGGGGATCTACCACTTGGAAGCTGGTTTTCCTGGACCATTTCTCAGCTTCCTGAGGCTTTCCCAGCCATCAGCAATCCCGAGCCGAGTGGTAAATCTCCCTTTCAGCAAGCAAAGGCATTATGCCAGACAGGAATTTCAACTAAATTAATTCCCTTTTCCAAGAAAGAAAAGCCAAACAACCACTCACAGTGTAAAAGATAAGGAAAACACCACTTTGTTATTGAAGGTGAGCTCAGCTGAGTTTGGTTTTGGGCAGGTTTTAGGCCTCAAACATCAAACAACAAGTTTTTAAAGCTACGTCATCACTGTTGTAAGTAATGGGGCACGAGCCTGGTGTGTTTTTTCCCAGAGCCAAGAAACACAACCCAGTTTTGAGGCTGGATATATCCCTTTGCTAAATCTCTCCCTATTTTTAACCCTCAAGAAACACTATTGAAGACAGAAAGCCAGCAGAGTTTTTCAGTCCAGAGGGAAGGGGGAGGCTCTCCCTGCCTCTCCCGCAGCACAATGGGCTTCCCTTTCAGAAAAAAACAAAAAGAGCCGAAGCTTTTCCAACCTGCTTCCCTAAGGCTCCCATCCCAACACAAATAGAGCCCATGTGACTGCTGCAGAGCTGCAGGGACAGCCATGGATGTGCAGCCGGCCCTCCAACAGCTCCCAAAGGATCTGCCAAATGCAAACAAGCGGCGACCCCAAATTCCCTTCCCTGCCCTGCTCCTCCCGGAGGTCACTCGGGCTGGAGCCACTCGCCGCCTGGCACAATCCAAGCTCCAATGGCTGTTTTCGTGCTCCACTGGAAGTGTTCCGGCTCTGGCCAGAGCAGCTACCCCTGCATGGACCCCTGGCCGGGGAGGACATGGATTTGTGTCGTGTCCTGGGATGGTTTTTGCTTCCCTGGGCTGCTTCAAGCTTAAAGGCAGAGAGCAAAGAGGATCTCAGCCTTGTTTTCACCCTAATTACGTGGGAAGAGGTGTTTGCCGGCCCAGGACTGAAATACTTTCCTCTCTGACTCATGTGACTACAGGAATTCCTCATCTCCACCACTGCCTTGGGGTACCCTATAAGTTTGGGATGGGCATACCTTCACTTTGGAAGGGACTTGCCCCGTGTGGCAGGACAGCCCTCGCTTGAGTCCAGAGCAGCCAGGCTGGCTCTAAAATCCCAGGCTGAAGCCAGGGAGCTGCAAGCCCGGCGTGCCTGCGTGGGTGCCGGAGCAGCTCCCGTCCTAACCGCAGCCTGGCCTCCGGGAAAAGCTGGCGTGCAAATCAAACCACTCGCAAGGGCACTGCTGCTCCCTTGGAACACCTGGAAGTGCAGCAAAACTGCAGGGCCAACAGAGGCAGAGCTTTCTGCACAGGTCCTGTGTGCCTTTCTCCCTGGACAGAGGAATTTTAGCAGGAAAATCGGGCAGGATACTTCATTATGGATAAAAAATAACAAGCTGCACACTCCACAACTAAATCAACAATGTCTTTACTGCAGTCATGATGTATCTAGGTCTGCCACAACATTGGCTGCATCCCTACCTCTGGAATTCCCACTGCTGGGAGTAATTCACCTGCTGACAAGAGCTTTCTGCTCAGGCACTGTTGAGCAGGAGGAATGAGGAGCCTCTTTCCAACCTCCCAATCCCCTGGGTAGACCTGGAAGTGTCAGGTTAACTTTGGACTTGATGATCTCAAATGTTTTCTCCAAGCCAGACAATTCTATGATTATAAGAGATTCATTTTGCCCAGGGCCACACCTGAATCCAAAGAGATTTTCCTTATTCAAACACTTTTTGTACAAACCAGCCCAGGATTCCTGCTTACATCCACAGAGCGTTCCCCTGACTGCGGGCTCCTGCTGTGACAGCCTTTAACTCCTCCCTGCCCAAAGAAAACACTCACATTCCTGCCTTCCCTGCTAAATTCCATCTGCTCAGCCATTCCGAGACCCCCAGCACCCCTGAGGTCCCCCAGCAGCTCCCAAAGGTCGGGCAGCCCTCATGACAAAATTTTTGAAAGTCCAAAAATTACTGTACCTCCTCATTACTTTCTGCACATGGAGTTGAAAAGCCACCAAACTGCCTGCACTGCAAAGCGCCACAAACCGTAGTGATTCCCAGTGATTTTTCCCAGCATCACTACGCAGCTGGCTCATGACTGATGGGATAAACCCCAGCCTGATCTGCCGCAGTCTGTGGTCCCTGCCTGCTGTGATGTCCCCAGCAAGCAGAGGCACGTCAGGCTGTGAAGTGATGGGACAGGACCACACTGCAGAGGCAGAGCTGTGTCCCGGGACAGCCAAACCCTGTATCCCAGGACAGCCAAACCCTGTGTTCAGAACAGCCAGACCCTGTGTCCCAGGGCAACCAAACCCTGTGTTCAGAACAGCCAGACCCTGTATCCAAAGACACCCAAAATCATGAGTCCAGAACAACCAAACCCTGTGTTCAGAACAGCCAGACCCTGTGTCCAAGGACAGCCAAAATCATGAGTCCAGAACAACCAAACCCTGTGTCCAGAACAGCCAGACCCTGTGTCCGAGGACAGCCAAATCCTGTGTCCCAGAACAGCCAGACCATGTGCCCCGGGCCAGCCAAACCCACTCCGGGTTGCGATGCGGCCAGAAAGCCGAAGGGAGAACCCTGCCGAGCTTTTCCCGGGGTCCAGCCGAGCCGGGAGCCGCCGGGCGCTCAGCGGGCACGGAGCCCCGGGGTGCCCACGCCACAGCCCGGCTCGGAGCAGCAGCCGCCGGGAAAGCGCTCCCCGCGTCCCGGACGAGCCCCGCTCCCCGCAGCCCCGCCGCCCCCCGTCCCGGGCTCCCCCCGGCTCCCTCCGTGCTGCCCTGCGGACTCACCGGCCCCTCCACGGGGCGGGAGCAGGGCGGCCAGCAGCGCCCAGATCAGCGCCCAGCGCCCGCCGCCCATCGCCCGCCGGCACCGCCAGCGCCGCCGCTCCGCCGCCGGGACCGGGACTGGCACCGCTCCGCCGCCGGGACCGGCACTGGCACCGCTCCGCCGCCAGTAACAGCACTGGCACCGCTCCGCCGCCGGGACCGGCACTGGCACCGGCGCCGCTGCGTCAGCGGCACCAGGCGCAGGACTGGCAGCGGCCCCGCACCGGGACGGGCACCGCTCCGCCGCTCCGCCGCACCCGGGGGCCGCCAGCGCCGCCGCCCCGCCCCTGCCCGGGCCCGCCTCCCGCGGCGGGGGAGGGACACGGCCAGCACCGGCGCCGCCGGGCCGAGAGCGCTCCCTCGGCGCTGCTGAGGCCACCGCTGAGCCTTGTCCCTGAGCCCCTTCGGCGTGGGGATCTACCGCTGCCGTGGGCAGTCCTTTCCGTGAAGGAATTTTCCCTCATATACAAACCGAACCTCCCCTGGCACAGCTTGAGGCGGTTGCCTCTTGTCCTGTCACTTGTTGCTTGTGAGGAGACCGACCCTTGCCTGACTACAACCTCCTCTGTGCCATCCCTGGAAGTGTCCAATGAGCAACCTGGGCTAGTGGAAGGTGTCCCTGCCCATGGCAGGGAATGGGATGAGTTTTACGGTCCCTTCCAACTCAAACCAGTCCATGATTCAGGCACCTGGGGAGAGTGAGAAGGTCCCCCCTCAGCCTCCTTTCCTCCAGGCTGAGCCCATCCCCAGCTCCGTCAGCCATTCCTGGTGCTCCAGCCCCTTCCCCAGCTCTATTCCCATCTCTGGACCTGCTCCAGCACCTCCAAGGCCCAGCCAGGGCCCAAAATTGCTCCCAGGGTTTGAGGTGTGGCCTCCCCAGTGGCCACACAGGGGGACGGTCACTGCCCTGCTCCTGTGGCCACACGCTTGCCATTTTTCTCCTCGGGCACACCTGGGCACATCTCACATCCAGATACTGCACACTCAAATCCTTTTCCAATGAGCAGCTTCCCGGCCTCTCATCCCCAAGCCTGGAGCACTCCAGGAGGTTGTTGGGACCCAAGGACAGGACCAGGCACTTCACCCTACAGAATCTCACCCCATGGCACTCAGCCCATGGCTCCAGCCTGTCCAGGATGGGAATGCTCCTTCTCACCTAGCCCACACCAGCAGGACCAGAAGGGACAGGGACAAAACCAAGGAAAGGAGGAAGAGCCAAATGAAACCAATGTGCAACATGAACCATTAGCCCAAGGAAAAGTGAGCACATCTGATAGCATGGGAAGGAAATGAGGGGGTTTCTGGATATTCAGAACCTGCCCCAACACTGGCCTTGCGTGGAGACATTTGGGACCAAGCTGTATGGAGGAGGTGAGCGTTTCTCTCACCTGGGAAAGGACTGGGATTTGGAGAACCAGCAGCCTGATGACATGGCTGAAACACACTGGTATTTCTCTGCACCAACCTTTCTGCTCCCTGAACCTGTGACACAAGCCACTGCCTGCTGCAGTCTTCCCAAAGAACAGAACCATACCTAATCCAGTTTGAAGCCTTTTCCAACTGGGAAGAAAAACCTTCTTAAGCTCAGTGAAAAAAAACCCCAAATCACTCCCAGACTTCTTTGACTTGCAAAGCTGCTTATTCACTGCACATTCCCAGGCCTTGGTGACAGGGATTGAATTTTCCTCCCAGGTTCCCACATCTTGAAGCCATCAGCAGCTGAGGAAGGACTCTTGGAGTTGGAGGCCCCGAGGAAAGGGGAGAAGGAAAATCCACTAAAGCTGCTGCAAGAAATTGGAGCATCTTCTGTGCAGCTCCAGCAGCACTGCTTTTCCTCCAGATGTTGGGCACATTCCCTGTGGATGCAGCATCCCTCAGGGAGCAGGACGAGACCAGGGACAGACATTTGTTCCTCGCCTGTCGTTTGTGGTCAGGCTTTGCCACACGGGTGCACTTTGATCTGGCTGCATTCCTCGCCGCTCCTGCTGGCTTTGCGATTTTTGGGAACAAAGCAATGGAAAAGCCTTTGGACTTTGCGTGCTGCAGAGTGGAAAGGGCCCCTTGCATCAGGGTATGGTCAGCCCATTAACACGGGGTGAGGAAGAGGAGCAGCTTGTGCAAAAGAGGTGTTAAAAAAATAAACAACGGAACATGCAGGAGCATAAAGAGGATTTCGGCAGCTCCCAAAAATCCCCTGATTTGGGTCATTTCTTTGCAGCAGGTTGGGTTCTGCTCCAGCGCCAGAGGATTTGTTGCACAACCTGACATGAGGAAGAGGCTGGTGAACGGAGAGGGAGGAAAAAGTCGGAGAGGAGAAATCAGAGGAGAAGCTCTCAGGTGAGGTCCATGATAGGAAAGGCCTGGAAGCAGGTGGCAGGAGGCAGTCTGATACCTCTGGCTCTTGGATACCTCATTGACATCCTCCTGCTCTTCTCACAGCATATGGAACACTGGAGTGGCCTTTTTTGGAGCAGGTGACAGATTCCCAACCTCAGAGCCCAAACTCAGCAGTTACTGGGGTTGTCCACACAAACCACTCGTGGTTTAGGGCTCCAGACTCACCAGATCTCCCCAAACAGTCTCCCCTGTTCATGCTGCCCAGAGCTGGGAATAGGTTGGCATTTGGCCCTAGGAATACCTCCTGGGGCAGTGGGAGAGGGAAAAAGGCAGCTGATGTCAGAGGAAGGAGGAGTGGAGCAGAGGGAGAACCTTTCCTGAAAACAAAGACTGCCTGTCTGAGCGGCAGGATTGGCCCTAAACCAGCCAAACCAGTCGCTATCTAAGGTTATCCCATCCATCACCAATGAGGAGGGGCTGCAAGAGTCCTTGTTCTCCTGCTGGCTCCAGCTGCAGAGGGAGAGATCCTTATCCTCACAGCTTCTCCTGCCTGGGTGAGAAGTTATAACCCTCCCCACAGGGATCCTCAGCTCTCCCCTGGCGGGATCCCAGTGTTGCAGGTGCCTGAGTTTGACCCCTTGGCTTTTTTGCAGTTTCACTTCAGAGCGTCGACTCTGTTTCCTCACCAGACTTTTGGGAGACCTCGTAGTCAACATAACCCTTGGGAAATTGGATCATTTAGCAGAAATGGCCCTCAGCAATCAGACTTGTGGGCTTTTATTTGCTGAGGGTTCCCCCCCAGCTATTTCTGTATTTTTATTTTCATTTTGCTAAATCGTTCCTTTATTTCTGCTTCCTCTTTGGGCCTATTTTTATTTTGATGTGCAGGAGCTCCTGTTCTTTTAAACACCAGACTCATTTGGCAACACGTGCTTAGCTGAGGGCAGCTGGCCCGTTTGTGCTCAGTGGTAAACCCCAGGCACAGGATGCAGCTCCAAAACAATTTGCAGGGAAAAACTGAACATTTTGTGATGCTCTAAAGTGCCTTTTTCTTGCTCTGCCCGCTCTGGGCACTGGGACATGCTGTGGCTCTTACTGGGCACATCCTGTCCCTTGGCTCAGCTGGTTTTTTCCCGGACAATTTCTCCTGCTCTGCAAATCATTTTGCAAAAGCAAAGGTTGGACTTTGGCTTTTCCAATCCAGCTTCTCCTTTCTGAGAAGTGCTTCTGTCCCAACATAAACTGAAGATCCCCCAACCCCAGTTTCAAGTACATTTTCGATTCACCCACAGCTTCTCACTTATCTTTTGATAATTGTGAAACTCATGTCTTGAAAATAAATCACCGTCAGTTCCCATCATGGCACTAAATGCAGGTTTTAGAGGAGGGTTAGATGGGATATTGGGAAGAAATCCTTCCCTGTGAGGGTGAGGAGGCCCTGGCACAGGTTGCCCAGAGAATCTGTGGATGTCTTGTCCATGGGAGTGTCCAGGGCCAGGTTGGATGGGGCACATGTCCTACAGGAACAGAAAGGGTTGTGAAGCACTGCATGCAAGCACATGCAAGAGGCTGCCCAGCAAGTGGTGGAGTCATCACACCTGGAATTGTTCAAAAAACGTGTGGATGTGGCACTTGAGGACATGGGTTAGTGGTGAACGTGGTGGTGATGATGGTTGATGGTTGGACTTGATGATCTTAAAGGTCTTTCCCAACCTTAACTCCCATCCAGGAGGCAGAGGGGATGATAGAACCTCCCTCCCCTCCAGGAAAGAGAACTCCCCTCTGGTGCCAGGAGCCGGGATTTTAGCTGGGATAAGTCAGCAGAGCCCAGACTTACATAGATTTACGTTAATCCATGTCACAAGGAATGGTGGGAAGAGGGTTGTACACATGCCTGGGAGTGGCTGCAGAGGCCCCTTCAGTCCTGTGGAATAGTTTCTTAAGCACCGTATCAGAGAATTCCAGAATCCCAGAATGGTTTGGCTTGGAAGGGACCTTAAAGATGATTCAGTTCCACCCCCTGCCATAGGCAGGGACACCTTCCACTATCCCAGGTTGCTCCAAGCCCCATCCAACCTGGCCTGGAGCGATTCCAGGGATGGGGCAGCCACCACTTCTCCAGGCTAATGTCTATGTCTCAAACACAGACAGCCATGGAGCCAGCCAGAGATCATTTGGAATAACAAATAAGGACTGTTGGTACTAAGTGCCACAAAAAAGAACAAGATGTGACAGAAAAAGGGGCCATGCAGAGGTAGGGCAGGGCTTTTCTGGGACAAACATCTTTCATCCAGTCCACGGAGACACAACAAAAAAGAAGACAGTGTCAGCACAGAATTCCTTCTTTCTTTTGGAGGCACTTTAAGCACTCAAAGGGGCTCTAAGATCTCCCTGGAGCTTTCTCTTCTCCAGATGAACAACCCCTGCTCTGATGGAGATCGAGCCTAAGATTGGATCTGTCCACATCCCAGCTCCCCTCTGAGAAAGAGTTTAGGAAACAAGGGGGTTCATTCTGAACCTCATGACTCCACAAAGGGCCTCCCTTACACTTTCCTCCTCTTATATCCCTGGCTTCCATAAAAATCACATTAAGTGGATTCTGATTGTCCTTTATTATGGAATCCCGGGATGATTTGGGTGGGAAGGGACCTTAAACTTGATCCACTTCCTCGCCACGGGCTTGGAAACCTTCCACTATCTCAGGCAGCTCCAGCCCAGCCTGGCACTCTTCTAGGAATGGGGCAGCCACAGCTTCTATGGGCAACTCTCCCAGTGCCTCCCCACCCTCACAGGGAAGAATTCCTTCCATATATCCAAACGCCTCCATCTAAAGGTACTCTCCATCGCTTTAAAGCCAGTCCAGGACACCCCCAGGCTGCGCGCTGGCCGACCCACCAGGGAAGTCGCCACTGCAGCGCAGCACTCGCCAACCACCGCCGCCGGCGCTAGGAGGGACTGAGAGGCTAGAACGGCACTTCGGGGAAAGTTTCCCCTGCGGGTACGGCGGGAGGGGCAGGATTCCCGCCGGGAGGGGCAGGATTCCCGCCGGGAGAGGCACGATTCCCGCCGGGATTGCCCCGGGAGCAGCGCGGGCTGCCCGTGAGGCGCGGCCATGGCGGGGCCGGCGCGCGCGGGGCAGGGCGGGAGCGCCAAGATGGCCGCGCCCGCGTGAGGGGCCGCCGGTGCCGCTCCCCGCCCGTCCCGGTGCCCGCGGGAGCCGCCGGAGCGTCCCGGAAATAATGTGGATATCGGGGCCCCATGTCGGACCACTGTGACGAGAGGGCGACGATGATTGCGGCCGGCGACCTGCAGGAGTTCGCGCCGCGGGGCCGCGAGCAGAGCCGGCGGCACCCGAGCGCCCTGAGCCTGCAGCTGCGGCGGCTCCAGCCTGCGCCGGAGCTCTGCTCCTCCGACGGCGCCGCGGGGCTCGTGGGCTCCCTGCGAGAGGTCACGATCCACGACCGGCACCGGGTACGAGCCTTCCTGAGCCGGGGCATTCCGGGGGGTTGGCAGGGAAGGGAGCTCAAAGCCCATGCGGTTCCCGCCCGCCGCCGTGTGCCGGGACACCTTCCGCCTGACCGGGTTGTTCCAAGCCTCCTCCAGCCTGGCCTTGACTGCCAGGGATGGGGCAGCCTGTGCCAGGGCCTCACCACCCTCCCGGGCAAGAATTTCTTCCCAGTATCCCGTCTAACTGCCGTCTGGCAGTGGGAAACCATTCCCCCTTGTCCTGTCACTCCAGACCCGTGTCCAAGTCCCTTTCCAGCCCTTCTGGAGCCCCTCAGGCACTGGAAGGTCTCCTCAGAGGTTTCCCTTCTCCAGGTGAATGCTCCCAACTCTGATGGAGATTAAGCCTAAGATTGAGTCCATCCATATCCCAGCTCCTCTCTGAGAAGGAGTTCAGGGAGCAAGGGGGTTCACTCTGAATCTCATGACTCCACAAAGGGCTTCCAGTACCCTTTCCTCCCTGGCTTCCATCGAAATCACACTAAATGGATACTGATTCTTCTTTACCATGGAATCCCAGGATGTTTGGGGTTGGAAGGGACTTTATGGATCATCTTGTTCCACCCCCCTACCACAGGCAGGGACACCTTCCACTATCCCAGGTTGCTCCAAGTCCCGTCCAACCTGGCCTTGGACACTTCCAGGGATCCAGGGGCAGACACAGCTTCTCTGTGCCAGTGCCTTGTAAATGGCCAAAATCATCACAACCGTGGGTCTTGTGGCTTTTCCTTGACAAACCCCTGTTTTCCAGGAAAGCTGGCAGCTGAGGAAGGGCATCAGTGATGTCGGGGAGGAGGTGGATTACGACGAGGAGCTATATGTGGCCAGCAATGTGGTCATCTGGAGCAAGGGTAGCAGAAGCCAAGCATCCACCGTGTACAAGGCGTTCACCGTCGACAGCCCCGTCCTGCAGGTACAGAAACATGAGAAAGGGGCGCTGAGGGAACCCACAACCCCTTTCCAGACTGTGTTTCGGGGTGGGGTTAGTTGGGGGAACGCGGGAAGGTGACGTTCTGGAGGATTAATGGTGCTGTGTTGGGTTTCAGGCCTTGTGGTGTGACTTCACCATCCCCCGGGAAAAATTGGATAAAGCTGATGGTGAGTGTTCTGCTGATTGTGCTGCTGGGTTAATGCTCAGAGCTCGGCTCCTTTGACTTGGAATCATGGAATTGCCTAGGTTGGAAAAGCCCTGTGAGACCACTGAGTCCAACCATGTTCCCAAGTGCCACATCCACGTGGCTTTTATATCCCTGTGCCTGTGTCAGGGCTGTGTGATCTTTTGGGGAAAAACTTTTCCCAATATCCAACCTGAACCTCCCCTGGTGCAGCCTGGGGCTGTTTTCTCTCATCCTGTCCCTGTTCCCTGGAGGCAGAGCCCAACCCCACCCTGGCTGCACCCTCCTGTCAGGGGGAGGTTGTGGAGAGCCAGAAGGTCCCCCCTGAGCCTCCTTTTCTCCAGGATGAGCTTTCTCAGCTATTCCTGGTTTTCTAGCCCCTTCCCAGTTCCATTCCCTTTTCTGGGCACACTCCAGGAGCTCATCCACCAAGACTTGATAGGTTAAAATTTACTTTTTGTGTGTAAGGAAAGTCTGAAAAAGAGAGAAACTTCACTGTGTGTTTTTTTCCTTCCTTTCCCTTTCCAGTTTCAGGCAGTGAGGAAATAGTGGAGAAATGTATCTGCATTTTGCAGAATTCCTGCATAAATGTGCACAGCATGGAGGGGAAGGATTACATCGCTGCTCTGCCTTTCCAGGTAACTTCTGCCCTGCTTTTTTGTCCACAAATGGACCATTTTTGTTCACGTTTGCATTCCCCAGCTCTCCATAAAAAGCCTGGACATCTTATTCTCCTGTAAAACTGTCGAACATAATCAATACAGCACGTGCTTGATTTTTTTTTTCCACCATAAATCCATAATTTTTTTATAGGTTGCAAATGTCTGGCCAACCAAATATGGGTTGTTATTTGAGCGCAGCAGTTCTTCCCACGAGGTGCCTCCAAGTCCACCCAGGTATGGGACGAGGGATTTGGGTGATTTTCTGTTGGATAATCTAATAAGGAGTGGAGGAGTTGGAGGGCAGTGGTGAAAGGATCGTGTGTTTGTGGTGGGAGAAGGTGAAATCGAGTGGAAAAGGAGGAAGTTGTGGTTGGCCCATCCCTGGAGGTGTTCAGGGACAGCTTGAATGGGGCTTGGAGCAATCTGGGATAGTGGAACGTGTCCCTGCCATGGCAAGGGCTGGAATGGGATCATTTTGAGGTCACTTCCAACTCAAACCAGTCTGGGATTTTATTGATGTGATTCTTCCAGTCTTTTTATCCCATCCCATCTCAGTGGCTCTGAGTGAACGCACACAAAGTTGAGTGTTAAAAATTATTTGGGAGTGCTGGTCCTGGGAATAGGATCTGGGAAGCACCAGCCTGATTCCATTAAGGTTTGTCCTGGGAATTGATTCCAGACTGTTATGGACGACTGGGAGATTCACTGAGGGATTGTCATCGAGACATTTTCTCTCAGCTCCAGGATCCTATTCCCTGTTGGATGGAGGTCCCATTCCCTATTGGATGGGGATCCCAGCCCCTACTGGGTGAGGATCCCATTCCTTGTTGGGTAAGGCTCCCAGCCCCCGTGGAAGCCCTCTGTGGATCCCAAAGAAAACAGCTGGACAACAAGACAATGCACTGATGAGCAGCTTTAATCCACTCTTGGGGGATTTCTCTTGGGATTCACTAGTCCTCAGAAGAGCTGGGATTAGAAATAGAGATCCCAAGTCTACTCAGTCAATCCAAAAACCCCCTAGGGATGGAATCTATGTCCCTGCTGTCGCATTCCAGGCTCTGATTTATCTGCCTTTTCCCTAGGGAGCCTTTGCCAACGATGTTCAGCATGCTGCACCCCTTGGATGAGATCACCCCTCTGGTCTGGAAGTCTGGAGGTAGGTTGGATGTCACTGGAATCCCTCAGGGTGGCAGCAAATCCCAGGGTGTCCCTTGAGTGTTCCCCATATCAAAAAATCCAGGAAGAATCACTTCCAAGGACGCAGCTAGAGCAGCTGCATGAGCAGGGAAACTGCTCGGGAGAGAAACCCAGACTGTGGGAGGAAGAGAGTGGGAAATGTTCTCAATACTGCTGTGGAGCTGATCCTGTGGCCCTGGTGGGAGCAAATCCCTGTTTTGCAGGAGTGTTTGGATCCTCGCGGGTGCAGTACGTGGCTGACCACACGCTGAGGATTGTGTTCCTCAGCGCTGACCCTTCCATCGTGATGACCTACGACACCGTGCAGAGCTTACACACCGTCTGGGCCCTCCGGAGAGTCAAGCCAGAGGTACCCATTCCCTGGGGAATACAGATCCCTGGAAAACAGCTGGCTGCATTTCTGTGCCCTCGTGTGTGTTAGGAACACCTGGGGTTTGGGATTTGTTTCGTTCATAACAATAAGATATTTATTGGGGCTGGTTCTTTTAGTTTTTAAACAGTTTTTTCCATGGATTTGCCTGGAGCAAGGAGATCATGTGATGGTGAAGGTCATGGATTATGTTATCAACATGTCATTCCACGTATTGGACTAGAAGGTTTTAGAAAAGTGGGAAGTAACTTAGTGCCATGAAAACTTTAATAGTGAGGGTGGGGAGGCCCTGGCACAGTTCTCCCAGAGAATCCATGGCTGCCCCATGCCTGAAAAGTGTTCCAGGCCAGGTTGGACAGGGCTTGGAGCAACCTGGGATAGTGGCAGGTGTTCCCAAGGCAGGGGGTGGAACTGGATGGGCTTTAAGGTCTTTTCCAACCCAATCCAGTGATTTTGGGAAAAGCATTGGAGCAGTTTCTGTGGGAGTGGGCAAGCAGGGTTGATGGGAATGACTCTGTAGGCTGAGCATGAATTTGTAACACATAACTGATGGAAAAAGCTGTTGGAAAAGCCTCTCCCTGGCTGTCCTTGTCCACATGCCTTTGGTTTTCCTCCCAGGAGCAGAGCCTGGTGCTGAAATTCCCGGAGCAGGGTGGCACCCCCCAGCACATGGCCATGAGCAGCTCCCTGACCGCTCACCTGCGAAGCCTCTCCAAAGGAGACTCCCCTGGGGGTTCCCCTTTCCAGAACTACTCATCCATCCACAGCCAGAGCAGATCCAGCTCCTCTCCCAACCTGCAATCCCGCTCTCCCACCATCTCCAACATGGCTGCTTTGAGGTGGGCACCCACAGCAAATCAAATCCCAAAGCTGGGAGCTTTGGAAAAACATGGACACGTTTTGCTCTCTGTCTTTCCATCCAAGGCTCAGGTGCCTCTTGTGTTGCAGCACCTGAAATTCCTCTTGGAATGCCCTTCCTGTGCCATTATCCAGAGGGCACAGGAGGATAATCCGTGTGCCAGAGCCAAGGAGGCTCCTTTGTCATGGATCAAGGAATGTCTGCAGGATGTTTGAGTCCTAGGAGTGTTTTGGGGTGGCTTCTCTAGAGAAAGCCACAATTAGAGGGAAGAGCTTGGGAGGGATTTTTGATGGAATGGGCCATCTGAAATCCAATTGAAATCTCATCTCTTGGATTCAAACAGAGATGCTTGGAAAATAATTGGGAGAATTGTTTTCCTGTGCTGGAAAACTAAAGGAAATCAACACTGAACTTGTTACTTGTTTAGGGTTTGGTTGGGTTTTAAAGTGAGTGGATGAGCTCCCTGGGATTCTCCCTGATTTTGAAAATCCACTTTTCAGCTGTATCAATGTCTGGTTTTTCCCTGATTTTGAAGATCCCCTTCTCATCCCTATCCTGTCTCTGCCTGCAGCCGCTCCCATTCCCCAGCCCTGGGAGTCCATTCCTTCTCTGGAGTGCAGAGGTTCAACTTTTCCAGCAGTGCCCAGTCTCCAAGGAGACCCAGTGGTATTCATTCCCCAAATTCTGCTTCCAACGACTCCTTCCTTGTGCCAGAGACAGAGCCGATTGTTCCTGAGCTCTGCATCGACCACCTGTGGACAGAAACAGTCCCAAGCATGAGGTCTGGTGGTTTTGTTTGGGTGGGAGGAGTTTTCATTGTGGGAAGTGGGAAATAAAGTAAAATCCCAGCTTGTTTGAGTGGTTTTTTCTGCAAATGGAGCCACCTTGGAGTCAATTCCTGCACTTGCACTCCCTGATTTTTTTGGGAAATGATGCTCTCTAAGTGCCTGGCTCCCTTCCAAAGAATTGGGCACTTGGGGCAGTTTTTCCTGGTGTGTTATTCCAGGCTTTCTGAACGGCTTTGTGAAGTCTCCAAAGCAAAGCAGATTCTAACCTGGTCCTTGTGTCTCTTTTCCAGAGAGAAGAATTCCCAGGCATCCAAAGTGTTCATTTCCACTGACCTTTCTGGGCAGAAATTCCTGTGCTTTTTGGTGGAATCCCAGCTCCAGCTGAGGTGAGCATTCCCACCTTGGGGACAGGTCAACAAGGAAGAGCCCTCCAGAAATTCCCAACTGGAAGTACATCAGAAGTTTTAATTCAAAATAAGTTGATTTATTTAGGGCAAAGCAAGGAAAAGAAGGAGGAAGGAACCACAAAACCCACAAAAAATTCACTGCACTGTTGGAATTTTGTGCTTGCTTTCGGTAACAACACCCAGGACAAGCCTTTTATGTTTCCTGTTGTTCTCCCTAATCCCCAGGTGTGTAAAATTCCAAGAGAGCAATGATAAATCACAGCTGATCTTTGGATCTGTCACCAATATTCCAGCAAAGGATGCGGCTCCGGTGGAGGTACTGTTACCTTTGGAATGTCCTTGTCACCCAACTGGTGCTTCCTTAATTAAATACAGGGAGCTGAATGTGCTGCTTGATTATTCCAGGGAATTGACACACTGCTGGTTCTGGAAGGCAGTGGGAATCTGGTGCTTTATTCTGGAGTGGTTCGGGTAAGCAACAGCTTTTTCATCCCTAAATTCTGTGCAGTGCTGGAAAGGGAATTTTGAAGCATCAGTGGCATTAATGGGACAATTAAATAACTTTGGGGAGGGGTATTTTCAGAGGAAAAACTGAACTTTTTGTTTCCCTTTTCCACCAAAAAGGTGGGGAAGGTTTTTATTCCCGGGCTTCCTGCTCCATCCCTGACCATGTCCAACCAAATGCCTCGGCCAAGCACTCCCTTGGATAGTGTCAGTACTCCAGCCAAGCCTTTGAACAAGCACCTGGGGCCCCTGGAAGAGGTAAGAAATAAGGAAATATTCATTTTGTGGTAATGATTGGTGACTTTTTATCTTCCAAGGTATCTTTTGGAGGTGAATCTTTCCCTCTTGTTCTGTAAATCCCCTGAATAAACTGTGTTTAAAGATTTATGTGGTGCTGCCCTTTTTATTTATTTATTTATTGCCATAACATTTCCAAGGCAGGGATTGGAAAGATTTATAGCTGTTTTCAAGATACTTTAAACCCAACAATTTTAGTTACTCTTTGCTCAGATCCACTTTTATTCTGAATTCCAATTCAATTTGAGCTCTAACTCTAAAATGGGCTCCTTTTTCCCACTTTCCAGAGCGTACTTTTGTCACCAGTTCCAGAATTGAGGGATTCTTCCAAGCTCCATGACTCCCCCTACGTTGAGGACTGCACTTTCCAGCAGCTTGGCACTTTCATTCAAGCTCTGAGGGATCCTGTCCACAACAGAGTAACTTTAGTATGTATTTCCCTGGAATTTGGGGAAACACTTTTGTTAGCAAAGATTATTTCAAGAAAATTCCAAGATTTCCAGTGTTTCACAGAGCTGGCACCTAAATTCCACATCTTAATGCAGCAAACAGCTGGGATTTGGGAATATCTTTATTCATTAAGCAGTTCTGAGTTGATAGAAAAGGACTCTGCTTTATTTGATGCATTTCCTGATTTATCTCCACCTTTGTTGGATTTTCCAGGAACTCAGCAATAACACCATGGTTCGGATCAGTATTCCTGAAATTGCCACCTCAGAACTAGGTAGGATTCCAAAATTTTAGGTGGCTTTGCTCTTTGCTGGTGTTTTATTGCTTGGGAAGGGGTTGAGATGCAATTTCAGACATCCCTGGTTTCAGTAATGAGCAAAAAAAAAGGAGTCTTTTTCCCTATTTTCGTTCCAAATCAGAGGATTTATGCTCAGCCTGAAGGAGGAGCTGTCGGAGCTTTATGGCTTTATTTAGACTGTTAAAAGCAGGTCCAACAAGAGGAACCTGTGAAAATTCCTACCACTGATGGAGCAAATCCCAGGAAACCAGACCTGATGTGTGATTTCCTTCTTTTCCAACAGTGAAGAGATGCCTGCAGGGAGTCAAAGCCATCCTGCCCAAGGAAACAGCTGTGCAGATGTTGGTGAAGTGGTACAATGCCTACAACGCCCCAGGGGGGCCCAGCTACCACTCAGAGTGGAATTTATTTGTCACCTGTCTCATGAACATGATGGGCTACAACACAGAGAGGCTCTGCTGGACACGGAATGTGAGCAAAGTCATTCTTCACTTCTCGTTTTCAGGCCTGTTTTACTCTGTGTTTGGCATGGGATGCATTTATAAGGTGCTTATTATACAAGCAAATGATGAAGACTTGGCTCCAGCTCACACCTAACGCTGATGGATTAAATTTGGTTCATCTCATCCATGTGAAGTTGATTCTGAGTTTAAACACAGGACACAGCTCGGATTGTTGTTCCTTAGAGGAGATTTTGGGTTTTCTGGTTTTTTCCAGCAAATCTAGGAGTGCCTCAAGCCACATCATGTCCTACTTGGTTTGAGTTCAGATGTTGTGATTCACTTAGGAAACCTTGGGGATTTCACTCCTGTGCTGCTTTTATGTAATTTGCTATTTATTTCTTTTATTTCTTTTAATTTTTCTTCTCTTTTTATTCCTTGCAGCTCGATTTTGAAGGTTCACTATCCCCAGTCATTGCTCCAAAGAAGGCAAGGCCATCAGAAACGGGGTCAGATGAGGTAAGAAATGCTTCCCTCAGCTTTATTTGGACCGGTTTTTAGGGAAAAAACTCCTCTGTAACACTGCGTTGGAATTATCTCTGGAAGGTGATGTTCCTCATGGATCCTCTGCTTCTCTTCCCTGTTTCCTTGCTCTAGGACTGGGAATATCTCCTGAGCTCTGACTACCACAGGAATTTTGAGTCTCATCCCATTGCCAAAGCTTTGCGCTTGGACCCTTTGGAAGTTTCAGCATCCAAGGATGACTTTTCCCAGAGCCTCAGCCTTGATTCTTCCACACTCCTTTTCACCCACATTCCTGCCATTTTCTTTGTTCTCCACCTCATCTACGAGGAGCTCAAACTGAACAGTCTGATGGGAGAAGGACTCCGCTCCCTCGTGGTTCTCCTGGTTCAGCTGGCCAGGTATTCCAACTAGAAAATCACTTATTTTTATGGGATTGCCCAAATTGGAGCAAACTTGCCCTGTATTTGAAGGAAAGGAATGTTAAAAACCTTTCCAGTCTGTTCCATGGCTCCAGATTCTTCCCCAGCAGCACCAGCTGCCCAGAGATGGCATCCAGGAGGGTGAAATTGTTTTTTCCTGGTCTGTGACTCCCCCCTCTCTTATTCCAGGGATTTAAAACTGGAAGCTTACATAGATTATTACTACAGAGACTACCCAGCCCTTGTCAAAACCTCCAGGCAGACCTGCATAATTGACCAGGGTGAGTTTAAAGCTTTGGATATTCCATGATGTTTGGACATTCCCTTTGTTTTTAACATTCCACTCATTCCGGAGGATCACTCCCTGCTTATTTGTTTGAGATAATTTTTCTTTGCATAAATGCCTCAAGTTTTCAATCCTGGATTTTTGTTGTTGAAATACTGGAGGGTTTTCTTTGGGAATGGTGAGGAATTCTTGTGTTTTTTCCCTGAGCTCACGGTCATTGCTGTTCATGTTAAGTCCAAACAGGTTTCATGCTCCATCCCTCCTTTTTTTCTGCTGAGCCTCCAAGTATCTTCCAGTGGCTGAGCTCCTGCCTGAAGGGAGAGGGAGTGCAGCCTTATCCCTACTTACCAGGGATCTGTGAAAGGAGCAAACTAGTGGTACTGGTGAGTACTGGGGGACAGGGAATGTGCAAAGCGTCACCTGCCTGTGTGGAATCCCCCTCCAACATCTCCACAGGGAGCATAATCCATATTTAGCTGAGGGAAATCCCTGTGAGCCCCCTGTCCTATTCATTTACACTGACTGAAGAGTTTGGATGGGTTTTCCAGCTGGGAAGGAGCTGAGCAGCTTCACTGCTTCTGTGTTTTTCTGTGGTTTGTGCAAAGTGCTAATGGTACTTGGAGTTAACTATTTTGGGAATGAGAATTCCCTAGTTTTCTCCTTGGGCATGCCCCAATATCGAGTCCTGTGAGTAGCTGTAAGTTCTGATGGGATCTCCTGGTCAGCATCACTTCCTTACTCATTGATGGAAAAACAGTTCCAACTCGGAGTAGAGGTGTTAAGCCTGAGGTGCCGGAGGAAAAACAGGATCTATTGTCCTCCTCCCTCTGCCTGATCTGCCCTTGCAGAGCTCAAGAGTTGAAAGGTGTTCATAAAACCTACCAAATCATTTTACCTGGATGTGATTTTTCTCAAAATTGTCAAAATAGGGTGAGTGATCCCTAGGGTTTTGCTGGCTGGATGGCTGGGGTGGATCCAATAGCTTTTTACTTGGAATCTTCACAAAAGCTGTGGAGGAAACCAAGTGAGAAAGGGTAGTCTATAAACAATGTGTTGGAGAAATGGAATGTGAGAAACGCTAGGACAATGACTGGGAACATGGTTTTCCATTGGGAAGATATTTATCTTTTTCCTCTGGAGCAATTAGGGAAAATTTATTTCCTTTATTTCAGGGTGTAATTTCTTCCCCCAAATTTAAAGCCTAAAAGTTTGTTGTTGTTCAATTGTTTCAGTCTCCTTTCATTCACAAAAAACCTCTCCCATTGCTGAGGTTGTATTCCAGTTATTTCCTGCCTGTTTTTCTGGGAAGCAAAGGAATATCAGCCCTGAAATTACTTTTTTGGTGTCTCTTTCCTTCCCAGAGTGTGGCTCTCTATATCCTTGGGGATGAGAGCGCCGTGCTCAATGAAGCCTCCCATTATTTGTACAAGATCACATCAGGTAAGGATGCTTTGACTCCATCCTGGGAGTGCCTTGAGCTTGGAAAACATGGAATTAACACAGCCTTGTCTTTCCTAGGCCAGCGGAAGCAGCAGATGGACCAGGATGACAATCGGTATGGGGGCTTTTAGTGCTGTTTTATTGAGTTAACTGTGACTTTTTGCTGACTTCTGGATGACCTTTTATTGGCTTCTCCTCAATTTTCCAGGTGCAGTTTCAAACCCAGCACTTCTGTTTCCAGCCTGGCTGAAAAATTGGTGCTTTGGATGACCAGTGTTGGTAAGAGCAGAACAACAACATTCCCAAGTAACCTTGTGCATGGATAACACGAAATGCTCTTTGTCTGGGTTTGATAACACTTGTTTGGGGTTTTTTTCCCTCGTTCATTTGGAGGTTTCACCTTGAGGGATCTGGAATCTCTTCCCTTTGGCGTGGCCCTTCCCATCCGAGACGCCATCTACCAGTGCCGGGAGCAGCCAGCCTCCGACTGGCCGGAAGCTGTTTGCCTCCTCATCGGCCGCCAGGATCTGTCCAAACAGGCCTGGGAAGGGAGCCTGCAGAAGGGAAAATCTGTGAGTATGGCTGCAAGCAGATTTCCCAATCCCAGAGTTTGGGCAGAGTGTCCAGCTTGGGAATTTCAGGCTTAGTTCCAAAAATGAGGGAGACAAAATTGAGGGTTTACACCCACAAGGGTTTTGGTGTGAAAATCAACATCCAGCAGGGATGGATAATCAAGGACAACTTGGAAAACTCAAATCAAATTTTAAACTTAGTTTAGACAAATGTTTTCCCTCCACTGTTTGGTTCCTGTCCTCCCATCCTTTGGTACTTTCTCCAGAGGCTCTGACATCAAACCATGGCAGAAGCAGAAGGAGGTGGGTATTTGTTAGTGGCTTCTTGTGTTGGCATGGCTGGCATCCTCCTTTTCTCTGCAAGAGCTGGATTTGGAAATAGACTTGCCATATTTCTCTTTTTTTTTCTCAAAAAGGGTTGTAGTTATTAGTATCCTCAGGTAAAATCATTTTTAAAAAAGTGGTGTTTTTCACTTCCAACATTTTCTTCTGATGGTGGGAATCACCAGCATCTCAAGGAATTGCATCTCACTGAAATGTCTTATTGAAGCCAGAAATCTTCTTAAGGCTGGCATAAAACCCCTTCCTGGCAGAAGACTGGAGTCTTTTCCAAAGTCAGGCATTGGGATTTGGAATCTCAAGTATATCTTGGTCAAGATCCCTTTTTTTTTTTGCTATCTCAGCTTTGGGAGGGATATTAAAATTATTTCAGTTTTTTATGACACAGTCATCATGACTACAAAAACGTAAAAAAAATAACATCAAAAATGTAACTAAATTAGCAGAAAGATTAATTAACTCCACATCAAACCCCACACGCCACCACATGAGAAATCCTTTTTGTTTGCTGCTGTTGGAAGCTCTGCCCAACCAAAACCCTCACGAATCGTCAAAAATAATGATAAATTTGATTTTATCACTGACTTTATAACAATGCCTCGAATTGATGTGACCTTAAAAGGCCAAAATGAGCTTCAAACCCCAAATTGTTTGTCATTTCTCAGGAGGGCAGGGTGGAGTTTCCTGTTTCAGAACGGACGCTGCTGCTCTGGGTGGTGCAGTTGGGGGTTGAGATTGAGCGAGGATTTACCAGAAGAAATGGGGTTTCATTCATCAGCTCTTCATTTACTCGCCTTCCTGGGGCCACGTGTTCCCAGAGAACCACAGGAAGATCTGTTCCTTTGGGTCTTCTGCATCACTTGTGTGAAGTGAACAAACAGGAGGGCAGAGTTTTGGGAGAGCATTCCTTAAATCTTGCGTGGAAAAAAGGGTTTTCCAAGAGTGCTCCTAACTTTGGTGCTTTTCTGGTCACGTGTGGAAGTTCCAAAACCATTCTGGTACTGTGGTGAACCCCACATCAGCTAACAGCAAGGAATATTTGGGATTTTCTGCTATGCAGGCTGTTTGTTTTAATGGATAACTTGGTTTTCCAAGGTAATTTGGAGGGAATCCAAATTGATTTGTGAAAATATCAACACTTCAAAAAGTAGCACAGGTTTTGGAGCAGAATCTGCAGAACAGCAGCTCTGGTTGGGCTGATCATGAGCTGAGCTGATCACAGACTGGGCTGATGGTGTAGGCAGGGAAGGGAAAACCCTCTCCTACACCTGCTCAGAGACAAGGAAAGGTTTTGAAAGAACAAGAACTACATCACACATCACCTCCTCAATGTCTTTGAGGTGTCATCTCCTCTTGTCTTTAGTTATTTATCCCATTTGGATGTGCAGAAATTCTTGATATCTGTGTTTGGAAGTCCTCCAGACCTTTAAATTCCTGAATGTTGTGACTCTTCACTGGCATGTCCACCCCTTCTATGGACAGACCCGTTGCGGTTGTGCTGGGTGAGTTCAGGATGTGGTGCCTTCCTGACAGTTTTCCCCCCTGGAATTGTCTTTCCCTTTCCCTTGCAGTCCGTGGGCACGGTGCTGTCCTCAGATATCCCGTCGGCAGCCGAGTCGGAGGAGGACGAGGATGGCATGAACGACATGAACGAGGAGGTGATGTCCCTGATCTGGAGCGAGGACCTGAGGGTGCAGGAGGTGCGGCGGCTCCTCCAGAGCGCCCGGCCCGTCAGGGTCAACGTGGTGCAGATGCCAGAAGCCAGTGACCACGAGTACATCGAGGAGAAGGAAAACAGGTGAGGAATCCTGGAATCGTGGAATGGGTTGGGTTGGGTTGGAAGGACCTTAAAGCCCATCTCGTTCCCAGCCCTGCCATAACCATGGACACCTTCCACTAGCTCAGGTTGCTCCAAGCCCCGTCCAGCGTGGCCTTGGAACTCTCTCCATTTCCAGCTGTTTCTATTTTCCAGTATTTTGTTCAGCTGAAAGATTGGGGAAATATTTTTGGGGACTCGAAATCGAATAAAAAGAAAAAAAAGAAAAATCATAATCCAAGTCTTTGGAGCTCTATGGACATCAGAGCTCTGCTGTGTTGGAGTTGGGGGCTTTTGGGAAGGACACTTAGAGTGAACCCCAAAAAGCACATTGAGGTCAGTTGGGGTTGAAGGCATTTTGTAGCACTCTTTTCTGCCCCAAAAAAGTGAAATATAGGCAGGACCTACTTTGTAGAGACCAAATCATCCATCCCCTGCCTAAAGCTGGAGAACCCTCTTTGATAGCCTGGTCTTGGGTCAGGAAACCTTGTGGATTCCACAGAAAGCACATTCACTGTCCCATTCCAGTCCTTTGAAACCTGTGGCCTCGATTATCCCCGTCCTTCTTTATTCACTTTTTTTTGGGCTTTTTTGGGGTATTAGAAGTCTCTTCTCTAAAAACCAAATTAAAAAGCAAACTTGAGAACACCATTACCATGCAAAACACTCTAAGTCTGACCTGGGGAGCTGAGTAATCTAACGAGTCTAGAAAGTGTTTCCCAGACTAAATTGTAGAGAATTGTGGTCAGTATTCTTGGAAGCACTTGATCAATTCTGTACATGGGTTATTGCTCAGTGTAATCACCACTCATAGCAGGATCCCACAGGGCAACCACCTCTGGTTGGCTTTCTCCTCTCACCTCGCTTCCAGCACGGCCAGGAAGTGTTCATGGCATGGATTTATTGAACCAGCTTTAGGGAAAAATAGTGCCAAGCTCCAGCAGCTAAAAGGTATCTTGGAGGTGTACCTTGTAAGGACCAAAGATTTGGTTCAAAAGGAGAAGGGCAGAGTCACAATCAGGGAAAAATGGTCCTGTCCAATGTCTGTTGCCTGTGGGTCGTTTTACACTTGGGAAAATTTTCTGTATGGTTTTGGATTCACTTCCCCACCAGGTTGCTGCAGCTGTGCCAGCGAACCATGGCGCTCCCGGTTGGACGAGGAATGTTCACCCTGTTCTCCTACCATCCTGTGCCAACGGAGCAGCTGCCCATCCCTAAGCTGAACCTCACCGGTACGTTGGGCAGGGATTCCTTCCCAGTCCCCCCCAGAGCAGGATGGGCTTACTTCCAGTTGTTATCCCATTTCTTCCTGAACTTGCTGTCATTTTTGTGGCATCTTCTCTGCCAAGAATTTCGTGGCTCAAGTATGGGTTTTGTGAGGAAGCAGTTCCCTTGGGGTTTGAATCTGCCACTTGGGATGGTGGAAGATCCTTCTGGAATGGTCAGGGCCAATGTTATCAAGCACTGAGACCTTTGATCAGGTGCAGAGAGAGATGGGAAATAATGGCCTAAAGTGGTCAGTGCTGGGGTCTTACAGGATTGAGATCCTGCAAAGGGCTGTCCTGAGATTCCTGAAGACTCTTGGGTTGGAGCTTTTCCCTCACTTGGCCCTGGATGAAGATCCTGGCTTTTCCCAACTGCTGTTCCCACCTCTCCCACGGCAGGCCGTGCTCCTCCGAGGAACACCACCGTGGATCTGAACAGTGGGAACATCGACGTTCCCCCCAACATGGCCTGCTGGGCAAGCTTCCACAATGGAGTGGCTGCCGGCCTGAAGATCGCTCCCGCTTCCCAGATCGACTCCGCCTGGATCGTCTACAACAAGCCCAAAATTGCTGAGCTGGCCAATGAGTACGCAGGGTTCCTCATGGCTCTGGGCCTCAATGGGCACCTCACCAAGCTGGCCACGCTCAACATCCACGACTACCTGACAAAGGTGAGGCCTTCTGGCACATCCAAGAGCCAGATCCCTGTGGAATTTGGATTCTTTAGGAAAAACAAGGAAGGGAAAAATCAACAGGTTTCTTTGATCCGTTGGATTGGAAGTTTCCTGGTGTGGGAGGATGTCTGAGTTGCTTCATTGTGGTTGTGCTGCATGGTTTGGGTTGGGTTGGAAGGATCCTTCCTCAGCGTGAGGAAGGACTTTGCATGGAAGTGGCAGGGCATCGGAACAGCTGCCCAGGGAGGTTGTAGAGTCTCTGGAGATATTCCAAACCCACCTGGATGCGTTCCTGTGTCACCTGCTCTGAGTGAGCAGGGAGGATGGACTGGATGATCTCCAGAGGTCACTTCCAACCCTCAATATTCTGGGATTCTGCAAAAAGAAGAAACTCCATTTCTGTTCACGAATTCCAGCAGTTTTACCACCAGACCTTTTCCCCCTACTCACAGCTGGTTGGGATAGGTGACCAGAACACTGGGACAGGTGCTATCCCATTCCTGGAGGTGTCTCACTGCTCCTTGTCTCCTTGCCCAGGGCCATGAGATGACGAGCATCGGGCTCCTGCTCGGTGTCTCAGCCGCCAAGCTGGGCACCATGGACATGGCCATCACCCGCCTGCTGAGCATCCACATCCCCGCGCTCCTGCCGCCCACCTCCACAGAGCTGGACGTGCCCCACAACGTCCAGGTGGCTGCTGTGGTGGGGATTGGCCTGGTCTACCAGGGCACTGCCCACAGGCACACTGCTGAGGTGCTGCTGGCTGAGATCGGTGGGTGCCGGCGCTGGAAAAACGGGATGAGGGCTGGGATAGTCGCCGTACGTAACGGGGAGTTGGGAGCTGTAACGCTGGCACCTCCCTCCACAATGTTTTCCTCTCGTTTTTCAATCCTCATGGTCCCTCCTGGGAGCCTGTGCAGCATCAAAAGGAAAGTCATTGGATTTAGGAAAAGAAATGTGGCAGCGTCTTTGCTGTTCCTACTTGTTCCACCTGGAAATTTGGTGTCCTAAATTCCCCAGTTTGGAATTTTAAAGCTTTTTAACCACGAGGCTTTAAGAGCTGCTTGTGAGCAGCAGATTTGTGATCTCACTTGTGTCCTCATTTTGATTTAATTTGTAACAGCTTTTATTCATGTTTATATGGAATTTTATTTAGAGACTGTGTGGTTTATTAAATGGGGAATGGGATAAATTTTAAGGGTGGAATTGCTGTGTTTCTGGAAATTGGGTATGTGCTATCCTTTTTTAGCAACAGCATTTGGATTGGTTCAGGGTCCTAAAGTATCCTCAGTTAAACTTGGCGTTTTCACCGTGGCTCTGAACTCCAGCCATAACATTTAGCAGGGAGTTGCCATTTGGGAGTGGATGGATGAACTGCCAGTTCCTTGTCATTCCACTGAGGACTTCCCTGAGGAGGGACAGATTTTTTTTTTTCTTCTTTCATTAGGAATTAAGCAATAAGCTGGAATTTTCAAAGATAAATTTTGCCGGTTTGATTTCTCCAGGGCGTCCCCCCGGCCCAGAAATGGAATATTGCACTGACAGAGAGTCCTATTCCCTGGCATCGGGGCTGGCCTTGGGAATGGTGTGCCTTGGGGTAAGTCAGCTGCAATTCAAAGTTTCTTTTTCCGTTGGGATGAGATTCCAAGAGCTGTTCCATCCTTGGTTCCCAGCTGCCTGTGGGTTTTTCTCCTAGAGGAAGGCACTTCCATGCTTTTCCTTCTTTCCATCCCTTAGCATGGCAGTAACCTGATTGGGATGTCAGACCTCAACGTTCCCGAGCAGCTCTACCAGTACATGGTGGGAGGACACAGGAGATTCCAGGCAGGAATGCACAGGGAGAAGCACAAATCTCCCAGTTACCAAATCAAGGTACGTGGTCCCAGTTTTGGCTCATTTTAGCTGAAAGCCTCGGAGGTGTCTCCGTGACTTTTGGGAGCATCGTTCCCTTCCAAGTGAACCTGTGGGAAGTGTTACCTGTGTTTTCCCAGGAAGGAGACACCATCAACGTGGATGTGACATGTCCAGGTGCCACCCTTGCTCTTGCCATGATCTACCTGAAGACCAACAACAGGTTGGAATTCCTGTAGGGTTGAACTGCCCTGTGTTGGCTCTGCTGAGGTTTGGAATTAACTGGGATGTGACCTGGGAAACCCTTTTCCTTTGCCGTGCCCTGCAGATCCATTGCTGACTGGCTCAAAGCACCAGACACAATGTACTTGCTGGACTTTGTCAAACCAGAATTCCTTTTGCTGAGGGTAAGATTTTCCTTGGTTTCATTCCTCGGTCTATTTAACTGATGTTTTGGAATTCCGGCCCAACATGCCCATCATCCAGAATCCTTTGCTTCCCAGCCAAACTCCCCCCTTCCAACAATTTCTGCCTGTGATGTTGCACCTTCCTTGTCATGGAGACAGAATTAACGGAGCAACAGTTGGAAGACACATTTTATTGGGAATGTTAAATTAAATTTTTAGGTGTATTTTTACAGCTTTTTCCAATTCCGTAGATAAATTTTCTCCCTCATGTTTTGGTTTTCTCCCTTGTTCCAGACCTTGGCCCGATGCTTGATTTTGTGGGATGACATTGTGCCTGATTCCAAGTGGGTCAGCAGCAACGTGCCTCAAGTAGGTGTTTATGTGTGGTGTGTTTGCTTCCCAATTTTACACCTCCCTGGATTGTTCTCCGTGTGGGTATTTCCATAGGCACGTGAGGAGCACAAGGAAATGAGCATTAACATGACAGAGTTTCAGTTTGTAATCAGTTTTCCCTGGATTCATTGTCCTTTCCTGCTTTTTATAGATCATAAGAGAGAACATTATCTCACTTCACGCAACAGAGCTGCCTTCCTCTGAAGACTTGAGCTTGGAAACACTGGCGTGAGTAATATCCAAAAAAACTCTTCTTAGTGAATTCTGCTGTCCCATAAAGGAGAGTGTTGTTTTATGGGATATCCTTCTCTAAAGGATGAGTCTCTCCTTTCTCTTTTTTAAGGATAAAGGAGTTTGTGCTGTGTATTCAGATGAGGAAAAGAGGAACATTGAGTCATTTCCTGTTTATGTTGTTCCTTAGGCAAGCTCACGTCTACATCATCGCTGGAGCGTGTTTATCCCTGGGATTTCGCTTTGCTGGGTCGGAAAACCTGGCAGCATTTCAGTGCCTGGTAAGAGGTGGGGGTTATTGTATTCCCTTCAGTTCTCAGGGAGCTGAATCCAGCTTTTGCATCCATATCCATTGGGCATTTCTTTGCTTTCCAGTACAAATATGCCACGGATTTCCTGAAGTGTTTGTCGGCTCCAACAGCGTCGATAGTAAGTTTTTCCAAGATTTCTTCCAGCAAAAAGATGGCTTTGTGTCACTCTCGGCAAAACCTCAGTGGAAAAAACCCCAGCCCTTTTAATTTCCTAGATTACTCATGATTTATAGGATGTGGCAGAGCTGGGAATCACTTGAAGGACTTTGCTGGCTCTCCCTCCTTCTGGGGAATTCAATCTCCGGGATAGAAAGCGGTGGCCCATCCCGCCTGGAACGTGCCGTTGGCCATGGAATTGTGGTGAAACCTCTCTGTTGTGCTTGAAGACAGGTCACTACAATCTGGAAACGTGCCTGAGCGTGCTGCTCCTGGCCCTGGCCATGGTCATGGCTGGCTCTGGGAACCTCAAGGTGCTCCAGCTCTGCCGTTTCATGCACAAGAAGACGGGGGGAGAGATGAACTATGGCTTCCACCTGGCTCACCACATGGCTCTGGGGCTCCTCTTTCTGGGAGGAGGAAGGTAATTGGCCTTTTCCAAAGGCAGATCTCATCTCTCATTTCCATTTCCTGCGTTACCCTTTCTTTTAACACCATATGGATGCATTAAGGCATGCATGTTGGAAATGAAAGTCTTGTTGTCTTTGTTCACCTTGCAAATTCCTTTCCTCATCCCATCAAAATTTGTCCTCCTGTTTTTTAGAAGGAAAACTAAAAGGTAATGTTGGCTTTTTCCTACAGATATTCCCTGAGCACTTCCAACTCCTCCATTGCTGCTCTCCTGTGTGCTCTGTACCCTCACTTCCCTGTTCACAGCACAGACAATCGGTAAGGCTTTGCTGGGGATCCCATTTCCTTCAGCTAAATCAATTTACAAAAGACAAATGACAGGTCTTTCCCAGAAATAAATTTTCAGAGGTTTTCCGTTTTAAAAAAATGTGGGAAACAGAAGAAATAAGTGACAGTGGTAGGGTCTTTTGGTCAGTGAAGAAACACCAGCTTTGCTATGCTCCTGTGGTGTGGCTGCTCCAGTTTGCTCATCTGGAAAGATTTTCATGGAAGCTCTGTCCCTTTATAACCCTTAATCACTTTTGGTTCTGCTCCGTTAAGCCTTGTTCTGTTAATTAACCAATGCCACGGCCACACATTTAACCCGCAGCTGGATTTGGGTTTGGAGATGGATTTGGGCATCTGGGATCATTCCCTGCCTGTGCTCAGCTCCCAATTCCCCGCCAGGTACCACCTGCAGGCTCTGCGTCACCTGTATGTGCTGGCGGCCGAGCCGAGGCTCCTCACTCCCGTGGATGTGGATTCCAACACCCCCTGCTATGCCCTCATTGAGGTCACCTACAAGGTAACGTGGCTGGCAGGCCCTGAGGAGCTGTGGGATGAACAAACACTCGGATTTATCCCGGTTTTCCTTGGGGTGTCTTCCAACCTTGGGTTTGTTTTCGAGTTGTGGTGGAGACGAGGTGAATTCTGTGCAAACAATTGAAGGGTTTTGCTCAACCCTTGTCCTTCAGGGAAGAGTCCCTTCTGTGGGATTTATTTTGTATGGCCTTACATGAGAAGTGGGATGCTCCGGAAAGAGTTCCTGGAATTTTTGGGGAGGAGAGGTGCAGTACGAATCCCCTGTGGTTCTGGCAAAGCGTTCTCCATGTTCCCATTACAGTTTGCCAAGCCTTGCCCAGTGTTGGGTGTTGATCTATCCATCCACAGGAAATACAGCATGGGAAGTTCACATTTCCTTGAGTCCTGTGTTTACTTGGGAACAGAACCCCTCTGTTCCCCACGAGATGCCCTTTTCCTTCCTTTTCCCGTGGAAATGAGCTTTCCCAACCCGTGACTGCTGTGACATTTTGCAGGCCACGCAGTGGTACGGGGAGGCCACCGAGGAGCTGATGGCACCCACGCTTCTCCCAGAGCTCCACTTACTGAAGCAGGTAAAGGAAGTCTCTGTTTGAATGGAAAGTCACCTGGATTTTGTGTCACAAATCTCAAGAGCTGAGATTTGGTGATTTTTGATTCCTTAGCCTGGCTCTGGAAATTTCTGTTGAGAAATTTCACTGTAGGAGACAAACCTCCTCCTGAATTTTCTGGGTGGGCAACTCCATAAAACAGCCCAGAAAAATCTGCAGAAACCTCTGAATTTAGTGATTCTGGTAATATATAATAATAAAATGTTTCTATTGACAGATCAGAGTGAAGGGGCCACGGTACTGGGAATTAATAATAGATTTAAGCAAGGGAACAACTCATCTCCAGTAAGTATTTTTTTAATGCTCAACTGAATCATGACCTCGTAGTAATCGTATTTCATGGTTTTTTTTAAACCCTCCAGCAGATCAGAAAGAAACTTGGGTTTCATCAAATCAGTGTTGTGTGTCTGACATGACTTTAGGGGGAAAGAAAGAAACTGCAGAGTTGGGTTTCACCCATTGAGGTGAATAATTCATGCAAAAAAACAGAGCAGGGGAAAACCTGATAGTAAAACCCACAGAGACTGGCAGTGGGACGGAGCCACCGGAGAGCAGCTCCGACTCATGGTTTTGGTTTGGTTTTGAGTGGTGGTGATGTCACATTTCCCAGACTGTTGGGGACTGTTAGTGCCCTGTGAAAGGCTCTTTTTCTCGTGTCACCCTGTGTCACAAAGCGCCACCCGCCTCGTGACGTGCTGGAAACGCGGGGGGCAGCTGTGGGAACCGAAGATTTTACCGGAACACAGGATCTTGGGGGGATGGGGAATCGTTCTCATCTCACCCCAGTGAGGGGTGGGAGAAACCAGCTGTGACTTTGCTTAGTAATGTGGTGCTTCTAGGTCATTTAATTGCCATTAATCAGTCCCAGAATCATTTCTGTTGCAAGAAACCTTTAAGATCATGGAGTGCAATCATTGATCCATCACCTCCTTGTCAGCTGGAAGGATTAAGTTAGGCACAGTCCATTGGTACAGCATGGGTTGGAAGGGATTTTAAGGATCATCCAGTTCCACCCCCTGCCACGGGCAGGGACACCTTTCAGTATCCCAAGTTGCTCCAAGGATGGCCTTGGACACTTCCAGGCACAGGGCAGCCACAGCTTCTCTGGGCAGCCTGTGCCAGGGCCTCCCCACCCGCACAGGGAGCAATTCCTTCCCAATATGCAGCCTGAATTACGTCTCTTGAGTCCATTCCATAAGGCAGCCCTGTTGTGCCATTCCAGGTCGATCCTTTCCAAGGGTGGCATCCTGTATGTGAAGCTGCGAGCTGGGCAGCTCTCCTACAAGGAGGATCCCATGGGCTGGCGCAGCCTCCTGGCACAGACCGTCACCCACCGCAACTCCGAGGCGCGCGCGTTCAAGGTAGTGCTCCCGGGATGCTTTCCCACCAGGAATGCTGCTGAGGGAGGGAATTCTGGTGGCTTTCACAGGACATGGGCAGACACGAGTGGTGGACACTTCCTGCCCGTGAAGTGCTTGATCAGGGAATCATTTAGGGTGGAAAAGACCACCAGGGTCATGGAGTCCAACCTTTAGATCACTGAATACAAATTTTAGATCATTGAGTCCAGCCTTTGGATCACTGAATCCAAATTTCACATCATTGAGTCCAGCCTTTAGATCACTGAATCCAAATTTCACATCGTGGAGTCCAACCTTTAGATCATTGAATCCAAATTTTAGATCACTGAGTCCAACTTTTAGATCACTGAACCAGATTTTAGGGGGTTTCCCATTTTACTCCCATTGAGTCCAGCCTTTAGAATGAGTCTGATGTTTATATCTTTAAATCCAACTTTGAGACCATTGAGTCCAACCTCTAGATCATGAATTGCAGCCTTTGGTGTGGGCTTCAGTCTCCTCCCTCGCATTCTGGACTCTTTGGGGATCAATTGTTGTTACCTTTGTGCACAAACCCAAAAAGTTAATTTTAATCCCTTTTTTTATTTTCCAGCCAGAAGCAATTTCGGCCTTCACTTCCGATCCTGCTCTCTTTTCTTTCGCTGATTATTTTTGCAAACCAACTGTGAACATGGGCGAGGTAGGAAGCGTTGGTGTGGATCAACAGTTATTCCATGGATAAAAAGTAGGGAAAACCAGTGTTAAACTCCAGAGCAGAATTCAGCCCTGCAAGCAGTGGGAACGGGGAATATTCTGCAGGATCTCGTGTAATACAAGGTGGAAAAGGATGATCCTCCAGGTTCTGTTGGTTTGATATTGGGATTTTTGGTCCCATTCTTTGAGGGATGTTTAAAAAATCCAGAGAGCCCTGAGGCATTTAGGGGAAGTCACAGAAGGTGTTTTATATGGAATTCCTTTTAAAATTATTTAGGGGGTGGCTTAAAAACCTGTTTAATGATCCCAAGAAAGAAGTCAAGCTGTGTGGTGTCATTAGCTGTCCCAAATTCCTGTGATACCACTGCATGGATTAACTTCAATGGAGGCAGGAACCTGGAATAAATTGTGCCTGGCATGCATTCATTCCTCAGAAACAGGAAATCCTGGACCTTTTCTCCTCCATCCTTTACGAGTGCGTGACCCAGGAGAATCCGGAGATGCTGCCCACGTACATTGCCATTGATCAGGTAGAGAGCTCCCATTCCTTTTGGAAACCACAGTTTCCCCCTTTTCTGGGGGGCAAAGAAGGGCCATTCCATGTACTTGCCCAGAAGAGGGAGGGCAGGGGTTGAGGACTCATTTCCTTCATGTTCCATTCCTGCTCCAATTCCCTGTGCCCCGTGCCAGGCCGTGAGGAGGCTGGAAAGGCGGGAAATGTCCGAGACCTTCGAGCTGTGGCAGATCAAGCTGGTGCTGGAATTCTTCAGCTCCCGGAGCCACCAGGAGAGGATGAGCAGGAATCCAACCCGAGGGCTCTTCATGAACTCGGAATTCCTGCCTGTGATGAAGTGCACCATAGATAACACCTTGGATCAGTGGCTTCAAGGTAGGGAGGAGTTTTAATCCAATCCACAATTGGGATCCTGGAATGCTTTGGGTTGGAAGGGACCTTAAAACCCATCTCATTCCAAGCCCTGCTGCTCACCAGGTTCTTGTCTTGCTGATCCTGGCTGATTTTTGCCTCAAAAGTATGGAAAACTGATGAGGGAAGGGAAAGCGTTTTCAGTTTGGTGTGGAACATTCCCTGGAGAATCGTGTTTGCCTGGAGTGGTGGGAAGTTTTTAGCAGGGAAGGTGGTGTTTTCCAGGGAAAATTCCTTCCTAATCTCCCACAGGGAGAGCAAAAGTGAGCAGTGACCACAGGAGGGTGGCCATGGCAGAAGGAAAACAGCCTCCCAATGCCCCTTCTGTGGGGAATGGAGCCTTCAGTGGGATTTATCCATGCAAATCCTGCTTCCCAAATGTCACTGAGGCTGTTCCTTGTGCCTTGCAGCTGGAGGGGATGTCTCCCTGCATTCCTACCTGAGCGGGCAGGCTCCAGAGGAATCCCAGCTGAGCATGCTGGCGTGCTTCCTGATTTACCACTCCGTGCCCACGCCAGCCCAGCTGGCGGCTGGAGGCTTGGAAGGTGAGTCTGGAGCTGGGATTTGTGGAGATCTCACTAGGACCCTCTCACTAGGCAGCTTTTCCTTGCCCTCCAGCAGCCTGGGAATACACCAGTCCTGAGGTTTCTCAGGGAAAAGAAAGGCAGCTGGACCTCAGTTTTGGAGCTCTGTTCCTTGCTTAGGGCTGGGGCAGGAATGTCACCACATCCATGAGGGATCTGGGGCCAGAGCCTTCCCAGCACCCATCCCAGGAATCCTGTGCCAGCCACAAATTCCTGTGTCTGGGCATGGATGATTCCAGTTGCCTGATTCCAGTTACCTCTCTTCCGGCAGTTCTTTTCCTCCTTATTCCTGTTCTTCCTGGATTTGGGATTCTGTCTTTGGGATCTCTTATGTAAGAGATTTGGGATCTCTTACCAAACCTCCCTTTCCAACCAGTGCACAAGAAATGGATCAATGGGATGACACCTCTGGAGCTCCCTGGAGCTTCTCGCTCTAGTTTTGGTTGCATCTCCCCTCATTTTTCCCCCTTTTTCCTTTGCCTTGGCTGTTTTTTAGGGAGCAGGAACTTCTCGGAGCTGCTGCTGAAGCTGAGGAGGCTGCACGTGCCAGTGCGGGCGCTGCTGCGCCTGGCTCCGCTGCTCCTCGGGAACCCCCAGGCCATGGTGCTCTAGGCCTACCAAACTTCCCAAAATACCCTTCTTTTTTGTACCTTCCCAAACACCAGACTCAACCCCAGCTGTGGCAACCACGAGCAGGAGTTATTTATAAACTGTTACGAGGAATTAAAAAAAAAAAAAAAAAAAAAAAAAAAGAGCTATAAAAGTGAGATCATAATAAATTTACTTTTGTAACGAAGGTTTGTTTGCAAATGTGTGGTTTTTGTGGGGAATTTGGGAAAGACCTTGGCTGGGAATGCTGCTTTTCCTTGGTTTTATAGCTCCTTTGCTTGTGGTGGATCTTATTTCCAGACAATGGAAAGAATTCCTGATTTAAACACTTCGTGTTCCCTTCATCCTCATGTATTTCCCTGGAGCGCTGAACTTGGAGCAGGGCTCATTCCGTGTTGGTTCTGGGCAGACCAGATCCTTAATTTGTCACCAAACACATGGAATTGTTCCATAAAAAGCAGCCAGAGGTTGAGGGATTACTCAGCCAGAGCCAAAGGCTTGGGTTCTGCTTATTCTGGTGTCAAATTTAACCATTTTCTGTGGCATTTTTGCTGATTTCTCCCTGTTTTTTTCCCAAATCCTAAAGGAAGCGAGCCAAGGGATTTTGCAGAGGGGACGAAGGGAGGAAGGACGACAACCAGGAGTGATTAAAAAGAGCAAAAGTAGAAAAATTGTACAAACCTGATTGCTTTAAAAAGATCAACTTTATTGTGTGTTCACAGAGGTTTCCCAGTTGCTTGAGGTGTCCTGAAGGAAGCAGAGCCTGTGACAAATTCCAACCTCATCCCTTTTTTTTTTGCCTCTGCTCTAATTTAATACAAATAGTTTAATTAATTTAATTTAACACACCTACTCCAGATAAACCTTCTTCATGTGAATTCTATAAACCCATGAAGATGGGAAATCCCAGGAGCCATGAGGTCTCACAGGGTGATCCTGGATGTTCCTTCCCCTGGCAGGTGGGTGCAGCTCAGGGAAGTTCCTTCCAGACTGGGGAAATGGGAAGCATGAAGTGCTGATTTCCCAAAGGGAATGGCATTGGGCTTTCATGGAATCATGGACTGGTTTGGGTTGGAAGGGATCTTACAGTCCATAGGCAGGGACACCTTCCTTAGAGCCCCATCCAACCTGGCCTCAAACAATTCCAGGGATGTGGAATGGGATTCCCCTGGACGTTTCCAAGGACAAGTATTTCTTTTTGCCATCCCAACCCCAGAATGAGCCTCCCGGATTTATCTCAGCTGGACAAAGAGCAGAAAATCCAAATGCTGGATTTGGGGTGGAAAGCCGAGAAGTCTGGAAGTGTCCCATAGCCTTTTGCTGTCCCGATAGATCCATGGGGTTTATCCCACATCCCGAGGGTGATGCTTGCCTGGTGGCTGGGCAAGCCATACGTAAGATGAAAAATGACGAGTAAGACGAAACCGAGCATCTCCAGCAACACCCTGCGAGGATCCCGGCTCCGGGATGCTCCCGGTTTCCGCCGGATGCGGGAAAAAACGCCATTCCCAGGGTTCGGGGAGGGAGGCGAGCCCGTGGGCGGGAGTGGGCGCGGGAGGCTCTGCTGAGGAGCTCTGGGGCTTCCTGTTTCCTTCCGCGGCTCGAGCAGAATTTGAAAGCAGCGGCTGCCGTGAGCTGGACCAATGATCGGAGCAGAGCGCGCCCGGGCCGCCCGCGCCCGTTACCGCGCCGGGGCTGCGCTGCCCCGCTCCACGTGGGAACCCCCGGGAACCCCCGGTAAGGCGCTGTTCCCTTCGGCTGCTGACAGAAATTGCGGGGGGAAACCCCGTGGAATAAAGGGGAATATTTGGGATTTCGCGCTGCTCGGGGTGTTGCGCTTTGCCTCGTCCCGGCGGGAGCTGCTGGAGGAGCCGTGGATGCGGTGTGGAGCTGGGAGGAATTTAGGGATGCTCTGGGAGCCGCAGGGAGGGAAGCAGCTCTGCTCAGGAAGGGGGAAGGGGGAGGTGGGATGGGGAGAGTGGATGGGGAGGTTCTCCCTTCTCCTGCACTCGGATAACTCAATTCCTCATCCCTGGAAGTGTCTCAGGCCAGGTTGGACGGGGATTGGAGCAAGCTGAGCTAGGGGAAGGTGTCCCTGCCCGTGGCAAAGGGTGGAACGGGGTGGGCTTCAAGGTGCTTCCCACTCCAAGCATTCCAGGACTCCATGATACCGGCGGGCAGCAGCCTGCACAGCTGGGAACGGAGGCTCCTCTGGCGTCATCACCTCCCCCCGGCCGTGCTTAGTCACCTTTTTGGGGTATTTTTGTGCCGCCCTCTCCCGCTGGTTCTGTGCTCTCCCGTGGTATTTGGGCTGGAAGAAGCAGCAGCGCGTTCCCCTCCTGCCTCTCCCGCTATCCCACCACCTGCCATCCAATATATCCCAAACTGCACTTCCCTGGGGACGGCTCGTGTGTCCCTGTGGCTGTCCCAGAGCTCAGTGGCTCTGCCAGGGCTTGAGCAGCCCCGGGCTCCCTCCTTTTCCTGCCCTCGGGAGCATCCCGCGGCGTCACATTGCCTCTCCAGGGGGGAATTATCCACATTATCCTCTTTAGTCCCGGCTGGGCATCCCCTGGAGCGTCCCGCGGTGGCTGCGGGCAGAGCGGCTTCTCCAGCCATGCCATCCCGTGGATCGCGGTGCTGGCTGCGCTTCCCGCCGCATCATTCCCGGGAAGCCCTCGCCACTGGGATGGGTGCCTGTTCCATCCCGGGCCCCATCGCCGCCTTCCCCACTGAGTTCCTTTTCTTTTTTTTGGCTGGGGCTCGCAACTTTTCGACAACAGTGACCTCTGTCGGCATTGCCCCCGCGGCTACCGGCGTGACACTCGGCTGCATCGCACGTCTTCATCACATTCCCTCCTTTGGGAACGGGGCACGGGTGTTCCTGCGGGGCCATCCTGCCATTCCAGCTGCTGCGGCATCTCAGGGTGAAGCCCCCGGTGCCGGCAGGCGGCTGCGAGCTCTGCCCAGAACCGGGCACGGGTTACCGAAAGGTGTCCCCAGGACAACCCCCGAGGCGAGAACCCGAAAATCCCGTGTTTAATGGGCGGCCAAACCTCCGTGACTCATGTCAGCAGCGCCGCTGCCGCCGGTGACTAATCCCGGGAGCACTTTCTGCCCGCGGCTCGGCTCCATCCCCGTTCTAACGAGTGCTTGTCACAGCTCAGTAACGCCAATAAAAAATCCAGGTGACATTACGGGAAAGCAGCGGCGACAGGGCGAGTGGGCGCTGCCAGCTTGGTTTGGGCGTCACCCCGGCTCCTCCATCCGTGCCCGTGCCCACTCACAGAGCCTTTCCCTGCTGGAAAACGCTTCCAGCTCCCCTGGAGCAGCCCCTTGGAGCGCAGACCAGCAGCTGCAGGTGGCGGCGAATTTTGGGAGGGCTGTCGGGCCGTGGCGGCCGGGGAGTGACTCAGAGGCGCTCTGGGGCTCTGTGGTTTTGCTTTCATGGTTTTGCTGTGACTTAGCAACTTGTTTGTTCGCTCTGCGGGAAGGCAGGTGCCGGCATGCCAGACACATCGGCCGGATCCCGCGGGATTCCAGCCATCCCGAGGGATCCCAGCGCCTTTGGGGTGTTGTGTTGCCCAGGTGGATGTGGCTGAACCCCACAGGTGATGCAGGCAGTGATGTGATGTGATGTGATCCTTTGGGATCTGCATCCTGCAGTAGCTCCATCCCACCGGGAATATCCAGCAGGAGCAGTTTCCATCACTTTCTTTTCAGAATGAAAATGGGTTTTTTCACAATGACTCTGGCATTCCCTAGAGCTCACAGCCACTCCAAGGGTTTCTGGAGAGCTGGATTTGGAAGCCGGGCTGGCAAACTGGTATTTTCCAGGGAGATGCTGATGACTGGCAGCACATTTTCCCATTTTGTTGCAATTATGGGGGAAAAGAGGCATCAAGGGAGCAGGCTGAGTATTTTCCCATCGCTGTGGAAAATAATCCCAGCCCTCTTCCTCACGTTCCTCATTCCCATGGGATGCTCGTGGCAGGATTTCTTCCAGGAAGGACGTTTTCCACTGGCTTGTGCTCCAGGGATGTGTGTGGGAAGCACTAGGCAAAGAGGAGCATCCATCCCTTTGTTTTTTGGGGGGAATATCCAAGCATTTGGTGCCACTGTATCCAGTGTTGGGCTCCAGAATGCTGTAGCTTCTGGGTTCCTTGTAGGAGTATGATCCTTGGAGTCCCAAGGGAGCTGGATGGTGAAAGCCACAGATGAGGACAATGAGCAGATGGTTTGGGGTGGATTTCCTCCCTCAGCTAAGCCAGGGCATGGCTCATCCCATGGCAGCTCCCTCTGGCACTGCCGGGTTTTCCCTGGCACTGTGGTGACGGTGCTGCAAGGGTTAAAGCCACCAGTGGGTCCTGAAGTCCGGGATTGAGGTTGGAATGCTCAGCTGGACCATGGCATGGCAGGGAGCACTCAGTGCCAAACCACTCCAGATCCCAGCTGCTGCTCCGGTGTGCTAAATCCAAGTTTATGGAGCATGGATTTGGAAAAGGCTGGTTAAAGGCTCCCGGGGCTCCCCCTTCCCTTCGTGTCACCACTCCCGGGTGCCACTGAGTCATCCCCGAGCTCCAGCTGGACCCGGGAGCACAGCCCTGCCCTGTGCCGGCTGTGGGGTGTTGCTTTCCCCAAATCCAGAAGCTCTAAAGTCACACGGAACAGAAGTGGAGTGGGAAAACCCAGAGCAGGGACAGCAGCAGGGTGACAGCCACTCCCCTGCTGCAGGAGAGAGGGGAAAGGTCCCTGAGCTGGGAGGGAAAGGGCTTGGAGCTGGGGGAGCATCTCCGGAGCTTTTCCCTGGGGAAATGGGGGTGGTTTCCATCCCTCATGTGCAGCCAGAGCCTTCCCCACAGGATTTGCTGGGAGGTCACAGCTTCTTTTCAATGGGAATGGGGGGAAAAGAGGGCTTTCCAGGTGGGAAGAGTAACCAGGTGCCTGAGAGCTTAGGGATCCCTTGGAACACCAGGGATCACAAGCCTACAAGGAGCCCATTCCCTGGCTGAAAGAGCAGGAGTTCACTCTTTGGAGCCTCCAGCTCCAGGATATCTCATCCCCTTCCCAGCCCCCTCAGTCCCCATGGATTTGGCTCCAGGCCCTGGGAAACGAGACCTTTCCCAGCAAAGGCTCTTTCCGATGAGAAAAAACTGCCTGATCCTTTCCCGATGGGGGAAGTGGGAGAGCCCCTGGGCCATGGGAAAATCTCCTTCCCTGTATCCCGGCGGGAGCGGGGATGGGGCCATATAAACCCTCAGCACACCCTGGGGCTGGAGCTGCGGCGAGGAGAGGCCAGGTAGGAGGATGTGGGATGGATCTGGTCTGGTCTGGGATCCGTGGAAGGATCCCACTGCAGGGGATCCACGGGTGGCTCCAGGAATTGGCGTGTGGGGTTTGCTCCGGGGGGATGCGCCTGTGCCGGGAACTGGGGGGCTGTGAGTGGATGGAATGTGACGCTCTGAAATGAACGGAATTCCTACCGTTTTCCCTGGCTGATGGATTTTTATCTACCCCTTGCTCTGCCTGGGCAATTCCTGCAGCCCAGGAGAGGATGCTGGAGCCAAGCTTTCCTCTCTCATCCCAACATCCCCCCCCCTTCTTTCCCATGAATGCTCAATATCAAAGTGTTCATGACATTCCAGCAGAAACTGTGCAGGATAGGCTTGGGTTTTCCCAGGGAAGCTGATCTTAACCCCATACCATTAAATGCCTGTAGAAGGGGAGGTGTGGGAGCACAGGGATGAATCCCTGTGGTGGAGCATCCTGCCTGGGATCTGAGGGAGCACAAAGCCATGGATAATTCCCACCCTGTGGCACAAAACCCACCGGCATAAGGGGAGCAAAGGGGTAGAAATCCTGCTCTTCTCTGGCTTCCAGCGTTCCCAGTGGTGCTTCCTCCATAGATGATTCCCTGTCTCTGGGACAGAAGGAACAGAAGAGGTTTTTCAAGCAGTATAAACTAAAAAAAGCCTATTTTTCCTATTTTTCCTCAGGGAAATGCCCAAGGCGAGTCAGCAGGAGCATGGCTGTCCCACTGGGATATGGGAAAGGGGGATCCTTTCCCCTTCCCAGTTATTTCAGTTCCTGCTTAATGGTGGGAAACAAGTGCAAGTCAGCACTTTGGGATTTTTTTACCCATTCCCATGAAAACATACCCAAGCTGGATGTTCCCTGTCCCCAGTGCAGATGCTGCTCCAGAGGGTGTGGGGAAGGAGCTGTGGATCCGGTGAGTCTCCATGGGATGGATATATGTCTCCTCGGGATGGGCAGAATGGCTTTGGGATGAGCAAAGTGCTGAGCTGGGGGGTCCCATCCCAGCTCCAGAATCCTGGTGCCTGATCCGTGTCCCGGTGCCGGAGGGAGGCTGTGGGTGCCACCAGCACTCCCAGCAGCACCAGTTTGTCTCCTGAGCTGGAAAGCAGGGCTTGGGGAGCCGAGCAGTTCCTGGAACTGCAGCCCCACGTCATGGCAGGGTTGGGTCATTCGGTGACACGGGAGGAAGGGAAAACCCCACGGAGCAGCGCCGGGAGGCTCCGGCCGAAAATGAGTCAGCGGTGACTGGGTGGCTGCTGGGGTGGTGATGCTGTGATACTGGTGATACTGGGGCTGCTGATACTGGTGATACTGGTGCTGGTACTGGTGGTGCTGCTGGTGGTGCTGGTGCTGGTGCTGGTTCTGGTAGTGCTGCTGGTGCTGATGGTGTTGCTGGTGTTGCTGGTTCTGGTTGTGCTGGTGTTACTGGTGTTGCTGGTGTTTATTACTGGTGTTACTGGTGCCGCCACTCAGAGACTCCCAGTTGCTCCTCTCCCTCCCCCAGTGCCCATTCCTTAGGGCAGCCTCTCCAGGAATTCCCGGGAATGCTGTGCTGGGGAAGGAAGGAAGTGGGTTTTGGAAGTTTTTGGAAGGAAGGTCCAGCCCAGGTCCCCCTGGAGCTCATGCCTGTTGGTGTTGTGATTCCAAGGACACCCAGTCCGTGTTTTATGGATCTGGGGCTTTCCAGATGTTTGGGGCTTTCCAGATGTGTGGGATTTATTTTCTCTTTGAAATATTTGCCAAATATTTGGGACCAAATCCCAGCAGGAAGGTGCCCCTTCCCAGGCTCACTGGGCTCTTCCGCACTTTTCCGTGGCATTAAAATCAGGGAGAGCAATTAATTAAAATCCATCAGGGCAATTAATTAAAATCCATCGGGGCAATTAATTAAAATCCATCAGGGGAGTTAGAATCCAGCAGGACAATTAAAATCCATCAGAGCAAATTAAGTAAAATCCATCATCTCTCACTGTTGCACTGCTTTTTATATTTAAATAAATCCTCTATTTGTATATTCATATATAAATTAAATTTATGTAAATATATTTATATTTAGCATATCTATTTATATTTTTATATGCTTATACATATATATTATATGTATGTAATGTATATTACGTACAAAGAAATTTATTTCTATTAAAATGATTACATACATTCACATGTGTAAAATATTTGTTTATTGAACAATGTGGTGATAAATACATAGAAATATTTGTTAAATGAAATTTAATAATAGACATGTATATTCATTAAATAAAATTTAATGCTAGAATATTCTATAATTTAATCAATATAATTAATATCATGTGATTAATAGTATCAATATAATTAATGTAATAGTAATTATGTCCTTAGAGGTATAAACTAAACCAGGTGGGGGTTAATTTAAAAGGGTGAAAAAAAGGAATATTTTTACAATGGGAAAGGATTGGGAATAAATTTAAGTGTTGAGAATAAACAGAGGGATTGGGAATAAAGGGAAGCACACATGGATTTGATAGGTACTGCTGAGAGAATCATGGCAGGTGGGTTTCTTGGTATTGAATTTTCCAGATTAATTCCTAGAGGCAAATTCCCAATGTCTGGGAAAAGCCTGTCTGAGTTTCCAGGTGGGATTCTTGATACCTAATTTTCCAGATTAATTCTCAGAGACAAATTCCCAACCCCTGAGAAAGTCCTGTCTGATATTCCAGGTGGGTTTCTTGGTACTCCATTTTCCAGATTAATTTTAAGAGGCAAATTCCCAACCCCTGGAAAAGTCCTGCAGGATTCTCCAGGTGCATTTCATTTTCAAGCCAACTCTTACCATTTTTCTGGGATAAAAACCCATTCCCCCTCAGGTCAGAGTGATCCCCCTCAGACATGTGCTGAAAAATTATGATGCAGCAGAATCAGAGCATCCCCAAATTCCCTTTTCCCCCCTTTTTTCCATCCAGCTGCCCAAGGGATTCTCAGAGAGCAGTGCTGGCAGGGGGGCAGCCCAGAAATGCTGGAAATTTGACTGGTAGAATATACCAAGTTGAAATGGACACACAAGGATCACCAAAATCCAGCTCCCAGCCCCAAAAATTCCCCAAATTCTGGGAATTTTGGGGACAGCATTGGAAAAGCCTGAGGATTCTGGGGACTCCCAGTGCTCCACTCTTCCCACATGAGTCAGAGCAAACGGATTTATCTCCATTTCCCTTCCCTGCACCCCTCAGCAATATTCCCAGTCCGTTTGGCTCTGGCACGGGGAAGGGGATGAGCCAAACCCCAGATTTATCCCCCATCGCCTCCTTTGGCCACCTTTTGGCTCAGGTTGGGGATGGATGACGTGGAGGAGGAGGAGGAGGAGGAGGAGGAGGGGGGAGCGTTTGACTCGAGCAGCAGCGAGACGAAAATAGCGAAGTGGAAATTCAGCCCCAGCTCGAGATTTGAGATGAAATCGTTCGAGATGAAAGATTTCGTGCCTTGCTGAGAGTGTCCCAGCCCTGCTCCATCCTCCGCCAGGGGTGGGGATGGCTTGGGAAAGCGAGCAGCATCCCAGGAAGGTTTCGGGGCTGCTTTAGGTCATCGTTTCTCGGCGCTAAATAGAGAAAGAATAAGTTTCAAACGAAGCGTGTTTTGTTTTGTCACAGGAAGTGGAGAGAGCTTTGGGAGAGCCCTGAGACATTGACTTCAAATTCACTATTTTATTGTTTTCCCGGCCAAACCGACCGCGTGGATTTGCCCCTGGTGGAAACCCGGGGGGATCGGGATGGGGGGAGCAGGGCGGTGGGACCCCCCCTTCCCCAGTTACCCTGCGGGAGGAGGTTTGGGGCTGCAGGGGTTTTGTGGGGGGAGGCAGCCCTTCCCGAGGGAGCAGCTGGATGCTGTTGGCTGCCCCGGGGAGCCCGAAATTGTGGTGTGTGCGGGGCGCGGGGCGGCTGTCCCTGGGGCGCTCCTGCTCCGCGAATCCGTTGGAGAAGTTTCTCGGGCGCTCTGCGGCTCGGGCGCCGCCGGCAGCGGCAGCCTCAGGAAAAGGAGCCTGGTTTCACAATGGCTCAGTCCTCCCCCGGCCGGGCAGCCCCCGCCGAGCAGCCTCCCGCCCTGAAAAACCCCAAAATTGGTTGTCCCCGCGCCCGGGGCTCGCTGGCGCTTCTCCGGGAAGAGCTTCGCGCCGCTCCGGTGTCGCCGAGCTCAGCCCGGGGGGTGACAGCTCCCAGCCCTCCCCTGCAGCCCAAAGCTCCCCAAAACCCCTCGGGTTAACCCCTTGGCTCCTCCAGGGCCGCTGCTGGTGGCCAGCATCGCCTCCCACTCCGAGCGTGGCGTGCGCCGGGGTGACGCTGCTTGAATTTCAACCAAATTGCCAAATTCCCGCTGCTCCTGTGGTATTAATTTGCTTTTTGGTTTCGTTATTAATCTTGAAGGGCGGTGAGGTCGGCGGCGTTGGCTTTCGGTGGTAATTCACAGCCCCACTGATTTAATCCACGTTACGCCTCAAAACCCAGGGCTCGGCTGGCATATTTGGGATGGGGTGGTTCCCGTGGGTAGGGAAACGCTGTTGGAGATCGGGAAAAACCCTCTGGGTCACGCAGGGCTGAGTTTGGCTGCTCCTGCGAGGGGGAGATTAATTCCTGTAGAATTAATTGCTATTAAACTGGGGACGCTGCAGGGGGTGGGCAGGGGCTGGGTTGGTGTCACCCAGCACTACCCCGGGGCTCGTCCCTGCCTTGGGGACACCAATTTGGGCAAACGCTGATTTTGGGGTTAAATCTGCCCTTTTTCTCGTTGTGCTGTGGTTCTGCTGTGCCTGTCCTCGCCACTGTACCCTCGCGAAAGGTTGCAAACACTTTTGGGAACACGTTGTCTGCCTGAAACATGACAGAATCGGCCACAAATTGCAGATGAGACTGATAACAAAAGCCAACAACAGAAAATAGGTAGAAAAACAACACGGTGGAGGTTGCGAGACCACTGAAGGGCTTTTTTGTGTGTTTTTTTAACCAGTTCTCTCACGATGGAAGTGAAAACACATGAAAAGAGAAATGTCTTTTGTTCTCCTGCTTAAATTAAGATGCTCCAGCACCAAACCAGGGTCAAAACCTGTGGCTGGAGCTGCTGCCCAGCCCAGGGACTCATAAATCAGCATTTTGGCATCAACAGGGGTGGTTGGGTGTGTTTTTCGGGGGAGGTGGTGATATTTTTTGAACCTTAAAACATGTGCCCTGCAGCACCCGGGTAACTCAGCTCGTTTTCTCAGCCCAGCCTGCTCTACCTGAACATCTCTGCTCGAATAAATCAGGCTCCAGCTCAGAAATTAGGATGAGGTTTTTGTTTTCGTTCTACTTATTTCATCTTTGTTTTTATAAATAAATACAAATCACTCAAACTGAAACTTGATGGCTTTGGTGATAATCAAAGAGCAGCCCTGGGGAAATTTTTCTTCATTACCATGTTCTTTCACAGCCCACACTTGGGGTTTCAGGAGGAAAACTTCTTAACCTTTGCAGCAGCAGCACCCGACACGTTTTTGAAGTCCCGGCACACTCAGGCTTGTGGTTCACATCGCGGAGCTGCCTTGGCATCACCTTTATTTTAGGGCCACGAGGAGAGGAGAAATTCTCTCCCTCCCCAGCCCTTTCTCCCCTCGGTTCAACCCTTTTCCATCCTTCAAAAAAACCAGAAAAATCCCCCAAGAAAACCTTGAACTCCCCCCCTTGAAGTGCTCGGGTTTTGTTGTTGTTTTTTCGGTTCTGTGGAGCAGCTCTGTTCTCTACCAGCTCTGTACAACATGTTTTAGTATTTGCAGCTCACTTCCTATGAGGTTACTTTGTTTATCATAAAACCTCTATTTTTAAACCCATTTCTGCCAATAAGTCATTTGAATGGCAATGGCAGGCGCTCGTGACTGTCCCCTCTGCCCTCAGCTGACAGGGGCACTCTGGAAGGGAAGGGCCTTGGAATGTGGCCTGGGGGGGTCTTGTGGCTCTTCCCTCCAATCCCAGGGGGATTATTTGTGTGAAAATCACCGAGATTTCTGGAAACCCTGACTTTTCTAGCATGGGGTCACACGTGGTGTGAGCATGTGGAGAGGCAGAGCTGCGGCGCTCGCCATCCTTCCCTTCCTTAGGGAACGGCCGCCGTGCCATCTTCCAACTTTATTTCCCCTAATTAGCAGCCAGGAGAACTGTGGGATTGCCCAAGAACTGTTGGCTCGGCCCACTCTGTCCTTAATTGCAGGTGTGGGTTAATTAACAGCCCGCCAGGCCGGGAAGCGCCGGCTCCCTGTGCATCCTCCTGGGAAAAGGGATGGAGGAGCCTGTCACAAACCCAGTGAGCACAGATCCATCAAATCCGGGAAGAACAGGCCCTGTATCCCCGGGAGGGCTGCCTGAGGCCCCCCTGGGCTCCACAGGACCAGCCTTTCTCACCACAGCCGTGTCTCCATCAGGGATAATCCCGTTCCCTGCCTTTCCTAGGGTTGCAGGACTTAATTTTTCAAAATTCCACAGAAAAGAAGTTTGGGATGCTTGGGAAGGGCAGCAGCAAGGTCCCCTTGGTCCAGCCATCCCTGAGCTTGTCTTACACCCTATAAAAGCCCTGTTAGAGCACCTTTAACATCCCTTTCTTGCTTTTAGGAGCCTCCCTAGTATCCAACTGCTTCCCATCTCTGTCTGTGCCGGGAGTGACCCCAGGAGAGGTCAAGCATCCAAGGAGCTGCCCCAAAGGCAGAAAACCCGCTGGGAAGAGTGAGCTTTGTTGCAATATGAAAATCAAATGCAAAGCTCAGGGGGTATTTTTAGCTGCTTTAGGCTGCACAGGTGTTTGAAAGGTCAGCGGCGAGTCATTGGAAAAAAAGTAAATATATTTATTTCTACGTGTGGGGAGAGCCTGGTGTCGCTCCCGTGGCTCTGGATGGTTGGAATCTCACCCTCAGCTTGGGTTGCTCAGCATTCCCGAGGCCAGCAGGGGTGTAGGGATGCAGGAATGTCCCAGTTTTGGGTGTCCTCAACTGCGTGAGCATGTGGCAGCCATGAGTGCCCAGCTCCCAAGGACACAGAGTCCTGTGGCTTTTTCCATGGACAAAATCTGGGAGTTTGCTCCTTTTCAAGGAATAAAGGCCATTTGTCATCCTTAAACCAGAACTGCGTGTGGGTTTTTGTGAGTTCCTAGAATTTATGATTGTGGAAAGGGCTGGGCTTGTGGGGAGGAGCCCCTGGTGTGGCTTTGGTGGGCCCAGGCTGTGGCCACCGTGGGCTGGGTTGTGGCCAGCAGGGACTCTGGCCAGCCTGAGCCTGGTGGACCTATGGCCACCTTGGGCTTGGCCATGACCACCAGGCCACGACCACCTTTGGCCAGTCCTGGCCATGAACACCTTGGGCTTGGCCTGTGCCACCCTCAACTTGGCCTGGCCAACCTGAACAGTGACCACCTTGGATTTGGCCATGGCCTGGACACCTGGACACATCCATGGACTCCCAAATTCCAGTGGGACCACAGAGCCACCAGGACAGTGGGGCTGGCAGCTGCCACAGGCTCGGCTGGGCAATAAAACCTTTTTCTTTTTGAGTTAAAGAAGCCCCCAAAATAGCACCTGAAACCAATAAACTTCCCTTTCAGGAACTTCTGTAATTTGAAACACACTCAAGAACAAAAAAAAAAAAAAATCCAGAATTTTTTTAGGTTGTTTATCAAGAAGGACTTGGGGAGGATTGTTTTTAAATCCCTTTCAGGTGGTGGCTGCTGGGATGCAGAGAAGTGGAGGGGTAGGAAGGGCTGGAGGGATAAATGGGGTGGAGGGCCAAGGCAGAAGGAAGGTGGGATAAGAATTTTTAGGAGCAGCTTTAAAATCATGAATTAAAAGACTGCCAAGTGAAATAATGAAAGGGAAAAACAGAGATGTTCCACAATCAAATCAAAACAATGTTAATAAATGCATTGAATAATAAAGTAAAAATCATAACAAAACAAGACACCAATGACAAAATAAACCCCCAAACTTCAATATTGGTGAAAAACAACTGGGGACAAAGAGTACAAGGAAGGTGCCCCTCAGCTGGGCTTGAGTCCATGACCACATAAATGTGGGGAAAAGCAAAAAAAATTCCAAGCAATCCCCCAATCACTCCCAGCTGGAGCAGCTTTTGGGGTTGGGAACACTCAAGGCAGCACCTGACAAAGCAGATTCATTCAACAGCTGCATTTTGGGTGGCCTAGAGCATCCCTGGAGCTCCAGGATACCAAAACAGAGAGGGAAGCACCAGGTCTGGAGGGAGAATGGGTGAAAAACAGGGGAAACTGGTGATAAAGCAACTAATATCCTCTTTCCCAGGAGATCCTCAACTCCCCCAAGAAACCCCGGCACTCGTGACAAATAGTTGAAAGTTTTTATTCATATAAAACTCATATTAAGAACATAAAAGATTCTTAAAAACAAAACCAAAAAAAACAACCCCCAAAAAACAAGGCTCTTGCGATTATTTACAGCAGTATTGCACAAGTAAAGTGGCAATTACCCTGTCCAAAATTCATCAGTGCAAAACACAAGGAAGGCAGGGAAATTGCAGTAAAAAATGCTACATACGCTGGGTCCTGCGACACGATTTAGTGATTCACGCCATCCCACGGGATGGCTGCTCCAGGAAAACCTGGCTGGAGCAATCCTGGTGGGTGGAGGAGCCAAATTCCCGCTGAATTTCACTAATGCTGAAGTCTTTGATGTGCCTAAATCACTCCTGGGAAGTGGGGACTTAGGCACTTGGAGCAAAAAAAAAAATTAAAAAAAAGATTAAAATCTCGTTATCCACACCACGATGGCTTTGGAAGGGGATCCAACACTTCTGTCAGGGAGGAAACCAAATCTTCACAGGAACTTAAATAAGCAGGAAATAAATATACAACATTTCTACAAGTTACAGCATTAAACAGTAGAGTGCATTAATTACACAGGGGGAGAAAAAAACAAACAAACAAAAAAAAGGACCTACAGTATTTACCAATTCAACGCTAAAAAAGTGTAGGAAAAACCAGGAATTTTTAAAAAATTTTGTTATTGTTGTTGTTTTTGAAAGTATTTCTAAGCTGTACAAAACTTACAGGCAAGAAAGGAGAGGGAATACATTGCACACAGATATTTGGCTCAGATGATGGAAATAATATGGTGCTCTACTCTAATAAATATTTGGGTATTTACAGTTTGGTGGGAAAGAGAAGAAGCGAGAATGGGATCAATCTGGTTTCCAAGGAAAACTCTTCATCCTTTTGGTGCAACACAGAGCACAGGCTATGCTTAAAAACGACCCAGAGCAGGCAGCCAACGTGGCTAAAAGGAGCAGAAATCCCTATTTTATAGAATTCTTCTGTTTCAAGGCTTTTTGGGGGGCTTTTTCCCACTAAACCTCACAACTCCACAGGAAATCCTGCTTTTGGGGAGTTCATTTTCCTATGATTTTTTGCTAGGAACTCCTCCTGTGGAGAAGCCCCTGGGAGACTCTGCCAATGCCTTGAATTATTTTCCTTAAACTGAATTTTTGTCTCCATGGGAGGACGGGATAAAGTGCTCTTTGGTGATTCTTTGGTGTACTCCAAGGGACACATTCCGGGATGCCAAAGGTTGGGAATTCCCAAAGCACCATTTCGTCCACCAGCAACGATGGAACTCAACAGGCAGAAAAAAAAATACCTCGCTGGGTTTCCCCCTCTGCTGCCGAGTTTTATCCGTTTGATTTTAATTTTAACCAACAGAATTCCATGGAGTCTCCCATGGGAAATCCCTGGTGGCAGCCTACACTAAAAAAGGGATGGCTGGGGAGCCAAAGCCAGAGGCAGATCCCAAGGGATGAGGAGCAGGATCTGCCCTGGCTGAGCTCTCTTTGAACCGCTTGCTCTCCACCAGTGCAAAGGTTCCCCCAAAGGGCTCCAAAATGCCCTTCCCAAAACATTCCCTGCTCCTGCAACCGCTGCTCACCTCGCACTTCCAAGGAAAAAAAAGGGAATGAAATTGGCAATCGAGGTTCAAACTCACTCCATGATCCTCTGGGAGCAGGAGGGGAGGTCCTGCTCCAACCCACCAGGCACAGCCATGCAGAGAGGTCCCACTGGGCTTTGTCCATTGTTAATTAACACTAATCACCGTCCATGGCACTCGGCAGCTTCTCCCGGCGGGAAGAACCGCTCCGGGGAGCCTTGGGATTGGGGTTTTCCTTCTTTCCTTTTCCTATGGTGCTGGTGAGGCCAGAAACAAGCCCGTGGCTGTGGGGAGCACCTGCACCAGCCTGAGGGGAGGGGGATGCTTGTGCATAGATATGGGATGGCCAGAGCAGCCAATCTCCCAAAAACATCCACTGGGAGACAACGGGAATCGCCCCACGGTTCCTGGGACATGGAGCACCTGGGCAGGCTCTCCGGGAGCAGACGGAGCAGTCAGATCCCCACGGAATGTCCCGGATGGATCCATGTCGGGCTGGCATCCTTCCGTCTGCATACAGGTGCTCATCCCTGTCCAAGCACGGAGAGGATCCCAGGAGAACAATCTTGGAAAGCTCCTTTTCGACAGCCACGACACACAGTGGGCCCTGCTGCCCTCGGCTCCGGCTGCAGAGTTCCGGGAGCTGCTCCCTGCCTCCGGAATGGTTTATTGCTGGATTATTCAGTCCCCCACGTCTGATATCAGACACTACAGAAGCGTTTTCACAAGTTTTATAGAAAGAATTTCTTTTAAAAAAAGGCAACCTGGTGGCTTGGGGTTTTTTTGGTTGGTTGGTTGTGATGGTTTGGACCCTGGAGTTCAACAGCGAGGTCTTGAAATTCAGAGTGGATCAAAAAAATAGAGATATAAAAACAAAACAAAAAAATTAAAAAAAAAAAATCAGCAGGAAATAGGCTGATTTGCATGATGCAAATGAAGTTGGATTTGGGGTAGCATTAGGTATTTACAGGTAAAAGAAGTGCTGATTAATCCCTCTGCCCTTTTTCCAGCCTTTTTGGGGAGGCAAAGGGAGAGGGGAGGAATCTGAGTCTCTACAAGGCAAACTCCAGCGGCTCTGCCCATCAGCTGGCTCAGGTTTCCCTCTTTCCCGCCGTGGGGCTCATCCCACAGGATTCCAGGAGCAATGACAAAACATGACTCCACATTTTCTCTGAGACTCTTTTGGAAAAAAAAAGGCTAAAAAAATGAATAAAAGAGTGGTGAGAAACACCGAGCAAACCCCACTCTGCCATAAAACGCTGCGGGCAGCGGAATGGGATGTCCACCCTTATCCTGCCATGTGTCCTGGGGGAGAGGCAGGGTGGGAGCCCCACATCCGACCATGTGTCCATCCTTCCCGGGCTTTCCCAGCGAGGAATTCAGTCCTGGTGGCTCGGGATGCGCCCGGCGCTCACTGGAGCCTCCAGATGAGGCGGATGATGTAACGCAGCAGGCGCAGGATCACGACCTGAGGGTTTCCCACCTGGTGATCCAAGAAACCCTGGAACAAAATGGGAAAAAAAAAAAAAAAAAAAAAAAAAAAAGAAGAGAAAAACCAAACAAAGCCATGACTTTAATTCCCAGCATGAAGTGTGAAGTGTTTAACAAAGATTAAGATTAAACCCCACAGTTTTCCATGCTCTAAGTCTTCTGCCTTCAGCCAAAGGGTGGGTGCTGCCCTCTCCCATCCATGGACATGGATTTTGGGATAGAGTGGCTATCTCTAGAGTGGTGTAGTGGCACCACTACAGTGCCACTAAACAGGGATGTCACCTGCACTTGGCATGGGAATTGTGCAATGCTGCGGGAGATTTGAAACCACGGGGCAGCCAGCCCTGCTAGGGCAGTCAAGGGGGGAAAAATTTCCAAATATTCCAAACAAACTAAAAATATCCCTCAGTGGGGAGAGCAGCAGGTCCTTCTTGACCAGCCTGACCCCCAACGTGGTGGAGAACAGGGAAAAAACAAATTGAAATATCATGAGGCTTAGAGAAGGATGGAAGAGAAATGCCAAAATTAGGCTTTCTGGAATAAAGAGGTAGAAAAATAATTAGGGAGCTGAAGCAAGACAGTCAGGTTGGACATCAGGCAGAATTTCTCCATGGAAAGGGCTGTTAGGCATTGGGAGGGATGCCCAGGGAGGTGATGGAGTCCCCATTCCTGGAGATGTCCAAGGAATGACTGGATGTGGCACTCAGTGACGAGATGGGGATTGGTTGGACTCAGTCTTGGAGGTGTTTTCCAGCCTCAGCGATTCTGGGATTTCCACGTTGCAGCCAGCAGAGCCTGGAGGTTGGGGCAGTAGCCAAGGGATGCCCCCTCTTCTAGGAAAAGCTTTGGACGCACAAGCCTTGCTGGGACAAGGAGTGGCTGGATGGTGAACTGCCCGATTTCCTGGTGTCTCATGCGAGAAATGATCCCGGGGGGAGGCCACACCCCTGGGGAACGTGACAGGGAACGCGCCGGCAGCGCGCAGCTCCGACCCGTCCGACAGCCCCGACCTGCCCGGCGAGTGCTGCTCTGGCAGGGCTGCAGTTCCCCATTTCTAACCTCAGGCTGAAAGGGCAAACCCCAGACAGAGCCAGGCGGGGCCAGCGGGCATGAGTCCTTCCACCTTCCCCTCCGGAGCAGCCAGAACAATTCCAGAGGGACAAGGCGCCTTTCCGCAAGGCGCCTCGGGGATGATAATTAAACAAGGGCTGAAATGCTCTGAAACCTGCCCAGATTTGGGTGCAGGGAGGGAGGATTTGTCACGGGGTGACTGCACCAGGTACAAAGTGTTTTTAGGGTCACGCATGACGTGCCCTGCTCGTGTCACCTGAGCGGGCAGGATGTGTCGTCCGCGTTCCGCTCCTCGCCCCAGGCTGGAATCGCAGCCACAGCGCTAGGAATGGCCTCGTGCAAACCTGGGGGATGCTCCCTGCACCTCATCCTGCTGCTGCCTGGGAAACACCCCTGCTCCCATTAAAATCACCACCTTATCCACTACAGGTTTGGAGGGAGCAGCATGATGTGCCCAGAGATCTCCAGCACCAAAGCAGCTGGGATAATGCCAGGAGGACATTCCTGCTCCTCACAAACCCATTCCCACAAGGTGCTCCAAATCTAAGACTCTGGGAGGCAGGGAGGAGATGGGAGAAGGGATGAGGGTGGTCCAGCACTGAACAGACTCCCCAGGGAATGGTCATGGCCCCAAGGCTGCCAGAGCTCCAGGAATGTATGGCAAATGCTCTCAGGCTGGGATTGCTGGGGCTGTTCAGGGCCAGGAGTTGTGTTTGGATGATCCTTGTGGGTGCCTTCCAGCTCAGGATATTCCATGATACGGCATTCCACACTTCCACCAGCTCTTCTGGATCTGCCTGCTGCCACCAGGTGCTTCCAGCTTTCTGAATAGCCTGGTCCCTCCCTTTCACTGGAGGGAAAAGATGTCCTTTCATCCCAAAAGGCAGCTGCTTTGCATCACAAGGGATCAGCCTGGATGGGGGAGGTCGGAAGATGCATATTCCAGACTGGGATAAAACACAGCTGATCCCCACTTTGTTGCAGGTCAGGAAAGCCAGAACTTCATTTGGAAGACGATGAGGAAAAAGCAGGATCATGGCAGCTGGAGCTCCATTTTGCAGTAAAGCCAGCCCTGGGAGCAGTGAGGAAACGCTCCAAGAGCGACTCGGGCGCTAGGGAGGATGGATAAGAACCCAGCAGCTGGCATTCCATCACCAACAGTGCTCCTGGCTCCTCTTCCCATGGACGAGCCCGAGTGGATGGAGCAGGATCCACAAGCAGGGACACGCCGCCGTCGGGAACACTCGGCAGCCGAGTCACCGCCGAGCTCCTCTTGCTTCACCCCCTGGGCTGGGCTGCCTTGGGATCGGGATTGGGCTTTTCTTTGGCACTACTGCATCGACTGGGGTTGCAACACCCCAAGGTGAGTGAGTTCATGGGCTTGTAAAAACTCTTTCAAAACAGTCTTTGCAAGAGAAGTAAGTTATGGGACTGAGTTTCTTCTCTGCAGCAGCCGGGATTTGGGAGCCAGGCTGGGAATCCCATGGAATGCTTCCCTAAAAGTACTGGTGCCAGGTACTGCATCCCCCAAAACCACCCCCAAACCTTCCCTGCCTCTTCACTTCCAGAAGTCTCCTCATCACCATCAGGTCCAGGCCCAACCCAACATCTCTGCCCCAAAACCCTCCTGCAAACCTGGCGCCCCAAAGCCTGCTGCCCCGACCTCAAGGTTATTTTTAATTGATTTAAAGGTTATTTTTAATTGATCTGAGGCCGCCGCCGCTGCTGATTTGCCTGGTCCAGGCCACCCCCCCACCCGCGCAGCCTTTCTCCGTCTGAGTGAGCGAAACGCTCACCGCAGAGAGAGTTTCCAGAGATGATTCAGCTTTTCCCTTTGAGAGAAATGGAAAGTGAAGAGGGGAAGGTTACCCTGCGTGGACAATAGGAGGCATTGAACTCGTCCCCGATGCGCCGCAGCTCCTGGGCGATCCAGATTTCCGGCTGCACCTCTTCGGCTGGAGAGTGGGATTGCCACCGGGAAGCTGCATGGGACAGAGTGGGAGCATTGGAAACCAGGAACAAGAACAAATTGTATAGACTTTACTCCATAAAACGCTGTAGTAACCCATCAACTCTTGCCATTTTATTCCTATTTTTCATTCCTATTATATTTAAATTCTCTTAAATCCAGGTGGCGCATGTGGGGACTCACTGTATACAATGTACAGGCCTTTAGTCCTTATTATTTCTAGATTATTATTATTATTATTATTATTACTATTAGGCTTTTATGTATTCCTTTTTTTATTGCAGGCTTTCCATGGGTGCAACCCCAAGCTTTGGTCCCTCTTGAACTGGGATAAAAGCCAAGATGCCACTCTCCAACTTCCACCTCTCACCTAACCTCCCCTTCCCCCTCTTCTTTTTTCCTTCAGCAGCAATTCCTTCCCTAACCTTAACAATCCTCTGCCTGGCTAGTTTCATCCAATTCTCACATTTCTTCCCCAAATCACCCTCGAGTGCCCAGCAAGGAAAGGAAAACCATTGGGTTTGTCATACAGGAGGAGAAAGCCACAGCTGGATTTGCGCACTTGCAAATCCAAGTGCTGGCTTGAAAGATAAAAGGAAGAGTTAATGTATTACTTGTACTGCAGGATACATAATCATTTAGGTCTCAGTCTTAAAATGTTATTAAACATGTGATAAATCCTCTAAACAGCCAGAGAAAAAAAGGAAACCAGAGCATGTACAGTACCAGCACTGCCTCATCCCCTTCCCATAAAGTGCAGGATCTGAGCAGGATTTGCAGCCTTAAGGAATATTAAAAAAACCCAACAAACCAAAAAAACCCCATAAAAATAAAAAAATAAAAACAAAACAAAAACAAACCAACTCCACACAACCCCAAAAAAAAAACACTGCACAAAACAAAGCAATGTTTTGGCACAACAGCTTCAGAGCAATCACAAGGGAACAGGAATAGCTTCCAATCTTCCAAATATTCAAAGGATTAGTAGGGCAGTAAAAAAAAAAATTAAATAAAAGCCTGGCTCCAACCTGACTGGAAAATGCATTTCCGAGCCAAGGCAGCGCTGCTTGGCCGGAGGATGTGTTTTGTTTTCACGCTGTAGTAGCGCAGGAGCAGCGCCTGCTCCTCCTCGCCGGTGAATGAACCACGCGCGGCGCTCGCGATCCTCCCTCCCTCCTTCCCTCCCTCCCTCCAGCCGGGATCCTCCGGGAAGCCGAACGGGACTCGGCCTGGGCGGAGCGACCATCCCAAATCCCACCGCCGCCGTCAGCAGGGCCGGCCCAGCCGGGGAAACGAAAACACGCGGCGAGCCGGGGCAGGAAGAGGCGAGGAGAGCCGGGGACGTGAGGAAAACCACGCTGGGGAGCGGCGCTGCTCCCGCTCCAGCCTTTCCCATTTCTCCATCCTTCCTCCCGGCCCGGCATCGCGCCCGCTGCTGCTCCGCCCGAGAGACGCGGGCTGGGCTCGGTGGCTGAGAGCGAAATCGTGCTGAGGTTTTCAGAAAGGACTTTCTGCGGCGCTGCCGGCGAAAGGGGACAGTCATAACTGGTCCCCAAAGCAGTCACGGGCGCGTTCGGGGGCGGGGGGGCACAGTCATAGCGCGAGACAGCGCCAGCCACCCGGGGTGACACGGCTGTCCCGGGCGCGGGGACAACGCGGGGACAACGCGGGGCCACCGGCACTCCCGGGATGCCGCGTCCGGCCCCAGCCCGTGGGATGCTCCAGCGTGGAATTGCTGCAGTCCCGGCTTGGAAGGGCAAAAAAAAACAGCTCCAAATTGCAATTTCGGCTCCTGAGCTGGGTATCCAACCCTGCTGAAGGAAATCTTGGAGAGCTGGGAGAAGGCGGCAGCGGCTCCAAAACAAGAGATCAGGACACCACCAGCAGATTCCCAGCTCAAGGCTTCCCCCTTCAACCCAACTGTTTGCACATGGAGAATCTCCTTGGTGAGCAACAGGAGGTTCATGCTGCTTCTCTCCCCATGGGAATAGACACCGGGATCAAACCAGCACTGGGAAAACCTACTCAAAGAGCACCTGCCCCAGACACACGGCCAAAACCCGCATGCCTTCGGAATGAAAATCCGACGGAAGGAAGGGAACTTCTCCCATGGAGAGACACGAAATATCAGGCACAGAGTCACCCAACACCCCTCCACAAAGGGTGAGTTTGTCTTGGGTGACTCACACTCCCAGCTGGGAATTCCCCATCCCTGCCAACCTCTTCCCCAAAAGGCAGGATCAGCCTCTTCCTCTGGCACAACCAAATCAGCTCACCCCTGCTCCTCTCCTTCCCATCCCCAAAAGCATCTTCCTAGATATGCCAGGCCGGCACTGCAACTCTTCCTCCCTCCCATCCCAGAACATCCCCTCACTGCTTTTGTCTCATTTCCCACAAAAATAGCTTTGGAGGCAGCTGGATATGCCCTCTCAACAAAGCACCACTTCCCAAAACATCCACAACAACAATTCTTCCTTACACAACCCAAGGCATTCCCAAGGGCTGCCTCCACCTTTTTTGCCCTCATTGAAACCTTTGGGGAAGGTTTTATGGGATTTTGAGAGGCACTTTTGAGGCAGAGCATGAGTTTGCTGTGCTGAAGCAGCCTTGGAGCAGTTCCCCACTGCCTGCAGGAGAGGCCGGGAGCATCCGTTGCTCCTGCTTGCGGGAAATGCCTGTTTATTTTAATAATAATAATAATTATTATTATTATTATTGCTTACGCTTCTGAGAGAAACCCTCCACCTCGCAGCCTCTGCTCACAACAGATAAAATCAGTGGGTAAAAGCACAACAAAAATATCCCCTTTGCTTCCTTCCCGAGGGACTGACCCACTTCCATGCGGAAAACTTAACGGCATGCATCCGGCAGGACACTGCCAAGGCACAGGGACTGAGGAGGAGGCGTGCAGGGCAGAGCCATGGATATTTCCCAAAGAGAAATATCCCACCCCTGCTGCCTGGGAAGTCACAGCCTAGGAGCTGCAGGCCTGGATGGGGATAAAACAGCTCTGTAGCTCCATGTCCCCGGATTAATCCATCCAGGAGTATCCCAGGGTCCCAGTTAAACAGCACTGAGGAATTTTCCATTTGCTTATAGTTGTTTAGGATGATGCCCCTAGCAACACTCACAGAGCAAAGGCTCCAGTGTAACAGCTGATGAGAACACAGGAACTTGGGGAAAAAAAAATAAATCAGGGAAAACTTTAATTTCTTCCCGGAAAGAAGAAACCAAAGTCTCGGCTCTCCCCGTGAGGCACTCCAGGAGCATCCCTGCCTGGCCGTGCCAGGGCGAGGTTGTGAAACTGGAATTAAGCTGTAATTACTGCAATAATGTCACAAAATCTTTCCTAAGGGCATGTTACAGCCAGGCCTCCGCAGCCAGAGCCACAGCCCGGAGCCGGGAGGGACAAAAACACAAACAAACCAAAAAAGACGGTGTTTAGAGCCCAGACAGCTTGGAGTTGGTGACTGTTATCCCCATGCCTCGCTCCCACCGCGTTCTGGTGGAAGCTAAAAGGTGGAAGTTCAAAGGTTCCCTCTAATTAGAGGGAATTCATCAGGAGAACGGAATGCTGTAGACGCAGGCAGCTCCCGCGGGCAGGTTTTCCCTACTGAAGAGGCTTCAGCGCAGCCTTTACCTGGCAAAGGCACTCGTAAACACGCCCCCGCCCGCCTCCAGGCCGCTTCCCAGCGGGATTTCGGGATGCATGACCCCGGCACCTCCGCCGCTGAGCGCTGAGCGAGCCGGCAGCGCCGCACGAGCCAGGAGCCACTTGCTTGGCAAAACAGCCTTGGACGAGCGAGCCCTGAGTAGGAAGCTGGACTCAAACAACTCCGTCCCCTCCTCCCCTGGCAGCGACTGACCGAGCCCGGAAAAGAATAAACATCATAGTAATAAAAACCCGGGCTCTGGACGCGCGGGAGTTCCCCGGCGCTGTGTTTGCTCGGCGGGCCCGGCCAGCTTCCACAAATCCCAGAGCGCCGGGAGAGTCTCCCGCCCGCGGCATGGCCACCTCGGGTGCTCCCAAAATCCGCCGGGTGGGATGCGGGAGGTGCTGCTGCAGGTGCCTCGCGCGGCTCCCCGCGTTTGCCATCATTCCAAGCCGAGCCAGGTGAGGAGCGGGACCGCTCCTGCACCTCCAACCCGCTGGCACCGTGTGCTCGCAGCTTCACACACCCTCCTGCACTCACTCTTGTACACAAACCCCCAGCGCTTCTCGCACCGCCACAAAACAATCCGTGTTTTCCGTGCTTCCGAGGAAAGCCAAGCCAGGTGAGGAGGGGAAAAGGTGAGGAGAGCCAAGCCAGGTGAAGAGCAGGACCCTTCATGCCCTTAAACTGCCCCCTCGCACTATGTATTCGCATCCCTACATACTTCTGCACTCGCATCTTCACACAACCCCCCTCCGGGAACAACACTTTCCCGCGGCTCCCAGGGAAGCCGAGCCAGGTGAGGAAGGGGAGCGAGGGAAGCCGCGCCAGGTGAGGAGGGGGAGTCAAAGGAAGCCGAGCCAGGCGGGGAGGGCAGGCGAGGAGGAGGAGGATGGGGAGCCGCGCCCCGGAGCTTACCCATGGCGCTGAGGCAGTGGCTGAGCGCCTGGCAGGGCGGGCTGGGGGTCTGCGTGGCCTTGTCGCAGCCCAGGGGCGCGGGGCTGCGCTCGGCGTCGAACGAGAAGTACCCGCTGGAGGAGCGCGGCAGCAGCGGCGACCTCCGCACGAAGATGAAGAGCGGCGAGCGGGTGGCGAAGGGGCCGGGGCTGGCGGGCGGGCCCCGCGCAGCGGCTGCCGCGGACACCGGGCCGGCCCCGGGCCCGGGCAGGGCGGCGGGAGCGCCGGGGCGCAGCTGCGCGCCCGGGCCCGGCCCCTCCGCCGCCGGCAGCCGCCCGCCCTCGCCGTCGCGTCGCGCCTTCACCTCGGGGGGCTGCTTGGCCATCGGGGCTGCCTGCGGGGAGCGGAGCGCGGTGAGCGGCCGAGCGCGCCGGGGCCGGCCCGGCCTCCCGCCCTCCGCCCCATTGTTCTGCCGAGCGCGCCCCCGCCCCGGCCCGACCCGGCCCGGCCCGGCCCGATCCCCGCCCCGCGCCCCCGGCCCCGCTCACGGTGCTGCCGCCGCTGGAGCGGCCCCGGCCGCGGCTGCGCTCGGGTGTGCGCGGGAGCGGCGCCGGCCCCGCTCCGCCCCGTGTTTACAGCTCCAGCACCGCCCCGGCCTCCCCCTGCCTGGCACCGCCCCGCGCCCGCCACAGCACAGCCCCGCCCCGGGCCCGGGAGAGCCTGGGGCCGGCCGCGCGGAGGGGCAGGGACACGGCACGGCCCTGCGTACACACGGGCACACGGCACAGCCCTGCAGACACTCACAGGGACATGGCACGGCCCTGCGTACACACGGGCACACGGCACGGCCCTACAGACACTCACCGGGACACTGCACGGCCTTACAGACACTCACAGGGACACTGCACAGCCTTACACACACACACCGGGACACTGCACAGCCCTACACACACACACAGGGACACGGCACAGCCTTACACACACACACCGGGACACTGCACAGCCTTACACACACACACCGGGACACTGCACAGCCTTACACACACACACAGGGACACGGCACGGCCCTACAGACACTCACAGGGACACGGCATGGCCCTACAGACACTCACAGAGACACTGCACAGCCTTACACACACTCACAGAGACACTGCACGGCCCTACAGACACTCACAGGGACACGACATGGCCCTACAGACACTCACAGGGACACTGCACAGCCCTACAGACACTCACAGGGACACTGCACAGCCCTACAGACATGCACAGGGACACTGCACAGCCCTACACACACTCACCGGGACACTGCACAGCCCTACACACACTCACAGAGACACTGCACGGCCCTACACACACTCGCAGGGACACTGCACAGCCCTACAGACACTCAGCGGGACACTGCACAGCCCTACAGACATGCACAGGGACACTGCACAGCCCTACAGACACTCACAGGGACACTGCACAGCCCTACACACACTCACCGGGACACTGCACAGCCCTACACACACTCACAGAGACACTGCACGGCCCTACACACACTCACAGAGACACTGCACGGCCCTACACACACTCACAGAGACACTGCACGGCCCTACACACACTCGCAGGGACACTGCACAGCCCTACAGACACTCAGCGGGACACTGCACAGCCCTACAGACATGCACAGGGACACGGCACAGCCTTACACACACACACACATACATGTTTGCTCTTGAAACACACTTTGCACATACCTTGCACAGTCACACCCCTGCTGCAGGGCACCTCCTGCACCCCCCAAACACCCCCAGCCCCTCCGCTGCACCCCCTGCACACACACCGGTGCTGGTGCATCCCTCGGGCAGCAGCAGCATCTCCAGCCCGTGGAGAAACAGCTGTGGAGGGGAAGGGCCATGGAAAGGAAGGAAGAACGTGGAGAGGAAGAAAGACATCCTCCATGGAGAGGAAGGACTGTGGGGTGGAAGGAGGGAGTCCATCCGCCTCGGGGGCTGAGCAGTACTGCTGGAGCAGGTGCTGGTGTGGCCACAGGTTGCACATCCCACCCCAGTGTCCCCCACCTCAGCCATGGATGGTCACACACACTGCTGGAGCATCCCTGGCTGCCCCGGCTCTGCTCCCACCCCCTTCACGCCTCTCCAATGGGATGGGAAGGAAAAGGGTCTGCGGGTGTTCCAGCGGGCAGAAATAATTTGGGAAATTTATTAAGAAGACTCACTAGGGAAAAATTTGAAGGTGGGGGCCAGCAGAAGAAGGGAAAGGCTTGAGGGTCTGGCCATCCATCACCTTTCCACAGTGGAAAAGCGAGGGAGAAGCAGGGCTGAAGATCAGGCTTGTTCCTCTTTGCCTGTTGCTCCAGCAGTGGGACCCACAGCACAACCCTCAGCCGGGGCCTGCGGGGCATCCCGCGGTGCTGGGGCAGAGCAAGGGGGACATTCTGGAGGCACCCAGGGACACGGGGCCAGCCAGCAGATGTTGAGTCTATTTTCTCCTCCTGCGCCGTTCTGGTTTCTGCGTGGGTGGCTCATGCGAGCACAGAGGGGATGGGGAACAGCCCGGCCTTTCCAACACCCAACCTTGAGCTGGCCCTTCTCCTCCTGCCCTCGGGTTTTTGGAGAGCCAGGACAGGCACCGAGTGCATTTTCCCCCCGTGAATCACGGCTCCAGCCTCCTGGAACAAATCCGTTTCGACGTTATCCTCGCTCCTCTCGTCGTGAGCCACCTCGGAGGAATTTGCACCGAAGCCGATCCCAAAGATTGTTCACTTTTGGCACTGTGGGCACGGGTGGAGACAGAGAGGGGATTTGAAACCTGCCCCTCACCACTGCCTCGTGCCTGCAGCATCCATGCCCAGCTCCCTGGGAATGCTGTTTGGGAATGCCTCATCCCAGCCCTCCTACACACCCACTGGCATCCCTGCGCAGGGAGCTTTCCTGTGTCCCACATGGGAATGAGGAGAGTGATGGAGGAGGGTGGGGATCCCAGGCTGCTGCAGCATCCCAGCAGTGGCATCTCCTGCCCAGCCTTCCTTCTGTGCCACCCCAGAACCACTTAGGTTGGAAAAGACCTCCCAGATCATGGAGCCCAGCCCCATCCCAACCAGCGGGAAGTAGACAGGGAGGAGGATGGAGGAAAGGAGATGGTGCCTGACTGGAGGGGAGGACTCCTGGCACTGCCATGAAAAGCCCCAGGGAAAACCACCCCCAACCCCTCCTCCCCCCCAGCAGGTGCTCACCAAACCCATTCTGAACTGAACAAAGCCCCAACGGAAAAAAATGACACCTTGCTCTCCTCCTTCTCCTCCAACCATCGTGACAAATGTTATTTCGCTCATGCTGCCAGATAAAATCAGGTTTAAGCCTCAAGCACGAGGCTTTGTCTGAGCCAGGCTTGGAGCCTGACCTTTACCAAGCTCCCAGTTTCAAAAACCAACTCAAAATCAAAACCTTTGTCATCAGCGTGGGGGTGCTCAAGCAGCAAAGATTGGATAGAGATAAGAACAGGTGGGTTTTGCTAAATAAATGCATATTTCGGTTCAAGAAAGCCCCAGAGCCTTGCTGTGGGATGTCACTACTCTCCACACATTTGCAGCAGTGACAGTGATGTGATGGACTGAGGGACAAGGGATGGTCCCATTGCGAGCTGAGCGGTCCCTGGGCTGGGCAGGGGGTGTCACTCAGATTCCCTGCTGCCACCAGTGTGTTTGGTACCTGTCAATGTGTATTTAAAGTAATTTATCATTCCTAATGGGGCGAGTGACATGGGCCACCACCAGCAAGAGATGGAGGAGCTGGAAGAGAGAGCCCCAGAGCCCAGGGGGGCCCTGGCTGGAGGGCAGAGGGTGAAAAATGAGTAAAGCTGGGTTTTCTGCAGAAGAAAAGGCAAGGCACCCACCCACACGCCAGGAAATCTCTCCTCTCCGCGTGGGTGGTGGAGGCCCCGAGATGAGTTATCTCTAAAGGGCGACTCTGGGGATACCTCGGCACCTTTGGCGACGTGGGGCCGGCGCGTGCCCAGGAGGAAATATCACCCTGCCAGCTGGGCCCTGGGCTGCACTCTTGGGTTTTCAACAGCTTGGTTTACATCGAGCAGAAAAGCAGAACTCCCACCCCAGGGATCCATTTTTACCCCTCGTGGGGTGACTTTAACCTTTATCCTCCCTGCTTCCCAGGGGATGATGGTGGGGTGGGGGCAGGAGCAGCTGGCTGGGACAGGGGGCTGTTTTGAAGGGTGTTTAATGTCAAATAACAGCATTTATTAAGGGAAAAGTGGTGGCTAAAAGTTCCGTCGTGCTCATAATGCTCTGTAAAGTGCTCCTCCACATCTCCCTCTGCATTATACGAGGAACTAAAATGATATAATTTACAATATAGATCTAAAAAGTTGAGCCTGGCAGAGATTTTGGCCTGGCCAGAGAACAGCTGGCTCTGGCTCAGCTCATAAAAAAATGCAACTGAGGGAAGAAAGGGGAAAAAAAGCCACCCCAGCATCCAATGTTTATGTTTCCACCAGCTCCGAGGTTGCTCCAGAGGATCTGCCTCCTGGTGCAGCTCACTGCAGCTGAGTCAGGAACCAGCTGCTTCGGATCAAAGCTTTTCCACGTGCCACGGGAAGCAGGCTGCTTCCAAGGGGAATCCAAGAGGTTCTGCCACTGAGGCAGGGAGAGGAGCCCCAGCTGCAGGGAGAACAGCAAACCCTAGGACTAACACATCCCTGCTTGCTGCATCCCAGCATCCCTGCTCTTCCTGGCTATCCCAGGCTCGCTGTGGTTTTCCAGCTGAGCAACTTAAGCAGAGGAAAAACACCCCTGAAACAGAAGCAGAAAGAGGGAGAATAGGAAAGGCTGTTGTCTCCCTCCTGTGGGGAGATGCACAAATCAAATTATTGCCCTCTCCTCCCTCAGGGGGCTGTGCTGCCAAAACATTCCTTCCAAAGGAACAGTTTTGCCCCAAAACTCTGCCATGGCACAGAAACAGGATGCATTTGTCTTCTAATTTTCCCCTGAGCTCAAGTAATGTTGTGGTGGGTGGTGAGAACTGGAGGTGCCAATGTTGGGTTCAGCCCTGTCCAACCTAAATCTGACTTGAAAATCCCCATTTCATCCCTCCTAAAAATTCCCAAGGACAGGTGGAGCAGGAAGAGCCCAACCCAAGCACACCCACTGCCTCCCAAACCAATTAACAACTCAATTCAGCATATTTTTCCCCCCAAAAAGCACAGAAAGATGCACGCTATCATTGTTGAAGTCAACCCCCAAACCATTTATTAATTAAGACCAAGTCATTACAAAAAGATTCTACATCCACAAACCCCCAAGTCTTTGGAAACTGGGCAAAGCCAGCCCTTATTTCCGTGAGCGTTTGTGCTCGATGAGCAGCACCACGAACCTGTTCCGAAGGAACTTGATTTCCTTTGCGTAGGACCTGCAAAATAAATCCTTGAGCTTCTGGCGGAGGGCTCCGAGGGAAGGCAGGCTGTGGCAGCTGGGAATGTTCAGCAAGCTCTCAAAGAACTCTTTCCACAGCTCAGCGTTGGCAAGCCTGCAAAAAAAGGGACAAAAAGATCCAAAAAAAGCTGAGTTCAGCTGTTAAAATATTAATTTTTACTCTGCTCCCAGTTAGGAAAGCTGTGACAGAAGCAGCCTCAAAGCAATGTGCTACTAACATGGGTTTCTAGGAAGTCTAGGCAAAGATTTTGGGAATATTTTGAACACCCACCTCCTGAAGGTTCCCTCAGGCTTCCAGACCCCGTTGTCTTCCCTGAGGCGCATGTAGGTCCCGAAGAGCAGGCAGTACACAGTGGCTGCGACTCCAAAGTAGTCTGTCTAAACCCAAACCACACCAGTTTCGTGTCAAAAGCACAGCGAGAGCACTAAAAATGAGCTGAGAACACCCCGTGCAGGGGGAGAAGCTCTGCAAGAGGCTACAACTCTCGGAGAGTCCGATTTTCCTGCATGCAGGAAGCGCCGAGATTCCAGGCTGTCCCTTACCTGGTAGTTCCACGGTCTGTTTGTCAGCATCTCCACGCACTGGAATCCAGATGTTTCACACCTGGCAGTGAAGGCTGTTCCCTCGGGGAAGAGCTTCATGTCGATGCTCTGGCCCAGGTCGATGAGGGTCAGGCCGTGGCAGAGTCCATCGATGTCACACGTGTCGTTGTCCAGGAACCTTCAACCACAAGAAACTACCCCCTCAGTGTCCCCAGCCCCTGCTGTGGTGACACGTGGGGACACCAGGAGACACTTGCCTCTCTCCCAGGATGAAGTTGTCAGGTTTGATGTCCCCATGGATGATTTTGCAGCTGTGCAGCTCCTCCACCATGTGAAGGATTTTGACGGCAAAGTAGATCACAAGGGCTTGGGGCATCACCTTCTCCGGGAGCTTCTTGTAAATGTTGACGGCGTTCTGCACCCAAGAGACAACAGGACGGGTTAAGGATCAGCTACTTTCCCAAAGAGGGTGAATCAAGTGCAGGAAGCACTCCAAAAGAGCAGGAGCTGGTGGCACTCACGAGCAGCGTGCCGTAGTTGTGCAGCTCCCCCACCAGAATGCTGCCGTTGTGGAAGAAGTGTGCGGAATAGAAGTGGATGTAGAGGTGGCGCACGCTGGGGCTCAGCCTCTCCAGCAGCTGCGTTGCGATGTAGAACTCCCAAGGGTTGGCAGGTTTCTGGACCTGGAAGCAAGAAGGGGATTTCCTGGGAAAATCTGGGAGCATTAAGACTGGAGTTCCTCTCAGGCTGGGTTTTATTGTTGGTTTTTAATGGCAGATCTGACATGTTGCCTCTTGACCAAACTTATCCCAGAATCCCAGAATGGTTTGTGTTGGGAGGGGCCTTAAAGTTGATCCAGTTCCAGCCCCTGCCATAGGACACTTTCCACTGTCCCAGATTGCTCCAAACCCTGTCCAACATGGCCTTGGACACTTCCAGGGACATGGTAGCCACAGCTTCTATGGGAAATCTCCACCAGGGCCTCTCCACCCTCACAGTAATTAACCTCAGGCTGATAAACTCCATGATTAATCCTCTCAAATCAAGACTTCCATGCCATGCCACAATTTCACACACTCCGTGTGTATCCCTCATGCTCCAAAGAGAACATAAATCACCTTTCTCTCCTGAAAAGGTTTCACTTCAGGGATTAAAGAGGGATTTTAATTTTTCCTGAAGGACTGAATGTTGGATAGAAGATCCACAAAAAGGTCCCAGAGGCAGTTCTGCCATGGAAAGGCTGAGTATGTGTGTGAATCCACCCAGGGGGATGGTCAGACTGCAGATTTATTCTGGGAGAGCTGTTCTGGCCCAACACCACTGACCTTGAAGATCACTTTCTGATTGTTCCGAGGGTTACTGGCATCCAGGATGGAAGCTTGATAGACTTGGGCAAAAGCTCCCTCTCCGACCAAGCAGTCCACATGGAATGAGCTGGAACCTTTAAGAGATTAAGATTAAATCCTGCTTGCAAACTCTACGGGAGGGAATCACTACTCAGGGGAAAAAAAGAGAAAAGCACCAGCCCATATGAATTATTTAATCCTAGTTCCAGTCTCTTCCTGCTTTTGGGAGAGCAGGAGTGCTGGAAGTGCCACACACTCAAGCCCAGTGTTTCTATTTTTGCCTGACCCCCTGGAAGCAGTCAAATTCCAAAGGGCATGCCCTGAAAAGTAAACACCAATGTTTAAGTCCCACAGGGATGTTGCAATCCCCGTCCTACAGCTTTTGTTGACACGGGCCCGCTGCTGTTCCACACAAAGCTGGAGAGCTGTGTCCCAGTTTACAGGGAAAACTGGGAAAAATGCCTCATCCAAAAGGCTCATGATACAAAAGACAAACAAACCAGCCCCAGGCTTAATTCCCAATCCGAGGCTGAGATAATCTGGATATGCATGCACAAGGAAGCTGAATTTCCAAATACTCCCGAGAAGTTTCCCCAGAAAAAGCTTCAAGAAATGCTTGGCAATTAAGGATTTGAAGAAGCTCTTACCCAGTGAGAGTTCAGCCTTCAGTTTGATGAATGGAAGAGGAGATTTCCACTCAAAGTAGTTGCTGTAGGTGTGGAGTGGTTTCGGAAGCTCAGTTAAGAATTTGCTAATCAATTCCTTGTCCCAGGGGTTCTCAACAAGGGCTTCATGGAAAAAAGGAGAAGTGTTTAAGTTCTGGATGTCATTTCAAGGAGGTAACACAAGCCTGGGCTCGAATGAGCATCACTGCTTTAAAGGATAAACCAAAACAAAACCCAGGCGGGATAAGAATTCCTTGATTTTCACATTCCAGCTTTTGCATCTACCCAGAAGTCCAGAGGTTCCCAAAATGTTTAAGCCTGGGCAAGCCCAGAATCTGTCAGGATTTCAAGTATTCCTGCACCCTGGGGTATCAATGGCAATGTACAATCCAGGTACAACCCACACTCATCCCTCCTCACATCCCTCACAGGTGAGCAGCGACCTCCTTGCAGGAATCGTGGAATTGCTCCCTGCAGTGCACAAAGCACTGCCCTTGGAATGCAGGGAAGAAAAGCAGGGAATGCTCTGTACCTGCAGGTCTCTTGCAGGGGACTGTCCTGTCCTGCCCAGTTCTGCACAGCTTCCCCTGGGGAGTTCTATCCACCCCAAGGGAGGAAGAATATCCAGCTCTCCTCGTCTGCTCCTGCAGTCGTTGGGAAGCAGCTGCAGCAATTCCCTGGATTCCATTCCCTTGTTTCAGGATGTTTCCCGGAAGCTCTCTCTGTTCTGGGATGTGTTCGAGAACAGGGCTACAGATTTAAACAAGGTATTTTTAATTATTAATAATATTATAATGTTATAGTATTAACCTTCTGCCTTGGTGGTTGGGCACCTTCAGGGAACAAAAACGTGCCAAGTTCCACCATGGCCAACACTGAGGTGAATCAAATGGAATTTTCTTAGGAACATTAGATTTGGTCAAACCACATTACCCATTCCCTAATCATTCTCAAGTTCATCAGGAGAAGAAAACATTTAATTCCAGTGGGGCAAAACTTAAATCCTGGAAGGATGACTGGGTCACCACAGCCTGATCCATTAAATTCCCAGGGTGTAGGGATGAGTGTTACCTGGAGCCAGGCTGACACAAATACAGTGGAAAACCTTGGAAAACTTGAACTGGGAACAGCATACCTTAACTTCTTGGGCTTTGGCTGCCTGTGCAGTTCTACAGAGGACTCCAAAACCATCTGAGGCAAATCTTCTCCACAGGCTGAACAAAGGGAGCAGCAACAAGAGCAAATCAGTGTTTATTTCCCCAAAAGCAGGAATACTCAGAGTACTCTCACCCGGCTGCCACAAAAGCCAGAGCTCAACAAAGCCTCATTTCAAACATCCCAGTAAAAATAACAGCTGGATTTCTCCAGGGAGTGGATTCCAAGACCTAAGAGGGGCAGAGCAGCATAAAGGTGCTCCGAGATGGGATTCAGCCAATGTTTGGGTATTCCCAACCCCCTGGAATGGTTCACAACAGCAGCTGGACACACAATACCCCTCTTGTCCCACACCATCTCCTCTTATCCCAGTTAAAAATCCTTGGAGAGCTGATGAGCTGCTGCTCCACAGGGAATGTGAACTCGGGAGTGGCAGCAGTAGGAGCCACACCCAGGTGGGATTTGGGCAGAAATGGAATCGTGAGGCACCAAATTCAATGTTTTCCACCCAAAATATTACTTATTTTACCTCTGTCTTCCAGAGGGGGCCGGGAAGGAGCTGCCAGGTAACTGAAAGGTGTGGACATGAGCTGGGCAGCTCGGGCAAAGTCCCTGGTGCTGTCTGGACTGGGAGCCAGGGCTTTGTTGGTGCAGGGACCATTCCACACCGTGTAATCATCCCGCAGGAATTCCGGGGAGCTTGTTTCTTCCTAGGCAGGAAAAAAAAAAAAATTCAATATTTAAAATGAAACCATCTGAATGATCCTGAAATATAACCTAAATCCCATGTTTCCATAGTTTTAGACTAGGTCCAAATGTTGGCAATAATCAAAGCCACATCAAAATGCCAGACCACCAGAGATTGCTCTGAGAGCCTGGAAAAGCTAATCCTGTGGTATGGGATGACTTCTGTCCCAGTTTTATCCACCTCCTTGGCTATGGAAGCTGCAAGATGACTGCTGGAAGATGAAATATCTCTTCCTCCCTGTCCTTTCTCCCCCAAACTGGTGCCAAATCCACACATTTGAGGGGTGGAGTTCTCCATTAGTTTTATGTCAAACAATCAGAAAGGCTCATCCCGTTGGCAGGAAATCGGAGAAGGTATCCAGCCTTCAGCTAGGAGTCATTCCTAGGAATATTGTGGGATTGGGGTAGGACAGAGGTGAATCCACCCACTCTGATAACCCCCACAAGTGCATAACCCACTTCCAAGGCTTATCCCTGCAGGATCACCACTCACTTCCACTGCACGGTCGGTCAAGGGACGTTCTGCCAAAGTTCTGGCCTCTTCTGGCTTGTTCTTGGGCTGTGGGATCCTGAAAAATGATCCCAAAAGTTTAGAACAGCTTTTCCCCAGGAGCTTTCCCAAGCACACTGATCACAACAGAGGTATGTTGATCTTGAATTTTAATTTTTTTCTTTTTAACAGCCCCATTTGCAGCAACTTGGAGAAGCTGCAGCAGCTCCAAGTCATCCCCAAGTTCTCCAGAGAACAAAGCTTCCCAAGCACTCTCCAAACAGGGAAGTTGTGCAATTCCAGAGTAGCAACTCCTGCTTTTCTCGTGCCACTCTAGGCAGCTGCTACCAGTTGTATCTGAGCCAATCCTGGCACAGCCACAGCAAAATCTGATGGAATGGGATCAATTTTCTCTGTGATTTTTAAGGAGCTGGGCTCAGCTGCTCCTTCTTCCCTCCTTACCTGCTGTTCTCCTTCTCCTCCTCATCCTCAAAGATGGCAAATGCAGGAGTGACAGGGACAACAATGTTGGTTTTCAAACATCCACCAGGCTCTGAAAAGATAACCCCTGTTATCTTCACCCAACAGAGATTACTTAAACAGCCACATTTTCCCCCTGTCCAGGCACGTGATGCTCAGGGCTCCATCCAGCTGCACCACGAGCACCTGCACAATTCCCACTCCAATCACCTTCCCTGGAAACTCTTGGGAAGCAGATTTTTCCAGCCCAAACCCAGTTGTGAAATCTCTGCTCCCTCTTGTTAAAGGATTTCAGGGTTTCAGACTGGCTTCAGTCTTACAGCAAGGACTGCTGGGAGGTATCAACAGGAAATAAAGGATGGAATCCCACAGACTGGGAAAATAAAGAGCACACACCACTTTTTCTGCAAAAGGCCTCAAATTGGTCCTTGCTGTCTTCCAGGGCAGATGGCTCGGGCAGGAAGGGTGTTTGGAACATATCCATGAGAACACCTAAGCAAAGAATAAAAAATAAAGGAATAAATAATAAAGGAATAGCACTCCCAGAAAAAGAAACTTTCAGAGGCTCTTCCATTGCGTAGTACCCAAATAAAATGCCAATTAACTCTAACAGCCTTAAATGCTAGTTAATAATAATATTCTCTTGATTTATCAACTGCCAATAACCAATTATTCCTCCCTGTTGCATTTAAACCCCCCAGACAACTGACCAGACAGAGGAAGGGCCAATTTGGCCAACACACACTTGGGGGTGCCATGGCCCTTTCTACTCCCTCTCCAAGGTGAGACTCCAAGTTCTCCTAAGGGAGCAAATTCTCCTTTCATTTCTTAGATTTTTGGAAACCTTAGATATTTGGAAGACTAATGAACACCACAGGCTTTGTGGGTTTATTTTTTTGTTTTTATTCAGCTCAGCATCAAGCAGAGCTGGCTATGATCTTCCAAATTAGTCTGGTTTAGGTCTTCACCCCCTAAACAGGATTCCCTGACCAAAGCAACTCAGACCACACACTCCCAAAGAAGCCTGGCAGTGAGTTATCCAGGAATTCACGGCAAGTGGCTGCTGGGATGTTGGTGAAACATCCATTTCTGGTCAGAAGTTTTGGGTCACACGGCTAATCCCAACAGACAATTAATGATTTAACTTTATTTTCCTCTTTGAATGGTGCACATGCCCATCCCTAGACAGCTTAGCTCAAAAAGGCTCCGCTAACATTTCCAGGGAAGATCCCACTGGCTCCAGGGGAAGCAGGATGTTATTCCAGACCTTACCCAAGGCTTCCTTCGTGTGCACCGTGGGCGACGGCTGCACCTTGAAGGGTGTTGTCATCCCCACTGCTCCTCCCAGTGAGGTGTTGGGGGTGGCTTGGGAAACATTTCCAGAGGCAAAGGAGGAATTCCCAGCTCTGGAGGCTGGAAAAGACAACAGCAAGATCACTCCTGAAGGAGCCTGGGATTGTTTATGAGCATTCCAGCAGCACATTAGTAGGGGCAGTAAACAAGCAGCAGCAACGTGGAATTTGGGGAGAAATTTTGGCTTGTTCAGAGATTTGCATGGCAGATTCCCAAAGGAGGCTGCCCTGAAGGGCAACAGGGACCTGGGACAGCTGCATGGCCTCCAAGGAATCCATCTCCAATTCCCAGGAATGCTCAATCCTGACACAAAGTGAAGCAGAAAGCCAGCGAGGACAAACAGCGATTCCTGACCACGCTCCAAAAGGAACTGCTCAAAACGTGGCAACAAGGACTGGATCCATGGAAGGGACACAGAGACCTTGCCCAGACATGCAGGGATGGAGTTTGGGAAGTTAGGAAGCTTTGCCAGGGTTGGAACTGGTGTTCACATGCAGTTCTTGATTCCCAGCGGGGAACAGCCACACCAGTGGCATCAGCCTCCATCTGAAGGTTCCTTACCTTCCTTCACATCTGCAGCAGGAGTTAATCCAGTGGATCTTTTGTTAGGGGACCTGCAGAGGAAAGAGTCACAACATTACCTTGGAATAAAAGCCATTCAAATCCCATTTTTAATCCCTATTTCAATGAAGTGAGAGGTCCTTTGGAATATCATTCAAGATCACCCTGGAAAGTTTCTCCTACAGCTGCCAATAACCTGGAAGGCAGCTGAGTCCTTTAAAAAGGTTAAAATGCTTTAAATGCTCTCCTTGGACACAGTTGGCCTCCAAGGAATTCCATAAAATGAGTGAATAACTGTTCCCACCTTGGCCAATGCTACTGAGCCAGCCTGGGTTTCTCTCTCTGACCCCAATTTTGTGTCCAAGTCCCACAGCAAAAGTGCAGGAAAGAAATACCAGCAGTTTTTATCTTTTTCTGGAGACCTTGGGGCGAGATCTGCAGGAGCAAAGCACATCCTGGGGTTTATTCCAGGCACGCCAGGGCCAGCCAGGCATTACACAGCAAAATTCCTCTTATTGCAATTAAACCACAGGTTAAAAGGAATTAAAAATTGAAATGAGGACCAAGTTTAATCTAAATCTAATAAATATTGGTTTCAGGTCAGGTTTTTTTTTCCCCAGAAGGGAAAGAAAAGCTTATTTGTAGCTCTTTCCCAGCTCCCAGTGTGGATCCTGAGGACAGAAAGGCAGAGAAGGAGGCTGTTCACACTCACAGTTCTGCCAGGCTCCGAGGCAGAGCCAAGTCGGGGTGAGCTGGAGCAGCACTGAAGGGAGGGTGCAACAAACTCTTCTGGAGCCCCCCAGGTTCTGCCTGAGCTCCAGCTGGCTCCTCCTCCTCCGGTGCTTCCCAGCGGCAGGCAGCTGGGATATGGTCACCCAGGGGCTTCACTGGCTGTGGGGTGGGAGCAGTGGCTGGTGGCACCTGGAACTGGGGCTGCTCTGGCACCAGAGCTGGGGGCTTGGGCACATCCAGCCCTGGAGCAGGTGGCATCCTGTTCTCTGGCACGTGGGATGCGCTGGGCCTCACACCTGCAGCCACCTTTAGGGATGAAAAACATTCCGTGACACCCAAGCCCCCCACCAGGTGCAGTCATTCCCATATTCCCTGTGCATTCCACATGACCAGAACTTCACAGAACCCTCAGGGACGAGAAACACCCAAAACCCCCTGGAAGTACAGTTATTCCCACATTCCCTGCCAATTCTGTGTGCCCAGAACTCCAGAGAACTTCCATCTGCACCTCCAACTACACTGGGGAGAAGCAAAGCCATACTTTGGGGTGAAACCTTTAAAACCTGAGTGCTGCGAGCTGCGCCAGGTTTCCACACTGGTATTGCAGACTGAGTTATCAACCAACCCTGGTTCCTACAGCATGGCTGGATTTTGTGGGATAAGCCCAGGCAGAGCATTCCTGGCCATCCCAGAACACACTCACCATGCTCCTGGCTGATTGAGCTGCTGCTTCCAGCCTCGTCTCCTCCAGGCTCCTGCTGAGCTGGGTGAGCTGCTCCAGCTTCTGCTGCAGCGCCTGGAGCTCCAGCACTGCCGACTCCTTTTTCCTCATGCAGTCTTTCTCCTCTTCCTCTGAGGATTGAACAAGGATAACAAATGAGCATCTATGGTCTGGTGTTGCTTCTCTTCCTCTGAGGATTAAACAGTGATAACAAATGGATATGTATGGTCTGTACAACATGCTAATGGCTCACTCTGCCTCCTGTCTCCTCCGATGAGAGGAGAAACACCACCAATGTGGGACTGAAAAGAGGAGCCATGGGGCTGAGCTTAACCAGGAAACAGCCCTTTGGAGAGCTGGGAAAAGGAAGATACCCAATTCCTGCTGCCTCCTGAGGAGCTCGTATTTCTTGAAGTATCTCTTGGCCCTCAGCTCCTCGAAGGAGAGCTCGGAGCCCTCGCTGAGCAGCAGGTTCTTGTTGTACATCGGCATCTGCTCGCACCCCGCGGCGCCCAGCGACGCCTTGGGCACCACCTCTGACTTGGAGATGTAGGTCACGTAGTTCCTGGGGGAGAGAGGCAGCAAAGGGCCAGCCTTGGGCATTGATCTGGCAGAGAGCTCATCTTCCCACAGTGGGACTTTCAAAGGAGCACCCAGACACTTACACTTCTTTTCCAGCAGGGCAGGACTGGGAGCCAGCAGCATCCGGGCCCTAAAGCAGCGAAATAAAACATTAAAAAATCAAATTAAATTAAATCCAAGCAGCACAACTGGCACAGAATGCATTGCTAATATTATTCCTGTGATTCTGGGAATGTGTCAGGCCACTGAGTGTGTCCCAGTGCTTCCCAGCTGAGACATTCCTATGGAGAGCAGGAAAACATCAGCAATATCATCTCAACATCAATTCTGAGATACACCAGTCCACTCTGTTTTATCCTTATTCAGCCAAGCTCACCAACCTGTATTCTACATGAAACATCTCTCCCAAATAATTCATAATTTACCTGATTTTTGCAGGGATTGGGACTTGAAACACCTTTTGGGGGAGCCATTTGATTTGCAGCATGGGAGGTCTGAAGTGGTTTTACAACAGCAGCATCTGGCACAGAAAACATAATAGAAATATTTTCTACTTGTTAATGAGTAAAAATTGTTTGCTCCTTTGTGAATTTTCATTAACTTGAAGATTGGAAAATTAATAACTTGTTTTGAATTGTAATAACATTACTTGTTAAGAACTTTTTAGATAAACAGAGGAAAAATGAAGTGGTTTCTACAGGGAATTTGTTCTCTTCAGTGACAAAACTCACTCATCGAGGTAAAAAATTCATTTAGTGGAGCAACAGATCAGACAGGACTCTTCATCCTCACCTTGCAAAGGAGAATTCCGAGGATCATAACTCTGCAGGGAGCTAAATTGCAAAAAACCCTCAGTTATGACCATGAAATCACCTGTCCCTCACCCCTCCCCACCTCCCAGCAACCCTGGATTTCCTTGTACGATCATGCCATGACACGTAGCACTGAAAACCATGATTTTTACTCTATGTGGACATCTCCACAGCTGCAAAACTAAAAAAGCCTGCAAGAGGCAGCAGGAGAATTAAACTGGGTGTTTGTTTTACACTTTACATTGCATTTTACCTTTTTTTTTTTTTTTTCATTTAGCTTCCATGAGTTAAATGCTAAATTCCAAGACTCAGCTCAGGAAGTCCCTTCACTCTGGGATATTTTTATTTTAATATGCATCCTAAAATACCCAGTAAATATTGAACAGAAAAGAAACGTTGCTAAGTTTAAACCTCCCTTTACCAAAAAAAAGCGTACACAAAAAAATAATTAACCACATGCTCCCCATGGTTAATTATGAGCAATAATGAGCACTGAAAAAGGAGTAAGAGAGGCCCCAGAGTTACCAGTGGAGCTGCTGCAGGCTGTCCCGGGGCTGTGCCTGGTTGAGGAGCCCTTTCTGGAGCACAGCTCCTGCTCCCTGCATGTTGCCTTCGCTCAGGAGCTGCTGAGCCCAGGCCAGGTAGAAATCAGAGGTCTTCACTCCAATTCCCTGCCCGTGCATGAACTCGAAGTACTGGGAAGGGGAAGAGATGAACTCTGCCTGCACAAGGTAAGACAACACAAGCCATCAGCACTTCCATGAACATCCAAGGGAGTCGCAGGCAAAACAAAAACCACCCGAATTTCTCACTTATCGTCATAGGAAACTATAATTTTCTAATAATAAGAGCAGTTAGGGCAAATCTCTCAAGCTACACATTTAAATAATGCGCTGCGCTCCAGCAAGACTGAGCTGCTCTGCAGAGGATCAGAATCCCCGAGGCCTCCTGCTCCTCCCAGCCCCAGAACCGCAGCGGGAACATTTCAGGCCAGCTCAATTACCAAAAACCCACAGCTATACGCACCAGCTTGACGCAGTACTTGACGAAGCGCGGGTCCTGGTGGTACCTGCCGTCGGCCAGGAACACCTTCACCAGCTCCTCCAGCAGCTCGGGCAGGCGGCTCTGCTTCTCCTGCAGCGGCAGGCATCCCTCTGCCCACTGCAGGTACCTGCAAACCACCCCAGAGTCAGTGCCCAGCCGGGCAGGGGCAGGCAGGCAGCACGGAGCCCAGGGCAGGGGCAGCACAGCAGGGCAGGGGCAGCACGGAGCCCGGGGATCGGGCGGCACGGAGCTCAGGGGCAGGGGCGGCACGGAGCCCGGGGAACGGGCGGCACGGAGCCCGGGGATCGGGCGGCACGGAGCCCGGGGATCGGGCGGCACGGAGCCCGGGGATCGGGCGGCACGGAGCCCGGGGATCGGGCGGCACGGAGCCCGGGGATCGGGCGGCACGGAGCCCGGGCAGCGCTCACCTGTCCCACGGCTCCAGCGGGTCGGGCCCGCGGTAACTGCGGAGCTGAGCCTCCAAGCTCCTGCGGGGAAAAGGCTGGCTCAGGCCGGCAGCGGGGAGAGCGGGCAGCACCCGGAGGCTCTGCCCCCCGCGGGTGGCACTCCCTCTCCCGTTATCCCGCTGCCCATCCCGTTGTTATCCCGTGGTTATCCCGTGGTTATCCCGCTGTTATCCCGGTCCCGCTCACCCGCCGGGCCCGTCCATGCCCGCCTGCCCCAACCGCTCCCGCCGATTCAAACTGGCCGCGCAGGCGCGCGCGGCCCCGCGCCGCCTCCCCATTGGCCAGCCCCCGGCCCGCCCCGCCTTCCCATTGGCCGCGCGTCCCATCAATCACGCCGAAAGCCCCGCCTCTTCCCGCCGCCCGCGGCTGCAGTTCCCACCGCGGCCACTGCGCGGCGCCCTGAGCGACTCTCCAAGGGAAACTGAGGGATGGAGACACCGGGAAGGGAAGGGACAGGCTGGGCAGCGCACGGGGCGCCCCGGAGCGAGGGGCAGCCCGCACTCCCTCCCCGTCCTGCACATCATCATGGAGAAGCCCCTGCCCTCCCCCATCATTAATAACTCAGACATATTCCCCCGTTTTTCCGAACTGCTGAATTTATTGTGCTGCAGAGCCGCTTCATTCAGCGTACACCGGTCCGTAGAGCTGCATATAAAAGTGCTGCGATACAATTCCAGTTACACGAAGTAGTTATTCCGTAACATACTGGCCTGGGCGCCGTCCCTCTCCGGACCCAGCCCGATGCTCCGACTCCCCCCCGCATTCCAGACGTTTATACGAGACTTTACATGAGATAAAGCTCCTGTAGAGGACAAAGCTGTTCGTGCCCACCGTGTAACCCCGGCCCCACGCGTGGGAGCAGCCAGGGGACACCTGGACAGGCGGGAATCAGCTCCCTCTGCCCACTCCCCCCTCAGGCTGCACTCTCAGAACTCGGGCTCCTGGGAACAGCCGAGCTGGGGGACAAGTTTAGGATCTCTTCAAAGGATGGGCCTTCGTCCTCCAGGGGTATCTCTGCCTCAAACATGCGCTGGAGCAGAGCATCCACTGTCCTGTACCCTGCGGGGACACAAACAATTCCCTGTAAGCATCACATCTGCTCAGCTGGATACCTTAAGGCCCATGTTTGACTAAACAGGTAAGGAAGTCCCCCAAATCACACTCCCTGCTGTTCCACCCCATCTGTGAGCCCTTCTCAAGGATAAGGCAATTATTTGGGATTTTAAGCCCTTCTGTTGCCACACAATGGATACCTGATCCCAGTGAGCCACCGTGCTAATGCACAAGCTTGGGGAGCTGCTGAGGTACAGAAAAAAAGCCAGGGGAAGGCAGAAAATAGTCATCAAGCCAGAGGAAAGGAGGATATAGTCACCCCAGGATCCGAGGCAGCAGGAATGCCAAGTCCACAGAGGAAGAAGAAAGGAAAACAGGTGTCTTGGCACAGCAGGACCTCGGCCAGCAAGGCAGTGTCTCCAGAGGGAGGTTAATGAAGACAAGGAACACAGGAGGGCCAGGGTGGGAGAGAAGAAGGTGCTACTAAAGTAAAAACAAACAGCAAACAGTGTGTCCTCAGTTGCCATCAAGTCTCCAGGTGGGTTTCAGTGGCTTTTACAGTCCCAAGGGAGCAGGAGGGCTTGGGAGCTTCCCCAGGAACTGCTGGGAGCCTTGGGCCTGGACACCCTGGAGGGACATACTCACGTTTGGAGGCAATTTTGAACACCAGCCCTTTGCTCTGTTGCTTCATTCCACCTTCCCCCTCGAGCTCGTGCTCCACACTCTCCATGTTATCGAGGAGCTGCTCATCCTGGAGCTCATCCCTGCACAGAAGGGCCAGGAATTACCCTGGGAAGGGGGAACATCCTACCCTGGGAGCCCAGCATGGTGGGCTCTCTGAGGGGCAGAACAAGCACCATGGGAACCATGGGATTATCTTCCAGCATCTTTGCTGCCCTCTGGACAGGAATTCTGGGCTGGAAAAGCCATGGCAGGAAGCAAAGCCAACATCAGTAACCTTCTGCTGACCCCTAAACCAGCAGAGGAGCCAGAACTTCAGGACAGGGAAGAGGAATCTCCATTTCCAAGGAAGATGAGCCAGAACTTTGTGACAAGGAAGGGCAATCTCAGCTCACAGCTCGACACAGAGGGTGGTTTTCCCTCATCAGTGGTGCCAAACAGCACAGGTTCATTTGGGGGCTTACTCTTGAACTCCCATTCCCAGCTCCTGGATTTTCTGCTCAATGGCAGTTTCCACTTCACTCTTCTCCAGCGAGTACTCCACAAAGAAAGCCTCCAAGATGAATGACACGAATATACTGAAAGAAACAATGAGCAGAACTAAGGCAGTGTTTCCTGACTGGCATCAGTGACTGCCTCAATATTCCCAGGCACATTTCCCAGTGCTCCATCCCCACCTCTGCTGGAGATGGGGAGCTCCAAGTCAGAGCAACCCTCAGTGGGGACAAGGATACAGCAGATCCCTCTAAACACTCTGGGTGACTCTGTGCCCACCAGCAGTGCCCTGGCAGGGCAGATCCTGTTTTCTGTCTAAAGCAGAGGAAATCATCCCAAAAAAAAAAAAAAACCAAAAAAAAACACAACTTACTTGACAATGATTATCACCATCACAATGTGGAAGGCGATGAAGTAGAGCTTGGCAGGCTGAACTGTCACGTTGGCAAATCCGTTGGCAAAGAGTAGAGTGGGAGTTAAGGGAAAAGAGAGAAGGAGGAGCTGAGGGAGGAACCAGGAACCCAACAAAACCCTCTGAGGGACCATCTCTGCTGTCTGTCCATGTGCAATGCCAGGGGAAGAGCGTGGATCAGAGAACCACCAAATCTCCCATAAAGACCATCAAGCCCAATTCCCAAGGATGCAGCTGGGAATGTGCACCACCAAGGATATCATGCCACTGGTTGACCACTGTGAGCTCCATGAGGACGATGAGGGATGAGGCAAAGTCGTTGAAGTTGTTCTTGCAGTACTTCCCACGGGCAAACAGGGAATCCTTGAGAGCAGGATTCCCACACTCCGAGGCGTGAGGAGCGTTCGAGTTGGCTGGGAAGTACTGGATTTTCCCATGGAATAGCTCCATGCCAATGATAGCAAACACACAATACACAACCTGGGAAGAGAAAGCCCATCACCTGCTTCTCCAGCAAGCTGCAAGCCTCACAGCAAGCTCAGCATCCCAGCAGGTTTCCCAGTTTCCACAGGCACAGCAAGGTGCTGGAGGGCAGCACAGACTTCAAGAGACCCAGGCCACCCAACAGCAATCACCAGGCAGCAATAATTAGCCAAGAACTACAAATACATAGAAAGGAAGCATTCCCAAATCATACCAAAGGGAAATTTTACGAAATCATTTGAGAGCCAGGCTTCCCATTCAGCCTTTTGCCTAAACCATGATTTGATTCCTTATGATGCAAAGCCCAGGCTGCCAGAACACCCCATGGATCTAAGGAGGATGTCCTGATCCAGCAAAAAGCAGGAATGCAGCCCCTCTGCACACTTTGCTTGCGCAATGGCCACGAGTCAAACGGACACTTACAGTTCCAAGGGCCTGCCATCCGGGGAATTGCATTTATCCCCTTGGAAACAGCACGAGTGTGAGATTTAAAACACATCCCCGCGAAACTGGAGTGCTTTGAGCCAAGATACCAGGATTTCTCACCAGAGTCAGCCCACCAAAGGTCAGCATGGTCGGGACGATGTTTATCAGGGTGTTCATGATGACCCGGAACCTACAGAGAGCCCACACTGGTCACTGTCACACCCCTGCCACCACATGCTCCCCACATCCCCAAAACAGCCTGCAGAGAGGCTGCAGCCACTGGGCTCATCCCAGGCATGCTGGACAAGGCCTTGGGAGGCTCTGTGGTGTGGCCATGGTCAGTGCTGGGCACTCAGAGCACTGCCTCTGGCACAGACCAAGCCCTCCCCAAAATCCATCTCCCACCCCATTCTCACCTCTGAATGCTGTCAACAATCCGGATCAGCCTGAGGACTCTTAGGATGAACACAATGTCCAGGATCTGTTGGCTGTTGTACTTCATGGCTGAGAAAAGAACAAAGACTTTATTATGAAAATAAAGCAGGGAAGTGTTTTGATAAAGTTCTTTCATTTGTTATTATTATGTCCTTGTTAAGCACTACAAACAGGGAGCTAAGAAAAAAAAAGAAAAGAAGAGGAAGACTGGGTTAGTTCTTAGAAACCCTCCAGAAATTCCCTGTCTGGTCACAAAGCCTCCCAAGCCTGAGGTGCTGGCTGGGAGGACACCAAGATTCCCAAGGCATGCAGGCTGCTCAAGCTGCACTTACTGGACTTGAGAGTGGCATTGAGAATCGTTGCAGTCAGGGCAGCAAAGATGATGAGAGTATCAAACCTGGCACGAGGGAAGGCACTGCTGTTAGATTTCAGGGGACAGGAGTGGGGTTCAAACAAGAAGTGACCCCTGCTCCTCACATCACAGCCAGGCAGCCCTGGGTCAGCTCAGACTGTGGGCACGTGGGACAGTTTTGTCACAGCATCCTCTGATTCATCTTAAACACAGCCTGCCACAGGAACTCAGAGCCTTGCAATCCTTGAGGAGCTAAGCACAGCACTCACCACACTTCACAAAAACTCCCAGCCCACTCACCAGTTCCAGAACTGGGTTTTGCCAAAGAACTCCCTGGGTTCGTAAGTGTAGACCTTCAGGAGGATCTCGATGACGTAGAGAGCAAGGAACACCCACTCTGCATAGGAAATGTAGGGGCTTTCCTCATCCAGAGCAATGAAGATGGCATTTATCAGGATGATGGCATCGTAAGTCCAAACAAAAGCCCTGCAAGAACAAAGAGAGGTCAGTCTGCAGCACCCAAGAAGGTCAAAGTTACACAGTTATTTCAGAAGCTCTTTGCCTCCTCTCTCAAAAATTCTTTACCCATGAGTTATCTCCAAATCTGAGTCTTTGAGGCAGTTACTGCAGAGTTTAGGTTTACTCTAAGTCTGACATCAAATTTGGTCAACAGATCCAGGGAAGGGATTTTTCCCCATCTACTCAGTACTGGTGAGGCCACACTTGGAGTGCTGGCTCAGCTGGGCTCCCCAGTACAAGAGAAGCCTGAACACACAGAGCTGGTGCATTAAAGGGTCACAAAACTGATGCAAGGACAGGACAGTGACACGCGACTAGTTAGGAGAGCTGGGATTGTCCAGCCTGGCAGGGAGAAGGGTCAGGAGCAGCTCCTGTGCATAAATACCTGATGGAAACGTGCAGGCAAGATGGAGCCAGAGTCTTCTCAGTGGTATCCAGTGGAAGCACAAGAGGCAAGGGGCACAAGTTGAAATACAGGAACTTCCATTTAAACAAAGAAGGTGTTTGGGTGTTTTTTTAACCAAGGGTGATCAAGCACTGGAATGGGCTGCAGAGAGGTCATGGAGCCTCCATCCTTGGGAAAACTCTAGACTCAGCTACAGGATAGCCCTGAGCACCCTACTCTGGCTGACCTTGCTTGGAGTAGGGGGGTTCCACTAGCCCATCCCTAGCTAGTGGCTCCATTCCTTGCAGCCTCAGTGATTCTGGGATCCTGGGAAGGCTGGGAGGTGAAGCAGAGCTCTGGAGAACTCTCACCTGTGCCTCACGACGCTGCGCAGGAGCCGGCTGGGCGCGGAGCCGTACAGCGCCGGCAGCCAGCGCGCCAGAGGGTGCCTGCGGATCTTCAGCGTCACCACCTGGATGTTGAGCAGGTCTGCCAGCTGCACGAAGGACTTCTTGTCTGCAGCAGAGTGTCACGTGTCAGCCTCACCTCATGGCAAACAAACAGTGTCTGCTAAATGCAAATCCAAACCCATGGGAATGGCAACGAGCTGGGCTCAGTGTCTGGTCACAGCAAAGCTAATCCCAGAGTGGTATCCACCACACAACAGGCTGAACCTGGAATTCCAGCAGCTTCTCCACCCCATTCCTGCAGAATTGGCTCAAACCAGGGCCAACAACCATCACAGTACAGCATGAGGAGACTGACCCATCCCTCCTGATATTCCCGCTCCAGAGGACTGTGTTGGGAGGCATCTGATAACAAGGGAGGCTTTCCACATCCTGTGCTGAGAACACAAGCTCCTATGCACCATGGAGAGCTCAGCCTCTTGTCAAATGGCCATGGAGAGGCACCCACAGTGTGTGGGACATGGGCTACAGCACAGGCAGCAAGAATAACCCTCCCACACTCCAGGAATCTGGAGGAAAACAGGAAGAGGGGCCTGGAGCCCCCATTCCTCGGGGTGCTCAAGGAACGACTGGACACGGCACTCAGTGCTCTGATCTTGTTGGTAAAGTGGGGATTGGTCACAGATTGGACTCTGTCTTAGAGGTCTTTTCCAACATGAACGATTCTGTGTTTCCAAGTCCCTTTGGGACCAAAAAATCCCTATGCCCAACCCCTTGAAGGATCCCAGCCCCTGGCTCCTGCTCAGTCCCCACTGCTCACCCACAAACCCCTTCTGCTCGTCATCCGAGATGCGGAGCAGCAGCTCCCGGTGGGAATTGCTGGTGTCAGGAGCCACCAGCTTGACCAGCTGCTTCCACCGCGCTTCTCGGACCACCCACTGCTCTCCCTCTTCTTCCTTCAGGAGGTTGAAGGCCTCGATCATCTTGCGGCGCTTCATGTAGGCGAGTTTACGGATCTCATTCTGGAGAGAGCACCGGGAGTCAGGCAGCCCCAGGCAGCCTTCCCCCGTTTTCTAACAAATAAACTCATTTTCACAACACAGAGATGCAAGAGGAGACCTGGGGGAATGATATTGGACACAAAGCACAGCACGGTTAGTGTGTGGGAGGGTGAGACATAGTGTTTAACAGGCAGCTGTGGGCTCTCCACACAGCTCTGGAAGGATCAACAGATTGCTGGATGCTGGGACAACACTGAAAAACCGGAAGGAAAGACAAAGGGTAGTGTCAGACAGGAAGGAGGTGACAAAGATCATGGGATCTGCACGGCCACAGAAGCAAAGAGGATGTGTCCACAGATGCTTCCCATCTATAAGAGAATCCTGCTGAGAGCAGGGGTGAGGATCCTCTTCTGCACATGACTGGCAGCACGGGAAGACCCAGCTTTCTGAGAAAGGCCCAACCCCCTCCTGGGAGCACCCAGGAATTCCCAGCTCTCCCCCTTTGATCACAAGTCTTAAACTGGCCCTACCCAGTTTGGATAGAACAAAAATTCCGATTTACTTTAACCTCCCATTTCCGGTTCCTTTAAGAGCGCATGCAGTGGCAGAACAACTGCTGTGCAAAAACAGTTCCCTGCATGGAGACAGCATTCCTGAGCTAGGACTAAACCTCCAAGATAATTCAGAATGTGCTTCTGATCTGTTGCAAACACCACAGATTATTTAACTCAATGCCAACAGCACAACTCTCAGCAACCCCACAATATGAAAGGTGGGTCTGTGCTTGTTGTTTGCAGAGCCAAAGCCAGAAGCTGTTCCCCCTTCTCAAAGCTTTCCAAGGGAAAGTCAGAGGTTCCTTACAGAAAACAGCAGGAATTCATTGGTCACAAGCCCCTTTTGGCATTACCTTCAGGTGTTTTTTGTAGTTGTTGTAGACCACAGCCAGGAAGAGAGACATGAAAATGTAAGTGTTGATGATGACGAAGGCGATGAAGAACAGAGCGTACCAGGAGCTGAAGTCAAACGCCGGCATCCTAGAGAGGGGGACAGGGATTGCTGCTTGCTAGACTGACAAACAGGGAGAGGGAATCCAAAAGAAAACAGACTCCCAGATAGATTTCCAAGTGCTGTTTTGGACAGCCACATCAAACTTGTCAGATCATACCCGAGCCAAAACTGCATTAATTCAGAGAATACTTTCCTTCTGCTGGGTTTTCATCCTGGTTTGTCAGGCCCTGACTGAAGAGGTACAGAAGACAGCACAGAGATAAAATCTCTGCCAGCACAGCCAAATTTAAGTGCAGACATGAGGTGATGCCTCAGCCATATGCTCTTTTTTGGCCTCAGACCCTTGCTGCACTCAGATATTTTCCACTTGCTCTAGGGGGATGAGCAGCATCTTATTTCTGTTTCAATTCCCAGGGTCCCTGTGCCATCCCAGTTATGCTCAGTACATCTCCGGCAAGGAGGTGAGCAAGCCATTCCTCCAGCACTTTCCCAGCACAAACCAAAATGGGAACCCAGAACAGATGGGGATGAAAACCCAACACCCACAGAATTTTAATTCTGCTGTGCAAATCAGAGGCTGAACAGAGAGCCCTGAGAACACTGTGAGAGAAAGCCATCTGATCATCTGCACATGACATCCATACATGACATCCGGGCTGTTGGCCGTTGTCACCAGCACGTAGAGGTCAAACACAATTTCCAGGTAGTTTCTGAAGTAGGGCAAGCCTTCTGCTGTCTGGAGATTCCTAGGAGGAAAACAACAGCCTGGAGTTAAGCACCGGGATCACGTGTCCCACCACAGGAGCTGCACCTATCAGCAGCGCTTACGTTCCTTAGGAATTGTTTGGAGTCTGCCCGAAGTACCCCAGGAGCAAAGGAAATATCCATACCTCTCTCCAAAGAGCTTCAAGGCCATGAGGGAGAACATGAGGAGGCTGAACATGAAGAGCAGGAAGACATAGGTGATCTCTGGCAGCGTGTTGCGGATGCTGCGGAAGGCCCTCCGGATCTGCCAGGGACAAGGCAAGTGTTCACAGGCAATGTGGGACCCCTTTTCCCCCCTCACTGTCCCCCCTGCATCAAACCCCTAAAAATAAGGGTGCAGTGTCCCAGGCCTTTCCTTCTTGTCCTCCTGGGGGAATCCTACAAGGAAAGACCCCACTCCCACATCACCATGAACTTAGGAGCCAAGGGACAGAGAACCCCAGGGCCCTGCTGAGATGATCTTGCTGCAGAGGAACCAGTCAGGGACATAAATCCATCCCTCCAGGCCACAAAAAACATGCTCTGAGCCCAAACGTTGAACTGCTCCCACCAGGCCTCTACACCACAGTTTATTCAAGTCAGGACCAGACCAGCCTTTGGCAGCAGGACAAAGATCTCCCCACAATGAGAGGAATCAGAGTCCAAATCTGGACTACAGGTTTGAGAACAGCATGACACTTGTTTACCCAGGAGGCTTCCAGAAATCAGTAACCTGGTCCCTGACTCAGGGAGAAACACAGGTTTTTTTTCTGTGACACAGTGTGAATATCCACCCTTTTGTCCATTATTGTTTCAGGCCACTTCTGAAATAAACCTACTCTCACAGGACCCTAAATTCTGCTGTTTCTGCAGAAAACCTTTCTGTTAAATCCCCTGGACCATGGAAAGCAGCAAAAACCAGGACCCTGGACATCCCACCAGACCTTTTCCTTACCTGGCGACTCTCTGCAAAGTTGATGAGGAAGATGGGCCTCACAATCCTTGACCACCGGATGCTCCTCACATTGTACAGCCTGAGCACCCCATATATGGCCAAGTCTGTCAGGGATAACTGCAGGAGAAAGAAGGAAATCTCCCAGAAATAATGCTGGAATGTGTCTAGGCGGTGAATAGCATTTATCAATTCAGGAGAGGTGCACACACAACAGGTTTGTGAGAGCTGGCTGGTTTGGCCATGGCTGGTGTACCTCTGGGATACCAGGAAAGCAACAGGAGGGGAAAAAAACACCTGCCCCAGGCTCAACTCACCAGGATTGCCACCATGATGCAGATGTTCTTGGTGTCCTTCCAGAACACGTTGTGCAGGGTGACTTTGGCAAAATGTGTCAGTCGGCCAAAGAACACCAGAAGGCACAACACCTCCAGCACTGACGTGGCCTGCAGAGAGAGCAGGGCTCAGCCAGCACAACCAGCAGCAGCAATACTCCTTTTTGCACCATCAAAACCAGGCAGAGCAATACTCTCAGACTTCCTTTTGTGGAATTCCCTGCCACAGGCATGTTAAAGCCAGCAAGTCTGTGTTTGCTTAGGATTCAAGGAGTATGTCTTTCACAATTACACCAATGCAGGATAAATAAAGGGCACAGGGAAGTCAGGCCTAAGGGCAACACTTGGCTGCTACTTTCACACGAGGGCTGGGCTTGAAGACTGGAGCACAAAGAAGGCTGGAGTTGCTCTCCAAGATGGAGAGCAGCAACATGACTTTGTCCACAGTCACACTGGCCACTGCTGATGGCTATGATGGCTCCTACAGTCCCTGTGCAGCTCCTGTGCCCTTTTGTCCCTATTTAATCAGATCATGGATTCATCAAATCACAGAATCATTTGGGCTGGAAGGGACCTTAATGCCCATCTTGTTTCACCCCTGCCATGGGCAAGGACACCTTCCACTATCCCAGGTTGCTCCAAGCCTTGTCAAACCTGGCCTGGAACACTTCCAGGGATGGAGCAGCCACAGCTTCTCTGGGCAAACTGTGCCAGGGCCTCAGCACCCTCAGAGGAAGAATTCCTTCCCAATATCCCATCTAATCCCACCCTAACTCAGTTTGAAACCATTCCCCCTTGTCCTGGCACTCCAAGCCCTTGGAAATTGTCCTCTCCATCTTTCTTGTTGGCCATTTCAGGTACTGGAAGAGGCAATTAGGTCACTCTGCAGCTTCTGCAGGCTGATCAACCCCAATTCTCTCAGCCTTTCCTCATGGCAGAGCTGCTCCATCTCTCTGATCATCTTGGTGTCTCCTCTGGACTCCCTCCAACTTTCCACATCCTTCCTGTGCTGAAGACCCAGAGCTGGATGCAGGATTCCACGTGGGATCTCACCAGAGCAGAGCAGAAGATCAAAGATATCCACAAAAACATCACCAGCCATTATCTCTTGGCACCTCTGACAACCACTTTGAAGCAAGAGGCTCTTGCTGGCTCCAGCAGCTGTATTTGCTGCTCCTACACCACCAACTCACCAGGAAGGGAAGTGGATACACTGCAGGTTCCTCAAACAGGGCGAGGGACAGGTTGAGGAAGATGAAGAAGTAGGTGGCTGTTCGCATCATCCAGTGGTTATAGAGGCGATAAAGCCTGGAGGAAGAAGGCACAGGCACCATGATTAAAGGCTTCAGGGCACATCCCCAGGGCATCACCAAATGCACCCTGGAGGAACAGCACATGCTGTCCCAAGCAAACGTTTTTGGCAGCCAGGAGTTTGGCAATTTGTTTCCAAATCAGTCTCAGAGCTGATGGACACTATACTGCCTTTCACAGAAGGGTTAAATAATGTAGCATTTATTATATAGTATTTATTGTAGTAAACAAAAAATATTTAACTGCGCAGCCCTCTGGGTTCTGCTACTCCAGCACCTTCCGCACAGCTGAGGGCTGACCAAACTCCCAAACTCTTCATTCCCACAGAGGCTTGGGAGATTTTACAGTGGGTTTTTTTTCCCCTTACAGCAAAACACAACCTTTTAATATCATTCCCCATCTTCAACACGGCTCTGAGCCCCGTTTTATGCATTTCAAGTTAAATCCAGTTTTTGGCACTCCACCCATCCACTCTTCTTAGTACCCCAGACTTTTTTTGGCTGCTGCTGCTGCTTGGCCACGGGTGTGGTTGGCTCTCCACAGGTGTGGTTGGTGCGGGGGCCGCACCCCTCCTTACCTGACAGCCTCCGGGGAGGTCTTGAACGGAATATTCCTGTTGTACTGCGCATCAGAGACAAACGCTGCTGCCAGCAGGAGGTCCTGGGGAAACACAGGGGGAAAACACAAGACAGCGCGTGAGGAGCTCCGGGGAAACTCTGCGGAGTCCCTGAGGGAGGGAGAAGGAGCGAGGAGTGGCCAGGGCGCACGGCGGACCCGCGGGACGAGGCGCTACCTGCGCTGCCGCCTCGGCCATGGCGCGGGCGGACGGGGCGCCTCCCCGGGCCCGCCGCCTTTAACGGGGCCGGTCCCGCCCCCGCGGCGGCGGAAGCGGGAGGCGGTGCCGGGCTCGGGATCGGGCTCGGGATGGTGCTGGAGGCGCTGCGGCCGCGGGCCGTGCGCTGGGCGCTGCTGGCCGCCTTCGCCGCCGGCGTGGTGGTGGGCTGGCAGGCGGGCCGGGCGCGCCGCCGCTTCCTGCGCTGGCGGCAGCGATACCTCCAGCGCCGCCTCGCCGCCGCCCAGGAGAAGCTGGACGCGGCCTGAGCGCCGGCAGCCGCAGCCGGGCTCCCCCTGGCCCCGCCGGCGGGCTCCGGGTGGCTCCTCCGGCCGCCTCCGTGCGCGCTGCCTGGGCCGCTGGAAACGGGTGAAGCGCTGCTGGGGAAGGACAGCATCCTTGGAAAAGCAGGGCCGCCGGCTGCACAGCATCCGTGGAACAGCAGGGCTTCTGGGGAAGGACAGCATCCATGGAATAGCAGAGCTGCCGGCTGGACAACGTCCGTGGAATAGCAGTGCTGCTGGAGAGCACAGCACCTCTGTAACAGCAGGACTTCTCTTCTGCCCTTCACAAGGCAAGATGCCAAACTGTGTCGGACTAACCTAACAAAGTGCTGAGGATATGCAAGCAATGACACCAAACCTGGAACACCAGGGAGGTTTGGAGTCTCCGTCCCTGGAGGTGTCCAAGGAACAACTGGACGTGGCACTCAGAGCTCTGGGCTGGGTGACAAGGTGGGCATCGGTCACGGGTTGCACTCGATGATCTTTTCCAGGCTCAATGATTCTGCGATTTCCGCGATTTCCACAATTTCCATGTTCCAAGGGATTGTCTGCACTTGTCCAGCTCTAAGCCTGCTGCTCTGCCCTTGCCAGGAAGCACTGCAAACACAATAAACTAGAAAAAGTAGTCACATGGTGTTCCTAGGTGTTTATTTCTGGAATAAATGTGAAAATGTGCCTTACGGGCACATGTAACAAGTCCCATTATGGGTGTGCGTGGGGACAGTTCAGTGGTGAAAGAGCTCGTGCATTGGCTGGGCAAACAAGCAAGGAAAGTGAAGGAGTGAGAATTCCTCCTGGCACTTTGGATAAGGAATTGTGAAGGTAGCTGTAGCAGATACCTTCTTCCCTTCCCATTGCTAGGGAATTCCAGGAGAGCATTTGTTTCAGTCTGGGAGAAAGGCTGCTGGGGGATTCACTGCAGGCTGCTGGTTTTCAAAGGTATTAATGAAGCTCTAAAAGCTCTGAGGGAGAAAAAAAGCCAGTGCGCAGAGTCCCTTAAGGCTTGGCCTTGATCTTGGAGCTCTTTCCCAAAATTAACGATCCTACCATCACACCGGATGGTCTCCAGAGGTCCCTTCCAGCCCCAACCGTTCTGTGATTCCGGGACTGAGGTCGCGAAATCATTTGTCCCCAGACAGGCGGTCCCGGGGCCGCCGGGGCCGGGTGGGGGGTGCCGAGCCCCGGGACCGCCCGAGCGCTGCCGGCCCCGCCCCGGCCCGTCATCCGGCGGCGCCGCGCCTGTCCCGTTGCCCGGTGACCATGTCGGAGCGGCGGGCGCGGAGTCCTCTGCAGCGGGTGCAGCGCCGGAGCCGGGAGCTGCAGACGCAGGTACCGGGGATGTACCGGGGCCGTGCCAGGGCTGGTACCAGGGTCATACCGGCTCAGGTACCGAGGCTGTGCCGGGGCTGTACTGGGTAGGTACCGGGGCTGTACCGGGCAGGCACCGGGGCCGTACCGGCGATGTAGCAGGGCTGATACCGGGGATGTACCGGGGTAGGTGCCGGGGCTGTACCGGGACCATGCTGGGGATGTAGCAGGGCAGGTACCGGGGCTGTACTGGGGATGTACCGGGATAGGTACCGGGGCCGTACCGGGGCTGTAGCAGGGCTAGTACCTGGGCCGTACCGGGGATGTACCGGGGTAGCTGCCGGGGCTGTGCCGGGGCCGTACCGGGGATGTAGCAGGGCTGCTAGCCGTACCGTACCGGGTGTCTGCTCCCCGAGCCCTGCCCGCCCGTGTCCCTGTTGCAGGTGGAGGCGCTGCGGGCGGACAGCGCGGCTGCGGCCCCCGAGCAGCGGGAGGCCCTCTGGCAGAGGTGAGGGGGTCCCGAACCCCATCCCGACCCCATCCCGACCCCATCCCTTGCTCCCACCACCCTACCCTGCCCTCACCCTTCCCTCTCGTACCCCCAGTAGTGTTCATTCCCTCTATGCCCTTGTACAGATCTCTCCCTGCCCCTTCACTCCCGTTTTCCAGGCTGGCTCTTTCCCAGCCCTCTGGGGCTGAGGAAAGTCTGGAGAAGGGAAGACTGAGAGGGGATCTCACCAGTCCATATAAATATCTCCAGGGCAGGTGCCAAGGGCATGGTACCAGACTCTTTGCAGTGGTGCCCAGCAGCAGGCTGAGGAGAAATAGCCATAAACTAAAACACAAGAAGTTCCACCTCAAACGAGGAAGAACAAGGGTGGCAGAGCACTGGAATAGCTGCTCAGGGAGGGTGTGGAGTCTCCCTCTCTGGAGACATCCCAAACCCACCTGGATGCATTCTCATGTTGCCTCCTCTGTGATCTGCCTGGGCAGTGGGGTTGGACTGCATGAGGTCCCTTCCAGCCCTAGCCATTCTGGGATTCTGACAAATGCTGCTCTTTGGGCTTGGAATTCTCAACCTGCAGGGACACAGAGCCCCTAAAATTACACCTTTCAGTCAGCAGGTGAGGTTTGGGTCAGGTTTTTAAGAGAATACCATCTGTCTGTCTTGCTTTCAATGCAGATGTACACAGCTGAAGGAATTGGTGGAGGAGAATACAAATGCTCTCCATGCTTTGAGAAAAGTAAGTATGGAGATTAATTTGTGGTTTTCTCCAAAATTCACCACGGAAAGCATTTAAAGAACACCAGCTTTCTATTTGAGATGCCTCAGGACAAGAGCAATGCCCAGCACTGCACAGTCCCTGCTTGTTATCTCTCCAATATATTTTTTTAATATCCATTTATATAATTTAAAACCTCATTTTAATGTTTTGTTTTTTCCAAGTTCCACACTTAAAATCTTTGACAAAATATTTTTCAACCCAATGCATTCTATGGAAGTAGAGAATGCGATTTGAAATTTAACACAGAATTCCACCTTGGCAGAGTGAAAGGGCAAGAAAAACGTCACTAAAGAGGGAGTGACAGCAGCCCAGGAAGGAGAAAGCTAGTATGGCATGTCTGGAAAACCTAATTTATAGGGGAACTTTGATTCTTTGAGGGATCTATTGGGGAACTTTGATTCTTTGGGGCCTTTGTTGATTTCTCTGTCAGGCTGATGAGCCCGCGCCGGTGGGGAATTACAGCCAGAGGAAGGAAGAGGAAGAAAAGCTGTTGCTAAAACTCTCCCAGCAGCTGCAGAAACTCCTTCTTGTCTTGGATCAGGATAAAGTGACAAAGAATTATCCAGGGTGAGTAGCTTAAACATACAAATGCAACCTGATTTTTTTAAGGATGGTTGGAAGAGACCGTGAGAAATCATTATCTCATCCCCTTTATTAGCTAAAAAATAACAGAAGAATAAAAAAAGAAGGGCTTACAAAATAAGTAATTTATGACTTGCTGGGATTTTCTCAGGGTGCTGGTTAATGGCTGGAATATAAGGTGGCTGTTTGCAGGAGTTTCTTTGGGACAGAGGCTAAAATACAGGAATGAAAATGTTATGGATGAAGTCCTTGCAGAGGCTTGACAGCAGTTTCAAAAAGTTTGGTGGAAAAGATACTAAAACAAAGTTTGATTTGTTTTGGGTAGGGCTGAGGAACATCAAAAAGGTCCTCATGCAGAAGATGGAAATGAAGAAGAGGAAGAGAGTGAAGATGAAGAAAGTGAGGAGGAAGACAGTGAAGAAGATGAGGAGAAGCTGTTGGATGATCCAAACGTTAAAGAATGTGTTGCTGTTGGAAACTTTGATGCCCAGCAGGAAGGAGATCTCACATTTGTGGTAAACACCTCTCTGTAAATGGGTTTTACTGCAGATCACTCTGAATGAAGCAGTAACTGTAATCAAATCCTATGCTTTTGGGATGCAGCCAGTTCCTCATGGGATTTGGGGCAAAACGGTGTTTCCATTGGAGTTAGGTCCTTTTTAATTCAAATACTTGGTTGTCTTTTGTCTCTGTCTCTCTCTCCAATGCCAAAGAAAGGTGAAATCCTGCTCATACACGACAAGAAGGCAGATGGCTGGTGGGTAGCTGAAAATTCCAAGGGGGAGAGAGGCCTTGTTCCCAGGACCTACCTTGCGGTTGGTGTGCTGCAACCTCTGTCCTAATCTCACCTCTGCTCTTTTATATAGATTAATGATCATATATCTGCATTAAACGGGTCACAATGGGGTGTTTTGTTTGGAAATAATGCCAGTTATTTGGAAATTATTAAATTTATTTGGAAATTACCCTGTGTTTTTATCCACGGGGATGGAGATATCCATCAAAAGCAGCATTTTTGTGCCTTGCAAAGATGTGGCAGAGAAGTTTCTTGAATATAAAAGTCAGAATTTTTGTCACTAAAGGTCAACTCTGAAGACTCCAAGCTGCTGTGAATTAATTTGGGTTTTTAATAATTTATCTGAAATGGGAGCCCATGTAAATGTGGACAATTTTCTGCATCATTGAGAGAAAATCTCTTCTTCTAAACTTAGTTAACTCATTCTAAACTTATATTAACGTGGGCTGTGGTTGGAGAAGGCATTTTTAAGAACAGATCTGGCAAGAAATCAAGCACTTTGCCATTTTAAATCTGAATCCCAGGTTCCTAGGGAAGAGGAAGAAAGCCAGGAGGAATCAGAAGAACACATAGAAGTGGTGGATGAAACAGCAGATGGAACTGAAATTAAAAAAAGGTAAATGGAGTGTCTCAGATATGGTTATGAAGCTGCTGCTTTTGAAAACAGGCCAATATTTAGTGGTGAAATTTTTGTTCATGTGAGAATTTATTATAAATCCTACCATTTTTCTTCCAGAACAGATTCCCACTGGAGTGCTGTCCGAGCCATCACAGAGGTAGGTGCCCCTCTAATAGAGCAGCTTCACCTGCCATCATCTTCATTATTTTGTACACAAGCTGTGCCTTTTCCCAAGCACTTTGTCTCATATCACAGACCATTATTCTGAATGAACATTTGTGTTTGGGGGGTTTTTTGGTCACAAGAAATGCCACAGAAATGCTTCAGATGAGGTGACTGAGATCCAGGTTTCTGGTTCTAAACAGAGTTGTAAATTAGGATGGAATTTGCTGTTAAATGGGAGACTAGAAATACCCTTTTTTCTTTCTGTTTTTACCAGAATGACACGGTGGAGGTACTGACCACCATAGGGGCAGTTCCTGCGGGATTCCGCCCATCCATGCTTTTCCAGCTCTTGGAGGAAGGTAAGGATTTCTCCTGGCAGTGCAGTGCAGGATTCTCAGGTGTCTGTGGTGGCTTTCTCTCCTTGGTCACCAGCCTGTTGGACCACAACCAGTATTGCTTGATTATAATTGGGAAATAAGGTATAAAAGGCTTTTCTTTTATTTTTTTCTTTTTTTTTTTCCTTAAATTTTAATTTATCAGTGTGAAATCCTGACATGATTTTAAACATTTTCCTCCTTGGAAGTCCATGCCTGTTGACTTTGCAGGAAATTATGGTTTATTTTTTTGTTTTAATCTTCCCTTTTTCTCAAAGGTCTTTTGGATCTCTTCACCAAACATATTAAGACATCTCACGTTAGTCTTTCTGTTTAAAGCTGTTTCATCTCTTTTTTTAAATTAAATTATTGAGCTTCAGGAATGAAATACTGCAGAACACTTACAGATAGTGAACAGTACTCGTGGGAGATACTTCCATAGTTTTGTTTAGCCAAATATTCAACTGGACCTGAATTTTGAGTGGTGTCCATTTTGGGGCAATAAAGACCATTTTAAAAATGTTGAGTTTTTAAATTTACTCTTGCTGTAGGCGATGAGTTTCGAGCAAGTTACTGTTTGCAGCCTGAGCTTACTCCATCCCAGCTGGCTTTCAAAGACTTGGTGTGGAACTCTGAAAGAAATACTGTGAGTGTTGCTGCTAAGGGGGCTTTGCTGCCTTTGGGTTTGGGAAGTGTCAGCATCTCTGGATGGGAATTCCTAGCAGGATTTCACATTGTTGAATGAATACTGCTGGGAAACACATGGCAGATTTCTATGTCAATCCAGACTCCTCAGGCAGTAGATGTTATCACATCCTACTCTCCAAAAATCAGCCTAAATTGTCATATTGTGTGTCTTTTAAGAGTCACTGAAGTTTGTGGGTTTCTTCCCTCTCTGGGGTGAAGCAGTGGGTGACTTGTGTGAAGTTTTAAACTGATGGACACAAACTTAATTTGCCTTCTTTCCTTTTGGCTAATAATTATGTCTTAATGTACACCATTTCTGGAATATTTCCTCTGCTGGGACCTCCTGTCTGTCCCACTAAAACATCCTTAGGGCAGAAGCAAAGGCTTAAGAAGAAATTCTGCTGCACCCACTGCACAGAGTTAGTGGCTGTGAGAATCACCTCAGTCCATAAACACAGAATGAGACCACATGCAGGGGGCCCTGTAGGTTTAACCCTCCTTCTGCTGTATTTCAGATCCATCCTAGACCCACCAGAGTGTCCCTGATTGTCACTTTATGCAGCTGCAAGATGATCCCTTTCCCTGGAACCGGCGTGCAGGTCCTCAGCCGGCACATCCGGCTCTGCCTCTTCGATGGCAGCCGGGTAAGGAATGTGTCTGTAGCTCTGCAACTTCCAGGAGCTCCTGGATTCTGGTTCCTCTGGTAGGCAGCTCCTCCAGTTGTCTCACTCAGAGAGAGAGACACACACAATCTGCCTCCCAAGCAGCTTAATTTATGCTCACATTGGTCTGGTTTGAGCCCACTCACCCAGAAAAACAGAATTTAATAATAAAACAGGCCAGACTGCATTGATAGGTATCAGGCATGACCAGGCAAGCACACTCAGCCCTGTGTCCCACCCTTGGTACTCCACAAGACACTCGATGCCTCCCTTTTTCTGCCTTTGGTTTCTTCCCCCTCTGCTTCCCTCCCGTGGCAAGTCAGGTGCAGCCCCAGAATGCCCCTGAGCAGTGTGAGGTACTGGGGAGATGCTCCTGACTCAGGGTGACAGTCACACCCAGCCCCTGGGGCTCAGGGCTGTGCTGGGTGGCCCTGGGATGGGCTGGGGCGGGAGCTCCATTGCTCTGAGTCCCTAATTTCGGGTCCCCCACCTGCCATTGTGCCTCTTGCCCCTTTTTGTTCCTGGAGATGAGTGTTTCCCGGGCTGATGTCTCTCCTGGGATGGGCCTGGGAGCAGCTGGGTCAGGGTCAGATTCCTCCACGTGTCCTTGATCCTCTGTTCCTGTGTGTGTGCAGAGCAGCTTCTTGTAAAAACATAACCCTGATTATCCAGCAGTTTTCTTCCAGTTGTCTTTGTTGTGTGCAGTGTTGGATCAATCTGGGATAACATCATGTTTTCTGAAAGCAGCAGTGCTTTCCAGAAAAAGTTGCCTAAGCTTTTTTCCCCACTTTAGGTGCTGAGTAACATCCACACAGTGAGAGCTACGTGGCTGCCTAAAAACCCTCAAACTTGGACCTTTTCTCCAAGGGTAGGTGACACAGCCACTGTCTGTTCACAGCTTCTTGCTTTAGTGTCACTAAAGTATTCCTTGGTGGTGCAGCTGTGCTCCATGGAAAGACAATAAAGGGAGCAAGGTTTTGACTGGAATTTTTTCTATTCTCATTTTTATACGCAGTGGGATTTGGTCTGAGACCTTGTGTGAGTGAGGGATGTGTTTGACAGCCTTTAAAAAATCAATATTTTTTTTCTTTTAGGTACATTAATGACTTCTTTTTTCCCTCCCTCTGTCTGTATCAGGTGATGGGCATCTTACCCAGCCTCCTTGATGGTGACTGTTTTGTCAGGTCCAGCTCCCTGTCTTCAGACGTTGGGATATTGTTTGAGCTTGGCATCACCTACAAGTGCAATGTGAGTGTGGGAAGGTGCAGTGGGAATCACTCCAAGTGCAGGTTTATAAAGGGAACCAGCTGTCCCCAGTTAGAGAATAGGACTAGAGAATATCCCTAATCAGAGAACAGGATTAGAGAACAGGATTACCTGGAAGGAGCTACAGGGAAAATGGAGACACTTTTCACAAAGTCATGTAGTGCCAGGACAAGGGGTAATGGCTTCCCACTGCCAGAGGGCAGGGATAGCTGGGATATTGGGAAGGAATTCTTCCCTGTGAGGGTGGCCAGGCCCTGGCACAGGTTGCTCAGAGAAGCTGTGGCTGTCCCTGGATCCCTGGCAGTGTCCAAGGCCAGGTTGGACAGGGCTTGGAGCAACCTGGGACAGTGAAAGGTGTCCCTGCCCATGGCAGGGGGTGGAACGAGATGATCCTTAAAATCCCTTCCAACCCAAAACACCTTGGGATTCTCTGATTGGACCATATCCCAAAATAGAGATTAAGTCCCTCTGACTCATTGACATGACTCATGGACTCAACATTGAAATAACTTGTACCAAAAATCCCATGTCATGGGATCACAATGGACCAATCCTCTCTTCACTCCATCAGTTCTCCATCTCTGTGATTTATTTCAGACTAATGTCCTGTACAGTTTGCAAACTAAAGTTTTAACTGTTCCAACAGTATGGACAGTGGTTTCCAGCTCCAGTTTACACAGATAGAGCCTGTCCATCTGGGATATGCTGCTGGAAAGCACAACAGTTAGTAAGACAATAGATGGTAAAGCCCAGAAGAACTACCCTAAGAGAAGGCAGATTGTGATTTTAAGAACACAGGGGTGAAAAAGGAAAAGGGCAGTAACCACAACAGTTTTTATATGGTTGTTTTAATTGATTGTGGTTCAGTCACTCATTCTGGGTCAGCTGCTCAAATAATTTACATTTCTCTTTTTTTCTAGTCAACAGGAGAAAGAGGAGAGCTGAGCTGTGGCTGGGCCTTCCTGAAGCTTTTCACTTCTAATGGAATTCCTGTTCCTTCCAAGTGAGTTTGTTGTGGTTTTCTGCTCTCTCTGTATTTACACACATCTATTTCAGACTAGGAATAAAGCTCACCTTTCATACTTACACACTGCTGGGGTATCCAGACCAATCCTTAGTGATTCTGGCTCTTCTTTGCTGCATTATCCTTCTCCCATGTGAAAATTTGGAGACTGGTTCCCAAGAACTGGAATCACGTAGGAGGTGTTGTGAATGAATCTCTCAGTGCACTTGGAGTGTGAATTGTATTTTGAAGCTGGTTTATGATTAGTGGGTCCAGTGATCTGAAAGAATAATAAAGTGTACATATTTTTATTTTGTTAAATGTAGGAAAACTTTCTGTTCATTATCAGAAAAGATTCATTGTAGCTCAGACTTGCAAGACTTGGGTTTTACCAAACACAGTGTGTATTTGTATTCTGAGTTTATCTGGATTATAGGGCAAAAAAAAAAATACACACAGGACACCTGTATTGTTCTGAGTGTCTCTAAATCTTTTCTAAATCTCACTTCTAACACATTTTTACTATTTTATTAAGTAAGCATGGTATCTACAGATTAAATTTCATGCTTGCTTCAGGAGTGCTTTACCCTTGACAGAACTGGGGTTACATTATTCTTTAACAAATTTTCGATACGGAAGATCTAAACTGTTGAAGTGATGACTCCTCAAAACCATTTTAGTGAAACAATTGTTAAATTTCATACAAGAAAAATACTGGAGCTGTGGAAAAGGAACAGTGTTGTTAATGGCTTTTAAAATAATGAACCTCCCAGTATAATTAAATTCCAAAAATAGTCACATTGCCAGTGTAATACAGCTTTCAAATTTTTCTTTTTTGACAGGATGTACGAGCTGGTCCTGAGTGGTGGAACTCCCTATGAGAGAGGCATTGAGGTTGACCCATCAATATCAAGAAGAGGTGTGGTTTCTTTTCAATATAATATAAATAAAACAATGTGATTAATGCTGCACCTCTTTTACAACAGTCCCCACAGCCTGACTTGGGGTTTGTGTGTTCTCTCTTTGCAAGTATTTCATTATTTCTTAACCTGCACTTGCCTTGGTTGGGGGTGCTGGGTGGTGCCAGGCTAACTGAACTCAAAAGAGTTCTCAAGCCATTGAAATGCCCATTTTTGTAATATAATTCTTTATGTTGTATCAAACTGGCTGTTTTAATCTGGGGTGTTTATTCCTGCAGCAGGCTCTGGGGTTTTCCAGCAGTTCATGAGCCTCAGGAAACAGCCCGTGCTGCAGGTGAAACTGAAGTCACCAAGTTTGCACTCAAAAGACATCCTGAAGTGAGTCCTTGTGCTTCCATGAAATGAAAAAGTATTCCAGATCGCCTAGAGAAATCTGCAGTGTTTGTGATAAACATCTCAGCTGCTGTTCTTTATTTTCCCAACAGTTTTCTACCCGAAACATTAGTTGGGAGCATGTGCCACATCCATCTCCTGGTGTTTTACCGGCAAATCCTTGGAGATGCCCTCCTGAAGGACAGGGTGAGCATGCAAAGCACAGGTGAGCACTGCAGAAAGGTCAGGTTCAGACAGGGAATGGCTCTCTGCAGAGTCTCCCTTTGGTAAGAAATGTTTTTGTCACTCAGACTAACTCATCCTCTTTATTTTTATTTTTTAATTACTATTTACTTACTGACTAATAGGTCTGGTTTTAGAACTCAGTGTCTTGCCCTGATTTTGCAACTCTGTGTCTTATTCAACAGAACTGATGATAGTTTACAGCCTTCTTAATTTTAAACCCAATTTTAAATACAGAAAAATTGCATTTCTTAACTGTACTGTGTGTGCATTTATATAGGTGAGAACTGCCACACTTACCTGATTTGATTTGCATAACTTAGGACAGTAGATCAGGCAGACTACCTCTCCTGGAGTTAAACTTGCATCCCTTTGGATTCAGACTTCATTTGAAATGATGGAAAGGCTTTATCAGAAGAAGTTGTTCTGGTAGCTGTGCAACTAAAGAAAGTTTATATTATTTCAAAATCCGCCATCACTTTAGGAATAGATAACTGAAATTGCCTTTTCTGTTTCTCAGAAGTCATCAGTCCTGGCTCACTTCCCTGAAATGTTTTGGCATTAGTAAATGCTTTGTATTCACTAAACTTTGTATTCACTAAACTTTCCATCAGCTTCAAGGTGAAGAAAAATCTTGAAATTACAAGAGAAAGAAGACACTTCAGCCAAAATCCTGCTCTCTGTCACTTGGAATCTTGTCCACAGTCTCATTAATTAAAATAATGACAGGAGCAGAGTGACTTCCCATGGAGATGACCCAAAAATCAGTGGGATATGTGCCCCACTGGATAAATTCACTGCCCTTGGTCCCTGGTTCTCCTGAAATGCCACACCAGATACACCAGGCTGAGGTAGAACCCAAGTGTGTTTATCCATAACATCCAAACCAGGCAGCACAATGGCAGCTGTGTATAGAAAAGACAGGTGCAGAAATGAAGGAAAACACCTCTGGCAGGTAAATTGGGAAGGGCTCCTGCTTGCTGGCATTCCAAATAAACCAGCACTGGATTTTGTGTGTCTCCTCTCTTGGTTTAGCTATATCACAGCCATTAAAAGTTGGCTGCAAAGAATACAGTTTTTAGGGAGCTCTGCTACCTTCCCTGCTATGGAGAACTGTTACAGCTCATTTTTCCTTTGGAATAACCTGGTGGGAGGGGATGTGCTGAATATCTGGATGTGCCAATACTTTGAAAACCATCCTGATTCTTCCTTAGCCTTCAATGTGTTTGTTTTCTGTTTCAGACTTAATCTGTAATCCTGTTTTAGCAACTTTCCCTCAACTCCTGGATCAGCCAGACCTGATGGATGCACTTCGGGTATGTTACCTTGTCAGAATTTCCAAGCAAAATTTGAGCTTTCTTTTTTTTTGTCCTGGGAAAAGATAAACCAGCCTTGGTTTGATTTTGCATTTCATTTTAGAGTGCTTGGGCAGACAAAGAAAGAATGCTGAAGAGAACTGAGAAGGTAACAAACTACAGGTTTTACTTTCCATATATTCAGTGTAATTCCCTGTCAGTGTTATTGCTGCTTGGCATTCCCTCTCACTGTACATTTATTTACAAAATAGAGATATGTAAATACTGTTCTTAACATTTCTCTTGCAGACTTATAACAGTAAACCAGGAGCAGGAGGAAAATTAAATCAGTTTGTAACTTTTTATTTCAGTGTTGTTACTGGGGAACTTGTTATAGGTTGGTACCCAGAGTGTGGCTCCCTGTCATGATGTGCTTCCAGTACTTGGCTGGTAAAAGCTTTCCATGGATACAAAAGTGGCTGTGTATATCCACAAAACCATCTTCCCTCCTCCAAACTCTGAGCTCCAGTCCTCCCACAATCTGTCTGGGAAAAGGTCCCCAAATTCCTCAAATCTCCCTACCCCAGACAGTTCTAATCCCACATTTTGGCATGTAGACAGCTGGAGAACTGACCTGGCTGTCACCAAGCTCACCCACACCTTGTCCTACCTCCTGTTCCCTGGACAGAGAGCAGGGAATTCTCTCCATGAATGAGAAAGCCTTTGGCTCTCAATCCTGGGTTTCCTGGGAGCAGCAGTGGGATGTTTCATTCCTGAATGAGGATGGCTCCCTGTTCACGCAGAGCAAACACCCACTGAGTCAGAGCAGCTTTTTCAGGGCTATTCATCCAAAAGGAAACAGATCTGCTCACAGAATTGGCAACTCCCCGGGATCCCAGAACCATCCAGTTCTACCTGACTGGCATGTGCCACTCCCACGGGAGGATTGCTGCCAGCTGAATGCTCAGCCCTCGCGTGGTTCCGTGAGGACGAGCTGCGAAATGTCCCTGCCAGGCACAGCACTCCCGGGGCTGGGACACTCCGGACTTGGATCTTCCCCGTGTGTTTGAGAATTCACCAGGCTGATGCTTAGTCTCTGGGTTTTCCAAACTGGTCTTTCCAGGGGAGCACACAACTCACACCATGCACAAGGTGTGACAACAGCGCCCAGGGGCAGCCTCACCTCCTGCTCCAAGGAGAGGGATTGGAGCCACTCTCTGCCTAGGACAGCAGGGAAATGAGTGGAGTTTGGGCTTCCAGGGCAGGGAGAATATGGCACTGGTTTTAATAAGAAATATAAATACCTCACAGGCAAAGGGCTCTCAGTGCCTGTGGTTTGTGGGAAGGCTGGCAGAGTTCAGGGAGCAGGCTTGTCGATATGCTTGAGGCTTATCCAAGATAATGGATGTGTGTTTAGGAAGGTCAAATCTCTTCCCATTGTATCCCTGGGAACTGGGAGTGAGTTGTTTGGGTTTTTTCTCCTGTGTACAGTACTTTGGAGAAATGCTTGGCAACACCACGTGCTCACACTGAAGTATTTTCAAACACTTCTCTGCAGAGAGATCAAGAATTCCTGAAGTCTGCGTTTGTCCTGGTGTACCACGACTCCGTGTTCCCTCTGCTCCACTCCACGTTCCTCCCCAGATACAAATGGGCTGAGGAAGAGGTGGAACTGTCCCGCTGGAAGGTGATCCATGATTTCCTGAAAAGGAGCCGGGAGAACAACGGCGCGCTGCAGTACCTGCTGTCATCAGAAAACACCCACAGAGCCTTTGACATCTCAGAGGTGGCCTATGATTTCTTAGGAGAAGTGAGGGAAAACAATCCTGGAGAATGAACAATCCAGGCTCTCTAAGGACGTGGTAACAATAAAATTATATTCTTACCAAAGAGCTTGTGTAGGATCTGGATTGTAATGGGTATTTTAGCACATTTACCATTCTGAGGCAGACAAAAATTATTTTATCAGTTTAACTACTGGAAATTGTATTTTAAATTTTTAGCTTTGCAGCATTAGACAAGGCTCCTGTTGCCTGTTAATACCTGTCATAGCCATGTCAGGTGTCATATTTTGCCGAAGCTGAGGTAGCACTTTTCTCCTCTTGTGCAGCTTCCAGTTAATTTCCAGTGTTGTTTTAATCAAGGTGAACAAAAGGCTCTTTGTCCCAATCCCCTAGCAGACTGGGAGCAGGGAAGGGAAAGAGCAGCGATCTTTAAGAATGCTGCTGAGCAAGGGCAGCCAGCTTAGGGAAGGATCCTCTCCTGCCCAACCAGTGACCAGCAGGTTGCTCTGTTTTCAGACTGTTTGCCTGTTTCCCCCCCACACACAGGAGAAGGCTGGGTTACTCCCAGGAATGTGCCTGACCCAACACAGGGTGGGGATCTGGGCCATGCTCAGAGGGATGGCTCCCTCTGTGCTGACCCCTGAACACCTTGTGACCGCAGGCTCTGTGTGCTGCCCATTCCCGGAGGGAGGGATTAATCCACTTCCTCTTTAGTGCTGGAGCACCTGGATGCTCCCTGCAGGGTGATGGGGACATTGCCACTAAGTCACACGTGGATTTAAGCCCAGGCCATGCACAGTTTTGTCAAGTGTCATTTAAACTACATCTTTCAAAGCCTCCACTCTATGGAGCCAAAAGCTAGCTCCTACTGGAGTATCTGTAAACTGGAGCCTCCAGAAATACCAAAGAACACTTCCCTCAGCCTAGGAATGCTCAGACAAGACATGGATTTGATCTTTGCTCTGTGTTGCACAAGAGCTTGGCACAGAAGCCAAGTTCCTGGGGCATCACCTGTGTCACCTACCAGAGCTGGGATATCTCACTGGGACAGTGTCCTACTCCTGCTGTAGCCCATTGCCTGAGTTAATAGGGTCATTTGGTCATCTCTGGGCCATGAGGCAGAAGTGCCACCCCCAGCCTTTCATCCCATCCATTATCTGGGAGTTCTGGGGCCAGGCAGAGTGCACTGGATGAGACAAGTGCTCCCC